>NC_142656.1:26712500-27962500 GCF_055504915.1 Nelumbo nucifera | reverse complement strand
ACTTAGTATTAAAATTGAAATTTAATAAATGTAACAATATGGTTAAAAATAAACCTAAATACTTGTACTAAATGTGCACTTACAGAAAATTTAAATTACAATAACAATTTCTACTACTACTACTACTACTACTAAATTTTATATTCTATTTCTAATTTAAATAAAAATAATTTTTATTTTTAGAAACGTTCCAAAATATTTTTGACAAAACTATATGCTTTTTTATCTTTAGTGTTCTATCTTTTTTTAAATATTTATTATTCAATTATGACATCATGGATTTCTTTGAAAATTTGGATTATTAACCCACCATTTAAATAAGAAAATAGCTTTACTTTCTGATCAATGTTAAATTATATATTTCATCTACATTATATACATAATTTTTACTTGTCACACTTAATTTTTGTTTGACATAATTAATATATAACTTTTTTATATATTCTTTCGATTACATGTGCTTTTTTATTATTTCTTAAATATTTATTGTTTAACTATTATATCATCGATTAATCCATTTGATCCAAACCACTAACACACAACACAAAAATAAAAATAGCTTGATTTCTAGGTTGACATTAAATTTTGTATTATGTTTCCATTATTGATAAAATTATATCGTATGTATAATTTTTATTTTTGTTTAATGTAATGAATGTATAATATTATATATGTATCCAATACATTATTTTTTATAAATATATAACATTATATCTTATGTATAATATTTATTTTTGTGGTTCTTTATATTTTATATTTTAAAAAAATTTATTATTTTACTATGAAATTATTTCATTTTTTGTTGATTTTAGTTTTGACATTCCATTTTCATAAATACTTCTTACATTTCATACTTATTTTTGTTCAGTATAATGAATATACAATATTAATGACATGTCCAGTTCTTTTTTATTTTTTTGTATAATATATTTTATTTATTTTAATTTTTTATTATTTAATTATGGCATTGTTTATTAACGGATTTGACCCAAAATGTTTGAATTGCTTACCCACCATCGAGAGGGAAGAAAATGGTTTTGTTTTCAAATTACCTTTCAAAATATTTATTTTTATTATTAAAATTAATGTTGTGGATTTAATTAGTACAATTTAATGATGAGAACAATATAATTTAAATACAGGATTTAATAAAAGAATATACCTTAGAAATGATATTTAATGAGATATAATAAGAAAATAGTTTTACTTCCAATTGGTTTTCAATTCTACATTTCATTTCCATCATTAATAAAAGCATTTCTTATTTATCATCAATATTTTCAACTTGTTGTTAACTTGGTCGATTGAACCATCTGAACCGTCACTCAGTCATGATTGTAGATTTGGTTTTGTTGAAACTCACATTTTTTAGTTAAAAACCCATCTAACTTGGGTGGTTTAACCATTGACCCGTTCGACCTATTAACCAAGTCGTAGGTTGCACACTTAATTATGTGCAAACTTTTGGAAGTCATAACTTTGCACTCTGATGTTCAATTGGGGTTATCTGTTTTTTTTTTTTTTTTTTAATTTTGAGTAACTTTTCAAGATCTATATGTTCGAAGGGCATTATGCGCCATGCCTTACTATTTTTGCGAAAAAACCCTTTTTTGGCCCCAAATTGTAATTTTTAATATTTTTTATAAATAAAAAATATAAAACGGAATTAAAAACATAAATAAATGTAACATAATACTTTTATTATATGTAATGTATGTAAAACATAATTATAATATATGTGAAAACATAATTATACTATTTATTGATAAAATATGTAATTTTACACACACTCACAGACACACACATAGTGTTGACATAGAGCGGTTTGACTCATTTGACCTTGACAATCGAACTGGTGACTTGTGACCCAAAAGCGAAAGTGGGTCTTCCTTCGTGTCAGTTTTTAAAACATTGTTTATCATACTTATTATTTTTTAATGTGTCAAATATATGATGTTAAAAATGTTTCCATCTTTTTTAATTTCTATATTTTTTTGCATTTTATATATTTTTGAATTTTATTATTTAATTGTGGCAACATGGATTGACCCCTTTAACCCAAATGGTTTATTTTCTTACCACCACCTAGATGAAAATACTATTTTTTTAGGTAGATTTTAAAAGTATAAGTTTTTATGTTATTGAAATTATTAATTTATTACGTATGTATTTAATTAGAGAATTTAATGATGAGAAGAAACAAAAAAGCCTTTAAATATATGGCTCAATGAAGGTGAATGCAAATTAATACCTTAAATGTTGGATTTAATGAGAGATAATTGAATGCATTGAATATCTTAAAATTAACTATTTTTAACTTATTTAATATCAATAATAACTAATTACCCTATTTTCCCTCATTTTTTATCAATAAATTTAAATATTGAGGGGTAAATTTTGTCATCACAAAATTGTAGAAATATTTTTGAGACTATTCATACTTTTTAAAGTAGTATAGATCTAACAAAGTTATCAATTACCAATAAAAAAGCTCAGCTACAAAACTTTGCAGCTCTTACATTCAGCCTCAATTTTTATAATGATAGAAAGCAAGTCTTAGCAAGTCATTACTGCATTATATGAATGTCATACTGGATTGACTATCGTTCCCCCTCCATCCAACGTGGAGAGAAGTATAACCCTTATGGCCTTAGCATAGGTTGTTTTTGATCTAGCATTTTCTTGCCATAGTCATTGATTATGAGGATGAAAATAAAAAGTGCAATCAGATTTGTGTCAATGTGCTTTGATTATTTTTGTAACAGAAATTTAAGGAACATGATTAAAGGATCACTTCCAAAGTATTTGTTGAGATCTAGCAAGTAGATATTATCTCTTTAGTGACTTTTTTAAAGAAGTTTTATTAAAAGAAAAAGATGGTACATATGCACAAAATCTGGAAGTCAACTAAACTTAGCTCAGCCTTATACACAAAAATGTGAAAGAGAAAAAGAGGGCATACACATTACCACCCAATAATCAAGTTTTTCATGAAATTCTTTCTAGGATTAAAATAGAATAAACCACCAAAACAAGAATATCATACCTCTTGAAACTTGAACATGCAACTAAGTGCTAGCTATAGAGTAGGATATCTATTGTGAAGTTCATCATAAATAAATCCATATGTGTTTCTTCATCTTTTACATGAAAACAAATACTCCACTCATATTTTACCACTTTTTGTCCATGATATATGGACAAAAAGAATTTTATAGGATAAATGATCAAGTTTTTTATGAAATTCTTTCTAGGATTGAGATAGTATAAAAACTACCAAGACAAGAATATCAACCCCACTTAAACTTGAACATATAACTATGTGCTACAGACTTAGATATAACTATGTGCTACAGACTTAAAGGCAATTCACGGGCAAAGTAAACCATACTCATCATGAAGAATATACATAACAAGGTTGTTCATCTATAGGATACATGTTTAGAAAATGACTATTAAATTGGTAAAAAACTTTTCCCCTTAAAAACCTTATCCACTTATAAAAGAATTACTTGACGTTTTCTTGATAGATAGAAACTATTATGTAGAGTTATGTAAATTTGTAAGGAGTTTATTTGAATAATACTAAACCCTTCAATTGAAATAAATTACATAATGAGAATTTTATTATGATTTTTTTGTTTCTAATTCCTTTAAAGAGTTTTTTATGGCTGCAGAAAATAAAGTTGGAAGTTGTGGAAGTTCTGTTGGTTGCTGAGTTAAGAGTTATTTTTCAAGAAGCATTGTTTTTGAGGAATTAAAGCTCTTAATGGTCAACTAGAGGCTTATTCCATGGAGATATATGGATATTGTTTAGCATATTTTGACATTTAATAAATAGTTTGTTTATGTTACATGTATATACAAACATATAATTGTTTCTTTGGCTTATCATTTAGTAGTCATGTTTAATAAGATTTACAGAGATACTTTTGTTATTTTGAACCCACCAAAACCTTTTATATGTATTATTTTTTGCTTTTTAGTATTAATTTTACTAATTGTATATTTGCTTTGTTTTAAGAGTATAGATATTCATATCACAATAAAATATTGGGAATTTTAATCATGTAAGAATCGTTCATGGGTCAGGTTCTAGACTTTGACATACACTATACTTTTGTTATTTTGAACCCACCAAAACCTTTTATATGTAATATATTTTGCTTTTTAATGTTAATTTTACTAATTGTGTATTTGCTTTGTTTTAAAAGTATGGATATTCATATCATAATGAAATATAGGGAATTTTAGTTATGTAAGAATCGTTCATGGGTCAGGTTCTATACTTTGATATACACTATATTTTTGTTATTTTGAACCCACCAAAACCTTTTATATGTAATATTTTTTATTTTTTAGTATTAATTTACTAATTGTGTATTTTCTTTGTTTTAAGAGTATGTATATTCATATCACAATGAAATATAGGGAATTTTAGTTATGTAAGAATCGTTCATGGGTCAGGTTCTAGACTTTGACATATACTATACTTTTGTTATTTTGAATCCACTAAAATCTTTTATATGTAATATTTTTTGTTTTTTAGTGTTAATTTACTAATTGTGTATTTGCTTTGTTTTAAGAGTATGGATATTCATATCACAATGAAATATAGGGAATTTTAGTTATGTAAGAATCGTTCATGGGTCAGGACTTTGACATACACTAATTTAGGCTTGGGCTTTAGATTCGGCCTATTAAAATTTTGACAAAAGCCAATCATGAGATTAATAACGACAATATAAAGTGATCATTATTATAATTGCATTCTCAGGTAAAAAAATGAGATGAATAGTGGCAATATACATTGGTCATTATTACTTTTAAACTTATTAATGACAGTGTTTTTAGTCGTTATTATGAGACCAATACTAACAGAATATGTCATTGTTAATAAATTTGAATTTATTGGCGATAATTTGTGGTCATTAATGCATGTTAGTGGTGACAACATAAGCTGTAGTTAATAGTTTTGAATTAATAGCAACGAGATCTTTTGTTGCTATTGCAATACTTTTAACGACCTATAGCTCCCTTATTGGTAATAGGTTTTAACGACAAAAAATTTCAATTTGTCGCCTAAACTTTTAGTGGTAAGGCCTTCAGCGACGAGTGGCAATGGTAAATGATCTTGTCGTTAAAAAAACTTTCAGCGATGAGTTTTGGACTTTTAATGACAATTTTTCCGGTCGTTAAAACTCTCTCTATCCCTAAGGTTTTATTTGGTTTAAAGGAAAATAGCTTCTATGAGAATTATTCTAAGCATTTAGGTTGTGATTAGTTTGAAAGATGAAAAACTATAATGTTGGTGATGTCCCAAGAACTTGTAACAAGTTTGGACACTAGGCCTAAACTTTTTCAATATCCCAAGTAGGGCTTTTTACACCAAATTTCTCTTGTTGATAAAATGATAAGAAAAGTAATTAAAAGGGATAATTTTTCTCAATTGTAATCTCCGCAATATGATATTTCTTATATGCCACTTTTGAAGCTATATTTATAGTCTCCCAATTGAATGTTGGGTTCTCTAAAAAATAGGGAACAATGTTATTCTTCCTCTAAGAATGTTAGGAGATTCCCCTTAATTGGGATGAGAGATTTATCCTTTTAGTTGAGACTTTTCTCAACTAAATAACTACTCTAGTAGTCTAGTAGACCAAGTTTAAAAAGAGACAAGACAATTGGCTTTTGTTTTTATAAGAAAATAATAATATATAATAATAATTTAAAAAAAATGTGTTGATAGTATGTTCATGCTAGTTTACAGAGCAAATGCTCCACTGATTGTTTAGTTATTCTTTTTAACCTATGGTAGTCTTACACACCAGGAGCAGAGCTAGGGGACCTAGGGAGCCATGGTGCTTTCATTGTTTGAAGAAAAACTATATACCATTTGTGTAAATTGAGGAGAGAGGGGGGCATATGACTTTTTTCCCCCTTTATGTTTTTTAGCAATATACATACATAGTTATACGATATACTTTGGGTGTGTGTTTTAATAGTTGTATGATATATTTTATATACTTTTTGGATTGTCAAGGTCGAACAATGGACATTTTAGTCAAGTGTTCACTTGATTTTTGAATCCCTTTCATTTTTAAAAGTTTTTTATATAATCAATTAGTTGGAGGAATAAAATAGTGATTTTTGTTAGTCTTTCTAATTTTTTATTGTCAATTGGTCATTGTGTGCAAACTAAATTGATTTAATACATTGGAAGTTGGAACACTGAAAGGAAAAAAGGTTTGGCATATAAGTATACAACTTTAAAATTGTTTGGGTTTTTTATCTATTTTTTATTTTTATTTTATTTATGATTGTCTTTTTCATTATTTTTTCTTTGTACAATCACCCAAAGATGAATGCATGGGAATTGGGGGTATTTTTGAAATAGCTAGGGTTTCAATGAATGGACTCCATGTGTTCTATGAAAGTAACAAATGAGATCAATGCACAAATGCATGCAATGCCTTGCTCAACATGCACATACTAGGGTGGCCATTTCATCATGACCCACACAAGCCCAACATAAAAATTTAATGCTTAGGCCTAGGTTTTGTGTTTAGGCCTACTTATCACAATTTTCAAGGCTAAGTCTATGCCTAATACTTCAAGTCCAACACTGACCTAACGTGCATATTTTATAAAATACCTTTATTTTATACATAACATACACATATGCGTAATTGTTATTTTGTGATATATTATATACTAAATAAAATAAATTTATAAACAAACTATACACCATTAAATATAAAATACTATAAATATAATATTTTATATATAAAAAGCATAGGCCTAAAGAGGCTAGGCTATAGCCCTTAATATTAGTGTAAAGCCCAACTTGGCCTATGATCACCATACACTCTGCTCAATACACTTGTCCTACCCAATAACCCAACCATTTCATTGGCCAGCCATTGGCCTTGGCCTATCCATATTCAAGTAATCATATTAGCTTTGGCCACCCTAAGAAAAAAATCCTAACTCCGCCTTGGCTACACATCAAGAATGACATCAATGACCATATGCTACTTGGTCCAACATCTCCCAATTGGTCATGTGTCTCGAGATGTACTAATTGCCTAATAATCTTATTAACCTTTTTTTCTGAAGCCCTAAATTTACTCTTGATGGAGGGGGTCCACCACAATTTTATTAATTTCAAAAGAAAGAAGTATAAGAGAGGGGACATAAAAACCTTACTCCTCGAGAAAAGCTATACAAGATGGCATTTGGCTTATAAATATATAAAAAAGGTCCAAAGGCCAGACATTAACAACCAAAGAAAAAAGAAAAAGAAACCAAGGAGATTAGTGGATGTGCAAAAAGGGAAAACTAGAAAAGTCATCCTTAACAAGGGACTGAAAAATAGAAGGATCGTTCGTAAAAGATGAAATTGTGGAATCCCATTGAAGGTCACAAGCCAAGTTTGCTAAATGAATTAACCACTCTGTTTCCCTCTCTAAAGATGTGCTAAAATGAAAGTTGAAGAGGGATAGATTTAATCGCCACTAAAAAATACCAGACCAACCAAGGGGGAGAAAAGATCCCATTAATGCAATGAACCAAACTCTAGGAGTTGAAAAAATCAACCTACTCTGTACAATCCAAATGTCCAAGTAGAAAGAAATTTCACCTTTACCTACTAACCAATATTAATTTTCCAACTTGGTAAAATTTAAGTTCTTCTTGCAAGTTGCAGAAATCAACTGGGGGCAATCAATTTGAGAGATGTGGGAATTACGTAGACATTTGGATTTAAAAAAGGGCCCATAATAACCTCCCATAAAGAGTGTTCCAAAGGAACTTCATGTGTAACGCTTTATTAACATAAAAAATTCTGCGTAAACTAAGGCCCCCTTCATCATGAGGCTTACAAATAGTTTCCCAAGACACCTAGTAGTGTTTCTTACTTCCTTTACCATCAGGTCGAAGGAAATCAACAAGTATTTTGTCAATTTTCCAGAGTACTTTTTTGGGGGTAGTAACAAGTGAAAGAAGATAAACTGGAATGCTAGAAAGGACACTTTGGATAAGGGTAATTTTACTACCAAAAGAAAGAAATTTACCTTTCCATCCTATGACTCTTTCAAAATTTTGCTTCAGTAAATCATCAAACACTTTACTTTTGTACCTACCCTTACAAATAGGAAGTCCCAAATAAGTAAAAGGAAGAGCTTTTTGAGTGAATCCAATACATCTCTCAATTATTCCAGTGCGGGCATCTGAAGTATTTTTGGAGACATAAAAGCCACTCTTATTTTGGAGACATAAAAATCACCATGTCATCTACATAGAGAGAGTGAGAAATAATCTAACAACCTCTAGGTAAATGAAATTGACAAACCTGATTTCTGGCCATCAATTCCTCAAGCCTTTGCTTGAAACATCCTTTGCTGAAATAAATAAATAAGGGGAGAGTGGATCCCCTTGTCTAATGCCCCAGGAAGATTTAGGAGGCATTATTTTTCTGGATTTTGAGAGGGGGAAAGTAGGTTAATGGGATTTTGATTCTCATTGAACAAGAATCCCATGTTCTTTTTTCAGATTTATGTAGGGACCAGGGAAAGTTTATTTTCCTGGTTATCACTTACTCGGGTAAGTGATACCCATCTCCTAGGTGGGTAAACAACTTTCCCACCTTGGGAGAAAGTTGCCAACACCTGAAAGGAACAAAAGTGCCCCTTGTAATAATGGATTTTTATGGATAAAATGGTCATTGCCTTATTTTCATGGGAAATAAAAGAACATAGGTAAATGCACTTACCCGGGTAAATCTTTCCTAGGATACAATTACCTGGGTAAGTGTATTTACCCAGGTAAGTAACTTACCGAAATGCGAAAACTAGCATTCGAGATCTTATTAATTATGATAGAAAACTAGCAATTTGAGATCATCTGACTAATCATCTTAATCCAATCATCAAAAAAGCCAAATCGGCATAGAACCTGAAAAAGAAAAGTCCACTCTAGCCTATCATAGGTTTTAGCCATGTCCAATTTCAAGACAACATTACCCCCCAAATTTTTTCTATCGATTTCTTGTGCTATCTCCTGCACTAGAGAAATACTATTCATTATGTTCCTTCCTTGTACAAATGCACCCTCCCAATTAGAAATCATATTAGGCATAATTAAAAATTTTGCCAAAATTTTATAAATAAAATTTCCAATAGGGGTGTTCACATTAAATGTCAAACTGACCAAACCGGCCCGACCTAACCCGAGTTGATAAATTTTTCAAAACCACTAGTCGGTTCTGGTTTGTCTGAGAAAATAAACTGACAACTCGGTTCTATTTTCAGTTTTTATACATGAAAACCTAAACTGAACCAAACTGACCATATATGTTTTAAGTAATTACTAAGAAGTCCCTATTCAGCCCTACTTCCTATCACAGTAAACTTTAAATTTAAGTTATTTATTACCTTTTTGGGTTTAGCAAGCATTGATGCGAAAGAGTCTTGGAAATTGGAATGGGAATACATGTTGGATTGTTGGAGTCTTCACTCTTCAATTTTGGAAAGAGAAAAAAAGAGAGGTTAAATAAAGTTATTTATTACCTTTTTGGGTTTAGCAAGCATTGCTGTCATGGAGAGACAACTGTTGGAGTCTTCACTCTTTAGTTTTGAAAAGAGAAAAAAAGAGAGGTTAAATAAATCGACTGAACTGATAAACCGACCCTTCATGTTTGGGTTGGTTTTGCTTCGAGTCAGTTGAAGAAAATGGCTCAAACCAACCCAACCCGACCCGTGAACACCCCTAATTTGCAACACTAATGGGTCTGAAATCAGCAAAAGTTATTCGGTTTTTCATCTTGGAAATCAAAGAGATCAAAGACGAAGTAAAATCTCTTGAAATCTTACCACCTCTAAAAATATAATAGATGGCTTCATAAACATCCATAGCAATAAGATCCCAACAACAAAGAAAAAAATGACCAGAAAAGCGATTGGGTCCTAGAACTGCATCTCTATTAATTTCAAAAACTACACCCTTAACCTCCTCATGGAAGGAACCATCATTAGTCTAGAATTCTCTTCAGAAGAAATGGACACATCAATAGAAGATAACAGATTTGCATTCTCAGTCACGTTACTAGCAAACATAATTTCTGAAAAATATGCCACAACCCCATTACCAATGTCATTCGGAGTCAACAACCAGTTACCGTCAGAATCCTGAATTCTATGAATAATTCCCCATCTTCTTTTCACTTTAATTGAGGCATGAAAGAAAATCATATTTTTGTCACCTTCCTTCAACCAAGTAACCTTGGACTTTTGGTGCCAGAAAATTTCCTCCAATTTCAACAAATTGTTTAACTGATTTCTAGCATTATTCAAAGCCACCCAGTTATATTCGAAAGGGTCTTCCATATGAGCCGACACCCTAATCAGCACCAGATCTTCAGTCTGCTAGACATTTTGATGAATATCCAAAAATTAATCAATTCCAATTCTGCAAGGTTGATTGTAGTCGTTTCAATTTTTTACGAATTTTCACTGCAGGATCACCCCCATTGGCTAAACCCTACAATCTTAACCACATTAAGAAAGTCATGGTGTTCAGTCCACATCTGTTGAATTTAAAAACCTCTATGGGAAATTAGGACCTCATCTTCCCAGGCAAGGATGAAAGGGGCATGATCAGAGTACAATCTGTTCAAATGTTTGACTGTTTTCAAAGGGAAACCATTAATACGGTTTCTATCAAATAATGCTCTATCCAGCTGAGCCCAAGCACAGTCTAGACCCCATCTTCCATCACACTAGGAAAATATTTCCTTCATAACCAACATCGATCCCTGATCTGGGCCCCTCTGGCTAGGGGTGTCAATGGTCCAGATTTGGTCCAAATATTAAAATTGGATTGGACTAGTCCATGTTTTTATCTTCGATACAATTAACGGACCAAAATGGACCAACTCCATTTCTCCGTAAACCGTCTAAAAGTCCATTGAAACCTTGAAGGCAAAGCTCTGGACGTTACATCGTTCGCCTCTTTGAAGCATCTCTCTCTCAAACCCTCTTTCAAACATTTCCTATCTGACATCACATCAACAAAATGGTCGTCCTTCTTTGTTATTGTCGACATGTGTTTTGGAGGGTGGGCCAAGGTCGCGAATGCCCTAGATATATTTCATTCCATCTTCAACACTGGCAGTGCTTATGGCATGGCCACTTCTCCATCTACACACCTCCCTCCATAATCCATCGCACCTAGCTCCCAGAGATTGATCCTTCATCCTGATTCACACAGACACAAGTTTGTTTGTGGTTGAGATCCGTTGGACTTTTATTTAATACAATGGAGGATATCAATTAGATTGGCTTACTACCTCTTCATTGGCCAACAAAACCTGTGCGGACAGAGCTACCAGGACCACCCCGAATCAATGCGTCAATGCATCTAGTGGCTCAATACGCAACCTTTGGATTTTGTTCTTTATGTATGCTTGTGTTCTTAGAACACAATCTCTGCTTCAGAAGTGATGGAATTGACTATCACTTTGTAGGCAAGCGGTAGGAATTTCATATGGGTCATTAAGCCTCTAGTGGGACTTGACATAAACTTTGAATTCAGGGTGGATGATTGGTAGCCCGAGGGATTCGAGGATTGAATAAAATTGCAAAACAGAGGACTGTTAGTGCATAAATGGGAACCCCAGGCAGATATTCTATCTCATAGGTCTACCTCTACCTTCAGGTTGGTGCTTCTACTATGAACATTACTAGAATGTCGGCAACCAAGGTGCATGTGGAGGTTGATATTTTGCGAGACAACTCATCTGATGGACCAAATTAAAAGAGAGATAAGCCAAAACAGATTTTTATTTTAATAAAATATTAGTAATATATAACAATAACTAAAAAAAAGATATTGATGGTGTATACATACAGTATACATAGAGCAAATATTCTATTGATCATATAATTACTCCCATTAGCCTACGAATAGTGATACTGGTCGAGGATGACATTAAGGATCACAGGTCATTTGGTCCAACAAAAGAAAAGTTATTTCTTTCAAACTAAACACATCCTAAATGGTCAAAATGCTTCTTGTAGAAGAAAATCTATGGCTAATTGTCGATGGGTGATAAAAGCAATACTGGAATAATGAGGAGGGAACGACTCAGTCGAAAATGACCGATCTCTTGAATCATTTAAATAGAAAAGTTACAAGAGGATAACTATGTACAGAAGATAACAATTACAGAGTTAGAGTTTATCTAGGAAATTAATAGAGGATAAGCTACATGATAATGAGATAAGGTGATCAGTTATCTAGGATAGCTATCAGAGATAACCATTCCGGTTATAAGTCTATCATAACTATTGAGATACTCTAACATCCCCCCGCAAGCTTAGCGGTCTCTTGGAGACGATAAGCTTGGCTGTAAGGTCATTAAACCTTGTTGATGGCAGATGTTTGGTAAGAATGTCTGCAATCTGATCATGGCTGGGAATGTGATTGATCAGAAGAAGGCCGGCTGCAACTTTTTCTCGGATAAAGTGAACATCCAATTCTATGTGCTTGGTGTGAGAATGGTGGACAGGATTGGAGGAGAGAAACTTGGCACTCAAATTGTCACACCAGATGACAGGTGGGCGAGGGAGCTTCAATCCAAGCTTCGTGAGCAACATTTGGAGCCAAAGAATTTCAGCGGCAGTGGAGGCAAGACTACGGTATTCCAATTCTGTGCTGGAGCGAGAAACCGTGGACTGTTCATGAGAGCTCCATGAAATCAGATTACGACCCAGGTAAACACAGAAACTCCCTTGGGAGCGATGATCAACAGGGCAACTAGTCCAGTTAGCATCAGAAAAGGCTTCGAGAGCCAATTCTAGAGAAGTACGAAAAGTAATGACATGATCAATTATGGATTTAAGATAACGGAGGATCCTCTTGACTGCACTCCAATGAACATTAGTGGGTTCTTTCATAAACTGACAAACTTTGTTAACCGAGAAGCTGACGTCTAGCCGAGTAACGATAATATATTGTAGGGCCCCTACTACATTGCGATATTCGGTGGCATCTGGAAGAGGAGAACCATGAGTAACATCAAGTTTGGTAGATGCCGCCATAGGTGTGTGAATTGGTTTAGCCTCATGCATCTTGGTCTTGACGAGAAGATAATGAATATATTTACGTTGGGATAGGTGCACCCCATCTGAACTGCGGTGCAGTTCCAAACCCAGGAAGTAATGAGCTTCCCCAAGATCTCGAAGAGCAAAAGTGGTAGATAGCTGAGAGATGAGGTGAGTAAGGGCAGAAGTAGAAGATCCAGTGATCAATAAGTCATCCACATATACAAGAAAAATATGACATCAGTGCTAGTCCGCCGCATGAATAGAGAACTATCTGCTCAGGATTCCAGAAAACCAAGGTGAACCAAATGATCCCTTAATCGAGTAAACCAGGCCCGTGGGGCTTGTTTCAAACCATAAAGGGAATGTTTAAGACAGCATACAAAATGTGGCCGTGCTGGATCAATGAAACCCATGGGCTATTTCATAAAAACATCTACACTGAGGTAGCTATGAAGGAAGGCATTGCTCACACCAAGTTGTCTAAGATTCCAGCCATAGTGAACTGCGAGAGATATTATTAACCGAATAGTGGTTGGTTTAACCACCGGACTAAATGTTTTAGCAAAGTCAATACGGGCTTGTTGAGTAAACCATTGAGCCACCAATTGCGCTTTGTATCTTTCAATGGACCCATCCGGACGTCTCTTAATCTTATAAGCCCATCGATTTCCCACAATGTTCTTATGAGGAGGTGGAGGTACAAGATCCCAGGTATCATTATGCAACAACGCTTTGTACTCATCCTCCATGGCAAGTACCCAACGAGGATCTTTCTTGGCAATAGTTTAGCAAGAGGGTTCAAGATCGAGGTCAACGGAGGCTTCCAAAGCATACCAAGGGTTTGGCTTGCGAACTCCACTCTTGCTCCATGTCATCATGGGATGAGCATTAAGTGGGGTTGATGATGATGGGAACAAGTCGGTAGAACTAACACCAGTGGATGTAATAGGTGGGCTAGAGGAGGTGGTGCCGATGGGTACAGGAATGGTCTGAGGAGAAGGGAAAGGATATGTAACGATAGGAGGACCAACCACAGTGTTGGTAGCCGAGTTGGGAAGTGTGTTGTGCTGCCAGAAGTGCATGGGAAGGTATGTTCATAAAAAACCACATTACGGGAAATATATAGACGACTAGATGTTAAGTCCAAGCATTTGTACCCTTTGTGATGTAAACTGTAACCTAGAAATAAACAACATTTGGAGCGGTAGTCTAGCTTAGAGCGGTTATAAGGTCTGAGATGCGGATAGCAAGCACATCTGAAAGTGTGCAACAAAGTGTAAGTTTAGTGCCAAAGAGACACTCTAAAGGAGAATTCATGTCTAGTATTGGAGAAGAGAGTCGGTTAATTAAAAAAACTGCAGTCTCAAAGGCATCATACTAATAATGTTTGGGCATTGAAGCCGTAGCCAGGAGGGTGAGACCCATTTCAACAATATGGCGGTGGCGTCGTTCTACAATCCCATTTTGTTCATGAATATGTGAACATGAGAGACGATGAGTGATGCCTGAATCAGAGAGAATAGGGAGAAGTGGTTTGTATTCGGTACCTCCATTTGTTTGTAGAGTTTTGATAGAGGTGTTCAATAAATTCTTCACATTCTTCTTAAAAACAGCAAAAATAAAACCAACTTGAGTTTTAGAGGTCATAGGAAAAATCCATATATACTTGCTGTAAGCATCAACAAAATTCAAATAATAGCGAAAACTATGTCTTCTAGAGATAGGGGCTGGTCACCAAACATCAGAAAATAAAAGTTTTAATGGATACTTCACAACAAAAGTACTATTAGAAAACGACAAGGTATGACTCTTGCCTAGTGGACATGATGGACAAAAAGACATGTCCTTATTTGAAACTGGAAGCTGAAATGAAGATAAGATGTGGGTAGCTACTCGCTTGCTAGGATGTCCTAGCCACTGATGCCATACAGAAACCAATGCTTTCTCACCAATCAATGCCGATGGAGCTTTAGTTGTGCAATTTGTCTTCAGTTGATAGAGCCCTCCCTTAATTGGTCCTTGGAGGAGAATTTTCCCGGTCGCTTTGTCCTTAACAGAGAAGCCAATAGCATCAAAAATAAAAGTTGCATTATTATCCTTACAAAACTGGCTGACAGAGAGAAAGTTCTTAGATATATTAAGAACTCTGAGAACATTATTCAAGACAATGGACCTATAATCAATATTCAAAACAGAAGAGCCAATATGAGATATGTCTAGACCCGTACCATTGCTGAATAGGATATGATCTGTTTCATGATATTCATCGTGAAGAGAGAGATTCCCAAGATCTGAGGTCATATGATTGGTTGGTCCAGAATCAGGGTACCAATTTTCATCACGAGTAGATCGTGAAGATGAGGTTGTATGAGCTTGCTTGGTATTCTTATTGGTAGTGAGTTTTAGATAACAGCGACAAGTAGCTGCTGTATGGCCAGGATACCCACTGAGTTGGCAAACCACAGTGGCATTCTTGGAATCGGATATGCTGCGATTATTGTTATTATAGGAAGCTTTCTTGGAATTGTTAGAACCACCATAATTATTAAATTGTTGTGGCTTATAATAAGATGATTGATTGCGATTGAAGTTTCTCTTCTTATTGGCCAAATTAGCAAAAGGAGAGTCCATCACAAGTTGTGAAGAGTGACACTCTAGGTGCTTTTCAAATGTAAGTAACATATTTTGAATTTCAGAAAAAGAAAGACTATCTAGTCTAGTAGTCATATAGAGCACAAATGTATCATATTCAACAAGTAAACCACTAAGAAGATAATGAATCTGATCAACATCAGTGAGAAAGTATCTAGAAGCAGCTAATGCATTAGATAAATTTTTAATTTTCTGAACATAATTAGTGACAGTGAGAGTACCCTTCTTGAGATAGGCTAATTCTAATTTCAAAACATGGATTCGATTCTAGCTGGTAGAAGAAAAAAGAACATGAAGTCGATCCCGTACCTCTTTGGATGTCTTACTGCCAACTACTTGAGCCAGAATTGACTCTGTTAATGAAGATAATAACCAACTTATAATCAACGGGTTTTGTTCGATCCATGCTGCATGATCCGGGTTGCTACGGCTGGATCTTTGGCTATTGCCATCTTCCAAGAAGAAGATCCGTCCACATAGCCATATAAATGATACCCTTTGAGAGTTGGTGTAGTTTGAGAGCTTCAAAGCAGGAAGTTAGTACGGTCCAGTTTTACTGAAACTACATTCATAAAATTGGAAAGGGACACCACCATATTGGTTCGACCATCTGTCATCCAAGTTGCATTTGTCTTTGGACGACATGAGTAGTGGTACTTGTCTCTAAAGCCATGACGTTTGTCAAATGGCTCTGATACCATATAAGAGCAATACTGGAATAATGAGGAGGGAATGATTCAGTCGAAAATAACTGGTCTCTTGAATCATTTAAATAGAGAAGTTACAAGAGGATAACTATGTACAGAAGATAACAATTACAGAGTTAGAGTTTATCTAGGAAATTAATAGAGAATAAGCTATATGATAATGAGATAAGGTGATCAGTTATCTAAGATAGCTATCAGAGATAACCATCCCAATTACAAGTCTATATAATTATTGAGATATTCTAACAGGGTGATATCATGGCAGTGAAGATATATATTTGGCTGTTATGCAGCTAATTATCAAGTAAGCCTATTACATCTCCCTTCCGTCTCTTCTCTCGGTCTCGATAATATTATAAGTTTATTTGGTAGATTGGTTAATAGACAATCAAGGAAATTGGAAGGGTTTCTTGCGTCTAGTAGAGGACAACGTTCCGTTCCTTATCACAGATATGATTCACAATAGTTATTACTAACCAAAGAATCCAATAGTCTATAAACTGGTCTGAGCTGCTAACACGTGCTAATAACCTAATTATTTGGGTATTTTACTCTGTCCACCATGTCTCTGGCTTCTGTCTAACTATTAATGAACATAGGGCACATGTTTGATTGATTACCAAACTAACCAAAATGTTTGCACCTAAGAACATGGAGAAAGCAGATTAATTACTACTTAATCAATGAGGCTGAAACAGCGAGCTTGTCAATGACAAATGGATAATGACTTGATTTCATTTTGCCAGCCAGAGATATTCAGTCCCACTAGAAGATTGCTTAAATTGTCTAAACGTTTCTGGGAGGTCCAGTTTAATGGACCTTAAACATGACGACTGTCAAGCACATGTTTCCTTGGAAGATAGCTACCCATATGTTATAGGACCCATCATCCAATTCTAATTTTTTATGGGCCAGGCCCATTAAAGTTATAGCCAGGTCCAAACTGCCTATTGGGGCTTAAATATAAACCCGTATAACGAACAGTGGACATCAATCACTATACAATTGCATCAATATATGGGAGATTTCATGGTGACAAAGTTGTAGCTCAGGTCCAAATTTCCATTAGGGCTTAGAATCTCTTTTGTTTTGTTTATCTAGGAAGAGCAAAATTCGATGTAAAATGATTGAGTGAAGGGCAAGAAGAAAGTGGTGCAAATTTTATAAGAGGATTTTTAATGCAAAATTTGCACTCTCAATGGGCATTAATGAGATAAAAAGTACAAATTTTATAACAAATAGAGATGCAAATCATGATTACGAACAAATGCATTACTTCAAATTTACATTGTAATTAACAGACGAAGTATTGATAACCCAATAGTTGAGATGGTCACTAAACATCACTCATAGTAGGGATACTGGATTAACTCCATCAAGTTAATCTAT
This sequence comes from Nelumbo nucifera, assembly GCF_055504915.1. Classification (NCBI taxonomy): domain Eukaryota; kingdom Viridiplantae; phylum Streptophyta; class Magnoliopsida; order Proteales; family Nelumbonaceae; genus Nelumbo; species Nelumbo nucifera. The sequence goes on along the minus strand of NC_142656.1, from coordinate 27,944,646 downwards.
TAGTGTACTACCTCAGTTGTACCCTACTGCATAGTTTCGGGTAATAATCTTTTATACATCACATATTATTAGTGTTGCCCAACCACAACAAATAGATCCTACTTCTCATGTATGGCCCAGAGGTTTCACCAGAAACCTCATCTAAGACTGCCTACTCATCTTGAGTTGGACTAGGGGTGGATATGGATGACCCGATTAGATCCGATACTATTTTATTAGATTTAATTAATTAGATATCTTTCTATATTTTTTGATCAAATCGGATTGAATAACAAGATCCAATTAAAAATCAGACCGAATTTGGATCACCCCTATCCGATCCGAAAAAATCCGATATATATTTATATATATATATATACGTGGGAGGTTGTGATGATAATAATTAAAGTATGGAAATGAAAAAAAAATGTTAAAAAATGTCAGTACACATTTAGAAAAAACCATCTTTTTTGCACATTTAATAGTAATAGGTGCTACAATCCAACCCAAATTCTCTGGACTTGAATATCTCAATTATCTCAGAGTTTGTCCGGGAATTTCTCTCTAGATGAAATCACAGTGAGTAGGGCAAATGCTTTGTGTAATGATAAAATATTGAAGGGACTCTCCTTTGCTATATAAGCTTTTGTTGGGATATGTTAGCTTCTTTAACCATTGACAAAATTGAATGAAAATTATATGAGAAAACATAAGCACCTGACTAGATGTATTCATGGCAGCTATAAAATCTAGTTTGTACATATAGGTGCTCTTTGTAGTCTGTACATATACTTCCCAATGGTACTACTTAATTTAGGATCCAACTCTTAGGATTTGGAATAAGAGTCTCAAATAACCTGATTATCAATGAATGGCATTGGAGGAGAAATATTTTTTGAGCAAGTATGGCTATCAATGTAGCTCAAATAATTATTATGTTTGACATCTTATCATAATCCTTCAAAACTATTATATCGATAGCCCTAAGAGAGAGAAGGGATGCCAATGGATCGAGTTTAATATGGTCTTGGCTCAAAACCCAATTTTACCTAGTCCACAAATAGTATCATTGGGTCACATTTCATAACCAAAGCAAAGAGGCTTTGCACTGTAGATTCCAAATTCTCATGGAGAGCAGTTGGTATATAACTGAGGGTTTCTTGCTTAATGGGCCTACTTTTGGGCCTTCATCTCCCTCTCTCCCTCTCTCTGTGTCTATGGAGAGATCATTCTATTAACCACAATATTTCCATTGAGTTATTGATTCAGATCACTCAATGCTCATTTTTACAAATTTTTTCAATAACCTCAAACAACCAAGCACGTCTAGGATAACCCCTTTATCAATTGAGGGCATCTCCAAAAGGCAAAGGAGAGGGAAAAGCTTCTTGCTTTGTTGAAGGGATGACTCCTTATGAACAAGGGATCTCTTCTTAGTCACTTAAATAATGACTCTCTAGACTTTGTTTTAGGGATAATTCTTAGGCCCCATTCATTTTTCGGTAAGTTATTTATCCAGGTAAATGCAATTATCTGGGTAAGTTTTTTCTGGGAAATACTTATCCAGGTAAGTGCATTTACCCATGTTCTTTTGTTTCACAGGTAAATAAGACGATAGACAATTTAGTCATAGAAATTCATTATTAAAAAGGGCATTTTTGTCCCATTCAAGTGTTGGCAACTTTCCTCCTATGTGGGAAAGTTATTTACCCACCTATGAGATGGGTATCACTTTCCCTGGTCCCCACATAAAGCTGAGAAAAGAGGATTCTTGGTCCCCCCCTCTCCAAATCCAAAAAAAGAATGCCCCCTTAATTCCAAAGGGATTATCTCCATAATAGAAAAACATAAAAGTAATTACCTAACATGTGATAATGATCATAGGTCCAGGTGTGCACAATTACTTGGTGCTTCTCAAGATAAACGAAGACCCAAGTTTGATTTGATCTCAAACTCTGTTAAGTCCTAATTAACTGGACTTTGTTGTTGTATCTTCTTATCCATCTTTCATGCTTGTAGTCTTTATCATGTATCCTTCATCCATAGGATACATAACCTATATATTGAATATCAAACCTCACTAAACAATACAATGAGTTTATACTCAAACTGCCTCTCTGTTTTATGGTATCAACACTTAAGTTCACTCAAGTCTCCTTCAACATGTTAAGCACCACTCAAACCTCATCAACAACCTCTGTTGTGACTGTAGTCAACCTGAACTTACCCTCTACGATGAGTCATCTAGTCCCTGTTAAACTAGATAGACTTAACTACCTTGTGTGGCGATCTCAACACATTCTTGTACTGAAAGGCTTCAAGGCTATGGAGTATATTGGTGGGATGACTGTCTGTCCTCTCAAAACCATTACTGTTAAAGGTAACATTATTCCAAATCCAGATTTCTTAATCTGGGAGCAACAGGACCAGCTACTGCTTAGTTGGATCCTTTCATCACTTACTGAAAGTGTTTTAGCCCAGGTTATTGGGCATACTACTTCTAAGGGTTTGGGATGCTCTTGCCTGCACCTTTGTTTTAGCCCAGGTTATGAGTCTCGGTTACTCTTATTTTACTCAGAAGTGATGACTACACCTTTGATGAGATACAAGCTCTTCTCACCAACCATGAGGTACGATTGGAACACTCAGAAATTTATTTGATGCTTTTACAACCCAAGCAAATCTTATAGCCCAAAAACGTTTACAAACCTTAAGCTTGATGAATACAAGAACAAGCCAAAATATACCGATACCCAAGGGAAGAAGACAATTAACCCATACCAAGGTGTTAAATGCCAAATTTGTCACAAATTAAATCATACAACGTACAAGTGTCGTGTCAGGTTTGACAAGGTCGTCCAAGCTCCCCTTTTGCATGTACTACATCTTCAAGTTCAATGATAGACAGTAGTTGGTACCCCTGATTCAGGGGGACCAGCCACCATGTGACTAGAGATGTTATGTTTGTGTCTTAAATTTTTTGTGGCGATCCGTTTCATGAATTCGCTCCGAATTAATTTGAGAAAAATCCGATGGCAAATTTTGTACGCCCCCACGGCGGTATGGACTCAACCCATATTCATCTTATAGGTCTGAACCAAATACAAAGAGTTATATATTTCGGGGGTTTTTTCTCTTGAACATAGAGCCTGAGTCTTGTGAGAGACGAGTGAGATATTGGGTGTATTTGGGAGTTAGGGTCTAGACATATCTTACTTTATAGTGGATTTTTGTTCCTCCTTCGCCTTGGACATAGGCTATAAGCCGAACCACATAAATCTGTGTGTTCTCTATGCTTGTTTATCTTTATCTTTGGATTTTTCTGCAATAACAGATCTTGGTAATGGTGAAGGTTTGTGTCCCACATACTGGGACTTTTAGTTTTTCTTCATTTTAACATTTATTTGTTCTTAAAGATATCTTTTTCTACCAAAGATCTGCAAGAATATTTTATATGTCTCATGCTTTAATAAGGACAATGACTTATTTTGAGTTTCATCCAAATACATTTTTTGTAAAAGATCGACAGAGAAGGAGAGTACTTTTCTAATGAGGATGGCTTATACAAGTTGCAAGAAGATGCAAGTGAAGCATGTAATAAGAAACCCCAGTTCTCAGCCTTTGTTGGTGTTTGTGTCTCTATAAATAAATGGCACGAACGGCTTGGCCATTATGCACCCAAGATTGTACGCCATGTTATTTCTTCTAGTTCGTTACCTCTCTCCTCCAACAAACGCATGAAGTCTTGTCATGCATGTCCTCTTGGCAAATAACACAAATTGCCTTTTTCTTCTAGTAATACTCAATATTCTGGTCCACTTGAGTTGATTTATAGTGATGTATGGAGGCCATTTCCTATAACTTTTCTTCATGGATTCAGATATTATATTCTCTTTGTTGATGCATATAGTTGATTTCAATGGATTTTCCCACTTGTTCACAAATTTAAAGCTCTGAATGTGTTTATCAAATTTAAATTTCAAGGGTTATAAAAATGCCTCCATTTACCCATCGAGCGAATATTTGTTTCCCGTCATGTCATCTTTGATGAGAATCATTTTCACTTTTTGAAAGCCCTTGTTTCTCTAGTATCTACATTACCACAAGCTCTTGTTATCCCTATTGAGCCTCCACCCATTGTTCACATGCTCCTTGTAGCTACTAGCTCTACTTCTGAACAAAACTGTGTGACACTTCAATCTGGTTTAGTGGCTTCTCTAGAGCCTCCTACCACTCTAGAACTGTGTTACTTCTTGTTCAGAGCATGATTCTTCTCCATCCATGCTCTTACCATCATCAGATTCTTTTGTACCTTAAGTGTTGCAACCTTGCATCTCGTTACCCTCTATGCCTTTGATATTGAACCTACAAGTTTTACTCAAGCCAATAACAATGTTCAATGACATCAAGTAATGATTGCTAAGATTGAGACACTTCAAAAGATCAGACTTGGGTTCTTGTACCTCATCGTGCTAACATGCATGTTATAGGTTGCAAATGGGTCTTTAGGACCAAGCACAACCCTAATGGTTCTGTGAGGGATTCAAATAAGTTGAGTGTCTTCTTGCTATCAACTATATTCAAAGCCTCTGCCTCTAAATCTTCTTTGTTTATACTTTCATCATCCTCTACAATTATCTTTTTCTTGATTTATGCGGATGACATCATCATTACAAGGTCTAAACCTTCTGCAATTGATACTCTTATTGCATCTGCGTGACTCTTTTGCAGTCAACAATTTGGGTGAGCTTCACTTCTTTTTTGGTGTGGAGGTGCTTCATTCTTCCTCTAGTATATTTCTCTCTCAATGCCAATATATTGTTGATTTTTTGCATAGTGCTCATATGGAAGGTGTGAAACCAATTTCTTCCCCAATGATGTCCTCTTGTAAGCTAAGTTAGCATATGGGGGAGCCTCTACCAAATGCTTCTTCTTATAAATGTATTGTTGGGGCGCTCCAATACTTGACAATTACACGTCTTGACATTGCCTTTGTTGTTAATAAGGTATGTCAGTTTATGCATCGTCCCACTACAGAACACTAACTTGCGGTGAAACACATATTGCATTATAAAGCACACACTTCATTATGGCCTACATTTGGCTTCCTCCTCTTTGCTTCAACTTCATGCATATTTCGATGCTGATTGGGCTAGGTGCCTGGATGATAGGCATTCTTAGGATGGTTTTTACATCTTCTTGGGTCCCAATTTAATCTCATGGTCTTCTAAGAAGCAAGCCATAGTATCTCACTCCAGTACTAAATCTGAGTACCGAAGCCTTGCTTGTGCAACAATTGAATTCTTTTGGTTAAAGTCTCTTCTTATTGAGCTCTCCGTGCTTCCCTCTTCCTCACCCATTCTTTGTTGTGACAATATTGGTGCCACCTATCTTACTTCTGATCCAGTCTTTCATGCCCAAGCCAAATACATTGAGATTGATTTTCATTTTGTGCGGGAGCAGGTTTTCCAATAAGAGCTTATTAGTTCAATTTATTTCCAATGTTGATCAACCTCTTGACATCCTCACCAAACCGCTTTCCACTTCTCGGTTTGAGATGCTTAGAGACAAGTTGATAGTGTGTTCCTCCCTTGTCCACTTGAGGGGGGCTGATAAGGATAGTAGGTCCACGTGTGCACAATTACTTGGTGCTTCTCAAGATAAATGAAGACCCAAGTTTGATTTGATCTCAAACTCTGTTAAGTCCTAATTAACTAGACCATAATTGTTATATCTTCTTATCCATCTTTCGTGCTTGTAATCTGTTGCGGGCCCGGGAATAGGATCTCGTCACGGGTCGGTCCACGGGGAAAACCTCCTGTTTTCCCTTGTTCCTTCTTGCTCGTGATGAACCTATCTTGGCACCTTCGGTGATTTGTCCAAGAGATCACCAACTCTCCTAACTCACTCTTGACTGAATAATTTGATATCTCATTCAATAATGATTTGTCCAAGAGATCACCAACTCTCCTAACTCACTCTTGACTGAATAATTTGATATCTCATTCAATAATGGGGTCTCCTTAAATAGGAGATTACAAGAGTCCTAATCAAAGGGAGTCTCCTTGCTGAATAGGGAGACTTCTAGTTTTATCTTGCTAAGGATAAGATAAGCTAATCCTAATCTGATAAGCTAATAACAAGATAAGATAAACTAAGCTAATCCTAATCTGATAAGATAAGCTAATCCTAATCTTATAAGCTACTAACAAGATAAGATAAGCTAAGCTAATCCTAATCTGATAAGCTATTAACAAGATAAGAACAATAAGATAAAAACAAGCAAAATGAGCTAATCTAATCTAGATAAGGTTGCTGTTGCCGAACTGGGTTGGATGAGCATCACTGAATCCTTGCTGCTGCTGGCGGTGGGCCCGGGGCCTGTTGCTGCCGGCGGCGATGGTACGTCTTCCCGAGGAAGGCGTCCATAACATTACTCCCCTCCTGGACTACGAGCTTGTCCTCAAGCTCGAAAGCTGGATATGTGGCTTGGAACTCTGCCAAATGGATCCATGTGGCTTCTGTTGGTGGTAGATCACACCATTCCACCAAGACTTCAAGGATTCCACGATTAAAACGAGAGCGGGTGACAGTTCTAGGCTGGGGGACCAGTTTGCCATCTTTCAAGGGTGTCAGGGAGGGAACTTGGTCCGGGGGAACACCCGTAAATGGTTTCAGCAAGGAGATGTGGAAGACATCATGAATTCGGCTAGTCTATGGCAATTCCAGCTGGTAGGCCACATTGCCAATCCGTTGCAGAACCTTGTAGGGCCCATAGTACTTAGGGGCCAGCTTCGGGGCAGCCTTGTGGCGCAAGGAGCGCTGCCGGTAGGGCTGGAGCTTCAACCAAACAAATTGTCCTGGATCGAATGATAGTTCCCGGTGGTGCTTATCATAGTGGAGCTTCATGCGGAGCTGGGCCTGCTGTAAGCGAATGTGGACGTCGGCGAGGAGGGTGTCGCGGTCCTGTAAGGAGTGATCGATTGCGTCCAAGCGAGTAGATCTAGGCTCATAGGACAGCAAGCGGGGAGGATCCCTGCCGTAAACGACGCGAAAGGGAGTCATGCCGAGGGAGGAATGGTAGGTTGTGTTGTAGCAGTACTCGGCCCAAGGAAGCCATTCCAACCACCGTCGAGGTTGATCGCCTATGAAACAACGAAGATACATCTCGATAGTGCGGTTAACCACTTCCGTCTGACCGTCGGTTTGTGGCCGGTAAGCTGATGAGTAGGCTAGGGTGGTGTCGTGTAGTCGAAATAACTCTTTCCAGAAGGCACTAGTGAAGACCGGGTCTCTATTGCTGACGATGGATTCCGACAACCCATGTAAGCGAAAGATATGTGTAAAGAAGGTGAGGGAAACCGAAGTGGTACTGTACGGATGTGATAGAGGAATGAAGTGCGCGTATTTAGAAAAGCGGTCGACTACCACAAAGAGAACTGATTTGCCCCCTACCTTGGGAAGTCCCTCAATGAAGTCCATGGAGATGTCGGCCCAGATCTGCGATGGGATGGAAAGGGGCTGAAGGAGGCCTGCCGGGTGTAGGTTTTCCCATTTGTGCTGTTGGCATGTGGAGCAATTCTGGACAAAATCTCGAATAGAAGTCTTCATACCTCGCCAATGGAAATCAGTCCGGACACGGTATAGTGTTTTTTGAATGCCCTCGTGGGTGGAGTTATGGATGCTGGTGGGAATCAATGGGCAATCTGCTGGAAGATGGACTCATCCCTTATACAGTACCAAACTGTCGTGAAGTGACCAATCGGGGTCGGCCGTGCCGGTCTGGATCTTCTGCACTAAGAGCGGCCATTCTGGGGACTGTGGTGCTGCCTTCTTAATGTCGTCAAACAGAGAGATCTGAGGTTGGGAAATGCTACATAGAACCATCACGTCTTCTTCTCGCCTAGACAAGGCATCAGCTGCGCGATTAGAGGATCCCGCCTTATATTCCACCCGGAAGTCAAACCCGAGCAGTTTGCTAACCCAATGCTGCTGAGGGGAAGTGGTGAGACGCTGCTCTAACAGGTATTTGAGGCTGTAATGATCAGTTTTGACGATGAACGACCGCCCCCACAAATACGGCCTCCAGTGCTGGATGGCTCGGGCAAGGCCGATTAGTTCGCGCTCATAGGCTGGAAGCTTCAGATGCCGGTCAGCCAATCTGTGGCTGAAGAAAGCGATCGGGTGCCCTTGCTGCTGTAGTACGGCCCCGATACCCACTCCAGAAGCATCGCACTCGACTGTAAATTCGAGGGCGAAATTAGGTAATTGCAGGACAGGGGTTGAAGACAGTGCATTTCGCAGTGACAGAAAAGCTTCATCAGCTGTGTCATCCCATCGGAAGGAGTTTCTCTTCAACAGGTTGGTTAACGGGGCTGCCAACACTCAATAGTTCTGTACAAATTTGTGGTAGTAACCCGTTAAACCGAGGAACCCGCATAAGGCCTTGGCGGATTGAGGTTTGGGCCATTCTGTTATAGCCTGAATCTTGGAACTATCAACTGTTACACCCTGCCCATGGATGATGTGGCCGAGGTAAAGAACCTGTCGCTCCCCGAAGGAGCACTTGGACCGTTTTAGGAATAAGCTGTGTTGGTGTAGGAGTACGAAAACGGTCCTCAGATGGTGGACATGCTCTACCCATGATTTGCTGTAAACGAGGATATCATCAAAGAAAACTAAAACAAATTTGCGCAGATGGGGCTGGAATACCTTGTTCATTAGTGACTGAAATGTAGATGGTGCATTGGGGAGTCCGAATGGCATGACTAAAAATTTGAAGTGGCCATGGTGGGTGCGAAAAGCAGTCTTCTTCACGTCACCGGGATCCATGCGAACTTGGAAATATCCAGACCTGAGGTCCAACTTAGAGAAATACTGGGCACCATGCAACTCATCCAGCAGTTCGTCAACAACGGGAATAGGGAACTTATCTTTGATCGTCCGTTCATTGAGTTCTCTATAGTCAACACAGAACCTCCATGTTCCATCCTGCTTCGCCACCAACAGAACCGGCGAAGAGAAGGGGGAGTGACTTTTGCGTATGATTCCTTGGTTCAGCATCGCTGTACATTGTTTTTCTATCTCATCCTTATGTAAGTGAGGGTAGCGATAAGGCCTGACAACAGCTGGTGCTGAACCCGCCACCAAAGGAATACGATGGCCGCAAGCTCGGGAAGGGGGAAGGCCCTTCGGTTCCTGGAACAGATCTGAAAACTCGGCGAGAAGTTTTTCCATGGCTGCCGGTTCTGTCTGGAGTGCATGAACCTGCGGTGTCTTTTCTTTAACCCTGCAACCATGCCATGAAACTTGCTTGCCATTCAGGTGGAAGGTCATGGTGAGTGCGCTGAAGTCCCACAAAATCGGGCCTAGGGTAATTAACCATTTGACCCCAAGAGCAATATCAAACCCATCCAATGAGAGTACAAATAAATCAACAAGAATTAGTTCAGAATTGACCTGTACTAGGACGTCCTTACAAATCCCTGGACTGTGAACTTTTTCACCATTTGCGACGGCTACCTGTAGTCGCGGCCGGAGTTCCATTGGTAGTTTTAACTGCAGGGCTGCATGTTCACTTATGAAGTTGTGTGTGCTCCCTGAATCAACGAGAATGCGCACCGGCTGACCTGTGATCTGTGCCTGTAACTGCATGGTCTGAGAGGTTTTAATACCGGTGATCGCATGGAGAGAGATCTCTGGTTTGAATGTGACGGGTTCCCCTTCCTCCTCCTCTTGCTCATCTATGAGAAGGCAAAAAAGCCTCTTGCATCTATGTCCTGCCGAGTAGAGGTCATCACAGTTGAAACATTGACCTCTCGCTCGGCGCTCTGCCATTTCTACCCTGGTCAAGCGCTTGATGGGAGGAGTGACCATGTTACTGCCTGTACTTGTCACTGCTCTAGAGGTGGTGGTCGTGGGAGGCTTCATTTCCCGACTGGTAGCAGAAGAGGGGGTTGTTGCTGCTGGTCTTGGGGGCACCCACGAGTTCGGTGGATGACCCACATTAAAAATTTCGCGGCTGAGCTGCAGCTTGCGCTCAAATGCGCGGGCTAAGTTCATGGTTGTGACCAAATTTGGGGGATTCTGCATCTCGACATCCACTCGCAGGGGTTCTGCTAACCCTGCTGTGAACATATCGACTTGCTGGTCTGGTCGCACGGAGGATGCCCTCACGAGGAGGGTTTGGAACTGTCGCTGGTATTCAACAACTGTTCCGATCTGTTTAAGGTTAATTAGCTCACCCAGTGGATTGCTGGTCAATGGGGGTCCGAACCGAAGAAGGCAATAGGATTTAAACTGGGGCCAACTGAGCCCGGGTTCTTCTTGCTCTAACCGATAAAACCAAAGCTGTGCTTCTTTTGTTAAATGAAAGGCGGCTAGGTTTACCTTGTCCTGGTCATTTGTCTGTTGATTCTGAAAGAACTTCTCGCAGCGATACAGCCAGCCTAGGGGGTCTCCGTTGCCGTTGTATGATGGGAACTCCAGCCTGCTGTACTTGGGGATGATGGTTGCTCCATGGCCGACGGACTGCTGTTCGCCGGAAGACTCTAGCAGATCTGGCCGGCGGTCGTTAGCTGCTGTTCCTCCGTCAGAGTTCCTTTCCCTGCTGGAAAGAAACATCTCCATTAGTCGTCGCAGTTCTCGCACTTCACCTTTGATCTCACGAACTTCGGAGCTGGTCTCCACGAGTTGGTGCTCGAGGTCGTGGACCCTGGAAGGTAGCTGCTCCAAATCTCCCATGACGCCTTGCTCTGATACCAAGTTGTTGCGGGCCCGGGAATAGGATCTCGTCACGGGTCGGTCCACGGGGAAAACCTACTGTTCTCCCTTGTTCCTTCCTGCTCATGATGAACCTATCTTGGCACCTTCGGTGATTTGTCCAAGAGATCACCAACTCTCCTAACTCACTCTTGACTGAATAATTTGATATCTCATTCAATAATGGGGTCTCCTTAAATAGGAGATTACAAGAGTCCTAATCAAAGGGAGTCTCCTTGCTGAATAGGGAGACTTCTAGTTTTATCTTGCTACGGATAAGATAAGCTAATCCTAATCTGATAAGCTAATAACAAGATAAGATAAACTAAGCTAATCCTAATCTGATAAGATAAGCTAATCCTAATCTGATAAGCTACTAACAAGATAAGATAAGCTAAGCTAATCCTAATCTGATAAGCTATTAACAAGATAAGATAAGAGATAAGAACAATAAGATAAGAACAAGCAAAATGAGCTAATCTAATCTAGATAAGGCTGCTGTTGCCGAACTGGGTAGGATGAGCATCACTGAATCCTTGCTGCTGCTGGCGGTGGGCCCGGGGCTTGTTGCTGCCAGCGGCGATGGTACGTCTTCCCGAGGAAGGCGTCCATAACATAATCTTTATCATGTATCCTTCATCCATATGACACATAACCTATATATTGAATATCAAACCTCTTAAAACAATATAGTGAGTTTATACTCAAATTGCTTCTCTATTTTAACATGAATTGAATGTGCCATGCCCATCATAAAATGAAGTCGTACACTCCATTTAATGGACTTGGTACCAAAGGTACTTGAGTGACCTATCACACTTTTTCTTAAAGAACTAAAAGGTTGTATTACCTAGTTTCAAGGTCGGAAAAAGTGTCCTTGAGCCTTTGAGCCTTTAAGGCCCTGTTTGGTTTCACTTTTAAAAAGTACTTCTTTTAAGACATGAGACCACACATTAGTTGATTTTTAAGTACTTAGTAAAAAAGTGGGGAAAAAATACTTCTTGTTAAAAGAAGCATTTCTTAAAAAAGTGACATGGATGTGGCTTTTTCTCAACACTTTTTGAAGAAGTGCTTCTTCATTCGAATGAGACGAACCAGTCCCTATTATTTTATCCTCCTCCATTCGAAACCTTACACCATACCAGGCAGCAACGGCATCAGTTGCAAGTCCACCGACAACATTCGACGGTGAGCAAAAAATGGTAGGCGGACCTATCGTTTTGTTCTTATCTTTGTTTTTCTCTAGTATTCTATCAATTTGAGGCAAATTTTTTTTGCTTTTTTGAAGTTTGAAACTACCCTTTTCTCTCTGGTCATAGATCTGTGTTTGAGTGACATCAACGGCGATATCCCACCATCCAACCGCCGACGACTAGAAGGTGAGTTCGCCCAAACTCCTCCCTTTCATGATTGTTTTTTTGGGTTTTATTGGATGATTATTTCTCTAATTTGATTTTTTTTTTTTGTGTTCATATGAGAAATTTTAAATTTGAAATTCTTATGGGTGTTTTTTTGTTAGAAATCATGCAAAAAATTTGCTTAAGTTGGATGAATATTTGTGAATATTTGTGTGAAAATTTGTTGAAGTTGGATGAATATTTGTGAATATTTGTGTGAATACATTCTTTAATTGTGATTGAATTTTAATATTTGTGACTATTTGTGTGAATATATTCTTGAAGTGTGAATATTTGTGAATTTTTCATGAATTTTTTGGTGATGTTTTTAATATTTTTTTGATAACCTAAATTTTCATTTTTTTGAATAATCTGAATTTAGTCATTCTATTTTGTTTTTTTTTAATTTGATAATGGTGGTGTTTTTTTTGTTTTGTTGAATAATCTAAAATTTTCAATTATTGTTTTATATGTACAATTAAAATTATCCTATTTTTATTTATTTGTTGATTTATATATGTGTAGTTAATATTATCCTATTTTATTTTTTTTGAATAATCCGAATTTAGTCATCCTATTTTTTAATTTGATATTGGTGGTGGTTTTTTCTCTTGAATAATCTGAATTTCCATCTATTGATTTATATGTATAGTTTAAATTATCCCATTTTTATTTTTTTGTTGATTTATATGTATAGTTAAAATTTTCCAACTAGTCCTTAAAAGTATTTTCTGGAAGTAATTTGTGAAAATTGGTCCTTAAAAGCACTTTCTAGAAATATTTTGTGAAAACTGGTCCTTAAAAGTTCTTTCTGGGAGTAATTTGTGAAAACTACACCATAAAAGCATTTTTTGAAAGTATTTTATGAAAATTGTGCCTTGAAAGTGCTTTCTGGAAGTAATTTGTAAAAGATGTTTCTCAAAAGCATTTTTTGGAAGTACTTTATGAAAAATAAACCTTGAAAATGCTTTTTGGAAGTATTTATTATTATTATTATCCATGTGTCATGATATAGTGATGTGACAATTTTTTATTCAAATGTATATTATAATGATATGGAAAGCATTGTTTATAAGTATGTGTGGAGTGAAAGCCAAAAGTATCATTTAAACCAAAATAAGCACTTGTGGGGAAGGTGGGTCACCAAACATCCCCCACCCTAATAAGTGCTTAAAAACACAATAAGTGGTTGGAATGTGAGTCACAAAACAGCATTCATGCCCTGTTAAAAGAAGCATTTCGAAAAAATACTTTTGCGACAAGTACTTCTTTTCCAAACCTCTTATTCACCAAACATAGTCTAAGTCTAATCATCTTTGCTTTTTACATAAACAAGGCAAATTCCTATTCTTAGGACAAAAGAAACTTTTGTTTAAACCTTCTTCTTTGATACACCCTTCAAAGAGAAAGTTGTCTTATCTTCAACTTTAACTTGTCCTTTCTCCATCCAAAACAAAAGATATTTTCAATCCTTCTCATTCTTAATTTAATAAGGCAAGGCTTTAATTTTTTTGTCTCCATCTCATTTTCTTCTAAATTAGTAAAAGCTTATGAACATTGGAGAATAGGAATTTGAAAGAAACCTTTAACTTCCTTTTTGTTGTAACGTTAAAATTAGGGTAAAATACAAAAACCTCTCTTGAAGTTTTTGACAATCATAAGAACCTTCCCTATAATTTCACTTTATCAAAAACCTCCCTTCTATTTTTTGGAAAAATCGACAAATAGCTCCCTTTCATCAATGACCAAGACAGAAAAAGTGTATAGTTACATTTTTACCCTTTCATCAATGACACTATTAAGGCTACTTGCTAGCATCATTTAATTCCCGTTTAGATCCTACCATAGTTGTAGTTGCTGCTGCTGACATGGTAGTAGCTGCAACCCCCAACTTTACTCCACCTGCAACCTTCATTGCACCAACCACTTTTGTAATCTATTCTTCATGCTTGATCTGAGACAGCATGGTCCTTACTTCCTTACTGCTAGGTCTCTCCTTTGGATCATCCACAATGCAGAAGCAGGCAATTTTGAGAACCAACATATCTGATTCTCGTACCCATTCTCCGAATTTATTTGGTTTCTGTGCCATTTGACCAGGCTTATTTCCTCTATGGTCTGAAAGAAGTCACCCGAAGGCAGCTTGCCTAGAACAAACACTGCTAGAATGACGCCAAAGTTGTAAATGTCGCACTTGTTTGTAAATTTTAGAGTTTGATGGTACTCGGGTGCAATATATCCAACAGTCCCAGCCACATTGGAGGTTGTGACATGGGTGTTCATCTCTGTGACTGCCTTTGCTATCCCAAAATTAGGGATGCGCACCTCCATATCATTGTCAAGAAGTATGTTTCCAGGCTTGAGATCTATGTGAATAATACGAAGGTTGTGGTGCATATGGAGATACTCAAGGCCGGTGACCACTCCCAGCGCAATCTTGTGTTGCGCCATCCAATCCAATTCTCTCTTCCCTTTCGGTACCTTATTCAACATGTCCTATAAGCTCCCGTTCTTCATGTATTCATACATCAGGTAGTGGCAATCTGGCCATGGCACATGGTCTAGCAGAGGGAGCAAGTTTTAGTGCCAAATCTGACACACAGTTTGGATTTCCGAACGAATTTGCCGCATCTTCTTTGCTAGAAGCTTACTATCTTCCTTTGCTAGTTCAACTGCATCGATGGGGTTGGGCTGTATTATCTTCTTGATTGCTATAATCTTCTTGTTATTTCCTGTCAATTGAGCCTTGTAAACCTCTCCGCATCCTCCTTGTCCAATGATCTTTAGAGATGCAAGCCCATCTTCTTTTTCTAAGAATGCTAAATCTTTGGCCTTCTTGATCAGCGAACAAAAGATAGCAAGGCCCGAGTCCTTCAACCTGCCTTTTATGCAAATGAGTAGTAATTTAAACAATACCGACACAATCAATCCCAATACCATTCCAGCAGCCACACCGGCAAGGAATCCGAAGATCTAGCCCTTAAGCTACTTTTTGCTCTTGTCGTGTTTGTAGGTTTTTTTAGAAGGCGAAGGAGCTTTGGCTTCATTACAATCGATTCTATTGGAATTAGTTTTTCTAACTAACAATGCCATGGCAGAATTGCTGTGATTATTTGTCATATTATTCTCGGCGAGTATGTAACAGTTAGGGAGAATATTCTTCATCCCCAAGCCGGATTTGGAGTGTTGGACCTGGTTCAGCGATGTATGCATTGGACCTTGTAGGAATTCATTCCTGGATAGATTAAAAAATTGGAGATTTCAAAAAGGTATGAATAGTTAATTATGATTTCATAAAAAATGCTAAATTGTAAACACGTTACGCAAACAAAATGTCTTACTTCAAAAGGTGTAGAATCTATGTTAATCATTTTTAATTTATTTTTTTAATTCAAATAAAACACTCATTATATGATACAAGATATTACAAAAAAAAATTATATGATGCAAAATAACTTATAATAAGAACTTTCCCTTCTAACTTATGGTATCTTATATTTTCAAAAAAAATTGAGAAGTGATGAACTCTTAATTAAAAGTTCTCTTCGTCTAATATGTTTTTACCCACCATAAGAAGGTAGGAATAGTTAAATTCACTTTTATAAGAAGTGTTACTTTTACACATTTGCTACATATAAACGAATGTCAATTTATAAAGTTTTTCCTTGAAACACATAGTTTTCCAATTTTCAAAAAAGAGTACCCAAGAAGTGGATGATTTAACTCAAATAAAAGCCTCTAACCCCAAACACATGTCTATCCTTAGAAAAGGAAAGTACTTAAACCTGTTCATAAAAGGTGTTAATTTATAAACATATCACTACTTCTAAATAATATCAATTCAAAACGTATGTGTATATATAAATTATATTATAATATAATTTTGTAATTCAAATAAAACACCCATTATAATGATTTTTAATAGTGTAGAATAAAACAAATTATAGTGAACTTTCTTCAAACATAAAGCTTCTTATCTTTTTGAAAAAAAAAATATTGAAGAAGTCTCATTACTTAGACTTGTGTTTATTAACCTTCAAAAAAGTAATTGTTAATATTTTACTCTCATTAAAAAGTGCTAACTTCCAAATCCCGCTACCACTAGGGGTTAGGGGGGTTAAGGGAAAGGGGATGGGCTACCCCCTGTTGTGTAGCCTTATGAAGCGAAAAAAAAGTACTAATTTCCAAATATGTGACTTTGTATAAAAATAATCTCACTTCAAATCTTGTGGGATCATTTTAATATTATTAATTCAAATGGTGTTTCGTTTTATAGCCGTTTATTCAAAAAACGATGCTAGCTTATCACCACATACGCATTTATTTTAAAATGTCATTTATTAGATGAATGTTTGTCTCGGTTTATGTAAGAGCCAATTGTTGATGAAAACACCATTTTTAATATTTCCCCAATACATATCTATTTATTTAATATTCAACTTTTGTGGTGCCTAATGATGTTTTATGGCATATAAAAACTTTTATTCAACTACAGTACCAAACATCCTCTCAATTTCTTTATTCAAATAAAAAAAAATCATTATAAAAACTTTTATTTGTGTGTGGTAACTTAGACTAGAGAGTTTCTTCTTTTAATATATAACTTCCTACATTTTCAAAAATGAATATAAAAAAAGTAAGTGCCTCCACTTCTAAATACATGCCTTTTTTTCAAGCATGTATCTATTCATTCTAAAAAATGTGAGCAACTTTAACATCCAACGTGACTACTTATAAAAGAATTTGGTTTTAAAAATTTAAGATCCTTATCAATATTTTTAATTTATTTTCATAATTCAAATAAAAGACTCACTATAAAGAATTTTCTTGGAATGTGGCATTTATATATATCCTAACAATAAAATTAGTGTATATAGATAAATGAGAAATCAACAAATGATATCCCTCATATAAAGGGCATGAAATGTATGAAGGGCTTAGCCTTCTCTTTATAATTGATATTGAAGATTAAATATATACAATAATACAATCATATAAGGACAAAAATTAATATTAACAATTAACCTCTTAAAGATCGATATATTTATGATAGTACCATTACGCGAGATAATAATAAGATATAAACAAATGGTATCCCATATACAAAGGGTATAAAACGTGTGAAGGGCTTAATGTTCTCTTTATAATTGATATTGAAGATCGAGATATTTATAATAATACCATCATATAAGGACAAAAAGTAATAATGATAATTACATCTTTTATAATTACTATTAAAGATTGATATATTTAGAACAATACCATCATATAAGACAAAAAATAATAGTGACAATTAAAATATGTGTTTTATATTTTCTTTTAAACATTAATATACTTACGATTATGACATTATTTAAACATTCAATTATTTATAATCATTCCATTGAAAATTGACCTAAAGATTGAATCATTTTTGCCTTTAGGTTAAGGGTAATGAGTTAATCCAAGTTACATAAGCAAATATACACATTTAATCATTTTTTATATATAATAATATGTGAATATATAAATATTATTTTATGTTTAATTTACAATTTTTAATTTAGATTTTAATTTATGTATAAAAAAGCTAAAATTTTCAATTTTAGGCAAATAGTTATGGCCTACAGAAGTTTACATGCACATTTAGTGTGCAATCCACGACTTGATCACTAGGTCAAATGTGTCAACAGTCCTACCACCCTTGAACAATTTTTATACTAAGTCAATGGTTTTTAACCAAAATGATAAGGTTTACTAAAATCAAACATAGTCAATGGTCTAACCACCCTCATTTGATTTTTGACTAGGCCAATGGTTTTTAACCAAATGGTAGGATTTTACTAAGGCAATATTTGGCATCAATGTCTTTTACTAAGAAAACAGCACCACATAAGCGCCACATCATAGAAAATGGTGTTTCAAACAACACCCTCTTGTTTGGTACCACTTTTCTAGAAAAGCGTTGCTCCAGACCACACCTTGGAAATTGGGAAAGTGTGGTCTAGAGCAACACCAAATTCAATGCTTTTTGGGAAAACAATGTATTGTTGCCAACGATGCAATGATGTGGCATCATCTTGGACATTGGATAATATAGATTAGTGTTGAAAACATTGTTGCCAGCATTGGTACTAAACAAAACTAGTGTTGTTTTCTCAAAAAACACCTATGTGGCAACACCCATTCCAAACAAAAAAATAAGCATCATTTTCTGATGCTTACAACTTTACATGCCTAGAATCGTTTTTCTTAGAAAACATTGTGATGTTTCCAGCAACGATGCCCAACACCTACTAAAATTGAACCCGAAATCATAGACAAGTGATGGTTCAAACAATCAATTAATCACGTTAACAACAAACTGAAAGCATTGATGATGACAATTGAAGTCTATTTATGATTCCTGAAACTTTATGACCTAATCTGACATCCAATCCAATTGTCTCAAATCCAAATGAGGTATTGACATAATTGAATCAGATTCAAATTTTACAATATGCATCCGACTAAAAATTGGATATGAGTTGAATTTGATTCTATTTTATCTAATTAAAATTTTCATTTGATTATATTATATTATAATATTATTGATTTTAATATATAAAATTTATATAAAAATTTGGTACTTTATTCTATTTTCCTCTTCTTCGTAGGAGCCCCCATTAGTTTATTATAAATGGAACCTAATTTAAAATCTTAGTTCAAATAAAAATTCTTTCTATCAAAAAATACCTAAACTAAATTTACAATATATAATAGGTTTTAAATGAAATAGGTCAAATTTTAATAAAAAATAATAAAAGAAAAATAGTTTAGAGATTAATAACGTCATCCTTAATATGTATATATGTGGTGGAAGCCAACTTTTCAAATATAATCTTTTCAACCATGTGGATAGACATAATGCATTTCTGAAAATAGCCTTGTGAAGCCAAGTTTCAATTTTTTCCTTCTTTTTTTATTTACCTTTTATTTATAATTGCTCTTTTTTATCTCTATCCCTAAGGTTGTGTTTGGTTTGAAGGAAAAATGTCCTCTACCAGAATTATTCTAACCATTTAGGTTGTGATTAATTTAAAAGATGAAAGACTATAATGTTAGTGATGTCCCAAGAACTTAGGGTAAGTTTGGGCACTAGGCCTAAACCTTTTCAATATCCCAAGTAGAGGCTTTTCCCACCTAACTTCTCTTGTTGATAAATAGATAAGAAAAATAATTACTAGGGAGAATTTATCTCAATAGTAATCTCCACAATATGGTATTTCTTATATGCCACTTTTGGAGTTGTATTTATAGAGTCTCCCAATTGAATGTTGGGTGTTCTAAAAAATAGGGAGCAACGTTATTCTTCCTCCAAGAATGTTGAAAGATTCCCCCTAATTGGGATGAGACACTTGTCTTTTTAGTTGAGACTTTTTCTCAACTAAATAACTAATCTAGTGGACCAAGTTCAAAAAGAAATAAGACAACTGACTTTTGTTTTTATATGAAAATAATAATATACAACAATAATTTAAAAAAATGTATTGATAGTATGTTCATGTTAATCCACATAGAGCGAATACTCCATTGATTATCTAGTTATTCTTGTTGACCTATGGTAGTCCTACACATCTAGAGCAGAGCTAGGGGACCTAGGGAGCCATAGTGCTTTCATTGTTTGAAGAAAAACTAATAAACCGTTTGTGTAAATTGAGGAGAGAGGGGGGCATATGACTTTTTGCCCCCTTTATGGTATTTTACCAATATACATACATAACATAGTTATATGATATATTTTATGTGTATTCGTATTAATAGTGATATGATATATTTTATATACATTTTTGGATTGTCAAGGTCAAACAATGGACATGTTAGTCAAGTGTTCTCTTGATTTTTGAATCCCTTTCATTTTTAAAAGTTTTTTATAGAACTAATTAGTTGGAAGAATAAAATAGTGACTTTTTTAGTCTTTCTAATTTTTTTATTATCAATTTGTCATTGTGTACAAACTAATGTGATTTAATATATTGGAAGTTGGAACACCGAAAGGAAAAAAAGTTTTACATTTGGCATATAAGTGTACAACTTTAAAATTGTTTGAGTTTTTTTTATATATTTTTCTTTTTTTGTTTTATTTATGGTTGTCTTTTTTCATTATTTTTTCTTTGTACAATCACCAAAGATGTATGTATGGGAATTGGTGGTGTTTTTGAAATAGGTAGGGTTTCAAAGAATGGGCCCATGTGTTCTACGGAAATATCAAATGAGATCTATGCACAAATGTATGCAATGTCTTGCTCAACATGCACATACACCCATACATGCACTCTCTGCCCAATACCCACTCTGCCCACCTAGTTCATTATGCAACTAACCTACCTTTCTACCTAGCGCCCACCTACCGTGGCACTTTTCTAGGGTGATCATTTCATCATGGGGCACACAAGCCCAACCTAAAAATTTAAGGCTTAAGCCTAGGTTTTGTGTTTAGGCCTAGTCGGCCTCGGCTTAGGCCTACTTATCACAATTTTCAAGGCCAAGTCTATGCCTAACACATCAAGCTAGCCCAACACTAACCCAACGTACATATATTATTAAATATATTTATTTTATATATAGTATATATATATGTATAATTGCTATTTTATGATATATTATAATAAATAAAATAACTTTATAAACAAATTATATACCATTAAATATAAAATACTATAAAATATAATATTTTATATATAAAAGCATAGGCCCGAAGAGGCTAGGCTAGGCCTAGGCTATAGCCCTTATTATTAGTGCAAAGTCCAACTTGGCCTATGATCACCATAGACTCTGCTCAATACACTTGTCCTACCCAATAACCCACCCATTTCATTGGCCAACCATTGGTCTTGGCCTATCCATGTTCAAGTAATCATATTAGTTTTGGCCACCCTAAGAAAAAAATCCTATCTCCGCCCCTTCTACACATCAAGAATGGCATCAATGGCCATAGGGTACTTATATACCATTAAATATAAAATACTATAATATAATACTTTATATATAAAAGCATAGGCCTGAAGAGGCTAGGCTAGGCCTAGGCTATAACCCTTATTATTAGTGCAAAGCCCAACTTGGCCTATGATCACCATAGACTCTGCTCAATACACTTGTCCTACCCAATAACCCACCCTTTTCATTGGCCAACCATTGGCCATGGCCTATCCATTTTCAAGTAATCATATTAGTTTTGGCCACCCTAAGAAAAAAATCCTAGCTCCGCCCCTTCTACACATCAAGAATGACATCAATGGCCATAGGGTACTTAGTCCAACATCTCCCAATTGGTCATGTTGCCCCGAGATGTACTAACTGCCTAATAATCTTATTAACCTTTTTTTTGAAGCCCTAAATTTACTCCTGATGGAGGGGGGTTCATCATAATTTTATTAATTTCAAAAGAAAGAAGCCTAGGAGAGGGGACATAAAAACTTTACACCCCCCCAGAAAAGGTATACAAGTTGGCAATTGGCTCATAAATATATAAAAAAGGTCCAAGGAGATTAGTGGATGTGCAAAAAGGGAAGACCAAAAGAGTCATCCTTAACAAGGGAGTGAAAAACAAAAGGATAGTCCATAAAAGGCGAAATCATGGAATCCCATTGAAGGTCACAAGCCAAGTTGCTAATGAGTTAACCACTTTGTTTCCCTCTCTAAAAATGTGCTAATTTGAAAAATGAAGAGGGATAGATTTAATCGCCACTAAAAAATACCAAATCGACCAAGGGGGAGAAAAGATCCCATTAATGCAATCAACCAAACTCTAGGAGTTGAAAAAATCAACCAGCTCCATACAATCCAAATGTCCAACTAGAAAGAAAAGAAATTTCATCCTTACCTAATAACCAATATTAATTTTCCAATTCGGTAAAATTTAAGTTCTTCCTGCAAGTTGCATAATCAACTGGGGGCAATCAATTTGAGAGATGTGGGAATTATGTAGACATTTGGATTTAAATAAAGGGCCCATAATAACCTCCCATTAAGAGTGTTCCAAAGAGCCTTCATGCATAAAGCCTTATTAATATAAAATATTCTGCATAAACTAAGGCCCTAGTGGTGTTTCTTACTTCCTTCACTATTAGGCCAAAGGAAATCAACAAGTATTTTGTCAATTTTCCAGAGGACTTTACTAGGGTAGCAACAGCTAAAAGAAGATAAATTGGAATGCTAGAAAGGACACTTTGTATAAGGGTAATTTTACTACCAAAAGAAAGAAATTTACCTTTCCATCCTATGACTCTTTCAGAAATTTTCTTCAGCAAATCATCAAACACTTTACTTTTGTACCTACCCTTACAAATAGGAAATCTCAAATAAGTAAAAGGAAGAGCTTTTTGAGTGAACCCAATACATCTCTCAATTATTCCAATGCGAGCATCTGAAGTGTTTTTGGAGACATAAAAGCCACTCTTATTTTTGTAACACAGCTGACCAGAAGCTTGCTCACCGTGTCATCTACATAGAGAGAATGAGAAATACTCTAACAACCTCTAGGTAAATGAAACTGATGAACTTGATTGATGACCATCAACTTCCTCAAGCCTCTGCTTAAAACCTCCTTTGCAAAAAATAAATAAATAGGGGGAGAGTGGGTTTCCTTGTTTAATGCCCCGAGAAGATTTAAAGAAACCATGCGAGATCCTATTAATATTTATGATAGAAAATCAGCAATTTGAGATTATCCGATTAATCATCTTAATCCAGTCATCAAAAAAGCCAAATCGGCACAGAACCTGAAAAAGAATAGTCCACTCTAGCCTACCATAGGTTTAAGCCACGTCCGTCCTTGTACAAATGCACCCTGCCAATTAGAAATCATATTAGATATAAAAGGTTGCAGTCTATTAGTAAAAATTTTTGCCAAAATTTTATAAATAAAATTTCCAACACTAAAAATATAATATATAGAACCTCTTGGGTTCTCCATAGCAGGAAGACCCCAGCAACGAACAAAAAAAATGACCAGAAAAGCGATCAGGTCCTAGAGCCGCATCTCTATTAATGTAAAAAACTGCACCCTTAACCTCCTCAAGGGAAGGAACCATCATTGGTCTAGAATTCTCTTAAAAAGAAATGGACACATCAATAGAAGATAACAGATTTATATTGTCAGTCACATTACCGGCAAACATAATTTCTGAAAAATATGCCACAAGTCCATTACCAATGTCATCCGGAGTCAACAACCAGTTTTCAATGTCATATTTCTGTCGCCTTCCTTCAACTAAGTAACCTTGGGACTTTTGGTGCCAAAAAACTTCCTCCATTTTCAACAAATTGTTTAACTGATGATTTCTAGCATTATTCAAAGCCACCCAGTTATATTCGAAAGGGTCTTCCATATGACAGATCTTCAGCCTGTTAGACATTTTGATGGAACACCACAAGTTCGTATGTGGTTGAGATCTGTTGGGCTTTTATTTAACACGGCAGAGGACATCAGTCAGATTGGCCTACCACCTCTTCACTGGACAACAAAACCTGTGCGGACAGAGCTACCAGGACTACCCAGAATCAATGCATCAATGCATCTAGTGGCTCAATGCGCAACCTACGGATTTTGTTCTTTGCATATGCTTCTGTTCTCAGAACACAATCTCTGCTTCAGAAATGATGGAATTGACCATCAATCTAGAGGCAAGCAGTAAAAATTTCATATGGGTCATTAAGCCTCGAGTGGGACTTGACATAAACTCTGAATTCAGGGTAGATGACTGGTAGCCAGAGGGGTTCGAGGATTGAATAAAAGCGCAAAACAGAGGACTATTGGTGTGTAAATGGGAACCCCAGGTAAACATTCTATCTCATAGATATTCTACCTCTACCTTCAGATTGATGCTTCTACTATGAACAGTACTAGAATGTCGGAAACCAAGGTGTGTGTGGAGATTAATCTTTTGCGAGACAACCCATCTAATGGACCAAATATTTGCTCTAATGGACCAAATTCAAAGAGAGATAAGTCAAAACAGATTTTGGTTTTCATGAAAAATAATAACTAAAAAAAAAAGATATTGACAGTATGTACATACTAGTCTACATAAAGCAAATACTCCTTTGATCATATAATTACTCCCGTTGGCCTATGGATAGTGATGCAGGTCGAGGATAACATCAAGGATCACAGATCACTTGGTCCAACAAAAGAAAAGGTATTTCTTTCAAACTAAACACAGCCTAAATGGTTAGAATGCTTCTTGTAGAAGACAATCTGTGGCTAGCTGTCGATGGGTGATATCATGGCAGTGAAGATATGGATTTGGCTGTTATGCAGGTAATTATCAAGTAAGCCTGTTACATCTCTCTTCTGTCTCTTCTCTCAGTCTAGATAATCTTATAAGTTTATTTGCTATATTAATAACAGACAATCATGGGAATTGGAAGGATTGACAATCTCCAGTTGCAGTGCTGATGCCAATTATGAGTTCATGGGATCTCTCCTTCTTGGGCTTCTTAAGAATGAACTAAATACATTGAGTTTCATTGCAGTCACTTTATATAACTCAATGTACATTATCTATGTCAAGAGATAAAGATACAAGTAGACAACGTTCCGTTCCTTATCACAGATTCACAATAGTTATTATTAACCAAAGAATCCAATAGTCTATAAAATGGTATGAGCTGCTTAATCAATGAAGTTGAAAGGACGAAAATGTCAATGACTTGATTTCATTTTGAAAGCTAAAGATATTCAGTCCCACTAGGAGATTGCTTAAATTGTCTAAACGATTCTGGGAGGTCCAGTTTAATGGAACCTTAAACATGACAACTGTCAAGCACATGTTTTCTCAGAAGATTACTACCCATATGCTATAGGAACCATTATCTAATTCTAGTTTTTTATGGGCCAGGCCCACCATATGCTCTAGGAACCATTATCTAATTCTAATTTTATGGGCCAGGCCCAGTAAAGTTATAGTCAGGTCCAATCTGCCTATTAGGACTTAAATATAAACGCGTATAACGAACAGTGGACATCAATCACTACACAATTGCATCAATATGGGAGGTTTCATGGTGACAAAGTTGTAGCTCAGGTCCAAATTTCCATTAGGGCTTAGAATCTCTTTTGTTTTGTTTATCTGGGAAGAGCAAAATTCGATGTAAAATGATTATGAGGTCCCATTTTATATGAGAAAAAAAATAAAATTAGAAACAAGGTTGTATCTATATGAGAAATAAAATGGGAAGTGGAATTAATGATGGAATTCCTTTTCTTTTTTTTTTTACTGTGAGAGTGATTGAGGGAAGGCAGGAAGAAAGTGGTGCAAATTTTACAAGAGGATTTTTAATGCAAAATTTGCACTCTTAATAGGCATTAATGAGATAAAAAGTACAAATTTTGTAACAGATAGAGATGCAAATCATGATTACGAACAAAGGTATGACTTTTGCATCTAGTTCAAATTTGCACGAAGTATTGATAACCTGATAGTTGAGATGGTCACTAAACACCACTCATAGCAGGGATACTGGATTAACCCCATCAAGTTAATCTATTAGTGTACTACCTCAGCTGTACCCTACCACAAAGTTTCAGGTTATAATCTTTTATATATCTGCCCAACCACAACAGATAGATCCTACTTCTGATGTATGGCCCTGAGGTTTCACCAAAAACCTCATCTAAGGCCGCCTATTTATCTTGAGTTGGACTAGGGGTGCAAATGGATGATCCGACCAGATCCGATCCTATTTTATCAGATTTAGATATCTTTCTATACTTTTGGATCAAATCGGATTGAATAACAAGATGATCACCCCTATCCGATCCGGAAGAATCCAATGTTATATATATATATATATATATATATATATATATATATATATATATATATATATATATATATATACATACTAGTAAAAGGGCACGTGTATTGCACGTGAGAGGTTGTGATGATAATCATTAAAGTATGGAAAATGAAAAAGAAATTGTAAAAAAAATCTCAGTAAACGTTTAGAGAAAACCATCTTTTTGCACATTTAATAGTAATAGGTGCCACAATCCAACCCAAATTCTGTGACTTGAATATCTCAATTATCTCAGAGTTTGTCCGGGAATTTCTCTCTAGATGAAATCGTAGTGAGTAGGGTCAATTGCTTTGTGTAATGATAAAATATTGAAGGGACTCTCCTTTCCTATATAAGCTTGTGTTGTGATATGTTAGCTTCTTTAACCATTGACAAAATTGAATGAAAATTATATGAGAAAACATAAGCACCTGGTTAGATGTATTCATGGCAGATATGAAATCTGGTCTGTACATATGTAGGTGCTCTTTGTAGTCTGTACATATACTTCTCAATGATACCGCTTAATTTAGGATCCATCTCTTAGGATTTGGAATAAGAGTCTCAAATAACATGATTACCAATGAATGGCATTGGAGGAGAAATATTTTTTGAGCAAGTTTGGTTATCAACGTAGCTCAAATAATTATTATGTTTCACATCTTATCATAATCCTTCAAAACTATTATATCGGAAACCTACAAATCATCCAAGTTAACATAGATTTTAGAGATTGATACTTTATTTGGATAATTTTCCAAGCCCATGATGATGTTTTCTTGAAAAATAGGCTGCTATCCATACATAAATTTTTGAAAACTAGAAAAGCTTCATTGCAAAATAGAAGAACGGTGTGTTTGATTATAATGGGAGAGTGGCTATGTATGTGGATTGATCATAGCCATAGATGCTAGAAGAATGGTATGTTTAATGCCCACTTTATGTCTTGGGATTTGGTTGCTCCTAATAGTTTTTGTGCCTCTTTATCTCTCTCTCTCTCTCTCTCTCTCGCTCTCTCCTATATCTGCTCACACCCCTATGCCCAAAATCCCTAATGGGTTGGTTTGGAAGTTTGCAACAACTTACAGAAATTTTACTACTTGAATCTTTTGCTTGTAGAGTGTAAATTATACAAGTAGAATTACTTCCTCTGCATGTAAGTAAACATACAATGTCTGTGTAAGGTTGTGTGTTGTCTGTAGGTCTTCATAAAATGAAAGATAGATATGTTGGTTTGGTAAAAAAAAAAAAAAAATGCCATTCAATCCCCTGAAAAATGTGAAGTATCAGATCCAAGACTATATGTGTACTCCAACCTCCTAGTTTTTGCAAAGCACCTATACAAACTATCACATATCAATAGAATTTTCCAACCAAACAAAGAGGAATAGCTTAGTAGGTAGCTATTTTGCTTCAGGTTATGGTAAGAAAACCAAGCATCGGCTCCTCAAGATCTGGTTAAACCAGCAGTTTGGCCAACATTGCCAACTTCTGTTGGCACCACTAAAGCATGACTAATGAGTTCAAACCCAATCACCATGTCACTCAGATTAGTTCTGAACCTCCACCATGTCACATGGACAGGCTCACAGGCCCTATTACTATTTTGCACTGCTTCTAAACCATTGACCAAAACATGTTCAGCATTTCCTCTACTAGTAAAATGCAAACTATAAATCATGTAGCTTATCAATGCCTAGTTGTGACAAGGTAATCCCTTGCAATACAACCTACAATTGGAGCAGTACCTCAATCTCCATTTCCATATCGGACCTTTCAGTCCAAAACCTCGCCAAAATAAGTCTCTAACCCCAAAAAACAAAATCAATTGTAAGACACATTTCAATTGGAGGCTAAGGTAAATGAGCCTTCACAAGAAATGCCTTCCTTGAGAAAGATATAGAAGCCTTCAGATTACTACTAAAATTGGCCTCCAAAATGAGGGAAAAAAAATGGAATGAGAGAAGTATAAACCAGTGCCAGAGAGAAGGAAACAAGAGAAACTAAAAGCCCTGACTAATCAATAACCCCTACAACGCAGAATCAGTGAAATTCCACCCAGCACATCCGGATCATTCAGGTATAGTATCTCAAATGGAACACATAGAACTTGAGTTACCAAATCTAAATCAATTCCTATTAGAGTTGAAGTTGTTTTCTCAATAATGGAAAAGTTTTCTTCAATGTTTGAACTTTTGGATGATTGTCAACTGATGTAACCGTTTTTGGTCACGTACCATTTTTTGTGATGTATAAAATTGTTTGGCTAAGTAATTCGTTGTTTGACCTGGTGGTGACGTGCCTTGGTGATGAGCTACTTGGTGGCAAACTCCCTGGGGGAGAACCGCTTGGTGACGAACTGCTTGGTGGTGAACTACCCGGTGGCGAGCTCCCTGGTGGAGAGCTACTTGGTGATGAACTGCCGGGTGGCGAACTCCCTGGTGGCGAACTGCCTGGGGGCGAACTGCCTGGTGGCGAACTGCTTGGGAGCGAACTGCTTGGTGGCAAACTCCCTGGTGGCGAACTGCCTGGGGGCGAACTGCTTGGTGGCGAACTCCCGGGTGGAGAGCTACTTCATGACGAACTGCCGGGTGGTGAACTGCTCGATGGTGAGCTCCCTGGTGGAGAGCTACTTGGTGACGAACTGCCGGGTGGCGAGCTCCCTGGTGGAGAGCTACTTGGTGATGAACTGTCGGGTGGCGAACTGCCTGGTGGTGCTCCCTGGTGGCGAACTCCCTGGTGGTGAACTGCCGGGTGGCGAACTGCCTGGTGGTGCTCCCTGGTGGCGAACTCCCTGGTGGCGAACTGCTTGGTGGCGAACTGCCTGGTGGCGAGCTGCCTGGTGGCGAACTGCCTGGTGGTGGACTCCCTGGTGGCAAACTCCCTGGTGGCGAACTGCCTGGTGGACTCGTCACTTGACTTGCTCCTACGCGGCCTACAACTCGGAGGATGGTGGAGCTCCTTGGTGCAACGCAACCCGACTACCCTCCGTGTGAGGTGATTTTCTCTCCTTTGTAGGCGGCGGGAGCTGAGGGACCTGCGAGAACTGAATCAGAGGGCCCGGGGGTATTTTCCCGGCGGGGACTCTCCGATGCCTAAGTTAGCATTCTGATTACAGAGGACTTAGAGAGAAATGAGAGAGCTAGAGAGCAGGGGTTACCATCCTTTTTCCTCCCCTTTGGCTTTGGGGGTCGGAGTCCTTATATAGTGGTGCCCTCGCGGGTTAGGTGGGTGAAAAGCCTTCAAACGGTAAGACGTCATATCCCGTCAGAACCGGGGTACGGTGATGAACTCCTCGAGGTTGTCAGGCTGGCGCTTGTGTCAGGCGGCCAGGTCGGCGCCAGGACCAGGTTGTCAGGTCGGCGGGTCGGTGTCCGGGCCAGGTTACCAGGTCGGCGCCTGTGTCAGTCAATGGGTCGGTGTCCGGGCCAGGTTGCCAGGTCGGCGCCTGTGTCCGGGCTAGGTTGCCCGGTCGGCGCCTGTGGCAGGCTGATCCGGCCAAGTCGCGCAGGCTGCGTGCAGGCTGTGCCAGGTCGCGCGCAGGCCGTGCCAGGCCACGCCAGGTCGCGCGTAGGCCGCGCGGGCCGCGCCAGGCCGCGTGCAGGCCGCCCATAGGCCGTGTGCAGTTCGCGCCATGCCAGCTAGACCGGTGCCCGAGGGTGGACACCAACTAGGTAAGTTGTTGCCTAGGTGTTTGCCTAGTTGTCACGAGGTGCCACGTGTCGCAATTTCACTGGAGGGCCAAATCTGCCCTCATCAATTGCCCCCCACTCTCGAGCTGAGAGTAACTCAGCGAAGGGAGTAGATTTCTTTTGGCCCGTAAGTCAACGAGCTAGTAAGTTTTTATCCAATTCCTTAGGCTTTGGGAGCTGCCTGTATGTGGCGAGCTGCCAGTAAGACGAGGGGGTCTCCGCTAGTTCAGTAGTGTAGCCCTTAGGCTCTAGGGCAACTTATAGTTCACTTTTGCTGATTTTGTTCCTGCTGAGGAAGCGATCGGAGAGGCGACCGGGCATTAAGCAGTAATGTGGCCCATAGGCTTTGGGAGTGACTCGTAGTCTACTCTTTTTTGACTTTCCTGTGCCGGAGAGGCGACCGGGTCTTAAGCAGTAATGTGGCCCGTAGGCTTTTGGGAGTGACTCGTAGTCTACTCTTTTTTGACTTTGCCCGTGCCGGAGAGGCGACCGGGTCTTAAGTAGTAATGTGGCCCGTAAGCTTTTTGGAGTGACTCATAGTCTACTCTTTTTTGACTTTTGCCTGTGCCGGAGAAGCGACTGGGTCTTTAAGCAGTAATGTGGCACATAGGTTTTGGGAGTGACTCATAGTCTACTCTTTTTTGACTTTGCCCGTGCCGGAGAGGCGACCGGGTCTTAAGCAGTAATGTGGCCCGTAGGCTTTTGGGAGTGACTCGTAGTCTACTCTTTTTTGACTTTGCCCGTGTCGGAGAGGCGATCGGGTCTTAAGCAGTAATGTGGCCCGTAGGCTTTGCCTGTGAGGTGTCGAGCTATGATTGTGCTGCATCAACTTCGTAATGCCGGTCACCCACTCCTACAAGAAGCTACTAGGAGCTCGACCTTCGGGGGCAGCACTACTAACTTTAGGTCTCCAGCTCACACAGGAGCCTTGGAAGGCTCGACCGGTAAGGGCACCTATGTAGTCTGTTGACCGTCAACTCCCGCGGAAGCCACGAAGAGCTCATCTTTGTAGGGGGGACCTTGCGGAGAGGACTGATGAGGCATTATCTCAATTGAAAGTAAGGTTGGTAGAGCTACTTAGTCTGTTAGCTCCCTGCATAGTTTTTGAGCTTGTAAAAAATGTAAACTATAAAGTGATAGTTTCAAAAAAGTGAGGACTTAGCTTTGGTAAGATGAGAACTTAGCTTTTCGTAGTGGTTCCCACAGACGGCGCCAATTGATGTTACCGTTTTTGGTCACGTACCATTTTTTGTGATGTATAAAATTTTTTGGCTAAGTAACTCGTTGTTTGACCCGGTGGTGACGTGCCTTGGTGATGAGCTACTTGGTGGCGAACTCCCTGGGGGAGAACCGCTTGGTGACGAACTGCTTGGTGGCGAACTGCCCGGTGGCAAGCTCCCTGGTGGAGAGCTACTTGGTGACGAACTGCCGGGTGGCGAACTCCCTGGTGGCGAACTGCCTGGGGGCGAACTGCCTGGTGGTGAACTCCCTGGTGGAGAGCTACTTGGTGACGAATTGTCGGGTGGCGAACTGCCCGGTGGCGAGCTCCCTGGTGGAGAGCTACTTGGTGACGAATTGCCGGGTGGCGAATTGCCTGGCGGTGAACTGCCTGGTGGCGAACTGCCTGGTGGTGCTCCCTGGTGGTGAACTGCCGGGTGGTGAACTGCCTAATGGCGAATTGCCTGGTGGTGCTCCCTGGTGGTGAACTCCCTGGTGGCGAACTGCCTGGTGGCGAGCTGCCTGGTGGCGAACTGCCTGGTGGTGGACTCCCTGGTGGCGAACTCCCTGGTGGCGAACTGCTTGGTGGATTCGTCACTTGACTTGCTCCTAGGCGGCTTGCAACTCGGAGGATGGTGGAGCTCCTTGGTGCAGCGCAACCCGACTACCCTCCGCGTGAGGTGATTTTCTCTCCTTTGTAGGCGGCGGGAGTTGAGGGACCTACGAGAATTGAATCAGAGGGCCCGGGGGTATTTTCCCGGTGGGGACTCTTCGATGCCTAAGTTAGCATTCTGATTACAGAGGGCTTGGAGAGAAATGAGAGAGCTAGGGAGCGGGGGTTACCATCCTTTTTCCTCCCCT
This sequence comes from Nelumbo nucifera, assembly GCF_055504915.1. Lineage (NCBI taxonomy): Eukaryota > Viridiplantae > Streptophyta > Magnoliopsida > Proteales > Nelumbonaceae > Nelumbo > Nelumbo nucifera. The sequence goes on along the minus strand of NC_142656.1, from coordinate 27,912,938 downwards.
TTGGCTTTGGGGGTCGGAGTCCTTATATAGTGGTGCCCTCGTGGGTTAGGTGGGTGAAAAGCCTTCAAACGGTAAGACGTCATATCCCGTCAGAACCGGGGTATGGTGATGAACTCCTCGAGGTTGTTAGGCTGGCGCGTGTCAGGCGGCCAGGTCGGCGCCAGGACCAGTTTGTCAGGTCGGCGGGTCGGTGTTCGGGCCAGGTTGCCAGGTCGGCGCCTGTGTCAGTCGGCGGGTCGGTGTCCGGGCCAAGTTGCCAGGTCGACGCCTGTGTCCGGGCCAGGTTGCCAAGTCGGCGCCTGTGGCAGGCTGATCCGGCCAGGTCGCGCGGGCCGCGCCAGGCCGCGCCAGGCCAGCCAGACCGGTGCTCGGGGGGGACACCAACTTGGTAAGTTGTTGCCTGGGTGTTTGCCTAGTTGTCACGAGGTGCCACGTGTCGCAGTTTCACGGAGGGCCAAATCTGCCCTCATCATCAACCTTATTCGATCTTGATTTTCATCTTCATGTCCTTTTCTTCGACATCTTTTATCCATGTGGCTTCATAGTTGTCTAATTTGAATATGTCTTGTTGCTATGACTTTTCTAGAAGTGCGGCTTGCGTTGTTTCTATTGTCTACCCAAATGATAAAAGAATATACAATTCCTTTTAGACTTTGTAAATTTGTGATAAATTGATTGTAACATTTAGCCTACAAGTAATAATATTGTATATTAGTTTATTATAGTATCTATTATATAAATTTATTATTCTAAGTTCAAATTAAAAATTTTTAAAAGTAGAAAGCATATAAAGAAATTGTATGTGATGTTTGTTGAAGTACCTCTTTTTGAGCCTTGATTTATTCATATATAATGCATCCAATTATGGTTTTTGTGGGCTTAAATAATGTCACGGCAATCTTCCCAGTGTTGTCCAATATATTTAATCTTAGTGTCTATCTGTTTCATGTAGAATGTATTATCATTATAGAACACAAGTAAAAATTTTTCTATGAAGTTGTGTGTTTGTACTATAGTTTATCTTTCGGAATAACTGGCTTCTTCGTTCTTGCATTTATTAGAATATGCTCATGTTGCTGTGAGCAATAATTTTTATTACAATCACTACAAGCATTATACCATGGTTCATCCATATTGATTATGTCTGTGATGATTGCCTTGATTGAGCAATAATTTTTTTTTGCATTTTAATGTAATATATTGTGACAATATATGTAAGAATGATAGTAATAATATAAGTTGTTAAGATGCAAAAATTTAGTAGTTATAGAATGTTATATTTACCTGAAAGGTTTGTCTCTCTATCAAGTCCTTTATTTTGAGTTCCTTCGATTGGTTTATCAAGTTCGATTTAACATGTGATAGTATATCATTTTTGGAGTTAAATGAGTTTTTGAACCTATAGGAATGAAATATTTGTAATTAATATGAAGTTATATAATTGTTTAGTTCTAATAAAAGTACATACACCTAATTCATGGCTTTTGCTTGTGGGATTGATGTATTAATTTGGATTATTGTGATTGTCATTATGGAAAGGGTGTTACCTGCATTGTTTTTAAGTTTTATTAGGGGTGTTGAAAAAGTTATTTAAATTTGCATACAAAAATTAGAAATTTATTACAATTATATGTTGTTGCAATTAAACATGTGAATGCTACCACTAGCTTTTGGTGAAGTTCTTGTAATAAAAATTCACCTCATTCTTTAGCATACTCTCCCCATAATGTCAAAAGCAATGAGTTGCAACTATAAAAAAAATTGTTAAGTAATAATTAGTCAATTGAGGATTTATAATTTCATATAGATGATTAAGCATGTTGAGGTGTTGATATAGTAATCTTTTTTTTTTGTAGAAAAGAAAACAAATAGAACATAAATCCCTAGGGGATTGCTTAAATTGTCTAAACGATTCTAGGATAAAGGGAGAGCAAAAATTGAAAGTGTTGAGAGGAAAAGAAAGAGCTTGGTTTGCTATCCAGTCCGCAACTTGATTGGTCTCTCTATAAACGTGGTTGTAGGTGACTCCACATTCCAAATCTCCAGCCAGCTTCAAACACTCCTCGGATGATAGTCTTCAATCTCCATGGGCAGTCTAATTTGTTCTTTAAATATGAAATCACAAGAAGAGAGTCTCCCTCAATGAAGATGGGGAGACCCCTATAGTTAAGAGCAATGTTATGGGCCTTCCACACAACCCAAGCCTCCACTACATTAATTGAGGGATTCCCGATAAATAAGCTTTGGTCTCAAGAACATTCCCCCATTAATTTCTTGCAATGGAGCCAATTGGGCAACCACCTTTATATTTCTAGACGCATCAAAATTTATTTTGATAGAACCCCCTTTTGGAGCTTTCCATTTGATTGGCTTTCAGTCTTTAGTCTATATAGGGCTGGAGTTAGAACAGTTCTCAACATTGTAATTAAAATATTGAGACAAAGCTCTATCAATAATGACCGAAGGGTAGCAACAACAGTTATGGAAGGTGTTTTCATTTCTATTCTTCCAAATTTGCGACAAGATAAAGCAGGATTTCACAAGGATCATAGAATCAGTCTGATTGGAAAGTAAGCCATCCCACCACTCCTTAAGTGAGGAGTCATTTTCACTAAGCCCTTAATATTTGAGTTTAAGATACTCCATATTTGTTTAACAATAGTACAATTTTTAAAAATATGATCTATCTTCAATTCCATTGTAGAAGTTGCAACCAACATCAATGGAGAGACCTAAAGACCTCAAGAAAGTTTTAGAAGGCAACCTAGAATTAAGCAGCAGGTCTAAAAAAGTTTTGATTTTAGGAGGAATTTTAAGCCCCCAAATCTTGTTGACTTGAAGATTAACATCACTCTAACCCCTGTGCATGATAATAGCTTCTTTGTAGGCCAATTTAATAGTAAAGTGTCCTTTGGGATTCAACCTCATAATCAACATATCTTCATTTGATTCAGAGGGGATAAAGATGGTTCTAATGCCATTCCAAATATTGAGGGGAACTAAGTTGCGGATCTTATTCTGATTAATAACATCACTCACTAGCAACTCATTATGCTCAATTTCAACCCCCAAAGGGTCTCTATTCAATATTCTTTCAATTGGAGCCAAGTCCAACCAGTTATCTTCCCAAGACTTAATATTCTTTCCATTGCCAACAATCCAACCCATACCCCTTTTGAGTAAGTCTTTGGAATTCAAAACTCCCCTCAAAGCCCAAAAAATTCCACTTTTAGGTTTAGTATTCCAAAAAGATTCATTTCGAAGGTATTTGTGGGAAACCACTTGGACCCATAAATTATGTTTGTCTTGTAGAATTTTCCAACCTATCTTTGCTAAGCAAGCCTCATTAACCCAATGAAGATTTTTAAGGCCCATACCACCCCAATTCTTGGGGAGGAAAATTTTTCCCCAACTCATTAGATGAATGGGATTTTTATCATTGCCTTTAGACCATAGAAAGTTCATTTTTCTCTTGTCAATCTCCTCAATCACGTTATTTGGAATTTTGAATGAGATTATGGTAAATTGAGGCATAAAACTAATAGTAGAGTTAAATAGAGTATCTCTGCCCGCCAAAGAAAGAGTCCTGCTCTTCCATCCAATCAAAATTTTGTTAACTTTATCTTGAAGATTGTTGAATACTTCCTTTGATACTCTTTCATTGATGACCAGAGCACCTAAATAGGTGGAGTCTTTTCTCTCAAGAGGATTTTTAAGCATTCTTGAAAGAATCTTTTGCAATCTAGATGGGATGTTACTAGAGATTTTAAGAGCTGATTTTCCAAAGTTAGGACTTTGACCAGAAGCTTCAACAAACTTATCAAGAATCTCCCTAATCTTTACACAAGCTGGAATGGTAGTTTTTGGAAAAATAAGACAATTGTTTGCAAATTGAAGAATTGGGATACAAGGACCACCCTTGAGACTTTAAAACCAACTGGACTCTTATGCTTGCTTGATTCTTTAATTAGGTTCCTAGTTAAAGCTTCAGCACATAATACAAAAATGTACGAGGATAGAGGACCTCCCTGGCTAATGCCTCTAGATGGCTCAAAACTTTTAGAAGGGGAGCCATTAATCAAAAATTTATAGGAGATTGATTTTATGCAAGTCATGACTTAGTTAATCCATTTCATATGGAAGCCATTTCTCTATAAAAGACCATTCCAGTCTGTCATAAGCCTTCTCCATATCAACCTTACAGGCCAGAAAGCCTAAGCTCCCTTTTTTCTTTTTCATTATATGGAGAATTTCATGTGCAATAAGAATATTATCACTGATATATCTATGTGGGACAAAAGCACTCTGAAATGGAGAGATAATAGCATTAAGAATCTACTTAAGTCTACTGACTAGAATTATGGTAATGATTTTATAAATCACGTTGCAAAGACTTATAGGCCTGAATTTGATTACATTATCTAGGTTTTTAACTTTGGGAATAAGGGTAATGAATGTTTCATTAAGAACCTTATTTAATTTTCCAATATTAAAAAAAGCTCTTAAGACATTGCACACTATGTTTCCAATGATATCCCAATTTTTTTTGAAGAAGAGAGCATTTAGCCCATCTAGGCCTGGGGCTTTGAGGTCTTTCATTGAGTTAACAGTTTCCCAAATCTCTTTGTTTGTAACTTTCTTACAAAGTAATTTGTTCTGCTTCACCGAGATGCATGGATTTATGTTTTTGATGAAAGCATCCACCCCATGAACATACTCAGACTTAAATCTCTCCTCAAATTTTTTTGACAATAAAGTCTATTATCTATTGTTGGTCTTTTATCTAGTCATCCTCATCGTTTTTTAATCTAAATATTCTATTTGTATTTCTTCTAATAGTAACCATTGTATGGAAAAATTTGTTGTTTTTGTTTCCAAAATTCATCCAATCAATTTTGGCTTTTTGCATCCAGAAGATTTGTTCATGTTTAAGAATATTGTCAAATTGAATTTGGAGATCATGCTCCAGACCGATGATGGTTCTATCGTCTAGGTTTTCAAGTAATTTGCTTTGAACTTCATTAAGCCTTTGAAGGATCTCCTTCTTTTTTGTAAAGATATTACCAAAATGATCCTTTTCCATTTTTTTTTTAATTTTGAACAAGTAAATTCCTTTTCTTAATAAATTGGAGAGCTCTAGACCCCGTAGTATTACGACTCCACGAATGGGAAATAACATCAACAAGATTGGGGTTCCCACACCACATTGCCTCAAATCTGAAAGGCTTAGGGCCCCTTTGGGCTAACAACTCAATAGAGAGAAGGATGGGGGAATGGTCAAATAATAAAAGGGAAGATTAGTGAAAGTTGCATTAGCAAACTCTCTCCTCCACTCATCATTGACAAAAACCCAATCCAACCTCTCCCAAGTAAATTTGTTTCTCCTAGTAAATTGATTCCCAATCATGTTAATTTCGAGGAGGTTATAATCACTAATTAAGTTATTGAAATCCTTAGTATGAGAAGGAAGAATGGCTCTTCCTCCCCTCTTATTTTGACTGGATCTAAATGCACTTAAATCCCCAATAAGGCACCATTCTCTATTGGTATTATCCTTTTTTACTGGTATCTACTGATATTTCACTGGATTTGAATGCATTGATATAGTAATCTCTCTCTTTATTGAATATCCTTTTTTATATTGAAATTTATGCAATCTGCCTACATCAATCACAACTAGTATATTATGATAGGAATTGATCATATAGTTATGGTAATGGTATCACTTACTAAAAAGGTCTTTACTTTTGATGTATCTAGTAAAGTCATTAAGATTGATGAAATTGTATTTCAGTTTGGTAGAGCTGATTGAAATTGTTGCTTCTATGATTGCGGTTAATGGGTTGATGCTCTTTAATTGGCCATTGGTGATGAAGTAAGTTTTTTTTTTTTGGATAAGGTCATTAACAAATTTCTACGTTATTGAATTAAACAGTATAGCTTGCATTTATGTTCCCTACAATAGAAAAAATATCTATTAGTCTAATTTTTTTTTAGAAAATATGAGTTAGGTATGGATATTTCTTTGTCGAGTAGTATGGTCGTGAATTTCTTTCCATTTCCTTTGTAGTTTTTGTAAGTGTTCATCGCTCCTTTATGTATGATCAATGCCTTTATAGTCCAATTTGTATCTTCTTCTAATAGTGAGTTTATAAGGACATAATCGAATTCTTTATCCATTCTATACAAACATATGAAATGTGTTAGATAAAAATAACATAAATATCTACTATTAGAAATGTAGCTCAAAAATTAGTGGCATTAGTTATCATACTTGCAAAAACAAGAAGAAAACTTATGTATGTCTTTAGATGTACCTTCAGATGGTATTTGTGGTTAAAATTTCTTTGTATGCTATATTTTTTTGTAAAAGTTCCTCTTTTCTTATTTAGTTGTTCAGCTTTGATGAATAGTTTTATTATTGAAGATGATATTCCTCTTGACAAAGCAATGTATAGTTGTCCATGTGAGAAGACATATTCTGGAAGATAAATGCCTACATCTGGGATTGTTTGGCCTTGAATTTTATTTATTGTTATTGAAAAGCTTAAACGAATAAAAAATTGTTTATGCTTAAGTTTAAATGGAAACCCTTCATCCTCAGATGGTGAGAGGATCTCCCAGGAGAGATGATAAATCGTTCGACGAATCAAAGTTTTGAAGAAGGATGATAGGGCAATTCACTTTTAAAGTGAGTCGATATAGTGATAATCCATTAGGAGTTATAGAATTTAAGGATTCAATGGGATAGTAATTATTTGTGTCATCTTCTTATGAGTCATAACTATAGCAGGTTATCATCTCTCTTGGGAAATTCCCAATCAACTTGTCATTCAATAAATTTATGTCTTTGTGGCCAATATTGCACATTTTATTATATAATCAATTGAATCGGCATTTTCTTGTAGTGATGTAAACACTTGTTGGATAAACCCTGCTTAATTCGTTTCGTCTATTTTGTTTTTGATTAACATGTTTGTTGGGATTTCAATTATATCACTTTCTGTCATTGGATAAACCCTGCCAATATTGCACATAAAAAATTCGCATCCCACTTTTTTCTCATCCCATCCCCCTATTTCCCTCGAAACAAATGAGAAAAAAAAAGAATATTTTTGGAATATTCCCTTTCTCTCATTCCCTATCTCACAAACCAAATAGAGCCTTATAAAAAAAAGTTCTCAGCCACAAGGGACTAGAAAAGGACAAAAGCCAAACAGGGGGTCTTCTTGTTAATACACAAAATTCATTGTTTTAATGTCTAGTTTAATTTTTGCCCTTTCTGCTTTACATGCCCCTTGCAACCCATCGTTGGTGGCGCTGGTGGGCCTGGTGACGCTAGCTAGCTTTCCTCTATAAAAGATACAGCTTGATAAGCATATAACATTCTAATATGCAAATTACCAAAGTTGTTCTTTAAACGCTTAAAAGCTCTTCTTCACTGCCCAAAGGATGTTGGGAAAATGGGGTCACTGAAATTTGGGGGAGAAGCTCTAAGGTGTGTCTAAAGATACTGTCTTTAGAACATTATTTGTCTCCACTCAGTTTTTCTGAGTTTTCTATTGTGTTATAGGCAAATTCGTTCACAAGATACAACATAGCCTTGGGCAAGAATCTACAACCAACAAAGTTGAAGAGTCTTCGGTGAAATCTTCTACGAGTCAGTAGCAAATCGAACTGAGAGAGATAAAAGTGATTTTCGAAAAACTTGTGTGTACAATTGCTTGATTCACACTTCTTAAATAATTTCTGAAGAGTCATGGACTAGAGGAAGGTGTTAGTTCAGAAAAGGCTCCTACATTGTTAAAAAGGTAGTTAACTATTAATGACTGTTAACTTTGAATAGTGCCTCTTGATCACACTTGACCGAATCATGACCATTGAAATATTCACGGTCAACCTTGCACCAAAAGTCAAAGCCACCCTTCGCAAGCCACGCGGTTTGCACCTCTAAAGCACCTCATTGTGCCACACACACACACACATGCACACACGCGCACACGCATTGCACTAGCAAGCCTCCATACTCTCCTCTTTATATCTAAAAAGTATAAATAAGCTCCTATTTAAAAACTCAAAACAAGTTTTGTAATTTTCAATATGGCACAAATTAAAATTGATTTTAGTAAGAGAAAAAACTATTTTTCAAAACATGTGTACAGATATATTTTTCATGTAATTCAGTCAAACTCTATTGGATTTAATCTCTAATGAGATTAAAATCCAGCAAAGGGTATCTTATGCTAATATTTGGATCGTAATAGATCCTGTCAATGTGAAACTTCTTCATAGCTATATCTTGTTCCCCAAACCATTTCAAGCTGTCTGATGTCATTGAATACCCCAATCACCCATGAAACATGAGAGAAAAATTAAACTATTGTTGGTACACCAATCCTACCTCGATCACAAAATATCCAAAACTTGTTAGTGGCAACCCATGCTAGAGCACCTTTTGATGAAATAAATGAATTAAATAAACAAAGATAACGCCATTGAGGCATTGAGTGCTAAAGATTCCTATTGCCTTCCTTTGTGGGCCTGGGTGATTATTCATTAGTGACTCCGGATCCTTATTTGTATCCTACGGGTGCCCATTGAAGGAATTGTTTGTAAAAGTTATTTTTTCATTTCATTGCCTCCCTTTGTGAACTGTTTGAAAGTTGAGTACTTCCATTGAATCCACAAGAAATTTTCTTTTCTCAATGAACTTCTATTGCTTCTATTTGTTTGCAATGCAAATTTGAAGACCCAATCATAGCATTTTGTTTGCAACAACGATTTGTGCTTTTTTATTTGACATAAAATTCATGAAGTCAATTCTAAAACAAAAGTAAATAAGTACACTTAGTCTATTTGCACTGCCATGCATTTATGCTTATGCAAATGAAATTTACAATGCAACCAAACAAAGTCATACTCTTCTAATGAAGACCAAACTCTAGTTAAATTGTTGGGGAAGATGGGGTCACTATAACTTTGGAGGAAAAGCTCTGAGGCGCGTCTGAAGACACTGTCTTTAGAACGTTATTTGCCCCCACTCAGTTTTACTGAGTTTGCTATTGGGTTACAGGCAAATTCGTTCCCATGATACAATAGAGCCTTGGGCGAGAATCTGCAACCAGCAAAGTTGAAGAGTCTCCAGAGAAACCTTCTGTGAGACTGTAGCAAACCGGACTGAGAGAGAGAGAGAGCGAATTTCAAAATTGTGTGATTTGGAGTCTGATTCATGCTCCTTAAATAATTTGTGAAGAGGTATGATGAAAAGGTAGGTGCTGGTTTAGAAAAGGCACGTTGAACAAGAGGTATGATGAAAAGGTAGGTGCTGGTTTAGAGAAGGCACGTTGAACAGTCACAATTTCAAACATTGTGACTGTTTAAAAATTAGTTAACAGTTGGTGACTGTTAACCTTGAATTGTGCCTCTTGATCACACCCAATCGAATCGTGACCGTTGATCTCATCAACGGTGATCAATGGTCATCAACGTACCAAAATCATAGCCACCCATCGCGAGCCACGCGGGTGCGCGCGAAGTGCGAGCAAAGTGCGCCTCTAAAGCACTTCATTGTGCCGCACGTGTGCGGTACCGAATCCCCATACTCTCCTCTACTAATTCTAAGGAGTGTAAATTAGCTCCTATTGAAATACTGAAAACAAAACTTATAATTTTCCAATGTGGGACAAGTTCAAAACTGGGTTTTTGTAAGAGAAAAACTGATTTTTCAATCAAGTGTGCAAGTGCAATTTCTCATGTAATTGACCAATCAAACCCATTGGATTTAATCTCTTATGAGATTAAAATCCAACAATCCCCCACATTGATTGATCAATTACATAGTTCTCTCTCAATCCAAACTACTATGACATAGTTATGCATACAAAAGGTGTTTATCAACTTAAACATCTTGTTAGTATAGTTATCTCAGAGCCTTGTCAAAGTTATTGGTGGTAAGACCTTAAACCAATTACTCTCAAGACAGACCGGAGACACCTATACACACAAAAATGTCCAGTCTCTGCAAGAGTTTCAAGTTTTGCTCAGCACTGTTATGGCCATGTGCTTCTTTCCGGGTTTCATGAACAATCCCGAGAGCAAACCCAAACCCTCATGAGAAACGGCACTTCTATGTTCACATAGGTGAAGTTCCACTATGTGCTCCGTTATTTGACACATTTCAGAACTTCATTAAGAGTTTATCTCAACCTCTCAACATAACGGACAACACTGTTTATGTTGTGATGGGAAATTTCTCAATGTCAGTGCTAACAGTCACATTGTTGTAACTTATTACCCATTAAACCCAATACTGATGGTTTTTCAGTTCAGGTTGGGTTACCATTACAGGTGACTAAGTAAAGGGTTTTAATCCCATCTCTTTGGTTGTCATTCTTACCAATTCTCTAGCCAAGCTCTTGATAAGAGGATTAGCCAAGTTTTTACTTGACCTCACATAAGTTATAGTGATGACTCCATCTTGAATTAGTTGCCTAGCAAATTCATGTCTCAGATTTATATGTCTGGACTTACCATTGTAGGTACCACTGTAGGCCCTTGACAGAGTTGCCTCACTATCACAGTAAATGAAAATTGGAGGCATAGGACTAGGTCAAAGTTTTATATCCAATAATAAATTCCTAATCCATTCAGCCTCTTTTCCAGCAGCCGCTAAGGCTATGAATTCGGATTCCATGGTCGAGTGAGATATACAAGTTTGCCTTTTAGATGCCCAAGAGATTGCACCCCCACCAAGGACAAAAATCCATCCAGATGTGGACTTGTTATCTCCATTACCGGTAATCCAACTTGCATCAGTGTACCCTTCTAGTACAGTTGGATAATCACAATAAAACAAGCCAAGTTCCAAGGTTCTCTTGAGATACCCAAGAACTCTCCCAATTGCCTTCCAGTGCTCTGCACTGGGATTACTTGTAAACCGATTGAGTTTACTTACTGCGAATGCAATATCAGGTCTAGTACAAAGCATAGCATACATCAAGCTCCCTACTGCACTAGCATACTCAAGTTATGCAATTGCTCTACCAGTATTTTCTACTAGCTTTATACTAGAATCATATGGCGTGCTATATTCTTTAAACCCTAAATGCTTAAATTTCTCAAGTAATTTCTCAATATAATGTGATTAGCTTAATGCATAGCCCCTACTATGCTTTTTAACTTTTATTCCCAAGATGGTATCTACTTCTCCTAAATCTTTCATCTTGAAGACAGAGGATAAGTAGTTTTTAGTTTCATTTATGCCAACCATATTGATACCCACAATAAGCATATCATCAACATAAAGACATACAATTACTCTATAATTTTCAATGAATTTTGAGTAGATCATCTATCAGCACTATTATGTTTAAAATCAAAAGCTATGATGCAAGAATGAAATTTCTCATGCCATTGTTTAGGTGCTTGTTTTAATCCATATAGTGATTTAACCAGTTTATAGACTTTCTTCTCGTTTCCAAGAAGAACAAATCCTTCTGGTTGTTCCATATAAACCTCTTCATTTAAATCATCATTTAAGAAAGCAGTTTTAACATCCATTTGGTGAACAGATAAGTGATAAATTGATGCTAATGCTATGAGTATTCCAATAGAAGTTGTTCTAGCCGCTGGTGCATAGGTATCAAAGTAATCAATCCCTTCCCTTTGACTAAATCTTTTGGCTACCAATCTAGCCTTAAAAGTTTGCACAATTCCATCAGTATTGTATTTTCTTCTAAACACCCATTTACATTTTATTGGTTTTGATCCTGGAGGCAAATCTACTAGTACCCATGTGTTATTTGACATTATTGAATCCATTTCATCATTTATAGCTTCCTTCTAAAAGGCAGCATCTCTAGAGGTCATGGCCTCACTATAAGTTTTTGGATCATTTTCAATGTTTAGGACAATGGCTATTTTATTTAAAATATTCTCTCTATTAGCCTCAACCGAAAATACAATTAACTGAGTAGAGATAAAATCAAAACATAAGTGTTTCTTTGTTCTTTGTCTTTGACTTCTTCTAAGTCCTATTGTAGGTGTTACAGTTGTGTCATTTATTCTTTCAGTCTCATTATTATCAATAGGTATTGAGATCTGAGTTTCTCTGTCATTTTCTGTAGGTTCAGAACACAGTTTATTTTCAAAGAATTCAACATCTCTAGTTTCAATTATTATGTTGGACTCTAAGTCTAGAAGCCTATAGGCCTTGCTATGTTCTGCATATCCAACAAACATACTTTTCTTAGCTCTCAGTCCTAATTTGGTTCTTTTAGGATCTGAAACTCTATAATATGCTAAGCACCTCCACACTTTTAGATATGCTAAATTAGGCTTTCTTCCTGTCCATAATTCATATGGGCATTTGTTATTAACTCTAGAAACAATTATGTTATGTAAATGGCAGGCTGTTAGGAGTGCTTCCCCCCATAGGTTTAAGGGTGCATTAGCTTTTAACATCATGCAATTTATCATTTCTGTAAGTGTTCTATTTTTCCTTTCAGCCAAGGTCTTATCCTTATTGTTTCTAAACCGAGACTCTTCTTCAATACGAAGATGTTGCTGAATTTGCTCCAAAGTAAGTTCTTCAACTTTGTGCAGAAGCTTCTTTCTGTAATCATTCCAAGAGGGTGAAAGTTTGGCAATAATTGCTCCCACTTGGAAAGATTGAGAAAGGATGATGTTAAGGGATCGAATTTTATTGACTATCACCTGTAGTTCATGAACTTGCTCTAGTATGGGTTTATGGTCATTCATGGTGAAGTCAGTATTCTGCAATAAGATACTTATTCGTACCTGCTTCTTGCACTTTGTATTTGAATTCCAGGGGTCTTCCAGATTTCTTTTGGAGATGTAAGTTCCTTGTAGAAGTTGTAGAGCCGGTCTGATAAAACATTCAGTATGTGTCCTCGGCACAGAAGTGAATCCTTTTCTCGTTTTGCTTTTTCCTTCTTTAGTTTATCTGAGTCTTTGTTAGTGGGTTCAGGAAGTGATTGCAGATTCGGGTCTAGGAGATAGTATAGCTTTAGTGTGGTCAGAAAGAAGATCATCTTGTCTTGCCATCGGCTAAAATTTGCTCCATCGAACTGGTCCAGTCGAATAAGATCTTGGTTCATCATCTTGATTGAAGTCATGCTTGCTTCCGCCTCCATTGCAGAATAATGTTCTAAAATTGTTGGGGAAGATGGGGTTACTGTAACTTTGGAGGAGAAGCTCTGAGGTGCGTCTGAAGACACTGTCTTTAAAACGTTATTTGCCCCCACTCAGTTTTGCTGAGTTTTCTATTGAGTTACAGGCAAATTCGTTCCCAAGATACAACAGAGCCTTGGGCAAGAATCTGCAACCAGCAAAGTTGAAGAGTCTCCAGAGAAACCTTCTGTGAGACTGTAGCAGACCGGACTGAGAGAGAGAGAGAGAGAGAGAGTGAATTTCGAAATTGTGTGATTTAGAGTCTGATTCATGCTCCTTAAATAATTGTGAAGAGGTATGATGAAAAGGTAGGTGCTAGTTTAGAGAAGGCACCTACCTTTGGTGCCTGTTTAAAAAGTAGTTAACAGTTGGTGACTGTTAACTTTGAATTGTGCCTCTTGATCACACCCGATCGAATCGTGACCGTTGATGAGATCAACGGTCATCAACGGTAATCAATGCACCAAAACCAGAGCCACCCATCGTGAGCCACGCAGGTGCGCGCGAAGTGCGAGCAAAGTGCGCCTCTAAAGCGCTTTATTGCGCCGCACGTGCGCGGTATCGAATCCCCATACTCTCCTCTACTAATTCTAAGGAGTGTAAATCAGCTCCTATTGAAATACTGAAAACAAAACTTATAATTTTCCAATGTGGGACAAGTTCAAAACTGGGTTTTTGTAAGAGAAAAACTGATTTTTCAATCAAGTGTGCAAGTACAATTTCTCATGTAATTGACCAATCAAACCCATTGGATTTAATCTCTTATGAGATTAAAATCCAACAAGTTTCATGAGCTTTTGGAATCTACGTGCAAGCACTGTGTTTGTTTGGGAGGGCTTTCATATGGCCTCTTTTTACCTTGCAAGGTACGCTTTACACAAAAGGCTGTGAAGTTATGTTTGGTAAAGAACCTAAAAAGCCCAATGACATTGGCATTGAGATGAGAAACTGACTTTCCAGATAAGCTAGTTTTGGTAGCTTCTTTGAAGCAGCTTAGTCAACACAATTCAATCAATGTTGAAACTCTCGTAAATAGGCCCTCAATTAACCCTTGGAGCTACCAATTAATGGCCGCTCAATTGGTAAGGTCTCTGGCTCATTATAAGAGATATTTGATCTCAAATCCCATTGCCACTAGGGTTGGGGGTTATGGTTAGAGGGAATGGGCTACTCTCATTTGTGTAGCCCCATTAGGCAAGAAAAATTAACCCATGAAACTATAGACAAGTCAAATAAACAATACCAACAAAAATCTTTTCTCCAAAAGGCATGAAGCGATTTAAGGGTAATTTGTAATGGCTTCGCATATTGGGTTGAGCTAGTTAATTACCAGTTTCATTAAGGTTGGAACCATATAGCTGAGTATTACTGTGTTATTTATTGAGCCAAAATGCTCAGCGGAGGTCATAACACCCTAGAGGAAGAAGGCTCGCAATTAAGGCTGGGGTGAACCGTCACAAATACTCTCTAAGACCCTGAGGGGGTATTCTTTTTTGGGATTTTGAGAGGGGGAAAAGTTGGTTAATCAGATTTTGATTCTCGTTGACCAAAAATCCCATGTTCTTTTTTCATATTTATGTGGGGACCAGGGAAAGTTTATTTTCCTGGGTATATCCATCTCCTAGGTGGGTAAATAACTTTCCCACCTAGGGGAAGGTTGCCAACACTTGAATGGGACAAAAATGCCTCTTTTAATAATAGATTTTTATGGCTAAAATGGTCAATGCTTTATTTACCTAGAAAATAAAAGAACATGAATAAATGCACTTACCTGGGTAAGTATTTCCCAGGAAAAACTTATGCAGGTAATTGCATTTACTCGGATAAATAACTTAACGAAAAGTGAACAAAGCCTGAAAAGGACAAAACTTGCCCTCTAGGGTGGCCACATGTGAGGTGTTAATTGGTGTAGGTGATTCTGATAAGACTCTAACTCTTTCTTTAATTTGTCAAACAATCACCAATTGCCTTGACTCAGAGTGTTTTTTGTGCGGCATCAAATTATGTACGTGGGGGACTTCGGCATTCTAAACCCATCCTTTTTGGAACCCTCTATTCCTTGAATCCCTTGGAGCTTCTGCATCTTTTGGCATCTAATCCCAATCTTTGTAGCTCATAGACTAACCTTATCCTTGGCTACATGAAAAATAAAAGTTGGATCAACAAAATAAAAAATATAAAGAAGGCCCAACCCAACATCACCTCAAAATAGAGGGGCCTGAAGTACACAAAAACCACATACCAACTTTACAAAACGCAAAATGTTATAAATGTAGGAGATGTATATTGATACTACTAATAGCAAATTGAAGATAAAAATATAAAATTTAAGAAAGAATAATTTTGTTATAAGAAATCAAAGAAATTCAAGAGAAAATAATTTAATTGAAAAAAAAGTAGGAAGCTACTAACAACAAGCAAAGTTAGAGAAGTAAAAGAATTGTATATATTTTATATACAATTTTTACTAATTTTTTTATAATATAAAAAAATAACAATAATTAATTCTAACTAGGGTTGTTCATCAAACTGATGAAACCGACTGGCCAAACCAACTCGACCAAAGTTGGTCAATTTTCTAGTATTTTCAATTGGCTTTGGTTCAACAATTTCCCAACCTAACTCGGTTGGATCAGTTTTTCTTTGGCCATTTATAAATCGACCAAAATTGAACAACCTAACCACATATATAATATTAATATTTTATGTTTTTAATATAAATTTTTAATACGGGAAAGTAGGAAAATTCACATATTTCTTAATCTAAAATATTTTATATCATAAATTTATTTTATAGATTTATTTTTTAAATGCCACTATAATTATTTTAAAATTTAAATTTAATTTTTTAATTTTAAATATTTTGAACCGACCGATGAAACTAAAAATCGACAATACGACCCAAGTTGGCCGATTTTCACTAATGGTCAGTCGATTTCGAGTAACTAAATCCCCAATTTGGCCAGGTCTATTTGGTTGGCCAAACAACCTACAACTGAGTTGAACCAATCCATGAACAGTCCTAATTTTAGCTAAATTAATAGTCTAATCTCTAATAAATAACAATAGTTTAATATCCAATAATTATTGAAATTTTATATAAAAATAAACAATTATTGAAAATATATTGATAATGTAAATACAATAAATAACTAATAAAAATATAATAAATAAAATTATTACAAAAATATAATAAATACTAAAAAATATATTAAATTATTCAAGAAAAATAATTTAATCTCCAATAAATATAATCAATAAATTATAACAAAAATACAATAATTAGAATAAAATAAATTTAAGAAGTTAAATATATAATAGTAGTTTAAACTCCAATAATTATTGAAAAATTTCTATTAAATGACTGAAAATAATAAATAATTAGTGAAAATACAATAAATGTTAATTTTAGTATAGATAAATATATAGTAGATATAGATTAATATTTTAAAATTATTATTAATAAATATTATTTTTTTGAAAGTTACTTTATAGAGTTATTAATAGATATAAGTGAAATTAGTTATTTACAATATTATTTAGTTATTTAAATAATATCATTATTTAAATTTTAAAATGCTTTATTATTTATTGAATTTAATAATCCATAAATTATAATTCATACTATTATTATATAATTTTCTGATTAAATTTGTAAAATATTAAATTATTATTAATTTGATTATTATGTTATAGTTATTTTTCTACTTTTAAGAATTTTTTTGTATTTATTACATAATTTTCTTATTTAACTATTTAAAATCTAATTATGTTAAATATTTCATTAGTTAAAATATTTTGTTATTTAAATATTTAAATAATATATAAAATATTTATAACTTTTTGTTATTTGAATTTTACTTATTTTAAAGTTATTACATAATATTAAATATTTGTTTATATAATTATGTCGCTACTTTTAATATTTTGTTATTTGAGATATTTAGTTATTGATATATTTAAATAATATTTTTTAGTGTTAAATTTTTATTGTTTGAATTCATTTAAACTGAATAATCCAAAAAATCACCATAAAGCAGAACAATCCAAGAGAGAACCTATAGCCCCCTGCTTTTTGGTGACTTTTGACTGAATTGGTTAGAGACGTGATAGATCAGGTTTCCTAGAATCCTAATCTCATTAGACACGCTACCAAAATTTGATTGGTGGCAGTTCTATGACCTGGGCTGGGCCTGCTGAGGTGTCATTATGAGAGAGGGAGAAGGGAGTGATGAGGTGGCTTCCTGAGGGAATAAGAAAGGCTAAAATGAAGAGGGTCTGAGAATTTTAGGTTGGAGTAAGAGAGAAAGCTTAGGCCATGACATAGCATGTTTCTTCTTTAGTGTGTGTGTATGAAAAATTCCTGATAAAAGAGTGATTAAGGTTTTAATTTTTTTTTCAACTAAAGCTAAAAGCATATTTCATTCAATCAAGAAACTTGTATGAATACAAAGAATTGGTAACGGTACCAAACAAGAAAGCCTAGATACAATTTCTTAAAAAGAACAAATTAAATATACACACAAGTAGTGGATAAATGAGAAGGTAAGGAACTTCTACAACCAATGAATGGTTAGGTAAAATCACCAACAGAAGGATCAATCTAGTGCATCTCCCACCAAAACTGAGAGATAAAGGCAATATAAATTCTCAAAGGAAAGGACAAAGTGTCGGAAATAGCATGATCGGAGAAAAGCTACAAAAGATGACAAAGTCCCAAATAATTGCACCCATTACCAATAATTGCAACTACCATCAGGAGACTGCAACCACCATCAAGAAATGCAATCGCCGATGGAAATATAGTCGGGAAACAACCATGAACGATGAAATCCAAAGTAGCAATCATGGCCACCACCCAACACCAAATCAATGAAGAGTCATCCCCCTATACCAAATTCGTTGCACAAAAGAAGCAAAGAAGAAAACAAAAAGAATAAATAAAGGGGAATAAGGGGTGAGAGGAAAAAAATAATGAGGTGACGGAAAAAGGGTGAGCAACTGTATAATGGAAGGATTAATTAAGAGGGAGAGAGAAGATCGAGTGAGAAAAGGGGAGAAGGGAAGGAGAAAAAACAAGATAAAAGAGAAAAGAGGGAGAAAGGGGGAAATAGAAAAAAGGGAGAGGAAGAACTCCGAGAGGGGAGCCATCGAAAAACAAACTCGATGGGGGAAGATGGACGACGAGAAGAAATTCGAGGAAACTTGAGAGTCTCTCCCTAGGGAGGAAAAAAAACCACCTTTCAGGCATCATTTGGAACATTTTTGATACATGCAAACTATAAGGGTGTTTTAATAGTAGGAAGTACTTAGGCTCGAGTAGCAATTTGGTCCCCGAACTTTAAAATGGGACAATCCAATACGAACTTTCAAAATGTGACAATTTAGTATCTGTCATTAACTAGTCTATTAATTAGCCATTAAGTGATATTTGAAAAGTAAAAAATGCCCTTATAATGCATCTAATTCTCTTTATCAACCATCCAAACATTGACAAAAAACTAAATAGTCCCAAATCCTAGCCTCTTCTATTCAAAAAAGTTGGTGATTATTTAGAAGAATCTAGAATTTGGGTATGTTCATTTTATTGTCAATGTTTGGATGATTGATAAAGAGAATTAAATGACATTCTTAGAGCATTTTTGACTTTTTAAATGTCACTTAACGGTTGATTAATGAACTAATTAACGACAAATACTAGATTGTCACATTTCGAAAGTTCAAATATATGATTATCACATTTTGAAAGTTCCGATATTGAATAATCGCATTTTAAAGTTCAGAAATAAAATTATCATTCGAGCGAAAGTACATAATACTAATAAAGAATTTTCCTACCCTTAATAATATAGAAATTAGATGCTACGCTTTTAGTAAATACGTGAGACCACGAGGGGCGTCCATTGTCTAAGCAAATGATCGTATCCCCTTAATACATCTTTCCATTACTCAATCAAATACGTGCAGACCATATGTCTATTAGACTTTTGCTAAAGCCACACATATACCACTTAATCCCACATCATTAATCAATCAAAGCCATCATTTGTAAAGGTTCAATATTTATCGATCTCAACTTAATTGCCGGGTCCATTTTATTGAAACAATCTTGACATGCAAAGGCTATTCTCCATCTCTCCCTGAGACCCTGAATCTTTACATGTGTGATGTTCTCTCTCATGCCGACCCACAAATTAAATTAACTCAAAATAAATAAATAAATAATTAACAATAAAACTGTACTCTCTTCATTATTAATTTTGTATTTTATTCTGTTTTAAAATTTTGTTCTTTAAAAGGGAGCAAACGAACCAACGAACTCTGACTGGGTTTTTCAATGACGGAGACACCCTTTTCTTGCAGGCTTCTTTGTTGGAAACTGCAGTAAAAGTGGTTGCCTCCTTAATCCTTCAAAATTCTTTTCATCTGCCTTTCCTTATTTATTTATTTATTTCAATTTAATTTAATTTTATTCGTTTTGTTTATTTAAAAATTAAAAACATTCACGGTTACATTACATCCTGGCGATTTGCTCCTTTGGCTTCCAATACGAAAAGGTCATCTTTTGAGGATTATATACGATTTGGGTATGGATTGAAACAGAAAACTGTATAGAAATTCGACATCGGGTATTGGATTTTTTGGCAAGGGAGAAATTTGATGTGGGTTGTTATCATTTTTGGTGAAAAATAACGGATTTTGAGGGAAAAGGTGGAAGTTTTTGTTGTCTATTGCTTGTGCTGTGGAAGTTCTAGATATTATTTTTTACAAGGAATCTAATGGGCAGTCACATTTGGATTGGTTTTTAAATGAGTAATTCCGATACGGGTTGTTGTTCTTATGGCGAGAATTGAGGAATTATGTACAGAGACAGAACAGGGTTCTTTGCCCTTTTTCTATTAATCTAGTTGGGTTTCGTTTGAGTGTAGTGAGATATCCAAGCACTGAAGCCAATTCCCTTGGTTGTGTTATGGGGGAAACTGGTGTTGGTTGTTATTAGTTTGGTGAAAGGACAAGGAATTTTGTGAAGAGAGTGGCAGACCGTTTTTGTTTTGACAGGTTTTTGGTTGCTTTGGCAAAAATAAGTCATGGATGAACTGCTTCGGCTTCACGGTAAGAGATTTTAATGTGGGTTCTTATTTTCGACCAGCAGTACAAGCATTTTGCGCAGAAGAAAACCCAAGCTCTTTTGTTCTGTTCTTGTTTAGTGGTATGCCCTTCTGGTTTGTAATCATCGAAGATCATGAGATTTCTGAGCGTTATGGGCAATTCCTTTGGATGCTCTGCTTCTGGGGAGCGCCTGGTTTCCGCTGCAAGGGATGGGGATTTTCAGGAAGCCAAAGCTCTTTTGGAGTATAATCCACGTCTGGCAAGGTACTCAACCTTTGGCGTTCGCAATTCTCCCCTTCATTATTCTGCAGCTCAGGGACACCATGAGGTAATCCAGTACT
Source organism: Nelumbo nucifera (assembly GCF_055504915.1). Classification (NCBI taxonomy): domain Eukaryota; kingdom Viridiplantae; phylum Streptophyta; class Magnoliopsida; order Proteales; family Nelumbonaceae; genus Nelumbo; species Nelumbo nucifera. The sequence goes on along the minus strand of NC_142656.1, from coordinate 27,892,296 downwards.
ATGTCTTTTACTTCTTTCAAAGTAGATTTATATGTTTGAAACTGCAGATATTACATTTCTTTTTGCTCCATTAATGGCTCTACTGTTTCATTTATACAGATTGTGACTCTCTTGCTGGAATCTGGGGTGGATATTAATCTCAGGAATTATAGAGGGCAGGTAGATAATCTAATTAATTTTAATATTGAGTTTCATTTTACTGGGTTTGGGTTGAATTTGTTTTTCTAATAATCCACATTTCCACTGTTTAGTTTCCAAAAACCTTCCCAATTTACACTTGAAAGTTCAATTGAATTTTATTTGAAAATTATGTATTTTATTATGGTGAGCAGACTGCTTTGATGCAAGCCTGTCAACATGGCCACTGGGAGGTTGTTCAGACTCTGATGCTTTTCAGAGCAAATGTAAGATTTCTTTCTTATCTTACTATTTTTTGCTTTCACTAAAAATAGAATAGCTTAAAATTTTCTAGACTAGCTCTTACAAACATATGCTGCAATTGGATTTTAGATTCACAAAACAGATTATCTTAATGGAGGTACAGCACTTCACTTTGCTGCCTTGAATGGGCACTCTAGATGCATTCGGCTCCTTCTGGTGGATTATATTCCTAGTCATCCTGATGTATGGAGTATATTAAGGAAAAGATCTATTAAAGAAGAATCAACAATTGAATTTGATCAAGGGTACATTCATCTCATTGTTATTCCTATGCCTCGATTATCTTCTCTTCCCAAATAATTGGTTGATAATTTTCTACATTTCATTTTCTTTGCATCAGTGCTCTCTCCAAGGTAATTAATAAACCTTCTGATGGGGGCATTACAGCTCTTCATATGGCAGCACTGAATGGGCATGCTGAGAGTGTGCAATTACTCTTGGACCTAGGAGCTTCTATTTCTGAGGTTACTGTGAAAGATGGCACAACAATTGACCTGCTTGGTAATTTTTTCTTCCTTTCAGATTTCATATTACTCATTCCCTGGGTTAACTAGATCTTTCTTGGCCACTTGATGATTAGAAAAACTTTTTGTGTCTTGGTGTTCATGATCCACTTTAGTTTGTTTTTTTTTCCCCTTTTTTTTCAATTTTAATTAATATTTGGGCTTTTCTCTCAGCAATGATTTTTATCTTATAATTCTTTTTTGGATACAGTTGTAGCTGTATTGTTTTCACCTTCCTCTTATCAGAAGACAGGAAATATATTCAATTCTTAATTATTTGCAGAACCTATATATTCAGTTATTTTGCTACTGGTTTGGAGGCTATTCTGAATTTTGGAAGATAAAATACATTTTATAATTAATGGTACTCCCAGCTCCATTTGTATGTTTATGTATATGCATATTGACCTTTACAGGGTAACATTTCACAAATCAATACATGAATGTGTGTATGAAGGAAGGGTAAAAGGGGCATAACATTGCTATAATTGACATTGTTTGATTCAATTTGATTTATATATGCATTATGTGGGTGAAACTTTCATTCCTCATCCCCCCTTCAGTCACTTGGGTTGTTAACACAACATACTTGGAATTAATTGACTGGAAAATACTAAATTGAAAGAACAACGAATGATAAGGATATCTTATATTCCCATCTACAAAATAATATTCTGCTCCATACTTTGGGAACAAAATCAGCTACCTCAGAGTGCCATAAGAGATTTCTTGTCGTGCTAAGATATTCAACCAACATGAGTGTATGACTTGAACCATTTAATCATTGCCAGGTGCAGGAAGCACACCACTTCATTATGCTGCATGTGGTGGAAATTTACAATGTTGTCAAGTATGTTGCTTTTATGCTTTGAATTGATTATTTACTTGAAAGTTTCATATTAAGTGGGCCTTACTTTATTATTCATATTTTGGATTCAGGTTTTGATTGCTAGAGGTGCCAGTGTGACTGCTGAAAATGCAAATGGGTATCTCCTTTACTTAACACCCTGCAGTTTTATTTTCTACCTGAAATTTGTATTCCTTCTGTTTTTCATCATGTAACTATTCAATTTCTTAGAACATTGGTATCAGTTCTTGAGCAATGAGCAGAGGAGGAGCCTGGAGGGGTCCATTCAGTTATATGTTCTGGTTACTCTGTTCTGACATTTTAGATTCCCCTGGCCTCTTAACCCATGAGAGGACTTCTCTTCTAAATCTTATAAATTTGTGAATATCTCCAGTTTGACTGTCAAAAGATAAATTTGAATTTGGAAAATTATTTCAATCATGTGCTTGAACTAGGTTTTGGTTCAAGGAAAGAAAACAGCATGATATAACTTAAAAGACAATTAAAAATTTAGATTTGCTTGGTCTCCATTGGAAGTAGAGCCTAGGTTGACTGGATTTTTGTTTCCTTTTATTTTTCTGCAATGGATCAATTTTGGTAGATAATGTATATACAATTGCCTGGTTGGGTGGAGTGAACACTTTACTCTTTTCCACTTCAATATTTCCTTTCTTTTCAGAGATATAAGTGCTTATTTCTCTCCTCCATTCTTAAAGTATAAATCTGCACATGGTGTCATGTCAGGTTTTTTGACTGATTTGATCCATATATTCCTTTCTTATTTCCTTTTTCAGTTCTTGACAAATTTTGGAGGTGATCCATCATATTACCCTTGCTAATGGTACCACATCTCTTATATCTAAGTTGTTTAAGGTGACGCCTAAAAACAAAGGAAGAAGAAGAGAAAAGAGGAGAAGAAGAGAAGAAGAAATGTTACGAAGGTGTATCTCGAGTTACTGTTCACACCAGAGACTAAAAGTTTATAATGTTGCCGAGAGGGGTATAAGAGATTCTGGACTTGGAACTTGGGATTTTGAAGGGGTATAAGAGATTCTGGACTTTAGAATGCACTTTACTTGAACTGTTGGAAGAAGTCTTTCTTGATCCTTCTAAGGTTGATAACTGAATTTGGACCTGTACTCTTTATGGTATCAGTTCTTGAGCAATCAGTAGAATGTTACTACAAGCTGTGCCGACAGTGATGAGAGATGGTTTGACTTATCCATGCTTGTCTTCCCTCTTTTCTTCTCTTCCTCTTCTCTATCTCTTCCCTACTTCTTTCCGTTTCTTCTTTTCTCTTTTTCTTTCGCTTTACTTTTCTTTATTAAAGTTGGGACATTAAGAATGCCTTCCTTCTTGGTCAATTGAAGGAGACAATTTACATGAAGCCTCCCCCTGGTTACTGCAATGATCCTTCTTTGGAGTGTTTCTTGAAGAAATCTCTATATGGTTTGAAACAGACTCCTCGGGCTTGGTTTGAGCGCTTCCGAGATGTTGTAGTTGCTATGGACATAGATAGAGCTGTTAAAAGCTGTTATTTATCTAAGTATAGTACCACAGGGGTACTATTGTAATTCTACCCTTTTATTTTTTAGTTGCTATCGCCCTGGTATATATATAACAAAAAACTGGTGCTGCCAGTACACTTTTCAGCTCTCAAATCTTTCTCCTCTCTTCTCCTCTCTTCTTCTCTCCTGCATCATAGCATTGATAACATGGTATCAGAGCAGGAGTATCAGATCTGAAAAGGAGAGATCGCACCAGACTTCCAGATCTGCCGCCTTCATCTACAGTTTGAGTGATTGAAGGTCAAGTCTCCTCATGCCTGAAGTAATCTCTCTCCTTCCCTCTTTTTTTTTTTTTCTGGTTGTGTGCTAGGGCAGAACTTGTACTAGGTCTGCTGGTTGGATGTGAGGTGACCAGCATCTCTGTCTTTCCTTTTTTGTGGGGTCGACTGACCCCTGTAAAAATCTGTAGGTCGGTGAAGACCTTTTATGTGCTGCGATAGCAGTTTTTATGCTGAACCTGAAGGTCAAAGTGACCTGTACTTTCTATAACAGCATCTATGTTTGATGCGTAGGTCAAGAATTGATCTGTCCGCCCTGTAACAACACCTGTGTTTATCAAAAAAGGGGCATGTTATAGCTGTAACAGCACCTGTGTTTTTCAAAAAGGGGGGAAGGGGGTAACAGCACTTGGTGTTATCAAAAGGGGTTGTGTTTCTGAAGAAAAAAAAGGGGGCTTCCTTTCTCCCTTGGTGTTAGCCTTTTTTTAAAGGTTTTGCTCCCACCTTACGAGTTTTTTTTTGAGTTTGTAACCATGAGCGGTGAAGATTCTCCTATGCCCGGTGTTTCCTCAATGCAGAATGGAATGAGTGGGGGTGCGGACCCATCCTTTCCCATGGCTGTTATTCCTCTCGATGGTTTAAATTATTTGGAATGGTCAAGAGGGATCAAGTTGTACATTACTGCAAGGGGAAAGATAGGTTATATAAATGGGAGAATCAAAGAACCCAATTCTGGGAGTGCTGAATATGACAAATGGAACCGGGAAAACAGCATGGTCATGTCCTGGCTTTCAATGTCTATGCAACCCCAACTAAGAAGGAACTTTATGTGGGCTGAAATGACAAATGAAATTTGGGAACAGGCAAAATCAACCTATTATGAGCTGCGTCACTATGCAAAGATTTATCAGTTATAGGTAGAATCGTCCACTTGTAAACAGGGGGAGAGGTGCCTTTCTATGTACTACTCAGACTTGACCTCTGTCTGGGAGGAGTTAGATATTATCAGAGTGTGGACTGGAAGTGTGATGAAGATGCAAAATTATACAAGAAACTTGTTTCTCAGCAGAGAGTGTTTGCTTTCCTACATGGCTTGAATCCTGCATATGAATCTGTCAGAATTCAGATCCTAGGTAGCAAGGATCTTCCCTTCGTCCAAGAAGTTTATGCTCTTGTACAATCAGAAGAAAGTAGAAGGAATTTGGTGAGCAGTTTTGGAGGGGATGCAGTTGGGTTGGCAGCAAAAGGGAGTTTGATTGCAGGTGGTGGAAATACCTTTAAGAGTGGGGACTCTCAAAAAAGGGCGGATGACAAAGACAAACTGTGGTGTACTCATTGCCAGAAACCCCGACACACCCGAGATACATGCTGGGATCTTCATGGGAAGCCAAAATGGGCTCAAGATTTGAGTAAGAAGCAAGGTTCAGATCTGAATAAAAAGTCAAGACAACAAAGTACAAGAAAGAACACTGTGGCAAACATGGCTTCTCAGGAAAATCAGCCCCCCATTACTATTGTGACTCCGACTCATGCCTCTGGATCTGACCCAAGGGAGGATATTATTAATTCCTTCTGTGACCATTTAGAGCTCTGTGGAAGAGCAACTCGTCAGATGGATGCTCCTCCCTCAACTTCATTTGCGTCTAAATCAGGTAACTCTGCCACAACTTTCCATGTAGCATCTCATACCCCTGACACTCCTTGGATCATTGATTCTAGAGCGTTTAAACACATGACTAGTACGCCCTCTTACTTTCAAACCTATCACCCCCTTTCTGGAAGAAACAAGGTGAGACTAGTTGATGGATCATACACTACCATAGTTGGTCAAGGAACCATTTCTCTTCCTCTTTGCCTTACCCTGTCTAATGTTTAACATGCCCTGAAATTTCCCATTAATTTGTTCTCTGTTAGTAGTATTACTAATTCCTTAAAGTGCTCAGTGACCTTTTTCCTTTCTTACTGTGTGATCCAGGATCTGGCCTCGGGGAAGACGATTGGTAGAGGATGTATGGTGGATGGACTTTACATGCTGGAGAATAAGGCTGGTCTTCAAGTCATAGAGTCTAAGAGTCAGGTCTATTTATGGCATTGTCGTCTTGGTCATTTATCTTTTGAGTCTTTAAAAGTGGTGTTTCCAGAGTTGTTCAAGTCAGTGTCAGTTTCAGATTTTTCTTGTCAAACTTATCAATTAAGCAGTGTAGAACTCATTTTCCTTCAAAGAATAATAAATCTGAATTTCCTTTCCACATTGTTCATTTTAATGTTTGGGAACCTGTTACTTTACCATCTGAGAGTGGCTATAAGTGTTTTATTACCATTATGGATGATTATTCTAGATATACATGGGTATATCCCATGCGAACCAGGGATGGAGTACCAAAAATTATCCAAGATTTTCAGCGGATGATCTTCACCCAATTTCAAACTGAAATTCAAATATTTCAATTAGATAATGCCAAAGAATATTTTCATAGTGATCCAAATCTCACGGATTTTTTTGCTTCACGTGGTTCACTTCATCGTAGCTCTTGTGCCTGGACACCACAACAAAATGTTGTTGCTGAAAGAAAGAACCGACATCTCCTTGAAGTGGCCCGGGGTTTACTAATTCATATGAATGTCCCCAAACAATTTTGGCTTGAGACTGTCCTTTGCGCTACCTATCTCATCAACCGTACACCCTCTCGTTGGTTAGAGTGCAAAGCCCCACATCAACTTCTTTTTCCTAAGGCTGCCCTTCTTTCCATTCCTCATCGTGTGTTTGGTTGTTGTTGTTTTGTTCAAAATTTGTCACCTACTCGTGGAAAATTAGACCCTCGTGCTATTCCTTGCATCTTCTTGGGGTATTCTTTCACTTAGAAGGGATACCGTTGTTTTGATCCTGTTTCTCGGAAGTTTTATGTTTCCATGGACGTCTCTTTCTTTGAGAGTGAGCCTTTTTTCCCTGTTTCTCCTTGGGGGAGTGTAGGAATGAGGAGAAATTGGTTCAGCTCCCTCTTCCTGATCCTCGTCCTTTTCGTGTCTTCTTTCGTTGTCACAAAGGCCAACCATGTTCAAGAGCTGTGGAGAACCTAGAAAATGTACCTCCAATGCCATCAAACTCTCTGGGGGCGGATCATACTCACTCAGGTATCTTGGTTCCTATCTATGTTCCTGACCCTATTGCTATTGATACTTCTGTTGCTAATGACCTTGACCTTCCTATTTCTCACCGGAAAGGTGTTAGATCTTGCACTAGTAAACACCCCATTTCCCACTTTGTTTCCTATGAAAACATTTCACCCTCTTTTCGGGCCTTTCTCACTTCCATTGATAGTGTTCCTATCCCTAAGAATGTGGTAGAAGCTCTTTCAGTGCCTGAATGGACAGATGCTATGAAGGAAGAAATTAATGCTCTACATAAAAGTGGCACATGGGAACTAGTAGATCTTCCTAAGGTAAAGGATCCAGTTGGATGTAAATGGGTTTTCACAGTCAAACATAGGGCTGATGGCACGGTGGAGCAGTATAAAGCTCGTTTAGTGGCAAAGGGGTTTACACAAGTGTATGGAGTTGATTATGTAGAAACATTTGCACCTGTTGCCAAGATGAACTTCATTAGAGTCCTTTTCTCCCTTGTTGCTAATCTTGACTGGGATCTGCATCAGCTCGATATCAAGAATGCCTTCCTGACTGGTGACCTTGAAGAGGAAGTTTACATGATACAACCCTTGGTTTTGGGGCTCAAGGTAATGGACATAAAGTGTGTAGGCTGAAGAAATCATTATATGGGTTGAAAAATCGTCGGGAGCCTGGTTCAGCAGGTTCCATGCAGCGGTTTAACAGAAAGGATACAAGCAATGCCAATCTGATCACACAATCTTTGTGTGATAGTATATGTTGATGGTATAATTATCAATGGCGATTGGAAGGATGAAATTCAAAAGTTGAAGATTTTTCTTGCTACACAGTTTGAAGTAAAGGATTTAGGTCCTCTATGGTACTTCCTTTGGAATTGAAGTTGTCCGCTCATAAAAGGGTATCTTCATTTCTCAAAGAAAGTATGTCCTAGATCTACTCCAAGATATAGGAAAATTGGGAGTGAAGCCAGTTGATTCCCCTATTGATCCTAACCACAAATTAGGTGACTGCCAAGGTGAACCTATCAAGGATGTGAAACAGTTTCAGAGACTTATAGGAAGATTGTTATATCTTTCTATGACTCATCCCGACATTGCTTATGTAGTGAGTCTTCTTAGCCAATTCATGCATGCTCCCAAAACCACTCATCTTGAAGCAGTAGAAAGAGTTCTTAGATATCTTAAGAAGTTCCTAGGTGCAGGCTTGTTGTTTCAAAAGCACGGGCGTTTGAAAGTTGAAGTGTACACTGATGCAAATTAGGTAGGATCCCTGAACGACAAAAAGTCAACTAGTGGATACTGTACCTTTATAAGAGGAAATCTAGTTACCTGGAGAAACAAAAAGCAGAATGTGGTAGCTAGATCTAGTGCTGAAGCTGAACATCGGGCAATGGCTCATGGAGTGGCTGAAATTATGTGGCTAAACAATTTGTTGAGTGAGTTGGGTTTTCCAGTGGACAGGCCTATGATCCTATTCAGTCATAACAAAGCAGCCATAAACGTTGCTGCTAATCCAGTGCTACATGGTAGAACTGAACACATCGAAGTCGACAAACACTTTATCAAAGAAAAGGTTGTCACAGGGGAAGTGTGTACACGTTATGTTAGCTCTGAAGATCAACTTGCAGACATCTTTACAAAAGGACTACACCACTCACGACATCATGATTTATGTGACAAGTTGGGCATGATTGACATCTATGTCCCAACTTGAGAGGGAGTGTTAAAAGTTGTTATTTATCCAAGTATAGTACCGCAGGGGTACTATTGTAATTCTACCCTTTTATTTTTTAGTTGCTGTTGCCCTAGTATGTATAACAAAAAGCTGGCACCGCCAGTACACTTTTCAGCTCTCAAATCTTTCTCCTCTCTTCTCCTCTCTTCTCCTCTCTTTCTTTCTTCCTCTCTTCTTCTCTCCTACATCACATCACTGATAACAAGAGCTCTTCTGATCACTCTTGTTTGTTAGGCGATGGCCTTAGGGTATTACCATTCTTTTGTTGTATGTTGATTGTTGTTAGAATGATTTGAGGATTGTTTCTTCTGTTACAGTTATTCTTGCTGTCAGCTTATTTTAAGCTTTTGTTATTGTTTTATTAGGGTGTGCCACCAGGGGCAAACATGTAATTTCTTACTTTTTAATTTTAATTTCATTGTTATGAATTTAGAGCTGGTCGCCGGCGGCAAGAGTGTTGGCTCTCGAAATAGTCTTTCTCTCCCCTCCTCTTCTTCTTCCTTCTTCTCTCTTCTTCTCTTCTTCCTAAAAGAAAACATGGTATCAAAGCGACTTCCTGGGTGACAGGAGGATTCTTTGTTCTCAGAACCACATCTCTTCTCATTAGTTTTTTGATTTCCTGAACTGTGAAGTGAAAGAACTCAATTGGATTGGTCGGAATAGTTTGATTTTGTTTTCTCTGAGCTCTTCCTTGGTAGTACCACCAAAGAAACCCTATTTGGCGACAACTGATCTTGTGAAGACCGGATTTTGTTATGTTTAACCTTGTACAGGTGCTGTCCAGGAGTTGTGTGACTCCTTCGTGACAGGTATACGCTGTCCTTTTGTGGTGTGTGCCTTGTGTGGCTAATGATGATTGAAGATTGAATTTTTTTGTTCTATTAGTTTCTGGTAGTGTGTTTCAACAGTGATGTTCCATTATAGGAGGCAGATTGGTATGTGTTTTGTGCCCTACTTGTGTGTTGGGTGGTAGAAATAGGGTGGAGGCATATTTTTGGGTACATCAGTGGTTCTTTTTTGACTTGTAGAACCTGCTTAATATGGCAGCTGAAGATTCAGCTTCATCTGGGGTTACATCAACCCGTGATACAGCTGGTATGGGTGCTAGTAATATGTTTCTCCTGATGCCAATCACCCCTTTGAATGGTCTGAACTACCTAGAGTGGGCTAAAGGTGTGAAATTATATGTTACAGCCAGGGGAAAAGCTGGATACATAAATGGGAAAGTGAAAGAACCTAAGAATGAGACAGCTGAACATAATAGGTGGGACTAGGAGAACAGTATGGTGATGTCATTGCTCTTTGTAGCCATGGAATGAGGTGTAAAGAAGAATTTTATATGAGTAGAGACCACAAATGAGAAACGGGAACAAGCCAAAATAACCTATTCTGAGTAAAGACACTATGCTAAGATTTATCAGTTACAGGCTGAGTCCTCAACCTGTAAACAAGGTGACCGTAGTTTGTCAGCATAGTATTTAGCTCTTACCTCTGTTTGGAAAGTTGGATCACTACCAAACTGTAGAATGGAAGAATGATGATGATGCCAAAGCTTATAAGAAGTTAGTATCATAGTAGCGAGTCTTTGCCTTCCTATTGGGATTGAACCCTGTGTATGAGCCTCCAAGGGTTCAGATTTTGGGAAGTCGTAAGTTGCCCTCAGTTCAAGAGGTGTGTGCCTTGGTCCAATTTGAGGAAAGTAGACGAAGTGTAGTGGTTGTTACAAGTGAGGGGAGTAGCAGGTTGCATTAGCTGCAACAAGTGGCACTAATGTAGGAAGGAAGAGTGATGCCAAGAAAGTTGATGACAAGGACAAGTTATGGTGTACTCACTTTTGGCATTTAAGACATACTCGTGACACATATTGGGAACTCTTTGGGAAACCAAAGTGGGCTGTGAAAAAGGAAGAGCAATGTAAGTTGCAGGTTCAGAAGAAGTACAATGCAACAAATGTGGCAGCTCAAGATTCTCAGTGTACTGGTAATCCTGGTGCTACATGGAAATTGGGAACATTCCACGGGTTTTAACCTCAAGGAGGATATCATGAACTCCTTCTGTAATCATCTAGAATCATGTGGTAGGGCTTTATGTCAGATGGATAACTCGGTTACTGGTACCCCTTCTATTTCATTTGCACCTACATTAGGTAACGCGGCCTTTGCTTTCCATGTTTCCACTGCCACTGATTCCCCCTAGAATATTGGCTTAGGGGCCTCTAACCACATGACCGGTAAACTAAACCTTTTTTAGTCGTACAACCTTTTGTCCAGAAGAGGTAAAGTGAGACTTGCAGATGGATCATTCTCATCCATTGCAGGCTAGGGATCAATATCTCTTCCTCATAGCCTCTACCTTAATAATGTGTTGCATGTACCTAAACTCCTTATCAATTTGCTTTCCATTAGTAGTATAGAAGAAAAACAGTCATTGAGAATAGAGGATTGTTTAGAACAGATGCAGAAATCAAAAGAAAACAGCAGAAATCCTTCTTCTAAGGAAGAGAAGGTGAAGAAGAAGATGGCGACAATAAGGGTTCAAAAGAAGAGAGTTTCGAACCTTAATCTCTCCTCTTACCCCCTAACACTATTTTATTAAGTTAAACTTCAATAATTTACAAAGAGGCCCTTAGTTGGGCAAGAAATTAAAAGAACATAACATAGAAAGAATAGGCTCAGAATAAGGCCCATTACAGTAAAAAACATAAAAAATAAGAAAGGATAAACAGCCTATGGGCCATTTGGCCCATCTTCTCTACACTCTCCCTCAAGCTGAGCATAGATGTCAATCATGCCAAGCTTGCCAGTATCATGTTGAAGTTTCGCCTTGGGAATGCCCTTGGTGAGAAAATCTGCTAACTGTCCTTCAGAGATGATGAAAGGAAGACATACTTCACCCGAAACCACTCTTTCTCGAATGAAGTGTCTATCAACTTCAATATGCTTAGTTCTGTCATGTTGTACTGGGTTGTGAGCAATGCTGATGGCGGCCTGATTATCACAGTATAACATCATTGGCTTGTCATGCTCAATCCCCAGTTCCTCCATCAATGATTTTAACCACAATAGTTCAGAAACTCCATGTGCCATGGCTCTGTATTCTGCTTCTGCTGAAGATCGAGCAACAACAGATTGTTTCTTGCTTCTCCAAGAAACAATATTACTAGCCACCAAGCTGCAGTACCCGGAAGTAGATCTTCTGTCATCAATGTTTCCAGCCCAATCAACATCAGTATAGGCTTCAAGTTTCATATGGCCATGCTTGGCAAACATAATTCCCTTTCCTGGGGAGCTCTTCAAATAACACAGGATTCGCTCTGTTGCTGCCATATGAGTGTCCCGGGGAGCATGCATGAATTGGCTGATGCAACTGACAGCATATGCAATGTCTGGCCGAGTCATGCATAGATACAGAAGTTTTCCAAGAAGTCTCTGGAAGACTCCTTTGTCTTCTAACAATGTTCCATCTGAAGCAGAGAGTTTATGATTCATATCAATAGGAGTAGCAGTTGGTCTAGCACCCATCTTCCCTGTTTCAGAGAGCAAATCAAGAACATACTTCCTCTGGGAGATAAGAATCCCATCCTTGGATCTAGCAACTTCTATGCCAAGGAAGTATCTCAATTCCCCCAGATCTTTGATCTCAAACTCTATATGGAGGAAAGATTTGAGATCATTAATTCCTGAAACATCATTGACAATCACAACAATATCATCAACATACACAATCAGGTAAACTGCTAGGAGCCCTCTCCTCTTCACAAAGAGAGTATGATCAGACTGTGTCTTTACTTAGCCAAAGTTAACAAGGGTAGCCCTAAACCTCTCAAACCATGCTCTAGGGGACTGTTTTAGTCCATAAAGAGATCTCTTCAGCTTGCATACCTTTCCTTTCATATCTGTTTCATACATCCCTGGAGGAAGAGACATATAAACCTCCTCATGTAATTCTCCATTCAGAAATGCATTCTTTACATCCAATTGATAAAGTGGCCAGTCAGAGTGAGCAGCCAAAGATAGAAGAACTCTCACAGAGGTCATCTTGGCAACAGGTGCAAAGGTCTCCAGATAATCAATCCCATATGTCTGTATATAACCTTTTGCAACCAGCCCTGCCTTGTACCTCTCAATGGTGCCATCAGCATGATATTTGATAGTAAAGATCCACTTACAGCCAACTGGATCCTTCCCTTCAGGCAAATCAACCACTTCCCAAGTGTCATTCTTGTCCAGGGCATCAATTTCGGGTCTCATAGCATCCCTCCATTCTGAAATATTAAGAGCTTCTGACACAGACCTGGGAATAGGGTTAGAGGCAACAGAAGAAAGGTAGGCAAAATATGAAGGAGAAAGCAAACTATACGAAAGGTGTTTGGAAATGCAATGTGCAGTACACTTCCTTTTTCTTTTCCTAATAGCAATGGGAATATCAAGGTCAGGGAAGGATGGCTCCAAAGGGGCTGAAACAGTACCTGTTGTCTCATCTGTAACTGGAAGTGCATGAGGCTCATCTGTTGTAGGGGAAACAACCTGCTCATTTCTGGATCTTTGCCTTTGATACATCCTGGGATTAAAGAGAGGACGAGGAGGTAAAGGAGGAGGAACACTGCGATAGGGAGAGTGGAATGATTGATCCTCCCTTGATTCATTTGAAGAAGAAAGAGACTCAGTAAAAGACGCAACTGGGACAGGAAGAGGAAGAGCAAAGACCTGTGACAAATCCTCCCCCTTTGGACAATGTCCTTCCATAGAGGAACCATAAAAGGAAGAAAGCTCATCAAAGGTGACATCCATTGTGACATATCGAGTACTAGTCTTTGGATCAAAGCAACAGTAACCCTTCTGTGTGGGGGAATAACCAAGGAAGATACACTTGTGGGCTTTTGGTTCAAATTTATGTCTTTGGACACTAGGAATATGTAAATAACAAGTGCAGCCAAAGACACGAAGAGGAATAGAAAAAAGCTCATTGTCCGGATGAAGGAGACTTAAACCCCAAAACCCTGGATGGCATACGGTTTATAAGGTAGGTAGCAGTGAGAACAACATCACCCCAAAACTTTGTAGGAACATGTGAGGCAAACAAGATACTTCTTGCAACTTCAACAATATGTCTATTATTTCTTTCAGCAACTCCATTCTGTTCTGGGGTCCTAACACATGAGCTTTGATGAATAACCCCCAAGTCAGAGAGATAGCAGGACAATTCTTCTCAAAATATTCTTTTGCATTGTCAGATCTGAAAATTTTAATCCTGGTATCAAACTGGGTTAGGACAAATTCATGGAATTGCCTCCCAAGTCTAGGAACTTCATCACGGGATTTCATTAGGAATATCCAAGTAAACCGAGAAAAGTCATTAATGAACAAGATAAAATATTTGTAGCCACCCATAGAGGGTAAGTGGTAAGGCCCCCACACATCAGAGTGCACAATATTAAAAGGAGAAGAAGATCTTTTATTACTCAAGGGATAACTGTTTCTACAATGCTTTGACAGCTCACAAGACTCACAATGAAGACTGGACAAACTAATTCTCTTAAACAGTTCTGGGAATAAATGACTCAATGCAGAAAAAGAAAGATGACCCAAACAAAAATGACATAACATAACTCGACTGATAGACTCTGTAGATATAGACCTAGAAACAACTTTTCCAGGTTGTTTAGGGCACTGTCCCAGAGTATCAAACAGGTATATTCCATTCGCCTCATGGCCACTCCCAATCACCTTCCGAGACTCCAGATCCTGAAAAACATAGTAGGAAGGGAAGAAGGTTACACAACAGTTTAATGACTTAGTTAGACTACTTACAGATAACAAGTTTGTATTTAGTTTAGGTACTTGAAGAGCAGAAGGTAGGAACAAGGAATCTGTAGCCTTGATGGTTCCCTTTCCGGAGATAGAGGCAAGACAACCATCGGCTAGGGTGATTTTGTCACGTCCAAGAAGTAAATCATATGAAACAAACAAGGTAGAAAGGTTGGTCATATGATCAGAAGCCCCTGGATCAATAATCCAAGGGATCTTAAGATTACCTGAAATGGTTGCATGATTGGTAGAGGCTCGTATACCTGAATGAGCAAATGCAGAAGAGGCTGAATTTTCTGAAGGGTTGGAAGAAGAAGTTACACCCTCTAGGTGATTGATCATCCTCCCAAACTTCTCATATTCTGCTTTCATGGCTGCTAACTGCGCACAAGCTGTCATCTCTTCAATATGGTACTTGCCACTATCTGGATCAGCAGCCGCATTAGCACTCCCTACCCTTTTATTATCATGCTTCTTCTGAAACCAAAGAGGTAGAAGCTTAGGATGTAATTTCCAGCACTTGTCTTTAGTGTGTTTTGGCTTTTTACAGTACTCACAGACAACCTCTTTCTTCCCTGAGCCACTAGGAGTCCTTGCAACCCCTTTGGGTTTCACTCCCATATTAGCAAAGTGATCATTTAGACCAGCCCCTTGAACCTAGACAATCCTTCTGCTCTCTTCACTACTTACCAAGGCATATGCTTGTGACAGTGAGACACTATCCTTGGATAAAATATTTTGTTTTGTAATATCATACTCTGGGTTTAGTCCGGTTAAAAACTCAAACACCCTATTTCTCTCAACCAGTTTTCTGTAGGTCTCTGCATCATTAGTGGTGTCCCAGGTTACAGCTTCTATCAAATCTATTTGTTGCCACAAAGACTTCAGTGTTGAGAAGTATACAACTAAAGGTTTCTCCCTCTGTCTTAAATTCTTCACATCACTTCTCAACTTGTAAGCTCTAGCCACATTTAATTTTTGGGAATAGGTTTCAGCAACACTATCCCAGATTTCCTTTGCTGAATTCATCCACAAATACTGCTGGCTAATCTGTGGCTACATTGAGTTCACAAGCCACCCAATAACATTATAATTTTCTTGCATCCACTTTTCATAAGATGGATCATCTTCTGAGGGAGCCTTCTTGCTCCCGGAGATAAAACTCCACTTTCCTCTACTACAGATATGAATCTTTACCGATTGTGACCATGCCAGATAATTAGTTCCATCCAGCTTGACTGTGGTCACAGTTAGTAAAGAGTCAACAGAGGCTCCTAGAACCTGCCCGGATTCAGCAACATTCTTGTTTTCAATCTCTGAGGAGTTCATCTCTTTAACCACTTCAAAAAGATTTCAACCAACTTCAAAAAAGGACACCAAATGAAGATGGAACAAGGACTGTGTTAAGCCTACCTCAATGCAGCAGAACCACAAATGTGAGTCACACCCAAAAGCTGTGAGAAACAGAAACAGAAGCTGCACCTTGTAACTACACGGTACACCAACCAACTTGGTTCGGTCTTCAAGAAAGAAAATAAAAAAAACTCATTTTCTAAACAGAAATTCCAGGTACTGTCCAATCAACATCCAAAGGAAGCAAAAAAACTTCAGAGACTTCTTCACAAACACAAGGTGGGCAGTAGAGGAGACCACACTGTCGAAAGATTAATACAGCCTAGAAAATAGTCCGTACAGGTGCCCTAAACAGTCCAAAAGAAAAGGCCAACCAGCAGTACTGATTCCAGAGATATTTCAGCCACTTGAAAGTCCAAACAATATGAAAACAACACAAAAATTTCTGGGCTAAAGCTGTCTAAAAGAACAGCCAAATAGGAGTACTGATTTCAGAGAAATTTTGGATACTTTAACAGTCCAGAAAAATATAAACAAAACAACCCAGAAATTATTGGACACCACTCTCAATCTCTAATTTAAGCTCTAAATCAGGAACCAACCTGTTTTCTCCGATTCTTCCTGGTCACCAGACAACTCTCCAAGAGATTTGAATCTTGGGCACCTTCTTCAATCTCTAATGACCTCCAAGAACCAAGCGACTCAAGCTGAAGCTTCTAGCCCTAGAACAACTCTCATGTAGTCGGCTGGACAACACCTACATGAGAGCCCAAGCCAAGTTTAGGCCTGCTCTGATACCAAGAAGAAAAACAGTCCTTGAGAATAGAGGACTGTTTAGAACAGATGCGGAAATCAAAAGAAAACAGCAGAAATCCTTCTTCTAAGAAGATGGCAGCAATAAGGGTTCAGAGGAAGAGAGTTTCGAACCTTAATCTCTCCTCTTACCCCCAAACACTATTTTATTAAGTTAAACTTTAATAATTTACAAAGAGGCCCTTAGTTGGGCAAGAAATTAAAAGAACATAACATAGAAAGAATAGGCCCAGAATAAGGCCCATTACAGTAAAGAACATAAAAAATAAGAAAGAATAAACAGCCTATGGGCCATTTGGCCCATCTTCTCTACAAGTATCACAAATTCTTTAAACTGTAGTGTAACCTTTTTTCCTATTTCATGCATTTTTCAGGATCTAACTTCTGGGAGGACGACTGGTAGAGGAAGCTTAGTAGATGGTCTCTACACTCTCGACAACAAGGCTAGTTTCTCGATGTCATCTTCAGAGTCACATAGTCAGTTGGGTTAGGCCAATAAAAGTCAAGTTTTTTTTTTTTGTTGCATAATCATTTAGGTCATGTGTTCTTTGAAATATTAAAGTGCTTGTTTTCTTTTTTTATTTTAGTCATGTTTGGTGTCAGATTTTTAGTATCAAATGTGTCAATTGAGTAAACAATGTAGAACAACTTTTCATTCAAATAATAAAAGAGCAAATTTCCTTTTCCATATTGTGCATTCTGATGTCTGGGGGCCTACTGCTATAATGTCAGAGGGTGGATACAAGTACTTTATCACACTGATTGATGATTTTTCTCATTATACATGGATATTTCCCATGCATACCAAAGACTAAGTCCTGAAGATTAAAAAGGACTTCCAAAGGATGGTGTTCACACAATTTCATGTCGAGATTCGGATTTTTCAATTAGAAAATGCAAAAAAATATTTCCATGGTGATCTTAATGAATTTTTTGCTTCCCATGGATCTCTTCATAGGAGCTCATGTGCGAGAACACTACAACAAAATGGTGTTGTTGAAAGAAAGAACAAACACCTTCTTAAAGTAGCATGAGAGACGATATTGCATATGAATGTGCCGAAACGTTTCTCTAGTTAGATGATGTACTTGCCGCCGCGTATGTCATCAGTTGCATGTCCTCTAGAGTATGAACTACAAGTCCCCCCATTAGTTGTTCTTCCCTCAGTCTCCTTTGTTTTCCTCTCTATGAGAGTGTTTGATTGCCATGCCTTTATCGATGGTTTGTCTCCTCATGGCAAGTTGGATCCTCGGTCTATTCCATGTATCTTCCTTGGCTATCCCTCCTGTCAAAAGGGGTACCAGTGTTTTGATCCCATTTGTTGTAAGTACTTTGTTTCTATGGATATTTCCTTCGAGTCTGACCCATTCTACCTTGCTTCTCCTTAGGGGGAGAGTAGTATGGAGGAGGAAAAGTAGGTTCACCCAGTTTCTCTTCCCTCTATTCTGGGTCTAGCTTTGTTTCATGTTTTTTTACGTACATGTCATAGAGACCAGCAGTGTTGCAAAGATGTAGAGCTACCAAATACTAAATAGCCAACGCCGTCAGACTCCTAGGAGGGAAGTCCAAATGAACCAAGCACCCTTATCCCTGTTGATTCCCCTGTTCCCATTTTGGTTGTGGATGATCTTGACATCCGAATTGCTCACAGAAGGGAGTTAGATCGTGTACTACCAAACACCTCATTACTACTATGTGTCATATGACCATATTTCCCCCTCTCACTATGCCTTCTTATTTATTGCTAATAGTGTTCCCATACCCAAAATGTGGTAGAGGCTCTGACTTATCCTGAATGGACAAATGCTATTTAGGAGATTAATGCCCTCCATAAGAATCACACTTGGGAGTTGGTGGATCTTCCAAAAGGGAAAGACCCTGTGGGGTGTAAGTGGGTATTTACAGTGAAACACAAGGCAGATGGAACAATAGTAAAATACAAAGAAAGGTTGGTAGCAAAATGGTACATTCAGGTTTATGGTGTTGACTATGATGAGACATTTGCCCTCTTGAAAAGGAGTATCTTCATCTCTTAACATAAGTACATCCTAGATCTCTTACAAAACACAGGCAAGCTAGGTGCAAAGCCAATGGAACCCCCCCCCCCCCCCCCATGGATGTTGATCACAAATTGGGTGATTGTGATGGTGAACCTCTAAAAGATGTGAAACAGTTTCAAAGACTAGTGGGAAGACTGCTTTACTTGTCTATGACACGTCCAGACATAGCTTATTCGGTTGGAGTTCTAAGTCAGTTCATGAATTCCCCTAAGACACCACATATGGAGATTACAGAAAGAAATTTCAGGTACTTAAAGAAGTATCCAAGAATTGGCTTTCTTTTCAATAAGCACAACCATCTGAAAGTGGAAGTCTATACAGATGCTGGTTGGGCAGGTGTTGTGGACAACAAGAAATCCATGAGTGGATATTGCACATTTGTGGGAGGAAATCTAGTGACATTGAGGAGTAAAAAACAGAATGTAGTTGCAAGGTCCAGTGTTGAAGCTAGGTATAGGGCTATGGAACATGGGGTGGCTAAAGTTCTTAGGTTGAAGCATTTACTAGGGGAGCTTGGGTTTCCTAGTTAACAGCCCTATGTCTCTCCACTGTGATAATAAGGCAGCCATAAACATTGCTACTAACCCCGTCTTACATGACAGGACAAAACACATTGAAGTGGACAAGCACTTCACAAGAGAGAAATTGGAAAAGGGTGCAATCTGCACTCCATATGTCAAATCCAAGGAGCAGTTGGCTGATGCTCTCACAAAGGGACTTCCATACTTGCAACATAATGAGCTCTGTGACAAGTTGGACATGATAGATAGATTCAGCCCAACTTGAGGGGGAGTATTGTTAGAATGATTTGAGGATTGTTTCTTCTGTTACAGTTATTCCTGCTATCAGTTCTAGAGTGCTGTAGCTTGTTTACAGCTTTTGTTATTGTTTTTTATTAGGGTGTGCTGCTAAGGGCAAATATGTAATTCCTTGCTTTTTAATTTAATCTCATTGTTATGAATATAGAGCTGGTCGCCTCAGCAAGAGTTTTGGCTCTCGAAATAGTCTTTCTCTTCCCTCTTCTTCTTCCTAGAAGAAAACATTGATGATATGCTATTAATTGGTAATGGTGATGAAGGTATTTATGAGTTGAAGTCCTTCATAATTCTTTCCACATGAAGGACCTGGGACCTCTCACCTATTTCTTGGGCCTAGAAGTCCATCGTAGTGATTGGGGATATTTTGTTTGTCAGTAGTAGAAATATGCTTCTGATTTTATTAAGCTTGTTGGCATCACTGATGAAAAGATGGGGGTTAATATTGTAATTAATTTTACCTTTCTTTTATTTCTATTTGTACACTACCTTGTACCCTATTGTACTTTATCATTCTTATAAGGACAGAATTGTCCATTAAACACACACTCACGCAAATACACATACACACATATATACTCTAGGCATGTGAGACATAGAACACACCCCACACCTATTCGACTGGAATTGACATGGTATCAGAGCAGGTTGCTCTTTGATTAGTTTCTTGCTTGATTGATACTCTCTATATATAGTAATCTCATCCCGCTACCGAGATTCACTGCATTCTTCAATTGGTGGAAGAGGGTTGTTTTGATCAACCCTACCTGCTGTTTAGACAATGTTACACAACCAATAAGAGAGATTTCTCTTGGGAGACTTCAAATCGAGGTCAAACTTCAGATTTGGTGTTGTATAGACTTGATCTTTCTTCCTTATAATATCTCTTTCTTTGGTTAAGATTTAAAGGAGTTTTGATCTTCTTCCTTGGGTGGTTGCTACTTACAATTTCCTTTTTAAAACTTCCATTCATTTGGACTCAAGTTTTGGGCTTAGCTTGCTTGTTCTAAGATCTTCAGTTATTCCCAATGATTTAATGACTTTTTTTAAGGTATTCTTCTTGCTTTTTGGTGGCTATTATTTGTTACTCTTGCTGTTTCCTTGGTTTCTTAGCTGAATGTGGGATCCAAAAGGAGTGATTTCATCTTTGTGAAGTTTGATGGAACAAAATATGCTCTCTGGAAATTCCATTTCCAATTTTTTGTTGAAGGAAAGGGTATGTGGGGTTATTTGGGTGGTGCCACAACCACCCTTGATGTTATGAATGCTAAAGGTTTGAAATAGTGGAAAATCAATAATACCCAAATAGTTCCCTAGATACTGAATTCAGTTATTGCTTTTTTTTTTAAATATATTTTGAAGGGCTACACAACCGCGGGGGGGTAGCCCATCCCCCAACCCAGGTGGGATTCGATCCCAAGTCTTTGCTACAACTAGGAGACCTTACCAACCTGCTGGTTGGAATCTTGCTTGAGTTCATTTATTGTTGATGTAGCTATTCCTGTGAGGGGTTTGAAACTGCTAAGGAAATAGACATATGAGGGGTCTGAAACTACCTAGAGAAGGTTTATCAACAGTTTTATGTCTACACAATATTAGATTGAAATGGACATATTCTCATACACCTAGAGGGAGAGAAAAAATCTAGGAGTACTATGCTGGATTTGTTAATCTGTGGACTATGAAATAGCATTTTGATCAAAGGAGAATCATGCATTTTCTTATACATCTTAGACCAGATTATGAGATGATAATGTCTAGCACTCTCATTAGGGAAAATGTGCCTATTTTGGACATTATATTGGATGAACTTCTAAGAGAAGAGTAGATTGTACACACAGTCCTCTCTTGATAGAAAGAAAGAACATTGCCTTAACATAGTGTTTCTAGTCACCAAACCAAAAGGTAAGGACTTTTCCAAGATTTGGTTCTATGAGTGGAATGAGTTCAGACATGTGGCTTCTCATTGTAAGGAAAAGAATATTTGCACCTACAGTAAACAACAAGGGTATATTATTACTAAATGCCCTATATGCCCCCCTCCCCCCCAAGAATGTAGTTGTAGAATCTTCATTTGATAGTACTCCTTCCTCAACTTTAGCTCAAATGGGGAATCTTTTGGCAATTTAACTAAGTAAAAAGACACAGAAACTTATGTCTTCATCCATTTCATTTGCCTTTTCGGCTACGGTCCTGCCTGGTAAGTCTTCTACCACTCGTTTCTCTCCTAACATAAGTGGATTAAAGATTCGGGTGCCTCAAATCATATGACTAGGGCCTTTTTTGGTCAGACTCCTAAACCCTACTCTTTTAATGACCAGATTGTCACTCTAGTGGTGAGTCAATGAAAATAGTTGGTTGGGATGATTTATTTCTTTCTACTTCCCAAAAGTCTTCTTTATTTCTTAGTGAACAACCAATCTTATATTTGTGGGACACTTTATTGATGATGGTAACTTGGTTTTGTTTTCTCGTAATGGTTGTGTTATATAGGACCAGCACATTTGGGAAGTGAAGGGGAAGGAGCATAGGCTTGAGAGGTTGTGTTAGAATGTTAGAGTGATGTTCGGCTGATAAGAGTTCTTATTAGCCCATTCTTATGTTTAACTTATTTTGTAACTGGGCTTGTGTTAATGGGCCTAATCCTGTTTAATGATTTAAGTCATCTGGGTGTCCCATCACTAATCAGGGGCATCCCAGTAATTTCTTGTACCTTGTACTATATTCATCTATAAATAAAGAACTGGTCGACTGGCTAGTACAGTTCGACATTTTCAGCATCTCTTCTTCTTCTCCTCTTCTCTGCTACTTCGACTACAGTGGTTCAGCTTTCATGGTATCAGAGCATTGAGCACTTTCCTGGTTACTGCCGACGCCATCTCATCTTTCTTGCTGTAGTTCACCTTTTTTTTTTATCTGGGTTGCTGCTGTGAAACCCTAGGGTTGCAGGAGAACAACACAAGGTTCGACCTAGGGTTTCCCTTGGTTGTAGGGCGCAAGGGAGGTAAGACCCTGAAGCTGGAGTCCTACTAGTTTCTAGTAGTTAGCAGCTATTCGGCTGCTAAGAAGAGGTCTGTATAGGACAGACCTAGTTGAGGACTGGTTTCAGCAGTCCTAGTGTTGTCTGTAAGGAGGGGAACTCCCTTTACAGTAGCAGTACTCGAAGTGCAAAGTGGAGTCTACATAGCACAGGTCGGTTACCAGCCCAGAACACTTTTTGCTGCTGTAACAGAGCTGCTTCAGAACTGTGACAGTCTCGGCAAGTCTGAAACTGTGTTGCGAGCTGTCAGGACCTGCTGAGGTTACTTCAGCTAATCAGAACCTGCATCAGAACTGGTTCAGAAAAACCTTTACAAGACTGTGGCGACTTCAGTTACTGATCATTTCCAGGTCGGTTACCAGCCCTACTCCAGCTCTGTGAACTGGTTCAGTTACAGAATTTTTTTTTTCTTGCTGCTGTACCCGAACTGGTTTAGTCCAAGTGAAGCCTATCCGGTGTGCTACCAGCACTGTGAACTCTGAGGTGAAGCCTATCTGTGTGCTATCAGCACTGTGAACTCTGTGACTACTTCGGCCAGCCCTAACCAGAACCACCAACAGTACTGTAAACAACTCCTTGACCGAAGTTAGGATGTCATCACTATCCAGTGAAGTTTCTTCTAAAGATAACAGACCTCTTATAAGGTCTTCAAACCTGGAGAACCCTAATCTGCATAGCTTGCAGATTACAAGTGTGCTATTGGATGAGTATAACTTTAGAGAGTGGTTTGTCTCAGCAAGACTGTTTATTACCTCTCGTGACCTCACTGGCTATTTGGATGGAGACAAGAAACAACCAGAAATTGGCAGTCCTGAATACACCGTGTGGCGTAAGGAAAATGCCACAGTCATGTCTTGGTTACTGGCCTCTATGACTCCTAGGGTGGCCAGAACTGTTCATCACTTCCCCACAGCTGCTAAAATTTGGGAGAAAGTATCTAAGACATATGGCCAGAAAAAGAACAATGCTAGAATCTACAGGCTGAACCAAGACATTGCAGCCCTAAGGCAAGGAGACATGTCCGTGGCAACCTACTTTGCAACACTGGAAGGCCTCTGGGAAGAGCTTGACCACCATTTGATTTTGGATTGGGAAAATGCTAATGATAAGGGGAGGCATGATAAGCAGATTGAGGAGGGCAGAGCCTTCAAGTTTCTGGCGGGTCTTGACCCTGTATATGAAGGTATAAGGTCACAGATTCTAGGGAGAGATGAATTACCTGAGCTTCACCATGTGTACTACCTGGTGAGGAATGAAGAAGTAAGGAGAAAGGAGATGCAAGTTGACTCCCAGACACAGTCAACAGAACAACCTGGAGAGCATTCAGCCTTAGTCTCCACTAAGGGGAATAGATTTTCAGACAAGAAGTCCCTCAAGTGTACACATTGTGGTGGTGAGAAACACACAAAGGAGAAATGTTGGGTCCTGTACCCTCATCTGAAGCCAGTTGCTCTGAGAAAGGACAAAAGGCAACAGAAAGGCCACACAGCAAGTGGGAATCTTGCCACCAACAACAGTAGTGACAACTCACAGAGTATTCAGACAGTGTCATCTTCCACCGCAAGGCAGGCTGCCGACTCCTCTGGACCAAGTACTTTGGGCTTCACAGCTAGTGAGGTAGAGATTCTCAGTCGGGCATTAGCCCGTCTGAAGAACAATTCTTTAGCTTCCACCTCTCTTGCCAAATCAGGTACAGCCTCTGCATTTAGTGCATCTAGTTCCATTAATTCTACCTCTTGGGTGATTGATTCCGGAGCCACTGACCATATGACACATATGTCCTCCTTATTCTCCACATATCATTTGTTGTCTGGCTAGGATAAGATGAGAGTAGCTGATGGGTCCCTCTCCACCATCTCTGGAAAGGGGGTGGTTGACCTAAGCAAGGATCTCTCTCTTAAATCAGTCCTACATGTTCCTAGTCTTACCTCAAATCTGTTGTCTGTTTCAAAGCTTACAAAAAACTTGAACTGCAGTACAACTTTCTTTCCTTCTCATTGTGTCTTCCAGGACAGATTGACGAGGAGAACGATTGGGAGTGGTCATGAGTATGGGGGCCTCTACTACTTTGATGAAGATGTCAGCTCAGCCATGCAAGCTTCTACTACTAGTCCAGAGAGTGTGGAGTCAATAGCTAGGCTGCACTTGTGGCATGCTAGGCTAGGTCATTTGTCCTTTTCTTCCTTAGCAATGTTGTTTCCCGAATTATGTAAGGGCATTTCGAGTCAAAGTTTAATTTGTGATGTGTGTCAAATGTCAAAACAATGTAGATCAATGTATCCAATTTCTAGTAATGAAATTCAAGCCCCTTTTGACTTGGTTCATTCTGATGTTTGGGGTCCTTCACCCATTGTTTCCATTGATGGCTTCCGTTACTTCATCAGTTTTATTGACCATTATTCTCGGTGCACTTGGATTTATCTATTGAAAGGACGTGAAGAAGTTCCCCGGATAACTATGATGTTTTGCAAGATGGTTGAAACACAATTTGATAAAAAGATCAAGCAATTCCGTTCAGACAATGCAGCTGAATACTTTGAAAGATCCCTGAACTCATTCATGGAAGATGCAGGCATGTTACATCAATCATCGTGTGCTTACACCCCTCAGCAAAATGGGGTCGCTGAGCGCAAGAACAGACATCTATTGGAGACAGCTCGAGCCCTTCTTTTCCAGCACAATGTGCCCAAGCAATATTGGTCTCAAGCTGTTCTCACTGCATCATACCTGATAAATCGGATGCCATCTAAGGTACTGGGTATGAAGACCCCTTTCTCTGTTTTGTGTCCCACTCTTCTAGAATTTCCTCTTCCCCCGCGGGTTTTTGGTTGTACATGCTTCATACATGTGAAAGATCCAAAGAAGACCAAGCTGGATCCTAAGGCTACAAAGGGAATATTTTTGGGGTACTCTCCTACGCAGAAGGGGTATAAGTGTTATGATCCTGTCTCCAAGAAAAAATATGTCACCAGGGATGTAGTCTTTTTTGAGTTTCAACCCTATTTCGAGTCTTCTCAGAATCCTCTTCAGGGGGAGAGTAGTGGGTTGGAAGAGGATTCTCATTCTCCCTTCCTTTTTGTTCCCATTTCAGCACCTTCCACTACTACTAGCTATAACATTCCGGGTCAACCTAGTGAGACTTCCACTGTGCCAGTTGCTTCTCCAGATTCGGCTGATACTTCTGAAGGTTCCAGTAAACAAGAGAAAGAGATACTTACATACAGTAGAAGGAAGAAGGCCCCTCAACCTCATGATTGCAACCAGTTGAACTCAAATCAATCTGTCTCTGCAATCCAAGGTAATTCTGATTCACTCAATTCAGATTTGGATCTTCCTATTGCTCTCCGTAAGCCTGTTCGTTCTTGTACCACTTGGCATCCCATAGCCGATTATGTTTTTTACTCACACTTATCCCCTGCCTATCATTCCTTTATGTCTGCTCTTTCCTCTGTATGTGTCCCTTCCAGGTATTCAGAGGCGGCATCTGATCCAAGGTGGAAAGAAGCCATGAATGAGGAGATGAAAGCCCTAATGAAAGCAAGGACATGGGAATTGGTGGACCTGCCAGAAGGGAAAGGCACTGTTGGGTGCAAGTGGGTATTCACAGTAAAGCACAGGGAAGATGGGTCAGTTGAGAGGTACAAGGCCAGACTCGTGGCAAAGGGGTTTACACAAAAGGAAGGAATTGACTACAAGGAAACCTTTGCCCCAGTAGCAAAGCTCAACACAATCAGGGTTCTACTGTCACTAGCAGCAAAATTCTCTTGGGAACTTCATCAGCTGGATGTGAAGAATGCCTTCCTAAATGGTGATCTTCATGAAGAGGTATTCATGGAACCCCCACCTGGATATGATGTTGGAAAGAAGGTATGTAAACTAAGGAAAGCATTATATGGCTTGAAGCAATCTCCCCGGGCATGGTTTGAGAGACTTTGTTTGGCCATGAAGAAAGTAGGGTACACTCAGAGCAGTGCAGATCATACATTGTTTACAAGGAGACAAGATGACAAACTTACAACACTCATTGTGTATGTGGATGATATGGTGATTACTGGAAATGATGTGAGAGAGATGAAGAGGCTGAAGGAGTTCTTAGCTTCAGAGTTTGAGATCAAAGACCTAGGAAATCTGAGATACTTTCTTGGAATTGAAGTTGCTAGATCAAGAGAAGGAATCTACATATGTCAAAGAAAGTATGTGCTAGATCTCCTAGAGGAAACAGGCATGATGGGGTGTAGGCCAGCAGACACTCCAATTGAACCAAGCCATGGATTACAAGAATCAATGGGTGAGGAATACTGTGATAAGGAAAGGTACCAAAAGTTGGTAGGAAAACTGATATACTTATCCCTTACTCGGCCAGACATTGCCTATGCAGTGCATGTTGTCAGTCAATTCATGCACTCACCAAAGACCCCTCATATGAGAGCAGTGGAAAGAATCCTCAGATACTTGAAGACTTGCCCAGGGAAAGGAATTTTATTCAGAAAAAACAGCAGACTTGAAATCGAAGCCTACACTGATGCTGATTGGGCTGGGTCTGTTGGAGACAGAAAATCAACCTCAGGTTACTGTACATTCTTGGGAGGAAACCTAGTCACATGGCGTAGTAAGAAGCAGAATGTTGTGGCTAGATCAAGTGCAGAAGCAGAATACCGGGCTATGGCACACGGGGTTGCTGAACTCTTATGGCTCAGGACTCTCCTTAATGAGCTTGGTATCAAGACAGAGGGTCCTCTCAAGCTGTATTGTGATAATAAAGCTGCTATCAACATTGCCAACAATCCTGTGCAGCATGACAGGACAAAACATATTGAAATTGATCGACACTTTGTCAGAGAGAGAATTATTTCAGGAGAACTCTGTGTGCCTTATACTCCATCAGAGATGCAGATTGCAAATGTATTAACTAAAGGGCTGGCATCAACGAAGTTCAGGGACATACTTGGCAAGCTAAACATGATTGATATCTATGCTTAGCTTGAGGGGGAGTGTTAGAATGTTAGAGTGATGTTCGGCTGATAAGAGTTCTTATTAGCCCATTCTTATGTTTAACTTATCTTGTAACTGGGCTTGTGTTAATGGGCCTAATCCTGTTTAATGATTTAAGTCATCTGGGTGTCCCATCACTAATCAGGGGCATCCCAGTAATTTCTTGTACCTTGTACTATATTCATCTATAAATAAAGAACTGGTCGACTGGCTAGTACAGTTCGACATTTTCAGCATCTCTTCTTCTTCTCCTCTTCTCTGCTACTTCGACTACAGTGGTTCAGCTTTCAGGTTGTTTGCTCTTAAATTTAAGAGACCTTATGTTCTTTCAACTACTAGTGATGTTTTTGAATTTCCATTATAATAACATATGACATTTATAGCATAAAATTTTAGGCCATACACATGCTAAAATTTGGATCATTTATTTTCTTCTGGTTGCTTGCCTATTGTAACTTCTATTTTAAGAATATTAATAAATCTTGTAGAACTTGTGGTCTTAGCAAAAGTCATATTTTACCTTTTCCATCTTCTGAGCATACTACAATTCCTTTTCAAGTAATACATAGTGATCTTTTGTCGTCTCCTATTACATCTAGATTTAGCTATAGATATTTTGTCTTATTTATTGACGATTGTACTAGATACACCTAAGTTTGCTTTCTTCAGAAGAAATCAGAAGTACTTTCCACGTTTAGAACTTTCACACTATGGTGATGACCAACATAATGCCACCATTCGTATCTTATGCTTGGATTCAAGGGGGAATATTTTGATGGGGAAAATGGAGAGTTCTAGACCCATCTACTAAAGTAGTGTTCTATCCCAAAGATCTTGCCCAGGAACTCCTCAACAAAATGGAGTTGCTGAATGCAAGAACCGCCACATCTTGAGCATGGTGAGATCCCTTCTCCTTGACTCCCTTGTTCCTGTTATTCTTGGGTGGAGGTGACCAACATTTATGTGTTTCTCATTAACATCATTCCATCTTCAGTTCTTGGTAATCAATCACCATTCTATTGTCTTTTCCGTTGTTCACCAAACTATTCTATACTTCATGTCTTTGGTTGTATTTGTTTTGTGCATCTCATTCCCCATGAGCATGCTAAGCTTACTGCTTAATCGGCTATGCGTGCCTTTATAGGGTACAGTTCAGAACTCAATGGAAATAAATATTGATATTTTAATTCTCAATCTTGTGACATCAGAAATTTCTGTGATTAATGAATTAAATACACATCCTTAACAGAAGGCACCTCAACGTGTGAGATATGCATCTATGTACCTTCAAGAGGTATTAGACTATTAAGGTTGAACCTCAAGGTATAAGCCTGAATCTGCAAGTCTGATCTGTCTCAGGACAGTGTGAAGGTTCTGTGCTTTATTTTTTTATGTATATGTGTGCTAACTTGTACTACCTATATTAGGGTAATTTATTGTTTGTCTCTTGTTTTGTCATCATGCTGTACTTTATTTTTTACATGTCATTGAATTAATTATAAAGTTCTCATTATCCTTTTTGTTTTCACAGATGGACTCCTTTGATGGTTGCTCAATCATGGCATAGAGATTGGCTTGTGGGAATTCTAAGCAAACAGCCAGAGTGCCAGCCACAAATTCTTCCTTCACCATATCTATCTCTCCCCTTTATGAGCATTGTCAAAATTGCAAGGTATATTCTATTTTTTGCCTTTTTTTATTTAAAATTTATTTGAATTTATTAATTGTTTTTTATATTATGACTTCCACCATGAGTAATTTCTTTATCAGTATCCATCATGTATCTATTGAAGGTAGAATTTTGTCTCACTACTTTGTCTGCATTCCAAGAGTGCTCGCTAAGATTTTTAGCTCATTGGAGGGAGAAAATACATTTTCCTCTCTAACGTATAGAATAAACCAAGATTTCCAATGAAACATCTAGGTTAATTAGGAATACTGTGAGAAATGGGTTGCACATGAAAATTACTGGAGATTTGGAGGTGGAAAAAAAACTTGTTGGACGTCAGAAAATCCTACTAATCAGGATGTATAGGGGGATGAAAGGAAGATTTCGTTTTGAATTTTAGAATCTCAAAGGAATCATGGTTTTGGTTGCGTAAACACTTCGGGGAATGAAAATAAAAATGTAGTAGTAAGTGAAACTAACTAGGATTCGGGGTGGAATATGGGCAGGGCAATTAGGATAGTGACATTATTGGGATTACAGATCTCTTGAGGGAATTATGGAAGGATGTATCCATGTAAGCCTTTAGGTCATCTCCAATAAGGGATCAAGGAATGGATAATGATTCTTTTACTCAAGAGAATTAGAGAATGTGTTATATAGATCATCGAAGTAAATACCATAAGTGAACTTTTTAGTTCAAGAAACGGAATGCAAAATTTAAGATTAAAAGATTAAAAGCAGGAATTGTAAACTAAAAATAGAGGATAGGTTATTTTGATAATTTGTGTGAGAGAGGGACGAATGGTTGTTAAGAGTTAGCAGTTACATCAGCAATATTTTAACCAATTAAACATCACTCAGTTATTTGGATAGCTGATGAATACATTATTTCTATAT
Source organism: Nelumbo nucifera (assembly GCF_055504915.1). NCBI lineage: Eukaryota > Viridiplantae > Streptophyta > Magnoliopsida > Proteales > Nelumbonaceae > Nelumbo > Nelumbo nucifera. The sequence continues at coordinate 27,862,416 of NC_142656.1, read as the reverse complement.
AATATGGATGAACATATGGGTCATTTTAGAAAAAAAACTTCTTTACATTGCTTAGACTGCCTTATGGTTCACATTTAGTACATATCCTTACCATAGGATAAAGCAAAGAGCTTCAGTATAAGTATATATGCATATACTTGCATTTGTAGTACCACCCAGATGGCAAGACCTCCCTTGGCTGCCTAGGTTCCTAGGGGACACCACATTTACACACCAGTTATAGAGACACGATCAAGTACATTTCTTGAGGTGAAGCTCAGTTTATACAATATGTCATATCTTAGTTACATAGTTCAGTGTCTTTCACAGATTTGTAGTAGACAGAGAGGTTGGCCAAACCTATTCTACATTAGCTTTTACTTCCACTTGATTGCAAACTAGAAAAGAATGCTTAAAATCAAGATCAAGTACATTTCTTGAGGTGAAGCTCAGTTTATACAATTTGTCATATCTTAGTTACATAATTCAGTGTCTTTCACAGATTTGTAGTAGACAGAGAGGTTGGCCAAACCTATTCTACATTAGCTTTTACTTCCACTTGATGGCAAACTAGAAAAGATTGCTTAAAAGCAACTAAAGTAGGACCTATAATAATCATGGGGTTGAGAAGTCTGTTTGTCTTATGTCTCTTCAGAGTTGCAGCTGGCTGATGTTCTCACTAAAGGGGTGGCAAAGAACAAGCTTGAACATGATCTACGCGAGTTGGGAATGTGTGACGTGACATTCACTCCCAACTTGAGGGGGAGTGTTGAAGATTAATCAGTTTTATGATGTTTTTTGAGTAGATGTTTTATGTTAGTTGTTAGATAGGAGGTGGGGACCACAGTAGTTATGTGAGTCCAAATTTTATTATGTTTTTGTGTCTTATATATGCTATTTTATGTCTTGCCGCCTGATGTAGCGTGATCTGGTCACTCCTAGCTTGCGGTGGCATGGCACCTAGCTGGCAACGGACAGTATCTGAGATGGAGAAGATAGTGAAGGATTCCCAGGGAGTTCGCCTGGCGGGAACACTCCGATGCTTAAGTTAGAACTCTGAGAGAGAACTGTAGAGAATAGTAAGAGAGCTAAGAGTGCAGATAGCGCGAAATCACCTTGTTCAAGTTACCTTTGTCCCTTGGGGATCGGGACCTTTATATACTGATGTTCTGTCAAATCGGGTGTAACCGCCTTTGATCCTCTGCTACAACCGTTATTTGCCAGGCTAATTCGATTGGGGCAGGTATCTGTCGCAGTGTACGGTCCTGTCGGTTGAGAGACGTTATGCAGAGCCGGCGTGTACCACGCCGCCTGATGTGAGACGTGGGTGCAGTCCTCTGGACTGGAAGGTGCTGCGCCATCAGACAAGAGACGTGGGAGCAGTCTGACAAGCACGGTCTTGTCGGGTAGGAAGCTTCCCGAAGACTTCGAGTTATTCAATAGCGAGCTCCCTTGTAGCGAACTCCTTTATAGCGAGCTCCAATAGCGAGCTGCCTTGAGCTGTAGCGAGCTGTCTTATGACGAGCTATTCTATTGGGGTTTCAGCGAGCTCATTACGCCGAGTTTTGGACAAGCTGTCATGCCGAGCTGTCACTTACACTGAGTCATGTCCACGTGTCACCTGGTTAGGAGGTCAGGTCAAATCACCCTCCATCACCGCCCTATAAGGGCATAGTTGTCTTTGTACTCTATTATTTTAAGTATAAATAATAAGTGAAGGGGGCGACCAGATTATTGCTCTCCTTTCTTTTCAACTTCTCTTCTTCTCTTCTTCTCCTTCTCTCTTCCTTTCTTCAAGAAACTCCTTTTATTTCATATTTTTTAATTCAGCAAGCTTTCTACTACAACAAAGGAGGTTTAGTTGCTGTTTTATATGGTTTTTATATGTGGTCCCATCTTTATTTTATTGTTTTTAGGCTGTTGTTTAGCTACTGTTATGCCAAGTTTTACTTTCTTATTGGTGATGTAATTTGGTCTTTATAACTTCTTTTATTGAAACATATAAATGGCAGGGGGGGGGGCGGAAGAAACGTAACATTCTGCTCTTTCTTTTCTCTCTGTTTAGATCTTCTCTTCCTCTCTTTTTCTGGATTGATCTCACACTAAACCTATGACTGTTATAGCAGCTATTTCAAGTTGGTATCAGAGCAGGTTTAGGTTTAGGTTGGGATCTCATGTATGCTTAACCCAGCTGGCTACATGAGACTCTACTAGGGCTGGAGTTTCAGATTTTTTTTGTCTGATTATTGGAGGTCAGTGGAGATTGATGCACTGTTCAAGCATTTTCTAAACTCTAGATTTTGCCCAGTGACTTGGAAGGATCAGAGATACTATTTTGGTTGAGGTTTAGGGGTTAAACCTCAGATTGAAGGTGGCACTTAGTGTTTTCTGGGTGGTTTTTTGTTTCTTCTAGAGATTGACAGCAGGAGGAAGGCTTTTAGAGGTTTCTGGAAATAGCAGCTGGAGTATTCTTGTCTTCTCCAAGTTCTTTCTAGGATTTTCTTTTGAGGAACAACCAGTTTTTGATTGACTATGAACTGTGAACATCTTGGTTACTGTAAAACCACATGATGATCCTTTTTTCTAATTGAAAGAAGTTGGGCCGTGTGATATCTTGCTTAGTTCAACGTGGAGAACATTGAGAATGAGTTCAAGTTCGTTGGGGAAGGACTTGTAGAGGCTGGTAGTGTGATTGGCAACAACTTTTTTCAGATTACTACAATTAAATTTGATGGAACAAATTATCTTTAGTGAGCTCAATCAGCCATGTTGGCCATTGGAGGAAGAGGTAAGTTGGGGTATGTAAATGGTGATACCCAGAAGCCATCCAAGGGAGATCTCTCCCATGCTAAATGGGTTCAAGAAAATTACCTAGTTATGACTTGGCTCTACAACTCAATGCAGCCTCATATCACTAGAAGCTATCTTTGGGAAAAGACAACTAGGCACATTTGGGATAATATAAAGGAAACTTATTCTAAGCCCCTTGATGTAGCTTATGAGCTGACAACTAAAGTAACAAATATGAAATAGGGGGAGAAACCTGTGTCAATTTACTTCTCAACTCTAAATTCCCTATAGCATGAAATTGATCACTTCGAGGCAATTGAATGGGAGAGCCAGAAGGATGCAGCAACTTATAACAAGTTGGTGGAAAGAAATAGGGTTTTTAAATTCCTAGCAAAGCTGAACTTTGAATATGATATTGTAAGAGAGAAACTTCTCACCAGGGAAATTGTTACTTTGTCCCAAGCCTACTTTCTGGTGCATAGCAAGGTGTCCAAGCCATGGCATACTCTTTAAGAATAATGGCCATATGTAGATAGAGGTGTACACTGATGCGGATTGGGCCAGATGTGTAGATGATGGGTGGTTTACCTCAGGGGGGTACTGTGCTTTTTTTGGAAGGAATCTGCTTTCATGGAGGAGTAAGAAACAAGATGTAGTTGCCCGATTAATTGCTGAGGCAGAATATAGATCCATGGCTCATGGAGTAGTTGAGGTATTATGGCTGAGATCCTTACTTGAGGAACTTGGAATTGAGTACGAAAAGTCCTTGGTGTTGTATTGTGACAATCAGGATGCCATTAATTTTGCCTAGAACTCAATACAACATGATAGGACAAAACATATTGAGGTGGATCGACACTTTATCGGGGAGAGAGTTGCCTCTCAAGAAGTGTGCTTGCCGTATATTGCCTTTCATATGCAATTTGCCAATCTCTTCACCAAAGCAATAAAGCCAAGATGGAGACAAATTGCAAGTTGGGAAATGCTGAATATCTTTTCCAACTTGAGGGGAGTGTAGAGATACAACCAAGGTTCAAAATATTGAGACGGGACGATATGCCGGTAGGGCGTATCGGTACTTTTTTAGGTTTTATTTAATTTTTTCGAAACCGGTTTAGAGGGGTCACTTTAAGGGCCGGCTACCCTCTGAACCAGTGTCTGACCCAATGCAACCAACCCTTGGAGCGGCGTATCGGGAAGCCATCGGCATGATACGTATTGATACTTTGAACCTTGGATACAACAAAGGAGCCTTAGTTGCTATTTTATATGTTTTTTATATGTGGTATCATCTTTATTTTATTGTTTTTAGGCTGTTGTTTAGCTGCTGTTATGTTAATTTTTTACTTTCTTATAGGCGATGGGGGTAATTTGGTCTTTACTTCTTTTTATTGAAAATATAAATGGCAATGGGGGAGGGGTGGCAGAAACATAACATCTGCTCTCTCTTTCCTCCTATTTCTCTTCTTCTTTTCCTTCCTTTCTCCCTGTTTTCTTCTTATCTTCCTCTCTATTTTTCTGGACTGATCTCACACTGACCCTAAGACTGTTACAACACTATTTCAAGTCCTCTCATCTTCTCCCCTCTTTCTTTACTTTCAAGAACCCTTCCTTTTACCTTTTCTTCACCTTTTAATCACTTATTTTATTTTCTATTGGTCCAAACAAAAAGGCAATGAAGTAAAAAAAGAAAGTTAAGAATAATTAGAAAGGTTTATTTATTTGGAGTGTCTTTGGTTTTTGGTGGTTACTCTTGGTTGGTTGTGTCTAGTGATCTGGTTTGTTTGTTGTCATTGATTAAAGAGCCTATAGTTTGGGTTTGCTGGTTGGCTGAAATGGTGGTTCATTTTGGTTTGGTTGTTGAGTTTGGTCTGTTTTCTCTGTTTCATTGAGTTGGAGTGTTGTTGGGGAAGATGGTTGTTTTTTCTGTTTTCTTTTTTGGTGACTTCTGGTCCTTTTTTTTTTAACTTCCTCCTTTAGTTTTAATAAATTTTATTTTACTACCAAAAATTAGCCAAAACATATTAAAAGTAACTAAATTGAACAAGAAGTTCCAAATAAATACAGTAAACCTGAAGATTCATATTACTAAAGGTTTTGAGTTTGGATAATATTAGCAGTACAATTATTTAGTCAAAATGTCAACTAAGATCAGACACTAATTAAGATTTTGGAAAATCTCTATGAATTTCTTATTTATAAGGTCTGCTTAGTGTAGATGTCTTACCACTTTGGAAAATCATTGAACCTAAGGTTAACTATTTATATCAGTATTTAATTTGGAGGTCAATAACTTGTTTGCCCATGTTATAATTATAAAAATATTCTGCTTCCCTAAAATTCTTTTTGTTGCAGGGAATGTGGATGGAGGAACAGTGACTCACTACCCACAGGTGTTGATCCATGTGTTGTTTGCCTAGAGAGAAAATGCGCAGTAGCTGTTGAAGGTTTGCTTCAGAAACATTAAAAAGTCACTTTTGAATATTTTGATATCGTTAAGGATGTAGGCTGAGGTAACCTCCTATAAATTAGAACCTCCAATGGTCAATGTTTGACTTTGACACATGAAGTGGGAATGTATGCCTATATGATGTAATATGAGACCTTATTTGGTTATATCTAATTAAGTTGAGACTTGAGAGGTAAAATATTAACCAACTAAATCTTATTTCCAAAACTATTTGTAATTCTCGCCTCCAAAATTCTCATAAATCTTCGCTAACTGTTTGTAGAATGTCATTGTGTTGTTCTTTTTGTATTCCTTTACTTTTAATGTCATTCATGATTCATCTATTCTTTTTGTAGATTGTTAACAAACCTATAAGAATGCATTTTATGCATCTAGGCAAAAGGTTTCCTATTTAAATTCTATTGCATTTGATTTCTATTTTTCATTAAATGCCACACATGTAAATGGAGTAAACATTTGCTAAAAGCTTATTGAGAATGGTTTCCTATTCTAGTTGCATGGCATTCAATTCTTGTGTGAGTTATTTAGAACTGTATAGGTGACAACAGGGTTGATTTGGTCCTTGCTTATGTTAGACTGCAAATCTTGATGCCATGCCACTCTGTATTGTAGGGCCATATATAATGTTAAAGAATAAGTCACCAGAAACTTTGCCTACCATGCATTTGGATCGTTCTTTTTTTTAATTTTTTGAAAGAGGTAAGGTATGAAATTATTTTAAAACAAAGAAGATACAAGGGCAAGAAGTGGCCCAAAGAGCCAAAATCACTTGGCCGTACAACGATAGAAACAACACACAAACCACTAAAGTGAACCAATAGATTAGCCTTACAAGAGAACCTTGTTAAACCCCCCCAAAAGATCCCCCAAAAAGGATTGGGCCTGCCCACCCCCCACCTGGGCTCAAAAGACTGAAAGCAAAGGCTGCAGACTTAAAAAGAAACCTTTCTTCTGTTGCCTCTCTTGCCTCTACCATGCAAACGGCAAGCATCTTTTCTTCCTTTGTTTACCACTACATCTCCACAGAATTATTCTAACTTGTTTGATTTCCTGCAACCTGGAAGGCTGTTTAAGCTGTCCAAAGATCATTCTGATTCAGAAGCATTCTCATACGCCATAAACTCTTGCTCTGCCATCACGATTTCACAAATAGACCGACGTACACCATGATCTGCCAGTCTAGCCTTCGAAAAGACCACAGGTGTTTTCTTCCCCATTAGGAAAAGAGACACCCAACAATTTACCAAAATTCATAAATTTGTCTAACTTCTCATTAGAGATTGGCATGTCACCACCTTTGTCAGCATCTATCATGGTGGTGTCCGCACAAGCTTGTTAATCAACAGAAGGGATGGGGGCCATGCACTCTCTTGCTTCTCGAGTGGAGCAGTCTGTTCCTTGCTGATTAACGCTTGCAAAAAATTTTGAAACTGGCTGGTGTATGTGAAACTTTGGATTGGCCTACAACATTTAGACCAAGAAGCTGGGCTTTATCCCTCTTAGGGCCCAAGTCATGTTTGAGCTGCTCCCAAATAAAGGTGAGTTTCCACATCCGGACTAGGCTGATCAATATTATGAAGCATATCATCAGTCTGGACTGGGCCTGAAGTCCAACCCTTGCCTCCCAAGCCGTTCCCTACCTCCTTGAATGTTGCCAGGTTCTATGCGTGCAATGGAAAGCCAAACAGGAGAACCCACCAGCAAGCATACTCTCCCACTTGACTGACCTCACTGGCACAGTGATCTCATCTCTGCAAAAATAAGTGGAGCCCATTAAAAGAATTTTTTCCGAAGTGTAGAGCTCCCAACACTTCCGACTTTGATGAGAAAATTACTAAAATCTTGTTTCCTTCAAGCCTCCTTACCAAAGGTCTTTCCAAACACCCCCAAACCTCTGCCCACCTTTCAACTTCACTGGTGTCTCGGCAGTGTTAACCAAAACACTCAATTGAGCAGCATTTCAGAAACAGTTCTTGATCAGACACACCAGACTTGCTAACTAACACATTGATCAAAGCTTCAAAGGCCACCTTCAGTCGAACATTGCCTTCCTTTACTACCCCAAGCTTGGTCATCATTTGAATCCTTCAACTTGTCTCATGTAGGTTCTGTCTCCAAAGGAGAGGAAGAAGAGCACAGTTGATGGTGCATGATTCTTATTGATGGTCTGGTTGAAAAAAAAATGATGTTATTGATGATCACAACCATGTCCAAATAAGAATGCAATTTTTGGTTAAATCTAATTTGGAGAGGTGGTCTAATATTTGAATAGTCTCAATGAATGACCTTAAAACAACCTAAGCAGTATTCTAATTTCTAAATTTTAATCATTTAATAAAAATTAACCATCAGATGTTAGAGATGCAGCAAAATATTACTAATTTAAGCCCAAGGAAACCTGTCTCAAGATGTTCTTCCCTACCCCCATGGTGGTTTTGCAACCCATTATCCAATCCCTCATTTATTAGGAGAATGAAAAAATATCATACTTGAAGTGATTCATTGAGTTGGAAATGTCATCCACGAGACATGAGTCAATGATGAATGGAGCATAAATTCGAACAAAAGACATGGTTCCATGCCCCTACTCTCTTCTATGCTGTCTGAAAATCTCCAGATCTGGATAATATGTAGTAAAGATACAACTAAAGGAACACGCTCTGTCTATTTCTCCCGAAGACCATTTGTTAGAAAGAGCATGCCAATTCAAAAGTTTGTCGGTACTGTATTAAGTTTTTTGAATTTTTTCTTTACTTATTCAAAAATTCTATTTTGTCCAACTCTATTTTGTTTTTAAGTGTAATACAATTAGAAGTTTTTGGTTTTCATGTTACTACTAACCAGGATGATCATACAAATTTACTTGTTATCACTCTACAGGTTGCAGTCACGAGTTCTGCACTCATTGTGCTTTGTACCTCTGTTCCACCAACAGCACATCAACTGCTGCTCATGGACCCCCAGGCTCAATTGCCTGCCCTCTTTGCCGACATGGGATAGTTTCATTCAACAAGCTTCCAGGTACCAGCCCGGTTATCAAAGAAATTGCACGAACAAACTTATCTTTGTCCTTATGTGCATGCTCTGGTGAACGGTTAGATCCCACAACGTCAACCCCAAACTTCAAGCCTGAGTTACATTGTACCTGTCTTTCGTCTTTAGAGTCATCCTCCTTCCGGACACTTGGCTGCCAAGGGTTCCCATCCATGAAACTAAACCCAAGCTTTTGCTTGGGAGCTCCAGACACTAGCCCTTCCTTAACTCCTTGTTCTGACAGGAGTATGCGGAACCACCTGGGCAGGTGTTCAAGATCCAGTTTGCAGCGACCAGATTCTCACAGTGAGAGTAGAAGGTCCTGGCTCTCTGCAGGCAATCAGTATGTTGCAACTGGTAGTGGAAGCTGAAATTTTATTGCTATTAAATTGCCATTTTAGTAAGGATGTTCGTTTATTATTTAAGAGGTTGGGAAGTGTTATTTATAATGGCATTTGCAAGTTTGTAAATAGAGCAACGTGTATTGATTACCATGTATAACAAAAGCAGAAAAAAGAAAAAAAGAAAAGAAAAGAAAATTCCCACGGACACTCGTCTTATTTGAACAATGAACATGGTATTGAGATGTTTGAACCTTTCCATGTTTTGAAGAATTTCTTTACCTGCTTTGTTGAAAGATGCTTCTCAATGAATTAGCCAATGGTTTGAACCAATGAACATCCCAAGTCAATGGTTCCTTAACTTCTCAAAGAATTAGCCAATGGTTTGAACCAATAAACATCCCAAGTCATCTTATTTGAACAATGAACAAGGTATTGAGATGTTTGAACCTTTCCATGTTTTCAAGAATGAGTTGTGGAACATGAGTTTTCAGAGTCAGAGCTCAACTATAGCCCATCATCATCTAAGCTTTGTTCCACTATGGTGTGGGCCATGAGCCACATGAATTCTGCTTCAGCATTACATTCTGTTCAGTGACATCCCAAGTCCTTTTCCCCCCTGCCTCTAGTTTTATGTAGATCTTACGGGCAGCCATCGAGCAATTTTATTAAAATAAGAAGAAAACTCATGGTCTATGTCCCCAGAATTCCTTTACCTGTTTTGTTGAAAAATGCTTCTCAATGAATTAGCCAATGGTTTTTCTTAAACAAAAAAATATGACAACAATTCCTAACGGCAACAATAGAAGGGAGGACACCACATAAACCAAAAAATATAACAGGAACAAACATCCTCAGAATCAGCATACAACTAGGGGTGTCAATTGGATGGGATTTGGTCCAATCCAACCCAGTTCAATATGGTTCATTACAGATGGATCAGGTTCAATCCAATATGATGAATATTCTGGACCATTTTGGATCAGTCTAGTTCAATGTTTGGACCGTTCAATCTGTTCAAATTAGTTTTAATTTAGATTGCTTCCAACCCAAATCTGATACATTGGCATGCGCACTTGTTCTCTTATCTTCTATCAATGGATTGGATATTGGTTCAACGGTTGGACCAGGTCCAATCCAATCCAATAAATACTTTGGACCATTAAGCTTGAATTGGTCCAATTCAATGTCACATTGGTTCGTGCAATCCATCTAAATTGATTTTGATTTAGACGGGTCCAACCCAAAATTGGTCCATTGACACCCTACATACCACAAAAGGTATTATAGTCCCCTTCAACTTTTCATAGATACTAGGTGTTGTAACCATGGTCTCCGTTTACAGGATTGGGGAAATTAGCTAAGCTTCCCCTTTGGTTTGGTAACTACTCTAATACCCCCTTGTATTCTGACCTCTTCCATTTATTTCTTCCCCTGCAATTTGCATGAAATTGAGGTGGCGTTTGGCAAGTTTCTTTATAGGTGTTTTGGGCTTCCGCAAGTTCAGAAGACTTGAAAAGGCCAAAGATATATACCAAAATTTGAGAAGCTTTAAATGAAGCTTTCCGGTCTTTCCATGTGATAAATATCCTTTAAATGCATTTTTAAAAGCACATAGAACCACTTGCCAAGCAATCTTTGTCTTTAAGGAAAAGAACTCATAAGCTCAATGAGCCTTTTGGCCATTTGGTATGCTAAAATGACTTTTTTGTTTGGGTTAGAATCTATCATATGGATGGCCGAACTATATTAGATGGCTGGGCAAATTTTCAAAAATTTTCTAACCCTTTCGGGAATTGATTTATCAGTGAATTTGAAAATTGAAAATTTCAGGTTAATTTTGCCCTGAACTAGATCCAATTTGAAATCAAATTGAAAGGAGATTATACTTGATATGGAGACCACAAATCACATTTCCCAAGGTGGAAGTTCACACCCAATAATAGTCCCAAAATTGGCCTCTAATTGAAGATTGCGTAGTGTACGGGAGAAACTGATTTAGTAACACTTGTTTCAACAATTCTTCTATCCAACTTGCTTGGATCGAGTGGGATGATTGAGCTTGATTTTATTCAACATTTTTCTTGTAAGAATCCAAAAGAAAACTGATCAAAATCAGTTCTTGAAAGTCCTACGTCAAAATAGGGTTTCTTGAGAAACAAGAGAGAAGAAGAGAGAGCAAGAATGTAAAGGGTTCAAGACTGGTTTGCCCTCTTCTCTTTTTATCTATTTATGAAGCAAGACTCCTAATCTAATTAGGAGGTGATCCAAAGCTGATTTGGATAAGAACCTTTCTTCTTGATAAGCATTCTTGAGAGGATAGGTGTTCTATACCTAGATCCATGCCCAGTTTCGACCCAAATCACATGACAACTTAAGTGTGTCATGTGACCACTTAACTAATCATATTAGTAATGGGCCTTAGGCCCATTTCTCTTAAAGGCTCACTTCCCTAAGTATTGCATGTCCACTTTGGGCCTGATATTGTATGACATGAGACCCCACAAAGGTTTAACACAAGTCCATGAGGGTCCGACCCCCACCTTTGATAGAGATTAGGCCGAATTCACTACTTATGGTAGTGAACCCCTGAGCCAATCAGCATAGGCTCAGTCTAGGCCCAACACTTATACTTAAATGATCATTGGATTTAGCCACCCTATGAAGACACAAGGATAATGGACTTATGTGGGACAAAGGCCATCAGGTAATCAACCTTGTAATGGTCTCTTACACTTAACCTCTAGGCCCATAATGATTAAAACACTGCCCGATAGGGAAAAACCTCTCCCCTAGTTACAGAGTGTAGTGTAACACTCTCTGCTCGGATGGATCCCAAGATTAAAACATTTAACAAACATTTTTTATAAAATAACAATATAATATATAAATATATTTTGCAAAACCAAATTTCAAACGCAGGTGAAATCCACTATCGATAGTTTAAATTTTCATCAGAGAGAGTGTAAACCCTGATATTCACTTTGTCCAATAAAGGGGCCGATCCAATCACCATGATCACCTACTCAGGTGATTTCCAAATTGCCCCAACATGCCCATGTATTTGACTCTTAATGAATCTCCTTGGTTGGCATATCAAAGACAGCTTAGTGCAACACCTAATGCAATACCATAATCAAGTCTGGGGTAAAGTATACATTTTTAGTTTTGCCCATCTATTTCCAAGGTCTAGGGCATAACTAGAAATTGGTCCGGGTTCAGTGTTTCTTCTAATCACTCATTACCTGTGCTTTGGGTCTAACCTTAGCAACTAAGACAAAATGCTCCAATTGTTTGGCATCACTCTAGTGTTCGTCTTGTTAGGATAAACTTCCTACATCTATCCAATGACTGAGAACATTCTAAACTAACATGAGTCTCATAAGTGTTCAATTTAAGGGGTAATATACAGAAAACATACCAATATAAACATGAAACAATAATGAACTTTATTCATTTACAAATTAATGTTCATGTACATTAATCTAATTGGAGGTAAGGACATACACTGTTTAACATTTTTAAAAAGACTTGCCAAATAACTACAACACCTAAGAAAACAACACCCCTACATGCAATGTTTAGAAACCCGAACAGACCAGTTGGTTGGACCGATTGAACCAAGCCCTTAGCCGATTTGGTCATAGCCTTAAAACCGCATTGGTAAAAAAACTAGACAAAACTGTTGACCCAGATAGTTGAACTGAAAAATCAGTAACCTGGTTCCAGTATGGTTTTCTAAAGGTCGTAATTTTGTGCTTAGATGTCCGATTAGGGTGGTCTTTTTTTTTATTTTAGGTACTTTTTGAGATCTACATGTTCCCAAGGCACCCCACTATTTTTTGCTAGAATATGCATTTTTTGGCCTCAAATCTTAATTTTATTATAAAAAATATATGTTATAGAAGAACCTTGGTTGAATCTTTTTTAGGTCGACACCCGGTCTCGTTCTTTGAACTTTGGCTACATGTTAGATTGGTGTGGATGGAGATGTTAAAATTACTATCTCCATTAAAACAGAAAAAATGCACTTTTGCGCTTACCAAGTACTTTGAAATACTTTTGTTAACTTCACTCTTTCTTTTAGATCTCTCTCGATGAGGTCGGCTTCAGTTCTTATAAGACGGTGCTCATACCATTTACATAATCTTTCACAATGGGAATATCATACATTGGGAATATCTCCATACTTATATTCTTTTGTTTTCATGGGTAGATATTCTCAATGCAAGGCTGTAAGGACTGTGTGAACAGTTTAAGCACCGTCTTATGAGCACTGAAGCCGAAATTCTCTCTCGATCTTGCTGGTGAAGCAAAAGTACTAGAGTTTCATTAGCTCATTTAGTGACAAGGAACATATTGAGCTACCAATGATTAATGGAGATGAAAGGAAGGAGTCTTAGAGCTTGGGATGCTCTTGTTGATATGTGGAGGATGTTGATCAGAACAAGGATGCTAGAGCACTATTGCCACGATAGCTGTTGTGGTGGCTAAGGCTGCTATGGCAGCAACTCACGTAGCCACAGTAAATTGATGAGTAGTGAGCACTCAAGAACTTCTGAGGGACCACATTATTTGGGAGGGAATTATAGCATCTCCATACACTATCTTGGCCCCATAAACCCAAGGAAACCTTGAACGTTCCATCTGTACCACACTAGAATGTTCATGGAATGGAGAATGTTCTACTCCCGCATTGTTAACACTACTCGTGATGGCCTAGGGATAACTGTTGGAGAATTCTAAGTTTATCATATTTCTCTTGGTAGTCCTATGTTTATCATAACTTCTAAAGAATTTTGTGTTTCTCTTACTTGAGTTTATCATGTAGTCTCCTTCAGTGTTGTACTCTATCACAAACTTGTTTAATAGTCTACATAAACTAATATAGGATCAGCTGATACTCACCACCAAATCCTAAAGTTTTTCTCTCTATTCTTTTATTGTTTCATTTTTTGTTTTAACTTGGTATCAGAGCTTTATGGTGACTGGTAAGGTAGCATTGAGTACAAGTGTTAGTGTGGCAGTCTTAAGTGGAACCTCTTCTATTCCCTCGATCTAGAATGTGATGTACTATCTACCAATCAAGTCAAGAAGCGACAATTATTTTATATGGCAAGCCCAGTTATTGCCCATTCTCCATCGTCACCATTTGATGGAATTGGTAGAAGGAAAGAAGAAGCCACCACCATAGGATATCTAGAACTCAAATGGTATAGGAACCATTCCAAATCTAGACTTTGAGAAGTGGGCAGATCTTGATCAACTAGTATTAAGCTGGCAAAGAGCTATTCCACTCACTCCAGATTGACAATTCTTATGTACAATGTGCAAAATCGATTGCAAACAACCTCTCTACTGTGTCTAAACTGGTATCAAAATTTGATCTTGTTCTTTTTATTATGGGTGGTCTTGGTAGTGAATATGAACCAGTTGTTACAGCTATTACTAATTGACCTAATGTTGACAGTCTTGGTATACAAGACATTCTTGGATCACTTCTCAACCATGAAACTTGTCCTTAGGAGCAATCTCATTATTTAAATGATACTTTTGTTAATGCTAATTTTGCTGGTACAAAAAATAAAAGTTATCAATAGAAAGGAAAACCTTCTCAACATTTTGTAGGGGTAGAGGTAGAGGTTGAGGACCCTTCTCGTTCAATCATCAATAATTTTACCAGCAAAATAATTTTAATAATCATCTATAATTTCTTGGTGACGGTCGTCTAAACAAAAATCCAGCATTAGCCTCTTAGATATGCAACAAGAATGGACACAATTCTCTACAGTGTCACAAAGCCAGGTATGTCTTTGGTGTTTAGAATGATAGTTCAACTAATGGTCCAAATACGCTTTATGGAGGTTTGAGCACTCATTATCCATTACTTTTCCTTTCAAAGATTTGGTATTCTACATTATTTTCTGGGTATTGAAGCAAAACTTACTTTTGTCGGGCTGTTTTTATCTCAACAAAGGTTTATTGCTGACCTACTATGCTGAATTTATTTTGATGGAGCCAAACTAATCTCCACTCCAATGGCGACTTCAGTTAAACTATCCAAGTTCTCTCTAGCATGCTCTTCCGGATCCTACTGAGTATTAGAGTGTCGTTGGTGCTTGTCAGTATGTCTTGTTAACGAGACTTGACATCTCCTTTGTAGTTAACAAGGTATGCCAATTTTTACATTGTCCAACTAAGGAGCATTGCAGCATACTAAAACGAATTCTTCGCTACCTAAAAGCTACTATTGAATTTGGTCTTCATTTTCATGCCTCTCCTGAGATTGTTTTAACTATTTATTCCGATGCCGATTGGGTAAGCTGCCGGTATGATAGATGGTCTATTGGAGGATACTCTGTTTATCTTAGCTCCAATCTTATTGCTTGGAATTCCAAGAAACAAGCCACCATAGCTTGCTCGAGTATAGAATCTGAGTTTCATGCTTTATTCAATTTTGTTATTGAATTGTTTTGGAACCAGTCTCTATTTACTTATTTGGGCTACTCCGTGTCACCTCTAATAGCTGGTGCGATAACATTGGTGCTACTTATTTAACTGGCAATCATATTTTCCATGCTTGCACGAAACATGTTGAAATTGATTATCATTTTCTTAGAGATTTATCTACTCGGGATGTGTTCACCAAGCCATTGTCATCCTCTCGTTTTGAGCTTCTTTGATCAAAACTTCACATCACCTCGTTCAACTTGAAGGGCGTGCTAACACTATACGAGATGGACTAGGACAACCATAGGAGAATTCTAAGTTTATCCTACTTCTCTTGGGAGTCCTATGTTTATTACAACTTTTGAAGAATTTTGTGTTTATCTTACTTGAGTTTATCATGTAATCTCCTTTAGTGTTGTACTCTATCACAAACTTGTTTAATAATCTATATAAATTAATCTAGGATCGGTTGATACTCATGACCACCGAATCCTAGAGTTTTTCTCTATTCTTTTATTGCTTTATTCTTGGGATCACCAAAAAGAGACTTGAGTGAGAATTGACCCAACAACTGATGAAAAGAGTGTCATGACTCTTCAAATAAATTGGAGAAACCTCGTTCAAATTCCAAACATATGCATAATAATTTTTATCTTTACTCTTTAGGCAGGAAGAACCGGAGCTTTCACTATATTGGAATTACCATCCAAAGACTCCACTATAACTCAGCATTAGATTCCAATTAAACCCTATCTCTTGACTAGTCCAGTCTTCTATTCTTCTAAATGAGGTTGGTAACAACTAGCACTAGTATCATTGTGGCATATATGCAAGGAGAGGACAGTTTACTCCAACTAAAAGCAACTGCTCAAGAATGAGCTTCTTTGGTGGGTATACATCGAGAACCCTAATTACATGACAAATACTGAATAATGAATCAGGAGTTAAAAGATCTCAAAATTGCACCCAAGCAGAGATCCCAGTTTGACAAGTGTAGTTCAACTAAGGGCCTGCTCGTTGTTTTTCTGGATTTTAAGAGCAAATATATACTTATCTGGTAGGTGGATAAATAACATTCTCGGTTGGGGGAGAGGAAGAAATTAACAACACTAGATGCAACAAATTTGCCCCTTTTAATATAATGGTTTTTTATAACTAAAATGGTCATTATCTTTTTTTACTTGGGAAATAAAAGAACATAATTAATTAACTTCCTTCTAAACTAACGGAGCCTATGAGGATTTTTGTTCACGGGTTTCGAGATTCAATGGTACTTTGGTTGAGGCCGGTTGGATAGACTCCCGTATTAATTGACTTTACTGGTGTTTGGTTGTATAATGAAAGAGGGAGATACATTGAAGGAGCTGTCATGTTGATGAGTTGATGAACTTGCACAAAGCAATGGAAACATCGGCAACTCATGGAAGGAGGCCCATTTGATCGCTTCATGCTTTTCTTCAGTTGCAACGACAGTGTAAGAGTTGAGAGTCGGTCCTAAGGACCGGTTTATAAATACAAATATGTACGGTACAAATACATAGGAAATAACATAAAATACAAGGTTTTACATTATACATATTTATATTTATACTCCTTCCAAACTGAACCTAATGGGGAAAGATAGATGGTCCATTCAATGACAATGCCTAAAACATACTGAAAATGGATTGGTCAGCTGTTAGGTGCATATGGTTTTATATATTTTGGATCACCATTTGATCTACTATCAACTTTCAACAGAGCAAAATTGCTATCTGTGTACAATTTTCAGAAAATTAATAAAGAAATAATAAATTCTGTTATTCCAAGTGGACATTTAAGGAAGAGGCCTGCAAGCAGAATGTTTACAATATGATTGAACACTCAATTAAATAGCAAGCTGCTAGTAACCACCCTTCCTCTTTCTCCCAGAATCTGCATTAAGAAGCCAATCACCTTTCTTGGGGTATTTCGATAAATCTAAACCCCACTATATATTGTTATCTATGGGAAAAATGGGGATTTTTAAATTCTAAAGAGGCTTAATCAATTGTTCCAAACCATACCTGAGGTTTTAGTATATTTTCCCTACAGGATGTCACAAGCCATTAATTGCTAAATGTCTTGACAAGTTTGTAACAATTACATCGATCAGTAGTGTACAGATTTGTTCACCTTAATTAGGAGGGGAAGGAAAAACTTCATTCAGTGGTATTTAGCCATTTACAATGGGAATTGAAGCGCCAAATGTGGTTGCTGAATTCTGATTAGAAAGAAATGCAACATTTACAAACAGGATAACCAGTGATCTCCAAATCAAAATTAAAATGACGTAGGCAACTTTACTATTCATGAGGTATTGGGAATCACACCCAAACGTGTGAAAACGGGTGGAAAACATAGATAGATAGATATATGTGCATTCAATTCGTCTAGAGAACAAAAATACCCATCATTCATTTTATTGATGATTTCATTGATATCTCCCTTTTGTTCTTACCTTAAGAAGGCAAGAAGGCAAAAGCAAATGAAAGAGCAGACTACAAATTAAATAACTAACATCACACAGCACAGTTCCGCTTGAACACAAAAAACAAAAAAACAAAAAGCTTAAATAATGTCGCCATTTACAGCTCTTGAGGGATAGACGTGGAAGATGAAGATGGGAGGTCTGGCAAGGACGCCAACAATTAGGATGGATGGAAGCGGGATAAAGGGCGGCCGATAAATTTTTTTTCACAAGAACAAGTCTTGCAAGGCCAAGAAAAAGATGCTCTGTGAAATAAAAGAGTGGAAAGAAAGAAAAGAAAGATAAGCTCAGAAAAGATAGCACCATTAGGCAGAACTCATTTCCTGTTTCTTCTTTCTCTTCTTCTTTACAACAACCCTAAACAAAGAAAATGAAATGTCTGGCTTCACAAAATAGAGCCCATTGTCATGGAAGCAAGAATAAGAAGACCACGACAAAGAACAAATGAAAGAGAGGGAGAGAAAAGCAGACATGTTGTGCTGTGGAAGTGTGAAGTGATAGAAATTGACAAGTAATGATCCTTGTTGAGGAGACACAAGGTTTATATAGGAAAGAGGATGTGAAGTAAATTAAAAAGCAAGAGATTGACATTCGAAATGGGAGTTTAATTTCCTGCACAAACAAAAAAGTAACCGATTAGTCCTAAATTGAACTGATGAAAGTAAACACAAAACGAGAAACAAAGTCTATAAATGGGGATCTGATTTGAGGGAAGGTGAGAGCAGAAAGTATAGATATAGCAGTGTGCCAGTGCAGTTATGAGACTTACCCATCTATGAGAACAGCATCCGTCACTGTAATCCTCCCTCTCTCGTCTATTACCTCTTCACTCACGCAATCCGATAAATGAAGCATTAATACTAATAAGAGTATCAAGTTTTGTGGAGAATAGTAAAGCAGAAGAAAGTGCAAAGGAGGAGGAGAAGAAGAAAGGTGAAAGACTGTATTTGCTACGGTGGTATGTCTCTTTCACCCTGTTGCAACATTTCTTTGACCATGTTGAAAAATCCTGACTTTTATAACAGGTTCTAAGAGCAATCTTACCCAAATTAAGATCTTTTTCTTTTTCGGTACTTGGTGCTTGACTACTTGTTATTAATGTATTACTTTAATAATTATTAGTGATTTAAAGTGAAACAGTACTGCAATAAATTAATAATAGTCCAAAGTTAATCAAGTTTCACCCTATTCAAGTGCTAACTTGCTAAGCCTGATTCATTGCTGCTAACTGATAATTCTATCTTTAGTTTTTATATTCAAATATGAATCAAGACTTTTCACCAAAGTAGGTAAACAAGAAAGATCAACGGCCATGTACATGCAGAAGCACCAACATTCAAATTGATGCAAATATCTCAGAGAAAAGATGACACCATGCAACAATGCAAGTGTCATGGCTCAAGACCCAAATAATGGTAAACACATGATCATCTATAAATAAAACCCATGATCATTAACATATGCAAATGGATGCATGGCCATAGCAGTCCCCCGAGTACTCTTCTCATGCATTATCCATGCAGGAAGAGGATGACTCATGGACACCCATATCTAATTTCAGTCTGTCAACAAAATCTTTCATTGGGTTTAGGGTGAGAGAAAACCCAAGAGAATTTGTTAAAATTAACCAACCTAAATCTTATCATTAGACCATTTCCTCCACTTTATTGTTAAACTTCTTATTATTATATTAGAAAGTAGGGATTTTATGTTTAAGTTTCTGTTACTGATGGTCCTGTTTTAATGAGAACTGAATCAAATCAACTGATAAGAGAAATTATTCCAAGTGGCAGAGAATCCTGTATTAGACGTGAAAAGATACCTTGCTAAACCACCCATTTATCTTATCTTCAATATTTTCTCCTGCAATCTTTATCTGACTACACTTTCATTATCACTACCTTTATGAAGTGACAACACATTGTCTATTCAACCTTTTTCTCTCTGTCTTGTACCGGCTGCCTACGTAAGACAAAGACGTCTAACACAAATTAAACAGTCACTGACTTCCCTGCGCGCATGTGTGTAGTTTAGCAGTTCTCTCTTATCAGAGTTGATTCCTACAGCCCCTCTTTTATCCTGCGCACCCTTGTGGATATTTATGTGCCTAAACATTTGCAGAGGTTTTGCCTGATAATTTTAGTCGTTGGGTCTTATATTCAACTAAAAACAAATGTTTAATTTGTGCTGCATCAGGGGATGCATGAGATAACGATGAGATGGGTCCGGTCCGACCCTGTTGGGTCAAATTGAAATTAAACTGGAAATTTATTTGAACAGTCCAATTTGTATAGGACATAAACATATAACAGGTAAGGGCTGAAGGAGCTGAATTGAATGACTTAATGCTTTGTCTGTTGGACTATAAATTAATTCAATAATGAAATACTCGATGGTACAGTAATCTACTTCAGCTTCAGCTGTTCAGGAACTCACAACGTTTTTGAAAACCTATTTATCAAAAGACAGATCAATAAGTCATTCAGTTCTTACCAACTGGTGACTTTCTTGTGACATTTATTCTTTGTAGTTGTATTAAAGTGGATTTGTCATTGGAGGCAGAATTGAATTGTCAATCGCAAGAATCTCTGGATGCTTTAGATGATTTTTTTTTTTCATCAGCGTTAGAATTTAAGAAAAAGGTCATAATAACTCATAAATTATGTTTCTTAGGGGGCATTCTGTTTTTGGATTTTGAGAGGGGGAAAGTTGGTCAATGGGATTTTGATTCTCATTGACCAAAAACTCATATTTATTTTTCAGATTTATGTGGGGACTGGTGAAAGTTTATTTTCTTGAGTATCACTTACCCGGGTAAGTAATACCCATCTTCTAGGTGGGTAAATTAAATTTCCCATCTATGAGAAAATTGCCAATACTTAGATGGAACAAAAATGTCCCTTTTAATAATGGAATTTTTATGGCTAAGATGGTCATTGCCTTATTTATATGGAAAAGAAAAGAACATGGGTAAATATAATTACCTGGGTAAGTCTTTTCCACCTGGATAAATAACTTACCGAAAAACGAACAGGAAATTAGTGGAATTTGAATTCTTTTTACGATGAGTCCATGTGAGTAGGAATGTCAATTTGTTTAATTGAGAGACCTAGATTATTCAAATCAGGAATAAACTGAAGTAGGACATTATAGATCCTTATCAGAATCAAACAAATGGTACTTCCAAGGAATTTAACATGCAACCATTTTAGCTAAGAAGAGATGGAATCACTAATAAATGTATCAAATGTTTAGATTCAGATCACACTTATCTACATTGGGGTGCTAAGGTCAGGGTTGACGGTGGTACCAACACAGTTATTGTTGAAGGTCCGGTTGTGTTGGAGAGGTCGGTGAATCTATATTGAATAGTCCGTTGAGCAGGTTTGGTGAATCAACAAGGTCAATAGTCAAATAACTTTTCAACGATTTTCAGTTCTTCCTCTATCAGAATGTGATGTGATTTAAGTGTTATAGAACAACCCTTATTTGTCCTATGGAAGGTATTTTTCTTTCTGGCCATGGTCACCTACATTTGAGAGTGTTCCTATTTTCTAAAACATACCTCAAATAGTGGAATGGGGTTTATGGTATGCCATTGCATTCTTGATCTTTGCTACCATTCAATTTCCTTTTGTTGGAGGTCCAAGGCCGGACCCTTTGAGGTTAGGGTGGTGGCAGTATTGTATAGGGTCCTACTTGGTTGTGGATAGAGGTCATCTTTCAAAGAGTCTGGATTTACTGATCACAAAATAATATTGCTGGTCACGTTTACCCAAGTGTGCATTGGGAATATTGATGATGAGATATTCTCAATGTACAACTGGATGAACATGGCCAGCAATGTATTGTGGTCAGTAGATCCAGATTCCTTTCCAAAGGCCAATGAAGTGTGCCATGCTAAAAGAAGTAAGGGTGGAGATGTTGCAAGGTATTGTTATTTGAGGTGGGATCTCGGTGGCTAGGGGTGAGTAAATGGGTAGTTTTTACCTGGAACCAAATGGAATCAACCTTGAACTAACCTTGTACCAACACTATCCAATCTATTACAGGGTAGGGTATGGATCCAAATTCTTGGAACTGAACCTTATCGAGGCTAGTTCCAGGGTCTAGTTTATCCTACCTGAACCAACCTGATAGCCTTGGTGGAACTAAACTTACCTTGAAATAAACTCCAAAATACTGTTGGAGGTCCAAGGCTTGACCCTTTGACGATAGGGTGGTGGTAATTTTGTAGAGGGTCCTAGTTGGTTGTGGATAGAGGTCCTTTTTCCAAAGAGTCTGGATCTACTAATCACAACGCATTGCTAGTCACTTTTACCTAGCCGTGCATCGGGAATATCGATGATATAAAGTATAAGATATTCCCAACGTGCGACTAGATGAATAGGGCCAGCAATGTGTTGTGGTCAGCAGATCTAGACTCCTTTCTCATTGAGATTTCTCAAACATTTTCAAGTGACTGAGCCTATAGCATATGTGTATCATATTACATTTGAATAATTTTATTTGTATCAGTTTTATGAGCCTATCAAGAGGCACTTATATTATTTGTGCTTTTCATTGTTTATCATCTTGTTTTATTAGTGTGTTCAAATGTGAACACCATCAATGGTCTAGTTGGCACCTATAAGCCTAACTCTTTAGGTTTGGTTGACACTTAGATTTTCAAAGGTCTTGTTGTAGCTTTTAAGTCCAATTGCATAAAGTCTTGTTGGCACTTAGAAGTTGAAATGTTATAAGGTCTTGTTGGCACCTAGAAGTCCATCTAATTTAGTAGAATTCTTATGAAGTTGCTTAAAGAGAGGATGTAGGCATGGGTTTAGCTAAACTTCTATAAATAATCTCCGTGTGCTTTACTTTATTGTAGTTGATTTTTCTTTACTAGTCTATTTATTTTTTAATTGCATCACACTGCACTACACGTATAACTTTCTATTCCATTAAGTTTTGCATTCAAATTTGTAGAAGGCATTAGTTGGGGAAATCCTTTAAAACCCATTTCATCCCCCTCTTGGGTTAGGCTAATTGGGCAATATGTGTATATATTATCTCCACTTTTCCCTATTACTCCTACCACACCTAAAACTCTTCGATCAATTCTAATCAATGGGGAATCCTTCGTGACAACTTATCTATGTGGAAACACAAAGAAAAGTTGTATGTGTTGATTGATAACACTTTAAGATCATGTGGCAACTCTTAGCCTAATGGCTTGTCAGGTTGTCACATTGTAAATAAAAAGATAGTTCTTTCCTTAGCTTTATTATATTACTTGTATTTTAGGATACTTCCATTACCATCACCATCCAATCTTCTCTTCTTGGGTACTTTTTCTAAACAAATTTAGGTTTCTATTAACAAGAGAAGAATTAATTAAACATATTCAGAGGAAAGTTCTATGGTACGTGTTGTATATGGATGATTGTTTTAATTGATGAAACTATGAATTATTAAAGGCAAGATTAAGCTTATGGACAAAATGCCTTAGAAACAAGAGGTTTTAAAATATGTGGGACTAAAAAAAATATGTGACATGTAAATTTAGAACAGGAGTGTAATCAAGATACACTTGGGATTGGAGACCAAGAAATAACTCAATATGAACATTTTTGGTACCTTAGTTTAATAATTCATAACAAGGGAAAGATTGAGGAGGATGTCGCACCTAAAGAATTAGAGCTTGATGGGACAAATGGAGAGGTGAATTTAGACTTTTATGTGATAAGCAAATATCACTTAGATTAAAAGGAAAATTCTATAAAACAGTTGTAAGGTTAGGTATGTTGCATGGAGTGAAGTATTGGGTAGTAAAGAAACATATCTAAATGAATATGACAGAAATGTGAATGTTAAGATGAATGAGTGGAAAAAACTAGAAATGATATATATAGGATTAGGAATGAAGTTATCTGTAAGAACTTAGGAGTAGCTCTAATAGGTGATAAAATGAAAGTTAGTAGACTAAGATGGCTTGGGCATGTCCATAGATGACCACCAATTGTGCTGGTTAGAAGAAGCGATTTGTTGCACATTGAAGGGGCTTAAAGATCTTAGAGTAGACTAAAAAGGGTATGGATAGAAGTAGTAAAAAATGGTTTAAGCAATAGCAATTTAATAGTGGATATGGCTTTAAATACAACAGATTGGCAAAACAAGATTCATGTAGCTGACCCTATATAGTTGGGATAAGGCATGCATGGATGATGATTGATCATGATGATAAACAAAAGGATATGAATAGGAGTACTCTTCATTTTCTTTCAAGACATGAGTAATATAAATAATTGTATTCTTCTTCTTGCTATTGAATATGTTAAAAAACTTGCAATTACTATTCTGAGTTTATCTCAATGAGCCTCTTGACTAAAAACTTCCATTGATTACTCACAATAAAGAAAAAAAAAAGTGAATTGTAGAGAATGAAAAGAGGAGTGGGAAGAAGAGATTTATACTTGGGTCAAATTGACCTTAGAAGGTTTGAACAGGGAAAAACTACTATTTCAATTCTTCTTCGATTTAAACGGTGGAGATTGAACTTAGATGACGCATCTTTGATTTGAATAGGGGAGGAATGGGAAATGAAAAAAAAAAAAAAAACGAAAAAAGGCCAAATGAAGAGAATAGGAACATCCTTTCTAAGAGTCCCTTTATTTATTGGCAGGTGTAAGAGCTCTCTTTGAGGAAAGGATCAACAAAACACAAAACAAAATTGATGGCCCAAAAGGTACGTAAGATCCTTTTGGCAAGTGGTAAAGTGGTTTTCCTGAAGCATGTTCTTCGGTCTATGCCTTTTTTTACACTCTTGCTGCTTTAGCCACTATAAATCTAATTGTGAAGAGGCTAGGGTCATGCTTTACTAATTTTGAGGAGATTTGAAGTGGGCTGTGAAAAGTCATTGGATTAAATTGGAGGATTTATGCTTGTATTTTGAGGAAGGGGGTATGGGCTTGAGGTTCTTGTATGCTGTTTGTAAAGCCATAAAGCTAAGACTTCTTTAGCAATTACAAACTAGAAATACGCCCTCATTGCAGTTTGTGAAGGATAAATATTGTGGTGTGGTGGCCCCCTTGTCTACTTCTAAATTAAGGGGATCAAAACAATGGAAGAAGGTTTGTTCTCTAAAGAATGTTTTTACTGAAAACAAAACTTCTATAAGCTTAGTTTGCTAGGAGTATAAATACAAATAATGTAAAACCTTGTATTTTGTATTATTTTGTATATATTTGCACCATACATATTTGTATTTATACTCCTTCCAAACTAAGCCGTAAGTACAAAATAGAGTTAAAATCAGCCTCCCACAAAATTGGCCCCCATAATGTCCCACAGCACATCCTAGCCGTGTATTAGGAACATCTCCTGATGATATACTAGAAGTGATGATGTCATCACCTGGAGATATTACCAATACATGGTGGGAATGTGCTGTGGGACGTTGTAGGGGGCAATCTTGTGGGGGGCTGATTTGATCTCTACAAAATAGGGGTAAAGTTTTAGTGGAAGGCAAACAATAGTGGGGAGTTCTCCCTTAGATATACTTGGAACGTGGATCAAAGAAGGCATGAATAGGTGGAATGGAAAAAATATATGTGGTGTAAGGCTCTTCTTCTAAAGGTTTTCTTTGTTCCTTTGGTAGCTTCTTAAAGGAAAGATTCTCAGTGTTGAAATTGTATAACAAATCTTTCCTTTTTGATCCAAATGCTCTTCTTACACATATGCTCATCTTGAATCGTTGACTCATTTGTTTAATAGAGGCACACTTGCATCTAAATTAAAGTTTGGACCTAGTTTTTAAATTTATTTAAAGGCCTAACTAATCAACATCAATCCATTAACCAACAGAGATATGCAGTTGGTTCTTGGCAATGTTGTGTGCCACTTCCAAACTGAGATTTATTGAGTTCACATCTCTGCCCCACAAGGGGCCGCCCCAAAACACCTCACAACACATCCCCGCCGTGTAGTGGAAACATCTCCCGATGATAATACCAGTCCCGATATATCATCATCGAAAGATGTTCCCAATACATGACAGGGATGTGCTGTGGGGCATTGTGGGGTGGAGATGTGATCTCAGATTTATTGGTTATTTGGTTCTACTTTCATTCTTTAGGAGGTTTGGAAAGAAAGGTGTGCTAAGAGGTATAATGGGTAACTGTCCACAAGCAATGAAGTCATGAATAGTGCTATTGATAACATGAGAGATTCCATGTATGGCTTTAAATCCCAACATCAATATGCTCTTATTCATAAAATGTATTTTGATGTTTGGGCCTTTATGAAGCACCATGTTTACAGCAAGAGAATGATAACAACTAAAAGGTTTAAACCCCTTGTTCATGGGTTTAAATTAAATATTGATGGTGCTGCTTGTAATGGTTCAAGTAGAAGAAATGGGGGTGGCACCATTAGAGATTCTCAAGCTGATTTATTACTAGCTTTTTCCAAGTTCTATAATGAGACTTCAAACACTCAAGCGGAAACAATAGCCCTATTAGAAGGCCTGAGATTATGTGATGAATTTGGGCTGTTTAGAATTTGGGTAAAGCTGGACTCTAAATATTTTGTCAACATGGTATATGGCAAGGTCTTAGTTCCTTGGTGTTTATAGGCCTGGTGGGGATACTGAATACTTGTGCAAAGGTGGCCGTTAAGATCAACCATGCTTATAGAGAGAATGCAATAGAGTGGTGGATGCATTGGCAAACTTTGCAAGTGATGCATGCCAAGATTGGATGTTTTGGCCAAGTGATAGCTTACCGAATTAGATTAAGAAAGTGTTAAGAAAAGATCAAGTGGAAATCCCTTGGATCCATGTTAAATGAGTTTAGTTTTCTTTGTTAGGGAATGGCTGGAGAGTTTAGGAGACTTTTGTTTCTTGGGCTTGGGGCAAGGTAGACTACACCCTCCCCTATATTTTGAATATGATTTCAGTCATTGATTAATAAAATTTTAAGGTGGTCACACATGCACCTGATGATGGAGTAAAGTTTGGGGTTCAAAGAAAAAAAAAAGAGGAAGAAAAGAGGAGAGAGCACAGGGTGGTGGAGAGGAGGAAGAAAAGAGAAGACAATTGGAGGTTTGCAATGAAAGGAGGAGTGGGCATAAAAGGCTTGTGGAGTGGAGGAAGAAAAGAGAAGTCACTTGGAGACTTACATTGAGAGGAGGAGAGGAAACAGGAGGTTTCGTGCATGATGCATTTTGGGCTCCAAACCTAATTAAGTGACAACCTCTTTTTGTTTGCCAAATTAAAATGGGGAATAAAATATCATTATAGAGGCATTAAAATCTGTCTTTACAATAAACCAAATAAAACTTTTGTGTTCAATGTTTTATAGAGGCATTTTGTTTTGATTGTCATTGGTCAAGACTCTCTAAATACATGTATTCTAGTAGTGTTATATTTATATATACTATTATAAAGAGGATATTTTCCTTGATTTTAGTGTAAGTCATAAAAGTTATATTTGAATATTATACACCGTCAACTTCATTTACTTGCATCACACATGCATAACATGTGCCCATCTATAATTTTTTTTATCTTATATGAAGATATGAAGATCGAGCCAAACCCAACTCCAATATTAACTTTTGAGTTGAGGCAAATTTGAACTTAGACATCTAACTCGAATCAAGCTCGAATTTAAACTCGAATCTCATTTGTTTTTGTTGAGTTAGCTAAACTCGAATTACCAGATATTCATTTGGGATCGGCTCGATTCCACCCTCCTATTGGATTCATTAAATATGTTGAGCCAATGATTGGCTTCTTGATAGATCTCCATTGGGGTAAGTACCATATGCTAAACCTGGTTAGTGGGGTTAAGGTGGTATCATGGTTTTTAAAATTAACCTGGAGACTGAATCGGTCAGGGGTCTGGTTACTGGGTCGAACGGGCCCGAATGGTCGGCCCGTTCTGACAAAAAATAATTTAAAAATTAAAAAAACAAAAACCGATCAAAACTATTCGAATGGTTAATTACCCAGGTCAGCGGTTTACTGACCAAAATCAATGATTTTGAGGAAACCGAAACCAGTCACCTAACCTGTTCCTGGTTTTCCCGGTCCAACCGTCCGGTCCAGGCTAATTTTGAAAACCATCGGTGGTATGAATACATTCAGAGTTCAATGACATTCCCAAATTTAAATATAGAGAGATAGTTTGTCAGTAGGTATAGCATTGACAATAGAGAATTCCAATGCAATAAACCAATTCACTAGACTACCAACAAGTCTCCCCATGTCTCCCTTATGGCCCAAAAATCCCCACTTATATTACACTTTTCAATGTTATGTTGAGGTGGTACGGATGCATACGGAGTTCAATAACATTCATAAATATAAATATAGAAAGACAATTTCTCAACAGGTCTAGCATTGGCTAATGGAGAATTCCAATGCAATAAACCTACTAGACTACCAGGGGCAAAGCCAAGGGGACCGAGGGGAGTCATGTCCCCCCATGGCCAAGAAATCCTCACTTATTACACTCTTCTATGTGCTATAGTGGTGTTAAGGTGATACGGATGCATAGGAAGTTTAGTGACGTCCATCCTGTACATCTCTCCTATTTCAGAAAGCTTCATTTTGGAGTTTCCCTTAACAATTAGGCATTTATTAACATTTTTGTTGATGTGATGTTTAATGATACTTATGTATCATAAACATTCTCATTAATTACTTTTCTCAATTTTACAACCACACAATTACAAAATGTTCAAGGTAAATGAAACCAAACACATAAAATACATACTCATTGGTTAATTTTGAATAACCATCGAGGCTGAGTAAGTGACGTCCTTGACTTTCTTTTGATTAGTAGAGAAACTAAGTTCAAATCCTAATTGTAATTACGCTATATTTATTTTGATAGAAAACAAAAGACATCTTGAAAGTTGAGGGAAAGCTACTTAAAGAATTTTGTGAAATTGCTTAAAAACATTCCCTCAATTTTCTTTCTGTTTTTCTATAGACAACCAAAGACAAGTCTTAAGTAGTTAAATTTTGGATATTCTAGATATTTGAAAAAACAACATCTGAAATATTCCATTAAACTATCATTTTTTTCATAAAAATGACAAAATTTTGTCAGAAGTGTAAGTTTCTGGACAAAACATACAATAAAATCCTGGATTTTCAAGAAAAGTTCTGAAAATTCATCAAAATAGTCCACCTGAAAATCTCAATATTTCACCTCTTTTGCAATAACTGAACCCAAAGCAAAATCTCAATATTGTCATAAGCATCATTTCTGATCTCTTTTAGTTGAAAGCTGAAAGCAAACTCTACCTAATTCGAGACTCGAGGTGGTCAAAAGTTTTCTGAGGCCGTCCAGTCCAGATGAGTGGCATCGTAAACTTGAGATTTCATCAAGCTCGTCGGCTGAGAAGTGGGACAACACGTTGAGACCCAGTCGGTTTATGATAAAAGTACAGTTTGGACTTAAAAATCAAGATTTCCCAGAAATGGGAGGATAAAATTTGTACTTTCTGAAGTCAGGTGAGGGAATAATTAATACACCCGAGACAATTGAAACAGAAGATTCCAAGCAATAAATTTTCTGTAGGATTTTACTTCAAAGTGGTACCTCTCACTCTCGCATGAGAGGTAATTTTCTAGCTACAGTATTGGAATCTGTTCAACATTCATTTTTGAAAAGTAGAATCCGTTCAACATTCGTACAGGAAGTGATTTGATTTATACCTCCTTTACGTAGCATGAATCCCAAACTTACGTAAGAAGTAAAATATTTATTTGATTTTTTGGTATTTAAATTTTTATTTGTTTATTGAAAATAAAAATTAAAAATAAAATATTTACTTTGATTTATACTTCTCAGTATGATTGTTTTGGTTCTCTGGGATAGACCCACATATATACATGGATTGCAACCTAACTTGACCCACATCCAACTTAAATCCATCCATATGATCCATTTAATATTTAAACCCCTATTAAAACGTTTTTTAAGTCCATGTTTGGTTTGAAGGAAAAGGTAGAAAAAGGATGGGAAAGATATCACAACCTGTACAAGGTTTGTAAAGGTTTTCTTGCCTTTCCTTTTCTTTCCCTACTTTTTCCTTCAAACCAAACATAATCTAAAAGAAAAAAGATAAACGACTGAGAATATATGTAAACAATTTTTTTCATGTAGTTGCCCATCGAAAGAAACAAAGAAACTTCATGATTTAGGACCTAAATGGATAGCCATAATCCAAACCTTAATTGACATAATGGGTTGTTCAACCAATACTCTATTCATTCTTTATTTTTTACTTGGGTAAGTAGGTTCTCTCGGGCAAGTATTTCTTAGAAAAAGCTTGTCTAGGTAAACAAGTTTCCAATGTTCTTGTCCAATACCAGTTACTCGGGTAAAAAGAGGTGAAAGAGAGAGAACAATTATCATCAGCTTCAAAGTTAGTTACCCACTTGGCAAGAGGATATCAGATACTCACATAATTGATATTCTTAGGCATTCTCATTTACTGTGAGATCTAATACAGCGACAAATGAACACGAGTATTATACCAACTTTACTAAAACGGGGCCTATAATGAATAGGTTTGGGTGGCTGCAAGTGGATGGTTCAGAAATTGCCACTCCCAGAAGAAAAATATCCCCTATTGCTGACTGAATGTATGGAACCCAGATTTTTTACTTATTCTCTATCCGGCCATTGTGTGAATTGTAACTATAAATCTCTCAATTCATAATAGAAATGTGTAGCTGCAATTCACGACGAATAAGAAAAGTGAGTAGGAAATCCAGTTTAGAATGCATGTATAAAATGATAATTCTCCTCTAAACCACCATATGAATTACTCTTTAATTTACACAACATTAACACTTCAAAGTTCATCATTAATTTACTTCTACACTCTCTTTGTAGTGATAAAGAAGTAAATTCAGAAATCAAATCAGAATGATTATTAGTTAGCGCTCCTCCAAAGACCAAACCCTCTGTTCTTTTCTTTTCCCAATATTACCAAATATATTTGCCACTTTTGAAATAAGTATTCACTTTGTCGTTTTGTCAAACACCTTTTTGCACCAATGAAAGAAGCTAATGGTCGCAACTAAAGATTAATTATGGCGTTACTCGTGAAAGAAGTATATATTCACCTTGTTCTTTGCCACCTTTCAGCTCTAAAAGAAGTTGCTATCAATGCCCTATGCTAGCTTTGATTTTATTATTCGGCCCGGAGGATCAACCTCTCTTTATGTTTATTTCTTGTTCTTCTGTAACATTAATAACGACCCAATGAGATTCTGTACATTACTGTTGGAAGAAAATGAAATTCTGACTCAATTAATTGTTCAATTATCTCATCAAACGTGTTGTCATTTTTTGAGTTGGCGATTGAAAAGACAACCAAATGCCCTCCGAACCAAGTTCCTGCTAGATCTCTCTTCAAATCTTGCAGCTCCCTTTTAATCTTCTCTCAACTATCAACAGTACAAAATTTGAAATGTTTTTGGTTGCACCAAAGGTAGCTTAAGGCTCCATGTAATGGGAAAAGTACTGCCCTTGCAAGGCATTCGGATGAGATGGAGATGAAATCATGTACGCGGGCTCGGATATCTATCAAGAACATGCTTTTAAAAAACGACTTATAAAACGGAATCATTCTAGCACTGATTATCAGATTGACGGTTTGACCACCTGATTTGAATGAATGACCGGTTTTAATAACAAAAATTAAAAATAATAAAAAATAAAAAGGGCCAAAACACCGTTCAACAGGTCGACTACCCAGATCAACGGGTCATTAATTGATTCAACAGTTTTTGGCCAAGGAATGTGTTTGGGGTAAAACGGAAACGATTGCCTAGATGGTTCTCGAGCCGAGTGGTCCAACTGCCCGGGTCAACGGCAGTTCGAAAGCTATGATCATGAGTGAATAAGCCAGTATTCACTACTGGTGAGGCCCACAGTGAATTTAGGTGTATTCAACTATTCACTCATGATAGGTAGCCCAGCCTGGTGTGCATGATTT
The DNA here is from genome assembly GCF_055504915.1 of Nelumbo nucifera. NCBI lineage: Eukaryota > Viridiplantae > Streptophyta > Magnoliopsida > Proteales > Nelumbonaceae > Nelumbo > Nelumbo nucifera. The sequence goes on along the minus strand of NC_142656.1, from coordinate 27,830,840 downwards.
TGTCTCCAGCCACTCCTATCTGCTCTGTAGGGAAGTTCACATCTATGCCCCACAGGGGATGCCCCACAATATCCCACAGCACATCCCTGCCGTGTATGGGAGCATCTCCCGATGATGACATCATCAGTTCTAGGACATCATCGGGAGATGCTCTTAATACACGGCAGAAATGTGGTGTGGGAAGTTGTGGGGCGCAGATCTGAACTCTTTGTAAGGGGACGTAATGTAGGTACTTACCAAGAGCTTGACTTACTCCATTTCAAACAAAGTAAACAAAAAAAGTAATAAATAACCCTTTTACCTGAAAAAAAGAAAAAGAAAAAAGAAGGCCGAAGTGTTAGCATTTTGAGAAAACATTGATGACTGAGATGCCCCAAATAAAGCAAAACTGAGATAAGAGAAGAAATTTTCAACATAGCCTTGTTACTCAATCTATTGGTCTCTTCCGAATCAACCTTATTTGATGTGTGTTTGTTGTTATTTCTTAGTTAGGAGGGCATTGTAATTGCCTTTTCCAATCCATGTAGAACCTCTCCAAACCACTGCTGTAATAGTCAAAGCACTTTGTTAGTTACATTCATCTTCGTTTTCATCGTTGATGCCGTTGCCTAGTTTCTTCCTTTTCTTCATCTTTTGTTTGCAATTTTCTTAAGGCTCAATTTGGAAGGAGTACAAATACAAATATGTACAGTACAAATATATACAAAATAATATAAAATATAAAATTTTACACTCTACATATTTGCATTTATACTCTTTTCAAACTGAGCCTAAAAACATTTTTGGGTTTTAAAAGGATCTAAACATCATGTGTGCAATCACATGAAAGAAGCATATAACGATGACTAGCAGAAGGGTATGAACAAGTAATAAAGGGGTGCAAGTCGGACAGATTGAACTGGGTTTAAGGTCAAATCTGGCCCAGTTCTAACATTTGGACGTAAGGCTTGAGCCTAAAGGTAGCCTAAGGTCGAACTTGTCCAATCTGTACTAGAATTTGATATAAATGGATTGGTCGATTGGGCTGGGCCAATTGCCTTGTATCTACAGTAATTTTACCCATCAAATAGGAATTTTGTATATGCCTAGCTTGAGGTCCAACATTCGTAACTAAGTCCGGGCTGGGTCGCTTTAGACTTGAGTTGAGACCACCCATTACATAGGATTATTGTATATAACTAACCTGTGGACCATAAATCCAAATTAGAATTGCGGGCTGGGTCGGTTTAGATTTGGGTTGGACCCAACTGAGTTCAACCAGTACGAAGTAATTGTCAGTTACCTTAGGGGAGCTTTTCCCTGCTTAATTTCAATCATTTTGAAAGGAGTGGCATGTGGTGTGAGATTCAGGTTGTTGATGGGTCTTGGGTATCCGGATCTCCTACATTGGTCCAAATTAATGAAATAAAATTAAAACATGGGATTTACATATTTAAGTTTAGTAGACAAGTTTAATGAGCAATATGAAGGCTAATGGAACTTGTCTAATAGGAGGGTCCATGGGGATCAGCAAAGTAATTGGAGAGGTTTACCATTATGGTATGTTTGGTTGCGGAGAAAGGAATGAGAAAGGAAGAATATTAGAGAGGTTTATCATTATGGTATGTTTGGTTGCGGAGAAAGGAATGAGAAAGGAAGAATATTTGATTTTCTAATTGTTAGTTTTGAAGGAAAAATTGGGAAAGGAAAATAGAGGCCTTTTGTGAGAAAATTTTTTCGAGCCAGCAACCCGGAGAGTGTCGTCTTCTTCTCAGACACCATCCAATGGTCATCTCACCGGTGTCATCTCCGGTGATTTTTTTTTTCGATAGGTAAGCTCAGATTTGGCCTCCTCTCATGATTTCCACCCATTATTGTATCATTTTTGTCTTCTTTCATTGAATGAATCCCCCTTCAAATCTTACTTTCGTTTACTACCATCCCTAGTCTTCTAGACCAGTTTTCGTTCACAAAAAATGATAGATCTATTGTTAGAGGTGTCATTCTTCCATGTTAACGGCCATTTCCGTTCATTTTAACATTTGAGCTCCAGATCTGGCTTCCAACTTCTAGCACTAAACATTAAAATGAACTCAAATCTACCATTTTTTTGTGTTGCTTTTATTTTTTATCTGTTTTAGGTTTGGTGTTTTGTTGGGTTGATAATATTGTTAATATTGATCTCAGACCTTCCTTATTTTCTGTTGATTTTAATTTTTGATTTGTTTTAGGTCATCCCAGGCAAGCCAAGAACATGATCTCAGACCTGCCTTATTTTCTTCAATTTAGGAAGTCAACCAAGAAATTGTTGAATGTTTGTAGATCCCTTGAGTCTTGTACAGAACATATTAAGAACAGTTTTTTATTAATTTTTAAGGTATTATATATTAATTTTAGAAGGTACACAAGTTGGACTTGGATCAAGTTTATAACAAGAGTATGAGTTCAATTAATTAAATTTTTGAGAGGTGTAACAAGGTACACAAAAGATTAATTTATTTTTATATTTCCTTTTCATTTATCACATGATCCATGGTCATCTTAGGATATAGAAATTTATGTTTCTTAGATATTTTTTTCTTTTTCCCTATCATGCCATGTCACCTCGTAAATAGGGTTGTGTTGTGGAGTTGGAGAAAACATGGATTTATCCATGTGGGATAAAACCAAACATGTTGCAAAATTTTCTCATTAACCAAACACTAGAAGCAGATTCTATAGGATAATAGGTCTCAGCAAACAAACACAAGATAACAAAAATGAGAAAATAAATTTTCCTTTCTCATCCCATCCTTTCCCATCCCATCCCATCCCTTCTCATCCCACTGTTTCTCGACAACCAAACGGACCATTAATATCATTCGTGGGAAAGAATAAAAGGATGGGTGGTAAACTAGGCCAAGAGAGACAAAACAATAGACTTATTGCCTCCGAAGCTGTTCACTCTGTGAAGAAGAAGAGAGGTAGATAGGTATGATTCTTTCATTCTAAAACTTGACCTTTCTAGGGTCCATAACAAATTAGAATGACCATTTTTATTAAAAGCACTTCAATTCGCAGGCTTCTAGGAGCATTTTTGCAACTTGATTACCTACTGTAAATTCATAGTATCTTTTTTCTATTCTATTGAGTAGTAATTCTTCAGCCTCTTTTCATCCATAAAGGGGACTAAGGTAGGGTTGCCCTTTGTCTCCTTATCTCTTTATATTGGCCATGGATGTATTATCATGCATGTTTCATATTAAGTTAGAGGCTCATGATTTGTAGTATTAGCTTTAGCAATGGTGGCTTCATAATGAATCATTTAATATTTGTAAATAATATCCTACTTTTTTTTTTTTGGCTGTAGTGATTTATGGTCTATTCTCTCATAATTTGGCATGTGGTCAGCCCAAAATCTTTTATACTATTCAGTACAAATACTATGAGGAGAGATAGATATCTTAAATTTATTAATGTGAATTTGATGTCAACATATGAAATATACCTTGGGTTCTACTTACAAGAATCCAAAGGTCTCAAGGATGAAAGTGAATTGTATGTTGATGGACAAAATCAAAAAATTCCCAGTGGGGTGGAATGAGTGATACCTCTCTCATGCAGGTACAATAATCATGTTGAAGAGAATAGTTTCATCAATTCTCAATTATTTTATGTCTAAAAGATTTTTTTCCTCTGATGTTTACAAAGTCATCACTAGATTGGCCAAAGGGATTTTTGGTGGAGTGCCTTAGGAAAATCACAAATTATGATATTATTCTAGAGATACATGATTTCAAACAATTATCTATGGGCCTCACTCCTACATTCCAAATATTTATCAAATGGGATTTCTTTATAGAATGTCACTCAAAATGACAGCTCTAGTTTTTGGGATAATATGTTAAAATGTAAGAATGATCTACGTTCTAGGTTATTATGGCTGGTATGTTCAGGATGGGACATAGATATGTTCAATGACCCATGGATTCCTCAATACAAATATCTACTTATGGTAGAAGCCCTACATAGTACTTCTTCCTTAACGGTGGGATAATTTATTGATACAAAGACAAACTCATTGAGTGTCATTGCTCTTCAACATTTTCTCACGGAGGATCAAGCTTGCACCATTCTTGAAATCCAAATTCCTCTATACTTCTTAGATTCTAACTGATCAATTAATTTGGAATTATATCCCTAGTGGAGGTTTAACAACATACATCAGGAGCTTACAAATTTTAAAGAGTGGAGAAGCCCAATCTTCCACTATATCATTTGCATTTAGAGTGGTGTCATGGATGACATTTTGGCGTGCCATGTACATTTTTCCACATGTTCATGTTTTTCACTAGAGATGCATTCAACAAAACAAACTATTTGAGTAAACGCAGAATTATCTCGCCACTCAAATAAGATTGATGACCTCTGCCCTCACTGCCACCAGACTTCTGAAACTACTAACATTTGTTTATCACATTTTAACACTCATGGGCAATATGGTTTGGAAGCTTTTTGGGTTTGTGAATTGATGTTGTCAAGGATCAAAATATCGAAATGTATATCGGGCCATATCGATCCGATATGTTTCATATCGGGGGCTTCCTGATATGCCCCTCCAAGGGGTGTTTTGGGGTTTTGATCGGTTCAAGGGGTGGACAGACCTTAAACCGGCCTCTCTGAACTGGATTAAAAAAAACTAAAAAACTAAAAAAAAAAGCCATTGATACTACCCGATATGCCTCTACCAGTATATGATCAGGCATATCAATATTTTGAACCTTGGATGTTTTTGGTGATTGTACTTCAAATGATTGGTTGACAAATTGGGCACAAGTATTGGACATCTTTGGGAGTGGTGTCCTATCGTTTTCTTGCAAAATGTGCTATTATCATGTGGTAAACAACAACATCAATCCAATCATATTCAATTCATTCCATTATCATTAGTGCTAATAATGCTCAGATTGATGAATTATAAAATCATATTCAATCATCCAATCTCACGCATGAACCCATAAATCAGTTGTTGCAGCCTTCCATTACCCCCAATGTTTGGTCCAAACCTCTAACAAATTAGTTGAAAGTAAACTTTGATGGAGTCGCCTCTGGCTCAAGTGTTGGAGTAGGCCTTGTAATCCATAATCTTCATGGTATGCTATTATTCTATAGAGCAAAGAAGCTTGCTAAATGCTTTGCAGTAGAAGCTGAATCCTTAGCTATTGTGGAGTGTATCAATTTTTCTATGGAGCTTCAACTTTTTGATGTAGTGTTTGAGGGAGATTCTTTAACTATTACACAAGCTTTGTTGGAGGAGAGCTTCGTTCCTCCTTAGCAAGTAGTTAGACAAGCTTTGTATAATGGGAGAGCAAGGTGGATTTGCTTGTGATGGACCAATAGAAACGATTGATGGAATAGGTGACTCACATGTTCGAATTCTTGTTAGCAAGATTAGATTAATTACACTCTTCATAGGAAAATCCATTATATCATTCTACAAATGTCATATCCTTTGGAACTTGGCTCAATATTTAGGGTGTAGAAGATGTCCTCAACAAATAGTTTTCTTGTGAACTCCCAACTAGTAGAGAGACCATGTAGTTAATCACTAATTCCAATAAGTGGATAAGGGACCAAAGTCTATCTTTGAACAAAGTGAAGTCAAAAACATGTTGGACACAACATTAAATGTCAGTACCCAATTTTTGATTGGTTCTTTCAACCTACGTCCTTATGCCCTCTTTTGAGACCTTAAAACTTGACAATATAATTGAACTAACCTGAGACTTGACCCCCTACATGAGTAAACATAAAAATTAACAAGAACAATGAGATCAACCATATATGATCATTAGGCTTAGGAAACTAGTTATAATTTAGTTACACATTAAATTTCATGACCAAACTCCAACAATCCATTGTTTATCATACCAACCCCCTATTTAACAGTCCCAATTTATGCAATGTTGAAACCTTAACCACATGAAATCAAATCCAACACATCAATTGCCTCAAAGATACTAAGACACGATCAACCCCCAAATTCCACCTTGAATCTATTATGATTAACCATAAAAATACCAAGATTCCATTTTGATGGTATTGGTTATTTCAAACTAGATAACCAAGATTAATGGATTATTTCTCATCTCTAAACTAGACACCTGACTCCTCATCTCAATCCATCCCATACACCAAATTACATCCTAAAATTCTATTGTTTGACCCACCATCAAGCCAAGATTCAATTTCAACAAATCTTATTAATTAGATAGAGGTCTCCAATATTTAAGCCATGTTTAATCAATCAAGCCTCACATCCATGTTCATAAGCCCAAAACCCCTAGTATGTCAAATTTCATGACCTAATGTATCCATATGACCGTTAAACAAGAAAAATTTCATTCCAAGCCTTCTTGTTGATTAATAAACCATAAGCTATAACCATGAATTGAATCAAATCTTTCAATCCACACCTTTGCTTAATTATCCAACTTTTTCATTAGATTCAAGACGTTTAAAAGTCCCTACCCATTAAATTTCATCCCAAAAGTCTCTCATTTAATCTACTATCAAGCCAAAATTTTGTTTCAGCAAATCTCATTGACTAGAATGTATCAAGCCATAGATATCCATCATCCAAACCTCACTTAACCATTCAAACCTCACCAATATGGTCAGCGACCCAAAAAACCCTAGTACGTCAATTTTCAAGATCCAATTCATCCACTTGACTATTAAACTAACGGGTTTGCCCTGATTGAAGCCGATATAATTTTATGGTGCATCCCCGTCCACCAATTCAACTGACTTTCTTGCTAATGAAGGATGACTTTTAGAGATATCAGCTTATGATATTCCCTATCTCATAACACTTACATTATCCATGAGGGCTAGGATTCTTGTGGTGTTTCTCTTTGAAGAGGAAACAAGAGAAGGGTCCATTAAAAGGAAATCATTCAATGATCCATGGACATCATGGAAATGATGTGCATTCGGCCATGATGGGCGTGGAGAGACACATAAGTCTTTTTCATTAGCAAGCACTTATGGTCCATGTACAAATCATATTCACATAGCACATTAAATACATAATTGATTAAAATCAAATTAAACCTTGTAAAACCCAAATCCATTTATATTAATACATGATCAACCCATTAATGGGCCCAATTATCAAATAATATTTATCTTGGTATATGAGCCTAATTGCAAAAACACAGTTCGCCCCATATAGCTATCCATGCTGACACGGGCTTAGCTTACTTTAATATGATATTAACTAGGTTATACAAGTATGAACCGAATTGGTCCATGTAATGGCCCATCAAACCTCTGGCCTAGATCCAAATTTGATCACTTAATCAGTGATCCAAGGGGTTGTTATTAGTCCCCAACCAACCATAGGTTTGGCCCATGTAAGTTGAGCAAATACTAAGTCAAATTAGCCTAGGGTTTGGTGCCCAAACCATGCATCAATCCACATATATTATGATCTGAAAATTGTTAGTTATGATTCACAATCATATTAGAAAATATACAACAATTTAACAAATTAAATAATTAGGGTTGATAGTGTGATGGTTCAATTTTATTTCGGACAAAAGCAAGAAGTCATCAAATAATTGCATGGTGCTCATAGATTTTGCCATTGTGAAAGAATTTGATCTCCATCACACTTTCAGCCCAAGAATTCAAGAATTTAATATAGAACAATTCTAAATAATACTGGGAAATATAAAAATTAATTTTTACATCATTGGGCCAAATTCTGAGAACAAATTTCTTAGTTTTTTCATGCTGATTAGGACAAATCGACTAGACTAATTCTCACCAATTTGATATTTCTTTCAAATCTGATTCGGTTCAGTTCAAGAATTGAACCATGATTTGATACCACTGTTAGAAGAATTAGAATCCATCATATGGATGGTTGAACCATGCTAGATGGCTGAGCGAAATCTCAAAAATTTTTCTTACTCTATTAGGGACTAATTTTCTTAATGAATTTGAAAATTGAATTTTCAAGATTGATCTTGCATTGAACCAGACCAAATTTGAAAGCAAATTGAAAGGTGATTATACCTAATATGGAGCACAAATCGCAACTCCCAAGGTGGAAGTTCATGCTCAATATTAGTCCCAAAATCGACCTCCAACTGAAAATGGCGCAGTGTACGGGAGAAATCAATTCAACAACTCTGATTTCAACAAATTTATATCCAATTAACTTGAATTGAGTGGAATGAGTGAGTTTGAATTCCTTCAATGTTTTTTCTTGCAAAAACACAAAAGAAAATAGATAGAGATCAGTTCTTAAAAATGCTAGGTCATGATGGGTTTCTTGAGAAACAAGAGACAAAAAGAGAGAGTAAGAATGTAAGGAAGTCAAGATTGCTTTGCCCTCTTCTCTCTTTATCTCTTTATGGAGCAAGACTCCTAATCTAATTAGGAGGTAATCCAAGTCTGATTTGGACCACAACCTTTCTTCTTGATAAGCATTATCCTCTTGAGAGGATAAGTGCTCCATACCCAGATCCATGCTCAGTTTTGACCCAAATCAAGTTGTCATGTGACCATTTAACTAATCATTTTAGTAATGGACCTTAGGCCCACTTCTCTTAAAGGCTCACATTCCAAAGTGTTGCATGGCCACTTTGGGCCTGATATTATATGGCATGGGACCCCACAAAGGTCTCACACAAGTCCATAAGGGTCAGGCCTCACCTCTGAAAGAGATTAGGCCGAATTCACTGCTTATTCACTGCTTAGTGCTATCAACCCCTGAACTAACCAGCATGGGCTCAATCTGGGCTTAGCCTTTACACGTAAATGATCCTTAGATTCAACCACCCTATGAAGATCCAAGAATATTGAACTTATATAAGATAAAACACATCAGGTAATCAGCTATGCATTTTACTCTTAATCCCCTATCTTCCCAACATGCCCAAACACAATGGTTTTATTTTTCTTGTTTGGGCTTGGACGAGATCCACGAGGACCACACCAGAGCATTCAATTCCTTTAATTTTGGGGTTGTCATAAAAGAGGAAATAATAATAACAAGAAGGAAATGAGAACAAAGAACAAATTAGTTAAGATCATCACAGGAGCACGAGAGGAAATGATTCCTCGAACACACGTTCACATATTAAGGAGAAACGAAATTCTGCTTCTTGACTTACTGCCCACATTACAGAATAAAGAAGAATCCATTATTGAGATGGGAAGGAGTGTTTATCATTAGTCTCCGTAGATCTCTAAAAGACTCTTGAGAACATCTACTTGCAATTCTAAAACGAGGATTTTCTCCATTGTAACCTGTAACAATGTTTCTTCCTCCATTTGCTCACTCACAGCAATTATCTTTCGGAGCTCCATGAACTTCTGTTTTGTAATGCACTGCCGCTTCCTTCGAAACCTTCGTGAAGGCATCTTTCTGCTGCTTCTTTAATTTGCTGCTCAATAATATCGTCCATGGCAACGAGGTATAAATAGGTAAACATAAACCAATTGCCTCTCGTTCGAGGAAAAGATTAATAGCCTGAACCTGAATATTAAGGGATAAGGAAAGTTACTATACGATGGTGATGGTTAAGCCCCTCTGAAGCATCTTTTCAAAAGGAAAAAAGTTGGTGATTGAGACTCTATCCAATCTAATATAATGTGAATGTACGATAAAACTATTATTGGTCGAACCACAAGGTCCACAACGTGTAGTTTGTCATCGACAGCAGGAGCTAGGACCACTCGTCTGATTGAATAGGGAAGATCCACTGAACCTCAATAGGTTTCCTGAGCGTCCAAAAACATATGTGATTTTTTTTTTTTTTTGAGAGAAAGCATTGTACACCCTACTTGCATTTGCAGAGCTGTAAATACTTTTGCTATTCATTCTGTAAATTTTGCAAATACCTGGTATGTTGGTATGCAATATTATCAATTACAGCTTAGACTTCTTTCGCTGTGCTTGAAATTTTGTTCTTACGTTGCAAGTTTCAAATTTTGTGCTTTCAAAGCTTAGAAGACAAAAGCATTACAGTGCAATTTATTATATTTATTAGTGGGGGCTTTGCGTAGGAAAATCAGCTATGTTGAAGATCAACGTGTGATTAACGTGAAACATGCCTTACCTACCTTAATTGATACAAGCGATGTCTCTTTGAGTCTTAAATGACAATGACCAAAGGATTTGGAGAAGAGAAAGTTTGTTTGGGAGAGGGAAATGGGAAAATGATAGTAAGAATGAGAACAACATGAAGGGTAAGAAGAAAAACAAGAACAACGGCAATAATAAATTAGATTTGGGAGAGAAGGTAAGATTTGTTTGAGATAAAAAAAAAAAGAAAGAAGAAAAACTCTTTTGAGAACTTTACATTTACATTTAATGCTTCCAAAGTTTCCATCTTTGTTATGGTGGTGAAATGGGAGATATGTTGACATGGCCAAAGGCTAAGAGTTCGATGATATGGCATAATGAAGGGCCAAGATAGGGTGAAGACAAATCCATATTGAACCTGACTTATTGTATTTATTTTTTATTATTTTAAAATTAAATTTAAATTGATTTTAAATTAATAATTTTTACTCTTATTAAATTTCAATTTGTTTAGTAAATTGTTATTGGTGTGTAATTTAAGTTATTATATTATAATAATTTTATTATTGTTTAAAAATAGTAAATTATTTTGAATTTTCCACCAACTTTCCTTTCTCAAAATCCAAAAAAAAAAGAAAACAAACGCCCCATAATAAAAGCTAGAAGTTATCAAGTTTATAATTCTTTTCCGGCCCTCATATGAATACTAGTTTATTGCTTGTTTGATGACGTCACTTGAACTTCTTCATTATATACAGAAATAATTAAGGGAGAAGTACGGATGCCGAATTCTGAATTCCAGCCCCCCCAAATACTAGCCCTCTCCCCCCTATAAACCACATCCTGACTGTGAATTGATGCCTATACTTTGGGGCTATAAAATTCTGATCTGGGCTGATTGGTCATTCTCCTAATAATTAATTTAAAGTTCTATATATACTAGTCAATTGGCATAAAAAAAGGCACAAAAAAAATTTTATTCTTGTCAATTTGTGTGGTAAAAGGAATGATTCGTTCTAGACCAAGAGTATATACAACCGATAATATGATTTGCAAGGAAAAGCGGTTATTGATTGGTAATAAAACACAAAAACAAAAAGAAAAAGAAAAAGAAAAAGAACGGCCATTTCATTTGATCATATATACTAGATTGTAGATTGTGGGAATCATCTTTAAAATTTCAATCACTCTTTAGCCACTCTAAGACAAAATTCGATCGAGATACCCAAAACCTGTACACTTGGACCACCAGCTCCAGCTACATAAACCCTAAAGCGTAACATCATGCAACCAATTTTGCTGGAAATACAAAGACCTCCCACCATCTGGTGTAGTATCTACTTGGGCAAGAAAATCTATTTCAATAGATAGACTTAATGATGGACATCGTTGAATGCAGAAAACAGTAGTGTTGTGGGGGGAATCCAAAGAATTTTGTTAGCTAGGAGCCAACCAGGTCAACTTGTGGAGGAACTATGGTCACTGCTGTTTTCGGTAGAATACAGAGAATGGTTAATGGGTGGTAAGTTTGACGACAAACAAGTAAAGGGTAGCACCCCGTATTGCAATCCATCTTGTGGTTTTGGAGGTATAATATTTGAAAAAAGCAGACGCATTGGGATCTGTTTCTCACACGGTTTCAGAGGCATATTTCACCGTGCATTGGAATATCTCCCATGAATAATAACATACAAATATGAGAGATGTTTGTAATGCATAGTCAGATGCCACTGTAAAGTTGGTGTGAAAAGCGATATTTCCACGAGCATTCTACGATACAATAATACATAAACCATGATTAACTTAGAGTAAAAACTCAGCCTGAGTTCTGAGTTTACATCTGCACCTCACAGCGCATCCACGTTGTATATTAGAAACATCTCTCGATCAGAGATGATGAAGTTATCATCTGAAAATGCTCTCAATACATGGCAAAGATGTACTGTCGCCGGATGTTGTGGGGGCGCATATAAGAACCGCCGAGTTCCTGCCATATACATGCATTCAATTCTAATCGTTCCCATCTCTTTTCTCTTTTCAAATAGATCCGTACAAGCGTATATTTAATTTGTTGTTAGTGGAGAAAATGGTTCAGCACTTCATAATGAAAGATAAATAGAGATTTGTGATGATTAGTGGGCCTTGTTGTATGAAAATCTCGTGGAGATCCCGCCAAACACCTAATCAACTGACCACAAGATATTTGATAAAAGAAACGTAGGACTAGTTGTCGGAAAGAAAACACTAAAACCTCGGTGTGATTCCCGTGGGTGGCTGGATCTGGTTACTTGTACGAATGGCAATTTTCTGCATTTGTCGGATCCTCGTGGGGGCTCTCCCTTAAAGGGATGGGGATAGATGGGGATAAGAGATGATTTTGCCCCTATGGGGATGAGGATGAGAATTTTTCATCTCTATTGGCGGTAGACCTGTTCATGGGCAGGGCCGGGCTTTTACTTTGTATTAATACAGATTTTTCTAAGGTTCAAGTCTGAGCCCGGTTCGGCCATTGGACCTACAATTTGGGCCCGAACATGGCCCTCATAAAAAGCTTGAAGCCTGGGCCTGAGCCTGAAGTTTAACCCATGTTGTTATTATTGCTGAAGCGGTTGAATAGAGATAGAGAGAGAATTTATAAAGAAAAAAAATAAAATATATATATATATTAAATTATAAATATTTATATTTCAATAAATATTATATTATTTATATATTTTATATAATATATTATGTATTTTATAAAATATATAATGCTGAATCGGGTCGGGCTTTTTTGACAAATCCCGAGCCCGGCCCAAAATACAGTCGGGCTTACTATGTTAGGCCCGAGGTCAGACCCACGGGCCTAATTACATGACCAAGCCCGACCGGGGTGCGAGTTGGGGCAGGCCGGGCCATCAGGCTACCCAACCCATGAACAGGTCTAATTGGCGGGGATGAGGTAGGGACGGAGAGAGCATTCCCCACTCCATGGGGACTTGATTCCAGCCTCATGGGGTCCTTGCTAATATACATGTATATATGTATGCACATATATCTATGCATGTATGTATATTAATATTTTTAAAAGAAAATTCCACATTAGTATCTTAAACTTTAGGATAGTTTCAAGTTAGTACCTGAACTTCAAAATGTGCTACTGTAGTTCTTAATATTTTAAAAATTGTTAAGTTCGTCCATGTCATTAGTACTCCATCCGTTATATCAGTTACGTGATGACATGTGAAAATTAAAAATTTTCAAAATATCAAAACTACCCTTTAAGTAATTCGTAGACCATTTTACCCTTTTTCAGATCAATTTAAAATTTGGGAAATGTAGGATCCGTTGCTTGAAGATTCGAATATGTTTGAACGACAAAAATTAGGTGCCTGCAATTGCATGTTCGTCCAAGCTACATCGATTGAGATAGGATCTGCTCCTCACAAATTGTGCCTCACACTGATCTCACAAGACATATTAGTCATGCACCTTGAATGTCTCCTACTTGTAAATTTTTAATTCATGGGGAGACGTTCTAGATGCACGGCTGGTATATGCTGTGAGGTGTGCCCTATGAGGAGTAAATCTGAGCTCACATCAATCGAAGAATGTTGGAACGACCAACAAACCTTTCCTCATTTATATTTTCATTCCACAGACGTACTGCACCAACTCGTTGAACTAGTGCACATCAGTCCCAATAAGAACCATTGAGGACACAAACGGAGGGAGAGTTGTGTTCACTTGGTACAAGGGAAAGGCTGGGTCCAGCATAACATGAATGCCTGGCAAGGTCAGGGGCACTGTGAACTGCCCAATAGTTATAGAGGGAACCTCAAGATGTACTACAGGCTAGTCCTGCCCCCCTTGTGACTAAGTTTCTAACAAGAGCGTTGCTTGAAGATGCCACTTGGAGAAATGGATGTGAGAGCACGACTTTGTACAATGTTCTCAAAGACGATGCCAATTGATGGTGTGAGATCTGGTTGCTCTCTGTTGAAGGTGACACGGATGTCAAGCTGGCTAATTCGTCGGGTCGACCTACAAAGAGATGATATATGAGGGCCTGGACTACTTTACCCAGGATGGGCACTCTAATGCTTAAGTTAGCGAGCTGGAGTTTTAGGAGAGAGCTAGAGAACAAAATTAGCTAGTTTGAGAGTTGAATTATGTGTACCTTCTCTGAGGAAGGGGGCACCTTTATATAGGTGTAAGGAGCCGGGAGCTTTCTGTAACGTGGCTAAGATTCCAAGGAAATCACTCCCGCCAAGTCCAGAGGAAATCTCTCGGCCAGATATGTTATCCTTACAGAGGGATAGGGTCAACTCCGATGCGGATGATGCAAATAGTCAGGCCTAACGATCGAGTGTTATGATCCCGGAGAAGTTAGAGGCAATAACTCGCTCAAAGGGGGAGATCCAGTAGGTCATCAGTTGGATTCAGGTCAGGTTGGCAAAAGTAGGTCGCCTCTCATGTTGACCTGTCTTGACAGGACCGGGGTAGTCCGATGGAAGGAGGTCGCATCATACACTAACTCGAGATCCCATCTAGTTGTCTGTAGTTCGACCTACCAAGGTGGCCCCGAGGTTATTGAAATATCCAAAGTGATCCGCATATGTGGTGCCAAGGTGTTGGCCAGCTATTCTGAGATGCCAGGTGTCATGATATCATTGAAAGACCAAATTACCCCTCATTAGAGGTTAAATCTCAAGAGGAACAAGAAAAGAATAGGATAGATAGTGACAAAGAAGTTACGCAGTTTGTGATTAAGTTTGCGAGCTGATGAGGCTTTTAGGATTGGTGGTTTGCTTGGAAGTAGAAAATTGAGAAGACTCATTGACGACTATGTGGGTGCTTCAGTTAAAGTGGGCCTAAGGGGTAAGAAGGCTGTGAGGGGAAGAGGTAAGGTCCTGATGTTGCGTGCTGGGCTGAGGCCTGAGGCAGGAAGGTTTTGTTTTTGGGCTTTTTGTGACTCTGAGATCTCGTGGGTTTTATTTTGGTTGTCCCTGGACATTTCTGTTTCTGGGCTGGCCTTTCTATGCCCAATTATACTTGCTTATTTTTAATACATTTTTTTCTCTTTAACTCTTAAAAAAATCTAAATCTAAATGTTTCTGGTTTTTAATGTTTATTTGATAAACGCTGAAATTAAACAATGGTTTCATGTACAATAACACCAACACCTATGTGATACTAATGTAACAACGTTTTTTCAATAAACTCTCACAGAATCAAACATAACCTTGGACAACTACATCCTGAATAAATACATTCCTTTAACATCATATAAACACTGTTTCCCATCCAAGGATTCATGGTGCACATGTTACTATGCAAATGAATTATTTGCCGACTTGTGTTACCAAAACCAAAACTGGAATGCAATCACTATAGCAACTTGGCCACTTGAGGCTGCAGCTACAATCACTATTAGTTTCTGGATTACAGAATTGTCCATCATCGAGTCCATTGAATTAAATGTCGCTTCCAGAAAACTCTAGGGTTCAAGTATCTGGCCTATATAGTGCTAGAAAATCTGTTATATTCCATATCGCATCACCTTCTTGCGACTCAAGCTCTGCTACAAGCAAAGACATCGCTATCAAAACCCAATCAGGTAAAAAAGTATGGCTTCTATCGGTTAATCGGTGTATATCTGTTAGCAGTACTCGATTGTTGATATGTTTATTTTTGGTCAGCTTTTGTGGATGTTTGAGTAAGAAAATATGTCAGTCTCTATATGGATCGCTAATGTGTTTGTAAAATTGACAGACTGAATAGGAATTTATAGCACACAGAAGCATGCAAAATATACAATGCTACACACACAAAACAACTTTTCTGTTCTAAAGGCCATGTTTGGGAGTGTGTAAATTAAAAACAAGTGTTTATTCGAATAGGGACTTTTTTGCATTTGGCACCCAATTTTTCATTTGGTGTTTGATAGTTTTTTTCTCTAATAAGCACTTAAATAAGCATTTGTGATTATTTTGTTCTTCATTTTCTTTCAAATTTTGAAAATATATCCTTGAAAGCACTTTTATTAAATTACTTTTATAAAAACATTTTTATGAAAGTATTTTTATAAAAGCACTTTGATAAAAGTACTTTTACGAAAGCATTTTTGTGGAAGTACTTTTATAAAGTGCTTTCATAAAAGTGATTTCGTAAGGGTACTTTCTTAGAAGTGCTTTCGTAAAAGTGCTTTCATAAAAATACTTTCATAAAAGTACTTTTATAAAAGTGCTTTTGTAAAAGTACTTTTGTAAAATTCAATTAGGGATAATTTTATAAGTGGTATTTTAAAATTCTACTAAGGATAATTTTGGAAGAAAAAAAAAACTGAAAAAGTGTTTATTGTATAAGCACTTAAAAAAACTGAAAATTTGGACTTAAAAAATAAGCATTTATTTTGAACTTATTTCCTAAATACCAATAAGTGATTAATGACTCAAATAAACACTTATTTTTACGCATTCCCAAACATGGCCAAAGTCCCTTCATAACATATTCTTAGTTGTTGAAGCTCAAGCGGCTTTTGCTGCCCCATCTGTTTTGCTAATGAGGTGGGCGTGTCTGATATTATTGTTGAGGGTGATCCGCTGATGTTCTATTGGTGATTAAGATTTAAGAGTTGGTTGAATTCTGCTTCTCCCATTTCTTGGAGAATCAGACACATCACTGAAGATTTTCCCTCAAAGCTCGGTGAGATGGGTTCCTAGGGAAGCCAATCAAGCAACGCATAAATTGGAGAAATATACTCTCCGGATTCCAAATTGTTTCACTTAGTCTTTTACTCCATTTTTTTTCTTGATGAAGCCCTTGTTCTTGATTGTAATTCCGTCATCCTTTTGACAGACAGGTTGCCTTCAAAAAATTTACCATAGTAACTGAATAATAATCCCAGTAAGTTTGGACCAATGTGATAGAAAATGAAGACTACCACAAGAATCCAATCAGAATTCAATGGAGTCTTCATTGTTGAAAACAAGTGGCCCTACATTCCTGCTGTTAAAAGCAAACTAGATGTTGTGGACCCTGAGGTTACACAATAAGAGTCCTACCTTAGATTTCTAACATCAATGATTGGGAGGAGAGTCTCAATCATATAACTTTTGCATTGTCTACTTTGACGAATAAAGCTAGCCCTTGTTATTTTGAACAGGGCAGATGCATTAGATTATTATTAATTATTTGTTAGAGTAAAACCCATTCACCTAATAGCTCCTTGAATATACCCCTTGTTATTAAGAAGGGTATATATACATGTGTTAGAGAGTAACTCCGTGAATGGGCCGCGATTTTAATTATTCTCTAACAAAAGCCCATTAGGCTTGATGCATGTATAGGCACAGGTTCATAGATATCTTATTGTGCTCAAACTTAATTAATTATAATGAAGATGATGAAAATTGAACATTAGACAATTTGGTTAAACAGGTTTTGATACAAATATAAAGGAATTGTTCAACTTAAAAACTTAATTGAATGAATTGTTATTATTCTCTATTATTATTATATATCTTTGTTTCCAGAATTACATATTATATATCACAAGAGAAAAAGGAGTGGTGACAGAGTAGAGTGAACATGAGATCCACTGACGTTACCAATGCAAAGAGCCAGCAGTTATGCTATGACTTCATACTGTGGGCGATGCTGAGTGACCATCTAAGCTATTGGGTCATTGGCAGGAAGCTACAATATTGAATCTGTGTGTATATATATCAACTGTACATAGAGAGAAGAAAACAAATTAAACAGTAGAGTTCTTATTTAGCCACAATTAATACAAGGGTAAAATGCAAAAACCTCTCCTGAAGTTTCTGACAATCATAAAAAGTTTTTCTATAATTTTATTTTAGCAACCTTTATTTTTGACAAAATTAACAAATACGGAAAATGTTAAAAGAGATGGTCATTTTTCTCAAAATACCTATTTTACCTTTCTCGAACACTATTCATCTTCTTCCCTCTTCAAACCCAGTAACAGAGGCAGTGGCGACACCCCTCTAAATCCGATTCCTTGTTCTTCCCCTTTTGTGCTTTCTTTGTCCCATTTCTGCCACTGCAACCACTTGCAGCATTGGCCATGTTCCGTTGGCCACTTGTTTGAATGCAGTATATGCATGGAAATGGCAAAGGACCCAGTCTCTATCTGTGTGGCTGCGCGTTTACTCCGACGAAAACGAATGCCAAATCTGCAAAGGAGAGGTCCAGGATTCCGACGTTATACCGATTTGTGGACATGGGAACAGTTCCAGCAGCGAGGACCAAACGACAGAAAAAGCATTGGAATCGGGAGTGAGGATCCCTCCAAGGCCCCATAGACATCGTTTCGAATCGGCGAGGCAGAGGTCTGATAGGGAGATATCAATGCTTGAGATCCAGCAAGTGTTCAGAGGAATTGGCCATGGATCTGCTCCACCGCATTCGCCCTTTGGCCGCAACGGCCAGGATTCGGTCGGCTGCCTCGCGTACATCTCGGCCAAGAAGAGGAACCTCCGAGGAAGAGTCCAATGCCGGAGATTGATTCCGGCGCACTTGACGCAGAGCTCCTTGAAGCTTCGAGGAGTAAACATGTTGTTCCGCACGGGTCTTCCATCTGGTATGGTCTTGGTTGTTTTGATTTGCAGTTTTCTTCCTCTTCTTCCTTTTCGACTCTCTCGATCTGTTGGAGTTGGCTTCGGGATTCAAGATCAGAGGTGATGCCATCAATCAGACCAAAACCGAATTGAAAGTCTCTTTCTTTTTTTCAACTGCGAATTCGATGGAGAGGAGAGGGGATCGAAGAATGAATCACGAGATTCTCCGGAATGAAGAATCGGAATCTCTATCCATCTATATATCTCATTGAGAAAATGAGTTTGAAATGAAGAGAAGGTAATAAGAGCAACGATTACTCTTATCTAATAAGAGAGAACGCCTTCAAAGTAAGGAAAAATATTCAGATACCAGAAAGACAAACTCAATGAATTAATACTAGAAAAAGAAAATCCGAAACTTGCTTAGTCCATGGAATCCGGTTGATGGGGTGGAGATTAATTCTCTATATCTTATATCAGGAGGACAGAGTACAAGTTATAACGCCAAAAATTTCAGCACACATGATACTTGAAAAATGTCCTAGATATTTTGCTTTAACATCTTTTCAAAAACAACCATCAGGAGGATCAAGAGTATTAACACTAAAACGACCAAAAATTAATCTTTAATCTTTAACAAGCTATAGTAAAAAACCCAAGAAAAATATAACAGAGTGAAGAAAAGATTTTCGGAAAGGCCATTGGTTTCAGATGACGACCGTGGAATGAATCGCGTAACCGCCACTGCCATGGGTTTGAACTGGGAAAATACTTGTTAATTTTGTCAAAAATAAAAAAGAGATTTTTGCTAAAATGAAACAATAGGAAAAACTTTTATGATTATCAGATTCTGGGGAAATTTTTGTATTTTACCTTTAATACAAAGATAAGAAGGGGATCAAAAACCCATATCTATGAGGAGCACTCTACAGTCTACACTACACGGTTGCTGATGTGAGTAGCAGATCCCGATTCTTTAACTCCCAGATATAGAACTGTTTATTACCAAAAAGAATTGAAAACCGGTCTTTTACCATTCTATACAAAGCAGCTTACCTTATTTTTATAAAAATGTAAACATAGTAAGTATTTAACGTATATATGGTAATCTGATTTAACTTTTATGAACTCCACCAAAAAACAAGGTAATTATGTTTTATCTATTAGATATATAATAATAGTAAAAACTAGAAGAGGGGCCCTGCTTCGCAGGGGTTGGAATGGAATCGTCGACCTGTGGATCCGTTGACCTGTTCTTTGGCCAAAAATTATTGAATTGGTCAATGACCTATTGATCTAAGCAATCAAATTATTAACCTGTTGATCTATTCAATGGTTTTTTGCTGTTTTTTATTTTTTTAATCAGCCACTTAGGCAACCGGTTCCATTTTATCCTAATCTTGATCCGTAGCCAAAAATCGTTGAATCGGTCAACGACCCATTGACCTGGGCAGTTGAACCATTGACCCGTTCAATGGTTTTTGGTTGTTTTTTTTTTATTTTTATTATCAGAATGGGCCATCTGTTCAAACTGAACAGTTGAACTGTTGACCCAAAAACCAGTGGTCAGAACGGTTCCGTTCTCTGGTTGTATAAGTACACGCTCGAACGACATAACACGTATGGTAATGTTTGATGGACCTCACACACTCAATTTTTTGCAAGTAATTTTTGTTGTTAGAATGGGTCATCCGTTTTTTTTTTCTTTTAATTGGAAACTATCCAAGCAATTAGTTCCATTTACCCCAATCCTGTTCCCTGGCGAAAAACCATTGAATCAGTCAACAACCCATTGACCCGTTCAATGGTTTTTGGCTATTTTTTTTTTATTTTTGTTGTCAGAATGGGTCATCCATTCGAACCGGACGGTCAAATCGTCAACCCAAAAACCAGTGGCCAGAATGGTTCCATTTTTGGGTTGTATGAGTCACACGCTCGAATGGCATAACATGTGTGATCTACTCAATGGACCACACACAATCATTTTTTTTCCTATAATTTTTGTTGTCAAAACGGACTGTTCGTTCAAACCGAATGATTGAACGACTGACTTGAAAACCGGTGGGCAAAATGGTTCCGTAAATTTTTTCTTTTAGTTTTTTGTTGTCAGAACGGGCCGTCTGTTCGAACCGAATGGCCGAATTGTCGATCCAAAAACCGGTGGCCAAAATGGTTCCATTTTCGGGTCGTATGAGTCACACACTCAAATGACATAACACGTATGATACTACTTAATGGATAACACAAACTCAATTATTTGCCTATAATTTTTATTGTCAGAATGGACTGTCCGTTTGAACCGGATGATCGAACCGTCGACCCAAAAATCGGTTGCCAAAATGGTTCTGTAATTTTTTGCTTGTAATTTTTGTTGTAAGAATGGGCCATCCATTCGAACTAAACGGTCGAACTGTTGACCCAAAAACCGGTGGTCAGAACGGTTCCGTTCTCTAGTTGTATAAGTCACACGCTCGAATGACATAACACGTATAGTAATGCTTAATGGACCTCACACACTCAATTTTTTGCAAGTAATTTTTGTTGTTAGAATGGGTCATCCGTTTTTTTTTTTTTTTTTAATTGGAAACTATCCAAGCAATCAGTTCCATTTACCCCAATCCTGGTCCCTGGCCAAAAACCATTGAATCGGTCAACAACCCATTGACCCGTTCAATGGTTTTTGGCTTTTTTTTTTTTAATTTTTGTTGTCAAAATGGGTCGTCCGTTCGACCGGACGGTCGAATCGTCAATCCAAAAACCAGTGGCTAGAATGGTTTAATTTTTGGGTCGTATGAGTCACACGCTCGAATGGCATAACATGTGTGATCTACTCAATGGACCACACACACTCAATTTTTTGCCTATAATTTTTGTTGTCAAAACGGACTATCCATTCAAACCGAATGATTGAATGACTGACTTGAAAACCGGTGGGCAAAATGGTTCCGTAAATTTTTGCTTATAGTTTTTTGTTGTCAGAATGGGCAGTCTGTTCGAACCGAATGGCCGAATTGTCGATCCAAAAACCAGTGGCCAAAACGGATCCACTTTCGGGTCGTATGAGTCACACACTCAAATGACATAACACGTATGATACTACTTAATGGATCACACAAACTCAATTATTTGCCTATAATTTTTGTTGTCAGAATGGACTGTCCGTTTGAACCAAATGATCGAACCGTCGACCCGAAAACCGGTTGCCAAAATGGTTCCGTAATTTTTTGCTTGTAATTTTTGTTGTAAGAATGGGCCATCCGTTCGAACTAAACGGTCGAAGAGTCGGTTGTCAGAACGTTATTAACAACATTTATCAATAATAGCAAGTAATTATACTATTTAACTAAATAATCATTAATGATACTTTTAATAATATTATTTAGTTATTTTTAATATAACAATAACTATTAAATTTATGAATAGGATTTATTAACAATATTCATTAAATCAATAATTACCAAAATTAAATTAAGTTAACAGTATTTATTAGTAATAGTCAGTAATTATAATATTTTATTAAATAATCAATAACAATACTTTTAATAACATTTTTAATTATTTTGAATATAATAATAATTACTATATTTATTAACAGTATTTATAATTTTAATTTAAAGTAAAATTTAAGTAAATATCTATTTATTAACAATATTTATAATAACAGTAATTATTAATTATAATCACTAATTATATATTTATTAAATTACAGTAATAATCAGTAATTATTAAAATTGGGTTACTAAAATTAAAGTAAAATTATTAAAATTTATTAACAGTATTTTTTAGTAACAATTTTTATAATTTTAATTTAAAGTAAATATTATGTTATTAAGAATATTTATAATAGTGGTAATTATTAATTATAATCACTAATTATATGTTTATTAAATTACTGTGATAATCAGTAATTATTATTACAGTATAATTACAGTAATTAATTAGTAATTATTGTCGTTAATTATTAATATAATTAAACTATTAATTAGTAACATAATCACTAATTACTATTACAATAATTATATAATTACACTATTAATTACTGTAATTAATTAGTAATTATTGCTATTAATTAATAATTAATTAGTAATTAATTATTTAAAATGGGTGCTCGCACGTGGGATCTACTCGTATATATATATATATATTAGCTGATAGTATATAATACCGGAACATGAAGTTAGTCAAAATAGATAATTAAGGAAAATTAAAATAAGCATTAGTAAATAATACTAAAACAAGTTAACAAGTATTACTAAGTATATATGCATAATATTTCATTTGACGTTTTAAATTAAATTAACCATTTAATTTGAAAATATTATTGGTATATTTAAACTTCATTTAAAATAAATGAAAATGAATAAAATCTAGTAAAATTAGTAAAAAGTTAAAAAAAAATTCTAAAATAAATAATAAAATTTATTTAAATTTAGTTCAAAATATAAAAATTAGCAAGAATTTATCTAACAATAGTAAACATTAATATAAAAATTAAAACACGTTTATCTTACAATACATTACACAAAATTAATGTTTGGATTGGAATAGATTTGGCTTTGCGCTAGTGAAATAAGGGTTTTTCAACTTGGATTTTTGTTTTTAGTAAAGTCTGTATATACTATATCGCATGGGGCCTCACTAGTCTAGTATTATTGTTGAATGGCATGTGAGAAAAACACAAACTCAAATATATGCACGTCTATTATGATTTACTTTATGGTGTGCATGGAAGCTTATGGTATAATTAAATTTGTCTTAAAAAGAAGTATACTACGTGTAGGGACCATGATATAACTGTGTGTGAGAGAGAGAGAGGCTCGATAGGCTCCCATGAGCCGAACTTTAAAATCTTCGAGATCAGCTCGATTGACAAATGAGCCATATATGAGGCTCGAATTTGGCTCGAGCCAAATTCTTGAATATAAAAATATATAAACTTCAACAACAATGGAGCCAAACAACACGATGCATAAAAGCCATAAAAAATAACAATGGAACCAAACAATACGATGCATAAATATAAAAACAAATATAATAGAACAAAAAACCTACTATTTTGCTAAAAAACTAATAAAATAAATTTCAACAAAAAACCTTTTTTTTTTTTTCTTTTTTTCCTTCATTTGATGCATGGGGAAGAGTACATTTTTCACCAAACTTTGCTAATAGGGTGTCTGAGTGTGGCCCACCTCACAAAGCCAAAAGCATGACTTTCAAAATCAGACTGAAAAAACCAGGAACCAGTCAGGTGATTGGTTCCATTTTTTCCTAAAACCGGATATTTACAAAAAATCATTAATTTAGTCAATAAACTGCTGACCTGAACAGTTGAACCGTTCAAACCATTCAACAGTTTTGACCTTTTTTTATTTTTTCAATTATTCTTTTTTATTTTTTTATCAGAATGAATCGACCGTTCAGTTCAAATGATGGGGCCGTTCAACCCAAGAACAGACCCCTGATTGATTCGTTCTCTGGATCGGTTTTAAAAACCTGGGGCCAAAAGATGCTCCCCCAAAGCCTTCCAAATTGGGCACTTGGTTTTGTCTCTTTAAAGCGGCTACAAATAAGTTCAGATCGATAAAGTTACTCTTCCACATACCTACTAATAATGAGTAACGATTAATTGAAGCAGCCTTCATATATGGAAATATTGAACATGGAATGAGACAGTTAAAATAGAAATTGGAGAGATAAGGATCAATCCGTATATTTTTTCTAGGTACAAAAATGGAAGAATACGTGCATATATTTGTTATATATAATTCAGTCTCAACAAATAGATCTGCCCTAAGGAGTCAATTTTCATCCTCTTATGGATCAGCATAACAGCTTCTTTGCAGCAATTATTATTAGTTAATACATGACCCACTGAGGAGGTTCATGCATGCAGCTCAGATATGTGCCTGGCATCGATTTTTGGGATTTCACAACTAAGATATATGCCTTGAACAGCTTGGGACAATTATATTAGATTGTAAATAACTATCTCTTTCCATTCCATTTTTGTCATTGCCAAACCAATTAAGATAATATTTTGTTGCAATTTTACTTTTAAAGAATTTTTTAATAAATAGTTAATTATTGTTAATTAATTAGTAGTTTCTAAATATTCTGATAGCCCTTTAGATTTTTTATCTATTTATTTATTTATTTTTTTCTTAATCATTTCAAGGGTAGATTGATGGTATTTTAAGTGTAAAAATTTACTGAATACTTACTCAATGTGTTCACCACAAAAGAATATATGCATACCCCCCATACACATACATATATATATATATATATACATGTATGTATGTATTTTTTATTTGTGATAGAAAAAATGAATATAAATGTTTTTTTTAGGGTTCGACTATCATATCCTTTCTGCATAATAGATTTTCGTTTTTTTAAAGATAAATATAAAATTTATTAAATGAAAAAATAGGATAATGAAATACACAGGAGCGGCCCATCAAAACACATGGCTCAATAAATAAAAGTATGCAAAAAGCATCTAAAAAAACAAGAGAAAGGTTCATGGTTTTAAACTTTTCCTCCAACAAAAGAACAATTAATCTCTCACAAGATTTTAAATAATGATATGAACAATATAGAAGTACAAATTAAGCTTTTGAATTCACCAGCTATCAACCGAAAGGATAATCACTATCCTCTCTCTGCCCCGATGTTGTAACAACTAATTGATGTAGATAAAGCAACTCTAACCCTCTATATAATTTCCTACTTGTACACGACCATTCATTTATTTATACTTGTACTTGAACCATTCAATACTATAAATCAAGAATTCATTCCACTCAGGTCTCTATCGTGTAATGTATCAGATCCCTGAAGGAATAGCTAGCTATCATGTCTTCCAACATGGATGTCCCATCCTGTCTAGGGGTGCAATTTGGGCGGTCCCAGCCCATGCCCAAATCAATTTAGCCTAAAATTTTATATGGATCGGGTTTAGATTTTTGATCTTCAGGTTGGGTCCAAGAATTTGGGCTTTTCTACTTTTAGAGCGGGCCTAGGCATAACCCTTAGGTTTCAAACTCGGGGTTTATGGTCAAATTACAATGCAGGTTGGGTGTGAGTTGGGAAGATCAGGCTTGACTTTAGGCTCAGTTTAGGCTCAAGCCTTAGGCCCAAATCTTAGGATTGGGTAAGGGTGGCAATTTTTCAACCCAACCCAACCATTAATTGATGGATTGGGTTGTATCCATTTAATTCTGGATCATGTCGGGTTGGGTAACCCAATAATGGGAAAGATAATGGTTTGGGTGGGTTGGGTCATGGTTATCCAAGGGGTAACCATCAACCTCTTGATATTTTTAACTTTTCTTTCTCCATCTCTTTCAGCTCCATTGGTTTCTCTTTGCAAACACACACTCTCTTTCTACAGTTTTTTAGGTTTTTCTTCACTGTTTAAAAAAATTAACCCATAACCGAAACCACTTTAGCCATCGGTTTTGGTTAGTGATTTAATCCGGTCTGAATGATTAGCATGTGATGATTTAAAAATTTTAAAAAAATATATAATACTGAAAATGAAAAATAGCCCAAATGCCACTGTTTGGTTTGAACGGGTCAACGGTTTGACTGCCTGAGTTAGCAAATTTCTGACCAATTCAACAATTTTTGGAAAAAAGTGGCTTCCGGGACAAACTACCCAATCGTTTGAAAGCCATTTTTTCTTTGCAAACTGGGTCAAACTACCCAATGGATTGACGGCTCGCTTGATCATGCTGGGCTGGCCCGGCTTGTGGACCCAAAACCCCAGGCCTAGCACGGCCTGCACGATTGTGTCGGGGCCTAGCACGGCCCGCGGACTGTCATGCCGGGTTGGTCCAAATTCGTGTCAGGGCTACTGTTATTGTTTGCTAGATATCTAAACGACAAGTATCCTTATATACGATGAGAGGCATTTTGCTCAACAATGGTTTTTCTACAAATTTTTGTAATTTTTCAAGTAGTTATTTTAATAATCTGTAATTTCTATTATATTTCTTCACTCTATGTTTTTCTATGATTTTTTATATCATTCTCGAATTTCTGTTATTTTTTTTCTGCAATTTCTAGTTTTTCTTTGTTTTTTGTAATTTCTGTTATTTTTCTTCATTTTCTATGTTTTTCTATCAGTTTTATTATATAATTATGCAATTTCAGTTTTTATGTCATAATTATTAATTTTATGCATTTTTTTTGTTTAATTTATGTTTTATTTCCTGCAATTTTTATTATTTTTGTGTAATTTTCATTATTTTGTCTAAATGGGTGGGGTTGGGTTGGGTTCAGATGGGTTTGGGTTGAACCCAACCCATTTAATTCTATCTAATTGGGTCATTAATGAGTTGGCGGATTAGATGGGTTGGATTGAAACTTAATACAAACTGAATCCAATCCAACCCGCCCAATTGCCAGTTCTAGGGTTGGGTGTGGATTGACGATAAACCCGGCCCAACCCGCCTGACTTGCACCCCTAATGCTATCTACCAACATCAATGCTTGCTCATCACCCCAACCATCATTGTAGGCCCTATCATGCATGCCTAGTAAAGTAAGTGTGTACCTCGGCTGGTTAATCACAATTTCTCTGGATGGGTCCATTTACATACCTTACCTAGTGTTTGCAAGATGAAAATGCACTCGTTAGCCACAAACTCATTGGTTACGTTAATGGTACCCTTTCTTGTCCATCAAAAATTGCCACCACATCATCATCTTAATTGACTAAAATTAACCCAAAATACATAGCTTGGGATAAACTATTACTCATCTCTTGGCTTCTTGCCACATTTGCTAAGGCTGTTCTAGTTCATGTCATCAGTTTTACTACCAGTAGACAACTTTGGACCATGCTAGGGAAGATCTTCTATTTTCCTTGTAGCACCTCTTGATTAGTCAACTTAAGAAACAATCTTGCTCTTTGCAAAGACTAATTAAAGATTACCATCAACTATATATGGTTGATTTGCTGGAAGAAACAAGTCTATTAGGGGCAAAATCAATAGATATCCCTATATATAAATCCAAATATAAAGATGTCTAATAGTGAGGAAGAGCTTTTAGCTGATCATGGAAAGTACCAGATATTTCTTTTAGTATTGAATTGTTGATCCAGTTTATGTAGAATCTGAGGTCAACCCATTGGGAAGTTATCATTAGAGTGTTACGTTGTTTAAATGGTGTTTCAGGTCGAGAGTTGTATAAAAAAAGAAAGAATTAAAACTCTCTTTAGGGGGTTATACAGGGATGTTGAGTTGAGACAAAGTACAAATCCATGGCCCATACTACTTGTGACTTGTGAGTTGATGTGGTTAAAGCATCTATTACATAAGATAGGAATAGCTATTTTAACTCTCATTAAATTGTTTTGTGATAATCAAATAGTTATTCACATTCCTCCAATCCAATGTTTTATAAGAAAATCAAACAAATAGAAGTGGATTATCACTTGTAAGAGAAAGTTGTTAGTGGAGAAATAATAATACCCTACATGAAGTCTGAAGCTCATTTAGTCGACCTCTTCACCAGTAGGAGTGTTTATAAATTCTAGTCATAGAAGTATTTGTGTCGTTTTCTATTTACTTTTCTTTGTTATTTATTTGCTTTTATATTCAGGGAAATAATGTAATTTTAGTTCAATTGTAATTAAAGAAAAGTGGGGTGATAGGTTGAGAATGGTGCTAGTTCAATGTGAACTGAATTTCTACACCCAAAAAGTGGTGGTGGGGGTGGCAGTGGTTCATCTCTTCCTCCTTGGTTGGTGATGCGGCACAATTTGGGCACTCCTAACTAGCTGCTGACTGGCTCCTTGCTGACAATGGACAGTGCCAGAGAAGACAAAGGTGAAGGATTCCCAGGGGATTTGCTCGGTGGGAATACTCCGAAGCTTAAGTTAGAATGTTGGGGAGAAAGAAAAGAGTGTAAGAGGCTAAGAGTGTAAGTCGCGTTGGATCACTGAGTTCTCAAGATTAGCTCGAGAGCAAATAAGATAATTGAAGTTCAGATGATAATCCGAGAGCCCTCTCCCCTTAGACTAAAGGGCTTTTATAGGGGCGTTCTTGTTAAATCGGACGTAATCGCCATTGGGCTTCTGTTGCAGCCGTTACCTGCCAGGGTTGCGCAGGTGATCTTTGCAGGGTACTATCCTCTTGGGTGAGTGACATGTCCCAAAGGGACAAGCATGCCACCATCTGTCGAGAGACGTGGGTGCAGACTGTCGAAAAGGCAGGGACTGCGCCGCCAGTTGAGAAACGTGGCACAGTCTGATGGGTACGATCTTGTCAGATAGAAGCTTCCTGAGAGCATCGCATTGCTTACTCACGAGCTACTTTGTAGCAAGCTACCCTATTGCGTAGCGAGCTAACCTTGTCGCAAGCTACTTTGTAGCGAGCTCTTAGGGATACTTCGAGGTGGCCCTTATCAAGATTGTCTTTAGGGTAGTTCTTCCGCCTAAGTATTGGAGCGAGATGGTTAGCCTAGCTCGCGAGCTGGGATAGTCTTGGAGTATTCCCTTTCGGTAGCTCGGGGGATCTTGAGCTCGCGTTGTAGCGAACTCCCCCTACAGTGAGTTATGACGTAGCGAGCTGTTCTACAGACTCGTTACTTAGTCGCAATCAAGCTGTGGTGTTGAGCTATTTCTCGTGCTGAATCAGGTCCACGTGTCATCACCTCAATGGGTCGGATCAAATCATCCTCCATCAGTTGCTTTAATTGGTGTAGGGATGCCTAATCCGCATTTGGGTCGTGGCCATCTATAAGGTTCTTGACTCTGGGATTGTGATTCATCTTTTGTTAGGATCTAGGTGTCTCACTATCTTGGCCGTCTAAGTAATGCATTCCTAGAGCCTAAAGAAGCTTTAGAGCCCATGATTCTCCAATACAGGCTTATACCAAATGTACATTAAACTGGTTAACCTGGCATAAATTAAACCTGAGTCATATCGGGCCAATGTGATCAACTGTTTACCAAAAAAAATATTAACGGATGGAGAATATATAACCAAACAGATTCATTCATAGGGTCAAAATTTTAAAATTATCATTTCTCAAAATTTAAAGCATTTAGGTTACTAAATAGTTTCACCACATTTAAGGATTGTAAAAGCAGAAAAGTAAATTTCCACAGCTTAGTACGAGATATGCTCAGAGTTGTTCAGAATTACAAAACACCACCTTAGACTCTAAAGTCTAAATTCCGGTGTTTCTCTTGTTGTTTCTTGATCTAAATAATTTATTATCCAAAAAATAACAATGCCCCCATAATTAATAACAATGGCTATGTTTGGTTCTGTGGGCTTTTATTGGAAAAACATTGTTATTAGGTGTTGGAATTTATTGTGCATGAAACCATTGTAAAATTTCAACGTTTATCATATAATCATTAAAAAAATAGAAACATTTGAATTTTTGTGCATGAGGCTTTAGGAGAAACATCAAATTCTGGTTTCTCCCAATGCTCTAATGTTTTACCTGGAGCATTGTAAGCTGAGGTAAAAGATAACTTTATGGGGTATTACTTGAAATGCCCATGAAACACCCAACCAAACAACAAAACTATAAACATTTAAAGAAGTGTTTTTCAATTAAACATTTATTTGAGAAACACCTCATCTATAAACTCCAATGGAACAAAACATATAGAATGTTTAACTAATGATTTTTTGAGATAAGCATCTCCATCTAGCTGGCCATCACGGGATCCTTTAAATCACAAAATATAAACTGTAGAGAAATTATTATTATTATTGTGCTTGTGTAATTTATGGTCCTTGTTCTCATATATATTTGAGGAATGCTATTTATAGTAGAGGTGTCAATTGGACTGGATTTGGTCCAACCCGATCCAGTCCAATGTGAATCCACTTACAAATGGATTAGATCCAATCCAGTCCAAATCCAATATAAATCGAATCCAATCCAATCCATTAAAATGTAAATGGATTAGATTGGACCCAATTCAAACCGAATGAAATATAAAAAACTGTATTAAAAAGCAGAACATATAAAAATTACAAAAATATATCCTTTCGGCATTGAAAAAGCATTTTTATAAAAGTGCTTTGATAAAAATACTATCATAAAAGCGCTTTTGTAAAAGTACTTTTATAAAAGTACTTCCATAGAAATGCTTTTGCAAAAGTATTTCCACAGTACTTTTGTAAAAGTACTTTATAAAAGTACTTTCGTAGAAGTGCTTCTATAAGTGCTTTTGTGAAAGTGTTTTTGTAAAAACACTTTCATAAAAGTACTTTTATAAAAGTACTTTTTAGAAGTTCTTTTATAAAAGTACTATTGTAAAAGTACTTTCGTAAAAGTACTTTCATAAAAGTGCTTTTATAAAAGTAATTCTGTAAAAGTTTTTTCATAAAAGCGATTTCATAAAAGTGCTTTTGTATAAAAATACTTTCATAAGTGTTTTACAAAAGTGCTTTCATAAATGTGCTTTTATAAAACTGCTTTTATAAAAGTGTTTTCGTAAAAGTGTTTTTATAAAAGTGCCTTCATAAATTATTTTAAAAGTGCTTTTGTAAAAGTGTTTTGGTAAAAGTGATTTCATAAAAGTACTTTCATAAAGTGATTTTATGCCAGGTTCAGTTTTGATTGATTTCAAATTGGACATGGATTTAATATTATAGTCCGATTATTGAAAATTTAGTTTAAATCCAATTCAAACCAATAAGAATATAGACCAATTTATCGATTGACACCCCTATATCATAATGGATTATCAAACCATACATGTGTATACTGTTTTCAAATGCACATAATTAAAGGCAAAATGTGCCATGAAAAGACTTGCAGCAGAGTCACTGAATTTTCCTAATGAGTTGGAATAGGTTGAACAAAGAACAAAAATTTCCCCAAATCCTGTTCCAGAGACAACGTACCTTGAAAAGTGTTAACTAAAAAAAACGAAAAATATTAACAGACGTCCCTATCTCAAATGGAAGCAGCCAAGAAATTTGGCTACTAATATCTGTCGTGTTTAATGAACTGCATCGATCCATCTTCAACACACTGAAGATAGGCTCCTCTAACAATGAGTTCAAATCGTTCCCATGGCAGAAACCAAATTGATCCTCCAAATACGGACATGCTAATCAGAAGTTTGGTAGAAAGGAAGCTTGATATACTCAGGGAACTGATCCCAGGTGGGCAGCAAATGGACATCGAAACATTGTTTGGTCAGACTGCAAATTACATACTCTTACTAAGGGAGTACGTCAGTATTCTCACATATCT
Organism: Nelumbo nucifera; assembly: GCF_055504915.1. NCBI lineage: Eukaryota > Viridiplantae > Streptophyta > Magnoliopsida > Proteales > Nelumbonaceae > Nelumbo > Nelumbo nucifera. The sequence goes on along the minus strand of NC_142656.1, from coordinate 27,798,974 downwards.
CATCGAACTCCATGAAGAGAAATCATAGTCTCTGTGTGCAAATCTAGATGTTTCAAACTTAGAATGGAAGATAAGTGGCTTGTCTCACTGCTTTTATTTATTGTTGCTATCTGTATTTTCGCGTGTTCTTCTATTTCTTTTCTTTTTATTTGATGTCTTTCTAGTTTCTACCATATTTAATCGATTATTAAATAATTGGGATTGTTTGGCTAAACGATGATTGTTATGGATGGGCCTGAATTGTGAGAAACCCAAATTTCTGTTCGATTACAAACCCCATTTTATTTATATCCCACAGCAGCCTCTTTCTATCCTCTAACCCAACTAAACAAGTTAGTTTTATATCCAAGATTTCATTACAAAAGAACAGGAATCGCTTTGACCACTGGTTTCTGTTTTTTGGGTCAGCGGTTCGATCCTTCAGTTCAGATAGATTATTCATTCTATTTAAAAAAAAATTAGAATAAAAAATGGCTAAAAATTCTTATCTCTATTGATAGGTCAATGGTTCGACCGGTCGGGCTAGTGGATCACTGACAAAGTTAACGGTTTTTGGCCCAGAAATGGTTTTAGGGTGAAACATAACCGGTTGTTTGGATGATTTGTGGTCCAAACAGTCCAATTGTCCAAGTCAATAACAGTTGAAAAACCTCACCATTAGCAATAAAAGGTGTAAAATTTCCATGTTAATGTGCGACATTTGCAGCCCATAGATGATATCTTTTCAATTTATTACATCTTAGTATGCCACATTTCAGGGTTTTATCCCCAAATAGTGTGGATGACAACCTTGCACTCTAGTCGTCATTACAAAGGCTATGTTTGGTTGCGATGCAAATACAAATACATTTCTGCATAATTATCTGCCTTCTGGTTGATGTAAAATTATAGAACATAAAATTGTATTTCAAAAAATAAGTACAATAATACTCTTTCCTTAAGGCTCAGTTTGGAAATAATATAAATACATATAAAATACAAAGATTTGCATTCTACATATTTATATTTATACTTCTTTCGAACATACGCTAAAATACAAAAGTATCAAAAAATATATTTTCACTTCTACTCATTACATTTTTACATGTCAAACAAATGCTGATAAAGACGAACTAGGATACATAAATAACCCGGTTGGATGTGATGTTTGTATAGCAAACAAACGGAGCCAAACTAAATAACTATGAGCCCTTCCCTATTTTTGTTCCTCCAAACATAGGAAAATAAGGCCAACATATTGGTTGTATTTTGTACATATATCATTTATTTGTAGAACATCTGGGGTTCATAAATAGAAATTTTTGAGAAATATGAGTTGTCATACAAGAGAATCACTTCAACATTTCAGAGGATAATTTGACATTTCATGTAATGGCAGCAATCCATCCAAAACCTTTTTGAAAAAGACGTATTAAAATGTTCGTCAAAATTCAATTGCAAAACGATCTAACTTCGCTTACAAAAAAACGATCTAACTTCTTTTGCTCAAGTTCTGATGAGGCTGCAAAATCTGTAAGTACAAAAGAATGGAAATTTTAAAAAATTATGGTATTCATATATTTTATAAACTCATATTTATGTAGTTATTTACATTCAAGGATTAAATATGGAATACACCTGATACAAATATCCGTATCCATGCATGTTCAACGGTATAGGATACATTATATCTCTATGTGTATTCTGTCCGTCGTAATACATTTTTGTATTGGTGCATATATATTATACTGTCCCATCTGAAACATATTTATATATTTTCTAAGTTATAAAACTTACAAAAGGAATTTAGCTGCACTTGAAGCTATTTCTTCTTTTTTCCTCCTTCTTCTTCTTCCTTGTTTTCCTTTTCTTTTCTCCTCAATAAGAGTTCTCCCAAACAAGAAGATTTTGAGACAGTAATGAGACATGGACGATTTTATTAGACAAGGTTGTTCTTAATTGAGTTTTTCTTTTAGTTTTCCTTTATGAAGTCTGATTTATATAATTTCAGGCATGCTTTTCTTTTTTTATTTTTATTTTCTAGGTGGGTTTCAGAAGCTTCATAAGAAGAAAATTTAGGCGCTTTTTTGGTATAAATGGGTGTTCTAAGACGATTAAGAATTTTAAAAGAGATTTTTTTTCACACTTTTGTGTATTAATGATGTCTACCCATGGCAGAGAGAAGGGCCAGGATTTGGTCTAGGATCATTTTTCCTTGTTCCATCTCTCTCGTGCCCCCTAAATCACTTTTTTTTTATTATTTTTCAAATTGAAAAATTAAAATATTATGTATTAGTGGGCCAATCCTCACCATTAATAAGGGTTGTTCCATCTCTCTCGTTTTTCTGGCATTAATCACTGCTGACACCCCATAAGGGTTGTTCCACACTACTAGTTTTTCTGGCCTGAGAATAGTAGGATTTGAAACCACACTACTAGGACAATTCATCCAATGCGTCAACCGAGCTACCACTCATTGAACCCAGTTACATCCCATCCAATGCATTTATCAAGTTTTTGGATCTATGACCCATCCGAAATTTGACATTTCAGGCATAGATTGGATTTAGATTTGATCTACATCTACTGATTTTTTTTTTAAATTAAAAAAAAATTAAAAATTAAAAAACTACAAACTTTTAACTTATACATGTAATTTTTTTCGAAAATAAAGGAAAAAATTATTAACTAAAAAGGCTTTGGCTAATCCCACTTTAGTACCAGAACTTCAAAACATGCCAAATACGAGAGAAGAATCATTTTGAAATGACTAAAATAGCACCATTGTTAGCAGAGAAGACAAGTAATTCTTGCCATCACCAAATGAAACGAAACCCAACAAAGACACCAGATCTCATATGCACATACATTATTAACTAAGCATTCAATTAATCAATGTGCGACTTAATCGTTCCCTCTCTCTGTTTAGAGAGAGCTTCTATCTCGTGTTTCTCGAGGCTCTATCAATCTCTCCGTTGGGGGGACTTTATTGTCTCATTTCTTTTCTTGTTTTTTTTTTTTTTTTTTTTCTTTTTTTTGCAAGCATTTTGGCAAAGGGATTACTTGCTCTTGGATCCTGCATTGGACTTTTGATACCAGTGGGTGTTGCTTTACATTTTTGCCATCCATGGTTAAGTCCGTTTGTGGTTCTCCGGCAGAACCAATTAATGGTCAATTCCATTCGTAGTTCTCCAGCAAATGCCATTTTGGGAAGCAGTTACAATATCTAGTATCAGTTGTAATGTTTGGGGCTTTATCCTCTTTTGTGGATCTACCCCAACCATGCTATTACTGGCCCTTTGAAATCTCTTTTGGAAACCTCTTCTGTCTTTTCTCTCGCCGTTTGTGATGGATTGGAGTTGTGTTTTTTTACTTATGTTGGTGATTTTTTCACCTTTATTGGATTGCAGAAGTTCATTCGTTCTCCTACATCCATGTATATATTTTGTTCTTCTTGAGAAATTGTATTTGGGTTCTGATTAGCCTTGTTGGCAATTCTATGTATTTGTATCAATTTCTTGAATGAATGAAATATGATTTTAGCTTTCAAAAAAAATTAATCAACGTTCTAACAATCATATAAATGAGATAAGATCGAGTTGGTACATTCTTTTGAGTACACCGAGTAAACAGATGACTTAGGGATTTTCTTTGAATTACTAAGGGGGCATTCGTATTTTGGATTTTGAAAGGGGGGAAAGTTGGTCAATGGGATTTTGGTTCCCATTGATGACAAAGAAACATGCGTTCTTTTTTCAGATTTATGTGGGGATTATGAAAAACTTAAATTTCTAAGTATCACTTACTTGGGTATGTGATATCCATCTCCTACGTAGATAAATAACTTTCCACACTTGGATGAGACAAAAATGCCACTTTTAATAACAAACTTTTATTGCTAAAATTGTCACTGTCATATTTATCTGCTGGGAAATAAAAAAAAAATGGATAAATGCAGTTACTCGGAATAGTAACTTACAGAAAAATGAATGGAGCCTAAAGGGTAAGAGAAATTTGCTTTGAATCATTTAAGTGTAGAATGGGGGTATTTATAAAACACGTGTCAAAAATATTATGAGTGATTACTTGGTATGCTCACCAAGTCTGCCTACCTGAACAGGATAACATTATCTCACCCTAAAACTCACTGAAAACACCTCACCCAAAATCTGGCTAGCTTCTCCTGTCAAAAACCCAAAACCAGAAGAAAGACCCAAACTCAAGAACACCTCAATCCTATATTCACCACAGCACTATATCTAGAAACCTAGACCAAACCGAGTTCTTCCCTCTTCCCCCTCTTTCTCTTCCACAGAAGCTTTTAGATCCTTCAGGCTTGGTTGGACCATATACACTACACATGCCAGAAGATAGAATTTGCAACCAAATTCAACAACCACGTTGATCCTTGGCCACCCTACCATCTCTGTCCTCTTAATGCTGCCAAAGGTAAGAGAAATATTGCAGCAAATGTTGAAAATGATGATTAGAATTAGAATTCTCCAATTCTAACAATGACTCGTCTATTCCTCCTCTTCATAAACCGGTTTGGAGAATTTGACTAATTGGTATCAGTTAGCCTTTCTTTTTTTATCCCCAAACTTTACTTCAGGTGGAGGGGCGGCCACCTCAAATTTTATAGTACAAGTTGATACTAGCTGGTATGAGAGATTTATAGTAAGTGGCTGGAGCATATAAAAAGACAAATGATTCCCGATGAGCACGTCTATTTGTATGTTGTGTGCATATTTTTTTTTTTGTTGGTTCTTTTCATTTACGCCGAAAACACAACTTTCATTAATTGCTCAAGAATTACAATCAGCTTGGATGGTAGATTTACTAAATACTTGAAGAATCTAATACATGTGGCAACTAATTAAATAATAATTTTTTAGTCATTAGAACCACATATCCAATTTTGGATGGTTTGCTAGTCAGATTTTTACGTACACTGATGAAGAAGTACAAATTTACAATGACATTAACATGTAAACCTTACATGGATACCAAAAATAAAAATCAGATTTTGAACCAATTAAAAACTATCTGAAACTTTTCAAAAAGAAATAATTGAGATAAATTATACATACTTTTAGATTAGATTACTAGAAAAGATCATTAAAGTTGTAGTAATAATCACAGCAACCCAAATAAATGAAAATTTGAATCATTCGAAATGAACGGTTCACCAATCTTTTTTTTCCTTCCTGGACAACAAAAGAAAACATTAAAGCAAAGAAGTTTCATTTAAAATAGAGCATGACTATTAATTCTGCTCATAACACTTGAAATAGCAGTAATGGTTTGTTTATCAGAAAGCCCATGCCAAGAATTGCTGAGAGATGAATTCGGGTCCTTCACAACTTGAACATCATTATCCACCTATTCTCCTTTAGAACTGATTACTAATCAATTGTAAGTTCTAACATCCAAATTTGGAATAATTGTATTATATGTCAAATGGAATAATTTGAGTATATCCTATTTTTGATAAGCTATTCATTTTCCTCCAAAGCCATCTAATCTAATAAACCACCATTGCAGTTGGAAATTCAGCTAACATATGAGAGAAAGAGATGAATTCGGGAACCGGAGAAGTCGAGGACCGATGTTGTATGAACCAAGTTGTTTTTAAAGACACGAGAGTCCTGAGATGTGTTCCCAGGGGAGAACCCTTCAATTAGGGAAGGCTAGACGAGGATGAAAGAAAAGGATGAGGTGTAGGATATAAGAGGGCTAGAATTCCTAGGGTTGTCCCATCTACTTATAGAGGGGGTGCCATACTAGCTAATCGAGGAGTCCTAAATCCTAATCATATTGGGAGATGGCTTCCACGCCCGATCGGAGCATCCTAGTCATCATCCTTCTCAAGAACGTAACCCTTTCGAGGGATCCAACTAAGAGTCTAAGACTGTTTGGTTAGATCAGTTGTTAGGATAGTTAAAATAAATTGGTGAATTCCTTGACCATTTGATTCAGGGCCATCAATGATGTAGAATTGGGCCATGTAAATTGGTTTCATCACTTGCTCTGCTCATTTCCAAGATTGGAGTTGTCATTTTGCTGCTTGTATAGTGAGGGGTTAGCTTGGTCAAAGGAATAATTTGGTTGCTTGTTAAAGTGGGGACCAAGTCCGAGCTGTGCTGTGTTGTGATAGATATAAGGAGACAGTTCGGATTTGCTCCTTACAGAGTGCGCCTCACACTTACTTCACAGGTATTTATTATTCATGGGGGAGATGTTCCCAATACAGGGGGAATGACTGTAAGGTGAATGTGAGGTGCGCTGTGTAAGGAGCAGATTCCATTTCTAAGGAGATACTTTGAGTCCTATTCGTGGCACATGGGTCGTACCTCGTACGTACTCTTTAGTCTTTAGGGGGCTGTGTCACCTGTTCTTGTTTTTCCGGCGAAGGCGCACTCCTTAATTGTGGGATATGTGGTATGTATTATATCGGGGTGAAATCTAGATCATTAATGGGGATATCTTAGTTTGTTCTGGTCGTTGATTCAATTTCTAGTTTAATTCAATAAATCTTTTCTACTCTTGTTATCAGTTTATCACATTCTTCGCCTTCTTCTTCTTCTAGTTTTCCCAATCCAAGCACTCTAGCTTTGTTTTAAAGTTGGTGAGTGCCTATTCCAAATAGACCAGTGGAGCAACCAATATTGAGGACATAGAGATCAAGGCCTATAGTCCCCATTAGCGGTGGCAATTGGGCAGCTTGGGCTGAGTTTGGTTTGGGTTGAGCTTCAATTCAATCCATCTAATCTGATAATTCATTAATGACCCAGTTATTTAAAATTAAATGGGTTGAATTAAACCCATTAATCTTATATTTATGTATATAAAAGAAAAAAACTCTCTCTCTTGACAAAATAAGTTGGTCATAGCTTGGTAGTAATAATAATTTCTATTTACCACAAGTGGTGAAGGTTCAAATCAAATTACATGCATGTTATTTTTACACAAATAGCAAACTAGCGAAGCCATTTGACTATATTCGGGTTTCGGGTTTGATTGAACCACTTAGGTTCAATCTGGTCAGACCAACTCAAACTACTTAATTGGATTGTATTCGAGCTAATAACACCATGAACGGTTGAACCATTTAGATCTGGATCAATCCAGTCAGACCAGACCGGACCGGTTCAATCAATGGTAGATTGACATGGACCGGCCCATATTAGGTTTGTGCACAGGTTTGGGACCGGAACGATTGGCCTGAAGTGGGTCAAGAGAAGTAAATTGGACTGGTCCGAATTTGGGACAGTTGTGCGGATACGAGTCATACTATATGTTCTAGTTGGGCAAAGCAAGTGGGGCGGATTTTGGGTCGAGACGACCCAAGTTCGGACCGAACCATCACGCGCGGGCCCGTTTCAAATTTGGGTCAACTTGAATCGGCCAGCCCTGGGTTGGGTCAGGTTCGGACTAGCTGACCGACCCAAATGAGCGGAACCGAGGTGATTGGGTCTGCTCATATTTAGACCAAGTTGAGGTGGTCCGGACTCAGGTCAAGTTGATTAGGGTTTATGTCGATTTTGGTGAAGTGTATTGATTCGAAACAAAATTAATTTTCATCAATAATTAATAGAAAATTAATATATTAATTATAAATTATTTCATTCAGACGAGAAATTGACTCAATTCTTCATTTCCATCCCAACCTATTTAAATGGATCCAATGGATGATCAACCCATTTCCAACTCACCAAATAAATGAGTGGGTAGATACCGGGTGGTTTAGGTGGATTCAACGAGTCGGGTGAAAAATTGCCACCCTTTGTCCTCATGATAGGGAAAAGCTTGAATGTGAGGCTAACGTCGAGGGGGCCAAGGCTCAGAGTCCAATGGCTATTCATGAGGGCCCTAAGTTGAGGGAGGAGAAATCAAAGTGAACGTTGTCAACATAAATGGAAAGGATGAAGGTGCCCCCAAGGTTTGGACCTTAGGGGCCAGTGTTCGGGTAGTTGTCCTTGAGTCTGGGGAGGGGTCACTTGTTGAGGAGTTGCACGACGAGGGTGCTTGTCTCATTAGAAGTGTACAAAAGGTAGAGGATCTGGGGAGGATCCAACATTTGTACATTCCCGTGGAGTTTCAAATGAGGATTCTTAGTAAGGAAGAGAGAACCTGCAAGGCACTAATGGGGTGGCTATGCATTTATGAGGATAACCTTGTAACTAAGCTTAGGTTCTTTGTGGATGAGCTGGTAACTCAGTCGTTTACATTGTACTGAGTAAGTCTATTGTAATTGGTGTCGAACTCAATGTGGTTCTTTGTTGCTTCCATTTGTGCAGCTCGAGTTCATGACATTGAGCTCGTATAAGTGTCTTCAACGTCCTATTTATCTTGAATGTTGCGGAAAAATTTAAGGAAACAAATTCGAATGGCACCTAAACTAAAAGTAAAAGTAGAGATAAAGAGAAATAAGTACAAAAACACACAGGTTTATGCGTGGTTCAGCTTATAATTTACGTCTACGGATGAAAGAGGAACAGAAATCCACTATGAAGTTGTCAATGGAGAAGAAATTCAGAGTTGTGCCTTCACAGAAAAAACCCTAAGCCCCAAATACACCCAATGTCTCACTTGTTTCTCACAAGACAAAGATTTTATTTTACAAGAGAGAAAACCCCCGAAATATATAACTCTTCGTATTCGGTTCGGACCTATAAGATGAATATGGATCAGGTCCTAGCAGCCCAAGCCCTATGCTTCCACCACAAACCACTGTGAAATTTTACCTCTGGATTTTTTTCAAATTAATTGGCAACGGATTCATGAAACGGGTTGCCACAAAGAATTCAAGGAACAAACATAACATTGAATAACTACCCCATGTCAAAGGGGTGACATAACTTTTTAGCCCATAAATGGGAAGAGATTCTCTAGGGCCCCCTCCTTTATCATGGATGGAGGAAAAGGTTTTTCTATACAAATACAAATATATACAGTATAAATACATAAAAAAAATACAAAATACAAGGTTTTATACTCTATAAATTTGTATTTATACTCCTTCCAAACTGAGCACGAGGTACAAAGTTGTTGGTGGTTAGTATCTAAGATACAATAGCTCCTAGCTTCAGAGAGGTGTGCAGTCGATTCAGAATAACAAAATAGAACACTATACATGCCTAGACGTGAGAAGGAACACTATACAATAGCTCCCCCCGGGACTGGTGCATGCGTGCGGTGTTCCTAACCCATGCTTTCTACATGTCTATGAGAGATATGGTAACAGGAAGCAAATACCAATAAGCTCAAGTGGAATCCCCTTCCTATTCCATGTGGGACTCTAGTACTTTGCACTATTCAAGAGATAAAAGACGAGTGCAAGAGTTATGTAAACTTGGTAAAAATCAACGTTTAAAATTGGGGCACAAAAACGATGCTAATTAAAACACATTAAAACAAGTGAAAAAATAGAGGAAACATTAAATGAATTGAATCACATCAATAAGATTTTCAAACAACAACAACAATAATAATAATAATAAGGGTAAATTTCTGATATCTCCTCTAAAGTTCCTCGTTGTTGCTGAAACCTCCTTTGAAGTTTGATAAATACAATAACCTCCTCTTAACTTTCTGACATAATTTCAAGTAGACCCTTCTGATAGAATTTTCCAAAAAGATACGGTCGTTTCGGACCCCCAATTTTTTAATAATAAAAAATATCTTATAAGCTTCCCAAAAAACTAAACTTTGAAAAAAAAAGTATGTATCAGCTGTTTCTAAGTATCGATACGATAAGACCGAAATTCGTATCGTATCGATACTCTGAACCTTGGTCTCCATATCAGCCCATATCACATTGTATTGGTGGATACGACCCGATACACATTGATATGGAGGTGTATTCGTGCTTATTTTGTCAAAATTGTACATTGAGTACTTTTGGTTTGTTTTTCATCTTTAATACAAATTAAAAATAGTATAGTATTATGAAAACTAAAATAAATAATTTAAGATTTAATTTACCAAAAAAATTAATAAAAACTAAAAATTATAAAAATAATATATTTCATCTACCTTAGATGATTTATATATTTTATTTTACACATAATTATATGTTAAAATGAAAACATAATTATTATTTGAAAAACAATAGAGTTATTATATAAAAGTACTAAATAAATAAATTTTCCCAACAAAATTAATGGAACAGAAAATTATAATTATAAAATCTGAAAGGAATAATATAAGATTTAATTTTCCCAAAAAAAATTAATAAAAACTGAAAATTAAATATAATTTACTTTATCTACCTTAAATGATTTATTTGTTTTATTTTACAATTATGTGTAAAATAAAAACATTATATGTGAAAAATGAAAACATATTTATTATATAAAAAATGGTTGTTATTTAAATAAAATACTAAATTAATAAATATTTCCAAAAATTAATAAAAATTGAAAGAGTGATAATTATTCAACAATGTTTGAATGTTCTAAAGTCTCGGTATTGTTTATTGTAATACTTCTCTTCATATAACCTATTGAAGTATGCAATTCATGTGTTTATAACTTATTCGTAGATAATTCAGATTTTGGTTTAGTACGATGAATGTATTTATGTAATTTGTATGCATTTCACTAGTGTACCCTAGCGTTTCTATATCTTTAGTTCGTATCCATGCATTTCTAAAGCATATCCATATTTGTATCTGTATCCGTGTTATCCAATACGATACCCGATACCGATACTTTGATCCTTGCTTCCAAGACTAATTCAAAATTTGAATTCAATTCAGGACATTGAGAAGACACTATGGGCCCCACCACGTCATCATCCTCCTAAGTCCTCTGAGGATTTGTCACCAATTGAATCTCCATCGCTGCCTTAGTAGAGAAACCATCTTCATTGAGGCTCTTTGCACCAATATTCTTTACTATTAAGAACTAAACTGCCAAAGCCCCTCTCTTCTTGCTGCCAACTGACTTAAACGAGACTTTACATGCATAGTCTCTACCGGAGTTGTAGGGCTCTGCTCGAACTAGGGTCTCCAGCCACTACCTCCTCAACCTTCAACCGTCATTCTCACAACATAGATTTCACCTTCCACCTCCAAGGTTACCAATTTAGGGAAATATACAACTTCAAAAGCCCAAACCACCAAATTCAAAGAACCAAGCCTTAACTAGCTCAAGTCCTCGGCGTCTACCTTAATGAAAAGCCTCCGAACACATCCCCTATCTCTTTGAAAGTCTCCAAACACCATGCATGAAGGGGAACCCCAAAACATCTCACCCTCCATTGACTTGCTTCCGTCAACCGTGAACCCTTCTCTACCTATCATTCCACTGAATCAGATGGACATCCTTTTTGCTATAGTGGAGGATGCCCCTCTCCAAAACTCTCAAGTCCTCCACCTTTGAGTTAAAGAGAAACAACCCTCCCACCCTCGTCACCTCCCTAACCTCGACTTTGTTTCCATTGTTGTAGACGTTTGAGAACCACCTTCCCATGTCTACAACATTTCGGAGATAGATCTCCTAGAGGAGATTTTAGCAATGGTCAAAAACTTCATCAATTTACCCTTTTTAATGAAACACTTCTCTTCCAAGTAATATCTCTCAAATTCCACAAAAAATCCAAAATGTTGTTGAGAATGGTTAGACCAGGGTGCTTTTGGTCTTTTTCTCCTTTCTTATACTCTCTTAGTATTTAGGCACCCGGATAGGGGCCTTCTTATAGTTATTATTTTCTCAAATTATAAAGTAATCTTTTGAGGGTATGAATAGTGAATAACACACACCTCTCAACACTTGCTTTCTTCTTCCTCTTCTTCTCTTCTTCTCTTCTCTTCTCTTCTCTTCTCTTCTCTTCTCTTCTTCCTCTTTCTTGAAACCCTAGTTTCTGCAACTTGGTATCAGAGTGGGTAGAAGCATCTGGGAGTTGGTACTCTGTTGATTTCCTACCCAGAGGCGAATTGCTAACGTTAGACCATCGTCGGATGACGTCAGCAGTCCATACAAGTGCCGACGACATTCTATGAAACCAACAGAGTTTGATTCGCCCTGATTTTAGAAAAATTTTGGTATGACTCTTGTCATCTTATGAAGATTCTATGATTTTTGGTTGATTTTTCAAGAAAAAAGTAGTAGAAATTCCAGATCTGATGTCGAGCCATGTACAATAGGTTTAATGTTTTTTTTTTTGTTGTAAAACCTAGACCATTTAGTTCATTTTTCAATTTGGGACTAACGGGATTTGGTTCCATAATTTTCTAAGCACTATGTGATTTTTGGGAGATTTTTTTCTCCTTCTATTTTTCCACCAACCTAGTTATTTGGGTCTTCCTTTGGTTCTTAACCATGTGGTAACCTAGTTTTTTGGGTCTATATGCTCGATTAAAGTGTTGGGATCTTTTTTGGTTGGTGAAAATGTATCTTGTTAGAATATGGAATCATCTAACGATTTTCAAATGGTTCCCTGTGTGTTTCTAGGAACTATAGATATTTCCAATCGTATGATAACTACTGTTAAACTAGATGGAAGTAATATTTTAGAGTGGTCTCAGTCTGCTAAATTCATAACATTACTAGAGGGTAAATTGGGATTCATCACAGGAAGGGAAGTGAAAGCGAGTTCTGAAGACCCAAAATTTAAAAGGTGGGAACAGGACAATTCCCTTGTTATGCCATGGCTGATTTTCTCAATGCAACCTCATATTGCCTGAAATTACATGTTTCTTCCATCTACCAAGGATATCTAGGATAGAGTAGTTGCTACTTATTCCCAAGTTAACAATACTACTAGAGTGTATCAACTTCGGAGGGAAGCTTGCAGTATGCATCAAGGAGAGAGATCTATTTCTATGTATTTCTCTTCTCTTCAGTCTATCCGAGAAGAAATGGATCACTTGAAAGCTCTAGTTTGGAAGGACCCTAAAGATGGTGAATAGTATTGGAAGTATATAGAGGACAATAGAGTCTTTGATTTTTTGGCAAGCTAAACCTAAAGTTTGATTTTATCACGCAACACATTCTTAGTGCAAGTGTTGTTTCTTTTGCTACTGCTTACTCTCTTGTACAAGGAGAAGAAAGCCGAAGAACCGCCATGATGTAATCCTCTGTGAGTGATCATTCTTCCTTTATGTCATCTCGACCCAAGAAAATTTCTAGCAAACATCCCATTGCAGAGAAGGTCGAGGTTGTTATTTGTGAGTACTACAAGAAGCCAAGACACAAGAAAGAAAGGTGTTGGAAGCTCAATCCTCATCTAAAACCGGAGAAGTACAAAACTGGGAAGTAGGGCAATGCTCACTTGACTACATTTGGTAATGATGCCTAGCCCTCGGATGTGGTTGACTCTTCTAATGTGATGGACAAACTCAAGAATATATTCTTGCAGCTAGAGAAGGGTCGTATATCCTCCTCATCTGGTTCTCGACTTAATAATCTATCTAGTTCATATGCCAAGATAGGTACTACACTTGCTTGTTCCACCTCCTTTATTCCATGGACTGTAGACTCTGGGGCCAATGCCCATATGACTGGTATGCCTTCACATTTTACCTCATATAAGTTAACCCCGGGGAAAGGCATGATTACTATTGCTGATGGATCTTAGACTCCAATCTTAGGTCAGAGTGAAGTCAGAATCACTAATAGCCTTTCTCTTGACTCTATTCTACACATGTGCTCCAGCAACAAAAAAAAAATATTGTTTGTTAATTCTCTAACAAAATCCCACAATTGCTCAGTGACCTTTTTTTTCTAACCATTGTGTTTTTCAGGATCTGAGCATGGGGAAGACAATTGGAAGTGGGCATGAAGTGAATGAAGTCTACCTCTTGGATGGACCTTCAAAGCATGGATTGTCAAGCCAGACTGAGTCTTGTTCCAATGAGAAAATGAGTATTTTGAAATTATGGCATTGTTGCCTTGGTCATATGTCTGTCAATTCTGTCAAGTTTTTGTTTCCAAACTTGTTTGATTCTATGTCCAAATTGAATTTTGAATGTGAAGCTTGTCATTTATCCAAACTATGTAGAAACACATATTTTGCAAGTAGTAAAAAAAGTAATGTTGCTTTCCACTTGATCCATACTAATATTTGGGGCCCATATGCTGTCCCATGTATGAGAGGGGGGTACAGGTATTTCATTCTCTTCAATGATGACTATAGTCAATATACATTGTTTTATTTGATGAAAAGTAGAGATGCAGTTTTTATGATTGTTCAAAACTTCATGAATATGGTTGAGACATAGTTTGAGAAAAGAATTAAGATAATAAGATCTGACAACGCCAATGAATACTTTGAATATCACTTGCATAGATTTCATAAAGACAGGGGCACTATTCACCAAAGTTCATGTAGTCATACTCCACAACAAAATGGGTGGTTGAAAGAAAATCAGGCATGTAGTTGAAGTTGCTCGAGGCTTATTGTCCCAAACTCATGTTCCAACTTGTTTCTGGGGTGTTGTTGAGATAGTTGTGTATCTCATTAACAAACTCCCATCAAGGGTCCTTAACCTTCATTCTCCTCATCAACTACTCTTCCTTGATGAACATCCTCTTAATCTATCCCTTAAGGTCTTTGGTTGTGTTTATTTTTGATGTAACCGGTTCTGGTCACGTACCAATTTTTTGTGATGTATCAATTTTTTTTGGCTAAGTACCTCGTCATTTGACCTGCTCCCAGGAGAGCTATGCTGAGCTGCCCGAGCTATGCTGAGCTGTCCAAGCTATGCCGAGCTGGGGAGAGCTATGACGAGCTCCCTGGTGGCGAACTGCCTGGGGGAGAGCTATGCCGAGCTGCCCGAGCTATGCCGAGCTGGGGAGAGCTATGCCGAACTCCCTAGTGGTGAGCTACCTTGGTGGACTCGTCATTTGACCTGCTTCTAGATGGCCTGTAACTCAAAGGAGGGTGGAGCTCCCTGGTGTAGCGCAACCCGACTGCCCTCTGCATGAGGTGATCTCCTCTCCTTTGTAGGCGGTGGGAGCTGAGGGACCTACGAGAACTCCATCTTTTCCTCCTCTTTATAGGCGGTGGGAGCTGAGGAACCTACGAGAACTCCATCTTTTCCTCCTCTTTGTAGGCAGCGGGAGCTGAGGAACCTGCAAGAACTCCATCTTTTCCTCCTCTTTGTAGGCGGCAGGAGCTGAGGAACCTGCGAGAACTGAATCAGAGGACCCGGCGGGGACTCTCTGATGCCTAAGTTAGCATTTTGATTGTAGAGAGCTTGGAGAGAAATGAGAGAGGTAGAGAGTAAGGATTACCTCAATTTTTCCATTCTTTCCACCTTTGTCTTTGGGGGTCGGAGTCCTTATATGGCGGTGTTCTATCAAATCAGGCGTAACTGCCTCTGTCAAGTCAGGTATAACCGCCTCTGTCTCTCTACCGCAGCCGTTACCGCTAGAGCTGAGGTGGCGGGTGCAGGCAGATGTTGCAGACTACGGCTCTGCCAGGCAAGGGACAGCTCTCAGGTTTGGTATGTACGGTGCTGCCTGGTGAGAGACGTGGGCACAGGTCTCCAGATCTATCAGGTACAGTTGTCAGGCAAGAGATCTTCCTGCGATATGCTGAATTGCTCTTCCGTGAGCTACCCTGTACCGAGCTACCCTGCAAGTGGCGAGCTGCCTATGGCGAGTTGCCTGGGGGAGAGCTATGACAAGCTACTTGTGGCAAGCTCTGTCGAGCTGCTTGTGGCGAGCCATGCCGAGCTATTTGTAAGTGGCAAGCTGTGGCAAGCTCTGCCGAGCTGCCCAAGCTGCCCAGTTGTCAAGAGGTTGCACTTGGTTTGCATGAGGTGCCAGGTGTCACAATTTCACTGGAGGGCCAAATCCTCCCTCATCAGTTTTGTTCATGATATGAGTCCTTTCCGGTGCAAGTTTGATCCTAAATCAGTTAAGTGTGTATTCCTTGGTTACTCTCCAGTCCAGAAAGGCTATAGATGCTTTGATGCTCTCTCTAATAAGTGATATGTCTCTAAGGGTGTTACCTTTTTTGAATCCTCTTCCTTTTTCCAATCACCCCGTCTTTTTCTTCAGGGGGAGAATGCAAGTGAATATTAGACTCCCTTCTATATTCCTATTCCTATTTCTATTCCTCCCTCTCTTCCTACCCTTATTCTTTCTCCTCCTCCTCCTATGTATCGACTTTGGTCCTGGTAGCAGTTTTTCATCAGGCGTGGTAAGAGGGTGGCTCCTGAAGCAGAATGCCCATCACAATCTAATTCCCTAGACTCATGTAATCTTGAACCTCCTAACAATCTTATTCTTGATTTTGACCTTGATCTTCCTATTATCATTCAAAAAGGGAAAAGACTATGTAGCAAGTATCATAGCACTATGTGTCTTATGATGTTTTACCTTCCTATTGTGCCTATATTTCTGCTATCTCTTCTGTTTCCATCCCTCGTAGTGTTACAAAAGCAATGGAGTGCCCCCACTAGAATGGAGCTATGAACCAAGAAATGGAGGCCCTAATAAAGAACCAGACTTGGGAGGTTGTTCCTAGACCTAAAGATAAGATTCCTATTGGGTGTAAGTGGGTTTATACTATTAAGCACAAAGCAGATGTCTCAAATGAAAGATACAAATCTTAGCTTGTCTAAAAATGATACACTCAAACTTATGGCATTGATTATTTGGAAACCTTTGCTCTAGTTGCTAAAATGAACTCTATTTGTATGATCGTCACCCATTACTCATGGCCTTTATATCAAATGAATGTAAAAAACACCTTTCTTAATGGGGACTTGCAAGAGGAAGTGTATATGGGCTTACCACTTGGAGTTTGTTTTCCTAATAGTGACGAAAAGTTGTGTTGCTTGAAGAAGTCTTTGTATGGACTAAAACAATCTCCAAGAGTATGGTTTAACAGGTTCAGGAATGCCATCTTAAAGATTGGTTTTCCTCCATCTCAGGCTTATCACACCTTATTTATTAGAAGAGTTGATGGTAGAGTAACAATGTTGATACTATATGCTGATGACATTTGATGTGGCGTAATTCGGCTGCTCCGTGCTGGATACGATCTAGCTGCCAGCAACGATGAGGACTAGGTTCCTGAAAGAGATGAGTCAGAGATCCCGGAGTGGTTCACCCGGCGCGGATACTCCGATGGCTAAGTTAGAACACAGTGGTAGTAGAGAGCTTGAAGATGATAATAGTGAGAGAGCTGGAGAGCAAAGATTACACACAACAATTATAATAGAACCTACCTTCACCCTTGGGGGGGGGGGGCAGAGTCTTTATATACTGGGGTCCATGTGATTTGGTGTAACGGTTATTGAATCCCTACTGCGAATGCCGCCAAATGATAAAACTATCCCTTCCCGTCAGAACTGGGGAGTTGGTGAACTAATGTGACCATTACGAAGTATGGTCCTGCAGGATACAGAGTACGAAGGCGTGCTCCACGAGTTTGCCATGCGGAAGTCTGAACGGTAGGCGAGCTGATTGGTAGCGATCTCTTCAAGCTCGTGCTTAGATCCATTCTAACATGAATGCCGGAGTGCCCTTGGACCGAGGTGATCCTGGTGCGATCTTGTGTTGAGGTATAACGGTCCCGAAGTAGTCCTGACCGAGGTGGTTCCATCTGTCTGGGCTCGATCTATAACGAACTTGGTTCCGTTATCCTGGTCGCGATCTGACACCGGGGCGATCTTAGCCCGAGGTGACCTTAGTTCGGGGCACTAGCATACTCGAGTTCGCTTTGTAGCCAACTGACTTATGTTGAGCTATCACCTGTGTTAAGTCACGTCCCCGTGCCGATCTGATCACGTCGAGTTGTCGCTAACGTGGAGTCATGTCCACGTGTCTCTATGTCATGAGGTTGGGCCAAATTCTCCTTCATCAATTGCCCCCCACTCCTCGAGCTAGGGGTCTTGACCTGGTTTGAGGAGTTCACAATGTGCCAAGTGGATTTGGCTTGAAGTCTAGCTGTTGTCAGATAGGTCGCGTGCAGTCGAGGGTCATGCAGCCGGTTTTCTTAGAGCCGTCGGATTGCTTTAATCTTGACCGTTGCTTCTTCGATACAGTGGCTATAAATAGGGAGACCCGAGACTCATTTTCTTCGCCACAAGCTTACTAGTCTTTGATCTAAGGTCGTGCTTAGCTTCTTTAGCTCGGGTTTTCTAGTTCGCCACTTCCTTCCAGTTCGGTCATCCTTCTTTGGTGAGTCTCCCTTTGCTTTTCATTTTTAGTTTGGTTTAGTTCCATGTCTCCCTCTAGCTTTAATAGTCTTCTAGATGAGGCCGAGGAGGGTACCTCGGCCTAGGTCGGTAGCCGAGACGAGGTTACTTCAGGCTCAGAGGCAATCCATGGCCTTCCTGAGGTATAGGCACCCCGGGAGGCACGAGAGGCCTCGGGTAGTCAAGCATCCACTTATCACCAAGATCGGGTGTCGGACAACTTTAGCCCTTCAACAATGACCTTGGACCAGCTTTAGGCCTTAGTACGCCAGAATAACCTTTCGAGAGAGTTCTCCTACAGTCTCCCCTTAGGTAACTTCCCTTGGGAACACGATCATAACGAGATCGTGATTTTTTAAGAGCAGCTCGTGGTTGACCTTCGCCTTCCTCTGCATCCCTTAATCATAGAGGTCCTGAAGTCCTTTGATATTACCATAGACCAATTACACCCGAACTCCATCCACAACATAGTAGGGACCATTTCGCTTTTTTATGAGTATTGTCTTCCCCTTGACCTCGATATCTTTTTTACCATTTTTTCAATCAAGAAAAACTCTTCCCGTGCTCTTCCTGAGCATAGGAGAACCTATTACTTGCCTCCTTGCCTGGGCTATAAGTTATTGCACGAACTCCCCAACAGGATCCCGGCCTGGAAATGGGATTACTTCGTGGTCCGTAACCCCGAGGGGTGGCCTTTCCCAACCCATTGGAGGTCGACGATTCAGGTTCCTGGTGTTAGACTGGGCCTGAAGACAAGGGAGACGCTCAAGTCTTGGGCAGAGGTTGGCTTCCACTGCTCAAACTACCTTGCTGAAGACAAGCTCGTGTAGGCCAGCTTGAGTCCTGGTTGGTCGCTTTGGGTTTTTACCTTTTTAAGATTCTGATTAGTTCATGGCTAATCTTTTCTTTTGTTTTTTGCAGCTACCATGTCGGTCAATGCAAAAAGCCTCTTGAGGAGCTCCCAGAAGGGGAAGAAGAAGGCTACAAAGAGACCGCGCCAGAAGGCCGGTCTTTCTCCCAAAGTCTTAATTGTGGAGCCGGTCTCCGCTGCACTTCCCCAGGAAGAGGTCTGACCTGCTGCTCCTGAGGCGATTTCGGACAAGGATCACCATGAGGGAGCTCGCCCTCAAGAGCCGGAGAGTTCGCCCGCACCCGTGGAGGCAGATACTACACTAGAGGGTTTCTTTCCGAGCTCGAAAGAGAGAATTATGGACCATGTGAAAGCCATGCGTAAGAGTTGGGAGGCCCTCTTCGAAAAAGAAGTCACGCAGTGGGCCGAGATGTCTCCAGGCCGTCTTCTAGGACTAGTCGTCAGCCACAATATGGTGGTAAGTATTCCTTTTTTTTTTGCTTTGACTGATCTCATTTTTCTCTTGGTAGGCTAACTCGGTTGGTCACGCACTAGCCTTTCAATCGGTGATTCGTACAAAGGAAGCTTGTGATGCTAAGGTGGAGGTGCAGAAGCTCCCCCGCGAGGTAGACCGGGCTCGAAGTGAGGTACTGAGAGCCAAAAAGGGGGTTGAGGCCCAGAAGGAGCTGATCTTGACCCAGGAAGGGTAGATCTCTTCCCTGACTGAGGAGAAGGTGCGGTTTGAGCGAGAGGTTGTGAACCTCGAGGCCGCCATCGTGGAAGAAAGTAACAAGGCCGTCGAGAGCTTGAAAGAGTCCCCGGAGTTTGAGGCCCTACAGGTTGAATACGGCTCGAGCTCCTATTGCTCTGGGTTCAAGTTGTGCTGGTACTTGGTCCGTTAGAAGTTCCCCGATCTCAATCTTGGCGGTATCACAATGACGGGCTTAAATTCCGGGGTGGCCAAGGAAACGGTGGACCCCTCTGCGTGATAGCTTGTTCTTTCTTTTTCTTTTTTGAACTGTGGATGTACTCTCCTGGGCCGTTGAGCTCGGGTTTTAGTAAAATTTTTGTATCTGAACTTTTTCTACTAATGGAATATACAGTTTTTTGAGTACTCCTGAGTGCAAAATAATTCTAAGTGTGAGTGAGCTCCAAGCTGGGCAATTTAATGTATAGGTTACCTGAACTGTCAAGCTACCGAACTGGCAATGAGAAAGTATAAATTGTGTTGCTCTGGACTGTGTAGGTTACCCCGAACTATTGAGTTACCGAGCTTGGTAACGAGCAAGAGTAACCGGGGTGGAATAGACATCGTAGGGTTTATACCCGATCTATCTTTTCCTTAGGTGTTAGAAGTAGCTTACTTATGCCAACGAGGTAACCAGGTCTTATGCAGCACCTATGTTCTCGTTAGTTCGGCATTTTGTGGCCCTTAGGCTTTGGGAGGGACCCGTTGTCCGCTCTTGAACTTTGTCGATGCTGAAGAAGCGACTGAGTCTTAAGCAGTAATGTGGCCCTTAGGCTTTGGGAGGGACCCATAGTCCGCTCTTGAACTTCGCCCACGTCGGAGTGGCAACTGGGTCTTCTTGTGGCCCTTTGGCTTTGGGAGGGACCCATAGTCCACTCTTGGACTTCACCCATGCCGGAGTGGCAATTAGGTCTTCTTGTTGCCCTTAGGCTTTGGGAGGGACCCGTAGTCTGCTCCTGAATTTAGTTGCTCCTTGGAGACCTGTAAGGAACTAAATGTCAGAGGACCCGGGGTGGCTGACCCGGTGAGGTCACTCCGATGGCTAAATTAGTACTCTCATAGAAGACAGCGAGCTCGAAATGACAATTTGAGAGTTAGAGCTTGCTTACTTGTTTTTGAGGCTGGTGCCTTTTCATTTCGTAATCAGATGTAGTATCGCCTTAGGTTGCTGATGTTCCATGCCTGAGGTACTTACTTTTCTTCTAGGGTTTCGAGCTCGTATGTACCTTCCTCGGCTATCTGCATTACTCGGTATGGGCCTTTCCAGTTTGGTTTGAGCTTACCTACACTGGGCTCAAATACCATAACTTTCCAGAGAACCAGGTCCCCAACACAGAAGTGTCACTTCCTGACTCGGCGTTATAATACTGAGCTACATTTTGCTGGTGGGCTACGGTCCGGATGTATGCAAGATCCCATACCTCTTCTACCAGGTTGAGGTTGGTGCGGAGCTCATCACTGTTTCCTTCTTCATCATAGGCTTCCAGACGTAGTGTAGGTACCTCGATCTCGGCTGAGATTACCGCTTCCATGCCATAGGTGAGGTTGAAGGGGGTTTATCCTATGCTGGACAGCTCTTCTATCCAAAGCCCCTTACCTTGGGATAAGCGAGCTTTCAGTCCGCGGAGTATGGCTCTGTTCGTGATTTCTGTCTGCCCGTTTTCCTGGGGTTTTCTACCGAAGTGAAGTTCTGTTGTATCCCCATCTCAGCACACTAGTTCTGGAACTTGATATCTTTGAACTTCTTACCATTGTCGGAAATGAGAACTCGAGGCACTCCAAAGTGGCATACTATGTTCTTCTAGAAGAAGTTCTGAACGGTTCAAGATGTGATTGTTGCTAGCGGTTCCGCTTCTACCCACTTTGTAAAGTAATCCACTGTTATTACTAAGAATTTACTCTATCCTGTCATTGGCGGGAATGGTCCAAGGATGTCGATCCCCCACTGTGTGAAGGGCGAGGGGCTGGTGAGGTACTTCAGGTCGGCAGCAGGTTGGTGATGGATGTTGGCGTACCTCTGACATTTGTCGCATTTCTTAACGAGCTCGAGTGCATCTGCCTTCATCATGGGCTAGTAGTATCCTTGCCGTAGTGCTTTCTAGGCGAGAGCCCTGCCCCCCAAGTGTCCGCCGCATAGGCCTTCATGGGTGTCATTGCAGACGAGCTCCGCCTCTGAAGGTCGCAAACAGTGCAAGTGGAGGAGCATGTAGGATCTTCGGTTCAATCGTCCGTCTATCATGACGTACTTGGCTGCCTATCGTTCTACCCTTTTGGCTGCGTTACGATCTGTAGGTTAGATTCCGTGAAGTAGGTAGCTCGCGAGTGGGTCAATCCAGCTTGGCTCTGTTTGTGCAACGGGAGCGACCTATTCTACCCCCCCCCCGAGAATTCTGGGTCGAGACAGGTTCTCTATGTGCACGGTCCTCATGGTGTTGCTGCTCGTGCTGGCTAACCGGGACAAGGCATCGGCCTCAGCGTTCTTGCACCTTGGAATCTACCTGATGAAGTATGATTGGAAGCTTTGTAGAACTTCCCTGACCTTGGTCAAATATGCGGCCATGGTGGGGTCGCAGGCTTCGTAATCTCCGGTGACCAGGTTGACCATGAGCTAGGAATCACTATAGATGACGATGTGCTTTGCTTGAACATCTTTCACCAATGTGAGCCCGACTAGTAGTGCTTCATACTCTGCTTCGTTATTGGATGTCGCGAACTCGAATCGAAGTGCATAGTTCAGTTTCACCCCGCTTGGTCCGTGTAGAACAGCGCTGGCTCCGCTTTCTTATTGATTGGACAAACCATTTACATGGAGGATCCAGGGCTCCTCGTCCCAGGTTGTCCTTGCTTTAACCGGGACTGGTGTCGTACTAGTTGAAGCCGTCTCTTTGCGTTCGAGCTACGCTAGTTCGGGGGCTATGGTGGTGAAGGTACATTCTCCTACAAAGTTGGCTAAGGCTTGGGCCTTAATCGCCGTCTGAGGTTCGTACTGGTGGTCATATTTGCTGAGTTCAATGGCCCATTTCGTCAGTCTGCCAGATACCTCGGGCTTGAGTAAGACTTGGCTCAGAGGTTTGTTTGTGAGGACTACGACAGTGTGGGCTTGGAAATATGGGCAAAGCTTCTGAGTTGCCATGACTAGTGCGTACGCCAGCTTCTCAATCTCTGGGTACCTTGTTTCTGCATCCTACAAAACTTTACTCACATAGTAGATAGGTCGTTTGACCCGATCTACATCCTTTATCAGTACCGAACTTCCCTGACCTCGGGTCGAGTCAGAACTGGGATACTAACTAAGTACTTCTTTAGCTCGTCGAAGGGGAGCTGGCACTCTTTAGTCCACTCGAAGTCTTTACTTTTCTTGATTGCCTTAAAAAGGGTAGGCAGCGATTTGCTAACTTTGACATGAAGCGGCTTAAGGCAACCATGCAGCCATTCAGCCTTTGAACCTCTTTCAACTTGCGAGATGGCTTCATTTCTAGGATAGCCTTGAACCTCAATTCCACGCCGGTTAACTATGTAACCCAGGAATTTACCCAAGGTGATACCAAAGACACACTTACTAGGGCTCAACTTCATACTATACTTGCGTAGAATTTCAAAAATACATTGCAAGTCACTTATTAAACATTCTGAGAGTTGGGTTTTGATGACCATGTCGTCTACATAGCATTCAACCTTATTGCTGATCAACGACTCCAAAAGTTTGTTGACGAGTCTTTGAAAGGTTGCCCCAACATTTTTTAGCCTGAAGGGCATAACCTTGTAATAGTACAATCCTAGCTCGGTTATGAATGTTGTTTTTTCCTAATCGGCGGGGTCCATCTTGATCTGGTTATAGCTCGAGTATGCGTCCAGAAAACTCAGTAACTCGCGCCCTAAGGTCGCGTCCACTTGACGGTCGATCTTAGGGAGAGGGAAACAATCCTTCAGGGAAGCTCGATTCAGGTCGGTGTAATCGACGCACATGCGCCATTTACCGTTGACCTGTTTTACCAGAACGGGGTTAGCTACCCAGCTCGGGTAGTGGACTTCCTTGATGAAATTGGCTGCGAGGAGTTTCCCAACCTCCTCATCGACTATCTTCCAGCGTTCCAGGGGTAGGTTGCGTTTTTTCTATCTAACTGCCCTGACTAAAGGATCAGTGTTCAACCTGTGAGTTATAACCTTAGCATCTATACCTGACATCTCTGCCGCGGACCAGGCAAACACATCTAAATTCTTAAGTAAAAAACTTACCAGCCGAGAGCAGAGAGGCTCTTTGATCGTGGTTCCAATCTGGAAAGTTTTGGCTAGATCTTCTGCTGAGGTTGGGATGTGGATCGTTCCTTCAGTCAGCATAGTTTGCTCCTCGAAGTACTCCATAGGTTGCTCTAACTTGAGGTCGTCTGTTAGATTGGCTTTCCCTTTGAGAGCGGTGATGCAACACTTCCAGGACTCGAGCTAGTCGCCCTGAGCTAACCCTACCCCGAAGTCCGTGGGGAACTTCATGGCCAGGTAGTAGGTAGATACCACTGTGCAAAGCGCGTGAGTGACGGGCCGTCCCATAATGGCATTATACGGGGAAGGCGCTACGACTACCAGGAAGGCATGCTCAAACGTCGCGATGTTGGGCCATGTACCGACCTCCACGGGTAAAGAAATTCGCCCGAGGGGCATGACTTCTTCTCCGCTGAAGCCCACTAGAGGGGTACTTACGGGCTGGAGGTCACTTTCCCAGAGTTGTAGCTTGTCGAAGGTGCCTTTGAATAGGATATCGGTAAAACTCCCTGAATCTACCAGGATGCGCCTGACTTCGAAGTCATTGATCTTCATTCTTATGACCAGTGCGTCGTCATGGGGGTACTGAATCCCGCGTGCATCATCTTCAGTGAAGAATATAGAGTCCTCAGTCCACGACCGCTTTGGAGGGTTCTGCTCTTCACGTTCTAGTTCGTGGGCTGAAGTCTTTCCTGCTACTGTGGAACAACCCGCGACAACCGATCCGCTGGTGATCGTATTGATTATCCCACGAACTGGTCTTTCTTTGGGCAGTTGCCTCTGTTCACTCGGCCTATTGCTGGGCTCGGGGACGTCTTTCTTTTGCTCCCCTCGCTGATCTGTTTGGCCTTTGTTATTCCTTTGTACAAAGTTTCTCAGATACTTGCGACGGATGAGCTCTTCAATCTCGGTTCTAAATACTCCATATGAACTTTGGACTGGAAAGAAACCAAGTGTCAAACACTTAAAGATTTGGGGTTGTCCAGCACACGTTAAAAGAACGAGTGCAGACAAGTTGGAATCCAAGACCAGTCGTTGCCTATTTGTAGGCTACCCAAAAGGCTCTATAGGTTACCTATTCTATGACCCAAGTGAGTAGAAAGTGTTCTGTAGTCGAAATGTGCAATTCTTGGAAACCGATTACATCTTGGAAAACCCATCGTTAGGAAGTTGTTCTTGATGAAGAGAGCTCAGGAGCAGTGGGAGATGTCCCACAAGTTCCAGGTAGTGACCAACCTAGAAGATCCACTCGGGTATCCAGGCCACCAGTCCGTTATGGTTATGACTAGGATAGTTACCCGGGGCAAACCTTGATTAGTGAGGAGAATCCCATGACTTACGTGGAAGCTATGTTGGACATAGATTCCCAGAAGTGGGTGGAGGCCATGAGACTAGAGATGGACTCAATGGAGACCAATGGAGTCTGGACTCTAGTAGATCCGTCCTCCGGGGTAAAAGCAATCGGTTGCAAATGGATTTACAAGAGGAAGAAGGGCCCCGATGGTAGGGTTGAGACCATTAAAGCTCGTCTAGTGGCGAAAGGGTACACTCAGAAAAAGGGCATCGATTATGAGGAAACCTTTTCACCTGTGGGCATGCTTAAATCCATTAGGATCCTGCTAGTTGTAGCAACATACCATGATTATGAGATTTGACAGATGGATGTCAAAACTGCATTCCTAAATGGAGATCTTACTGAAGATATCTATATGCAGCAGGTACAAGGCTTCATTGCTGCAGGTCAGGAAAACATGGTATGTAAACTTAATAGATCCATTTATGGACTTAAGCAAGCTTTTAGAAGTTGGAACATCTGTTTTGACTCTGCTGTCAAATCGTTTGACTTCGAGCAGAATCCGGATGAACCCTGTGTCTATAGGAAGTATAATGGAGATAAGGTTACCTTCTTGGTTCTGTATGAAGATGACATTCTACTCATTGGGAATGATGTAGGAATGTTAACTACGGAGAAAGTATGGCTTTCACAGCAATTCTCCATGAAAGATCTTGGAGAAGCCTCCTATATACTAGGTCTTCGACTCTATAGAGATAGATCGAAGTGGATAATAGCATTATCCCAATTTGCTTACATTGACAAAATAGTCAAAAGATACAGCATGGAAAACTCCAAGAAAGGAAATGTTCCTTTCAGGCAGTCAGTGTAGTAAGCAGATTTCAGGCCAACCCAGGGCAGGAGCACTGAATTGCTATGAAAAACATACTTAAGTACCTTCGAAGGACAAAAGAGTTTTGTCTAGTTTTCGATGGTAGCTCACTACAGATCCAAAGGTATATAGATGCTGATTTCCAATCGGATCCAGATGATAGAAAGTCTACATCTGGATATGTTTTCATGATAGGATTGTGTGCTGTTTGCTGGAAAAGCAGCAAACAGGGGTCCACTGCAGACTCCACGACCGAGGCCGAGTACACTGCCGCAAGTGAGACTGCCAAAGAAGCCGTGTGGATGAAGTTCGTTCACGAGTTGGAAGTAGTTCCGTCCAGCACATCACCCATCCCATTGTCATGTGACAACAATGGAGCCATTGCTCAGGCTAAGGAGCCACGAGCCCACTTGAAGTCGAAGCACATCGAGAGGAAGTACCACGTACTGCGGGAGATTGTTGGTAGAGGGGACGTCCTGATTCAGAAGGTAGCATCAGCGAAAAATGTAGCAGACCCATTGACAAAGCCACTATCACAGAAAGTGTTTGAGAAACATGTGAAAATCATGGGACTCCGGCTTGTACCTAATTGGACCTAAGTGCAAGTGGGAGTTGTTAGACAGTTTTGTATGCCCATAGCTTCAATCAGAATGATGTACTTTATGAGTTTATTATAAATGAATAAAAGTGCATATTTGATTCATGTTCCCTTGGTATATTTCTGTATAATACCCTTAAACTGGACACTTAATGAGACTTGAGTTAGTTTAGAATGTTCACAGCCAGTGGGTCGGTCTGGGGAGACCTATCCTGATAAGGCTGACACTGTGGTGCCACCAAGTTGGTTGGGGTGGACTGTCTCAGCTGTCAGAGTGAGACCCTAGGCACATACAGTGTAGGATTAATTGAATCTATGAACTGGACCAGATTTCTAATATTGCCCTAGACCTTGGAGATTGGTGGGCAAAATTGGAAAGTTACACTCGACCCCTAGACTCGATTATGATACTGCACTAGGTGTCGGATTGGGCTATCTTTGATGTACCAATCAGTGAGATCCTTAGCGGGGGTCAAAACCTGGGTATGTTGGGATAGTCTGAGAATTCATCTGAGTGGGTGATCATAGTGACAAGATCAGCCCCTTTGTCGGACAAAGGTAATGATTGGGGATGCACTCTCACTGATGGAAACCAAGACTGCCAACAACCGATTTCAATCGTTGAGATTTGTTTTGCAAAGTATATTTTATATGAGATATAAAAGTATATATATTATGGTTTCTAAAATGTTTGCAAGAAGGTTTTAATTTTCGGGATCCATATAAGTAGAGAGTGCAACACTGTTCCTTGCAACCGAGGGAGAGGCCCTCTCTTGTCGAGCAGTGTATGATCATTATGGGCTGAGAGGTTATGTGTAACACCATTGAGGGTAATGCCTGATGGGCTAATTTTGCATCTGCCCACAGTCCCTGGGTGTTACAAGGTGGCTTGGCCCAAGGACCACTTAGGGTAAGTGTTGGGCCCATAGAGCCCATTTGATGGATTTTAGGGGGTGCATTGTCCATAACAGTGTATTCGGCCAGGCCTTGTAACAAAGGCTGGGCCGAACCCATGTGGCTGATGTGTAGATCAATGCTTGGGTCCCACGCCATACAAGGAAGCCTAACTGGGCAGCAATTAGGAAGGTTAAGTGAGCACATAAGCTTAATGGGCCTAAAGCCCATTTCGAACTGGGCTATTTAATTAGTTAATTATGGGGCGAATTCTAAGATGGATTAGCAGATAGGATAGGGTCTTGACCCTATCCTCTCAGAGAGTCCAGATCTGTATGTGATTCAGATCTAGAAACCTCCTAATGAGATTAGGAGAAAGCTAATCTAATTTGCAGATAAGATAAGGGTTTATCCTTATCACCTAAAGAGAGGGCTGATCCAAATATAATTTGGATAAGCAGCTCCTAATTGGATTAGGAGCTGATCTTTTAGGTTAGCAAAAGAAGGAGGGGGCGGCAACCTTTAGAAGACACACATAATTAGATCCCCTTGAGAGCTGAAATCACAGAAGAAAGAATTAAGTAACCCTGCTGAATTCTTTCTTTTCGCCTCCTTGTTCTTGCCGCCCTGTTTGCCAGTTCGATCTCCAGTTGTGGGAGAAGTCAAGACTCAATCTTGACATCAATTCTTTAAGAAAGAATTGATAGGAAGCTGTGCTCACATGCCATTCTGCTGTTTCTTGCGAAGGACAAAATTCTTGGAGAAGAATACTATTGATTCTGCTCCATCATTCACTACGCCATCTTCAGTGGGAGCAGTCTTTGGATCATTCCTTGGGCATGAATACCTTCGTTGGGGGATACTATTTCTCCGTATCAGGTACAATCCTCTCCTACTCCTTTTGGTTCAGATCTGGTTCAGTTTATGGTTCAAGAATGATCCTTTAAAATATGATTTTCTAAATAGGGATTGCGATTCCCAATTGAAGGAAGAGAAAAATTTTTGAAATTCGCCCCCTTTGTTCTGCAAGATTTGGGCGTCCATACGATGGATCTCTCATCCCTTCAGGCTCACCCAGCGTGGATACTCTGATGGCTAAGTTAGAACACAGTGGTAGTAGAGAGCTTGAAGATGATAACAGTGAGAGAGCTAAAGAGTAAGGATTACGCACAACAATTATAATAGAACCTACCTTTGTCCTTGGGGGGGGGGGGGGGTGGAGTCTTTATATATTGGGGTCCATGCGAGTTGGTGTAACGATTACTGAATCCCTGCTACGATGGGACTTGATTGCGTGTCAGGTGGGCGAAATACTGCCAAACGGTAAAACTATCCCTTTCCGTCAGAACTGGGGAGTTGGTGAACTAATGTGACCGTTACGAATTACGGTCCTACGGGATATAGAGTACGAAGGCGTGCTCCTTGAGTTTGCCATGCGGAGGTCTGAACGGTAGGCGGGCTGATTGGTAGCGAGCTCCTCGAGCTCGTGCTCAGATCCGTTTTGACATGAATGCTGAAGTGCCCTTGAACTGAGGTGATCTTGGTGCAATCTTGTGTTGAGGTATAATGGTCCCGAAGTTGTCATGACTGAGGTGGTTCCATCTATCCGGGCTCAATCTGTAACGAACTTGGTTCCATTATCCTGGTCACGATCTGACACCAGGACGATCTTATCCCAAGGTGACCTTAGTTCGGGGCACTAGAGTACCCGAGCATGCTTTGTAGTGAGCTGACTTATGCTGAGCTGTCACCTATGTTGAGTCACGTCCACGTGTCGATCTGGTCACGTCGAGTTGTCGCTAATGCGGAGTCATGTCCACGTGTCTCCCTGTCATGAGGCCAAATTCTCCTTCATCAACATTGTTGTGACAGGTGATGATATCACAGGTATCTCTCAGTTAAAGTCATTCCTTGCTTTTGAATTTGAGATTAAGGACCTTGGTGAATTCCGATACTTTCTTGGCATTGAATTTGCACGATCCAAGAAGGGGATTTTTCTGTCACAAAGGAAATATGTAATTGATTTGCTTCGTGAGGTTGGGAAATTAGGGTGTAAGCCTGTAGAAACTCCAATTGATCCCATCCACATGTTGAACTCTATTGAAGAAGAAATTCTTCTAGATAGGGGGGTATATCAAAGATTGGTGGGATGCCTTTTATCTCTTTGTTTGACTAGACCTAATATTTCCTATGTTGTTGGAATGGTTAGCCAATATATGCATGAACCTAGGACATATCATATGTAGGCAATTAATAGAATTTTAGCTTGCCTGAAAGGATGCCTTGGCAAGGGATGTTGTATTCCAACCACGGCTATTTAAAGATTGAGGCTTACACAGATGCTGATTGGGCAAGGTCCATCGATGATAGAAGATCTACATCTGGTTACTGTGCCTCGGTTGGAGGCAATTGTGGTTTTCTGGAGAAGTAAGAAACAATCTGTGCTTGCTCGTTCTAGTGCTGAGGCAAAGTATAGGGTAATGACTCATGAAGTGTTTGAACTACTCTGGTTGAAGACCTTATTGACTAAGATGGGCATCCAAGCAAATGTTCCAATGGGAATATACTGTGACAATCAAGTAACCATAAATATTGCTCACAATCCTATCCAACATGATCGTACAAAGCATATTGAGGTGGATAGACACTTTATTAAAGAAAGAATTGCTAGCGGAGAGATTTACCTTCCTTTTGTAAGGTCAGAAGACCAATTGGCTGATTGCCTCACTAAAGGTGTTCAGCATCCAAAGTTTTATAAGAACCTTGCCAAGCTTGAGTGGGAGTGTTGAGAATGGTTAGACAGGGGTGTTTTTGGTTTTTTCTCCTTTCTTATACTCTCTCAGTATTTGGGCACCCAGATAAGGGTCTTCTTGTAATTATTATTTTCTCAAGTTACAAAGTAATCTTTTAAGGGTGTAAAGAGTGAATAACACACACCTCTCGACACTTGCTCTCTTCTTCCTCTTCTTCCTCTTCTTCTTCTTCTCTTCTCTTCTCTTCTTCCTCTTTCTTGAAACCCTAGTTTCTACAACTAATGTAATTAGCAACCGCATCTTAACTGTACTGTCCAAGTTAACTAGGTCCAGAGTTAAAAAAGGAGCAAGCACAACAAATAATGCTGTGGATCTTGTGGTCGGTTGAATAGGTGTCTTAAAACAAAAACAGAGAGTTTGAAGAAAAGCCTAGTGGTCCTTACGGTTGGGTTGGTTGATGTATTTATAAATAACTCATGTAGGGTTTGTAATTTACAAGGAGTCTAGGTCTACAAAGATATAAGTGATAAGAAGGTACATAACAAGTAGGAGGAGTGTGCTGCGGTGTAGATAAGTGTCATAGTAGCTGAGTGGACTTATACTCGTTTATATATATATATATATATATATATATATTGGTAGATTCCCATTATCCATACGCTACTATTGTATGGATCTGTTTGAAAAGAGAGATGAGAACATGATTAGAGTTGAATGCACGTATATGGAAAGAACTCCGGCAGAGTTTTCATTCCAAGTTGAGCATGGCTTATTACGTGCTAGTGTACCGTGGAATGCTCGTCTCCATTCCGACCATATGTTCCAACTAATCACAATTAGATCTATTCATGGGCCGGGCTGGGCTGGGCTTGGGCCGGGCTTTTATTGCGTATTAACAAATTTTTCTAAGGACCGAGCCTGAGCCCGGCCCGACCATCAGGTCTACAACTTGGGCCCGAGCCCGACTCTCATAAAAAGCATGAAGCCCGAGCCTGGGCCTGGGCCCGAAATTTAGCCTATACTATTACTATTATTAATGTTGAAGCGGCTGAATAAAGAGAGAGAGATTGAAATTATAAAGAAAAGAATAATATATATATATATATTAAATTATAAATATATATTTTAATAAATATTATATTATTTATATATTTTTTATAATATATAAAATACATATTATATATTTTATAAAATATATAATACTGAGTCGGGCCGGGCCAGGCTCGGTCTGGGCTTTTTTGACAAATCTCGAGCCCGATCCAAAACACAATCGAGCTTACTGTGTTAGGCTCGAGGTCAGGCCCGCGGGCCTAATTATATGACCAAGCCCGGCCGGGGTGCAGGACGGGCCGGGCTAGGCCGGGCTCGGGCTGGGCTTTTACTGTGTATTAACAAATTTTTTTAAGGCCCGAGCCCGAGCCCAACCCGACCATCGGGCCTACAACTTGGGCCCGAGCCCGGCCCTCATAAAAAGCCCGAGCCTAGGCCCGGGCCCAAAATTTAGTCTATACTATTACTATTATTAATGTTGAAGCGGCTGAATAGAGAGAGAGAGAGAGATTGAAATTATAAAGAAAAGAATAAAATATATATATATATATTAAATTATAAATATATATTTTAATAAATATTATATTATTTATATATTTTATAAAATATATAATACTGAGTCGGTCCGGGCCAAGCTCGGGCCAGGCTTTTTTGACAAATCTCGAGCCCGGCCCGAAACACAATCGGACTTACTGTGTTAGGCCCGAGGTCAGACCAGTGGGCCTAATTATATGACCAAGCCTGGCCGGGGTATGGGCCAGGCCGGGCCGGGCCGTCGGGCTACCCGGCCCATGTACAGGTCTAATCACAACTATTCCTATCGGTCAGGTTGTCACATAGAAAGAACTCTGCTTTCTTGATTTATGTGCCTCCAAAACCAGAAGCTAGATTGCAATACAGGGTGCTAATCTTTACTTGTTTGTAGTCAAACTTGACCACCCATTAACCATTCTCTGTATTCTACCGGAAACAGTGACTATAGTTCCTCCACAAGTTGGCCTAATTGGCTCACTACTAACAAAATTCTTCGTTGGATTCCACCACACAACACCACTGCTTTCTGCATGCAACGTTGTCCATCATTATTAAGTCTTTGCATTGAATCGAAATAGATTTTCTTGCCCAAGTAGAAATATACCAGATGGTGGGAGGTCTTTATATTTCCAGCAAAATTGGTTGGATCATGTTACGCGCTCGGGCTTATGTAGCTGGTGGAGATGGTGGTCCAGCAAGTCCAGCTACTAAGACACTATATGCAGTGTACGGGTTTTGGGTATCTCGATCGAATTTTGTCTTAGAGTAGCTAAAGAGTGATTGAAATTTTAAAGATAATTCCCACAATCTGGTATAGAATTTTAGATTAAACTAGTATTCTTACGAGTGAGAAGGATTAATTAAGAACATGATAACTTGTGGCTTTTATTATATATAATTTCTTCATTGATGAGTTCTTGAGAAAACATTTTCAGATAAATTGGTAGTAAAAAACATCCATTTGGTAGGTTGATGGCACGGCTCAAGCAAGGAAAGCCACTACAGGTACAGAGAACTACTTATACTTGTCAAAAGAGATTATATTTGAAGATGAAATAAAAGATTTTACAAATTTAACAACTCCCAATGGGAAGTTGAAGCAAACAATGTTAAGGTGCCGAAGCTCTACTAAAGACCTGTCTGGGTATTAAGCTGAGATTTTTTTTTTTTTTGTAAGTGGTATTAAGCTGAGTTGAAGATATAAGCTCTAGTAATGTCAATTGCTTAGCTGCCTATCAGATAAGTGAGAGAAGTCACAATCTTGGTAATTATAAGGCACTCTGGATCTAGATAACCTATTCAATGAATAGCTAATTCACAATTGACTAATTTGTAGGAACAGAGCTAGGATTTTTCTTTTCTTTTCTTTTCTTTTTTTGGGAAATTGTCTAAAACTCACCATGAGTTTTTAGCCTTACACTTAAACTCACCACAACTTTTCAAAATGTCTAAAACTCCATCTCACTAAGTTTTTATTTTCCAAAACTCACCTTCTGTTAATGCACTGTTAATGATTCTTAACAGAGGTGTTCATGTCAGCATAAATAACAATTTTCATGACCAAATTACCCTTGAATAGCAAGTTAAAGGAAAAATGGTCTTTTCAGTTTTCAATTTTGTTGTTTTGTTTTGCATTTTTAGTGTTTTGTTATAATTTTCCATGTTTTTTATAATTTCTGTTTTTTACATTTTCTATTTTCAACAATCTATAAATTTTCCTGTATTTTTTGTTATTTATTTGTAATTTCTGTGTTTTTCTATAATTTTTAAGTTTTTATATTTTTTTTGTAATTTCTATGTTTTATGTATTTTATATTTGAAAATATTTTTTGAACTTTTTCCTTTTTTTCATGTCTAAATATTAAAATGGCAATATATTAACACCCATTAATTTATTTTGTATATATTTTATATTTTCTGTGAAGGTTAAAATAGTAATATATTAACACCCGTTAATTTATTTTGTATATATTTTATATTTTTCTATAAAGGTTAAAATGGTAATATATTAACACCCGTTAGTCTTTTTAACATCAAATTAGTGACATGGTGAATTTTAGATATTTTACAAAGTTATGGTGCGTTTATGAGAAATGTTAATTTCCCTTTTTTTTTGTGTGTGTGGAGAGAAACGATAAACTAAACATCAGCAGGAAAGGGGGCAAATAAAGATTGATAAAGGTCTTAGGTGTGTGGAGCTAGTATGTTTGACGCTCAGGAATCCCATGGAGGTTCAGTGGATCTTCCTTATTCAGATTTCAGACGAGTGGTGCTAGCTCCTGCTGCCAATGACAGACTACACGTTGTGGACCTTGTGGTTCGACAATAATAGTTTTATCGTACATTCCCATTGTATTTGATTGGATAGACCCTCAATCACCAACCTTTTATCCTTTTGAAAAGATGTTTCAGGGGGGCTTAACCATCACCATCGTAGCTTTGTCCCTTCTAATGTTAAGGCCATTAATCTTTTCCTCGAGCGAGAGGCAATTGGCTTGTGTTTACCTATTTATACCTCGTTGCCATGGACGATATTATTGTGCACAAGATTAATGCAGCAGCAGAAAGATGCCTTCGCGAAGGCTTCGGAGGAAGCGGCAGTTCGTTACAGAACGGAAGTTGATGGAGCTTCGAAAGAAAATTGCTGTGAGTGAGCAAATGGAGGAAGAAACATTGTTCAAGGTTACCATGGAGAAAATCCTCGTTTTAGAATTGCAAGTAGATATTCTCAAGAGTCTTTTAGAGATCTACGGAGACTAACGAGAAACACTCCTTCCCATCTCAATAATGTGGGCAGTAAGTCAAGAAGCAGAATTTCGTTTTTCCTTAATATATGTGAACGTGTGTTTGAGGAATCATTTCCTCTCATGTTCTCCTGTGATGATCTTAATTAATTTGTTCTTTGTTTTCGTTTCCTTCTTGTTATCATTATTTTTTTTTTTTTGACAACCCCAAAACTAAAGGAATTGAAGGGTCTCGTGTGGTCCTAATCGTGGATTTCGTCCAAGACCAAACCAAGAAAGTAAAAGTGTTGTGGGAAGGTAGGGGACCAATAGTAAAATAAATTTATTATAAGAAACAACAGGAGAATATAATTGGTAAGGCCAATAAATTCTTGGGTTAAGTACATCCAGTTCAATGCAGAATTCTGAATGACAACCCCCCATAGTCTACTTGTAACCCCCCTTATAAACTGCATCCTGTTCATGGATTTGGCATCAATCCACGGTCAAGATTCATCCCCCCAATAAATAATGAGGTTAAAAAATTATGACCTGGACTGATCAGTCATTTTTCCTAAATTTTATACAAGCTGGGACCACTCCAAGACACATAAGAAGCTTTGATGACATTACTAACCAATGAAATAATCAATTACCAAGTTAGCGCCAGCATGAAACTTCTATTTTAGTTTGAATATACCAAGCTAGTGTTAGTTCGAACTTCTATTTTAGTTTGAATTTCTATCTTAGTTCGAACTTACTAAGTTGGTGCCAACACATAATTTCTATTTTATTTCGAATTTACCAAGCTAGTGTTAGTGCAGGACTTCAATTCTAATTCAAAGTTACCAAGTTAGTATTAGATCATGATTTCTGAACTTTTGTTCAATTATGACTTTCTTTTTGAAGAGTTTTAGTAGGATTATATTATGGAGTGTTTTCATAGATTAGGAAACTTTCTTGTAGGAGTCATAAGGGTGTAAGCCTATATAAAGTGTAGTTAGGGGAAGGCTAAGGTGGCACTTGATAAATCTAAAATTTGAAGTCTAAAAAGTTAAAATGATATTAAAAGTGTTTGAAATCTAAAAAGAGGCATAGATGCTTTTCTATTTTTTAGAGGCTCTGAATACTCAACCTTGTTTGTGTTGGACCAAACCTTATCCTTAACAACCACTCGGTTTAGAGGACAAGTAGTAGCATGGTGGCATCAATTGAAGGTTATGCAATAGAAGAGAGGTATGGAAAAGATTAAGACATGGGAGAAACTTAAAGCAATGATAAGGCCAGAATTTCTACCTCAATTATATTCCTTTACTTTATCAAGAATTGCAAAATCTAAACGAAGAAACTGATATAGTAGATGAATATACAAAAAAGTTTCATCTATTAGTGGCCCAAAATGAGTTAGTTGAAACTAAAGACCAATTGGTGGCTAGATATATAGGTGGGCTGAGAGCAAATATTCGAGATATATTGGACCTATTTGATTGTTATAATGTTTCTTTGGCACACCAACATGCTCTAACCATAGAAAGACAGAGCAACCAGCCTAATCAATTGAGTCGAACCCAATGTAATGTGGCTAGACCACCCCTACGTAGTAATTCCAACCTCCCTCTAAATTCAACTACCCAGCCACAGTCTCATGGGCTGAACCAAAACTAAAGATGTGGACCTAATCAAAACCAGGTGGATCCACCTGGACTGAAGTGTTTTAATTGTGGTGAAACAGGCATAAATTTGTTGAATGTTCAAGGGGTGATAAAAGAAAAGAGCCGATGCTTGTAGAAGATGAGAGTGAAATCCAATTATAAGCATTTGACTATTCAACCCCACCTGTGTTTGACTCTTATAATGAAGAAACCTTAGTGGGAGAAATGGTGTATGGAGATGTGTGAGAGGCCTTGGTGATGCAACGGTCATTCCTAACTCCTACGAATGAATCATCGAATTGGTTAAGAAATAATATCTTCTACACTACGTGTACTATGGGTGGGAAGGTAGCAAGACTTGTAATTGATAGTAGGAGTTGTAAGAATGTTATAGCGGAAGTAGCCATTCGCAAGTTGAACCTAAAAACTCAACAATACCCTCACCCCTCCAATCTTGCATGGCTAAATAGAAAGAACGAGGTTTCAGTTACACAACGGTGTCTAGTGAGCTTTTCTATTGGCAATAATTATAGTGATCGTGTGTGGTGTGATGTTGTATGTATGGATGCTTGCCCTTCGCTACTTAGGCGCCTATGGCAATTTGACCACTACATAGTCCATGATGGATGAAAGAACAATTACTCTTTTGAGTTTAAAGGGAAAAAACTGATCTTATGTCCACCATAAGAAACTATACCTAAACCGAAACTCGGGGAGGGTTCTAGCGCTTTTTCCATGACTGAATTCACAAGTTCCTTAAAAGAGATAGGTGTTTTGTATGCTTTAATTGATAAGGGGGTTAAGTTGAAAGGTGTGGAGGTTCTAGAGGAGGTGAGGCCTTTGCTTGATGAATTTAGTGATGTGTTTCCCGAGGACTTACTAGCAAAATTACCAGCATTAAGGGATATTCAATATTGCATAGATTTAACTTCGGGTGCTAGTCTCCCCAACGAGGCCCATTATAGAATGAGTCCCATTGAACATGAGGAGTTACAAAAGCAAGTAGATGAACTGATTACTAAGAGGTTCATACGAAATAGCATGAGTCCATGCACGATTCCCTCTTTATTAGTGCCAAAAAAGAATGGCATTTTGAGGATGTGTGTTGACATCCAGGCAATTAATATGATAACCATCAAATACCGATTTTCAATTCCAGGCTTAAATGACATGTTGGATTAGCTTTCTGGGGCCAAGGTGTTCACTATGTTGGACTTGAAATCAGGCTACTATTAAATTAGAATTCCTCTTAGTGATGAATGGAAAACAACGTTCAAAATGAGGGATGGTTTGTATGAATGGCTAGTGATGCCATTCGGCTTGTCAAATGCACCATGCATTGATATGAACACTCATTTGTTACATCTTCAAGATATACTTATGACTTTGCACAGGGAGCAAATTTATGCAATTATGAAGAAGTGTATCATTAACATAGATCGGGTCTTATTCGTTGTGTATGCCATTTCAAGGAAAGGAGTTTCTATCAACCCAGAGACGATTTGTGTCATGGTTGAGTGGCCCATCCCCAAAACACTTACTGGAGCACGAAGCAGAAAGGGCCTTCATTAAGATTAAGGCATGATTGACAGTTGCACCTATGCTAGCCCTTCCCAACTTCGAGTAACCCTTTGATGTTGATTGTGATGTCTTTAAGGTTGGAGACGATGTTGTTTTCAGCAAAGGTGACCAACTCATAGCCTATTATATTGAGAAGTAGAATGGATCACCTCAACTACTCAATTTGTGATGTAGAATTCTATGCAGTGGTGCAAGCGCTACGGTGTTGGCAACATTATCTCATCTATAAAGAGTTCATCCTATAATCGGATCATGAGGCACTTAAACATATTGGAGGCCAACATAAGTTGAATACAAGACATGCTAAATGGGCAGCATACCTCTAAGAATATTCATTTGTGCCAAAACACAAGTCAGGTGTGCACAATCAAGTTACAGATTCACTCAGCCGAAGGGGAGCCATGTTATTCACATTCTACGCACAGTTAGTGGGGTTTCATACTTTCCTTGAATTATTTTTCATTGACTTTTATTTTCTTGGAATCATGGAGGATGTGCAAGCAAGTAGAAGGACATACTTTGAGGTATATGATGGCTTCCTATTCAAGGGGACCCACTTATGCATACTCAATTGCTCGTGAGGCTGAAAATCGTCAAAGAGCTTTGAAGGGGACGATAAGTTACTTTTGGCCTAAGATAACGAGAGACATCACAAGGTTTGTGGAACATTGTCACATATGCCTTGTTTCAAAGGGGACAGTAACCAATGTTGGATTATACATGCCCCTCCTAGTTCTTAAAGGACCTTGGATAGATATATCTATAGATTTTCTTCTTTGATTGCCATGTACCTAGTAACAAGTAGATTCTATATTGGTGGTCGTAGACCATTTTTCAAAAATGGCTCACTTTGTGGCATGTAGGAAGATAATGGATGCCTCACTTATTGCTCGTTTATTCTTCAACGAGATTGTCAAACACCATGGCTTACCATCTTCGATTACTTCAGATAGAGACTCCAAATTCATTTCACACTTTTGGAGAAGTCTTCGGATGCTAATGGGTACTTCATTACAATTTAGTAGTTTATATCATCCTCAAATAGATGGCTAAACAACAATAGTCAATACGAGTTTGGGAAATTTTTTGAGAACCCTTGCAACTTGCCATAAACGATAATGGGATCTCTTATTAGCACAAGCTGAGTTTGCCTACAATAGGTCAAAAAATAGGAGTTAGGGCCAACCCTCGTAGCATCCTTGATCTTGCTACTTGTACTTGGTCAGGCCAAATTCATGGCAAAGCTGATGATATGGTACAAAAGTTTAAGAATCTTTGAAAGAAGTCCATAACAAGTTGGAGGTAGCTAATGCTAAGTACAAACAACATGTTGATAGAAAAAGGAGGAAAGGGGTATTTGATGCGGGAGACTATGTTTGGGCCATTTTAACAGATGACCACTTATTGGTTAGGCAATGTGGAAAGTTGACACCAAAGAAGGTTGGACTATATGAGATAGTTGAAATTATCAATGAGAACGCTTATAGAATAAAGCTACCAAGTCATACGTACCCATGATCTGTTCAATGTCAAACACTTGGTACCATATGTTGGCGATTAGTCAAATGATGATTTGAATTTGAAGACGGATTCTCTCCAACCCGGGGAGTATGATGCAATACAGGAGAAGGCCAATAAGTTTTATGTAAGTTGAGACCACTCCAAGACACATAAGAAGATTGGATGACGATGACGTTACTAATCCAACCGAGTAATCAATTACCGAGTTATCGCCTGCATGAAACTTCTATGTTCGAATTTACCAAGTTAGTGCCAGTGTAGAACTTCTATCTAACTTACCAAGTTAGCGCTAGTACAGTATTTATATCTTAGTTCAAATTTACCAAGCTAGTGTCAACGCATGACTTCTATTTTAGTTTAAAATTATCAAGTTAGCATTAGATCATGATTTCCAAATTTTTGTTCAATTAGAATTTTATTTTTGAAGAGTTTTAGTAGGACCCTATTATGGAGTGTTTTCATAGATTAGGAAACTTTCTTGTAAGAGCCATAAGGGTGTAAGCCTATATAAAGAGTAGCTAAGGGAAGGCTAAGAGAGTTTTTTGAGGTTGATTTTCTCTTAATTATTCAGTGAAGAATTTTTTCTTTCTGATAATTTGATTTCTGCTCTTTACTTTAAAGATTTTCTCAACATAGTTTGTTTCTGTACTGTGCCAAATTCTTTATAAACAACTATATATACATATAAATACTTGGTTAATGAATCAAGTCATTGAACCCTCTTTGAGCATTCAGTCTATCTCTATTTCAGTTTCCACTGTTATAGAAGTTCAAGAACCATCTTCCCACGTCTAAAACATTCGGGGGATCTCCTGTGAATTCCCTCTATCAGACACCGTTTTATCTGGCTTCTTCTTTCCTTGACACCAATTCCTCCTACTCTAACCTGCAAACCAGTGTTCTACCAGCTCACCTACACTTCTCCGAGTTATGACAAACCCAGGGATGCCATGTCAGAAATTCTAGGAGAGGTGATTGCAATTACTAAACTTTTAGGAGAGATTTCAGCAATAGTTGGAAACTTCATCAATTAACCCCGTTTAAGGAAACACTTCTGTCTTCCACGTAATATCTCTCAAATTCCACACAAAAAATGGTAAAATGTAATTAGCAACCATAGCTTAACTGTATTGACCAAGTAACTGGGTCCAAAGTTAAAAAGGAGCGTGCGCAGCAAATTATGTTGTGGAACTTGTGGTCAGTTGAATAGGTGTTTTATGGTAGATTCCCATTATCCATGTTGACGGGATCTCGACAAGGTTTCTTTCCTGCAACAAGTCCCACTAACCATCACGAATCTCCACTTCCTTATCCTTAACCATGATTTATTTTACTAAATCATCTTCTTCAATAAACAACAAATATACACTATTGTATGGATCTATTTGAAAAGTGAGATGGGAACATGATTAGAGTTGAATGCATGTATACGGCAAGAACTCCTGGAGATTTTTCACTCTCCACTCCGACCATATGTGCTAGTGTACCATGGAATGCTCGTCTCCACTCCGACCATATATTCCAACTAATTACAACTATTCCTATTGGTTAGGTTTGTTGAAAAAATCTTTATTTTTGTTATTTGTTGGTCAGCTGTCCTAGTTTTTAGGAAGATTGTTATTAGTTGGAGCATTGCTGAACTAGTCTTCAGCAAGTTTGTTAAGTGGTTGTGATTTTACCAAATCTTTAGCTTAGTGGTTACTGGTTCCTATTTTTATGCTTCTATCTGTTGATGTAGGTGCTTATTTAAAGGCCATTTCTTAATGAAATTATGCAGTGAGTTGGTTTTCATTCACCAGATATTTCCTACTATATTGCCTCTGATTTTTTTTTTTTGCAACAGTGGTATCAGAGCCACAAAAGTGAAACAGGAAGAGTGCAACAACAACTCTTTCTTCCATTGCAGCAGCAATTTCTATGGCTTCTGAAAATTTTGTTCAACCTGCAATCCCACGCTTTGATGGTCATTATGATCATTGGAGCTTGTTGATGGAGAATTTCTTGAGGTCCAAAGAATATTGGCAGGTCGTTGAAAGTGGCATAAAAGAGGCAACAGCTGGAGTTGTTTTGATAGATGCACAAAAGATAGAACAGGAGGCACAAAAGCTGAAAGATTTAAAGGCAAAAAATTATCTCTTTCAAGATATTGATCGTTCAATCTTGGAAACAATTCTTTGCAAGGACACCTCCAAGCAAATATGGGACTCCATGAAGAAGAAGTATCAAGGGAACACAAGGGCGAAGCGTGTGCAACTCCAAGCTCTTCGTAGAGAGTTTGAGGTTCTTCAAATGAAGTCAGGGGAGTCAGTTTCAAAGTACTTTTCGAGGACAATGACAATTGCAAACAAGATGCGGATTCATGGAGAGAAGCTAGAGGATGTGACCATTGTTGAAAAGATCCTTCGTTCAATGACACCCAAGTTTAATTTTGTGATTTGTTCTATTGAAGAGTCTAAAGACATTGATACTCTTTTAATAGATGAATTGCAAAACTCTTTGTTGGTTCATGAGCAGAAAATAACCTAGCAAGACAATGAAGAACAAGCACTGCAGGCAGCAACAAGCTCAAGAGGACATGGAAAGGCAAGAATACACACCAGAGACAAGGAGACAAGAAAGGTGTTGAATCTCAAGGAAACTGGAAGGCTCATGATGCTCAGAGTTCAACAGGATCTAAACCAAAGTCAGCTGACAAATCCAAGGTGGAATGTTATCGTTGTCATAGGTATGGTCACTATTGCTCAGAATGCCGTACAAATTTAAATAAACATCGAGGGGAGAGGTCTAGCTTTGCAGAGAAGGAAAAAGAAGAAGTTTATCTCCTAATGGTGTGTCATACTATGGAGGAAACTCACCCGAATTTATGGTACTTGGATACGGGCTGCAACAACCAGTGTGGAGACAAATCAATTTTCTCTGATTTGGATGAATCATTCTGAGATACTGTTAAATTTGGTGATAACTCTAGAGTATCTGTTTTGGGAAAAGGAAGTGTTATAATTCAAACCAAAGGAAAGTTTCATTATATTTCCAATGTATTATTTGTTCCAAATCTAAAAGCTAATCTGCTTAGTGTTGGCTAGCTTCAAGAAAAGGGATATGAGATCTCAATTAAGGATGGAGTTTGTCGAGTCCAAGATGAAAAGTTGGGTTTAATTGCCCAAGTACAAATGACAACAAATCGGATGTTTCCTTTGTATCTCCATCACATTACCCACAAATGTCTCGCTGCAAAACTAAAAGACATAGCATGGCTATGGCATTTTCGCTATGGTCATCTCAGTTTTGGTGGTTTGAAGACCTTGCAGTAGAAAAACATGGTGGCAGGCCTTCTCGAATTTGAGTCTCCTTCAGAAATCTGCGAGGAATGTGTTGTTAGCAAACAACACAGAGATGTTTTTCCAAAAGGAAACTTGGAGGGCTAAGAAGGCACTGGAACTAGTACATTCTGATTTGTGTGGGCCAATTATACCAACATCAAATGGAGGTAAACGATATTTCATATCATTTATTGATGACTTTAGCCGAAAAACCTAGGTGTATTTTTTGCAGGAAAAGTCGAAGGCTTTCGCAGCCTTTCAAAGGTTTAA
Source organism: Nelumbo nucifera (assembly GCF_055504915.1). Lineage (NCBI taxonomy): Eukaryota > Viridiplantae > Streptophyta > Magnoliopsida > Proteales > Nelumbonaceae > Nelumbo > Nelumbo nucifera. Next base: position 27,755,919 of record NC_142656.1, on the reverse strand, counting down.
AGCACTAGCTGAAAATGAAGTTGGCAATCCAATTAAGATTTTACGTACTGACCAAGGTGGATAGTACAACTCGCAAGAGTTTGCTAATTTTTATGGCAAACATGGAATTAAAAGACAGCTAACCACAGCTTATACACCTTAGCAAAACAATGTAAGCAAGAGGAAAAATAGAACGATTCTTAATCTGGTGCGAAGCCTTCAACAAAGAAGTGGTCTTCCTAAGAGTTTATGGCCTGAAGTAGTTAGTTGCAGTGTTTATATTTTGAATAGAAGTCCCACACTAGCTGTTCAAAATATAACTCCTAAAGAAGCATGGAGTGGGAATAGACCAGTTGTAGATCATTTTCATGTGTTCGGGTGTATAGCATACACCCATGTTCCAGATCAAAGAAGAAGAAAGTTAGATGACAAAGGTGAAAAATGCATTTTTCTTGGTTTTAGTGATCATTCAAAGGCCTAAAAATTGTATAATCCTATCACCAAGAAAATTGTTATTAGTTGTGACGTCATTTTTGATGAAGAAAAGACATGGTTATGGAGCAACAATACAGGTGGACAGCAACTTCCAACAGATTTTGATGAGGGAGATGCAGATGAAACGCAACAGCAGCAATAACAAAATGCTCCAACAATTCCAGCCCCTCATAATACTCAAAATGACATCCCTACAGCCTCTGAAACTTCACCACCAACAACAGAATCTGATGAACAACTTGATGTTGCAGCAGGTTCTCGTTCTCAACGTGTCAGAAGAAGACCAACATGGATGTCAGACTATGAGGTACCCAACATAAATGATATTGATGATCCACTTACACATTTTCCCTATTTTCAAATTGTGATCCTACAGCTTTTGAAGTTGCTATCAAAGAAGAAAAATGGCAGAAAGCCATGGATGAAGAGATTGCAGCTATTGAAAGAAATAAAACCTGAGAATTGACAGACCTTCCAAAGGGACAAAAGACGATTGGTGTTAAGTGGGTTTACAAGATGAAGTTGAAGGAGAATAGCAAAGTTGATAAGTACAAGGCGCGTTTGGTGGTCAAAGGTTATAAGCAAGAGTTTGGTGTGGACTACAAAGAGGTATTTGCTCCTGTAGCCAGACATGATACAATCACATTGATGATTGCTTTAGCAGCACAAAACTCATGGCCCATTTTCCAATTGGACATGAAATCTGCATTTTTACATGGAGATTTAAAAGAAGAGGTACTTATCTATCAACCTCCTAGTTATGTGAAACTCGGTAGTGAGCATAAAGTTTACAATTTAAAAAAGGCTCTATACAGACTAAAACAAGCACCTAGAGCTTGGTACAGTCGTATAAATTATTATTTTTTAAAGGAAGGTTTCAAAAAGTGCCCATACGAGCATATGCTTTACTCAAAAATTGCAAATGAAGGAAAATTGCTTATTGTGTGCTTATATGTAGATGATTTGATATACTCTAGAAATGATAGAGCAATGCTTGAAAACTTTAAACAATCCATGATGCTTGAGTTTGAAATGTCTAAGAGTAGTGCAATCTGATGCTGGAATTTTTGTGTCTCAAAAGAAATATGCCCAAGAAATTTTGGACATGTTTGATATGAAGAACTGTAACTCAGCCACTACACCAGTTGAGACAGGATTGAAGCTTGTGAAAAATCCAACAAGAAAAGGGGTTGACAACACTCTTTACAAGCAAATGGTTGGAAGTTTAATGTACTTGACAACAACATGATCTGATTTAATGTATGCTGTAAGTCTTATTAGCAGGTATATGGAGCAACCAAAGGAAATTCATCTTCTAGCTGCAAAGAGGATTCTTCGGTATTTGCGTGGTACTACTGAACTCGGGCTTTTATACAAGAAGGGTGAACAATCATGCTTGATTGGATTTATAGACAGTGACTATGCTGGAGATTTGGATGATAGAAAAAGCACATCTGGATATGTTTTTATGTTGGGTTCTGCAGCTGTTTCGTGGTCATCAAAGATGCAGTCATTAGTTACTTTGTCAACAACAGAAGCCGAGTTTGTAGTAGCAGCTTCTTGTGGTTGTCAAGCACTTTGGTTGAGAAAAATTCTCAAGGAGATGCAGTTTGAGCAATCGGGTTCTACCCAGATTTGCTGTGACAATAACTCAGCAATTAAGCTCTCCAAAAATCCTGTTCTTCATGGAAGATGCAAGCACATAGATGTGATGTATCACTTCTTGCATGATCTCACAAAGGATGAAGTCATTGATCTCGTTTATTGTAGATGTGAGGACCAAGTTGCTGATGTTTTTACTAAGCCCCTGAAATTAGCTGTTTTTCTAGAAGACTCATTTGAGGGGATTCTGGTGTTGACATTAGTTTAAGAGAGGGTTTGTTGAAAAAATCTTTATTTTTGTTATTTGTTGGTCAGCTGTCCTAGTTTTTAGGAAGATTGTTATTAGTTGGAGCATTGCTGAACTAGTTTTCAGCAAGTTTGTTAAGTGGTTGTGATTGTCCTATTTTTATGCTTCTTCCTTAATGAAATTATGCAGTGAGTTGTTTTTCATTCACCAGATTTCCTACTGTATTGTCTCTGTTTTTTTTTTTTTTTTTTTTGCAACAAGGTTGTCACATTTAAAGAACTCCCTCTGCTTTCTTGATATATTGTACCTCCAAAACCAGAAGCTAGATTGCAATACAGGGTGCTAATCTTTACTTGTTTGTCGTCAAAATTGACCACCCATTAACCATTCTCTGTATTCTACCGGAAACACTGACTATAGTTCCTCCACAAGTTGGCCTAATTGGTTCACTACTAACAAAATGCTTCGTTGGATTCCACCACACAACACCACTGCTCTCTGCATGCAACGTTGTCCATCATTATTAAGTCTTCGCATTGAATTGAAATAGATTTTCTTGCCCAAGTAGAAATACACATAATATGTGAGGGAGGTGGTCAAAGTCCAACTACTAAGACACATAATATGTGCAGTGTACATGTTTTTGGGTATCTCGAATTTTGTCTTAGAGTGGCTAAAGAGATTAAAATTTTAAAGATAATTCCCACAATCTGGTATATATAGAACTCACCATTCCTTTTACCATACAAATTGATTAGTATATAATTTTAGATTAAACTAGTATTCTTACGAGTGAGAAGTGTTAGAAAATAAAACCTATTCAAACACCTCACTTAACAACATAACTTTTTAGGTTGAATAGTTCTTTGAGATGGTACAGATCTACTTTGACCGAGTGGTCTAGTGTTCAATTCTTCGTCACCTCCATTATAATTCCACACTTTGAGCTCAATGGTTCTTTGAAAAGAAGGATTACGAACTTGATAACTTGTAGCTTTTACTATATATAATTTCTTCTCGCAGACACTAGAAATGCTTTGTCAATGTACAACCACCATACAAATGTCTTATCAATATATTTATATATATATACATATCTATCTATCTATCTATCTATATATACTGCCACGGTACAAAATCGGCTTTCGTTTAAGCTTCTTTTAGTGGCTTCTCTGCTCAACCAAACTTCATCACTCCCAATGGGAAGTTGAAGCATGCCGAAGCTCTAGTAAGGACTTGTCTGGGAAGCTGAGTTGAAGATATAAGCTTTGATTCAATTCAGCTACATAAATAACATAAGTTATGTCAATTGCTTAGCTGCCTATCAGATAAGTCAGAGAAGTCACAATCTTGGTAATTATAAGGCACTCTGGATCTAGATAACCTATTCAATGAGTCCATCAACTAGTTAATTGACAATTGATTAATTTGTAGGGACAGAGCTAGGATTTTTCTTTTTTTTTTTGTGTGTGTAGGGAAGGGATAAACGTCAGCAGCTAAGGGGGTAAATAAAGATATATAGGGGTCCAAATATCCAGAAGATAAATGGAGATTTTGGGGCATAGGGAACACCATGGCTCCTCCTGGTCTCCACCAAGGTGAATTTGATTCATTGGATTTTTCACCAAATATGGCTTATAAGTTGTGGGTCTCATACATTGAAAACCAGAAGCTAGCAACTACATTTCAGCCCTCACAACCTGGCAACTACATTTCAGATAAATGGAGATTCTGTTCCATAAAATTTCTTGAATGGTTGAAAATACAGCACAAACATATTTGTCACAGTATGTTTGACGGTCAGGAATCCCATGGAGGTTCAGTGAATCTTCCTTATCCGTTCAGATTTCAGACGAGTGGTCCTAGCTCCTGCTGTCAATGACAAACTACACGTTGTGGACCTTGTGGTAAGACCAATAATAGTTTTAGCGTACATTCCCATTGTATTTGATTGGATAGAGTCTCAATGACCAACCTTTTATCCTTTTGATGCTTGAAAAGATGTTCCAGAGGGGCTAAACCATCACCATCGTAGCTTTGTCCCTTTTAATGTTAAGTAAGGCCATTAATCTTTTCCTCGAGCGAGAGGCAATTGCCTTATATTTACCTATTTATACCTCGTTGCCATGGACGATATTATTGTACAGAAGATTAAAGCAGCAGCAGAAAGATGCCTTCACGAAGGCTTCGGAGGAAGCGGCAGTTCGTTACAGAACGGAAGTTGATGGAGCTTCGAAAGAAAATTGCTGTGAGTGAGCAAATGGAGGAAGAAACATTGTTCAAAGTTACCATGGAGAAAATCCTCGTTTTAGAATTGCAAGTAGATATTCTCAAGAGTCTTTTAGAGATCTACGGAGACTAACGAGAAACACTCCTTCCCATCTCAATAATGTGGGCAGTAAGTCAAGAAGCAGAATTTCGATTTTCCTTAATATATGTGAACGTGTGTTTGAGGAATCATTTCCTCTCATGTGCTCTTGTGATGATCTTAATTAATTTGTTCTTCGTTTTCGTTTCCTTCTTGTTATTATTATTCCTTCTTTTTTGACAATCCCAAAACTAAAGGCTGTGTTCGGTTGCAGTGACTGATGCAAAACTGTTAATGCAAATGATTTAGCTGCAAGTTTTGATTTATTTTTGTTTCAAGTTTTATTTTATTTTGTTTGGTTGTATTAAGTAAAATAAGACCAGAACAAAGTAAAACCCAAAACAAATTTAAACCAAAATTTACATTTTTATTTTTATTTGCACTCTTGTACTAGTGCAAATAAAATTGCACAGCAACCAAAGGAATTGAAGGCTCTCGTGTGGTCCTCGTGGATCTCGTCCAAGACCAAACCAAGAAAATAAAAGTGTTGTGCTTGGGTGTGTTGCTGGGAATGTAGGGGACCAATAAATTTATTATAAGAAACAACAGGAAAATACAATTGGGACCCCACAAAAAACTGCCCCCTTCCCCCGGCTACACACATGCATACACAAAGCAACCGAAACCCCTGACCCAAATATAAAGAAATAAAGTAAGTGCACCTCAATTCAGATCACCATGGCATCTCTCTCCCTCCACTCTAATTCTGTTTGCACCTCTTATCCCTGACTTAACCACCTGATCCACGTAGTCACTCTACTTAACAAAACCACTTTCAGCCGTATGCACTCTTCCAAGTTCCACTTCATTCATCTACACACCCTAGACAGCACAACTCTTTGGTGAAGAAGGCTCAACAATCAGGCCCCTCCTACCTCGTGTAGTTTCTCCACTGCAAAGACCAACTCTTAATTACTGCCTTTTTAGAGACACCTTTTGGATGGGGCATGATCAAGGTTGTAATTAAGATCAGGACCCAGCAAGTTTAATAGTGGATTTGGGGTTGAAATTTGATTAAGCATTTAAGGTATAGACTAGGGGGGTTTCAACTTTCAAGAAAGGCCAAAGCGAAATCTGGGTCTTGGCACATGCAAATCTGAATTTTCTCTAATAAATCTTGAGTCTACACACTTACTATGCTTTATATATATTGCAATTGAGCTCATGGAACTAGGGTTAGGATATGTTTGGTGAGTAAGTGGTTTGAGAAATAAGTACTTATTGGTGCTTGGGTTATTTCTAAAATCATTTTCATGAAAATGACAATTCTAATCCTCATGTCAAACATGGGTCCACATGTCACACATGTGGCACTATTGAATAATTTATTTTATTTAAGAAAATACAATAAATAACAGAAAAAATAAATTCATGTAATAATAATAATTATAATAATTATAATAATAATAATAAATTATGGTAATAATAATAATAATGATAATCACAATAATAAAAACAACAACAACAAATAATAATAATAGAAATGGGTTTTTGGCTCTAACAACCCTTTCGAAAAGGCCACTTTTGCCCTTATACAATCGAAAGGGCCAATTTAGACCCTGGACTTCAAAAAAGGGCCAACCGTAGGCAAAGCCAAACAACATTTGTAACGTCATCACCTGCACTATTTGAGATCAATTAAAATAATGAAAAATGTTGAGTTAACATGCCCATTCAGCATCCGACATATCCATGGGGCCCACTCTTGAACGTTAAGCCATACACTTCAACATGGACCATTTTTTTCGATCATTTTTGAATTCTTTCTTGCAAAATCTCTTTGATCAGTAGTTACTCCAGTTTGGTCGTCTTCTCTGACCAACTCCTCCTTCGTTATCATTCTCCATTCATATCCAAGCATCGTATCCCAGTGTCCTTCCATTAATCACTCTACAGCAAAGAAAAAAAAAGAGGTGGGAACAGAGGTATGTATGACTGTGTATGTGAAGGGTTTTGTGGAGTTGATTTAGCTATGAATTTGTTTGTTTCTTTGCCGAGCAATCCCATGTAATTTGTTTTTATTTTGTTTCTTGCTTATTTACTATTGAGTAGGAATCACTATGGTCGTGGATGCAACTATGGAACCGAGATGGTTCATTGGAGGGGGATTTGAGCACACTAATGTCGGGTTTGTGTATGTCGGGGGTGAGGTTAAGCTTATTGAAAATATAGATGTAGATAAGATATTCTACTAGACACTGTTAATAATGGTTGAAGATTGTGGGTATTCGAAGAATGAGGTGAGTAAAATTTTCTACAAGGTGCCGAATATGGGTATTAGTGATGGATTAAGGGAAATGTTCGATGATTCAACCACATTTGGGTTGTTAAAATATGTATCCGATGGTGGGAGTCTTGACACATATATGGAACACACTGTGTCAGCCCCAACATATAATGCAACAATGGTTAGCCCATTAGACTCAAAAGGGATCAGGCTGGTTGTGGATTTGAATGAACATGCACACGAATTTGAATATTCCAAGGGTAATGATAGCCGACATAATGTTGGTGACATTGGATTGACTGATGATGAAATTTTCAAAATTCTTTAGGTGATTTGGAGGATATACACGGTTGTATCACACAAGCCGACCCCATTGAAAGGGCTAGAAAGGTTAGGGTTCACACTGATTGAGGGGTTGTAAATGAAAATCCAACTAGAGTTACTAGTGGAGGAGAGCCTACTAGCGGGATGGAGAAGAAAACCTCACTCAACTGATTAAGGGGGGAAAGCCTTCTAGAGGGAGTGGAGAGGAAAACCCCACTTGAGTGACTGAGAGGGGAGAGGCTGAGGATGAGAATGATGAGAAGTTAGATAATGAGGAGGAGATTGTAGGTGTTGACATATAGTGGTTAATAGACAATGATGAAGAAGAGCTTCAATTAGTAAGACGGAGAGTGAAGGAGATAGTTAGGAAAAAATACTAACGTTAATGTTGCAGGTGTATCAATGGGGGAGAGAGGATATAGTAGTAAATTGATTGGGGCTAAGGAAGCATGAAGCTAACAACCTTCATTTGTTGAATATAAGGAGGAAGGAGAGAGAGGAAAGAGAGGAAAGAGAGGAGAGGGAGTGAAGGAAGGAGGGAATCAATAGCCAGTTTTTACTGAATATGGATCTGATGATGATGTAAGCTATCACATAGTTAGTGGTGGATCAAACAATGAAGCTGAAGTAAATCTTATTAAGAGGAAGCAGAAGAGTTGGTTTGAGTATGACCCTTTTGCTGAGGTTCCCCACTTTGGGTTAGGAATGATCTTTCTCAATAGCAAGCAATGCAAGGGGGTGGTTACAAAGCATGTTAAAAGGAAATGCAAGGACATTAGATTCAAAAAGTGTAAGTCCTAGAGAATTAGGGCTATGTGCAAGGATGAAAACTGCCCATGTACATTTTATGTGTTAGACAGTTATGCCCTTAGCTCCAATCAGATTGATGTACATTTTTGACATTTATTGTAAATGAATAAAGTATATAATCGATTCATGTCATTGTGGTGTGTTTCTGTGTAATACCCTTAAAATGGACACATTTGAGACTCCTGTTAGTTTAGAAGCTTCACAGCCGTTGGATAGATTTGGGGAGATTTATCCTGCCAAGGCTGACACTGATGTGCTGCCAAGTTGGTTGGGGTGGCTTGTCTCAGCTGCTAGGGTGAGACCTGAAGTACATGCAGTGTGAGTTTACTTGAAACCCTGAACTGGACCAAAATTCCAGTATTGCCCTGGACCTTGGAGATAGATGGGCAAAATTGGAATGTTACACCTGACCCCTAGACTCGATTATGATACTGCACTAGGTGTCAGATTGGGTTGTCTTTGATATGCCAATTAGTGAGATCAGTAGAGGGGGTCAAAACGTGGGTATGTTGGAACAGTTCGAGAATTCATTTGAGTGGGTGATCATAGTGACATGATCAGCCCTTTTTCAGACAAAGTGAATGATCGGGGATGCACTCTCTCTGATGGAAACCTAAACCATTAAGAGCCCATGGTGATGGACTCAGGGGTTCATTGTCTCCTATAGTGAATTCGTCCAGGCCTTGTAACAAAGACTAGGCTGAACCCATGTGGTTGATGTATAGATCAATGTTTGGATCCCACGCCATATAAGGATAGCCATCTGGGCAGCATGTTAAGAGGTTAAGTGAGCACATAGACTTAATGGGCCTAAAGCCCAATTCGAACTGGCTTATTAAGATTAATTAAATAGGGGTGGATCTGGGATTTGGATCAGTAGATAAGATAAGATAAGGGATTATCCTTATCCACTTAAAGAGTTCAGATCCAAATAAAGATTTGGATCAAAGGGACTCCTAATTTGATTAGGAAGGCTGATCTTTATCTACAAATAAGATAAGGGATTATCCTTATCTCTTAAAGAGAGTCCAGATCCAAATAAAAGATTTGGATTAGGAAACTCCTAATGGGATTAGGAGATCCTCTCTTTAAGGCTATAAATAGGAGAGTAGGGCAGACCTCCAAACACACTCACAGTTCACTGAATTTAGAGAGAAGACAATATACAGTTTGACTATTCCTGTCTTCTGCTCCTTTTTCTTCCCATTCTTGCCGCCCTTACCTAGTTCGATCTCCACTTGTGGGAGTGATCAAGAATTGTTCTTGATATTGTTTCTTGGTAGAAGAGGCAATCTGAATTCATGCTCACCATCCCTCTACTACATTCTTGCTGAAGAGCTATCCTACAGATTCTGGTTCACCTCACATTGTGTCATCTTCAGTGGAATCAGTTTTTGGTCTTCTTCTTGAGCGTGAGCACATTCATTAGGAGTTACTGTTACTCCATATCAGGTATATCCCTTTCCTCCTTTTTGGTTTCAGATCTGGTCCAGTTTGGTTCAAGATTCATCTTGGAAAATGTAGTTTTCTAAAATAGGGAACTCGATTCCTAGATGAGAGAGAGAAATTTTTGAAATTTCACCCAGCCTTCCTACAAGGATCGGCCATCCATATGATGGATCTCTCATCCCTTCAGTGGTATCAGAGCCAGGTTCAAATCTTGAACAGAATTAAACTAGATCTAGATCTGCGCAAATGGGCAGAAGACGTTCTACTCGATTTGCGCAATTAACATTTTTCTGGGAAATCGGTTCCCAGTTTTGTAATTAAAAACATATGTGCCAAAGCACAAATGTTAGTGGAGCTTCAAAAATTATAGGGTGACTTCTAGAGTAATAGTTGAATACTTCATAAAGAAGATGTAGTATTCAGCTTAGAAATTAGATAAGAAGGATTTTCAAACTAGTGTTAAGGAGCACGTATTCTACAATGTTACCCTCTCACAGTGTAGGAGAGAAAAGTAGACGGTTAAGAATCACTTTGTAGGCGACCCTTATTTGGAATATAATTTAGTTTATGATTATGCTATAGAGTTAGTGAGGTCTAATCCTAGCAGTTCGGTGTATGTAAAAGATCACAAAGGGAACAAGGGTGAAAAACCTAGTTTTAAGAGGTTTTATATTTGTTTTGATGCATGCAAGAAGGGATTTGTGGTTGGTTGTAGGCTAGTGATTGGACTAGATGGGTATTTCTTGAAGGGACCTACTCAGTTAGAGCTAACCTCTATTATTGGAAGGGATGCAAACAATCGGATGATGTCAATAACAATAGTGCTACACTTTTATATCTGACCAACAAAGGTATTTAATTAACCTTTATATTTTATATTTATATACATGTTTGATTAATAAGGCTAACTTTATGTTATGACTATGAATTTTTTAGGATTTGGAGAAGGCAGTTACAGATCTTTGGCTTAGTGCAGAACATAGGAAGTGTGCAAGGCATGTATTTGAAAACTTGAAGAGCAAAACACAAGGGCAGGGAGTTGTATCAACAATTTTGGATGTGTGCTAAGGCCACCACACTTGCTGATTTTTAGATTGACGTGAAGAAGCTAGGGAGGTTTAAAGCCTAGTGCTAAAGAGGATTTGATGAAAAGAGATTTTATGGATTGGTCAAAGGTCTATTTTAGGACATCATCAAAGTGTGATTGTGTTGACCACATGTTTGAGACATTCAATGGAGGCATTATTGTGTTCAAACATAAGGCCATTATTTCAAAGTTTGAGGATATTAGAGTGAATGTAATGTCAAAGATAGTGGAGAAAAATGTGTTGCTTTCAGTTTGAGGGAGGATTTGGGCCCAGGGTATGGGAAATGATAAAGGAATATAAAGAAGAGACCGCCCGGACTAGAGTGATTTAGAAAGGGGAGTTAGGGTATAAGGTGCAAGTAGGTCCAAACAAATATGTTGTTGACATGGTGAAGCAAACTTGCACTTGCAGGAGATGGAACTTGACTGGCATACCCTATCCTCATGCCATATGTGCCATTCTATATAGAAAAGAAAAGATAGAAGATTATGTGGCACATTGCTATAGTAAGGAAGTTTTATTGAAAACATACTAGTATGCCATGCAGCTAGTGGCTGGGATGAAATTTTGGCCCAAGTCCTCTACTAAAGAACCTAGGTCACCAATACCTGTGAAGAAGAGAAGGCCTAGGAAAAAGAGGATTCCAGAGGAATGGGAGACTCCCGAGGGGGTACAAGGCTAAGTAGGATAGGCAAGATAATGACATGCTAGTATTTTTACAAGCATGTACACAATTAGAGAACATGCCTTATTAAGAAGATTGACAAGTTGAATCTATATTAATTAATTATATATATTGATTTTGCTTAATTATATTTAAATTTGTATTGTGGTTTCAAGTTGGTTTCAAGGGTAGAGTAGGTTCTAGGTTTGGTGAGAGTTTCCAGGCCAGTTAAGGCTAGGTCAGGTCAGGGTAGGGTCTAGGCCAAGTTAGGTCAAGGCTGGGTATAGGCTAAGTTAGGTCATGGCTAGGTACAGGACAAATTAGGTCATGGCCGGTCCAGACCAGTTTAGGTCATGACTAGGTATAGGCCATGTCAATTTATAGCTGGGTCCAGACTATTTCAGGTCATGGATTGGTACAAGCGAAGACAGTTCATGGTTGGGTATAGGTTAGGTCAGGTTAGGGTTGGGTCTAGGTCAAGTCTGGCCAGGGTGGGTACAGGTTGGTATGGTAGGCTGGGGTGGGTCAGCACATGCCTATACACAAGCCACCTCCAACCTAGTGATTGGGTTAGGAGGGTTCAGAGTCAAGGGCCAAGAGTATAATGAACACCTTGAACATTTCAATCTATTAAGGCCACTTTAAAGAGTTCATTTGAACAAAGGGTGATTGAGGTCTCCTCCCTCTCTCTTTTTTATCCAAGAAAGCTTCTACAAGGGTTAGTTCCTTTTGAAAATTTTAGGATTGAAGCAAGGTGGTAGAGAGATCTCCTCTCAACCCCTTTTCATCCAATTCTAAACTTTCTGCTAATGAGCAAAGTGAATTGGATTATTCAAGGAGCTTATTACTCTCTTGAGAAAACTTTACATTAGTGACTTCACAAGAAAGATAATGAAATAAACACATTCGTCAAGAAAGACACGCTAGAAGAATACTCAAAGTGAAAACATGTTGCATCAAAAGACTATTAAAATTACATGAGAATAAGCTAATCATATCCTAACACATTTTCAAGAAGATTAAGACACCCTAAAACCAACAATTTGCAACACATTTTAGCACTCATAAAGAACAAGGATTAAAGAAAAGCATGGAGAATTCCACTGCTAAGCATCATACCATTAAGCTATCTAGAATGCGCTAGCACATTCTAGCACATTTGCAAGAATTGTGAAGCACAATACAGCCACCAACTTGCAACACATTTCAGCAACTAAGGACAACTATAAAAAAAAAAGAAAAAAGAAAAAATGGGGGGTTCTACTTGAAAGGGGTGAAGAGCTCACTTTGATTTGTAACCTTTAATTGAATACTGCAAAGGCAATGAAGCAAGTTGTTGACAATCCTAGTGGGGGACTAATCATTCTTGTGGTAATTTTCCTTCTTGGCTGAACATGATGTCCTTCTAGGTTCAAGATTGATTGGAGTTGACTTTTCCTCCTTTTTCTTCTTGGTCGAATGGGAAGGAGGTTATTTCAGCCCTCCTCTCTTTCTTTCTTTTTCCTATGTTTTCTTTCTCACTTCTTGTTCTCCCTTCGCTGAAAATAGTGGGAGTTCTTCTTGGGGTTATCTCTTTCCTTTTTTTTCTTTTGTTTTTTTGTTTAGATTGTGGTTATTTGGACTAAATGCTTAGAATGGAGGAAGGGCTGTAGATTTGGTTAGATTAAGGAAAAAAACTAGAAAGATAGAGATTTTTCTTGGCTAGGTGATGGAATGTGAGAGGAGATAGGTTTTAGTTATGAGTGAGTTGGAGAGGTGAGGAGAAGGTGATGATGGAGGGATTTGGGGTTTTAGTTTAGGTTGACATAAGAGAGAGGAGAAATGGGATTCCTTTACTTGGCTGACAATGGTGGATGGTTCTCCATCTTCTTCTTCTTCTTCTTCCTTCTTTTTCCTAATCAATTCAACTAGCCCTTTGTTGTGTTCCTTTTTTTTGGTTGTTCTTATGGGAAAGGGGGAGAGTGGAGGAAGGAGGAAGGAAATGAGAGGAGAGGAGGAAGTAAATGAGAGAGGGAGAGAGAAACCTTGGTTCGGTTGGAAAAGTAGGAGAGTCTGGTTGAGAGGTGTGTGAGAGAATCCATCCATGAGTTGGTTTAGTTCAATTTTTTTCTTGGACTTTTTCTCCCTTTTTTTCTTTTATTTTTTCCTTGGGTTTTCCTTTAAAACCAGATGTGGTTAGGCTGGTTCGATTCAATTTAGTTTGGTTTGGGATGATTTGGTTGGGTTGTGACTGAATAGAGGGAGTTTGGTTAGGGTTCGGTTGAGTCTTGGTTAGGGTGTGAAAGGATAAAAAAGATGAAGTATTTGAGATTTGTTGGTTCTAATCCATAGGGTACGATGATTCTAGAGTTTTTCTCTTTTTTTTTTTTCTTTTACTTTTTTTCTTTTTTTTTCATTGGATTTATTTCTTTGACTGAATTAATGCTAGGGAACAACCTTCCTTAAAAGGCTCCCCAATGTCTCCCTTATTTATGGGTAAAATGAGGGGAAATATTAAATTTGAAATTAGTTTGCTTAACTGAATTTGAGAGAGAGATAGTTGGACTGGTAGCTACTGTTTGTTGTGTTAGGGTTTTGGGAGTGCTAAGTGAGGATTAGACCAATCCTAGGGTGGAGAAGCAAAGGGAATTTATATCTAGGGCTAAGGTTGCATCTAGGGTTGATGGGGGCTCTTGGGTGATTTCTAGAAATGTGTAAGGACCTAAATATATGAAAATGTGTAGGGGGAGTTTTGCAATGAAAGGGCAAGTCTAAGGGGTACGACACATAGGATTCAGTGGATGGGATTAAAACCTCAAGATGCTAGGGTTTGTCACAACCATTGAGATCGTACAAATTGGAATTTTCGTAGATGGAGGGGAGAAATGGGGAATTTTGTAACAAAAATTTCCATGGAGGTTCCAAGGTGTCCAAAAAGGCTAACAATGGGGTTTGGTAGTCTTGGGGGTGTGTCAAGGTAAGAAATCATGATCCGGAGTGTATCGGGCAACAAAGGCCATTAGATCAGGATCTTACTTGATAGATAGGCAAAATGGTCATTTTGGGTCTATAAAATGGAAGATGGTTGATCGAGGTATCTAGAAAGGTGATAGTAGTTATGGACAACGAGAGCCCTCAATTTGAAATCTTTTCAGATGAGGGGTTAATGGCTATTTTAGGTTCTAAAATTTGTTGGGTTGTCAATCATGAAGTTTTAACAAAGTTTAAAGGTGTCAAATGATGAATGATGATGGATATCCTAAATTTGGAGAGTATCGTGCAATGAGGATGATTCATTTGGGATCTTTTTAAGTAAAGAGTAAAGTAGTCATTTCGGATCTAAGATTTGGTGAATTGTCAATCGAGAGGTTATGATGGGGTTTGGACGTATTAGACGATGTGTAACAATAGATAACTTGAATTTGGAAAGTATCAGGCGATGAGGGTGGTCATTTGGAATCCTTTTAAGAGAATGGTAAAATGGTTAGTTTGGGCCTTATTTGTTATCTTTCAAAGATATTTTCTTAACTTATATTGTTGTGAGACCTAGTTTGTGGACTTGGGCCTTATTTGTTATGTGATGTTACACATGGTTTTGAAAACCAAATCAAGACTAGATGGTCGGACCAAAAAACCCTAGAACTGGTCAGGTTACACATTTGTTATGTGATGTTACAACTTGATGTAGACTTTTGACTCCCTGTTGAGTTGTATTAGTAGATCAATCTCCAGTATCTCCTTAGCTAGAGAGAGGATGATGATAGTTTAAATTCACATTGAAGTATAGAGAAGCACTCAATAGAACTTCAACTTCATTGATGTAGTATTTTAGCTTTTTTGTTCCCATTAAGCACAGAGAAGCTTATTAAAGATACGCACCTAGATACACACTCCCTGTTGGGTTTGTTTGCATGTTTACTAAGTAGATCATTCAACAGCCCAATAGACAAGAAGAAACATTGAGCTCTTGGGGTCTTGTCCTTAAAGACCAGCACTGTTCTGTTTGCATCAGGATGTTAAAAACAGCTGGGAAGGCTATTTTCAATGGGGAAAGACCAAAAGCTTCTTTTGAATATGGCTTAATTTTTCGGTCTTTCTGTGCACTCATCCTCGGGTTTTTAGTCTTTTGAGTTTCCCATAAATCTAAAGACGTGCCAAAAGGATGCACCAAACACCACCTATACCCGCATTTGTGAAAATGGATTTCAATTTCGTTTCCACCTCAACTCAAATGTAGTCTTGCTTTCTTTTCTTTGTTTTTTTTTTTATTTTTCTTATTTAGCAAGGAAAATATTTAAATTCTCACGAAGAAGAGTTTAGAGCATCAAACATGGAGAGTCTGCCAGGAAGGAGAATAAAGAAATATAGAACTTGGTTCTTTGGTGACTATTATAGTCCAAACATTATTTGGACCACCCAGAGGCCTATTCCAGTTCAAAAATCATTTGGGCCCCTGGGTATGGACTGAGATGTAACTAGTGAGAAAACTCATGGACCCATTTTGGGTTTCCATTTCAGCTTATACAAATCAAAATATTTTCCATGAAAAACCCATTCCTGCAATGTGAAATCCTGCCCATTTCCAGATTTACAAATTCGAAATGAAAATAAGATGCTTGGAATGCATTAGCCACACAGTCTTTAGTTTTTAAAGCTATTCTGAAATAAAACACAACACTCTCAAGTGTTTATATGTAGGATATGAAGTAATTGAAAAATACTAAAGTAACTGTTAAGTTGGGAACAAATTTTCAGATAATATAGCAAGATAAACTACTCAGTTTCTGTAGAATTGGAGTTCATATCTACTAAATGTGGTAGAGAGCATCAGCATATGATTTATGGTCATTGCCCATATCCTGTAACGAGCATAATCGTCGGTCATATCTAGCATGATCGTCCCCCTACTTGTCGTCAACACAATAAGGTATGACGTGTCGGTTTCCTCACCGTCCAGATCTTTATACAATTCGGCATGCAAGTCAAGTACAATACCTGTAGCCAAAGAAGAGTTGTTTACCTTGTTAACTCTGTTTATATGTTACATGGAATCCGAATCTTGTTATGATGCAAATTGAACTTACTTTCTTTTGTTCTTGCAAACGCAGCCAAGACATTGTTCTTCCTAATTTTCAGAATAACCTGTCATAAAAATTAAAATGCACACAAATTCGAAATTGGCTTTTCTGATTTTTTTGTGGGTTGTTTTTCCATATTTTCTATTTTTGTGTAAGAAAAAAAAAAGTCCAAAAGACACATGTAAATGGATCATGGGTGGGCTCTACCAGGTTCTGTTGTAGTCAGTTCTTCACTTTTTTTTTTTTTTTGTTATTTTGGGAAACAGAAACTGAGAAATCAACTCTTTTCACAGTTCTTATTGAGATGGACATGGGCTGGTCCAGCAGGATTCCTAAGTATGGACCAGATGGGCTGTAGACATATGAAGCCCACATTGGGCCTATTGTTCACTTGTCACAGTTTATATAGGGCCGAGTTATAGAATGCCAATTAGATGGCCCATCTATATCAATGACTTATAGGGCACATAAAAGTAAGAACTAAAGATCTAACCTTAGCTTCATTGTTGAGGATGATTGAGACTGATCTCAACAAGCACTTCCCTAACACATTCAAACAGAAAAAGAGAAATGTCCAAACAGACCCATTTAGTCAACAATAACAAGTTTCCTTGAAACACAGTAACTATTATTTTCTCTGACTTACCGTCGGACGTTTCGATAGTAAGCTCTGATCCTTTGGCAAGCAGAGATCTACATTTATCAAAGTCAAAGTCAACATCATGGTTCTCCTCGATAGGAAGTACGGGTGTTCTCCCGTTTACTCTGTCCCTAAGACCTGGCCTTCCTCTTAGTGTAGCAGCTCCTCTCAGTGCTAAGACGGAACAGAAAAAGAAATTAATCACCCATTCAATGAACTGCTAAAGTACGTAAATCAGATGGTAAGATCGGTTGCAAAGATGATCCAGAAAAAAGAATTAAATCACCATTTAAGATTGGATGACCAAGCCTGAATGATTTTCTGAAGGTGGGTTGTTTGGGATTTTCTTGGGCCAGGTAATGGGCCCTTATAAAGCCCATATTTAAATGGGCTGACCCAGGGAGTTCGGCTTCAATCAGTGCAAAGCCCATTCAAACAGTGCAAGGTTGCAAGAGGTTGTACGAACAGTGTGAGCATGGGCTTGCACTGACTGAAGCCGAATTCTCACCCTGGTGGGCTGCCAATTTAAGTTGAAAATTTTGGAATTGCCACTTATAATTGAGTCCACATCTGCGCCCCACAATGCCCCACAACACATCTTGACCTTGTATTGCGAATATGTCCTATGGATGTCTCATCTTTCATACTTGTCATCAGGAGATATTCCCAATACAAGGTCATGATGTGCTGTGGGGTATAGTGGGGTGCCCCATTGTGGGGTGCTGATGTGAACTCCTTATAATGTCCAGTAACCAAGAATGCTTATTTTAAGGAGATTGGCTTCAGTGCTCACACCGTTTACACCGTTCGTACAGCTTTTACAGTCATGCATTTGGGAATATCTCCGTACTTATGCACTTTTTCCATGGGGAGATATTCCCAGTGCAAGGTTGCAAGAGGCTGTGTGAACGGTGTGAGCACTGAAGCGGATTTCTATTTGAGAGAGTAGTACATGTTGCAGCGGCAGCTGTAAGTGTTAAGATATCACTGGGACTAGTGCTGGTCATGGCTGAACCCATGACAGTACTGAGCTGCTCACGCTTGGCACCCATGGTTTCTGCAACTTGCGCACACTGTGCCGCAACCAAAGCAGCTGCCGAAGCAACAGCTGCTTCTTTGGTTGAGTTGGGTTGGTTCTGTTTGTTGTTCTCTGCAGCAATGGCTGCCAATGCAGCTGCAAGACCGGCAACAGATATGGCTGCGTGCACTTCAGCTCTCTGCAACCTCTCTTCCTCCTTTCTCTTCAACCTGATGTCTTTTAACCATTTCTTGACAGAGATGTTCTTAAATGGCATCAACTTCCAAGACCCCTGCATGATATTTATTATATTACATTAAACATGTAATAATAAAACATAAGCTATATATCCCCTCAATAAACCAAACTGCATTTGAATGATAGCGTATAAAATGTTTGTGATCTAATTGATGAGGACTGAAATGTAGGACAAAGTACTCACTCTATGTAGAAAAACTTGTTTGTCAAAGCCCAAGAACAACTAGATTCTTTCTCACTGAAACCCATGAAATCAAAGACTACAATATAAAATTAGGCATATCTTTTTGGGTTCCTCCTTGTCTGTAAATCCATAGAATCCAATAGTTGCAAAAGATTATTGTTTTCCCGCATTCCTCATGAGTATTTCACAGGGCTGAAAATGGTATCCATTCATCTGAGTATGTTCTGGTTCAATCCAAATCCAGAAATATTTGAACATATATATGCATCCACATAAAGTTATAATTTTTAACCAAAAATTTGGATTAAAAACCCATACATAGAAGTCATTTTATTCATGATATATAATTTCAGTTTAGGGTCATTTACTTAGAGACCCCCTATAGTTTCTCATGTTTATTAAAAGCTACCTTAGACCTTAGTATCCATGTTACTAAACTACCCCTATAATTTGTGTAACCAATTTACATGTCAGGAGCTGTTTGTATTTTTGTTTGGGAATGGTCATGTGAGTTCTTAAAACGAGTAGAAATTTGAAGTAGAACCCTAGCTGCTTTCATATTAACCTTATTAGAAACAAAACCCGGAGGCAAAATCTATAATTTATCTTTTATAATCTTTTGAGTAATTTATTCCAACCGACGTTAGGGACAAAAATGTCATTTCCTATTCCCTCTAAGTAAAGGGGTTGCAAACTATATGGGGTTTCATAAATACACAACATATCTAAATAGATGAAACTACACAAGGGGTGTCTGTGTAAATAAACCCTTTATTTAATTTTATAAAATATTTAAAAAAAAAAACTAATTGCAGCAAGGGTCAAGGGATAATATAGATTAAAGGTAGTTTGGCCCATTGAGCCGGATATCATGGGCTTGCTTGCTGTACCAACAAAATTTCAAGTTTTCCCTTTTCTATCTTAATTATTATAGTGCTGCCGTTATGGGATGTGCCAGAGCTTGACAACCGGCTACAGCTTCCCGGCGTGTTCCCACAATGGAAGCATTCTCTGCAAATCCATGGAGGGTTTTTCTAAATATGAAGAAGCGCTGGTCGCTGACAGGCTATTTTGGCCCAAAGACGCACTCCAATAAATTAAGAGCACGCTTTCTGTCAGCATTAGCTTCACATGAAAGGAAAAAAGAAAGAATAAAAATACAAGGTCGGAATGGCTTTGGGGTTTGGCCTAAGCTCACGCCCATAAAAAGTTAATTCATTCTGGACCTGACTCGTACAGATCAGACCAAAGATGGGCCAAGCCAGACTTTAGACTGGCGTTGAGTAGACATCACCCAGCTTCAACTTCCTCTAGCTTGGTCAGTTTGAACGCATGCCAACACAAACACCCCCTATAGGTCCCCTGGATTGGATAGGGTTTCCGAGTGGAGATGGAGAGACAATTTGGGGTTCAATCTAGCCACCCCTCCGACAAACTTCATTTTTTTTATTGTGGGTTTTAATATTATCAGTACTGAAGGTTCCCTATATCGATCAGCTTGTGGGATTGTTATCATTTGAACCTAAAATTGGTTGGTGAAAGATGGCTTATTTGATAGCTCTAATGGAGGATCACTGCTGGGTCATTCAATGACTGAAGGGTCTTCAGAAAAGGAAGAAAAATGGATTCTCATAATTGAAAGGTGGCAGCTTAAGAAACATGGTTTATGATCAGAAGTGGTAAAAATAGAAGAAATTAATAATAGAGAAGTTTTTCTAGGAAATCATACCCATTTCTTTCGGAAACAGCGATCATAGTTTAGTTCTGGATGCATCGCTTGTTGAAGCCAGATCCATGACTGATCGAGTGTAAATAGTGTGAGACAAAAAAGGCAGAAAAATTGATGAGAATGGATAAAACATGAAGTTGTACTCTCTACAGTTGGCATTTAGTTCCAGTGAAGTGATGAGGCTTTAGTACTGTTACCTTCAAATCGTTGGATCTCCATGGTGGTACAGACTTGAGATCTCCTTCATCCATTTTTAAGCTTTTGTCCATGTTCTGCATGCAAAAACAGTTGATAGACTAGTTTATCCATTCTGTAAAAAATTGTAAGCTAAGCTTCATATCTACTCACCCTCGATGAAGGCTTGGTTTCATTCTCGCAAGGCCTAACCAGACTATCTTGATGAATAATTGATTGATCTTGTCCCACTGGTTCTGGTTGGAAGACCTGAAGCGCAGAGTTGCACCAAGCTCGTGAAAGAAAATCCATGGACTCATTAGGCACTTGGGGACTCGTTAGAATGAAGCTTGAATCCATGTTATGGGAAATGAAACTTGTTTGGAGATTTACTAAAAATAATGAGAAACTGCTTAGCGTTTACAAGTAGATATATAAATGGCAATTAATAGATGGGGTTAACTTACAGTAGTTGGACTAAATTATTGGTAAATCGGTGTTCAGAGTTATCTCATCTCATTTAATAAGTTATTAGCCTCTAGAACTTGAATTTTTAATTACTCATTTAAGGATGGCGTATGACACTTGTTCCACCAGAGGACCCTCTACGTATGTGATGTTTATACCATTAAAGCATTGTAGACAGCTTGTAGAAACCTCCATCTTTACTTAAGTATGCCTGAAAAGAGAAAGTACACTCGTGGTCACAGTTGGCAAGGTAGTCCTCATTACCTTTGCACATAAAATTATGAAGCTTAAGACAAGGGACCCTCTTGGAACAATAAGAACATAAAGATATTGAAAAGGATTTGATTGGAAAGAGACCCAGAAAAGAATGAAAATGAACACATACCAACTATGATAGAGGCAAGATATATTTTGTTGGATGAGAAATAAAGAGCAAAACTAGGGCCCTTCCATGAACATACACAAAGTGGCGTTCAGTATCGCTGAACAGACCTCCGAAGGCTGAAAATATTGCTTTTTCAGCGATCGGTGGTTGTTTCGTTGCACCTCTGAACATACCCTCCGAATGTCGAAAACACCTCAAAAAATTTCAGAGGTCGAGTTAAACACATTCGGAGGTAGCGGACCAAATCTGTTTTTCATCAATGCCCCTTTCCACCAATGCGTGATGGAGAACGAATAGGAACATTGGTTCGAACTTGCTCATGGTGTGACTGGTGTGGTAAGGTTAAGTGTGGTGGTCTCCTTGAAGGACGAAGGAAGGCTGGAAGCAAGGGTAGGCTAAGGGCTTTTATCGATAGAGTTGTGTGTTTGTTGTGATTCATGCCTCCTTTTATACAGAAAGATCCCAAGGTCCTAAAAGGAAGGAGTCAAAAGAATTTGCTTCTCATTTGGAAAAGGGGATATTTGATTCGGTGTCAGTTGTTAGGGGGACACTGTTAAGGGTTTGCCACGTGTCTTATGAGATCTCTCCAAGACGAATTTTCCTTTCCTTTGAGGATTCTCATAATACATGTGTGCTACTTCCTTTTATGGGTTTCCTGGGCTGACGTGGCACATATAATGTCAAGACTGGTCCGACATGTCTTTCTTAATCTTATCAGACATCCTGTCACAAGTGCTTTTGTCTAGTCGTTACTCTTTCGTTCGACATCGGTTTGTGATGGCTCTGAGTTCATCGCAGGCTCACGATGGCTTTAAGCTCATCGCAGGTCCGTGGTGACCTCGAATTCGTCATAAGTATTGTTGTTTTGAACTCATCGCAGGTCTGTGTTGGCTTTGAACTCATCATAGGTCTATGCTAGCTTTGAGCTCATTGCAAATCTGTGGCGACTTTGAACTCATCGCAAGTTTGTATCGAGTTGTGAACTTGTCGCGGGTGTCTTTGGAGTGTTGGTTTAATACCTTTGTTGCCATTGCAGTCGTGGTTGATCAACATGCACATGATCATGACCTGAATGATGCATCTTCCATAGGAGATGCGACGACTCTGTTTCCACAATAGGATGTACAGGGAGCGGGGACCTAAAGAAAGTTGGTGCCAAAAGCCCACCGGTAACAGAGGAGGAGAGAGAAGGCGTGGTCGTGAAGAAGAAGGAGATAGAGAGAGAGGGCACCGACAACAAAGTTCGAAGAACCATAGGAGGAGAGAAAGAGGGAACGGTCCTATAAAAATGGGAAAGGGGGAGAGAGGGCATCAGCAATAGAATAGGAGGTCTGTTAACCTGCAATAGAGGAGAGAGAGGGACCGATTGTGAAGAAGAAGGAAAGAGAGAGAGAGAGAGAGAGATTTGGCAGAACCGTGACAACTTCTAATTCAGACCTAGTGCGAGAGGTTGAAGACAACCTATAATTTGTTTAGTTACATTTTTATAATATTAATATTATTAACATTTTATAAATATTATTTCATATTAACATTAATATTAAATTATTTTACAATGTTAATATTTGAAGGCAATTATTAATATTTTGAAGACAAATTAAAAATAATAAATATTACTTTATAAGATTTTTAATTAATATTATTTTGATAATTTTAATCTTTTTATTAATATTATAAATCTTAGTAGAAAGAATATATTTTAAATCTTATTATTTATTATTTTTAATTTTTCTAATTTTATTATTTCTTAATATTTAATATTTTATAATTTTATAATATTATAAACTTTTAATAATTTCTATTATTGTTAATTAATAACTTAAGTGACAATTTGAGGGGTAAATTTGTAAAATGCACATTTTTCAAATGTTTGATCATTTAAATTAACGAATAACTTTGTCACATTTAGATATCTGCAAAAGTAGAAAAACAAATTTTCTTCAGAATGCTTTTAGAGCTTTTTCGAAGATTTTTCTACTTTTCTCACTTCAAACTTCAAAATTACCGAATGCTGCCTAAGTGGCCATTTGAAAACAACTGAAGTGGTTGAACTAAAAAGCTTATTGCTTTATCTTTTAGCTAGTGAGTTTAAATTTGAGGTCTTGAGCTCCTTAATAGCTGAAGTTGTAGTTGGGCAGATTATTGTACCCTTTAAGTTAAAGAAATAAACAAGAGGTAGAGAAACCAAACAAATTGAGAATGGTTCGATGAGATAGAGAACCATTCGAACCCTATGAATTTATAGATGGAGCAGTACAGTTTGAATACAACAATAACTGGAGAGAAAGCCATGAGACTAGAAGTGGACTAGCGGTTGAGTACAACAACCAGCGGTCATCAAGACCTCAAGACAACAAAGAAAGCCATGATGTTGATTGAGTACAACAACCAGCGGTCATCAGGACATCTGGCCCAATCAGCATCAAAGAAAGCCATGAGACTAGAAGTGGACTGAGAAGAGAAGAACAAAGCATGATCTAGGGTATATTTGAGATACCAAAGTATGCGCTTGACTGCTATCCAATGCTCATCAGTGGGATTATGTAAAAATTGACAGGCCTTGTTGACTGCAAAACTAATGTCAGGCCGAGTGAGAGTGAGATACTGCAGCCCTCCCACAATACTCTTGTATTGAGATGGGTCAGAGAGAGGAGACCCATGAAGTCTAGAGAGTTTAGCATTTCCGCCATAGGAGTAGAGAGAGGTTTAGCACCATCCAGGCCAGCATGATGAAGAAGGTCAATAATGTACCAGCGTTGGCAGAAGTAAAGCCTAGTGTGATCCTTGTGTGCTTCAATACCTAGAAAATAGTGGAGATCACCAAGGTCCTTGAGTTGAAACATACAACTCAGATTGGTAATAATAGAACGAATAATAGCCAAGGAAGTGCCAGTAAGTATAACATCATCCACATACAACAAGTAGATACAATGAGCACCACGTGAATAAATAAAAAGAGAGGGATCACAGCTAGAAGTACGAAAGCCTAATTCAACAAGCTTAGAGCTAAGGCGTGAGAACCAAGCTCGAGGGGCCTGTCGAAGTCCATAGAGACCTTTGTACAACTTGTACACATGATTGGGCCGATCTACATCCTAAAAACCCTTAGGTTGTCGCATATAAATGTTTCTAGTAACAAGACCATTAAGAAAGACATTATCAAAGTCCAATTGCCAAATAACCCACTGATGGGAAATGGCAAGAGAGAGGATAGTACGAATGGTGCTAGGTTTAACAATAGGGCTAAACGTGTAAGAGAAATCCACCCCCGGGATTTGAGTAAAGCCTTAAGCAAAAAGTCGATCTTTATAGCAATCCACAGATCCATCGGGTTTTCGTTTGATTTTGTAAACCCATTTAGAACCTACCACATTCATTGAGGAATGATACGGAACAAGATCCTAAGTCTTGTTCTAAACAATAGCCTGAAACTCCTTGGACATCGCTTCATGCCAATGATGATGTTTAGAGGCTTGGGAGTAAATGCTTGGTTCAGACTCAGTAGTAGCAACAGAAGCAGTATAACAAAGGGGAAGAGGGTACTATGTAGCCAGAGAGGCTTCAACGCATGGACCTAGTCACCATAGTATGAGTGCACCGAACTGGAGCAAAAACAAGTTGTGTGGAGTCCATCAGGTCCTGAACCAACCGAGTCCGAGGTCGGGTGCATGGAAGTTCACCTGAAGAAGAAGCAGGACCAGCGTTTGCATCATCATTATCACTGGTATCGGATCTAGGTAGATCAGTCTCGGAAGTTGTATGGGATGCCGATGAAGCTGCAAGAATTGGGTCTAGTTGTTGAGATACACAGACTGGAAGCAAATGGACGCCAGTAGAATTGGGTTCTAGAGATGAAGCTGGCGGTGGCAAGCTAGGGAACAGATCTTCATCAAAAATAACATGGCAGCAGATATAAAGTCGTCCTATCTTGATATCATAGCAGTGGTACCCCTTGTGAGAGGAGTTGTACCCAAAAAATATACAGAGGGAAGATCTGAAATCCATTTTATGTCTGTTCTATGGACGCAGGAAAGGATAACATGCACAACCAAAAGTGCAAAGCAAAGAACAGTCTGGTGGGTGCTAAAATAAAAGTTCATATGGTGACTTGCCTTGAAGAGTCTGCGAAGGGATGAGGTTAATCAAGAACACCACAGTTTCAGCTGCATCAGACCAAAAATTCTGGGGAAAAGAAGTAACGACCAGCAAGGTGAGGGTGGCCTCTATCACATGGCAATGCTTCCTTTCAACTGTGTCGTTTTGTTCATGAGTGTGCAGGTAGATAAGACGGTGTCTGATGCCTTGAGAGTCAAGATACTGTGAAAGTCTCTAGTATTCCCTTCCCCAATTAGATTGAACACATTTAATTTTTTTATCAAACAAGAGTTCAACATGCCATTTAAACTTGAGAAAAGTCTCAAATACATTAGATTTTCGGCACATAGGAATGGTCCAAGAAAATTTAGAAAAAGCATCAACAAATAGTACATAATATTTAAAACCATTATTGGACTCAACCAAGGCTGGTCCCCATACATTTGAATAAACCATTTCTAAATGACAATTGTAAGATGACAATGAACTAGGGAGGGGAAGACGATGACTTTTGCCAAACTGACAAGCATGACAAACTGAAAAACTAAATGAACCATTATAAGGAAGACCAAATTGAGACAACACTTGCCGAACTGCTTTAACTGAAGCATGCTCAAGTCGATGATGCCAAACTCGAACTGATGCTTTTTCGCCAATAAACGCAATACTGCCAGAAGATGAAGGAATGGATGCTAAAGTAGGAAATTGATAGAGTCCACCTTTACTGGGCCCGCAGAGTAGAACTCTCCCCATATGGTACTTCAACAAAAAATATGAAGGATAAAATTCAAAGACAACATTGTTATCTTTGGTAAATTTGCTGACAAAGAGTAGATTCTTTGTAATGGAGGGAACATGATAAATATCCTTAAGATAAAATTTATTGTTATCTTGAGAAAGAACAGAAGAACCAATATTTTTTATTTCCAAACCTACACCATTACCAACTTTCACCTGGTCAGACCCTCCATACTCTGATCGAATCTGCAAATTGTCTAGATCAAGGTGATGTGGTGTGTTGCTCCAGAGTTTGGATACCTAGCCGAATCAAACTGTGATGAAGAACCAATGTGAAAAGCAGTAGCCAGATCTAGAGTAGGGTTTTGAGTAGGTTGCAGAATCGAACCAAGATAGGAGATATCAAACCTGTGCCTACACTTCCAAACACCATGGCCAAGGATATTGCACAATTGACAGATAATATTGCTGCATCCGTGACCTCTACCGGAACCCTCACTCTGGTTCCTGTGGCCGCCTCTACCTCTTCCGCGTTGTGAATTATTGCGCGACTACTAGGAGTTATTTTTATTGTTTGAAGAAAAATTGGTAGAAGCTCCATCATTAGATTTAATAAAATGATTTTCTTTTAGCCAAGACTCATGATTGAGTAATTGGCCAACAACATCAATAATTCGCAGTCTATCAAAATCAGGTCTATTAGCAATAGCAGTAATAATGGACTCATATTCAAATTTAAGTCCGCTCAAAATACACATAACAAGATCTTGTAGAGAGACAGGTTCAAGAACAGCAGAAAGGTTGTCAACAATACCTTTGGCCTTCTATATGTATTTAGAAATAGAAAGAGTACCTTTCTTGATACTTTGGAGTTGTCTCTTCAGTTGTAAAACTCTGGAATGTGAGTGGGAAGCAAACAACTCCTCCAATGCACTCCAAACTTCAGAGGATGAGGACATACCTACAACCTGAGTTAGGATACCCTCAGTAAGTGATGAGACGATCTAAAGTATCAGTTGATCTAGTTGATACCAGTGGTCGAATGCTGGGTTGATAATCTTCCTTGATGGATCCTTAGGATCATCAATTTCTTCAGGAGGAACAGGGGTCTTACCTTCCATGATACCCATGAGTTTGTGAGTACGAAGAATGGGAAGAAGTTGTGCACGCCATAGAAGGTAGTTGTTGTTGTTTAACTTGATGGGGAGATAGTGGGATACATTTGGAATTGAACCTGGCGTACATGTTGTAGATGCTGGTGTCAACGACCCTAGGTTGTTGATCTCTCCTCCTGCCGAGCTGTTGAATGAAGCCATGAGAACAGGTTCTAAAACCAAGCTAAAGAAATAAACAAGAAGTAGAGAACCCAAACAAATTGAGAATGGTTCGATGGGATAGAGAACCACTCAAACCTTGTGAATTTATGGATGGAGCAGTACAGTTTGAGTACAACAATAACTAGAGAGAGCCAGATAACATTGAACTCTATCAGATAGAGTTTAACTTTGATTTAAACTCTATCTAATAGGATTCATCTAGTTAGTTGACATGGCAGCATCTGATGATGTGGCAGTAGGGTTATCCTCAATTCTTTAAAATTCTATTACTTAATTATTTTATCCACAAAAGACAAAACAATAAGTTGTTCGGTTAAGCAACTTCAACTGTTACCAAACTGCCCCTAAGATGATGTATGATAATCACTGATGAAATAGGGATTTGAGCCATTTTTATGTTTATAATCTCTGCTGCATTCCGCTTTCAGCATATATTTCAGCCGTTATCAGATAGCTGGCAAGGAGATGTCGTTCAGCATTTCAGTAATTCAGTGACTACCTATCTGTGGAATTAATGATGAAGTGAAGGCAAGGGTGATTATTTTACCCTAATTTCTTTTCATTTATCAATGATACACTTGGATTTAAGCCTTTATAGGTTTGGAATATTTTCCACCTTCCTCCATCACCTACTGGATCATCAGTTGTAATATCACCTAAGATCCTCAATTTTAATTCCACAATAACTTTAGCTTAAAACCATAAATTTGAGCATGATATGAAGAAATTAAGAAACATCAACACGAAGATATGTTGGGCTTACTAGGTAGGGTTGTTGGGGAGTGAGGAGCACCACCTTGAAAGTTGAGACATCTAACCAAAAGATGTATAAAAGGCAAAGAGGATAGATATAATTAAGAAGTGGAGGAGCATCAATAATGATACCCCAAACGTGCGCTTGGGCTACATTTGAGAAGGGAGGTAGACATATATCATTGAAACCAAACTTTCTTCTTTATAATAATTAAGGCATAAATAACTATTAACCAAGTAAGCTTAATGCAAATTACTTTTTCCTTATAATATACAAGATAGAAGTTGGTTGAGAAGCTTTTGTTGGGCTTTTTATCTCCTTTAATGGTTGTTATTAAGAGGCTGCCTGTCTTTCCCTCTTAACGGATGGATCTCTGTACTTTTAAGAGATTCGTTTAGGTTTCTTTATTAACTTCATGTGATTTCATTCATGAATTTCCATGATGAACACAACAAGTTAGAATCATGCTCTATGTTGTTTATATCTTATATTAAGAGAAAAAGCAAAGAAAAAAGAACGTTGGATCACCCAGGCTCCTAGTGAGAATCTTAACTGCAAATAAACAATACTTAATTATTTGTTCCCTTTAAAGTTAAACATCTAGTACCGATGTCAAATACATGTCTTGCGCTAAAAAGACTCTTTCTATAATTCGCCATTGATTCTGTTGGTTTATTAAGAGTGTAGACTAAGTATTTATTTGCCTGATTAGCTTTCTTACCTGCTCTAAACTTCTGGTCATGCATATATCAATTCTAATTGTCTGGTTTTCCGTTAGGCTTAGTGAGTTCAAGTTTATTATCCAAATTTCAAACATTTAAGTTGTTTATTTTCCACATTGTGGGTAATAAATGATTCGATACATAGAAACAGCATATATATCCTTGCATAAATTTAATCAGGCCTTAAGTTATTCATCCAAAGAACTGACTTTTCCCTCATTATTCTATCATAGACATCTCTAGCTTCGACATTTCAAACTTGTAGAGTCAATTCCAATGAATTTTATGATTTTATGATTTTATGAAACACTTTTAATTATAAGGTGAAACTAATTTTTTCTCTCTGGGATCAAAACTTGTTCTAAGAATAGATTAAGCTAAAAAACTTAGGCCCCATTCCGCATCAGTTCTAAAAATTCTCATCTTCAAAATTTATCCAGGAAAAAAAATAGATTGTGGATTATTCTCATCCAGAGAATCTGTATAGGCGTTTTGCAATTTCTCTCAGATCTGGATCTTTTGTTGTGTAATGTATTGTTTAAATAATTTTGATTAATTGATGGTGTAGGTAATGATAAAAAAATAGCATAAACAACAACAGTAATCCAAATAAGTTGGAAAATAATAAGATTTAGGTCATCAACAGGAATTATCATTTATGCAACACCGGAGAAATTAAACAGATTCTTTTTCTTTTCTTTTTTTTTTTGTTTTTCCGAGATAAAACAATAATGAAAATAAATAGAATAATAGTAAAAGAGACAATAGAGAATAATAACAATGATTCAGCTAACCTAATTTTGGCATGGTGATTACAGCTCGATTTATAGAGGACGAGTTCTGATTACAATGGGTTTACAAGGGATAAGCTTAGATAGCGTTTTACACTTATACAAAGTTATCTAGGATAGATAGGATAGAAACTAGAAGAATCATCCAAGATGAGAATGTTATCCTAGATAAACTCTAGGTGAGAGAGTTATCTTTAAAAGTCCACAAGATTAGGTCTCTTGAGTGGAGTGGGTCTGTTGCTAGAGCCCACGTGATCCATAGTTGTGCATAGGCCATGCACAGGCCCATGATTATATACTCTATCATCCCCCCCGCAAGCGGAACGGGGCGACGTGAAGCTTGGATCTTAGATGAGCAAATCTGGAGGATGAGAGTGGCTTAGTGAACACATCAGCTACTTGATCTGCTATAGGTATGTACCGAATGTGAAGTTTCTTCTGAGTGGTGAGATCACGAAGAAAATGAAAGACAACTTCAACATGTTTGGTGCGGGCATGAAAAATAGGGTCGGCAGCCAGTTGGGTAGCACCCATGTTGTCATACCAAATGCTAGGTGGAGGAGTTGAATAGCCGAGATCCTTGAGTAATGATTGAATCCATAAAAGTTCAGTGACAACATTTGTAAGGGCTTGAAACTCAAACTCGGTACTAGAGCGAGCTATTGTTGGTTGCTTTTAGAGCTCTATGCAATGAGACTTGAACCAAGATAGATGGCGTAGCCCCCAGTCGATTGTCGATCATCCAGATAGCTTGCCCAGTCAGCATCAGCATAGGTGATTAGTTGAGGAGATGAAGAAGGCCGAAAAAAAAGACCCTGAGAGAGTAGCTTTAAGATATCTAAGGATCCTTTTTACTATCGCCCAGTGGTTATTAGTTGGAGACTGGAGGAATTGGAAAACTTTATTGATAGCAAAAGAAATGTCCGGCCAAGTGATGGTTACATACTATAAAGCTCCTACAATAGTCTAGTACTTAGTTGGATTGGGCAATGGGGTGTCGGAATCTCGAGAGAGTATGCAAGAGGTAGCCATGGGAGAGGAGACTAGTTTGGCTCCTTCTAAATTTGTGCGATGCAACAACTCCAGTATATATTGTTGTTGGGAGAGAGATAGACCTCTAGTGGAGCGATTTACATCAATGCCCAAAAAATAGTGTAGTGGTCCCACATCTTTTAGAGGGAAAACCATAGATAAGGATTTAAGAAATCCAGCTAGAGTAGTGGAAGAATTCCGAGTCAAGATGATATCATCGACATAGACAAGAAGAATCGTCATTATGTTACCAGTATTTAAGATGAACATTGATGGAGCAGTTGTGGAGTTCTGAAAGCCCATCTGTCTAAGAATAGTACTCAACCGAGAGTACCATGCACGAGGTGCTTGTTTGAGTCCATAGAGAGCCTTGCGTAGTTTGTAGACAAGAATCGAACATTTTGGATCAATAAACCCTTTGGGTTGATGAACATAAATGTCTTCATCAAGTACTCCATGTAGAAAGACATTGTTAATGTCCAATTGATGCACTGACCAGTTATGAGAAACTACAAGAGCCAGAATCGTACGAACGATAATTGGTTTAACAATAGGGCTGAAAGTGTCAAAGTAGTAAAGGCCAGGGACTTGATGAAAACCTTGGATAATGAGATGGGCTTTGTAATAGTCAATAGAACCATCAACCTTCTTTTTGATTTTGTAGATCCATTCAGTTCCAACAATATTCATTGATCGATCGTACGGAACCAATTGCCAAGTGTTGTTATTGATTAGGGCCATGTATTCTTTTTGCATTGCCACACACCAATGTTCAAACTTCGCCAGTTAGGAGAAAGATTTTGGTTTCCATTCTTCAATGGAGAGAAGAGTCAGAAGAGCAGATGGTATGGGGTACCTCATTGTAGTGTGAGAACACGGGAGAGCACCATCCATAAATCTAGTACGCATAGAGTGAGATCGGTAGGTGGCGGCATAGGTTTGTGTGATCCAATAGCCCCTGAATACTCTGATACCATGGTGGTGGTTCAGGAGAGGGTGAGGTACTGGTGGTGAATTCATCTGATGAGGGCGTTGAAGACTGTTTAGGATATCCTGGAGAGGTCAAAGCCGAACTGGAAACATGTGCAGGAGGAATAGTAGATGAGAGTTGTCATGCGATAGGCGCAAAAATGTATACACCAGATGGAGTGGTATCACTTTTGGAGGAGGGGCTGTCAAAACCAGGAAATACAGTCTCATCGAACACGACATGGTAAGAAATAAATGTATGCTCTATAGGAGCATGAAGGCAATTATAGTCTTTGTGAGAACCATTGTAGCCAATAAAAATACACTGAAGAGATCGAAACATAAATTTGTTCTTGTTGTATGGCCGCAAGAATGGATAACAAACACACCCAAAACAGTGAAGCATGGAGTAATCTGAACTAATGTGAAATAGCTTCTCATAAGAAGACATACCATTGAGAACAGCAGTAGGCAGCCGATTGAGAAAAACAATAGTTTCTACTGCATCAGCCTAGAAGGAGAAGGGGAGATTAGAGGTGGCCAATAGAGATAAGGTGGATTCGATAATATATCGATGCTCCCATTCTACGAACCCATTCTACTCGTGAATGTGTAGGCAAGCCAACCGATGAGTGATGCCTTGGGAGTTGAGGTATCAAGACAGAGGGCGATATTCACCATCCTAATCAGACTGGAACTATTTGATCTTAGTATCAAACAGAACCTTAATATGCCTTTTAAATTTAAGAAATATCTCAAATACATCTAACTTTTGGGCCCCATACATTAGTAAAAATTAAATCTAAAGGACACATGGACTCAAAACATAAAGAATTTAAAGACAATCTATGACTCTTATCCATTTGACATGACTCATAAATCAACTCGCTAGTTTTAGATCTATCAAAAGACCAAATTTTGAAATGACTTTCCGTACGATGTGCAAAACTGCATGGCCAAGACGTAGATGCCATCCGTGAATAGACTGTTCACCAACAAGAGCCTTCGATGTTATGGTGGTCGAAGAAGGGAAACTGTATAATCCATCTCTATTGACCCCTCGTATTAGAATTCTCCCCAAATAGTCCTTCACATAACAACAATCACGGTGGAATTCGAAAAATAAATCATTATCTTTTGTAAATCAGCTGACAGATAATAAATTCTTGCAGATAGATGGAACATGGAAAATATCTTTCAAAGAAAAGGCATGTTGATTAAACATCATAGAACAACTAGTATGTTGAATGCAAAAACCTTGGCCATTTCCAACCTTGACCTGATCGGCCCTAGTATATTCAATTTGATTTTGTAAATTGTCCAAATCTAGAGTCATATGAGGTGCAGCCCCTAAATCTGGATACCAGTTGGGGTCGAAACTGTTCTCAATTTAGAGATTTTGATACTAGGGGGTGCTTATTCCTCCATGAAAGGAAGAGGGTTCTTTGTATGTGTTCTCACTAACAAAGACAAATGCATATTTTGCTCGTCGACATTGAAGAGCACTATGTCTAAATTTATTACAAATTTGATAAATTATATTGTTCTTACCTCCACGACCTCTAGAAAATTGTTGAGATTGATTTGAGAAAGATTGAGGATTTTATTGAGGAAACTCATGACCTCATCCTCTACCTTTATTATTATTGAATGAAGGAGAAAATTGTTATAGAGATTTTTGCTGAGAATTGTTACCTTTAGTTTTGGAAACAAAGTTGGCATTACGAGGACCGGAGATGTGGGACTGTTCTTCTAGTCAGCTCTCATGATTGAGAAGAGCTCCCATGGTATCTGCAATACCGAGGTCAACTAGATTAGGTCGGTTATGAGTGTAGTAACTACAGATTCGTACTCACTCCCTAGACCAGCAAGAATATAGAGGACTAGTTCTGATTTGAGAACTGGTTCAGCAACTATGGTCAAGCTATCAGCAATGGACTTAGCATGTTGAATATAAGCAGAAATAGAAAGAGATCCCTTCTTGAGACTTTGCAGTTGTCGTCGCAACTGCAGAATTCTGCAGTTGTCAAGCTATCAATACCTCGGCTGCTATTGATAAACCTACCACTTGAGCCATTACTCCTTCTGTAGGAGAGGAGATCAACCAACTTAACACGAGTTGGTCTATGTTTGTCCACTTTATAGATTCTGGATTGTTCCCATGTCATCTGGATCTAGAATAACTTTAGGTGGCGTCTTCTTCTTCCCTTCAACAAAATCCATGAGGTGATGATGTCGTAGAATGGGTAGGAACTAGTCGGGCATGCCATTGCCCAGTTTGATAGGTAAATTGTTAGTCATGTTTTGGATTGAAGGGAGGGAATTGGTTCCTGTCAACAATGGATGACCATTGTTGGAGAGAGTTGGACTACTACCGTGTGCTCCTATTTTAGCCGACATGGCTTTGATACCAAGATAAAACAGTAAAGAAAATAAATAGAATAATAGTAAAAGAGACAATAGAGAATAATAACAATGATTCAGCCATAGTTGTGCATGGGTTTGTTGCTAGATAAACTCTAGGTGAGAGAGTTACCTCTTAGAGTCCACAAGATTAGGTCTCTCGAGTGGAGTGGGTCTGTTGCTAGAGCCCACGTGATCCATAGTTGTGCACGGGCCATGCACAGACCCATGATTTAGAATCTTCTGAGAGAGAGTATAGATTTTGCCTTGCTGGAGAAGTACAACCTTTAGCTTTGCCTCACCATTTAGAATCTTCTAAAAACACATCCACAAGTAAAACTCCAAAGCGAGAGTTACAAGTTGGGTCAAGTCATCTATGTAAGGAGTTGCAAGCTCATTGTTGAGAAAGGAAGGACTTAAGGGCTTCAAGAACAAAGAACAAGCTTATCATTGGCAAGCCTACAAGCTAGTACTTTTTGAATTCATAAGATCAATATTATGCTAGTCAACATTGGGATTTCATTTGATCATTGATAAAGTGGCCTTTCTGCAGTGTAGATCAAAGAGAAGAGAGAACCATTTAATAAAGAGGAGATAAGAAAGAACAAAGGGCTTTAGAGCTTTCACTTGAGGATAGAAGAGAGAACTATTGGAATTCTGGGTGCTAGTCAAACCTTACAACTAGTAGGGTTTTAAGTGCCAGTAAGACCTAAACTGGTTGAACTTTTGCGTGTCAACCAAACCTGAACAATTAACTTACGTCTGCCAACCAAACTTACAATAACTATAAACTTAATCTCTTGAAGAGATTCAACAAATCTCAATAAGGAACAAATAATCCAAGAAGGTTATTTGGTTTTTCTCACTATAAACTAATTTAGCTCAAAAAATCTCTTCTAGAAAAACTCTAAGGCTCCATTTGGAAGGATTGCAAAATGATAGGGTGCAAAATCTTGTATTTTGTATTATTTTGTATGTATTTGTACAGTACATATTTGTGTTTATACTCCTTCCAAACTAAGCCTAACTCATAGTATACTCTCTTTCTTAGTAGATAAACATTCATCATGTTCTTATTGATTTTTCACTCCAAAACCACTAATTTATAGTGGTAGAGAACGAATGACCATTAGATATCCATTGGGAAGGGATTAATCCATACTAGGAAATATTCAAGTCAAGTTTCCAACAAGATAGAATGTGTATCAAATTAAAAGATGTAGATAAATATTAATTAAGTGCTCCTGTTGAATAGAAGAACAATTATGCTATTGAATTAACTCTATCTCTATTGGCCACCTTAAATCTTCCCTTTTCCTATTGGGCTGATGCCGTTGAAAACAACAATTTACTTGATTAATCATCTTCCGACTCCCTCATTGAATGGTATGCCTCCTTATGAAAAGCTGTTTAGTAGAGCTCTAAACTACTCCATGCTTCACTGCTTTGGTTGTTCATGTTATCCTTTGTTAGGACCTTACAACATAAACAAATTTGTGTTTTGATCATCGTAGTGCCTATTCGTTGGTTATAGTAATTCTCATAAAGGCTATAAGTGCCTTCATGTTCCTACTAGACATATATTTGTTGCTAGACATGTACTTTTTAATGAATAATTGTTTACTAGACCTTTTGGCATCTTCTTCATTTTGTACCACACCTTCTTTGACTAGTATATATGTTTCAGCACCACTACAAGGTGTCTCTCTAGTTTCTTCAACACAGGCCCCATCCTCTCACACTGATTCAACACCATCTTCCTCTCTTGTTGCTTCTTCTCAACCACCATTGTGTTACTGCAATACTCAAGAGCTCCTTGATAGTACTCTTGTTCCCCATTCAGCAAGTCACATTCATTCCATGAAAACTAGATCAATGGATGGTACACTTCCACCTAGATTGCCCAATGCTACAAAGTATCATCTCCCATCTACTCTTTTCTCTCTTATTTCTAGTGATGAGACTAAACCATGTTCCTTCATTGAAGTGGCAAAATCCAATATTGGTGTGAGGCTATGCAATGTGAATACAATGTGTTAATTGCAAATGGAACCTAGGAATTTGTGACTTATTACTCTACTATGGATATAATATGAACAAAATGGGTTTACAAAATAAAGAAATATTTTGATGGTTCTCTTGGTTGTTATAAATCCAAATTAGTTGCATAAGGCTTTCATCAAATTCTTGGCTTGGACTTCTATGATACCTTTAGCCTAGTTGTCAAACTGATCATTACACGCACAATTCTCACTCTAGTAGTTTCTCATTCTTGGACAATTTGGAAATTGGATATCAATAATGCATTTCTCCATGGGTTTCTTGATGAAAATATTTATCTATGTCAGATTAAGAGATTTGAAGACGTATAGATTATGTCTTCCGACTTTAAAAAGATCTTTATATATGGTCTGTGACAATCCCCTCGGACTTAGTACTTTCGGCTAGGTTCCATTCTTCTTAGCATGGGCTTTCAAACTCCAACTACTGATCCTTCTTTCTTCATCTTTCATTGTGATGGTAACACTTTATATATGTTGATATATGTGGATAAGTTCATCTTAACTGTACCTCTTCAACTGCCATTGATAAGTTTATTCTTTGTCTACTATTTTTCAAAGATTTGGGGTCGTGGCATTATTTTTTAGGCACAGAAGCTTACTTCTCTCCCAATGGATTGGTTCTCTCTCAACACTACATTGTAGTCCTCTTGCACCAAAGTAAATCGAATGGCACCAAGCCTATGTCATCTCCTATGGCAGCTTCATGTAAACTCTCTCACCATTCAGTTTCTACTTTATTTAGCCCACTAAATATCAGAGCATTGTTGAAGGCTTATAGTATGCTACCATCATAAGAACTGACATATCATCTACTATCAACAAATTTTTCAATTCTTGTATCCTCTTAATGATGAGAATTGGATTGTGGTGAAGAGAATAATTCTACATTATTTGAAGACTATGATCGACTATGGCCTTCAATTTAGTTCCTCTTCTTCTCTTCATCTCACAAGTTACACTGATGTCAATTGGGATAGCTGTCTAGATGACCAATGTTTGATTGGGGGTTATGCTATCTTCTTGGGTTCAAATCTCATCGCTTGGAACTCTAAGAAATAGCCCACTAAACTTTTGTGGATTCAATCTCTTCCCAAAGATCTTGTCTTTACCTCTCCTCCCCCTATGGTTTGGAGTGATAACATTAGTACCACCTACATAGCTACCAATCCTATCTTTCATGCGTGTACAAAACATGTTGAAGTTGAATTTCACTTTCCCTAAGATCTCTCCATTCATAGGATACTGCACATTTGATATATACCCTTGACTGATCAAATTGTTGGTGTCTTCACCAAACTTCTATCTTTTACTCGATTTGAGATGTTCATGTCCAAGCTTAACGTTGCTCAATTCAACTTTCAAGGGCTAATAGAGCTAATACAATTGATATCCAGACTAACGTGTACAAGTCTAATTCTCGATGAACTCTCTAAAGAGTCGTCTTTCCTTGTTCGACTTATTATTTTATCTAAAATTCCTCTTGTAACTTTTCATAAGAACTCTTGTACAAATCAAATTCTTTGTACTACAACTCTATAATCCAATGATTTCTGTTGATGGATTATCATTTGAACAATCATATTATCTTCTCAAAGCAAGTTTATTTATTTTTATTTTTGTGTCTTATCTCAAGTGACCCATGTACTTGTTAAGAATAGGATTAAGTTGAGTTTGGGTTATTTTCCTATATAGTTTTGTTGTGTCTATTGACAATCAAGACACCAAACGAAATTAGAAACTAACCACGCAGTCAGGAATTTAATTTATTACTTTCTGTATTCTTATTGTTTCCCTTTTTACTTTTATTGGTTGGTTGTAATCTCTTTCCTCCTTGGCTTTTATATTTTTTGAACTAGTGAAGCCTTGGTAATCCTCAGTTTTAAGTTTTGGAGATTACCACTATGGAGTAGGTTACATTAGCAATAACTGAACTATCTTTGTCTCTTGATTCTTTTTCTATCTTTCTGATTATGCGAAAGCATGGCATTAGAGCAAGAATATCATTGATCTCTCAGTCTTATTTGTTCAATGTGGCTTTTGCTGTTGTATTCAAAGCTTTCGTGGTTCCCGATGTTCCTATATGTGATGTTGTTCTATTCTATTTTATTTAAGGTATGTTATTTATAGCTCCCAAGAGCTTGCTAGGGCTGAACAAAGTGCCAATCAAACTTTTACTAAACATTTGGGTTACATGAAGAAGAGATGGGAAGAACTACGTACGTCAATATCATCCTCCTACAAATGACATTAAGATTATGTTTGGTTTAAAGGAAAAAGTAGGGAAAGGAAGGGAAAGGTAGGAAAACCTTTACAAACCTTGTATGGGTTTCCCTACCTTTCCCTTCCTTTCCCTACTTTTTCCTTCAAAGCAAACACAACCTAAAGTTTTGCTTCAAGAGGAGGAACAAGATTGTGTATTTCAGCTTTTAGCAAGTCTCAAACCTAAGTTTGAAGACTTAAGAAGACAGATTCTTGCTATTCCAACTCTTCCCTCTCTTGCTAGTGTTTGTTTAACCATTCAAAGGGAAGAAATTAAAAAGAAGGTTATGATTATTAAATTCAAGACAGGGGGAGAAATGATTGAAACCAGTACACTTATCACCAAGAATGTAATAAGTAACAATGATAGAATAGGTTCAAAATCCACTAGAGGTCGTCGATGAGATCATGGATCCTGTTCCTCAATTCACTATGATCATTGCAATTTGGTCATACCAAAGATAGGTGCTAGGTCTTATACCCTCATTTATGCCCCACTAAGGATAAGAACTTTGAAAACAAAATAGCTGCTCAAGCTAGTCCGTCAGGCTTGCAAGTCTTCTTGGAGAAGATTTCTAGTTAACTTCAACAATTGATACAATCTAGTAATTTACCTTCCACAAAGATCCCTCCACTTCTTTTGCTCATGGCTTTAGTAACTCTCTTGCTCTTTTATCTATTTCTAAACCTATATGGATTGTTGATTTTGGTGCTATGGATCATTTGTGTTCTACTTATCATGCTTCGTTTGGTATTCATGTACTAGTTCATGGAGTTAGAAAACCCCATATTTTCTCATCCATTGCTTGTGTTTTATTTGTTTCCTCACTCTCATCCAATTTACTATATGTCATAAGATCACACAAGAATTAAATTGTAAGGTTATTTTTCCCCACATAATGCAACATTCTAGGACATGCTGAATTAGTTCATTCCGATGTTGAATTAAACTGCAATGTTATTTTTTTTTCTTCAGATAAGATCACATGTTTCTGTTAAAACATTTGAATGAGTTCATTCTGATGTGTGGGGACATGCTCCTATTGGTTCAAGAGATGATTGATATCAAAGTAGGTTCACCTAAACAAAAGCTTAATAACTTGGTATATAATGGCCACCAACCCATGGTCCCCTACTCTGAATGTTAGTCTATTTCCAGACCTCCATTTTTAGTGGAGTTGATTATAATTACTAGAAAGCCAAGATGGAGAGTCTATCTCTTTTCCCTAGAATATGATCTCTAAATGGACCAAGGAAAATAAGAAAGTATCTCTAAATGGTAGGGCTATTTACTGTTTATACTATGTTCTAGATAGGAATGATTTCAATAGAAACTCAACTTGTAAAATAACCCAAAAGGTTTGGAGAACATTAGAAATAACCTATGAGGAAACCAAATTGGTTAAAGAGTCCAAGATAAGTATGTTAGTGCATGCTTATATGCTATTCAAGATGAAACCTCATGAGAGCATCACTCACATGTTCACAAGGTCCATAGACATTGTGATTAGTGAAAAAGAAAAGTTCCACAATCTCACTCATACTTTTAAAATAGTATAAATAACCAATTAATGGTGGCTTAGTTGGTGATCTTTAACTCATTGTAGTAGAGACATAGGATCAAATGCGATATTTATATTGCCCCATGCTTTCTGTAAATAAACAAAAAATATGATGTTTATATTGCCTAGCTTATCTATATCTATTTATTAAAATGGAATTTGCCAAGCTGACACTTTCTTGCTTTATGGTTTATTCTCAAAGGCACTTATCTTTTTTATGTTTTTTTTGAATTTTCTAATTTAAATATTGAATGAAATAACTCAAGTGACCAATCACCTTTAAGACTTTTAACACTCCTCATTAACTCACTATTAATTCTCTCTCT
Source organism: Nelumbo nucifera (assembly GCF_055504915.1). NCBI lineage: Eukaryota > Viridiplantae > Streptophyta > Magnoliopsida > Proteales > Nelumbonaceae > Nelumbo > Nelumbo nucifera. Next base: position 27,715,702 of record NC_142656.1, on the reverse strand, counting down.
CTCTCTCTCTCTCTCTCCTCTTTCCCATTAACTCTTTTAATAATATCTCCTCATTAATTATACTATTACTCTCTCCAATAACTCACGCCACTAAATCTCTCTCATCTCCATTACTCCATTAAATTGCATAAACATTCATTAACTTTATCTATATCTATATCCATTTTAATTTAACTATAATTTTATATATATTAGATATATTTGCATTGAATGTAATTATTAGTAATGATTAATTATACTGAAATTAAGATATTCAATGATATATTATTGTGCTAAATAATTTATTTCCATTTAAAATTATAATCCATTAATATTCCATTTGAAAATAATAAAAATTAATTAACCATAATAAAAATAACATAGTAAGTTACTTAAATAAAATAAAAAATAATTATTAACTATTTTTATTGATAAAAATATTTTTATTAATGTAATAAAAAGAATTTAATTAATAAAAGGAATCAAATAAATTAAAAAATAATATCAATTTAAAATTAATTCAAAATTGTCCAACATTGATATTTTTATAATTAAAATTTAATAATGGAAAACCAACTTAAGTTCCTCTAAAAAAATTATATAAGAAAAACTTAATATACTTAATTAAATTTAACTTTTACTAATTTCAAAAATTAATAAAAAGTATTAATTTAAATACAGTTCAATTATTTTAAAATCAATTTAAGTTCCATTTAAAAATTAGGAAAATTACAAAAACCCCCCTTGGGTTTTCTATTAATCCTATAAAACTCACTAGTATTTTGACCTTAACAAAAACCTCCCCCATTGCTTTGAGAAAAAGGGAAAATACCTTCCATTCGTTAGCATTCCAAATTAAAGATGTTGATGTAATGAATTAATCTTACTTCACTTCATCTTTTTTACCTTGCATTGTCCAAGAAGAGTAAGAAGAATCATTCTTTGAAAGTTGTCTAGCAAAATAAATTAGTGTAGGGTAAAGTTGAAACTTTAAATTGTATATGATAATGCATTAACAATGATAAGGGTATTTTGGTAACTTCAGTGTCTTTGCTACTATAAGCCAAGGGAAAGGAGGTATTTGCACTGTTTTTTCAAAAATATAGGGCAGGCCTTTGTTAGGTTCAAAACACCGAGGTGGTTTATAGAATTGTTATAAGAGGATTTTTTTTATAATTTACCTAAAAATTATACAAAAATAGTAATAATCTAATAAAAAATTAATTTTCAAAAAAAATAATAAGAATTATCATTAAGATACAATAAATAATAGAAATTTATCTAGAGTATTGAAAATTGGCCACTCTTACTAAAACACAACTTAGATTGTGATTGGATAAAATACACATAATAATACTTAAATTGAACTTAGATGGGCACCACTTAATTGAAAATGTCATAGTGATCCATCTTCAATTTTGCTTATAAATAAAAACCGTGCGTCGTGCACCGCACGGGTCCTGACTTGTTGGGCTTAAATTGGTAGCTAAATTTAAACCTACTATGTGAAAGTTTACCTCAAACTCAGCCTATTGTTGGTTGAGCTTGGATGTTCGGGCCCATGTGCCCTCCTTTTCTACAAGCAACATACTAAAACATACTAACATACAGTAAATGGCCCAACCAAACTGGGTTTTTGTCCTATAGCTCATCATGAATGGGCCAAGCCTAAAATGAGCTTGCAATCTGAGTCCAAATTTAAATCTAAGCCCGGTAGCACAAAATTTAGATTAATATAAGCTCCAATTCACCGAACTGTTTGCTTCCTTGGTAACTAATGTGCTGTGATAATGAGCAAATGAAGGCCAGTCTTGACCCACTCTAATATAGTTCAAGGCAGTTGGTTAGGGACAAAGTATATATATAGCGGCTAATAGTTAAAAGATGATTTCATTCAAGCAGCTTATTACATACAATACAAACAGAAAGGCAATAACAGAAGTCACTTAAAAAAGAAAAAAAAAAAAGACAACAAAAGAAAAACCATTTCCTACAATAAAATTCAAAATTAGAACATACAGTAATAGATAATAAGGGATAGCTAGGGAACTTTGGAGGTTTATCCAAACAACCAATTTGGAGATTCTTTGAGCCAAATGAGAGGAATCACTCAGCTGTTTAATTGGGTGTTTAACAGTGCCGATCATTAAGAATACCAAGAAAAGTCCAAAAAGCCCCACCTTCTATGTCACATGCAAGAGATTTAGAGACAGGTAACAGGTCTGGCATTTAGAAAAGACACCATCAGACCTAGATAAGCAAACCTATGGTAGAGGGGATCAGACCCTCTTCCCCATTGGAAATCCCTTTCCCTGCATCTTCCTAGATAAGATAAAATTGAAGTCACTAATTAGAACTTTGTCTAGTACTTGGAGAAAAGCTGTGAGTCTAAAGCAACTTGTTTGATGAAATGTGCATAAAAACCATAGCATGGTACAGTAAAGTATAGGTTGGCAACTTGATCATTTCGGTAATGGTGAGACAAATTATCCGATCCTTCTCTTGACAAGAGTGTTGACAAACCATTATTAAGTAGTTTGAGCTTTTGTTGCTTCTTTTCCCTTAGGCTATATGTTTGGTTTGAAGGAAAAGGTGGGGAAAGGAAAGCAAAGGTAGGGAAATTCATACAAGGTTTGTAAAGGTTTTCCTACCTTTCCTTTCCTTTCCCTACTTTTTCCTTCAAACCAAACACTGTTTTGAATGGTTTTATTTCAATTAATGCTTCCCTTTCAACAACTTGAATGGGGTTTGCCTTACCATTTAAAATTCCTACAATTAATGCTCTACTACCCTAAAGAAGATCAATGTAAGACATTCACTTCTATTGGAACTTGAATAGTTTGTCACATTGTTTTCATCTACTTAACTCATTTAGACTTAGACCCTCCAGACTGAACAGAATATAATTGTTGAGAACACAAAGGAGTAGCATCCAAATTCTATCTGGAATTCCTTTAATTACGAGTTAAACGTTATCCAATCAAGGTGCATTTGCTCTCTATTCAGAATCAACCCTCACCAAACTGCAATAAGAATTCACCAATTGCTCCCACCTCAACGAATCTTCAAAGCCATAGCAACATTCATTAAATTCTCCTTCCTGCAGCACCCTAGCCTTAATCATGTTAGAGGACAAATGATGATAAGGAATGCCTCTTCAACGTCAGTCACTGGTGAACAACAAAGGCATCGGCATGGATGTATTCGCCATAAGGTTTATTCCATTTGAGTTTTGAACCACATATTACATTCTTTTGGTGTAGTCGTTTTGCCTGTGCATGTTTGGACGTGGTGTTTCCTACACCATAGGAATCAATATGTGGTTTAAGCTTTTTGATATTTTATTACAACTCTGTCCTTTTGGTCATCTACTTTTTATCCCCATTAAATGTATCCATACAGTTCTTGGGCATGAAAATCTTTGCAAGCAACATGTGGTATGTCTGAAGAGACTGCAACATAATGTAAAATGACTAGTCATCAATCAAATGCCGAAAAGTTTGCATTGAAAGGAGACTGCTATCCAAGTATTTGAGTGAACCAACTGCACAAGAAGATTGAGAACTAGCACCAGAAGGATGAAATTCAAAGTAGTTGAGGAGTTGCTTCATGATAGCATACTTTTTACGACATCTGAACTTGTGTGAGGCCTCAAGATAAAGTAAAAAAAAAAAAAGAAAAAATGAGGAGCAAGCACGTAATTTAGCACAATATCAACTTGATCCATCATCCACTCTGAAGAGAAAAACCTTAGATTCCATATTTGGTGGCCAAAATGTAGTAGCACAGCAGGGAATAGCATGTTCTGGTTCATCTTATTTGGAACTAGCAAGCCATTATTGAGATCGAGGAGAAATGTATGTGGAGAGCAAGTAGACTTTAGGTTTCATGTACAATGTGAAATTTTAACCGAGGAATAGTAACTAGCTAAACCACTTAAACACCTAGGAGTTCAGCTTCAGGTGTGTATTTGGATAAGGGCGTATGATGGGATTCAGATACAACATTTTAGATATATAGATCAAGTGCTTAACACACCAAAATATTAAGCTGATGGTGAGGGCGCAACTTTATTTCTTTATTGCGGATGGGGATGTTAAAATCTCCCAGCATTATTTACAGAGTTTAACACATCTCCACCCACAATAAAGAAACAAAGTTGTATTCTAACCATCAACTAGCTTCTGGCATAGTGATAAACACTTGGTGGATCTGTGTATGAGTGAGAAGAGGGGCGGGGGGGAAGAAGATGAAAACTTGAAAAACGTCCATCTTATCTAAGGGAAAAAGGAAAAGAACCAAAGAAGACACCAAGGCTCTCTGTCTAATTCTAACTAAATTTGACAAATATATTGTCCAATGTAATCAATATGGATTATAATATACCATCATTTACTATCATTACAAAGAAGAAAATCGAATCAAATGAATTAACTCATCATGATGTACTGAGATGAAAAATCTAATTTGGTTCAAACATGGCAGGAACAATTTTCAAGAATGCCGGATAATCACAATGCTCTAACATCATGGAGTTTCATGGCAGTGGATTTAAACCTACCCAGATAACCCATACAAGAAAGAAAATATCTTTGCTTTTTGAGAGGAAAAGTTAAACAGCTTGGAGGCTTTAACTTGGATACTTGTGATTGATGTGCTGTTACCTCCGATGTAGTATTATAACTTAGAAAATCTCCATGCCCATGTTGCTGTCACCATCACCACATATCCTACACAACCGCAATGCACGGGCGTGTGCAGTTTGGCGTTTCCTTCTGATCTCATGTCAACACCAAGCTTCGTCTATTTTCACTTCACAATAATTCAAAACCATCTCAATTTCCTCCACCAGAATTAGCAGAGAAATTAGCAATAACCCATATCCATGGAAATTGTTTCAAATGGAAAGAAATTCAATTGTATTCTCTCCCTATCACCCCCTCCCTATCAATCTCCCCATCTACATTGGATTTGATTTTGTTGTTGCTTTCTACGGAGACTAGAATGAAAAATTTAAGCCAGAATCACGGTCCAGGATGATTATAAAAACCCCAAATGCGCCAAGAAAGGAAAAGGATGCATGAACCTTGTATTGGATTTCTTATTATATGATGCCAATAGCTTTTGTTTTCCTGCCAGCTGTGTTAAAGCTGTTTCTTTTAGTATCTTCATGAAAAGAAACAAACCAAGTTTTTCTTTTCATATTTTCTAGACCAGTTCAATCGCAGCTGTAAACAATGAAACAATGGATGGGCACAGAAGCAAAACAATAAATAAACAATAGAAAAGAAGAGAAACCCAAATGGGAATGTCTTTCCATCATAAAAGGTTAAAGCCAAAAGCATGAGAAAATGGGCCTGTAAACTTTGTATGAGTTAAAATGGAAAATGAGAAGAAAGAAGGAAACAGAAGCTAGGCTTGACATATATATAGTTCATCTGTACATGCCTGACTTATATAGTCTTCTATTCTTCTCCATCTTGTCTAGCTAATTAATATGGAAGAAGAAAATAAAATCAAAAACAGAAAGAGAAATTAAAGACCTTATTGGCTTTTCAAGCGCTCTGAGGCATCAGCAAGACATCTCATTACATCAATTTGAGCCCTGAGAGAGATAATATAATCAAGAGTCTCCTCTATTAAAGAGAATTCGTCCATGGACTCTCCCCCAGGTACAAGACCTTTCAGCAGTTGTGTTCTTTTCTTCACCATCCGTTTAGCGATGGAGCTCGCTTGCACTCGTTTGGGTGCACTTCTTCTAATCCTACGCAGGCTGCTGCAGCTCCTTCTCAAGATCCTCTTGCTTGTGAACCTCTTGTTACATGAGGAAAATCCGATTGATGATGCCTTCACTAGCCTCTCACACTCACTGCCCAATATCTTCTGAACAAGGATCTTGCTCTCGTTTTGTTTCGATGCATTAGCGATCACTGCGCGACTCCAACATGTCCTTCCATCTCTGGCAGAAGCCATGGCGAGGTCTGCCGACAGCTTGATGGCTTTCTTTCTCTCCGAGATGCCCATGTCCTTGGCCATTGAACAACAGGATTGCAGACCCAAAACCCATTTCTTGAGGAGCTCTTGCTTGAAAGAACTAGGAGAAGCCATGGCTGTGGAAAGTTATGAAATAAACAATTCGAGAAATGAGTCCTAATTATTAAGCATGGAAAATAAGGAGTTCTGTACTTCTAAAGGATACATATATATGTTAAGAGTCTGGTTTACAGTTAACTGCTTTCTCATACAATATACAGTATAACATGAGGGCGAAGGTAAGTTACAGGAAAGAGAACATAGAATTGAGTTTCATGAAATCAGGATTTGACCTACGATTACGATCAACGATGCAGTATTTGAAGTGGATTTTGATCGGAAGGTGAAGTCTAATTGCAGGGGAGAAAGAACCGAGTTTAAAGAAACGAGGATTGCACAGAAGATCATAAAATCAATAAAAGTAGTTGAAAAACAAGGAACATGAATTCAGTTTGCCGGTGGAATCTGGTCTGGAACAATGTTCATGGCTAGCTTTGGTCAAGAGAGAAAATTCTACATACCTTTCTTGCTAAATCCTTTTTCAATCGAACGAGCGGATATAGAAATTAGAAAATCAGGAGATCATGAGTAAAGAAGTCGTAGAGAGTCAGAGACGATCAGTTTTAGAGATCCAACCTAAGTACATTAAAACAGGAGAGGAGAGAGAGAGAGAGAGAGAGAGAGAGAGAGAGAGAGCACTGGGGGGAATATGTAGAAAGCCCATTTATTTGCACAAAGAAAGGAAGTGGTGGGCCCATGAGAGATAGACACACCACATGCATGCACATGGTTCACAAGGCCCACCACCCAAGCCCTAGATATTAAAATATTAGTTTTTATGGTAACAATAAAGCTCCCCTTGAAACCTCCTATAGTTTATACACTCTCACAGTACTACACAAACCTAAGGGACTATCAAAATGGGACAGAGATGGTAGGCCCCAGATGATGATCAAAGGATGAGATGGGGGTTTTAGGGGGGTTCATTACATTTCTAAGTGTGTGTGGTTACATCATTTTTAGGACCCATTTGATAATGAGGAGAAAGAGAGGGGTGTGACTTGTGATTGGCAGGACCCGGGAAACATGGTGATGCCTTGTGGTGGATGGGCCCCACAAGGGAGGGGGAAAATTTTTTTTTTTCTAGTGCACTGATCTTGGCTGAATCAAATTCCCACATGGTGTCCACATGGAAGTCTTGAATCTGTGGACTATGGAGAGTCTCCACACAACTCCAAGTACAGATTTTCCCTCAATAATTGGACATTACTGGCCAGGAAGAAATGCACGTCTAGTTTTGGGAAAATTTTTTTGACTGAGGTGTTACATACAATTGATCTCAGCCGTACGTTAGTGGGTAAGGCTGATTATCTTATAGGGAACCACAATCTTATCTGATGGACCGATGGATAATCTCTTGGAACTGTATTGAAAATCTCGAGAATAAAAAACTCCCAACCCAACTAACATGCATCCAGTGGCCGTGATGTACGGTTCCCTCTCTCTCTCTCACCTCACTCTACTTCGAATACTCTCACTTTCTCTTTCTTTTTCTCCTCCCAGCGCAAACACGCACATCCATCCACTTGATCGTGAGTCGGATGAACATGGGCAATTGTACTCTCCCATTTGGACATTCTATCAATCATGTACAAGACCTCTTGAACCAGGAACAGACTTTGATGATCCTGGTTTCTAGATTTTATCATCACTTATTGTGACTTCCACAATGCAAGAGAATAAGTGCTTTTCTTGAAAACCCAAGTTGGGTATACTCTCTCTCATTGGAGAATTAAAACTAATCTACCTCATAATCAAAGTTTAGTCAATGTGATTAACAGACAAACCCTGACCCTCGATTCTCTATTAATCAAATTTAGCAAAGCACACTGCTTAAGATTAAGTAAATTTGAGGGGACATGATTGGTATGAGGGGCCCAGATAAATTGGGATTAAGGCTGAGATGATGAGTTAAATTGAATTGGGTTGAGTGTTGAGTTGAGCCACTGCAGTTTAGGAGTGTACTAGGTGTCACCAGTCACATGGACTCAAGTGACTGAACCCACAAGTTGAATGGGTTATGGCAGGCAGGCAGGCAGGCAGGACCAAGTGAGCAAGTAAGCTGAGGAGGAGTGTCAAACTGTCAACGCCCGTGATTTGCGCTCACCCTTGCACTCAACTTGTACGTACTCAGTGTTGGGAGCTTATGAGATGAAAATGTGGTTAACTCCTCCCACTCCGCACTTTTTGCACACTGTGGTGGGACCCACCAGTTGTTTGTATGTATGTGTTTCATTTATGTGGCAATGGCCGTGTCCACACGCACACACACATGAACACTGTAGAGTACACATGTGAACACATGGATGGGCTCCCACCTTGCCCCAACAAAGCTCAACAGTCATACAAGCTTCAATGATGAGGGCATCCCAAAAAAAAAAACCTCTTTTCTTTATGAGCCCAAAGGAGAAGAATAGCCCATTTTGTCAAAAACAGCAAACCCTTGTGAAGAGATTGCTTAAGAAATAATCATGTATTATCAAGCCTCATCACTGCTCACATGGGTCCATCAACCCATGAATCAGACCAATTGGACGGTCATGATCGCATGATCTAGAATCAAAACATTACTTGCTTCTTATTTATTTTAGCTAATAACAGAAAATAATGACCCCAATGTTGTGAAAGGAGGGATAGCTTTGTCCTTGATTGTTTTCTTTTGTGCACTAACTTTACAGCCAAAAGTCCATTAGGATCCATTTAATTAGTAATATAGCTGCCCTTAAAACATGGGTGGTTGGTCGCTTCTTTGGTACTCTAGGGACCCCCTCCCCCTCTTTCTTACTCAAGCAACTTCAATTCGTCTTTGATTAAGTTATTAAGACGACCAAATGAACATCAGAAACAGTGCTTGATCCTCACTTTCACACCACTATATATAACGGTTTATAACGGCGCTTACAGCGACAATCACTTTCTAAACAAGGGTGGTTAGCTAATTAAGATTTAAGATGCTGCAAATAACAAGATAATGACGGTTATGAAGGTATAATTAGGGCTATTATATTACATTATATAATGCAACGGCTTGTCCTTTTATACCGTTATAATGCCGTGACCGCCGTCTCCAACTGCTTCAGTGGCTAGTTTTCAAACCAGGATCTTTGATGTGAGATATGAATCCTATATTTATTTGTTTGTTTGCAATATAGTGAAAGAATATATGGTGCGTGTCTTGTTTCTTGTGTTAAGATTCTAGTTTTATGGTTTAATTAATTAATTAGTTGCAAAGAACCATAGATTGGCTTGGCACGTGGCACCCCATGATTAACCCCTGTTTGGAGCATCAGGACCCACCACTCGGAAGGTCTAACCTGTAGGTCATATGAGTCAAAAAAACAGCAAGAGTTAGAGGATTTACTGAATTTTAATTGGATGGTGAAGGAAACTGTCTAAAATTCTAGAAAAGAAAGAGCTATCATTAAAAAAAATGAAAAATTGAATTAGCTAAGTAATGCCCAAACAGGTAACTAAAAATCATCAAACTATGCAATTTTTTGAATGGTCAGTGTTTCATTTGGGACCCACTAAATGACGGGTCGTAAAGCTTGAAACATGGGACTGTTGGAATATGAAGGTCCTAAATGTAACAAACAACAAGCTTAAAAGGATTAACATTCATTGATCAGTGTGAATACATATAAGAAGTGAAGAAGTATTACATTGCGTTGGCTTGACTTGTAGTGACTCACTAAGGATATCTTTGGTTGCAGTGCAATTTTTTTTGAATACAAATGCACGAAAGTGTAAATTAAAAATTGCAAATTCTCGATTTTAGTTTTGTTTTGGATTTTACTTTATTCTACTTCATGTCTTAATTTACTTTACTTTTACTGCAATAAAAAAAAAGCTAAAATTTGAAACAAAAATAAGTAATAATTTATACTCAAATCATTTGCACTGTCATAGTTTGGATCAATACAAATTTGTTTGCATTGCAATCAAAAGCAACCTAACGTTCAGTTTGGAAGGAATACAAATGCAAATATGTAGAGTGCAAAACCTAAGCTTCAAGAAGCATTGTGAATTGCAACACCAAATCCAAAGCTCCTCAATATGGGCCACATTCAACACAACCTCAGTCCCTGTGCTATACTGCCCCTATTTGTTCCCAAGAAAGATATATAGTTCGTAGTGAATGTGTGTTGATAGTCATGGCATTAACAAATCACTGTTAAGTACCGTTTGTCAATTCCTCACCTAGGGGAGATGTTAGACAAGCTGAGCCAAGCAATGATCTTCTCCAAACTTGACTTGAAGAATGGTTACAATCAAATCTGCATTAGTCACGGAAATGAATGGAAGACCACTTACATAACAAAAGAAGGCTTGTATGAATGTTTAGTTATACATGTCTGTCCCTCCAATGCACTCTCCACAATCATGTGAGTAATGGCATAGTTGTTACAACCATTCTTAGGGAAGTTTTTAGTAGTCTATTTTGATGATATATTGATGTAAAGTCGGAGAAGTATTGAACACACGCAACATCCGCATGAAGTCTTTAGGGTCCCGTTTGGGTTGTAGACATGATCAGAATTAGAATTAGAATCAGAATCAGATTTTGATTGTTGTTGTTTGGTTCATTTGGAGTTGGAATTAGAATCAACTGAAAATTTTAAATTTTGTATAACTATTTATTATTTCATTATTACTTTAATAATATTATTATATTTATAATTTATTATTTTACTATATTATTTTCTTAATATTCTATTATTTTTTTATTATTTTATAATTAATTAGTATTTTATTCTTAGTTTTATTAATTTTATTGATAATTTATTATTAGTTTATTCATATTCTATTATCTTTATTTATTATTTTAAAGTTAATTTATCATTATTTAATAATTAATATGTTAGTATTTTTATTATTACTTTAATTATATTATGGTTTTATTTATACTTAAATATTACTATTATTATTTTTATTATTAATCATGTTTAATAAATAATACCATTGCTTTTTATTATTACTTTAATAATATTTTTATATTACATTTTCTTAATAAATGATGATATTTGATTATATTTTGTTATTATTTTCTTCTTCTTGTCAAACTCTAGAATGGGAATCGAAACCCCATTCCTACCTTGCTGGTTCTAGAATCCTTCTTAAGTTCTCCTTGATCAAATGATATATAAAATTATAAATGCTTCTAGGTTTCAAGAGTTGACCCCTATCATGGTAGGAGAAAACTCTTGGGATGAAATATGAATTAAGTTTTGATGGACGCTAGAAGTCAACCAATGAATTTTAGGAATTGACTCATGAAACAAGGAGTAATCTTAAGGTTGAGTTATTTCCGAGGATAAGGAGTTGATCTCAGATTGCCAAGAGCCAACTCTTGGGTTATACAATTAATGTCTTGAGCCAAACTGTGAAAAGAGTACTAAAGAAGAGAAAAAAGAGAAAAGATTCATAAAGGAGGAAAAATTACTCGAGGAAATTGATATCCCAAATTTGTAAGCTAAAGCATAAAAAGGGAATCTGTTCAAAGCTCGATTTATATATATACATATATATATATATATATATATCGACAGAGTAATCTAAATATCAAGCTGATATAGTTGATGCTATAATATGTATATCAGATCCATGAGAGATCGAATATGTTCCTTTAAATTTGTAATTTCAAAAAGTATATATAAAGGTCTGACCAGCTCTTGAGAAATCTGGTCAAGTGGATGGTTTGGTCAGTATCAAAGAACTTGGAGAAATCGACTGAAAATTCTTAAGGCTCAGTTTGGAAGGAATACAAATGCAAATATGTAGAGTATAAAACATTATGTTTTTGACTGGTGAGTTAAAGAGTGGTGCAAACGATGAGGGTAGCTAGCTAGGACCTACGATGGCTAATTCTGACGCATTGCAGGAGATGCCTCATGCAATAGAGACCAATGTGATGACTTATTCAGTAGAGAAAGAAAGGTGGAGACTGGAGAGCAACATTCATATGGGAAATATGATGGGCCTATTCTTCATTGGTGGAGAGAAATCTTTCAGGATTTGAAACAAAAGTCTATTTGTCAAGCATTGCCCAAGGATTCATTGTATGGGCTTCTTAATGAGGAATAGAGCAATGTGGGCCGCCTTTATAGAGACAGCATGGTCCTAGCATGTCGTAGAGGAGGAAAAAGAGGAAGAGGGAAGATGACTTGGGAGTTGAACTGATTGGTGTGTGGTTGTTGGTGTCTTTATAGCGTTGGTTTCTCTGTTGGCTATGCGGTTTAGTTTTCTGTGATTGGTTTTGGGCTTTATATTAGTGTATTTATAGACTTGTTCATGGGTTGAATCGGTTCAAAAAAATGTCCAGGCCTAAGCCCAAGCCCAAACCGACTATCGGGTCTTGATCTTAAGACCAAGTCCAGCCCCTATTTATTCATTAAATATAATTAATATATGTTTTTATTATATATAATAGTACCAAGCTGGGTTTACTTGAGAAAGCCCGAGCGTGGTCTGAAAAATAACGGGCCAGGCCGGAGAGGCCCAAATCTCCCAAAGGGCCATTTGAGATACTAATAACCCCCTTCCCTAAAGTTGGTGATTGCAGGAATCGAATTTGGGTCTCTGCTAGAAAAACCTGCTAATTAACTTACCAACTTAACCAATCATCATTTGGCGGGGTAGATTTGATTGATTCAATACAAAATATCTAGTAAATTCGAATTTGATAAGAATCCATTGGATTTTATAAAATGTGATTTTAGTTTGATCCATTATGTCAACATATATCTTATTTGAATCATGTCTTTGGATTATAAATAGGCCTATATAGATCTATGAATATAACTAAAAATCTAGAACCTACTTGGCTACTTGTGTAGTTTCGTTAGCTAATAAGTGGCGATTTTAACAAATCAATTGGCATTCGGTGTCCCTTTGACTTAGTCTCATGAGTGATGATGTTCTAAAATCTAATTTCAAAACTAAAACAAATAGGGTGCCTAAGAGGAGGGGTGAGTAAATGCGTAGGTTTTACTTGGAACCGAATGGAATTGATCTCAAATTGGCTTTGAACCGATCCTACCCTATCTGTTATAGGCTAAGATCTGGTTTTAAATTCTTTGAACCGATCCCCACCTAGGTCAGTTCCATGGTCTACGGGGTTACCCTACCCAAACCGATTTGATGAATTAACCTTAGTGGAACCAGGTTTGGAATCGAGCTTGCCTTGAAATAAACCCCAAAATATTTTTAAGGGTGTGAATATTTGAACCCAAGTACTCATGGTTACAAAAGCCATGATCTCACTTTACTATTGAGTTACTTAAGTGGTTTGATCATTTTCTTACATTTTAATATTTGAATGTGTATAATAAATAATTTAAAAAATAATATTTACAAAATTTAAATTATAATGACAAATTTTGAACCATATATTAATACATTACGATAATCTACATTTAAAATTACTCAATTTAATTAATAAAGATAATCTAAGTTTTAAACTATATATTGTCATTATTGAAAATCAAGTTTTTAAAGGACATGCTTCATTTTTTTTTAAGGGGGAGAGTAAAAAAAGAACATGTTCCACGGATAGACCCTAGAATTGACCTCAAAACCATAAAGACTATGACCAACCTTTTCCAAAAACTTGGAACTGACCCCTATAGGGTAGGTTGTAGGTTCTACCATGAAACCAAATCGAACCAAGAAAACATAAATCTCTCTCCTACCTAAGTGAAAAAAATTAGAGACTTAATCACTTAGGGGAGAGAGAGAGAGAGAGTTTTGCTTAAGACCTTGTTCGCTTTTCGGTAAGTTATTTACCCGGGTAAATGCAATTACTTGGGTAAGTTTTTCCTAAGAAACACTTACTCGAGTAAGTGTATTTACCCATGTTCTTTTATTTCTCAAGTAAATATGGTAATGACCATTTTAGTCATACAAATCCATTATTAAAAGGGGCATTTTTGTCCCATTCAAGTATTAGCAACTTTCCTCATTGGTGGAAAAGTTATTTATCCACATAGGAGATGTATTTTCCTTGGTCCCCACATTAATCTGAAAAATGAACATGGAATTTTTAGTCAATGGGATTACTTTACCCCCTCAAAATCCAAAAAAAGAATGCCCCCTAAATGCCAAGTTGCAATGGGCAACAATGGGCCAACAGCGAACTACGAGCAAGGAGACCGTCTCTATATGAGCTTGCACGATGGGTAGTCTTGGGATGTGGAATCACACCATTTTGGTGTGAAACAAGTGAAAAAGAAAAGGTAACTTGTTTAATAAATTATTAATTACTTAGTCAAATGTTAATAAAAATTTAGTTAAATTAATTTATAAATAAATTAAAATAAATAATTGACAAGTATATTAATTAATTAAAAACATTTATTAATTATAAAATGCCATTGAAAATAAAAACTAATAAACGTTAATTAATTGACAAGTATTTTAATAACTAATTAATATATTAGTTGATAATTAATTATAATTAATAGCTAGTAATAAAATATTAAATGAGAAAATATTTTTAATTAATTATTAATTATTCATAAATTAGCAAGAAAATATTAAGTAATTACATAATTTAGTAATTAATATTAATTAAAACATTATTTTATTATTAATTCATAATAAAATATTATTAATTATTTGCTTACTTAATTAATTAATTAATTAGTTAATTAATCAATAATTGTTGAAACTGAATTTTCCCACTATTCTCCCTCTTGCAACCAAACAACTGAAGGTGAAAAATTTTCCACTTATTACATCATTTTATGTTCCACAATACATGATATGATCAACAGGTAAATTTTCACCCATGAAATTGTTAAATACTGATGTACCTTCTTCTCTGTCACACGACAAAGAATCAGAACAGAGAAAAGTAATGGAAAAGTGTCACAAAGATATCAAGAGATCATTTCCGTTTTAATTTCTTTCCCAATTCCATTGGCTAGAAATTAGGAAGAGGGGTGACAGTAATCCGATATAAGAGAGATGTATATATATACTTTAATCAAAGAGTGATGACCATATGGGCACACTCTCACAGATAAATGTTGACAGTACGCCCATCAAAACATCACCATTAATAAACAAGTAGATGTGCATGTATCATCTATACCATTAATAAACAAGTGGATTCTTGGTCTTTGGAGAGAAGATTCAAAGACAAGAATCTGAACTCCCTCCTTTTATTTTGATGCAGTTTGGTGTGTCTTTTTATGCCGTCTGTTAGTTATTTACAAGTTTGGCAGATTAGGATTCAGTCTTTTTTCATTTGGCTCATAGTAGATCTAACTGTCAAAAGTCGATGCATTGAAAAGACGTGAGAAGTCTAAAACGGGTGATTTTTGAAAAGTTCCAAATAGAGTTGTTGCATTTTTTTATTCAACTTCACGCAAGAAAATATATGAAAAGACACACTTTAACCAAACGGACTTCAGACCACTGAGATCTTAATGCAAAAACTCAATACGTATTTTAGCTACCAAAAGATCTTTCAAAAAAACTCCAATAAAGATGGCCTTGAATATATCACTAAACTTATTATCTCTACTGCCAATAAAATACACTATACAATATTCAGATGCTTGTAGGGGTCGAGAGTGATTTTTACTCTCCAAATTCGGAAAATGTAAAATGATAAATTCCATTCTCCTATCCAATTACTAATTTTACAACATAACCCAATGATAATATGCCACGTCATTCTTAATGTGGACGTTTGGGCACAACCGTAGAATGAATGTTCGTCCTCATTGGGCACAAAAGCAGGGGTACATGCAGCAAAGTTCCGAAGCGAGACTCTACAATGATTGGACGATAGACAAGTATTTCTTACCGATGGTGATTGGGCATAAATTACAAGAACCCTATCATATCATCCTGCTCGTATTCATCTACTGCTTAAACGTGTCCTCCTTAGGTGAATGGACCATGATAGTTGTCTAGATGATCCAAACCCGAAAGAGAACCCTTTATCTGTCTAGACCTTCTGCAATTGACACTGCAACAAATTTTCTTTTCTATAGCTTGTGGTTGGATCAAGAAGAAATACAATGTGTTGTTTTGGGTTTGTAGTAAGCTTAGAAGCCATCTCCCTTTTGGGTTTTGACCATGGCCGATTCCTAATTTGTCACAGAGATCCAAATTCTGAATGGAGTCACGGCCAGTCGGATCCATGGGAAGACTAGACTAACTCGTCTATCTTCTTACATCTTAATTGGAATATATAGAAGAAAATATGCTACAACGACGTTTGTGGACTATGGTGAGTCTTCATATTAACATCACAATCAACCACATGTATCGTCACAGAACCCCTCTTTTTGTAGCAGCATGATGAGCACAACATCCCTTCTCGTCCTGTTGAACAATGGATTGACGGATGCCCCGCCATGTCTCTGTTTTGCCTTCTTTGCTCTCTTCATCTTCTTCCCAGTCGTTTTCGCCATTCTAAGGGCGATGGTGATTGCAATGCCAACTGCATCTGACTCCTCTCCTCAATCACCGGTGTCAAATTTCGTTTTCCGTTGACAAGTAATAAGCAAACTGGAATGAAAAAAAAAAAAAAGAAAAAACAAAAACAATGAGGTCTGTTGGTTTTTTAGGAAGTTACTTGTCCAGGTGCAGATACATGAATTTACCCATGCATGTTCTTTTATTTCTCAGGTAAATAACAAAATTCCTATTTCTGCCTTAAAGAGTTATTATTAAAAGGGGCAGTTTTGTTCCATCCAAGTATTGACAACTTTCTTCTAATGGGAAAATTATTTATCCATATCAATTACCTGGATAAATGATACTTAGGGAAAAGAATTTTTCCATGATGCTCTCATGAAAAAAGAACATGAATATCTTATTCAGTAGGAACCAAAATCTCATTGACAAATTTCCCCTCTCAAAATCCAAAGAAAAAGCGTGGGCCTAGGCAAAAATTATCGTTAATAGTTTAATTCAAGTGAACCAAGAATGCCCATAAGGCAGACCTGGTATTTTCCTTCTTTGTTGAGTAGATGTTGACATATCATTTTGTGGACTTTAGCTTAATTTTGCAATTGCATCTTACTTGCTAACTGGTTCAAATCAAACTTGCCAAGCTGAATTTGATCAGTTTGTTTAACCCACAAGTTTTATGCATTTTTAGGTTTAGTGGGCTCAAGGTGTGGCTTGAGTTCGGTTCGATATATAACAATTTATCAAACCCCATTTTCTTAAGAATGCATTGGAGTTAAATTAATGGATTTGCAAATATACTACCCAATTCCGGTATCATAAAAATAAACAAAATAGATTGGTCGTGTGCTCTCTCTGTGTAGGCTTTCTCTTCTTAATGGTTTTATTTACACTCCTAGATAATTTACAAATTAAATAGATAAAAGGAAATGTCATTGTAAACTAATTGTAATTAGAACAATAGAATAATATATAGTAGGGGACTAATTGATAAAGGCACAAGTGGCTGATTAAATAACTTATTGTTTTGTCTTTTAGTGAATATATATAATGTGGTAACACATATTTTGGCTGTAGTAGTAGTACTTAATTGAACAAGCCATGAAACCATCAGGGGGGGCAGGGGTTCTGACAGTTTGTATGATTTTGTTTTTACAAAACAAAAACAACCACCACATAAGTAAAACCATCTTCACTAAAAGACATTGCAGTAAGACACTCAGTTCAATCAATTCAATGTTATCAAAAAAGGTGTTGAGTCTGAGTGTCTGACCTTAGGATCATCAGCTTTAACAGCTTGAATATATAGATTTAAACTAAGATGCCTCGGACTAGGTTTGATGGGGGAAGGAATATGAAATTATGAATCTAATTTCTGCTTCTAAGTCCTAACCCAAATCAAAAGATTAATTTTAAATGGCACCTTCGATTTGTAAAAGGATTAAAGTATACTTGGTTTTTGTTTCTGCCATAACTAAGCGAAGTTGAACATATGATATACTGTTTTGGTTCAATTTAATTATTCAGTCACAAACCTGGTACCATTGAACTGTATCTGCAAGATAGTTTTCTCATTCAGACTACTATTGAACCTTCTGTACCACAGCCTCTCTACTATACAAATTAAATGGTCTGTCTTTAATTTGCTATCAGACCAAACTACCTGAATTTAACTAGTCTGTGTTTGGATAATGGTATGGTCATTCCACTTTTCTTTTGAAACGACAAAAGAAGTGACATAAAATCTGTTACGATTTATAAATTGCACATGTTGGTTTCTCGTAGTTGAACAGCAATTTGGTTTTGATTATTCTACAAGCTCAAATTGAATCCCATCATTGTCCACAGACCAAATGGTTCCAATAATCTGATACAACGGTTTCTTGTCATCCATGATCCATCAGACAGGATTAGTAATAAATTCAGGTCAATTGGAGATAAGCGTATTATACCATTAATTTGGTCACCGGAGCTGAGGTGGAAGTCCAGAACTGCGGTTTCTGCAACCCAGTAGGCTAGTGCTTGGATCTTACTTACCATTCAAGGTAGGCAAAACCCTTTTGGTTGGAGGTTCAGACTACAATACTAATAGTAATAAAAGAGAGATCAAACACAAGGAAAAACAGTTCAATAATCGATAATATCATAACCCAACATGATGTTAGACAGGTTGTGCAAATAATGGGACCTTATCGTAATCACTCAATTCCATTGCCTTCTTTCATTTTTGCCCTTATCTATGGCTTCGAAAAAAATAAAAATCTGTTAGAGTTTTGATATACCCATAATTTCCTCTCTAACATAAAGAGAACGGTTGGAGGAGCCCTACAAACCATGAAACAAGGTGTCTCACCAAATATAGAATAGCACCGAAAGTAATGGATGCTGAATATACTAGTTGATTCAGAATTTATAATTTGTGCTACAACAACTGAAACAAAAAGAAGCTCAACAAGCAACGGGCTATAAGCAAGTTCCTGCGTTTGATCTTAAGAACTTGGAAATAGAGAGAGTGCAATGTTTTAACAAACCCTATTTCCATTTCTCCTCTCTCTAGCTATCTGTCGATAGACTTTGATCAGTTTCTTAAAGGAAAGTTTGAGAAATTTCCATTAAATAATTACATCTGGTAAGACACGCAGCTAATGGAATAATAGACTCAAACTCGGAAGAAGTAGCAAATAAAAAGATCACATATTGTTAGAGACCATAGAGATTATGAAGACTGGTGAGAACGCTGACTTGAAACTCTAGAACAAGTATGTAATTAAGAGTCTCTCGGAACAAGGCATCTACGTCCAACTCCTTGCATCCGGGTACAATGCTCTCGAGCTTCTTGAGCTTCCTTTCTATGGGCGATCTTATGGTTTTCCTGCTCATCGGAAGAACCATCACCCTTCTCCTTCTTTCTTTGCACAACCACCTCTTTCTCCGATAGGAACACCACCGTCTTCTCATCGTTGACAGGCAGAGACGCACTCACAGAGAGAGAGAGAGAGAGAGAGAGAGAGAGAGAGAGTTTGGCGCTTCCACAGTTGATTAAAGGGAACTCATTTATAAGTAAAACTGCAAAATATCTCACTTACCTTACGTAGAGGTAAGGTAGAACTTGAAACAGTTCCCATTGGTAAAAATAAAATAAATCAATCCATCAATCAATCAAGGACCAAAGATCACATACACAAAAAGGCGAAGATCATGCTTGGAAAGCAAACACTTCTAGGCCTCTGATCTCCCCGTGATCAAAACCTTGCCCTACCTTTTAAAGAGGAATTCCGGTCTTTCACCTTTTCGTGAAATAATTAATAATAATAATAAGTGGTTATTTGGGTTGTCTTTATCCTTGAAAGATACCCAAGTAGTGGAATAGGAGAAGCTAAAATAATGAAGTAATTCCCTTTCATTTTTCATTTTCACTTGTCATGAAAATGTTAAAGCCCATAACATTAAGCTTAGGTCAATTGACTTCATTGGTACAGTAAACACCAAGTACAAATCAAGCACATGTCTAGTCCTGACCTTCTGAGATTCACTTTGGTAACATTAGGGTTTTCCTCTACTTGTATTGTACTTACTCTCATCTGTGACTGTTTGTTTGAAAGGGTGAAATATAAATCGACATTTTGAGTCTTTTTCTGTGGTAGGATGCTCTCAAAAATGTCCAAGGACAGCCTAGCCGGATAGAGACTGAGGTCATATGACACAAGAGAGAAGGGGGGCCATGTTCATAAAACAAGAGTTTCTTTTGGAGGTTGGGGTCTTGAAAAGCATGTGAACGTCTTTATCTCTCCTGGGTTCCAATTTAATGCCACACACGTGCAGTATGTGATAGAGTCTTCTTGATTGATTGGTACTCTTCAATGCCTGAGTTCCTAATTTGAAGGGAACATGTGGACACCCTTTTCTTCCTTATTGGACAAAATCCTTTCCTTGTTTGTCGCATTACTATGGAAATGCTTGGAGGAGAATATTGCCCTGTACTCCCTGCTCAGATTGTTTGCATTTGCACACCAAAGCTTTTCTTTCTATCGAAGCTCTTGACTCATCTCCCTCCACAAAATTAGATTATCCACTGAACACTTACAGTGTACCTTTGCCTTGGACACGTTGCAAGCTGTCTCTGATTATCAAATCTGTTGTCAATTTACAATTCTTTGCTTGATGGGTCCCTAGGTTTTATTGGGTGTAATCCAAATGACCAATCCCTTTGACCCATGTGTTCATCACCACATGTGGGGCTCCTGATCTGTGGGCTCAGCACCAAGCTAAACTATACAGAAGAGATTATTGTTCTTAGTACAAATCAAGTAAGTTAAGAGTTGGGTATGGTTAGCCTGTGTGTCCTAGACGCACTTGCAACACCACAAAATAGTGTGGGATCAATGCATTCAAAGTCTTTGTTCTGATCAGTGACGTCTGAACTTGTTTTTATATCTGGTACATCCATTTTGAAGCAGAGAAATACAGTATGACTATTTAACCATTTGACCTGGGGATTGTTTTGTGTGTGAAATTCAGAAGAAAAACTTTTCTCCACTGTCGAACTGATTAAAGTACAGTAGTAGGATCAAGTAGTCTTCATCTTTTCTTTAATGGGTAAGGTTCTCAGTCCTAACTTATTAGTTTACTAGTTCGGACAGTCAAACGCATCATTAACGCTTGAAACAAGTGATAGGTGGCAAGAAGTTATGAGGGTTTTCAGAACCCGGCTTTTCAGCCACATATTTAAGATGAGGGATCCTTTTCATTTGGCCATGTGTTCACTTTGGAGTCCAGTCATCTCCAAACCCTATTTGGAACTTCTCAAAGTGATTTCCCCATTCAAGGCAAGATTAAAACCGGACCTGGCAGGTAACTGTTCTGGGTTCCGGTTTCCAGGTCCAATAGTCCAATCACCTGGTCCAAATGAATGACCTATTCTGACAAAAAAATTAAAGGTAAAAATAAAAAAACCGGCCAAAAACCATTATCCAGATCAAATTTTGAAAACACTGATTCAGAGAATTAGTTTTTAGATTGAAAAGAGCCTAAAAATGAGTTATTTTAAACAGTTGCAGAAGTTCTCGGTTCAAATTTCTCCCGTGAATACAAAGGGTAGTTGTTGAGAGGAACGTGTGGACCCTTCAGGGAGACAAACCATGTTGCTACTTAGAAGTTGCCTTGATTGTTTTTGACTTGGAGAAATATAGGCAATGCAAAAACCTTCCACATGGTTAGGGGGGCCCAAATGGCTCCAATTGTTCTCTTCATCTTTCATTTATAAGTCTAACTTGAGGCAAAAATTAATTCCTATGAGTCCAAAATAAGCCCTTTTTTGTGGGCCATTTGGAATTATAAATTGAGACCTTGGATGACTTGTAGTGCATGATATAAGAACTCCAATTCATGGTTGAGGGTGATTTGGGTTTGGGGGGGGGGAAACCACATGGCCAGCCCTAGGGGCCTTAATTTGTGTAATTGATAGAATTGATAGTAGAGAGAAGGGTGCCATTTACAATTCCCCTTTACCTCAACACAGACCACCTTAGCCACATTGCCCTACTTGTATTGGAGCTTTCCACGGTTCCACCTACTTACCAGCCATACATGTTTCAATTTTATAATTCCAAATATACCCACGTAAATTACTTGCTTTCCCATGAATAAGGTTGGTGTTGGAGGGAATAGGTGGGGCCATTTCATAATGGCTTGCTTTTTGAAAAGGGTTTAGTATTAGATGATTAAAACTCTAAATCATTCCTAGAGAATTATAAGTTAGAAGACAATAAAAAGCATGCTTAATGGTGGGTGTCCATTGTTTAAATTTGAACATGTAAAGTATGTGGCAATTTAAAGGTAAATATGGCTATAGATCCATGTCCTTGCCCTGTAGATCAAAACCCAACACACTTCATATATAGTTTTCTTCCTCTGTCGCTTCTTTTCGAGTTAAATATATATAATTTGAATAGTTAACTGATGTGGGCATACAATCATAATTTATTAGTTCTTACAATATTAGTTCGAATTGGGCCCCCAAATTCTTTGAACCCATGACAAGCTATATATATATATATAACTAAGATTAAGCATATACACAGAATTCCTTTCTCTTCTCTTTGCTTTTGATATGGTATCAGATTGTTGATTGAGTTCTGCATCGATGGAATTCTACACTGCTGTAATGTCACCGTCGTCAGCCATGTTTGATATTGATCCGACGTCACCCTATTACCTGCATCCATCCGACAATCCCGGTGCGATCTTGGTTTCGTCTCTGCTTATAGGGGAGAATTACTCGACATGGTAAGGAGCGATGTGAATTGCATTAGAAGCCAAAAATCATTATAAAAAAAATCGTTTTTTGGCAATGTTACCTAAACATCATCGAAAGCCACTCAAAATTCGTGGAAAATTTTCAACAACATATGCCCAAATGTCACAATTATTTGTGTTGCAGAAACTTTCCGCGGCGTTTACAAAACAATTGGCGATGTTTGACAGCTGCCGCGAATCAAAGCGTTTTCACAATGCTTATAGACGTTATTGAATCAAAGAGTTTTCGCAATGTTGGCGATGTTTATAAACATCGTCAAAAGTGACACTTCTGGCAATGTTTATAAACGTCACCAAAAGTGATGCATTTGGTGATCTTAATCAAACGTTGCCAAAACTCACTTTCGGTGACATTTGTTTGAAATGCCAATATATTGTTAATTTTGCAATTTGCCCAATAAGGCTTTTATCAACCTATAAGCCCAATAAGACTTTTATCAACCTGTAATTTGAATTTACATTCATACACAATGCAAAATTTAAAAATAAATTTAAATATTAAACTTTCAATAATATTTAATCCCAACAATATTTTTTACAATAAAATATTTGATAGTTGTATATTTAAAACCAAAAAAAGAAAGATATATACATCATCTAAAAGGGACTTTCTTCTTCCCCTTCACATTCCCCCTCTCCCTCTCTCGACTTGTTTAACGTGCATGAGATGCTCCTTCCCACTCTTGACTTGTTTCATGTGCATGAGATGCTCCTTCTCTCTCTTGACTTGTTTCACGTGCATGAGATGCTCCTAATCCAAGTTGTTGGGTCTCCTAGAAAAGACAATGGAAATAAACTATTATTTTTATGCCAAAAATTATAAATACATGAAAAATAAAAATAAAGTTGAGATGGCTTATAGGATTTGTTTGTGAAGAATCATGAGAGGTATAGAGATTGTTTTCCGATCCACCTAAAGTAGGATTGTTTTCCGATCCACCTAAAGTAGGATTATTTTCCGATCCATGGCTCTACGCAAAATATATATTTTTTTAATTCAAACAATTACTTATGAACCGATAGTGTATTAGCTGAATTTGAATAGTTGTCTTCATACCAGCCAATAAAACAGCTACCACTCAATCTCTAGCTTGTATTTATATGGCTAGTGTGGAACAAAATGATTAGTCCCATAGCCAGTAAAACAGTTATCAAATTCAGTTAATACTTTCTTTTTTTATATAGATAAATTCAGTTAATGCTCTCTAGAATAGATAAAATCAAAAGTTAATCCTCTCACAAATTATTTGAGAAAGGATGAATTAATTAATTAAATTTCATCTATGCTTTCTCTAATTTCTATTTCTCTAGTTGTCTTCATACTAACCTGTAATTTGCAGAACAAATGCAAATTGGTTCATTCCAGAATGAACCAAATCTAATTATTTGGCCAGTATGAAGAAAGTTTCTAAGTCCTTTCTAAGTCTCAAATCTGTCTTCAACTCAAATTAGTCCATTCTCTAGTTTCTAAGTCTCAAGTTAGTCTCAAATCTGTCTTCAGTCCTTTCCAAGTCTCTAGTCTCAAATCTAACTACTTGAGACTTGGAACAATCCCTCAGCTGATTAATTAATAACCCAACCATATACAATGACGTGGCAATCCGTGGACCCCCCAATTCTTGCTTCTTAAACCCATGACAGACTATATATATGTATGCACGTATACAACTAAGATTAAGCATACATACAGAATTCCTTTCTCTGCACTTTATTTTTTATATGGTATTAGAGCGTTGGTCGAGTTCTGCTTAGATCAAACTCTACACTGTAATTCCACCGTCATCAACCATGTTTGATCTTGATCCGATGTCACCCTACTACACCCATCCATCCGACAATCCCAGTGCAGTCTTGGTTTCGTCTCCACTTATAAGGGAGAATTACCCGACATGGAAGAGAGCGATGTGAATTGTATTAGAAGCCAAAAATTAATAAGTTTGGCTTTGTCGATTGAACAATATTAAAACCTAAAGAACCTCCAACAGAAGTAATAACATGGATCAAATGCAATAGTATGGTCACTTCATGGATCTTTAATTCTCTCACACGAGAGTTCTATGAAAGTGTTGTATATGCGTCTTCTACAAAGGAGATTTGGTTCGACCTTCAAGAAAGGTTTTCCCAAGGCCATAGTCCCCGGCTATATCAACTGAAGTAGGATCTTTCCTTGGTACATCAAGGAACCATGTCAGTAACCTCATAATTCACATGAATGAAGGGTCTTTGGGACGGAATCGCAATTCTTTCTAAAGTACTGAAGTGCTCTTGAGGATCTGCAAGAAAGTTGATTGCAGAAAGAGAGAAAGATAAAGTTCTACAGTTCTTGATGAGTGTTGCAGACACCTTCAACAATGTCCGATCTAGCATCCTTGCCACAGAGCCAATTCCAAATGTGTACCGTGCTTATGCCATGGTCATACAAGAAGAGTGCCACCAAGCTATGGTTTCTCAAAAGGCGCCAATAATTGACACTACTATTGCTTTCTCTGTGAATAAATCTGGTATTTGGAATAATGAAAAACCGACCAAACCTAAAACCAAATGTGAGTATTGTAAAAGAACAGGACATACTAGAGAGAGGTGTTTTGAACTCCTCGGATATTCTAAAGGTTGGGGCAAAAGACGATCAACCAAGAATTCCAAGAATGAAAAATCAGCCCATGCAGCTTATATGAAAGGTGAATCATCCTGATCGCAAGAAATCTCACCTATATCTCTCACTATAGACCAATATAATCAGTTGTTGAGGCTACTAAATGATGATAACTGTAATAAATTGGCTGCTTCAACCATGATTGGTAAGGATCCTTTCACTTCTTCAATAGATTCGAACATTTGGATTTTGGAGAGCGGGGCTTCAGATCACATCACCCCTGACAGAACCTTGTTCACTCACTGTTAAACCTTAATAACTCCCTTCTCTGTTAGATTGCCAAATTATTGTCTCCTACGTACCACTCATATAGGAACAGTTACATTGAGACCTGATCTTTTAATTCAAAATGTCTTATATATGCCTAACTTTAAGTATAATCTCTTATCTATAAAAAAAAACTTACAACATAGTTAAATTGTGTTGCTCTCTTTTCTTCCACATCCTATGTATTACAGGACCAATGCTTAAAGACGATCGGCAAGGGACATCTGTTTGATGGAGTCTACTACTCCTAGTACCTCAATGGTAACTTCTACTACATCACATGTAGACAGAGATGGATATACTTCATAGCACAATAGGTTTGGAAATGCTTCTACTTGTCAGCTGTCCTTATTGTTAAACAAGCATCTCACAAATGATAGTAATGGGGTTTGTGATACTTGCAAACAAGTAAAACATACTAGAGTTCCATTTCTAATAAGCTCATTAAGAGCAATTTCAGCCTTTACTTTGATACATGTTGATATATGGGGTCCTTATCACACTACTCATTTAGGCACAAGATTTTTGGTTTATTGTAGATGATTACAACAGATGCACTTGGTTGTACTTGATGAAATTTAAGTTAGAAGCATTTTCTTTGCTTGTCTCATTCTATAACATAGTGAGAACTTAGTTCAAATGTAATGTTCAACAAGTCAGATTTGATAATGGCAAAGAGTTTCTCTCTGATCCTATTCAATTATTCTTTACTCAAAATGGAATTGTGCATTAAAGAACCTATGTCGATTCCCCACAACAAAATGGGAGAGTTGAGAGAAAACATAGAAACTTGTTAGAGGTTGCCCGCGCTTTGCAATTTCAAGCTTCACTACTAGTTAGCTTTTGGGGTGAAAGTGTGATCACTTCAGCATACATAATGAACTATTTTCCAACTATTCCCCTTCAAGGTAAGTCTCAATTTTAGTTACTTTTTGAAAGCCTCCCACCCTTAATCACTTGCGCACCTTTGGGTGCTTATGCTATGCCTAGGAGTGACCATTAGACACAAACAAACTTGCACCCCAAGCACCCTGGTGTATATTTGTTGGTTATCCATATGGGTAGAAGGGATATCAAGTATATAGCCTCGAGACTCATTGAATATTCACCTTAAGAGATGTAACCTTTTATGAAACCATTTTCCGTTATGCCAATGATTCTTCTAGCAAACACGACAATCCAAACATTGTGTTTTCACTCCCTCAAACTGAACAACAAATAGAACCCTTTGTGCTTAACCATTCAAATCAGTTCACTGAACCTTTGACATCTCAAGATAACGCCAGGACTGACTTACACCCATCTTCCAAGCCTGTTGAACTGTCTCAGCCTCAACGTGATAGAAGACTGCCCACTCACCTCAAAGACTTCATTTATAACCTGCCACATTCTACATCCTCTTTAGCTTTAGCCTCATCTGAACCCATTGAACCCAAATCATATACATAGGCAGTCTGTGATCCACATGCCATGAATGAAGAAATACAAGCACTCGAGAGAAATAAAACATGGTCCATAGTTGACCTTCCTCCAAGAAAGAAGCCCATTGGAGCAAAGTGTGTATACAAATTAAAATACCGTGACGATGGCACAATAGAACGCTACAAAGCACGCTTAGTGGCAAAATGATACAATTAGATATAGGGATATGATTATCATGATACATATGCTCCTGTGTCAAAGATAGTCACTCTCCATTGTTTACTGGTTATAGTGGTGTCAAAGGGTTGGGAACTTCACCAATTAGACGTGAACAATGCTTTCTTAAATGGGGATTTGGAAGATGTGTACATGAGCATACCCCCCAATTTTCCCAAGCAACCACAAAATAAAGTTTGCAAATTATACAAGTCTTTATATGGGCTTAAATAACCCTCATGTTGCTGGTATGAAAAGTTTGCAAATGTATTGACAAACACCGGATTCAATCAATTTACAACAGATTACTCCTTGTTTACAATAAAGCAAGGTGAATCATTCATTGTGGTTTTAGTGTATGTTGATGACCTGATCATAACCAAAAATGATCCATCCCATAAACATGATCTCAAGCAACATCTCCATGATTGTTTCTCGTTGAAAGACCTGGGCCCAATCAAATATTTCTTGGGCTTGGAAATTACACGTAGCAGTTCTAGAATTTTTATGTGGCATGCATGGCTGGATAATGATAGGGAATGATAGAAGAGAATGAGGGAAAATGCCCTAAAAATTAAAATAGGAAATATATGAAGCAAGGGTTCCAGATTTGTATTTCAATTTGATCCAAACATGACTAAATGTTTTTTCATAACCAACCAACCAAATTATTGATGGGAAAGCATTGATAATAGAAATCCATCTATATAATTAACCGAAACATTCATATAATGACAAATAAATGGAATACAAAACCATGCGTTAGGGTAGTAACACATAAAAGGCCTCAGCTTCCAAGTGGGACAATCAAATATCTTGTACCTTCTAAAGTCAATACTCAATTTCAGTGTAGTTAACTGATATTACCTTACTGCCCATTTTAAATTCTTTTTATGCAGCCCTGATAATGAATTTGTTGAATTAATTTAACAAAATGTTCAGATTTTGATGAAAGGTCAGTCTTGTAAATTTTGAAAGAACCCCTTATAAAATAGTCTAAAGATAATTTGACTAAAGATCAACAGCTCAACTTGAGTGTTGATTTTTTAAAGTTCAGGGTATTTGGTTGTTGCATGTCAAAGTTGAGAACCTTAAGTATCACTACTCCCTAAAAATATAGGATATTTATCTGTAATTTTCTCTTATTATTATTTAATAATTTTAGGATGCATTTGATTTGCAGTTGGAATTTAAATCAGAATGGTCTATTCCCATAGTCTATTTAGTTCAAAAAGAAATGAGAATGGAAATTGAAATCAGTAAGTGTGAGATTTCATTCCCAAGGGAGGAGCAAAGAGTGTTCATTCCCTCAAATGGGGGAATACCATTCCAACAGGAATGAGAATGGGATTCCAATTCCGCCCAACCAAATAGTCGGAATCAGAACAGCCCATTTAAATTCCGATTCCAGACCCCTATTCCCGCTAACCAAATGGGTCATTAAATTCATTTGATATCCTGCATACTAGAACATTTATTGTTATTTTATAAGCTTCGGATTGGATTAGCAATTTAGTGTACACCATGCACATGGATAACAACTACAGAGAATATACATACAGCGGATCCTCTATGCTGTGAAGCCAATAAGAATCCTCTTTTGGGTTGGGTTTCCATGTTAACCTTATTTAGCTAATTTAATCCAATTTGAATTTGCTAATGCATCTGAAATAAATCCGATGTTTGATATATCAGTTGAAGTTTTACCTATGGTATGTTTGGTTAAGAAATTTATACCCTGGGTTGGGCTATTATTGGATCAGCCTGAGTATAGGACTGGGTTGGGCTTAGATTGGCCCTTTATGTATAGAGCTGCCCTTGGGTTGGCCCCAAATCCGACCCCATGTAACCCAATCCAATCCTCCACAACAACTGATTAGGGTTAGGGAGCCGACAGAAACTGATCTCTTAAGGGGAGAGGACATTTTATCCACTGCAAAAGCCGTTTCTCTCCATTTATTGTGTAGGACTTGCCCTAGATTGAGAGGAAAAGCAACCTAAAAGCCTGTTGTCATGCAATAGAACATCCATGAGGTCAGCCTATATAGTAAAAAGGGGAGAAGAAAAGGAAAGCATTTTGACATGTCAAAAGATGAAAAGAGTCACTGTATCCTAGTCAATTGAACTCTTGTGAAGGCATGGCGTGCAACCAATATGTACTAAAATATAAAGTATATTTCTCAGAATTTCACAAGGGTCAGTACGGTTCCACGTGCAGATGGACCCCATGGTGCTCTATTCAGTAAAGAAAGAAACCATTCAGCTGATCAGATGCTTCAAAAGCTAGATGATCATTAGTAGTGGTTCTAAATTTCTAATAAGCAATGGTTAGAGAATGGCTAAGAGCGTGAGTGTCGGCATAAGAAAGCAGCAAGATGGGTTGCATAATAGCCTAAAATTTTTGGGAAAATTTCAGATTAGGATGCTGTATTTTCAGTCTAGTGTGACTTTGATCCCCAAACTTTAAAATGTGACAATTTAATATCCGAATTTTCAATACGTACCAATTTAGTATCTGCCATTAACTAGACCATTAAGTGTCATTTGAAAAGAAATAAATACCCTTCGAGTGTCATCTAATTCTCTTTATCAACCATCCAAACGTTGACAAAAAATGAACAGTCCCAAATCTTTGCCTCTTCCGTTCAAGAAAGTTGGGGTCACCAGAATGCTCATTGAGACGTAACCCCAACTTTCTTGAGTAGAAGAGGCAAGGACTTGAGACTATTCATTTTTTATCAATATGTGAATGGTTGATAAAGATAATTCAATGACACTCAAAGGGCATTTTTGTCTTTTCAAATGTCACTTAACCACTGGTTAACAGAATTGTTAATGATAGGTACTGGATTTACACATTTTGAAAGTTTGGGTATTGAATTTGAGACTATTCATTTTCTATCAACATGTGGATGTTTGATAAAGAAAATTAGATAACACTCAAAGGGCATTTACGTCTTTTCAAATGTCACTTAATGGCTGGTTAACGGATTTGTTAATGACAGGTACTGGATTGATACATTTTGAAAGTTCAAGTATTGAATTATTGCATTTTAAAGTTTGGAGACCAAAGTGACACTAGGCCCAAAGTACAGGGTTAATTGGGAATTTTCCCAAAATTTTTCAATTTTTTGGATCAGAAGTATTGAATATTGGGATACCTTAACTGATGGTCCAGCATGAAAAATTGGGCTGTCAGCCATTACCCTGAGCAACTTCCTCTAAAGTCGTCCGAGCCAATATTGAAGCTGCTATGAGATGGGCTTCTTTACTGAATTAGCTGACCCATGAATTAGATGTAGTTACACTACGGTAGGGATTCTTTGCCAATTTAGCAGAACTTGGATTAGCTGAACGTTTTAGCTGTGTAGAAGGGTACTTGTGATAAAATACATTGAATCCATATTAAGAGGTTGAATGATTGTGGGTCTTATGTATTTTTAGATTGTTGTGAAGTGTTATGGTTGGTGGTATTTTAAATCCTATCTCAATTTAGCAAGTGCATTCGAATTCCTCTATAGGGGTAGAGAGAATAATTCTTGGATCCATTTTAGGCCTCTAGCTATACCACCCTGTCTTGCCTGTAAATAGGGGTGGCAATGAGTCGAGCTTTTTATGAGTTACTTAAGTTCAGCTTGTAAAAGACTCTACTCGGCTCGACTCGACTCGGTTTAAACCGAGCTTCGAGCCTAATAAAGTTCGGCTCGTGAGGTTTGTGAGCCTAATTGAGCTTCTACATAAATGCATACATAATTATTAATTTTTTAAATATCAAATAAAAAAATAATTTTTTTATATATAACTTTTTACTTTTAGAAAGCATTTGACTCACAATTGAGCTCGAATCGAGCCGAACTCTAGCTCAAGTCTTTAGCTCGAACCAAGCTTGAGCTTGAACTCAAGTCTCATACTGTTTTGGCAAACCGAGCTCAAATGGGGCTATTTGGCTTGTTTCGGCTCAAATACCTCAACCGATTCAGTCTTAAGGTAGAAGATAATAAATAATGTCTTTTTTGAATGGTTGTTTTAACATTTTCAACAGATAACTGACAATCGATTAACGGTTGAGACGAACTTGACACTTTACTAATTTAGACATTAAAGTGAAAATTTCCCTATTCTGAAACATGAAGTCCTAAGAAAACAACATTGTCACCCAAAAGGGGAAAACAAATGCTCAATCAAATAACTAGAAATCGTCTTCATTCCAACCTTCTGGCCATTTCTGTTTGGACCTATTCTATGCTAATTGTTGATTCCAATCGTCTGCACGTGCACGTGCACGTGAGATGTAATCAAGGCTTTGTTGATTTGACACATGTCATGTCAGCATTATTCATGAGACGCTGCATCATGCATGTAAGGATGGCTACTGCTCCAGTGAGGTTTTATTTTGATTGATCATGTTGTTGCCGGTCCCAATTTGTGCCATCTCCACAGGCCAAATTATTGGAGCTGGAAAATGTGGTCGGTGCCAAGTTCAAGTCATCTCTCCATATGCCAAAGTATTGAGATTTTCCTCAAGCAACTTGCTAGTCAAAGTTTCAAAATCTTTACTTTGTATGACAGCTTTCGCATAAGGTAATGAGGTCAATTAACTCAAATTTGATCCATGAGAACTTATCAAAAGAAATTTGCCCATGATTGAGTGGTGATGTCGCTTTTAGAGAATGAAAATCTATTCAAGAGCCTTATTAAACAGCTAAAACAGTTTAGGGTTGAACAGTTTTTTATCATGGTATCAGAGCTTACTTAACCAATTGGTTTGGTTTTCGGTTCTATCTTTAATATAATTAATTAAATTTCAGCATAAGATATATAGATGGGCCTGTGCTTGTCCACACTAGAGTAAAAATGTATTTGCGAAGGTTAAACACAGACATTTTGGATAGACAATTGCTTTATTAAACCAATCAGAACGTACCGAACAACTAGCAGATTTGTTGTTTAGGATTAATTTGGAAGAAGTATAAATGCAAATATATAGAATGTAAAACCTTGGATTTTGCATTATTTTGTATATATTTGTATTTGCATTCTTTGCAAACTGAGCCTTAATGGTAATAAGGATTCTTCCCTTTCTTTTTCTCACTTTGAGGGTTAGGGACAAGATGTTTGTTCAATAGGCAAATGGGACGGGTCCAGCCCGAGCTTTGTTTTGGGCTTGTTTGGGCTGTTCTGACGCTGGCCTAGTCTGGGCCATCTGTCCTGAATTTGTACTGGACACTATGTAGTTGATATTAGGTCCATTCCCCCATGCTCTAACACACAAGCATATAGACCATGTTTAATCTATACCTATATCTACACTACTATTAAAAGTGGGAATGATGTCTAGATTATGAATTTTTATCTTAACTAAAATACCCTTATTGTTGAATTTGGCATCTCTTTATTATGAGGGCAAAAATATAATTTTAACTATGTAGTTGACCGTGGGCTCGAGCTTTAGGCCCATCCCTCCATGTTCTAACACACAAGCATATAGACCATCTTTAATCTATACCTATATCTATACTACTATTAAAAGTGAGAATAAGGTCTAGATTCTGAATTTTTTTCTTGACTAAAATACCCCTATTGTTGGATTTGGTATCTCTTTATTATGAGGGCAAAAATGTAATTTGAACTATTTAGGTGACCTTGGGCTCAAGCCTTAGGCCCATTGCACAGAACTGGGCCTAGGTTGAGTTCAAATTTAGCCCAACTTGCACTCTAATGGCCCAATGATTTGGGTAAAGTGGGTCAACCAATAATGTCATAATTAAATAAAAAATAAATAAATCTCAAATACTATAAGTTTGTAATACTAAACAAAGATAAGTGTGATAAAGATAAAGAAGAATTGCTTTTACAATTAATTATAGAAATGGAATAGAAAATTTAAAATTTCCCAAAAATGAGATTGTTTTCTCTTTCAAGTCAATTAGGTTAATACATAATGTCATAATTATATAATAAAAACTCAGAAAAATGATAGAAATAAAAAATTATAGAAAATATAAAAAATTGTCAAAAACTTGTACACATATCTAATATTAAATGTTTATCATATTAAACAAAAATAAATATGGTAAATAAGAAGTGTTTTTATTAACAGTAGAAAGAAAATAAAAAATTTAAATCTACTCGCACATCATGCTTTAATTACTTATATTTTTAAATTGACTCTAATAAGGATATTGAAAATTGAAATTATTATTGTTATCTGAAATTGTCATGCATGTATACATTTACTAGTATATAAAAAGACGAAATTGTGCAATATTTTTTATCATGAAAAAATGAAAACACATTAATTATAAGGGCCCTGTTTTCGGGAGAAAACTACCAAAAAAATAAAAATAAATAAATGAATAAATAAAACTGCACATTAGCAAACTACACCCAAACCTCAGGAATACTACACTAATTCAAAATGCAGAGATGGTCCTTGACAAACTTCCACAACATCCTCAAAATATCAAAAGAAAGAAAGAAAGAAAAAAAAAAAAAGATGGACATACTAGATAACTACCATGAAGTCAGCATACCCAAGGCCATGAAAACATGAAAGGAGCTACTGTATCCTAGTCAATTGGACTGTTAACAGGACAAAGCATGCTCAACCATTGTGAGACAAAACACATTTCATCACAAACACATTTATTCATAAGCACCACCAGCTCCATGTGCGTAAGGCCCCATAGGATTTAAAAGAATTATCATTGAGACAAATATGATGGTTTGATCACATGCATAAAAGACAACCTATAGCACCTGTTAGGAAAAATGATTTATTACAAATTGACGAGACTAGAAGAGGTAGGGGCAAAATGAAAAGGACTT
Organism: Nelumbo nucifera; assembly: GCF_055504915.1. Lineage (NCBI taxonomy): Eukaryota > Viridiplantae > Streptophyta > Magnoliopsida > Proteales > Nelumbonaceae > Nelumbo > Nelumbo nucifera. The sequence goes on along the minus strand of NC_142656.1, from coordinate 27,681,501 downwards.
CGGTGGAACTAATATAAAATAATTTAAGTTCCCATAATTTAACAATGGATATGGCACTGAACAAAAGCGAATGGTGAAAGGATTCATTTAGCTCGACCCCATATAGTTAGGACAAGGCTTAGACAATGAAGATAATCAACCACTGTGACAAGTCCTAATAGGGTTGGGTCAGTGAGGGTTTACCAATAACCTGACCCATTGACATCCTTACCTAGGAACATGAAGTTGTCTATACAAGGAGGCATTAAAATATGGTTTACACATTAGTAGGCATTCTCAAATCTGCTAGGGCCTACATTCCATATATATCCCGCCTAGCCCAAAAATTTCAAGGCCCAGGCACAAATCATTCGAGCCTAGCCCAGCCCAAGGTCACACCAAAGAGTATCAGAAAGGCATTAAGCTATGGTAAAGACAAAGCGGATTAGAAAAACAATTTGAAGGGACATATTAGAATACACTTTGGATATGCATGGATTGTCACAAGAATATTGAGAAAATGTAGATAAATTAAAATATGGATTAAATAAAAATTATAATTTAATTTTTTGATTAACGTAATATTAATAAGAAAACTGATAAAAATGGCCTAGAAAGTTTCAACTTAAATCTTATGTCATTTTGACAAATTTTGGTATTATAGCTCAATAGAAGAATTTTTCTCTTTCATTTAGGTACCTTGTGTTTGAGCTTTGGAAACTACGTTTGTGTACATATGATTTTAAGCAATGTTAATTAATAGGAAAATTCAAAACTGGATGGGCAGGTATGTACTGGTTTGTAACAATTAATATCGGTTCATAATGGTTAAATATAGTTTTGTAATAGTTAAGTATCAGTTTGTCACAGTTAAGTGTGATTTATAATGGTTTTGAGTATGAGTTTATAACGGTTTGTATCAATTATGTATTAGTTTGTAATGGACAAGTATCGGATTGTAAAGCTATGGGTTTCTGATGATTTGTACCGGTTGAGTATTTGTTATAATGATTTAGTACATATTAATAACGGTCTGCACCAAATGAGTATCAGTTTGTAATGATCGAGTATTGATTTGTTAAAGTTGTGTATGGTTTGTAATGGTTACTTATGGGTTTGTAGCGGTTTGTACTAACCGAATATCGGTTTATAATGGTTGATTTTCTGACAGTTCGAAGGGGTTTGTAACAGTTTTGTGCAGCGGTATCTTGATTTGTTCCCGAAAGGGCTTGGATCAGCTACCCACTACTTGTTCCCACATCTCAACCCATAGGACATAACAGTTACACATTAGGAATATCTCCCTTTTCATTCATAGGGAGATATTCCCAATTCACGGTGACAGTGTTCAGTGGGTATAGATGTAGGAACAAGTAGTGGGTAACAGATCCGGAGTGATCCTAAAATGCCAAGCTCGAACTGGATAATAGCTTAGGCATATATCATCAGACCCTAGGTATGGACTATGAAAACCCAACTTGGCATATATATTAGTTGAAGAATTTATAGTATCAGGCTCCTGGGCTGGGCCCATTCAAATTTTAGAAAATGCCCAACCCAAGCCCATAAAACTTATAGTCCTACACTACGGAGAAAATGTCTAAGAGTAACGACGATAATTAATTGAAGCATGGTGTGGTAGTGGATTAATTGTCATTTTAACTTGAGATCCTTTTACTTGTACTTTTTAAACCACGAAAGGAAATAATTTAAATTTGTATTTGAGTGAATTAATGAGGTGGATACGCATGGAAAATAATGGAGTTTTGGCCATTCCACCCCAATTCTGTAACCATATAAACTAATAAATACTGGCTGGCCAATGAACATTGATACTTTAAACCTTTAAACCTTGCTCAGAACTAAGTAAAAAGACTTTCAGTTTGATTGAAAAAAAAAAAAAAAAACCAACCTTCTTCTGAAGCAAATTAAGAACAATATATTTTAAAATAAATATAAATATGTTTAGATTTTCATGAGGCTGACATACATGGACTTCTATTGATCTTACTAGCATTTAAATGAATTTTTAAGCAATGCAAAAATAACAAATAAAATGTGACATAATAAATTATTCAATCTGAATCTCTAGCTGAATAGTGTATGCTTTATGAAACATAATATCAAACCACCAAAGTAAATCGAATAGGGATATGTGCCTCACATCGATCTTACAGTCACATCCCATCTTGTATTGAGAACATCTCCCATGAATAATAAATACAAGTATGAAAGATGTTTTTGATGTGTGGTCAGGATAGGCTGTAAGGTCAGTGTGAGGAGCATATCCGGACTCAAGTAAATAATGATTTTGAAATCAGAAATTCAAGAATCCAGTCTGATTTTACCTTTCGAAAAAATAGAAATGCTGCAAAACCAAAACCATGCTTTTGTGTATTTTTATTGTAATAAGAAATGTTTTTCAAACCATTAATGCGGCACAACTTTCATAGAATTAGGGCAAAGATAACAAGATTAATTCATATTACAGAACACTCCCTTATCCTTAATTTCTATTTTCATTTGTTCTTACTTTTCAATATCTTTGAAGGATCTAGAGTTACATTTGATTGAAAAACTTTGTTTTGGATCATCTATCTAATTTCAATCCAATGGACATACGATTGACATGTTTGAATCCAAAAAGGTTAAATTTCCAGTTGATATTCCAAAGAGAAACAGCATGACCACCAATAAAAATGGAAAAGAAATGCTATAAAAATGAACAACAATTAGCTAGAAGTTGTCTTATGACAACTTTTGTCCCCATCTAAGGTTGGACCCTTTCTGTGACTGGTTCCAAACTTCTTGACATGAGAAGTTCTCTGAGTTCTGACCCTATTAATTATGTCCTTGTTACTTGTGAAATGCTGCATCATACAGTTATCTTCTCTTGGATGATTGCTTCAGTTTCAGTCACACTCGGTGGTTCAATGAATTAATCAAGTTCTTGGTCCCCAGTCTGAGTCAGGTCTTCAGGCTGAAGCATCGGATGTGAGGAATGCATTAGTTATGTGGTCAGTCCAGTCTAAGTCATCTCTATATGCCAAAAGAATTGCAGCTTTCCTTCAAACAACTTGCTAGTCAAAGTTTCCATTCTGAAATTGATTTATAGTAAGGATAAAGATATCTTGGGCATGAGGTAGTGAAGTCACTGAGCTCAAATTTTCTCATAGAGGTGATGTGGCATGTTGAGTTCATACTTATCTCAGAGTGGTGATGTGGTAATTCTGTTGACCCATTTTAGGCCACCTTCTAAGTGCCCGTTTTGGAGGGCTTTCAGCGGTAGTTTTTGGCTTTGCGAGGTGGGCAACACCTGAACAACCTATAAGCAATGTTTGGTGCGAAAAGCCCAAAAGCCCAAATATGCTATGTTTCAGGCTTTCAGCCATTCTGATGAAGCTTCTTGCAGCAGCTTCTTTAAAGTAGTACAGTGAAAGTCACTAAATATTAGGGCTGCAACTTGGATGGGCCCAAACCGAATCTTTCACATGGAATGGGCTTGAATTTTTTGCGCACGAGTTGGGCTGAGCCAGAAAGTTGACGCTCCGTTATTTGGATTGTGCTGCCTAAGATAAAACATGCTCTCCTGACCCAACAGATCCCATCCAACGTTTTCTAATACATATATGCAAGAGAACCTTCCAGGGGAGAACATCGGTTTGAGGGCACATACAGAGCAACAGAGATGAATAGGGTTCAAGAGAGAAGAGAGAAACAAAGGTTTGAGAGGAGAGAGACGAAACACGAGGGCACTGAAGCAGGATGATAGAGACCATGTAGAGAGGATGGGGTTTCGAAGGAGAGAAAACAAAGGGTTTGAGAAGAAAGAGGCCGAAAGACTATAATACCCCTGGAAAAACGTGTGAGAGGGTGCCAACGTGCGGATGTCAATCTACTCACACGAGTAAATTCCATTTACTGCAAGGAAAGCATGCCCAATATGTATATATATATATATGACCATACTTGGATGAAATTCATTTATATGCCTTCTGGTTAGACCTTGTTCATGGAAGGGTGTCAATTGGACTGGATTTAATCCAATTTCTTCCAACCCAATATGATTTCATTACAGATGGATCAGAGCCAGTCCAATTCAATGTCTAGACTGTTCAATCAGTTCAAATTGTTTTTTATTTAGATGGTAAATTGTCAAAAACCCATCATGAGTTTTCAGTATTTCTCTTAAACTCACCACAACTTTTCAAAATGTCTAAAGCTCACCATGTCACTAACTTAACATTAAAAAGACTAACGGCTGTTAATATATTACCATTTTAACCATCATAGAAAAATAAAAAATATATATATATTTTAAAATTTAGATATGAAAAAAAGGAAAAAGTTCAAAAAATATTTTCAAATATAAAATACATAAAAACACAGAAATTTCAAAAAAATATAAAAAAATATAGAAATTGCACGCAAAATAAAAAATTATTTTCAAATTATAGAAACTATAGAAATTGAAAAACAAAATCAGAAAAATAAAAATTGTAGAAAAAACACCAAAAATTATAGAAAAACACAGAAATTGCAAACAAATAACAAAAAATACAGGAAATTTTATAGATTGTAGAAAATAGAAAAATAGAAACAAATAAAAAAACAGAAATTATAACAAAACACTAAATATAAAAAAAAAGAAAATTGAAAATGAAAAAGACCCTTTTCCTCTAAGTCACAATTCAAGGGTGATTTGGTCATAAAAAATGTTATTTATGCTGCTGTGGACACCTCTGTTAAGAAACATTAACGGTGCACTAATGGAATGTGAATTTTGGAAAATAAAAACTTATTGACATGGTGAGTTCTAGACAATTTTGACTTCAACCCAAACCTGATTCATTGACACCTATATTCTTGTTTTCTATTAATTGATTGGATGTTGGTTTAATCCAACTCAATCCAAAATAAATTGGACAAGGTCCAATCCAATGTAATAAAATTTAAACTTTGGACTGATCCAATTCAATATGTCTTATTGGTCCATTCAACCTATTCAAATTGATTTTGATTTGGATGGGATTCAATCCAAAACTGGTCCATTGGCACCTATTCACAGGCACTAACACCATCCTTGTCAAAGACAAAATGTCAAATTCGTAATTTTATAGATTACAGGGGGATTAAGGGGTGGGCTTAGGAGACAACATATTGATTCTGCTTGATTTTTCAGGTCTTTAGCCCATCTAAAGCCCAATATGTTATCTCATAGCAGTAAAAGCATAAACTTGTTAGTCATGCAAGGACATGAGAAGAATGATATATCAGGAGAGATAAATCGATTTCTGTGTTTTAGATGTGCAATGAAATCTGCCTGTATAAGGGTCTGAACTTCGGTTGACCCAGCACTTAATAGAAGCTGTTAAGATTCATGGCTTCCAAGTTCCAAGCCGGTTCAATTTCCACACAGTGAGTGCAAATATTAGGTTCAGAAACACTTATCCAAGGTTTTGTGCCCAACTCATTTGTATTTGAACTCTTTCCAAACTGAGTCCTCGTAGCTCATATAAATGAACTCAAGATTTCAACTCAGATCAGCAGAGTCATGACTAAAAGATTAAAGAGAAAAATCACTAGAAAAACACAATATGATTAACAGAGTTGTTTGTTGTAACAATCTAAATGATATAATTAGGGTAATGCACAAGCCTTGTTATGCAAAATTGAAGAAGAAAGAGACTTATGACATTTTTAATTGAGTCAAGTAAATCCAAGCCAACTCAAATATTATATTTTTGAGTTATGTCTAGTTGTTCTAAGCACAACTAGACATATGCATACGGGCATTAATCTCAACTCCTTGAGTGTCACCACTTGTGGTTCCCATATTGAGTCAGCTGATCACCTATTTATTTGTTGTTGACTTTTTATTTTGTAGAACTATTCTGTTTTATTTTCTTTTTTTCAGTTTGGTGAGTTTCTATTAGTGCTATTCCAGTTCAATTATGGAGCATATCAGGAGTTAGAAGGTGCAGGGTTTTAAGGAGGGGCAGGGCTTTGTGGAGCACAATCCCTTTGGTGGTGATCTAGGTTTGGACGGGGAGAAACGGAAGAATCTATACTACTTACGAATTTTCATTTACCCTTTTTTTGTTTAAGCATACAATGAGCATAAAGAGGACATATATGTCCATTATTCTCACTTTAGAAACTGCCCACTTATAATCGTTTAAAAACTGTCTACTTATAACAATTCAAAACTGTTCATGAATTATATAAATAGTTTTGTCTGAGAGATACTATCACGTGATGAATTGTTCAAAAAATTCCCTATCATGATTTATGCATTAATTCCCATTTAGTTCAAATTACTGCATAATGTATAATTTTTTTTTTTGTATAGAACAAAATCCCGATAATTGGGCCCCATTTGCCTTTTAGTAAATGGAAAGGGGGAGTTGATCAATGGAAAAGTGGTTCTTGTCGACCAACAATCCCATGTTCATCTTTTGGTAAAGTGCATCAAAAATTCAAACTGGACCCTTATAATAGAATTATCAAACATAACCATAAAAAGGGGGAAAGTTCTGGAGATTAGAAAAGAAACATAACAAAAGGATGGAACGTAAAGGATGCTACCAGTCAATCATCAAATTCCAAATTGACAACAAGCTTTGCCAATCAACATACATTCTAACAGATTCCTCTATTGATGATAACTTTTTTGTTCAAATAAAAGTTACCATTCCTTATAAAAAAAAGTCTTGGCCCTTCTAGCAATTTCATGGGCCTTAGCAAAAAGTCAGAGAAATATTCACATATAGAAACTTAGGGCCTGTTTAGTATGTTTTTTTGTGGTCTTTCAGCTGTTTATAAGCCAGGAAGACCGATTTTTAGTTATTCCGGTTTGGTTCACGGAAGATCTAGCTGCCAAAAGACGGTGCGCTGAAAAGACGCGAGAAGCCCATTTTAGGCTGATTTCGGGAAGCTTCAAATGAAACTTCCCACATCTTTTGCATTTTAATCTCGCACAGAAAGATGTAGGCAGGCGCACGGAAAGACAAGCATCTGCCAAACTGTCTTCGGGCTGCACAAATCTTATGTCAAAAGCTCAATGTGTCTTTTGACTGTCAGAGCTACAAGAAGATCTTCTCCGAAAGATGCACCAAACGGGCCCTAATGTGGTCCACCCAAGGATTAAGGTATCGATATAATACTCTCAATACGGGGTGTATCGTATCCATATCCATGGTCATGGATATGGGATATGCCATGACTGAATACATATACCCCACGAGTTGTGTGTATTGGTATGATACACCTCTATATCGGGTCGTATCGTGCTATATCAGTGGATACGGTCTGATACACACTGATACGAAGGTGTATTTGTGCATAGTTTGACAAAGTTGTATATTGACTAATTTTGGATTGTTTTTCATCTTTAATAAAAATTAAAAAATAGTATTATGAAAACTGAAATAAATAATTTAAGATTTAAATTTTCCAAAAAAATTAATAAAAACTAAAAATTATAAAAATAATATATTTTATCTACCTTAGATGATTTAAATATTTTATTTTACACACAATTATATGTTAAAAATGAAAACATAGTTATTATTTGAAAAATAGAGTTATTATATAAAAATACTAAATAAATAAAATTTTCCAACGAAATTAATGGAAAATAGAACAATATAATTACAAAAACTGAAATGAATAATTTAATATTTGATCCCCAAAAATTTAATAAAAACTGAATATTATAAATAATTTTTTTATCTACCTTAAATGATTTATTTATTTTATTAGACAATTATATGTAAAATAAAATCATTATATGTTAAAAATGAAAACATATTTATTATTTAAAAAAGAATTGTTATTTACATAAAATTCTAAAATAATCAATATTCTCAAAAATTAATAAAAATTGAAAATTATAATTATAAAAATTGAAAGAGTGATAATTATTGTATGATGTTTGAATGTTCTAGAATCTAGTATTGTTTATTGTAATATTTCTCTTTATATAACCTAGTGAAGTATGCATTTCTCATGTGCTCATATTTTATTCATAGATAATTCAACTTTTGGTTTAGTATTATTAATGTATTTATATGAATTGTATGCATTTCCTTAGCATATCCAAACATTTCTATATCTTTTGTTCATATCCATATGTTTCCAAAGCATATTTGTATCTGTCTCCATATCCAACTTGTCCAATATGATACCCGATGTTGGTACTTTAATCCTTGGGTCCACCAAATGCCACAAATCCAGGGTTACACCATCCTCCCCAGAATTCAAAATATTTACAACATTCAAACTATCAAATAAAATAAAGATATTTTGAAGACTTCCTTTAGAAGCAAATAACATAGAAACTTGGGTCGCACATAACTTAAATAGTGAGCAAAACCTCGACTTCTAAAACAAACTATGAAATCAGGAAGAGGAAAAGAACAAAAAATTATAAATTTCATCATTCCAGGTGAAGGAAATAAATGCTAACCACCCAAGTGGATGAGAAAACTAGATATATGGACAATTTCAAAAGAGCATATTAAAAGAAATCACCTCCTTCAAGAAGCCAAAACCAAATATGTAGTTGGTAGCCAATTGAATAATTTATAATTGAAACTCCTCAATTGCAATAAAGGTGTATAATCTAAGCATCAAACAGCAATTCATGCAACACCTTGAAACAATAAATCCATCTATGAGTGGATCACTCACTTGCCCTATCAAATATATATGTTTCTAGAGTAAATACTTATCAATTAACTTAGGGTAACCTTGACACCTTGATTATGGAAAAATATGGGATAGACATTTTTTTCTTTGTATTTTATTTTACTCTTCAATAGGTAAAAGGGTTATTTTAATAATTCCAGCCTTGAACTAATTATGGCTGCACTTCTCAATTGGAAATCATTGCTCCTCCATTCTAGTGCCATGCTCTGCATACCTACAATTAGCAATGGAACCAAATATTGGATACCAACTTAGAAGGGGAAATGTGATAAATAAGAAAATAGAAACCATAAATAAATAACAAAAGAGCAATATTAGTGGGAATACTATCAAAGAAATTGGTTAAACTGAGCACTGGCTTTGCTAAATCACAAACTTGGAGTATAGACTCATGGTTGTTAAGAAGTCATGTAGAATGAATCCATTTATTTAAGAAATAAATTTATTTCATTTTTTTTTCTTTTTCTCATTCCAATAATGAATCTATATTTAGTTGATTACTTCAACATGCACATATGATTACTGTAACCAATCAAACCAAGATAGTTCGACTATGCACTAATTGACTTATAGAGTGAATTTATCTTCACTATAACCATTTCGATTATATAGTTAAACCCTTACATCCTAACTACAACTAAGATTTAGAAACATGAATAGTTCATCATATATTGAGTTACAATGTTTTAAATACTAAAATAAGCTAAACCAGAAATGCAAAAAAAAAAAAAGATAACAAGTTACTATAACTAAGCAATTCTAAGAAAAGTAAGAGTAACCTCAATACCTTCCTCTACAGTGATTGCAAGGTTAGGGGAAGACAAACATGAGTGGCACTAGCATGTGCCAATTCAGTGATGAATTTCCCCAATGAGCTACAGGGGTGTTAACTATACAGTTAGTGTAGTTCGGAAACAAATCACGTTCAAAAAAACTTCAAACAAAAGAACCAAAGCTAAAAAATAGGAATAAGAACAACTCTTCATTAAATAATTAAGAAAAAAACCAACAGAACTCCCTAGATTTTGGCCTAACAACTCTTTATGTAGACTTCTTTACACCCTTATGCTTCCCACAAGAAAGTTTTCTAATCTAATAAAATACTCATTATAATCTTACTAAATTTCTTCAAAAAAGAAAGTCTTAATTGAATACAAATTTGGAAATCTTGCCATAATGCTAACTTGGTAAATGCAAACCAAGATAGATATAAAAATTCTATATCGATGCTATCTTGGTAGATACAAACTGAGTTGGGTTGACAGAAGCTAACCTAGTAAATATTTACTACTCAGCTGAGTTGAATCCTATATTGCATCATCCTCCCTGGGTTGGAGAGAATCCAACTTCAGTTTTCTCTACCATGTTAGAGGCTTCCAACATATTGTGATGTGGTTCTGCTATGCTTCTCTTTTTCTAGCTTTTTGATAGATAGTTGGTGGTGTAAACCTCCAATACTAATTGAAGTATCTCCATTACATTTTTTATTTTTGAAACATATTTCTTGATCTTCAAATGATTTAATTCTTCCTATTCATTGACAACTCTGAACATTGCAAAAAATGCTTACCAATATAGATCTTCGTAGACTTGTATGAAGATAATGTTATCAAAGCTTCTAGTATTATAAATATTGTCTTAATCATCATGAAATTCATTATGAAAGATAGAATATTCTATCTGAACAATGAATTCTTCATCATAGATTGGAGGCTTGTTCCAATCAATATGTTTTTCTTCAATAGATATTGATGAGGAGAACGATCACGTAAGATTTTCATTATAATCCTCAACAATATTAAACCAATCAATAATGTCATTAAATTTGAATTAATTTGGATCTATATCTCTATGAAACTCCGAGAAGTTAATCTAGACATCTGTTTCCCACTGCATTTGTTCATCACCAGCAACTATACAACCAGTTTGGTTGCTTGCCTTCATGATGATAAAGAACGAGTAAAGGAACCTCCATGAAACTCTGGAATCTCAATCTTGAAACTCATTTTCCACTATAGCCTATGTATTTGCTTTCTTTGATAATAAAAAGGAAGGAGTGGAGGCACTTGCATTGGAGCCGTTGTCCCCTGTTTTGTAACGAGAATGTAACAGTCTCAACTCTTGAGCAAGTGCATCACCTTGTCTTCTCAACTCTACCACCTCCTTCTTATGTTTTGTTGTTGATTTCCTACTCCATGATGTGAGCCACTTGTTTTTCCTTATGAGCCATAATCTAAAGAAGGATTAAACTTTTCTTTTGATGCCAAATGGTGTAGTTTGGAAATAAATCACGTTTAGAGAAGTTTTAAAGAAAAGAACTAAAGCCAAAAAACAGGAAGAGAAACAATTCTTCACTGAATAATTAGGCTCAGTTTGGAAGGAGAACAAATACAAATATGTAGACCGCAAAACCTTGTATTTTGTGTTATTTTGTATGTATTTGTACTGTACATATTTGTATTTGTACTCCTTCCAAATGGAGCCTTAAGAAAAAAGAAAAAACCAACAGAACTCCCTATCTTTTGGCATAGCTACTCTTTATATAAACTTCTTTACATCCTTATGGTTCCTATAAAGAAGTTTCCTAATCTAACAAAACACTCCTTATTATAATCCTACTAAGGCCCTATTTGATTTCGTACTTAAAAGAAGTGATGAGACTACGCAGTAAGTGGAAGATAAGCTCTTATTCCTATTTGGTACATAAGTCAAGAATAAGTGCTTATTTTGAAAAGAAGCACTTAAAAAAAGCATTACTTGGGAGTGGCTTTTTTAAAGCACTTGTTCAACAAGTGCTTGTTCAAAATTTTTTGATAGTCTTATCCCTAAAAATTTTTCTAATACCCAAATTACCCCCATAGTGGAGAAAACCCTTCTTCTCCATTCGCATAAATCGAGTCGAGCAGCGGCAGCATCTAGTAGAGGTGTGATCGGCGACCACTAAAACGACAAAAAACTAGTAGGCGATTATGTCACTTTTGGCTTTCAACCCTTCTTCTTGGTTCTAAACTCCATTCTTTTGTGTTTTTTGAAGGATTTAACGCCTGGAACATTGTATGTGTTTTCTTTCTTAGATCTGAATTTTATGACCAAAAACCCACCAAGGACTCGCCAGTGACCGTAGGTAAGGCATCCTAATCCTACACTTTGATTGTTTCTGGGTTATTTACCTTTTCTGGAATATTTTGCTGGAAATCGATTTTTTTTTTCAATTTGCAAAGATAAAAACAAAAATGATGCAATGGTTGTATGCATGTTTGGTTGTGTAATTGTTTGTATGAATGACTTATTTTTTCATCATGTTTGTTGAATATGATACAAATAATAAGTACTTGCTGAATTTTTGTTTTTATTTATTTGCATATTCCAAATTTTGCTTCTTTTTTGGAATATTAATATGAATAATTGTTGATACCCTTTTTTTTATAATTCGTATTGCATATTTGTGATGTTCTTCCTTTTTTCTTTTTGCTTCTTTCATAATGCATATATATAATTTGGAATCATCATCATCATCATCATCATCGTCGTCGTCATTATCATTGTTGTTGTTGTTATTATTATTTTATTATTATTATTTGTGTTAATGCCATGTGTGAGTCCACGTGGCACTCCATGTGTGCTACACATGGATCTTGATATTTTGACGTAGTGATGTGGCAAGTTTCTTTGAAATATATAATATAATATATAAAAACCAATGTTTATATGAGTGTGTGAAATAGGAGTTAAAAATGTCATTTCCACTAAAATAAGTACTTGGTGGGAAAGAGGCTTGCCAAACATCCTTACCCCCAATAAGTACTTAAAATAATTATAAGTGGTTTGGCAAAGGAGTTGCCGAACAACATTAAGTACTTGTTAAAATAAGTACCAATCACTAAACATAGTCTAAATCTTTTCAAAAAAGAAAGTCTTAATTGAATACAATTTCAGAAATCCCGCTATTAATGCTAACTTAGTAAATGAGAACCAAGATAGATAGATACAAAAATCCAACATTGATGCTATTTTGGTAAATATGAACTGAGTTGGGTCGTCGAAAGCCAACTTAGTAAATGTTTACGTGGGCTGAATCCCATACTACATCAACAATTCAAACCACCAAACTGAAATGCATTATCTTAAAACACTACCATTCTAACCAAATTGATGCATACTAATTACATACAATGATTCGATGATTTTATGGTGATTAAAAGGCAATATTTAATATTAATGTAAGTATATATGTTGTTTGGCCATTCTAATTAGGTCAAGCCTCATAGAATGGCCAAAACCATATTATAAATCACACCAAATGCAACATAATAAAACACTTTGGTTTGGTTTAAAAAATTGTTAGGCCATAATTTACAGGTTTGGTCTAAGATCTACTCTAAATCGTATTGAAACCAAACGATGAACACCCCTAGTGAGTTATACCATCCCCTTCCTATTTCCAAGGCACCCAGTTAAACCCCTGAAATCAATTTTCAAACCCTAATGTATTTGCATTCTCTACTGAGTAGCAACAACGATGGTAGTGGTGGTGGGACAGAGAAAAACTTATGAGTGCATTACTGCACCTGAAATGATAATTGAGCGAGTGTGGAAATTGATAGTAATGAAATTGTAAGACACAAGTAGGAGAATCCAACGACAATAATCATATTCTTTTTATGAGGGTTTCTAATAAGCATTTTCCTTGGTTACCATAAATCTGAGTTGTTCTTCAAATCAAACACCAAACCTAGAAGAAAGAGAAAAAAACAATGAATTATAGAAACAAAGCATAAAATAGAAAAAGAAAAAGACAACTGATTGTGGGCGATCTAGATACTCCTAGCTGGAGGACAGTTCAAATGCCGATTGCTTAACTACCCGGTTGAACTATAAAACAGGTGGATCAGAGAACTCGGGGTTGCTTGCTTGGTAAGGTCGCTTCGATGCTTAAGTCAGTAGATCTAGAATGCACTAAATCGCGCATACCTGGGTATAGGGGGTTGATGCCTTTATATAGTTGGGCTCCCGCGAGTCTATTGAAACGCTCCCAGAATCTTCAAACCGATCCGTAGGGGTCTGTTACGCACTATGAGGCGGGAATCGTGCTAGCTGACAAGGCTTACCATTTCCTCCCGATTCGGGCGAAATGAGGATAATGCCTACAGTTATATGGCATGATCCCAAAAAGTTCAGAGACGGCTGGCAAGCTCTTAGAGATCTGCTACGTGTCACTTCAATAGGTTTAGTCATCCCGAGATTCCCGGGCTTCGGTACCATCCGAGGTACCCGAGGTGCCAAGGTGACATGACCTCCTGAGGTGGCCAAGGATGTTGAGTCATACATTTGATCACCAAGTTGTGTCCATGCATTGTCTGCTTACCAGGTTTGGCCAAATTACCCCTCACCAATTTCCCTCCACTCCCCGTGCCAGGGGTTCCGACCTAGTGCGGGGAGTTCATAATAAGTTGAGGTGGAATTTAGCCTGATTTACCCCCGGTTCGAAGTCTGGTCCAATGATCAGACCATGATAACTCACCCAGTTCGATTAGGAAAACCAGTTTGCGTAACGGGAATGTGTGGACATCACGCGGGTTATAAACTCCGTGATGTCAAAACGCATGCTCAACCAAATTCGGCCTCGGGAGGCATGCAGCCGGTTTTGACGAGAACTATTGGATTGTGTAGATCTGGACCGTTGAAGGCCAGGTATAGTGGCTATAAATAGGGGCCTTGGGGCCTATTTTCTGCACCATATATCACGTGTTCAAACTCTTGAGGTCGCTCATATGTCTCCAGGTCAGTGATATTTTCCCTTGTATCTGAGGTCGCTCTTTTCTTTCTTCGATCTTTAGGTGAGTTGCCTTGTCTTCGTCTTGGTTTTCTGTTCACCTTTTCTTTCCCTTTAGCATGGTATGTCTAGTGTTAGCACTAGTTGTCTTTTTTATACGAGTGAGGAGTCCACCGGGACCGAGGTGGGCACCTCGGCCTAGGCTGAAGAGTCGGGTCTTGCTGGCACAAGCGCTTTGGCACATGGTTCTGATTCTAACCTGTCTGAGATGGACGCTTCAAGGCAAGAACATGAGGTTTCTGGGAAGGAAGCCTCAATCTCGTGTTGCTCTCGGGGGCCAGACCGCTTCAGTCCTTCTATCATGATTGCTGAAAGGCTTCGGGCAATGGTTGCTCGCTACAAATTCCCCAACGACCACGTGTATAGCATCCCCTTAGGAAGGTATTCTTGGGACCATGATCACAACAAGATCGTGGTTTTTGAGGAGCATCTCGTATCCGGACTGCGCTTTCCACTTCATCCTTTCATCATCGAGGTCATCAAGTTCATCAACGTCGTCATAGATCAACTCCACCCCAACTCCATTCACTCCATTGTAGGTATCATTTCCCTCTTCCACGACTAATGTAGGCCCTTGAACCTCAATATCTTTAGCGCGATCTGTTCCATCAAAAAGAATTATGCCTATGTCCCCATGGAAGAAAAACATAGCTATTACATCTCCCTCCCAACCTAGGTACAAAGTCTTACAGGGTTTCCCAAACAAAGCCCCAGCCAGGAAGAGGCGTTACTTCGTAGTTTCCATCACTGGGGGGTAGCCATTCTTGATGCATTGGAGAATGGCCATTAGTGACCCCGGTATCAAGTTAGATAGGTCAAAGAAAAAAATCCGCTCTTGGGTGCAGCTCGGACTGCAACTAGAAGAATTCTTTTCTGAAGAAAAACTTGTAGAGCCAGACTAAGTCCTTCTGGTAAGTTACCACCTTGATGCACACACACTTGTCTTTTTCTTTGAATCCATCTTTCATTACGTTGGTTTTTCTGATGTCACTTTTTGAAGGAATCTTGGAAGATATTCCTTCAACCGAGCTCTTCAGGATTATGAAAATGGGGAAAAAGGAAAGCCACCCGAAGAGCCTGATCTTAGGAGATTGCTGCCAAGCCCATTGCTGATACCGTTGCCACTGAGACCCCTCCAGTCATCAACTTGATCGAAGAGGACCAAGGCAAGGGTTCCCCGCCTCACCAACCCAAGGAGACTCCAGTGTTTGAGCTCCAAGCCACTTGTGGAGCAAGCTCTTCAAGAGAAGGCTCCGAGGTAGTCCCAAGCATCATGAACGCCAAGTCCAGCCTCCTCAAGAGTAAGGAAGCGGCCTTCTCCGAGGAGGTCGTTCACTTTTTTGAGCTACCAGTTGCTTAGCTCGGGCAGAAGGCAGCCAATCATTGTATGGTGATACGTGCCCAACCTCAGAAATAGTGCTTTTGTTCGTTCCCATTCTATACTTAGAGTTTTTTCTCCTCTTTGGCAAGCAAATTCCTTGATTCATTCTCTCGTGCTCTAGTTTGACCAGCACCTGAAGAGGGCCCTAGTAGCTAAGGAATCTTCCATGAGTGCCCGAGGTGAACTAAAGAAGGCCCTCAGTCAAATCCATAAGGTGGAGAGTGATGCATGGGCTTAGAAGGAGCTGATCAAGCACTTGATGAAGGAGGTTAAGGAACAGAAGGCCCTCATGAAGGACCATGAGGCCATATTTGATGATGCAATCAAGGAAGCTAGGGATGCTTCTATCAAGACTTTCAAAAGTTCGAAGGCATTTTGTAAGCTATGGATAAAGATCGGAACAACTGCCTATCGGAAGGGCTTTAAGCTCTATAGGTGGTTGACCCGACATGAATTAACCGAACTCGACCTCAGAGCCATTACCATGATCGGGGTCTGGCGTGCTGTCATAGGCACCCAAAAATAAAACCTATACTCGTGAGAATAAAATGTAGTAGTGCGAGTAAGGATCGTTTCCATAGAGAGTGTCTAACCTGAATTATGTGCTACGTGAATCAAAGATGGAGGGGGGGGGGTGTGTAATGAAAACCATATTTGAAAGAAAGGAAATCAGAATTAAAGAGAACAAAATTTAAATGGGAAGCAAGGCAATTTAGAGTGTTGTAATTAACCAAAAGAACGAATCTTGGTCTAGGATAACATCCACCACCAGAATTTTACTACTGCTCATCGATGCAAGAATAAATCAATCCAAACTTTGAATATTCATCGTAGGAATTATTTTCTTGCATCTTCCTAATATCAATTAATCGGAAAACAAATGATCATCTTAACCCTTACTACTGAACAACCCCTAAACAAGCGTTAAAGATTTAATCCAGCAATAGCATTAAAGATCGATGAAGCTAAACAACACAAGCACAAGCGGTTGCATTTAATTCAGTCGAGTGTCCTTCCTAGGATCTAACAATTTCTGACGCAACAAATCATTAAACCCTAGTTGCTTCACAGATTAGAGGGACAAAATAATTACGGATTTGATATCTAATCTAGCAATAAATTATAACGAATAATAAAATAGTAGGCCTTCCTAGCAATCAAACGAAACAATCATAGATATAAACATAGAAGTTCGATATCCAAAGCATGAAGTACACAATAAAAATCAAATTAGATCTCACAGTTTGGTGGATTCTGAGGCCTCTGCTTCCATCGACCAAGTACAAGAGTTTTAGCCACGCATGGTCATGGTGAATACTCCAAGAAAATCAGAGAATGAAGAAGATGAGCGAAGAGAAGAGAAGAGAAGAGAAGAGAGGTTCGGTTGCTCCCAATCTGCTTGCCTTCTCTCTAGGTTTTTCTCCTCTTATCTACTTCCCCCAAGAGAAACCTACAAAATCTCATAAAATTCCTCTAGTTCAATCTACAAGTCTCACTTATCCAGAAAAGACTCAAAAATAAGATAAAACAAAGTTCTTGTGTGAGTGGAAGAGTGGTGAAATCACGGATGAAAGCTTCAAGGCTAAGGAATGTCTTCAACACGTCACCATAGCAGTTGCAGAGAATTTGGGCCCGATTTTGACCTAGATTCAGTCCGAATATATCAAACTCAAAACAGGAAAGTTGTAGAAATTTTCCTTATCTTTCCAATGCATCTTGAATCATCTCAATCGGAGTCCGGATGAGAGAGTTATGCTCAATCTAACATACGACGCCGAAACTGTGTAAAATGACCCGATTAGCCTTGTTTCTCACCTAATGCCTCCTTTCGTGCCTTAAACCAAAATATAAGAATTATGAGTGCATTTGGGCATAAAATAAACATAAAAGGCTAATTATTAAGGGAGGAAAATATGATATTTTTCGTTCTCATCAAATCCCCCCCCCCCCCCCACTTAGACCTTGCCCGTCCTCGGGCAAGACAGAACTTAAGCAAACTAAGCAAACTATTCTACCAAATTTTAAACTCAATCTTCCTTCATCTTTTTCCACAAATGTTCTAGGTTAACTGTTGCAAACCATTAAATCAACACAACCAAGTTATACATGACTCATCCATCAACCAATCCAATTTTTGCTACTACAAACCAGGTAGTAAACTAAGGAAACATTTTTTTTCTTCTCTTTTTTATTTTATTTTCTCTTCTTGGTGGAAGTGAGTTCATTTTGTGCTCCATCTCACTTTTGGGATTACTTGGTCAATAGGTGCATTTTATGCTCTGTCCTACTGATTGAATTGCTGGCTAGTAGGTGCATTTTATGCTTCGTCCTACTATTGAATTGCTTAGTTGGTAGGTGCATTTTATGCTCCATCCTACCAATTGAATTGCTTGGTAAAATATATACCCTATTTACTTAAACCTAGATTTAGGACTAGCTTAAAAAGGGGATGGCTTCAAGTGAATCCTGTATTCCCTAATCATATTTCTTTACTAAGTTCACAAGAATTTCCCTAGAACAATGTTTCAATTGATTCCAAAAGAGTTGAGTTTTTTTTTTTTTTTAGAACAAATGCAGAAAAAACACAACCTAAATTAAATTTTAAAACACAACCTAAATCCCCTCCCCCACACTTAAAACTTACATTGTCCCCAATGTAGGGTAAAATGCAAAGAAAGGGCAAAAACAACTAAACTATAAATGCAAAAACAAAAAGAAGAGAAAAAGAAAAAGCAAACTTCCCCTTTTCTAATCAGCACAAACCGGATCCTCTAACTCTTGTGGTTGCAACTTTTGGTGCTTTCCCCTTCCATCCATCATGGGTGGGTTCAACCTTCGTTGTGGTTGACAATAAGGTTTTGCTTGCTCTTCAAGTAAGTTGCAATGCATGCATGTAGACGGGCTGATTCCTTTGATATCCGCAATCGTCCAACCAATATTCATCTTCTACTCCGTAAGAACCTGCACAAGCTTCTCTTCTTGTGGTGCACTAAGGCTACTAGAGATGATCACCGGTAATGTCTATCCGTCTCCAAGGAATACGTACTTGAGGTGACTAGGGAGAGGCTTCAATTCTGGAATGGGGGCCTACAAAATAGAGGGTAAAGGTCTCCTGTCAGAAATCGGCAATATAACATAAGGAGCATTACCTGACTGTTGTAAGTCTGGAAAATCATCCAATGCTACAACAGTTTCCTGCAAATCAGCATTCAGCATTGGCTCCTCTTTCTCAAGATGTTTACTAATGGAGACTTCTAATCCATCATTTCCATTAAGTTTGAAGACTTCCTGTGCCAAAGAATCAATCGCATCAACAGAGCAGATAGGATTATCATCAGTAGGATATTTCATGGCATCATAAATATTAAACTTAACAATCTGACCATCAAATTCCATGGTGAGTGTGCCACTATAAACATCTATCTTAGTCTTGGATGTTTTTAAGAATGGTCTTCCTAGTAGAATAGGAGTGATTTGATCACCATTATCCATATCAAGCACATAAAAATCAGCAAGAAAAACCAAATCATTTACTTTCACAAGAACATCCTCAACTACACCCTTAGGATAGGCATTATATCTATCAGCTAATTGAATCACAACATTAGTTTTATTTAAAGGTCCAAGTTTCAAAGAAGCATATATAGAATATGGCATAACAATAATGGAACCTCCTAAGTCTAACATGGCCTTCTCAATTCTACTGTTACCTATCATGCAGGGGATAGTAAACATACATGGATCCTTGCACTTTGTAGGGAGTTTTTTAATGACTGCAGAAACATTCTCCCCTACTCTCACCTTCTCACATCCTTTCAGTTTCTATTTCCTTTTATGTGTGCATAATTCTTTCAGGAATTTAGCATAATGGGGTACTTGTTTAAGAGCATTAAAAAGGGGAATATTTGCCCCGCATCTACGAAAAGTTTCATAAAAATCTTTGAACTGCTCATCTTTCATAGAACCTACTAAAGCATTAGGAAAAGGAGGTACCGGTTTATCATCAAAAAAAGGGTGGAAACTTACGCTTAGGTACTTCATCACCATCGGGAGTGATGTCTTTCTCCTTTTCTTGGTTCGACAATGCGGGGGCAGCCTTTGCTGGAATTTCAACCTCTTTACCACTTCTCAAAATGATTGCACTTACATTTTCTTTTGGATTCACAACCGTTTGAGAGGGTTATTTCCCCGAACTCTGCACCTCTAACTGACCAATCGCCGTTGCCATTTGGCCCATCTGATTGTCCAAATGTTGGATACTGGCCCTTGTCTCCTACTGAAATTGCAAAGTGTTAGTGGCAAGAGATTTGACAATATCCTCAAAAGACATACCTGAATTAAAAGTTTGGGTTGGCTGCTGTCTAGGGGGGTGTGGCTGATACGGCTAAAAAGTTTGGTAGTTTTGTGGATTCCCATAGCTGAGATTGGGGTGATCCCTCCATCCCAGATTATACGTGCTCGAATAGGGATCATATTTCCTTTGCAGTTGCCCTGGAAAACCACCTGCCACATTTACTTGCTTGATGGACTCCTCTTGAAGAGTTGGGCACATATCCGTTGGATGCCCTACTATCGAACATATCCCACAAACCTTCACCGTTTGCATATTACCTACAGCCATTTGACGAACAAGAGAGGTCAGACTTGCAATTTGTTGTTCCAGGGAAGAGATATTTACCTCATTAGCATGCTTTGCTGGAGGGTTAAGCCTATAGCCGAACTGTTGAGAATTGGCCGCCATATTTGCAATCAAATTTCTTGCAGCCTCGGGAGTTTTATCTACTAAAGCCCCTCCACTAGTAGCATCGATCATGCTCCTATCAGTAGGTTGAAGTCCCTCATAAAAATACTAAATAAGTAGTTGTTCGCTAATTTGATGATCGGGGTAGCTTGCACATAACTTCTTAAAGCGTTCCCAGTATTCATGTAGGGACTCCCCGTTGTATTGCCTTATACCACAGATTTCTTTTCTGATATTGGCTGCCCTTGAAACTGGGAAGTACTTCTCTAAGAATAGCCTCTTCATCTCGTTCCATGTGGTAACACTCTCGGAAGGTAGATAATAGAGCCAATCCTTAGCTGAATCATTTAGAGAAAACGGGATGGCTCTCAATTTGATTTGATCTTCAGTTACCCCATAGATTTCATGCTCGTGCATACCACATGCAGCTCCTTCAAGTGCTTGTGAGGATCCTCACCTGCAAGACCATGAAAAGTGGGTAAGAGATGTATCAGTCCAGATTTCAATACAAAATTAGCATCAGCATCTAAAGCAGGAAAAGTTAAGCATAGGGATTGCTGATTCAAATCAGGTGCAACAATCTCTTTCAAGGCTGGATCGTTCTCCTCGGAATGACTCCAAGCATCCCTCCTTAACCTGCACAAAGCCCCTTCTATTTCTGGATCGTACTGTAATTCACCTTTCTTAGAGAATCGAGTTACAGACATAAATCATGGAAACCCTAATGAACCATGAATGACATACCATAAAAAAAATAAAAAAAAAAATCTTAAATGATGAAAATAAATAAAACAGAAAATAATCTACACTGAAACACAAACAATCAAAGTGATCTCTAGAGAATTTTTTTTTTTTGAAAATTCAAAAACAAAATAATGATCACAAGAAGCACAAAAACAGATTAGAAAACCCCCTCGGCAACGGCACCAAAATTTGGCATGCTGTCGTAGGCACCCAAAAGTAAAACCTATACTCATGAGAATAAAATGTAGTAGTGCGAATAAGGATCGTTCCCACAGAGAGTATCTAACCTGAATTATGTGCTTCGTGAATCAAAGATGGAGAGGGTGTGTGTGTGTAACGAAAACCAGATTTGAAAGAAAGAAAATTAGAATTAAAGAGAACAAAATTTAAATGGGAAGCAAGGCAATTTAGAGTGTTGTAATTAACCAAAAGAACGAATCTTGGTCTAGGATAACATCCACCACTAGAATTTTACTACTGCTCATCGATGCAAGAATAAATAAATCCAGACTTTGAATATTCATCGTAGGAATTATTTTCCTGCATCTTCCTAATATTAGTTAATTGGAAAACAAGCGATCCTCTTAACCCTTACTACTGAACAACCCCTAAACAAGTGTTAAAGATTTAATCCAGCAATAGTATTAAACATTAGATATCAATGAAGCTAAACAACACAAGCACAAGCGGTTGCATTTAATTCAGTCGAGTGTCCTTCCTAGGATCTAACAATTTCTGACGCAGCAAATCATTAAACCCTAGTTGCTTCGCAGATTAGAGGGACAAAATAATTACGGATTTGATATCTAATCTAGCAATAGATTGTAACGAATAATAAACTAGTAGACCTTCCTAGAAATCAAACGAAACAATCATAGATATAAACATAAAAGAACATTCGATATCCAAAGCATGAATTAAACGATAAAAACCAAATTAGATCTCATAGTTTGGTGGATTCTGAGGCTTCTGCTTCCTTCGACCAAGTACAAGAGTTTTAGCCACGCATGGTCATGGTGAAAACTCCAAGAAAATCAAAGAACGAAGAAGATGAGCGAAGAGAAGAGAAGAGAAGAGAAGAGAAGAGGAGAGAGGTTTGTTTGCTCCCAATCTGCTTGCCTTCTCTCTAGGTTTTTCTCCTCTTATCTACTTCCCTCAAGAGAAGCCTACAAAATCTCCTAAAATTCCTCTAAGTCAATCTACAAGTCTCATTTATCCAGAAATAGGCTCAAAAATAAAATAAAATAAAGTTCTTGTGTGAATGGGAGAGTGGTGAAATCGCGGATGAAAGCTTCAAGGCTAAGGAATGTCTTCAACACGTCACCAATGCAGTTGCAGAGAATTTGGGCCCGATTTTGTCCTTGATGTAGTCTGGATCTATCAAAACTCAAAACTGGAAAATTGTATAAATTTTTCTTATCTTTCCAACGCATCTTGAATCATCTCAATCAGAGTCCGGATGAGAGAGTTATGCTCAACATACCACACGGTGCCGAAACTGTGTAAAATGACCCGATTAGCCTTGTTTCTCACCTAACGCCTCCTTTCGTGCCTTAAACCAAAATATAAGAATTATGAGTGCATTTGGGCATAAAATAAACATAAAAGGCTAATTACTAAGGGAGAAAAATATGATCTTTTTCGTTCTCATCAGGGTCACCAATGACATGATTGTTGAGGCTGAAAAGGACCCAGACTTCGAAGAGGAGGGCGACGACGACCTTGGTGAGGATGTGGCGGAGGACGCCGAGCAGGATGTGACTGCTGAGGATGCCATGGAGACTGATCCATCTAGAGATGACGTAGGTGGGGGCGTAGAGCCCCAAAATGACTGATTCACTGCCTCTTTTCTTGGACCCCCTTTGTATATATGCATCATGTACCGAGCCTCCGAGCTCAGTTTAATAGATTCTCTCCCTTTTCTCTCTCTTTTTTTTTATTTTTGAATGTACTGGAATCATCTTTGTATACCAAAGTAATGAAGCACATTTTGTTCTCCATTCTGTGATCATTTGTGTCGAATTTTCTTCTAAGTGTAGATTATCTCGAGGTACCAAGCTGGAGAGCTAGGCATGAGTACTAATAATCCGAAGTCGGTACAAGCCGGGGTGTGCAAACATTGTAGGACGTGTGCCCGACCTATTTGCATACTGATGAGGCTAAACTGGAAATATTTAGTTTTGCCTATGCTGAAGAGGTGACTAGGCCTTAAGTTGCCCATGCCGAGGAGGCGAATGGGTCTCATATAGTGCAAACATCTTTTCCCATCTCGGCACCTTAGCGCTTAGGCTCTGGGAGTGACTCATAGTCCACTCTCCTGTTCCATATGCCCTGACCTGCTCAGTGGTCTTCCAGAATTTTTCTCTAGCTCACAGGCTCATATGTAGTACCTCCTCAAGTTGTCAATGTTCCAAGCACAGGGTACTTGCTTCCATTCTATTGTCTCAAGCTCGTATGTACTTTCGTCGAAAACTCATCTCACTCTATACGGACTTTCCCAGTTTGGACCGAGCTTGCCTACACCGGGCTCAGGCACCATTACCTTCCAGAGTACTAGGTCACTAACCCGGAACTGGCATCTCTTGACCCGGGCATTGTAGTACCGAGCTACCCATTGTTGGTAGGCCACAGTCCAGATATAAGCCAGGTCACGTACCTACCTCCTCGATCAAGTCAAGGTTGGTTCGTAGTTCGTCATTATTAGCTTCTTCTTCATATGCCTCAAGCTACAAGGTCGGTACTTCAATCTCAACTAGAATCACAGCTTCCATTCCATACATCAAATTGAATGGTGTCTCTCCTATTACGGTCTTAATAGTCACTCTATAGGCCCAAAGGACACTGGGCAACTCGTCCACCCACAAACCTTTAGCTTGTGCCAAACAAGCTTTCAGTCCACGGAGGATGGCTTTGTTCGTCACTTTAGCCTGTCCATTAACCTAAGGGTGTACCACCGAAGTAAAATTCTGCTAGATCCCCATCTCGGCATACTAGTTTTGGAACCTGATATCCTCGAACTGCTTCCTATTGTCAGATATCAGCACCTTGGGTAGTCCGAAGTGGCAGACAATGTTCTTCTAGAAGAAGTTTTGCATGTTTTGGGTTGTGATCATTACCAACAGCTTGGCCTCCACCCACTTCATGAAATAGTCCACTACCACAACTAAAAATCTTCTTTGCTCGGTTGCTGGTGAGAATGGACCAAGAATATCTATCCCCCACTAAGCAAAAAGGCCACGGGCTGGTCAAATACTTCAGGTCGGTAGCAGGTTGATGGAGGATGTTGGCATGCCGTTGGCAATTGTCACATTTCTTGATAAGATCGAGAGCATCCGCTTTCATGGTGGGCCAATAATTCCCTTGCCTTAGCGCCTTTTGGGCGAGCGCCTTGCCCCCAGGTGTCCTCCACAAAGGCCTTCATGGATCACATGGAGTACCTGGTTTGCTTCTAATGGTCGCAAGCAACGTAGGTAGGGGAGCGCGAAGGATCTCCTATATAGTCACCCATCGGTAATAATGTACCGAGCTGACTAGTGCTCTACCCTCCGAGCTGCATTACATTCTACTAGTAGGGTTCCGTGAAGCAGATAATCATCAAGCGGGTCAACCCAGCTCGGTTTTATTGGCAACATGGGAGCGACCTCTTCTACCCCCCCCCCTCAAGAATGCTAGGCTGAGGCAAGTCTTTAATGTATACTGTTCTCATTGTGTTGTCACTAGTGCTTGCTAAGCGTGATAAGGCGTCGGCTTCAGCGTTCTCTGACCTGGGTATTTGTCGGATAAACCAGGAGAGGAAGGCCAATAGGAGTTCCCTTACCTTAGCCAAGTAAGCCACCATGGTAGGATCTCGAGCCTCGTACTCGCCGTTCACTTGGTTCACAACTAGCTGGGAGTCGGTGCATACTATAATATGCTTCGCACCGATCTCCTTTGCTAAGTTAAGCCTAGCTATCTCCACCTCGTTGTTCGATGCCTCAAATCTGAACCAGAGAGCGTACTCTAGCTTCACCTCGCTCGGCCTATATAATATGAGTCCAACACCACTTCCTCGTTGATTAGAAGAGTCGTTTACGTGGAAGATCCAAGGCTCCTCATCCCAAGTCGGGGCTTCTCTGACCAAGATCAGTGTCGCGCTGGTTGATGCCTCTAATGGCTCAGCCACCTTAGGGGTCAGCATGCTGAACGTGTATTCCACAACAAAATCTGCCAAGGCTTGAGCTTTGATCGCTGGCCGTGGCTTGAATCAGATGTCATATTCGCTCAATTCGATAGCCCACTTCATCAACCTGCCTAACACCTCAGGCTTCAGTAGAACATGCCTTAAAGGTTTATTGGTGAGGATGACGATTGTGTGAACTTGGAAGTATGGGCGCAGTTTCTGAGCTGCTATTACTAATGCATATGCCAACTTCTCGATGTCGGGATATCTGGTCTCAGTTGTCTACAACACTTTATTTACATAGTAGATGGGTCGTTGGACCTGATCTACTTCTTTGATTAGTATTTATCTGACCACCTCATCACTCGCCGAGAGGTACACCTTCAATTCATCTCCTACTTCAGGTCGGGTCAAAACCGATGGGGTGCTTAGGTATTTTTTAACTCACCGAATGCGAGCTGACACTCTTCAGTCCACTCAAAGTTTTCATTCTTTTTAATTGCCTCAAAAAATGGTAAGCACCGACCTGCCAATTTAGACATAAACCGGTTTAGGGCGGCTACCTAGCCAGTTAGCCTTTGGACTTCTTTTACTTTTTGGGGAGGTCTCATATCTAATATTGCCTTTATCTTATCCGGGTTGACATCAATGACATGTCGGTTCACTATATAGCCAAGGAATTTGCCCAACATGACCTTGAAGACACATTTTTTTGGGTTGAGCTTCATGTTAAATTTCCTTAGAATTTGAAAAATACAATTTAAGTCATCAATCAATGAATTAGAAAACTGGGATTTCATGAACATGTCGTCAACATAGCATTCAACTTTATTACCATTCAATGGTTCAAAAACCTTGTTTACAAGACACTGGAAGGTTGCTTCAGCATTTTTCAGTCCGAAGGGCATCACTTTATAGTAGTATAGCCCTAGTTCAGTTACAAAAGTTGTTTTGTCCTACTCAGCTAAGTCCATCCTAATCTGGTTTTAGTTGGAGTAAGCGTCCATGAAGTTCAACAACTCGTACCTCAAGGTTGTGTCTACTAGGCGGCTAATTTTGAGAAGGGGGAAGCAATCCTTTGGGTAGGCTCTGTTGAAGTTGGTGTAGTCGATGCACATGTGCCGCTTTTAGTTGGCCTTCTTCACCAGTACGAGATTGGCCACCTAGCTCGGGTATTGAACCTCTTTAACGAAGTCTGCAGCAAGAAGATTCCCGGCCTCCTCATCAATTACCCTCCACTGCTGCAAGGTGAGGTTTCATTTTCTTTGTCTAACTGGCTTGACTGAAGGGTTATTACATTGGGGTCTATGCCGAGCATTTCTACCACTGACCAAGCAAAGACATCTAAATTACTGAGAAAGAAAGTTAGTAGTTGTGACTGAAGTGCTTCATTTAGTAGAGCGCCGATCTGGAGAGTCTTCTTTAGTTTGGCGTTAGAGACCGGGACCTGGATAGTTTTCTCCATCGGGGAAGCTCGTTCTTCTATATGTTCGGTGGTGGCTCTAGCTCGAAATCTTCTACCCCTTGCCCTTCAATGCAGCTATGTATCATTTATGAGACTCGAGCTGGTCGCCTCATATACCCCCACTTCGTAGCTCGTAGGAAACTTCATGGACAAGTAGTAGGTTGACACCACTGCACGGAGGGCATGCAGGATGGGCCGACCTAGAATTGCAATGTAGGGGGACAGAGTTGTAACCACCAGGAATGTGTGCTCGAAGTGCACTAAATTGGGCTATGCTCCCGTTATGACTGGTACTGTGATTTGGCCGAGGGGCCTTACCACTTTGCCGTTGAACCCGACTAAGGGTGTGTCTACTCGCTTTAAGTCTTTCTGACTCAACTGCAACTTGTCAAATGCTTCTAGGAACAAGATATCCGCTGAACTCCCAAAATCTATCAGTACCTGCTTTACCTTGAAGTCATTGATTACGAGTTTGACGACGAGGGCGTCATCGTGTGGATACTGGATCCCACACGCATCGTCCTCGGTAAAGTAGATGGGCTCCTCTACCCGAGGTCACTTGGGTGGGTTCTCAACTTCATGTTCTAAATCTTGAATCGAGGTCTTCCCTGTTGCTATGCTAGACCCCACAACGGTGGACCCACCAGTGATCATGTTGATTACCCCGCAGATCAGCTTGTCCTCTGGTGGTGGCTATTGTCGAGGTGGCTAGTCATTTCTCTTACTCGATTCTGGAGCTCCCCTTCTCTGGCCGGCCTGCCAGTCTGTCGTCTCCCAGTCCTCATGCTGGATGAACTTCTTCAGATACCCACGGCAAATAAACTCTTCAATCTCGTCACGGAGGTTTTGGCAATTCTCTATGTTGTGCTCGATGTCACGGTGGAAGTGGCAGTAGACATTTGGGTTCTTGGTTGCTGGATCTCCTCGCATCCTAGGCAGCCATTTGACGTAGCCGGAATCCTTGATTGCCATCAAGATTTCATCCTCCCTCTGCACCACGTTAAGAAGGCTCACAACAGATTTCGGACACTTCTTACTTATGATGAAGTGCACAGTAAATAGGTCAGAAAACTGCTCCCAGCTCTTGATCGAGTCCGATGCTAATTTCCTATACCATTTTCTAGCTAATCCTTTGAAGGTGGTAGAAAATGCTACACACATGCTCGCCTCATCTGCTCCGGTGAGGAACATTTGAGACTGGAGAGCGTCGGCGTGGTCATTGGGATCAATCTTCCCATCATAAGTTTCCAATGTGGGTGTTTTAAAATCTTTTGGCCTCAAGGCTGTGAGAATCTTTGGCACCAGGGGGGAGGGTCGGCTTAACACAAGAGCCGGTTATGCAACCACCGAGCTCACTTCCTCCCTCTCCTTTTCTTTTCAGCCTTAGGATCATCTTAGAACAATCCTAACCCTCCATTCTAAACCCTAGGGCACCCATATTTTTGCAAAAACCCAACTACCGTCCTCCTCTTTCTCTCTAATTCCAGTTATATCCA
This sequence comes from Nelumbo nucifera, assembly GCF_055504915.1. Taxonomy (NCBI): domain Eukaryota; kingdom Viridiplantae; phylum Streptophyta; class Magnoliopsida; order Proteales; family Nelumbonaceae; genus Nelumbo; species Nelumbo nucifera. The sequence goes on along the minus strand of NC_142656.1, from coordinate 27,652,991 downwards.
CCCTTCTCTATAAAAAGGAATCCAAGGGTCCTAGAGAAGGGGTTGGTCAATTCACCTAGGTAAGAAGGAAGGCTGATCTTGAGAAATTCAAGGGTAGAGGAAGAGGAAGACGCCTAGGCAAGAGGAGGGGTTCTTACTTGTAGTTCGCCAACACCACTACTACCACCTCTGGATTTGAATCCCAACCATTTTTTTCTATAGTTTTAGAATTACTCCGTTCTTTAATTTCTAGTTTAATTTTTCCTTGTTGCAAATTTACTTTTATTAGATTTAATTTGTGTTTTTTTTTTTCTATAGATCTGAAATTCAGCAAGGTAAGACAAAAGGCCTAGCTCGAGAAGTTAAAGGGTGGAAGAAGAGATCCGGAAACTGCTACCTCTGATCGGATTCTCAAACGTTTTTATTTTGTTTCTTTTATTTAGTTGTTTATGTTATTTATTTATTTTTATGCACTTGTTATTTTCAGTACTGTTCGAATTTGGTTTTAATGAATTCCATTTTTTTAATTAATTAATTTCTTATTTCTACAACTCCCACTTGCGTTTTCTTCAACCGGATCTAAGTACATGATTATTTCCCCTTGCTTCCTTGTGGATACGACCCGTTCTCACCCATTTACTATGTTTATACTTTTTTTGTGCGAAACGGTAAATTTATAAATATTTAAACTGGTGTTCCAGATTGTTTAACAACACACTTCCGGAAACACCACTATGTAGACAAGCATAGGGCCTAGTCTGACCACGAATGGCCACAACCATCCAAAGGATCTAACTCCCCAGCCCGGCCTCACAAACACAATGCTCATAGTAGATCCCATCACTCTGTCCGAGTGTCGACGAAAGAACGGCTTGACCAACATCTACAGCAGCCGCCAATCTCGATAACCGAATCCATCTTGGTCTAAGATTGGCTCGCTATCCCAAAAGGGGAGAAGTTTGCAAACATGGTCCTAGCCGATAGAGATGCTGAGAACAAAAAAGTGAGAGAGTGGTTGGCAGAACTGGAGTGCAACCAAGCATATAGAAGCATTGCCCCTCTGACGGCTCAACCAATAGAGAAGCACCACGGTCAATAGCCCGCCAAAGAGATTATCTTCGTCCAAGAGATCGTCATTGAGCTCCCCCCAGCCGGATGGAAGCCTCCTCAGTTTGAGAAGTACGATGGAGCATCGGACCCCAATGACCACATTGAGGGGTTCAAGGCAATAATGATGTTGCACAACTCCTCCAAAGGCATCATGTGCAAGGCCTTCGTTACCACCCTCCATGGAGTCACCAAAACTGGTACGCTTCCCTTCCTCTATGGTCCATATCCTCCTAGGAGCAGTTGGAGATGCAGTTCTTGGTGCAATTCACTGCCAGCCAAAGGCATTGGAAGATGATTAGCCTCATGCAAGTGCAACAAAGGAAAGGAGAGACCTTGAGGGAATACTTGGCGAGGTTCAACGCCGAGGCCCTCTAGGTCCAATCTCAAAACCAATCAATAGCTGTGACCACCATCGCAAACTGCGTTCCTTGATGTTCAGCTTCTCTTTGCAAAAAAAACCCTCTGCCCAACCTGGCCATACTTATGAAGCACGCACAGAATTATATGAATGTCAAAGAGGTCCAAGTGTTGTGTAGGGAAGATGAAGACGCATTGAGACTATGACGGCCAAAGACTGGACCGAGAAACTGAGAGCCTAGATTGCTGACTGTTAGACAGTTATGTCCTTAGCTCCAATCAGATTAATGTACCTTTTGACATTTATTGTAAATGAATAAAGTACATAATTGATTCATGTCATTGTGGTGTGTTTCTATGTAATACCCTTAAACTGGACACTTATGAGACTCGTGTTAATTTAGAATCTTCACAGTCGTTGAATAGATCTAGAGAGATTTATCCTATCAAGGCTGACATTGATGTACCACCAAGTTGGTTGGGCTGACTTGTCTCAGCTACCAGGGTGAGACCTGAGGTACATGCAGTGTGGGTTTTCTTGAAACACTGAACTGGACCGAAGTTCTAGTATTAACCTCGACCTTGGAGATAGATGGGCAAAACTGGAATGTTAAACCTGACCCTTAGACTCGATTATGGTACTGCACTGGGTGTCGGATTGGGTTGTCTTTGATATGCCAATCAGTGAGATCCTTAAAGGGGGTCAAAACCTAGGTATGTTGGGACAATCCAAAAATTCATTTGAGTGGGTGACCATAGTGACAGGAACAACCCCTTTGTCAGACAAAGTGAATGATTGGGGATGCACTCTCTCTAATGGAAACCTAAACTGCAAGCAGTTGATTTCAACCATTGAAATTTGTTTTTGCAAAATATATTTATACAAAGATATACATATATACATACATATATATATATATATTATGGTTTCAAAATATTTGCAAATGGTTTTAATTCCTAGGATCCATGCGAGTAGAGAGTGCAACACTATACATTGCAGTCGAGGGAGAGATCCTCTCTTGTCGGGTAGTGTTTGATCATTATGGGCTGAGAGGTTAAGTGTAAGACCATTGAGGGTAATACCTGATGGACTAATCTTGGATCTGCCCACAGTCATTGGGCTTTCATAAGGTGGTTGGACCCAATGACCATTTAGTGTAAATGTTGGGCCCATTAAGAGCCCTTGGTGATGGACTCAGGGGTTCACTGTCTCCTACAGTGAATTCGGCCAGGCCTTGTAACAAAAGCTGGGCTAAACCCATGTGGTTGATATGTAGATCAATGTTTGGGTCCCATGCCATACAGGGAGATCCAACTGGGCAGTTGGTTAAGAGGTTAAGTGAGCACATAAACTCAATGGGTCTAAAGCCCAATTCAAACTGGGTTAATAAGATAAATTAAATAGGGGCAAATCTAGGTTTGGATCAGCAAATAAGTATAAGAGGATAAGTCTTATCCACTTAAAGAGTCTAGATCCAAATAAAGATTTGGATCAGGAAACTCCTAATTTGATTGTGATCTTAAATTGTAGATAAGATAAGAGATTATCCTTATCACTTAAAGAGTCCAGATCCAGAAAAGGATTTGTATTAGGAAACTCTTAATCAGATTAGGAGGTTGTCTCTTTAAGGCTATAAATAAGAGAGCAAGGCAGACATGCAAACATATACAACATATATTATAGCAGTCTGCAAGAGTTCTTCCCTGTTCTTGCCGCCCTACCCAGTTCGATCTCCACTTGTGGGAGTGATCAAGAATTGTTCTTGATATTCATTCTTGGTAGAAGAAGCAATCTGAAGTCGTGCTCACCAGCCTCTACCCCATTCTTGCTGAAGAATTTGGTTCTTGCTGAAGAGTTGTCTTGCTCATTTTGCTTCACCTCTCACTGTGTCATTTTCAGTGGAAGCAATTTTTGGTCATCTTCTTGATGTATTGACTCCGGGGCTTCAACTCATGTGTGTAACTCACTGTAGGGGTTCAAGATAAGCAGAAGACTAAGTGACGGAGAAGTGACGCTCTACTTGGGGACTTCTGTAATAGTTGCAACTACAGCCAGAGAAACTGTAGAACTAGTTTTCAGAGAATGAACGATTATAATTAAAGATTGTCTTTTTGTGCCTAATTTAAGAAGAAATTTGATTTATGTCTCAAAATTGTGCATGGATGGTTGATCTATCTTATTCAGTAATGTGATTACTATTAAACGGAATAACAAGTTCCTCGCATATGGAGAACTTGAGAATGGTCTCTATGTTTTCCATCCTTCTCTGGAAACAAACATTTTCGAAACTATATCAGAAATAATCCCCAAGAAGAGAACTCGTGATATAGTAAGTCCCACGTGCCTGTGGCATTACCAACTTGGCCACATTAACATAGACCATATCACAAGGTTGGTAAAGGATGGTCCTTTGGATTTTCTAACTGTAGAAGATCTTCCAACCTGTGAACCTTGCCTTCAGGGTATGATGACGAAACGACCATTTACGGGAAAGCCTGAAAGATCTACAGGCACACTTGACCTTATACATACTGATGTATAAGGTCCCTTGAATGTTAGGACACATAACTAGCATGTTTATTTTATAACCTTTACCAATGATTGCTCACGGTATGGTTACGTGTACCTAATGAAACATAAGTTTGAAACTTTTGAAACGTTCAAAGAATTCAGACAATAAGTCAAGAAATAGTTAGGGAGAGAAATTAAGACCCTTCGATCAGATCGAGGTAGCGAGTATCTCTCTGACGAATTTAGGGACTACTTAAAGGACAATGGGATAGTATCACAACTAGCTCCTCCTGCTAACCACAGTTAAACGGTGTGTCAGAAAGGAGGAACCAAACTTTATTGGATATGGTCCGATCACTTCTCGTACACTTGGATCTACCCACATCCTTTTGGGGTTATGCATTAGAGACTGCAATATATGTGTTGAACCGGGTTCTAACCAAATCCGTTCTGAAGACTCCCTATGAGCTTTGAACCGACAATAAACCAAGTGTGAGACACTTGAAAATTTGGGGTTGTCTGGCACATGTTAAAAGAACTAGTGCTGACAAACTAGAATCCAATACCAGTCGTTGCCTATTTATAGTTTACCCCAAAGGATCAGTGGGTTACTTATTCTATGATCCAAAAGAGGAAAAGGTGTTTTGCAATCGAAATGCCCACTTCTTAGAAGAAGATTACATCCTGGATAATCATCATCAGGAATTTATTCTTGATGAGGAGAGTCCAAGGGTAGTGGGAGATGTCTCACCAGCTCTAGAAAATAACCAACTTGGGAGATCTACCCGGGTTTCCAGGCCTCCAGTTCTTATAGCTATGACCAAGAAAATTACTTGGTGGAAGCCACGACCAGTGAGGAGGATCCCGTGACTTATACGCAAGCTATGCTGGACATAGATTCCTTAAAGTGGGTAGATGCCATGAGAGCTGAGATGGACTCAATGGAGACCAATGGAGTCTGGACTCTAGTAGATCCGCCCCCTAGGGTAAAGGCAATTGGATGCAAATGGATCTATAAGAGGAATAAGGGCCCCGATGGTAAAGTTGAGACCTAAAAGGCTTGTCTTGTGGCAAAAGGGTACACTCAGAAAGAAGGAATTGATTATGAGGAAACCTTTTCGCCTGTGGCCATGCTTAAATCCATTAGGATCCTACTAGCTGTAGCAGCTTACCATGACTACAAGATTTAGCAAATGGATGTCAAAACTACGTTCCTGAATGGAGATCTTACTGAAGATATCTATATGCAGCAACCGCAAGGTTTCATAACTGCAGGTCAGGAACACATGGTATGTAAACTCAACCGATCCATATATGGACTTAAGCAAGGTTCTTGGAGTTGGAACATCCGATTTGACTCTACCGTCAAACAGTTTGACTTTAAGCAAAATTTGGATGATCCCTATATTTAAACGAAGACCAGTGGGGATAAGGTTATGTTCTTGGTTCTGTATGTAGATGACATTCTACTCATTGGGAATGATGTAGGAATATTAACTACGGTGAAAGTGTGGCTTTTACAGTAATTCTCTACGAAAGATCTTGGAGAAGCCTCCTACATACTAGGTCTTTGACTCTATAGAGATAGATCAAATAGGATAATAGGATTATCCCAATCTGCTTACATTGAGAAAATAGTCAAGAGATACGGCATGGAGAACCCCAAGAAAGGAAATGTTCCTTTCAGGCATGGAGTCACTCTCTCTAAGGGTAAGTCTCCCAAGACACCTTGAGGGCATCAAAGAGGTCCCCTATGCCTTAACCGTAGGGAGCACCATGTATGCCATGCTATGCACTCGTCCTGACATTTTTTACGTAGTGAGTGTGGTAAGCAGATACAAATCTAACCTAGGGCAAGAGCATTGGACCGTTGTGAAGAACATACTAAAATACATTTAAAGGACAAAAGAGTTTTGTCTAGTATTCGATGGTAATTCATTACAGATCCAGGGGTATGCTAATGTTAGTTTCCAGTCAGATCCAAATGATAGAAAGTCTACATCTGGTTATATCTTCATGATAGGATCATGTGATGTTAGTTGGAAAAGCAGCAAATAGGGGTCTGTCGTAGATTCCACAACCGAGGCCGAATACATTGCTGCAAGTGAAACTGCCAAGGAAGTCGTTTGGATGAAGAAGTTCATTCAGGAATCAAGAGTAGTTCCGTCCAGCACATCACCCATTCCATTGTTGTGTGACAACATTGGAGCCATTGCTCAGGCTAACGGTCCACGAGCCCATTCGAAGTCGAAGCACATCGAGAGGAAGTACCATGTACTGTGGGAGATAGTTGGAAGAGAGGATGTCCTGACTCAGAAGGTAGCATCAGCGGAAAATGTAGCAGACCCAATAACTAAGCCACTGACACAGAAAGTGTTTAGTAAACACGTGGAAAGTATGGGACTCCGGCTTGTACCCGATTGGACCTAAGTGCAAGTGAAAGTTGTAAGACAGTTATGCCCTTAGCTCCAATTAGATTAATGTACCTTTCGACATTTATAGTAAATGAACAAAATACATAATTGATTCATGTCATTGTGGTGTGTTTCTATGTAATACCCTTAAACTGGACACTTATAAGACTCGTGTTAATTTAGAATTTTCACAGCTGTTGGATAGATCTGGGGAGATTTATCTTACCAAGGCTGAAACTAATGTACCGCTAAGTTGGATGGGGTGGCTTGTCTCAGATCCCAGGGTGAGACTTGAGGTACATGCAGTGTGAGTTTTCTTGAAACCTTGAATAGGACCAAAATTCCAGTATTACCCTAGACCTTGGAGATAGATGGGCAAAACTGGAATGTTAAACCTGACCCTTAGACTCGATTATGGTATTGCACTGGGTGTCGGATTGGGTTGTCTTTGATATGCCAATCAGTGAGATCCTTAAAGGGGGTCAAAACCTAGGTACGTTGGGACAATCCAAAAATTCATTTGAGTGGGTGACCATAGTGACAGGAACAACCCCTTTGTCGGACAAAGTGAATGATTGGGGATGCACTCTCTCTGATGGAAACCTAAACTGCCGACAGTTGATTTCAACCATTGAAATTTGTTTTTGCAAAATATATTTATATAAATCTTGATGGAAACCTAAGCTGACTCCTAGACTCGATTATGGTACTGCACTGGGTGTCAGATTGGGCTATCTTTGATATGCCAATTAGTGAGATCCTTAGAGGGGGTCAAAACCTAGGTACATTGGGACAATCTGAGAATTCATTTCAGTGGGTGACTATAGTGATAGGATCAGCCCCTTTGTCAGGCAAAGTGAATGATTGGAGACGCACTCTCTCTGATGGAAACCTAAACTACCGGCAATTGATTTCAATTGTTGAAATTTGTTTTTGCAAAATATATTTATATAAAGACATACATACATATATATATATATATATATATATATATATTATGGTTTCAAAATATTTGCAAATGGTTTTAATTTCCAGGATCCATGTGAATAGAGAGTGCAGCACTGTACCTTGCAGTCGAGGGAGAGGTCCTCTCTTGTTGGGTAGTCTTTGATCATTAAGGGCTGAGAGGTTATGCGTAAGACCATTGAGGGTAATACCTGATGGGCTAATCTTGCATCTGCCCACAGTCCTTGGGTTTTCATAAGGTGGCTTGACCCAAGGACCATTTAGTGTAAATGTTGGGCCCATTAAGAGCCCATGGTGATGAACTCAAGGGTTCATTGTCTCCTATAGTGAATTCGGCCAAGCCTTGTAACAAAGGATGAGCTAAACCCATGTGGCTGTTGTGTTGATCAATGTTTGGGTCCGACGCCATACATGGAGATCCAATTGGGCAGCAGGTTAAGAGGTTAAGTGAGCACATAAACTCAATGGGCCTAAAGCCCAATTCGAACTGGGTTAAATAGATTAATTAAAAAGAGGCAAATCTGGGTTTGGATCAGCAGATAAGGATAAGATGATAAGTTTTATCCACATAAAGAGTCCAGATCCAAATAAAGATTTGGATCAGAAAATTGCTAATTTGATTAGGATTTAACTAATCTTAAACTACAGATAAGATAAGGGATTATCTTTATCACTTAAAGAGTCTAGATCCAAATAAAGATTTGGATTAGGAAACTCCTAATCAGATTAGGAGGTTGTCTCCTTAAGGCTATAAATAAGAGAGCAGGGCAGACATGCAAACATATACAACAGTCTGCAAGAGTTCTTCCCTGTTCTTACCGCCCTACCCAGTTTGATCTCCACTTGTGGGAGTGATCAAGAATTTTTCTTGATATTGTTTCTTGGTAGAAGAAGCAATCTGAAGTCATTCTCACCAGCCTTCTACCCCATTCTTGCTGAAGAATTTGGTTTTTGCTGAAGCGTCATCCTGCTCATTCTACTTCACCTCTCACTGTGTCATCTTCAGTGGAAAGCAGTTTTTGGTCTTCTCCTTGGGTGTGGACACCTTCATTGGGAGTGATTGTTACTCCGTATAAGGTATATCCCTCTCCTCTCTTTTGGTTTCAGCTATAGTCCGGTTTGGTTCAAGATTGATTCTTAAAAATGCAGTTTTCTAAAATAGCGAATGCGATTCCCAGATGGGAGAGAGAGAAATTTTGAAATTTCGCCCAACCTTCCTACAGGGTTCGGCCATCCATATGATGGATCTCTCATCCCTTCACTGACCTGACTGTAGACCGAGGACACTGCCACCGACGTATCACAATTTCACTCCATTCAATGCTCTGCGGGTTCACATACTGATGTAAATCCATAATCGCATCTTCGTCAAGTGGCCTGAGAAGATGAAAACCCAGAGCTACAAGAGAAATCGAGACAAGTTTTGCGACTTCCACTGTGACTATGCCCGTGACACTGAGAGCTACCACGATCTCAGCCACCACCTTGAAGACCTCGTCCGATGTGGATGCCTTTGCAGATTCATCGACATCAAAGAACATAAGCCTAGAAAAAAAACCACACCGCGTCAATGAGCTCCTAACCCAAGCTCCCCCAATTGGACCATCGCTGTCATCTCACGTAGGATGACCCTTAAAAGGGAAAAATAGGCTCAAAATGCTAGAACAAAAATGTACCAACGACCATTAGCGCCAAACACTAACGGTGACCGGATTGTACAAATTCAATAAATAAAGAATCCCCTTCAAGCACAAACAACCAAATGCCCACGCACAACTGACTGAACTCCACATTGACCAATGATCACATCACGACAGCAACCCCACGAAAGACCCGACCGACCACAGAAGGTCAAGGCCAATGCAAGCCCCCGATGAGCACCACAAAAATGATGTCCCCACCACAAAATGGCAAGAGGACAACCATTGGACTCCACACACTCACCCGACTCACAGTTAGAGTAGAGCTAACCGAGGACCACATCTAGCCCAATCAAAGGGCATGCAACTCTCCAAAATCAGGTGCCATCGAGCTCCCTAGAAATGTTAAGAGCTTGAAAGCACCTTGGCCATTGTAAGACTGAAAATACTAAGCCAGAGACCTCAACCAACGAACACCAAAGTCCTCGGCTAGCATAAGACCGAGACTACTAGGCCAAAGTCCTCGACCAATGCTGACCAAAGACCTCGGTCATCATAAGACCGAGGCCACTAAACTAGAGACCTCAACCAGTGAATATTGAAGACCTCTGAATGGCCTAAGAACCAAGTATAAAAGCATGACCTACCTACCGACCTAATTTTGAAGCGTAACAACTTAGAAAAAGGGAAAAACAACACAGAAAGTGCTCAGTAGAAGCCTTAAGTTTCCATTAATGAGAAAAAGTTCACACATTGATTGTCATGAAGGGTTAGGATATCCATCATATGGCTGGCCGAACCTTGCAGGAAGGTTGGGCGAAATTTCAAAAATTTATTTTCTTTTCTCCCATCTGAGAATCGTATTCCCAATTTAGAAAACTGCATTTTCAAGGTTTATTCTTGTAATCAAACCAGACCAAATCTAAAACCAAGATTAGGGAGAGGTATATCTGATACGAAATCTACACAAAATTGCTTCTCCCAACATAGGTGTTCACGCCCAAAGAGTGCACTGAAGATGACATAGCTTAGGATGAGGTAGGATCAATAGGTAGTTCTTCACCAAGAACCATTGATTCTTCAGCAAGAATCGAATGGGGTAGTGAGCACAACTTCAGAATTGTTTCTTCTAACAAGAAACAATATCAAGATCAAATCTTGATCAGTTCCAAGAAATGGAGATCGAACAAGGTAGGGCAGCAAGAGTAGGGAGAGAAAGAACAGAAGGTAGAAACAGTCAAATTGAGTTGTTTTCTGTGTTGTAAATATATATATATATATATATATATATATATATATATTCAGATCTGCCCTGCTCTTTATTTATAGCCTCAAAGAGATGATCTCCTAATCTGATTAGGAGTTTCTTGATCCAAATCTTTATTTGGATCTGAACTCTTTAAGTGATAAGGATAATCCCTTATCTTACCTATAGATCAAGATCAGCTTTCCTAATCAAATTAGGAGTTCACTTATCCAAATCTCTATTTGGATCTGAACTCTTGAAGTGGACAAAAGTTATCCTCTTATCCTTATCTACTGATCCATACCTCGATTCACCCCTATTTAATAATCTAATTAATCCAGTTCGAAATGGGCTTTAGGCCCATTAAGCTTTTAGGTTCACTTCCTTTTAATGCTGGCTTGCTTAGCTCTCTTTGAATGGCATGGGTCCCTATCATTAATCTACACATCAGCCTCCTAGGTTCAGCCTATGCTCTGTTACAAGGCCTGGCCGAATTCACTGTTGAATGCAGTGAATTCCTGAGTCCATCACCATGGGTTCTTAACGGGCCCAACAATTACACTAAATGGTCCTCGGGTCCGGCCATCTTATGAAGGGCCAAGGACTGTGGGTAGATGCAAGATTAGCCCATCAGGTATATCCCTCAATGGTCTTACACCTAACCTCTCAGCCCTTAATGATCAAACACTACCCGACAAGAGAGGACCTCTCTCTCGGTTGCAAGGTACAACGCTAAACTCTCTACTCACATGGATTCCAAGAATTAAAACCTTTTTGCAAACAATTTGAAACCATAATATATAAGTATATCTCCCTATATAAACATATTTTGCAAAACTAAAATTGAAACACATTTGATATTCACTGCCGGCAGTTTAGGTTTCTATCAGAGAAAGTGCATTTCCCCGATCATTCACTTTGTCCAACAAAGGGGCTAATCCTGTCACTATGATCACTCACTCAGATAAATTCTTGGACTGTCCCAACATACCTAGGTTTTGACCCCCTCTAAGGATGTCACTGATTGGTACATCAAAGACATCCCAATCCGACACCTAGTGCAGTACCATAATCGAGTCTAGGGGCCAGGTGTAACATTCCAATTTTGCCCATCTGTCTCCAAGGTCCAGGGCAACACTGGAATTTGGTTTGGTTCAGGGCTTCAAGAAAACCCACACTACATGTACCTCCGGTCTCACCCTGGCAGTTGAGACAAGCCACCCCAACCAACTTGGCGGCACATTGATAACTTTGTATTTTGATGCCTTAAGGGCATCATTTCAGGGGTGTTTTTGGCCTTAGGATAGTCAAAGTGTGCATTTTTCCCAATTAAATTCAATGTTGTGACCTCTGAGGGTCTCTGTGCAAATTCTGGGGAAAACTAGGGAAGTTACATGGCTGAAATGTAGTTTTTGGGAAGCTGGTGTGAAGTCCAGCTAAGAAAGGGGGGTGTTTTGTGAAAAACTACAAATAGGAGGGTGCCTCCTATCTGCTAAGCCCAGTTTGGCGCTCCTCCTACTATATTAGCATGCTCCCCACGCCTTAGCAAACCCTAGGGCGCCTTTTAACCCATTCTTTTTACTCTTAGCAAACCCTAGCCGCCCCTAGGTGTCTAAGCTTCACCCTCCACCTCTTTTAAACTCAACCACTCTTTTTGTAGCTTTTAAACCCTAGGGTGCCACCTAACTTCCAATCCTCATTGTTCAGCCCCTAGCCACTAGATCTCTACCCTCAACTCCATCTTATATTTCAGCCATCCACCCTAGGGTGCCACCCACCACTTTTAATCTCCACCTTTCAGCCCTAGGCACCTCAATCTCCTCCATCTATTTCTGGGTGCCCAAATCTCAGCCCTACATAATATTGGGCACCCCCTTTGTCTACTCTCAAGCTTAGGATCACCCCAAAACCATTCTAACCCTCCATTAGAAACCCTACGGCGCTCATAACTTTGCTAAAACCCAGCTGCCGGCCCCTTCTTTCTCTTTAATCCCAACTGCATCATCCTTCTCTATAAAAATGACCCAAGAGCTCCTGAAAAAGGGTAGGATTCTGCCCCTAGGTAAGACGGAAGGCTGATCTCGAGAAGTTCAAGGGTAGAGAAGAGGAGGACACCCAGGCAAGAGGAGGGGTTCCTAGTTGCAGTTCGCCAGCACCACTATTGCCACCTCTAGAATCGGATCCCAACCACTTTTACTTTATTTTAGTTTTAATTTTCATTCTTTCATTTCCAGTTCCGTTATTTTCTTTTTGCTATTTATTTTCATTCAATTTAATCTTCGTTATCTTTTCTACAGATCTGGAATTCGGCCAGGTAAGACAGAAGGCCTAGCTTGAGAAGTTGGAGGGTCAAAGGAGAGATCCAGGGACTGCTACCACTGATCAGATTATAGACATTTTAATTAGTTTCTTTTATTTATTTCTATATTCATTTATTTTTCTACACTCTTAATTTCCGCAATGTTTGAATTAATTTTTATATTTCAGCACTTCTCTCTTGTGTTCTCTTGTCCGGATTTGAGTACATATTAATTTTTCCCTCGCTTCCTTGAGGATACGACTCATTCTCATCATTTTACTGTGTTTGTAATTGTTTGACAATCGGAATAAAATTATAAATGTTTAAACTGGTGTTCCGAAGTGTTTAACGACACACTTCCGAACACACTAAGTTTTTGGCATCGTTGGCAGGAAACACGGAGAAAAATTTTTTTGTTTACTTTTTCTGGATCTGTTTCATTATTTTTTCTTTTTTGTTTTATTACTTGATTCGTTTTCTCAGTTTAATTCTTTTTTCTCTTTGATTCTACATGATGGAATAGTGAAAGGTGGGGTACCGGAGCGTTGCGGGATTGATGAAAGAAAAGAGAAGAGAAATTGGATTGCGTTTCAGGTGTAGTCGTCCCATTTTATTTTTGATTTTTTTATTTTTATTTTTGAACTCTTTTTTTAGTTGAATAGTGATTTTGGAATTTTTAATTAATTTTTTTCCTAGATCCGATTTTTTTTGTATTTTTTTCTTCAGTTTTGTTTCTATATCTATTTTTCTTTCTTAATTTTAATTTCTTGTTCGAATTTCTATTTTATTAGGTTAGTGTTTTTCTATTATTTTTGATAAAAAAATAGAAAAAAATGTTTACTTTATTTTATTTATTGCCGCATAATATTCTTTTGTTTATTTTGTTTTTGATTTGATTTTTAGAATAACAATTTTTCTTGTTAGAATTTATTTTGGTAGTAGTTAATTTCGTTCTTAGCATAATTATTTCTTTTATTTTCTGTTTGCTATAATTAGTTGTTGCATTATTTAATTCCCTTTTTTTATTTAATTGAATAATTAATCGTTAAATAGGAAATTGTTTAAATTTTTGAATTTGAGTTTAAATTTTGAATTTGATTTTGAATTTGAATTTTAGTTCAAATCTGAATTTGAATTTGAATTTGAATTTGAATTTCAAATTTCGAAATTTAAATTTAAATTTTTGAATTTTAAAAAAATTGTAAAAGAATTAATTAATATTTAATTTTTTTTTTTTGCATTCCATCATTTAGGGTTACATATGCTAGAGCATGCATCATATAGGTTTATTTAATTATTGAAATCATCTTGTTAGTTGTGAAGGTGTTAGGTTTTATTTCTTTATATTATTTTAATTGCTTCGTTTGCATAGTTTATTTTATTCTTTCATGTTATATTGCTGAATTGCATTTTAGAGATAATTGTTCATGCATTGTAGTTAGTTGCGTTTGCTTTGTTTATTTTGTCTTCCCATTAATCTACTTAAGCGCAATTCCATTTAAATAAGATAAGGTGGGGATTTCATCACCCTTCCTTGGCCCAAAAATCACCACCCTTAAAATTTAGATAGCAAGATCCTTTAGGGAAGCCTCACATTTGGTTCAAAGGTGTGCTGAATTTTAGGGAAACTTGTGATTACATTCCAAAACTGGCAGTTGGTGTCTAAGGAAAGAAGTCAAATGGATACACTAAAGTGGGTTTTGTGGTTACTTAATTAGGCCATTGCGAGAGCAAGGGGAGCCTCCCACATCCCCACCTCTTACTTGGCTAACCAAAGGAAGTGGTGAAATTCCAAGTGAACCTAAGAGGATTCACATTGGTTGAATCATTAGTTTAGGAAACCCTAGTTCGTGTGGTTGATTTGTGTGCATTTTTTTTTTAAATTTAAAAATTCAAATTTGAATTTAAATTTCAAAATCTGAATTTGAATTTAAATTTCAATATTCAAAAAAAATATATATATAATAAAATTTTAAAAATTCAAATTCAAATTTAAATTTCAGAAATTTATATTTCAAAATCTAAATTTGAATTTAAATTTCGAATTTCAAAAAAAAAATCAAATTTAAATTTAAATATTAGGAATTTAATTTTCAAAATCTAAATTTGAATTTAAATTTCAAAAATTTAAATTTCAAATTTCAAATAAAAAACATAAAAAAGAAAATAAGAAAATAAAAATTTTAAAATTTAAATTTGAGTTTAAATTTCAAAATCCAAATTTGAAATTAAAATTCAAAATTTAAATTTCAAATTTCAAAAGAAAAGAAGAATAGAAAGGGGGTTAACACAAAATAAGAGAAAATGAATTCAATGGTCGGAGTTTGTGGAACCATGTGTCTCGACAATTGGACAAGATTAATGGTATGGCCCAAAGACTTGACGAAGTCCTTGCACGTCGTCAACAAAGTGGCCCATACCCGACCTTGTCATCCTATCCATCATGTTCCATCTGTGCAAGCCCAACCCATCATGTTAGCCAATGACCTGTAGTGGGCCCATGTCAATCAATTAGTCCAAACCAAGTATATGCGGCCAATAGATTTTTCCAACCCAATGCTAACCCATTCTTTAGCCCATATAACCCTGGGTGGGAAAATCAGCCCAACTTCACTTACAAGGCCCAAGCCCAAGAAACCGCCCTGCCAGATATGCACTCTCAATGGTCTGAATCCCAAATCCATTGGGAGTACAAAGATTACCCTGTAACTCAATCGGCTCAACCATGTCAAACATATACACAGTCTCAGTAGTATCATTATCCATCTAACTCTATGGCCCATCAATTTTAGAGGCCACAAGTACATAGTTCATTCCAACAGGTGTACCCTAAGAACCAACTAGTCCAACCGTATTAGACTTACCCTCAACCTCCTCAAACCCGTAAAGTAGATGATCAATTCATGCCACTTTAGCAGCTGATCCGAAATCAGCAGTAGTCTATTGATAGATTAAAGAGCCAAATAGGACGACTAGCCGAAGCCAATTCATGCAGCTTCAACCACCTCCTAAGAACCCTTACCCTGAAAATACCAAAGTTGTTACAACCTTAAGGAGTGGGAGGATGTTAGAGGACCCGTGTGAGAAAAAGAGAGTTAATGAAGAAAAAAAAGGAGCAGGAAGACCCTAAGTTTGGGGAAGAAGAAGAAGAAAAGGAAACTTCAGAAGAAGAACCATTAGTGAACAAACTCATAGTTCCCTTTCCAACTGCACTCACAGTCGGGCCGGTGCGAAAGAAGAAAGAGATTCGCAACGAGGAGAGCAAGGAAGTCCATATTAACTTCCCTCTCCTCGATGTGATCCAACATATCCTAGCCTATGCCAAGTTTTTAAAAGAACTATGTACTCAAATGATGGAGCCACGAAATGCCCCACAAAGAATATTGCTTTCGACAGATGTTAGTGCAACTCTCCTAAACCACTTTCCCCAAAAAATGAAAGACCTTAGTGCTCCTCTCATAAGCTGTGTCATCTCTGGAATCACCTTCGATCGTGCCTTATTGGATCTAGGGGTTAGTATAAATGTGCTTCCATCCATCCATGACAGGTCCAAGATTGGCGAGTTAGAACCTACCCCGGTAATTCTGCAACTCGCTGATTGGTCAGTCAAGACTCCTCAAAGTGTTATTGATGACGTCATTGTCAAGGTAGAGGGTTGCCACTTCCTAGTGGATTTTTTCGTCCTAAACATGACCCCAACCGAGGAACTGAACCATATCCCAATAATCTTGAGATGTCTGCTTCTAGCAACGGCCAATACAAACATCAACTATAAATCGGGAGAAATAGAATTTCATTAGGGGAGTAGAAAGTTCGATTAAACCTTTTTTGTGCCTCTAAGTATCCAAACCTAGGGGAAGATGAGTGCAAAGTGGATATAGTGGACGATCTTTTAGATGTCCTACCTACCCCTTGGTTAGCTCAATCTAAACCCTGTATGTGGGAAGATAAAAGTGAGTCGGAGACTATAGATGGGAACAGTGCGTAAATGTGTCTGGCTGAAGACGTTAAACTTAGCGTTGGTTGAGAGGCAATCCATTGTAGTTTTTAGCCTTTCTACTTTTAGGATTTGAATTCTTGTTCTTTTCTTGATTTGAGACCAGGTGGCAGACCTTGAACCCCTCAAGAAAACCCTATTCATTATTCCCTTTGGCCCAATTCTTGTTTGCATCATTCTAGTCATGCCATTGGGGACAATGGCATTTAAGTTGGGGGTGAGGAAAAAGAGAAAAAATAAATGAGAAACTAAGCCTTTAAATATGAAGAATTAAAATTTCACTAGAAAGTTTAAAATTTCTTTCCATTAAAAGAGATTCCCAAATAGAAAAAGTTGAGGAAACTAATAAAAGAATATTGAATTTTGTAGAAATTGGTAGCAAGTGATAGGAGTCAAAATTGGTCTTATTTGAGTATTGTCGAAACTGCTTAGAAATTGGAAAATACTCTCAAGTTTTTCCTTGCCGAGATAAGAAGAGAAATATGGAGAAATTAGACAAAAATTCTTCAAATTGTTAGCAACAGTGGACTACCCTTTACAATGTTACAAAAAAAAAACAAAAAAAAACAAAAAAAAGAGAATAAAAGGTCAATGGACACCCTAGACTTAGTAACTAGGTCTCTTCACCTAAGGCAAGTGTCGAGATTCGTGTCAAACAGGAAAGGGAATGCCAAAGACAATCACCTAACACTTAGTAACCGGGTCTCTTCACCTAAGGCAAGTGTCGAGATTCGCGTCAAACGGGAAAGGGAATGCCAAAGACAATCACCTAACACTTAGTAATCGAGTCTCTTAACCTAAGGCAAGTGTCAAGATTTGCGTCAAACGGTGGAAGGTAACAATAGAAATAAGTGTGCAAATCAAGTTCAGGGGTAGAAATCCACTGTAAAAAATGATAAGAAGAATACATGTCTGATTTTAAAAATCAATCATAACTTATCAAAACAGTCTGCAAATGGAAGGGTAAATAAGATTTTTAAGCCAAGTTTATGTGATATTCAAAGTAAGACAGTTTACCCCTTAAGCCCAATACCAATCTATACAGAGTTTGAAAATTCTGGAATTAGGATGCTTGGCTAATTCTGTCAGGGATGACCTTGAGATGTAAAGGATCTCTATGCTCAGTGTAATTTTATGACTACATTGCTAAGGGACTAGCAATGGTTAAGTTGGGGAGTGTGATAACTCTGTATTTTGATGCCTCAAGGGCATCATTTCAGGAGTATCTTTGGCCTTAGGATAGTCAAAGTGTGCCCTTTTTCCATTTGAATTCAATATTGTGACCTCTGAGGGTCTTTGTGCAAATTCTGGGGAAAACTGGGAAAGTTGCATGGCTGAAATGTAGTTTTTGGGAAGCTAGTGTGAAGTCCAGCTGAGAGAAGGGGTGCTTTTGTGAAAAATTGCAAATAGGAGGGTGTCTCCTATCTGCTAAACCCAATTTGGCGGCCCTCCTACTGTATTAGCATGCTCCCCATGCCTTAGCAAACCCTAGGGTGCCTTTTAACCCATTCTTTTCACTCTTAGCAAACCCTAGCCGCCCCTATGTGTTTAGTCTCCACCCTCCACCTCTTTTAATCTCAACCACTCATTCTAGGGCACTCTTTTTGTAGCTTTTAAACCCTAGGGTGCCACCTAACTTTTAATCCTCACCATTCAGCCCCTAGCCACTAGATCTTAGCCCTCCACTCCATCTTATATCTCAGCCATCCACCCTAGGGCACCACCCACCTCTTTTAATCTCCACCTTTCAGCCCTAGGCTCCTCAATCTCCTCCATCTATTTTTGGGTGCCCAAATCTAGCTGTACATAATATTGGGCACCCCCTTCTTCTATTCTCAGCCTTAGGGTGAAAAAACCATCCTAACCCTCCATTAGAAACCATAGGGCACCCATAACTTTGCTAAAACCTAGCTACCTTCCCCTTCTTTCTCTCTAATCCCAATTGTATCCACCCTTCTCTATAAAAAAGACCCAAGAGCTCCTGAAAAAGGGTTGGATTTTGCCCCCAGGTAAGATGGAAGGATGATCTTGAGAAGTTCAAGGGTAGAGGAAGAGGAGGACACCCAGGCAATTGGAGGGGTTCCTACTAGGGTTGTTCATAAGAAGGCCCAACCCGACCAAACCGACCAACCCGGACCATCCCAACCCGAGTCGGCCTACCTTCAGCACCGGTCGGTTTCGGGTTGTAAATGATCATAAACCGATGGTTCAGGTCGGTTTCGGTTTTCTTGTGTGAAAATCAAAACTGACCCGAACTGAACCGACTTAGTAGTTAGTAGTTAGTTCCTACTTCCTAGTTAGTAGTTACAACCTACTTAGTTCCTACTTAACTAAGTTGTCTGTATCCTAATTACATCCTAACTTAATTTCTAGTCTTCTAGTTAGGAATAACATTAATGGCAAGTATTGTAAGACAACTAGACAAAGAATTTTTTTGGAAAAGTTTAAAGATAAGAATCAAAAGATCCTAGTTTCTATGGTCTTTTACACCAAATAGGCAACCAATTACAATTAGAATTAGGTGTCCCTTTTTACTTAGATTAGAAGGTTTCTTGAAATATACAAATTTCAGTCTTCTTTCTCTAATACAGTTTGACTTTCTATTTTCTGGATAACTTTTATTCTAAGTTTCTAACTTGGTTCGCCCCCATTATTGCAGTTGAGTTTCTGTCAAGCATGGTTGAACTTAGAGCGAAAACCGACCCAACCCGAATCAAACCGACCATGTTGGTTTTGCTTAACATTGGGTTGGTTTCGGTTTCAAGTTCAGGTAACCCGACCAGGTCGGGTCGGTTGGAAAAACCTCAGTAAACTGACCCAACCCGACCCGTGAACAACCCTAGTTCCTACTTGTAGTTTGCCAACACCACTACTGCCACCTCTGGAATCGGATCCCAACCACTTTTACTTTATTTTAGTTTTAATTTTCGTTCTGTAATTTCCAGTTCCGTTATTTCTTTTTGCAATTTATTTTCATTCCGTTTAGTCTTCGTTTTCTTTTCTGCAGATCTGGAATTCGGCTAAGTAAGATGAAAGGTCTAGCTCGAGAAGTTCGAGGGTCAAAGGAGAGATCCAAAGATTGCTACCTCTGATCAGATTATAGACATTTTAATTAGTTTTATTTATTTATTTATTTATGTATTCATTTATTTTTCTGCACTTTTAATTTCTGTAATGTTTGAATTCTATCTTTTTCAAATTAATTAATTAATTTTTGTATTTCTACACTTTCCTCTTGTGTTTTCTTGTCCGGATTCAAGTATAACCCTCAATGGTCTTACACTTAACCTCTCAACCCTTAATGATCAAACATTGCCCGACAAGAGAGGACCTCTCCCTCAGCTGCAAGGTACAGTGCTACACTCTCTACTCACATGGATCCCGAGAATTAAAACATTTTTGCAAACAATTTGAAACCAGAATATATAAGTATATCTCTATATAAATGTATTTTGCAAAACCAAATTTCAAACACATTTGAAATCCACTATCGGCAATTTATGTTTCTATTAGAGAGAGTGCAATTCCCCGATCATTCACTTTGTTTGACAAAGGGGTTGATCCTGTCACTATGATCACTCACTCAGATGAATTCTCGGATTGTTCCAACATATCCAGGTTTTGACCCCTTCTAAGGATCTCCCTGATTGGTACATCAAAGACAGCTCAATCCGACACGTAGTGCAGTACCATAATCGAGTCTAAGGGTCAGGTGTAACATTCCAGTTTTGCCCATCTATCTATAAGGTCCAGGGTAACACTAGAATTTGGTTTGGTTCAGGGTTTCAAAAAAACCCACACTGCATGTACCTCAGGTCTCACCCTGGCAGCTGAGACAAGCCACCACAACCAACTTGGCGGCACATCAGTGTCAGCCTTGGCAGGATAAATCTCCCCAGATCTATCTAGCGGTTGTGAAGACTCTAAAGTAACTTGAGTCTCATATGTGTCCATTTTAAGGGTATTACACCGAAACACACCACAATAACATGAATCAAATATGTACTTTATTCATTTACAATAAATGTCATAATGTACATTATGTTGATTAGAGCTAAGGGCGTATACCGCCTAACATGTAAGCTTGGCATACGAGCTTTATACAACAAAAATAAAAGGAAAAATAGCACATCAACTGTCTATTGGGGGATCATCGGCTTGCTCCTGGTTATCGACAACAACAACATCCCCATCAGGCTCTTCAGTGTCAAACAGACCGAACCCCTGAACGACTTCAACCACCTCCGGGAAGTGACACATCACCCGCCACTGGTAGAGAGAAAATCCCTCTTGCTAGGAGTTAGTAAAGTAGTCGTCCAACTTGTTATGATGAGCCTACGAAGCCCTATACTCGGATATGCCCTCCCCCTTCACTTGAGCAACCCTCGCCTTGGCCTCCCCGAGCCCCCTCCTCAACGCATCTCACTCTTCCTTGAAATTGTGGACACAACCCTTTAGCTTACGAATAGTGTCATCCCTTTCCTTGACGCAGCGCTTCAATTCAGCCAACTCCACGTTCAGCTAGGCATTCTCTATCTCTCGCGACTTGTAGAATTGTTGCAACCCGCGAAGGTGATCGACATGGCTGATGACTGAACAAATCAGCTGCAAGACATTGGATAGTTTACACAAAAGAAGAGAAACAAGCAATAGCAAGTAAAGCTGAACTCACCGCCATGATTTGATAAAGAGCCACACTCTCTAGGAAGTTGCTGGTGTGATTGCTAGCTTCCTTCCTAATACTGGGGAGCATCAGACCCTGGGTGAGTTGCTTGGCCACCCCTTTCATCTCAAGGGTGTCCTCCAACCAAACCGACCATTGCAGCACGTACACACCGCCCAAATCCTTAGTTGTAGCGTGTTCTAGAGCGTCCCCCCTTTGCGATGAAGACCGCCTGAGCTGATTCATGGCCTCCTCAAAATTGGCCACCACGACCTCCTCCGTCGACCTCATCCTCTTCCTCTGCTGAGATGTGCATTCTGTCGACCAACCTTCATACGCCGAGCTCTTTCCTTTGCACCAACCATGTCCGTGTCTGCACAATTCATCATAGTTAGATAAGCTCAAAAAAAGAAGATGAAGAAGAAGAAGAAGAAAGACCAGTCAACCCATGGACTGGACTGGGATTGATCGTCCAAAGGGCACATCAGCCTAGCCATGGCTAGTAATCAGGACGAGGTGTACTTCCCGATGTGCACCCGCACCATCATCCTTACAACAGCTATCTCCTTCTTCGACAACTCAGTCTAGGAAGGACCCTTATCCTTGGTCCTCAGAACGGATAGGGCGAAGGAGAACAACCAACCTCCTCAACACTTCCCAAAAAAAAAAAAAGCCTCTTTCTAGTGCTTAATGGAAGAGGGAGCCCCAACAAGCACCTTGATGTTCAGCCCAGCTGAGCACCCCTGCTTATGCTTCTTCAATTGGAGAAAGCACCTAAACATCGGTAGGGTGATCTCAATGTCCTTGAGAGTGCAGTAGCAAAGCAGTTCGACCAGATACCGAAACGAGTTTGACATCAATTGAATAGGCAGGACCAAATACCACTTTAGGATGGCCACTACCCTGGGATATAAAGGAAATCTAAGACCGGCTATCAAACTATGGAAATATACACAAATCTCCCTTGGATAGGCCAAAGTGGCTCTCTCCCTGATCTTAGGACACCTCAGTTCATACTCTTTAGGAATGCAATACATTTCTTGGATCTGAGCCAGGTCGGCTAGAGAAAAGGTTACACGAAGCCAAGGCAAACCAGTATTTAGGCTCCACATCGGCCTCAACCTTGTCGTCTACACCAATCTCTCAGACCTCAGCGTTGCCCTCGTCACCGATCTCAGTCACATTTGCATCGGGCTCTGATTCCCTAACCTCAGTCACCTCGTGCTAAGGGCTACTCTCACTCTCACCCCCCAAAGTCCTAACAACCTCGGAACCCCTATCCATCTAGAACATGGACACCCAACTATAAATAGGTATTCCCCGCTCAAGGTAAGGGACTCTTGAAAGAACACTCTTTGAATACCTCTCTGCACTACCTCTATGGCTCAGACCAACATTATTTCACCAGTTCAGCCTAGCCATCTCTTTCTCTATCCAACTAACTTGAGCGTTGGAGTCCCTACCCGGGGAACAACTCCTTGGACTTCTGACCTTTTCTCTTGATTATAGATCTGGATGCAGAGCATCATCCTTCCACCTTGCCCTCGTCCAATGGTAGAATTATCTGATTGTATTCTCGATTCGAAACACTTCCGTTCGGACAACATCAAAAATCTTAGTGGAAGCACTCAAAAGTACAATTTTCGGGCAACGACGTTCGTTTTGGATATCCATTGGAGGGCTATGGAGTTAGAAGAAGTTTAGCTGATGACAAGATGAGAAATTTTGTTTTTGGCTTTTAGCCTTGTTGATGTTGCAAGGACTGAACGAATAGAGAGAAGGGAAAAGAATTGAACCAGCTCAAACAACGAAAGAGTGCGGACAGGTCCAAGTCCAATGCAGATTTCTGGTTTCCTGGGCCGAACCGTCATTCTCCCAACAAACAACCGACTTTTATGTCCGACAAAAGTGTCCATCAATTTTCCGGTAATAATTGGGTTTAGTGTTTTGTTGTTCACTTGTTCAGTGTTGTGTCATGATGGATGAGTCTATCTTGGAATCCAATTGTTTCGTTTTTGTTCTCTTTCTTTAATGAAATGTCCGTCTCAAATAATTTTGGTTTGATAACGTAGGCATTGACCTGACATTCATATTACCTCTATATATTCTTACCAGAAAAAAAAAAATCTCTCTATATATACCAGTTCCAGTTATAAATTTATTACTTATCTCTATATTCTCTTATTAAGAAAAATATCACTAAACAACTCTTTACCAGCTTTGAAACTAATGAGGGGTGGGCATTAATAGAAAAATTGAACCAAAGATTTTGATTTCAGTTCTTTTTTTTTGTTTTATTATTCGGTTTTTGAATTAATTTGGTTTCAGTTTCCATTTTCAGATATAAAAAATTGGTTAACCAAAAAAAACCTATATATATAGATAGTAAAATTTGGTTGTAATTGAAAAACCAAACTAAAAGTTTTGTTTTAGCTTAATTCGGTTTGGGTTTGATCATTTGGGGTTCCCAATTCCATTAAACAAATCTCAATTTATTTTATTCGATTTTTAACATAATATAATGAATGTTCATCCCCTACAGATTAATCATTTCATCTCAGTACAGTGGAGAATGCAGATAAAGTGCAAATGGGCCACTGGTCCACATCCACTTGCATTTGTAGCTATCAAGTTCAGCTACTTGGCTCCCCTATTCTCGTCCTTATTTGTCTCTTTCCTCTTTATTGATCTAATGACCTCCCCTTTTCTCTGGTGTGATTGCTTATTTCTTTCTTCAATGGTGCACACTCTCACTATCAATCCACATAAGCTTCTAGTGGATGTGGCTATGGTGTAAATATACTTAAAGTCTCACAGAACACCCTACTCGATCTCAGACGACTCGAAGGACCTTGAAACTCATGAATTGTTTGGAGGAACACATGCCTCTAATGGCTATGTTGCTGTTGCAGTTTACCTATGCGGGACAAAATCTACTAAGCCAAGCTGTTTTTGATCAAGGAATGAGTCCCAGGGTCTTCGTGGTTTACAAATTGATTGCCTCTACTGTAGTTTTTGGACCTGTTGCTTGTTTTATAGTAGGTATAGTATTCTCTCTCTCTCTCTCTCTCTCTTTCTCTCTCATACAGAATTCAACATTGGTTCATGTTCACAGGAGAAGCTCATGTAGGGAGGCATTCAGTGTAAAGAGCTTATGTATGATTTTTCTACTATCATTTCTGGGGTAACAGACAACACTCCGGTTTTATCTGTAACAAAGCTCCTTTTTATGCTTTATTTCTTCAGTCGTAATTTATCTTTTCTTCTTCCCTTTATGGTTTTTGCAGGATAACCATCTTTCTGAATTTACAGTTTGAGGGCATTCATTTGGCATCTTCTTCGATTGCATCTGCAATGAGCAACCTAATCCCTGCGGTTACATTCATAATTACAGCCTCCATTGGGTTGGTCTTTACTGCCGAAAAATCACTTATTAAAACCCACTTGTTATATTGTGGTTTCATAAATTATCATTTGAATGATGAAATAATCTGCAACTCAATGTTTTTCTGTCCTTTTTCCTTGTTGATCTAGAGATTCTTTTTATTGTTTATCTAAATTTCTTGATTTCTCGATGAATCAAAATAAAATTTCACCTCAGTTCTTCACGATTCACACCGTTAAATGTTAGTAACTAGGTCTAATCCTCTCCCAGTTTTGGCCATAAAAAATTTCTAGGTCATTCACAAGTTAGGGAATAAACCTATTGGAAGCCATATGAACCAAAGTCCTTATTGAAGTTAATGTCTACTATAATGTAAAATCACCCTTTTCCAAAACAGATGCATTGGTCAAGAATCATTGGTATTTAGGGTTTATTAAGATTGGTTTGCCTTCCTAATGAAAAGAATCCAGAGGATCCTCCATCTGATGGATGGTTGGAATTGGCTAAATCATCTCTCCATGTCACTGATATATGATAGATATTGTCTTGCAAGGACTCTATGAACCTGTCCACTTATAATTCATTCTGTTGATGCAAATACAAACCATTCAAACTCACCTAAATACAAACTGGCTCGATACAAATACAAGCCATTCAAACATTTATTTCATGACTGAAATATACTCTAAACCTCCAACATAACAATGCTCTAGAGTTAAGGTTAATTTAATAGACTTCTGTGTTTTGAGTAATCATGTTATTATAGGGGGACTCAAGGATACAGAACAGGGTGCACATGAGATCAACCGACCTTACAATACAGAGAGCCTGTGTATCCATAGCTTTGATCCTACTATTGCCTCTGTTTTCAGGGGGATACAGAGTGACCATCTCAACTACTGGGTCATCAGCTTTATAACCGAGTCAATCAGCCCAAAATTTCATAGAGAAATTAAAGCCAAAGCACCAAACTAAAGTACTTCAACCAATTATAACTACAATATAAGAATCAAATCCAATGAAGTTAATCCCATATGTTTCACTTATTTTGATCAGATGGGAGAAAATAGAAATTAGAAGCAAGAAAAGCATGGCCAAGGTTCTTGGAACCATTTGTTGTGTTACCGGAGCCATTATCATCTCATTTCTAAGGGGTTCCAAGATCTCAAACTTGAAATTTCATACACAAAATTCTATGTTTTTATTGGGTTGTGTCCTCCTTGCAAGCCAGTGTCGCCAGTCATTATGGATGATTTTGCAGGTAAACACCTATTTGAAGCTTTACTTCATATTCAATCATCAATGTTCATATCTTGCTTATGTACTGGAAAATAGGTCCCTGTGTCCAAGTTTTGTCCTGATAACCTCTCTTTCTCTGCTTGGACGTGTTTCATGGCAACCTCACAATCAGCTGTTCTGACATTATTTCTAGAATCAGACCCAACATCTTGGAACATAAAATCAAGCTTTGAACTTCTTTGCATCTTATATGGGGTAAGGAATCATATACATAGAATTGGATGTATAATGTTCTCTATTCCTTTTATAAATTATACTAATTGAAGTAGTTATATGATATCTCCATTTTTAATAGTAGACGATGCAGAAAATAAAATGCAGGGGATTGTAGGATCTGGATTATCCTTTTTTCTCCTACCTTGGTGCATCTCAAAAAGAGGACCCCTGTTTGCTGCAATGTTCAGCCCCCTATCCACTGTGATTACCACCATTTTGGCCTCTTTAATTCTTCACGAAGATCTTTTCATTGGCAGGTAATATCTTAAATCCTATGTTCCATATGATTTATCTATTTTAAGCTTTCCCTCCTTTGTTTTGGAAACTGGTGTTACTTAGATTAATTTTCTATTTTATATTTTAAGCAGTTTGTCAGGTGCTATACTTGTAATTGGTGGTTTATATGCTGTGCTATGGGGAAAAACCAGAGATTTAACAGATATTAAAACAGATGAAAGACCAAGGAATGAATCCACCATGAGCTGCAAAATTAACTTGGAGGAACCTCTTTTAGCACATGACAAATCTCTTGGTGTTGGTGAGGGATGAAGTATTGAAGGCTTTATTAGTCATGATTTGTGGTTTATATGAAATAAATGTTCTATTATGAAACATTAATCAGTTTGGCAGGTGCCATAATTGTTATTGGTGGTTTATAAGCTGTATTATGGAGCAAAACCAGAGATTTAATAAACATGAAAACAGATGAGAAGACCACGATGTAAAGAAACAACAATTTTATGGAGTGTTTTTCAACTAACATCACTGCAGGTTCCATTTAATCCATCTTCTACATTGTAATTCAGTAAAGTAATAGAAGAAACCACATTTGTTAGAACTATATTCTAATTCCTTGGCTACAATGAACCCTATATCCCCATCTGAAAATTTGAAGTTTGCCCATCAAATATATTAGTAGCAATGATATACAGGTACAGTTTACTTTCTAATACCGGCCAAACAGTTTACTTAATTATCAGCTTCCATTATTTGTTAATTATAATTTCAGGCAAAACAATGAAGTTCACTATGGATGGTGGGGCACATGTAAAGAAGCAGACAGAAAAAATTAGAATCTTTTTTCTGTAGGGCGAAGAAAACTGGTTTTCTAGTATTCCTCTTTTAATTATTGAAAGGAAAATTGCAAGGCAACGCAATATACAAAACCTAATTGGAAGTCTTCAGTTGCTGATTCATCTGGTTACAGTATGAATCGTGGACATGTTTCATTTCACATCTAGTGAAGAAGAAACTGCAGATTCCCTTTGGAAGTCTGAGTTTAGTCTACTCTAGCCCAACCTAGTTGTTACACTTAATGACTTAATTTAAACATAAAATATATACATATCAAGAAACAAAGACAAGATAAAACAAGATAATGGGTTGGTAAAGACAGTGGATGTAGCTCTGTCTGATCAGCATCTAATTCTGCCTTCACCTTTCATTCCCACCCAAATTTGCTTAAAAAATTAGACTATATAATATTGTTCCAAAGGATTTCAAGGGATACAACTAAGAACAAGACCAATCCTAAGTGGATTGATCGGGCCCTAAGCTTACACAATTGAATTACATTATAATGCATACAAGATAAACCATTTAGACGGTGTGTCATGTTGTGCTACATATAATCTATAAAAGTAAAATATAGAAAACAAGTAGGCAACTGGACCAGAATGACCAAGGTTCAAATTAGGGAGCTTAGTCTCAGTGTTGGGCCAGGGCCCAGGGATGATTCCAAGCCTGGCCAACCCTAGTTGAATCTTGTCGACAATGAATTTGCAATGCTCTTTTATGAATTCAAACAGGAAGAAAGTGTACTGTCCAAATGTATCTTTTTCTTTTTGGGTATTACATTACAGGGGAATCGAGGAATGGTGACAGACCACTGACCTTGCCACTGAGAGCCTGCAGATACGCCGGTGTGATCCCACACCTCTATAATCAGAGTGATGCTGAGTGACCATCTCAGCTACGAGCCTGAATCTCCTACAAGTAAAACTCTTCTTACATAGCATCCAGTCACACATTGAGAATATTTTAGTATGTTAAAAGTATTTTTGTTAAAGTGCTTTTGTGTAAAACTACTTTTCATAAAATTAATTTTATAAAAGTGCTTTTGTAAAGAGTTTTCATAAAGTACTTTCATAAAAGTGTTTTTAATTATAAAAGTAATTTAACAAAAGTACTTTCATAAAGTATATTTTAAAAATTTGAAAGCAAATGAAGGACAAAATAGTTACAAATACGCATTGGAGAAAAAGACAATCAAATGCCCAATATGAAACAAGTACTTACTTTTTAAAATAAGCACTTGAAAAAGTTGGGTGCCAAATGCAAATAAGTACTTATTGGAATAAGCACTTATTTTTAAGCATTCATTTTTAATGTAAGCATTTCAAAACATGACCTTAGTCCGAGATGAGGACAAAATATTTCACTTGCTCTCCTATTTATTAACACTTGCAAACTTGGTAGCTGACAAGCATGCATAAATCAAGTCACAAATACGTTCCAAAAATTACCATGACATAAAACTTATTCTACTTTGACTTTGAAATGTCCAATTGGGGCCATATCCTGCCCACCTTAGTGTATAAAAAATGGGGATGGCAACTTTTCTTGTAAAACTAGGGCCATACCCTGCCCACCTTGAATTGGACAGGTTTTCCCCAATCTTAAACAGGGATAGGGCGGGAACAAGGAAAATATTTATACCCGAAATGGGAAAGGGTGGGGATGGGGATGGGGGAGGGGACGGGGTTTGCATATAATTCCCCAATCCTGCCTTGAACTGGGCGGTAAATTAATAAAATATGGCATCACAAGTTTTCTGTAGTATTTATATAATTTTCTATGTTTTTACTTTTACTATTTAATTTATGACATCACGAGTTTACTTTTTTGACTGATAGATTTTGCATCAGTGTTTCTATCCAGTGGTTAAATGAATCAATCAAACTGGTTGATACATTACCTAACTAGGATTTTGGATCCATTTATCGCATGCTTGTAAAAGATTGTCGATTCAACTAATTGAAGTATCGAACCATTTAGCCTACTTAGTGGACTCCGAGGTTAAACATTAATTATCTTTTTGATTTCTTATTATTTATTCTATTCCATCATTAATATAAATAATTTTTATTATCGCATTTATTTTTGAATATAATGAATATATAACATTAGAGATGCCCATATTTTTCTAAAAAGGTTTTTTATTTATTACAACATATTGTATTTCTATCTTTTTATCCAAAAGGTTAAATATTGACCTACCACCTAATTATACAAGAAAAGATCTCATTTTCAAACTAATTTTAAATTTTGTATTTCATTTACATCATTAATAAAAGCATTTCTTATTTATCACACTTATTTTTGTTTAATAAAAAGATTTCATTTTGTGTATATTTCAATGTCATTGTATTTTTTTTCTTTTCAAAAAATTGATTATTCAACTATAATCTCATTGGTTGACCTATTTGATCCAAATGGTTGAACTAATTAAATGCCACCTAGAAACCTGATTTTTTTTTTTACCTTAATCTTAAAAAATTAGGTTTTATACTATTAAAATTATTACTCATGGATTTTATTAGTAAAATTTAATTATGAGAAACTAAGATACCTAAAATGTATCATTCAATGTGAGAGTATGAGAGTTAAATGAACTAGAGAATAATAATACTCAAATTACAATTTTTTCTCTCATGATAGAGAGGGACTAAATTCAAAAAGGTGGGGTATTTAAGAAAAAGTCTAGAAGCCTTGGGGAGTTACTATCAATTTTTACTTAATATATGGTTGTAGGATGTTTGGCCAACCAAATTGACATGGTTGGGTTGAGAAGTTCATTACCAAAACCAACCGACCATTAGTGAAACTCGGTCAACTCGGGTTGTATTAGTTTGGGTTGATCAATTTGCTAACTACTAGATGATAACAAACTCAAGGGACCCAACTACGTAGACTAGATCCGCAACCTTAACCAAGTGCTAACATCTAAAAAATTGTACAAAATTGCCAATGATAAGGCATTGGAATATCTCGGTAAAAGAGCTTCTGAGGCAAGAAAGAAGGAATATCAAGAATGAGAAGAGAAAAAACTCGCTTGCCCATTGTTACATCATCGCCTCATTATACAATTTTATCTAGAGACAATTTGATAAAATTACTACTTGCAAAGATATCCTAAATAGCTTGAAGGCCATGTATAAAAAGCAGAATCATTGTGCACAACAAAAGAACTAGCCAATTCAATGACCATGTCATGAAAATGATAGGGTTCATAAATGAATTGGAGGCTCTTTGCTCCAATTAGGTGATGATACAAAAATTGATGTCATCTTGAACTCTCTACCCATGTCCTTCAATCAATTTGTTCTCAAATACAATATGAACAAGCTAAAAACTAACTTGTAAGAACTTGGCAATATTTTGCAAAGGGTCAAAGAACTAATTAAAAAGGGTAAGCTAGTATCCATGCTTGTTGAAAGAAGCAAATTTGGCAAAAGAAACAAAAGTGCAAGAACAAGCCTCAAAAGAAGGGTGGAAAACCAAAGAAGTAGAAGAAAGACAAATCATCATATGAGTATCACTTTTGCAAGGAAACTAGGCACTAGATATCTAGAATCCTTTAAAAAGAACGAAGGTATTTTTAAAACTTAGGTCATAAAGACCAACTTGTTAGTCAATTCTTCCTCCTAGTGTATTGATTTTAGCACTTCTACTCATGCATACAACACTTTGCAAGGGTTCAAGGAAAGTAGAAGGTTGAGTGATGATGAGATCATGCTTTGCATGGGTACATCTACAACTGTTGCAATTGTTATTATAAGATCAGTAGATTTAGTTTTTAGAAAATGAATGATTACCCTAAAAGATTGTCTTTATGTTTTGCAACTTAGGAGAAATTTGATTTCAGTTTCTAAGTTATGTAAGGATGATTATTCTATTTTATTTAGTAATAAGGTTATACTTAAATTGAATAACAAATTCTTTGCTTATGGAGAACTTGATAATGGTCTTTGTGTACCTCACCCTTCTCTAGAAACAAATGTGATTGAAACAGTCTTGGAAAAATCCCCATGAAAAGAACACAAGAAGTTGTTAATCCCACATGCTTGTGGCATTATTGACTTGGCCACATAAACATAGAACAAATCACAAGATTGGTGAAAGATGGTCATCTACATTTCCTCACAGTAAAATACCTACCAACTTGTGAACCTTGCCTTCATGGAAAAATGACAAAGATGTCATTTACGGGTAAGTCTGAAAGAAGTACAAGCACACTTAACCTTATACATATGGATGTATGTTGCCCCCTGAATGTTAGGACATGTAACCAATATTCTTACTTTATAACTTTTATCGATGATTATTCTTACTATGGCTACGTGTACCTAATGAGGCATAAATCTGAATCATTTGAAAAATTCAAAGAATTCAAACATTAAATTGATAAACAATTAGGGATACAAATCAAAACCCTTGATAAGATAAAGGAGGTGAAATCTCTCTAATGAATTTTGGGACTACTTAAACGACAATAGAATTATATCACAATTATCTCTTTCTACTACACCAGAATTAATTAGTGTATCAGAAAAAAGAAATCAGACTTTATTAGATATAATCATGTCACTCCTTATTCACTTAGAATACCCATTGGTGTCACGCGATCCGGTCACTCCTAGCTGACACTCATGTGGCTCCTGGAAGGTACTTGAGATCAAGGAAAAGAAGAAGGATTCCTGGGGGCTTGCCCTATGGGAATACTCCGATGCTTAAGTTAGTACTCTATAGGAGAAGCAAAGAGAGGGCGAAGGCTAAGAGTGAAGATAACGCGTTCTCACTATACTCGAGAGATTAGAAGTCTCAAGAAGAAGTTTCTCTTTTGCCCTAAGGGCTTTTTAACGGGGCGCTCATGCCAAGTCGGGCGTAACCGCCACTGAGCTCGTGCCACAGCCGTTACCCGTTGGGCCGCGTAGGTGGCCGCTGTGACGTACTTCTTGCCTGGGTGAGTGACACGTCTCCAAAGTGGAAGGCACACCTTCTCCTACTGAGAGACATGGACGCAGACTGTCGAAAGGATGGGGACTGCGCCGTCAGTAAGGGATATGGCGCAGTCTGATTGGTATGGCCTGTCAGATAAAAGCTTCTTGAGGAGCGCCCATGCGGCTTATTCGCGAGCTATTTTGTAGCGAGCTTGGAACACTCTAGGATTGTCCTTAATAGAATTGGTCCTTGGGATGACTTGTCTGCTTGGGAGCTCGAATGAGCTAATAACTTTAGCTCGCGAGCTAAAGTTGCCTTAGAGTATCTCTTCAAAGGTAGCTCGGGGAACCCGGAGCTCGCGTTGTGGCGAGCTTCTCCTTTTGTGAGTTACAATGTAGCGATCTGCTTTATGGGCCTGTCACTTGGTCGCACCAGGCTACAACGCTGAGTTGTCGCTCGTGCTGAGTCAGTGTCCATGTGTCACCGTTTCATAGGTTGGGTCAAATCATGCTCCATCAATTGCCCCCCACTCCTCGAGCTGAGAACACTGTCTTAGCGCAAGGAGTTCATGAAGCGTGATGGACTGGTTTGACCGAAATTCAAACTTGATTGACTACTCACATTAAATGCATTTGCGGGAATCAAGAGATTTTTTGACTTTCCTGACTTTTCGGATTCCAAAAACATGCTGGAGTGGCTCTTAACTTCGAACGCCATGCGGCCGCGGTTACCTTAATCATGGAAGATGTGTCGCCAATCACCTTCGGCTTTCAGAAGGCATGCGATCAGTGCGCCCGCAAGCCGTTGGATCTGCTTTGATTTGGGCCGTCAATTTGGAGGAGTGGAGACTATAAATAGGGGGCCTTTTGGGCCTCATTTTCTCCCACGCCATCTTGCTGTCTATGGATTCCGAGGTCGCGCATTCATCTAGTCTACCCGACTTCCTCAGTTTGCTTCGTTTCGTCTCTTCTGGTGTGTCCCAATCGCTGTCAACCATGTCTGGGTACCCATACCACACCTACCACTGGGGCAATAACCAGGACGGTGATGCTCCCTCAAGCTCGGGGGGAGCATGGGAGCAGGTTCTAGAGGCTCGGGAGGCCTCCGGTGATGTAGCATCTACTTCTACGGGGAGGGAGCCTGACACTTTTGGCCCTTCCTCCATGACAGCGGAGAGACTTAGGTCTCTAATCTGCTACTTTCACCTCCCTGGGGACCTGGCCTACAGCCTCCCTACTAGCAACTTCCCTTGGGAGCATGGTCCCAATGACATAGTAATCTTCCAGGAACAGCTCGAGGTTGGCTTGCATCTCCCCCTGTACCCCTTAATAGTGGAGGTGCTAAATCATTTTAACATCACCATTGATCAGCTTCATCCTAACGCCATTCGAAACATGGTTGGGACTATATATTTGTATTACGAGTACTGTCTTCCCTTGAACCTTGACATTTTTTCCTCTAATTCTTTGTATAAAAAATGCTGCTCCTGGGGTCCATCCGGAGAGGCGCTTTTACTACCTCTCTCCCCGTCGCGGCTATAAGCTCTTGTACAAGCTGCCGAATAAGATTCCCTCCTAGAAGCGGGATTACTTTGTGGTCCGCAACCCCGAGGGGTGGCCCTTCCCAACTTCTTGGAGGGGCGCCATCTAGGACCCCGGGGCCGAGTTGGACCCCGAAACTTGGAAAACGATGCTGCCTTGGGCATCGGTAGGCTTCCTCTGTTCGGACTACTTGGCCGAGGAGAAGCTCGTGCAGGCCGGCCTGAGCCCGGGTAGGTTGTCTTTTTAGGTCACGTGGTTTTTGTAACGACATCGTGCTCATATTCACATGCATATATTTCATTCTTACTGAACTAACACACATATCCTTTTGGCTGCCATCATGTCTACTATCAATTCGCGCCTCCTTCTCTCAAGTAACTAGAGGCGCCAAGCGAAGAGGACGCACCCCGACCGGAATACCCCCTCGGGAGGTACTGAGTTCGGGTCAGCCGAGCCAGTTTTATCCTCCCCTCCGCCTGAGATCCCGGCATCCCCATCTGAGGGAACTAGTGGGGTTGGTTTCGGAGGGGACGAGCTTCCTCAGCAAGGGGCGGCTCCCTGTAACCCCCTCCAGCCATGCCCTTACCCTCCGTTCCCAGTGGGGAATTGGGAACAGGTGAACGACTACCTCGTGGCTCGCCGGAGGAGCCGGAAGGCAATTAATAACGACGAGGTCGCTTACTGGGGGAATATGGAGCCCAGGGACCTCGCCGCGTTCGCCTCCGCCCACTGCATGGTGGTAAGTGATTCCTTCCCTTTTTCTTCTCTCATTTTGCTTCCTTTCACTGTCCTTTGATCTTCTCTTCTGTTGGCAGGTGAATTCTGCCATCCATGCCATGGCTCTCCATATGCGTGTCCACCGCGGCGACGCCCTCGACCAGCGGGCTACTAATAAGAAGCTCCAGGGCGAGCTTGACCGAATCTGGGGCGAGCTCCATCACACTCGCAAGGGGAGCGAGTCTCAAGAGCTACTCGTCCACGACCAGGAGGCTCAAATTGCCTGGCTTTCTGAAGAGAGTGCGCGTTACAAGGAGGAGTCATCGAGGGTGGCGGCGGAGAGGGAGCTCCTCAGGCAGCAGTTGCGGGACTTGGAGTCCACTCTTCTAGATCGGACTCGAAACTTTGATCAGATGGTGGAGGCTGAACGAGAGAAAGCGGTCTGGGATTTTAGAGACTCCCAAGAATACCACAACCTCCAGGTGGAATATGGTTCGAGTTCGTACAGCTCTGGGTTTAAGCTCTCCAGGTGGCTGGTTCGGAAAAAGTTCTCTGGGCTTAACCTCGACGGCATCACTATGAAGGGTCTGTCTCTTGAGACGGCGGACCAGGCGGAGGAAGAGGAGCCTGACTCCCTAGAGGATGAGGATAAGGAGGTGGATCCCTGAGGCAGTGTTTCTCTGGACTTCTGGTGGCTTCCGGGTGCCATAAACCCGGTCTTTCAAAGGTCTTTTGGTTGGGCGGTTGTGCCCTGTTACTATCAACTTTCCCGAGCTATTTAGCTCGGTTATCGCATTGTCTTTTCTTCCTCTTTCTGTTGTTATTTTTTTTTGTTTTGAAATGGTAGTAAAAGTTTTCCTTTTTTCCTCCAAGTATGATATGCTCTCTCTATGCTTGCTAAGGCAATCTCAGCACCTAAGCTATTAGAGCTACATATCCGAAATAGGACTCCTCGATAATCGTTATTTGAACTGTTCATTGAACCGCTTGAGGCATCTCTATGGTGTACGACAAAGTGATTACCACACGTGCCTGAACTATATGCTCACCGGTCATTCTCTAGTTCGATCATCGTACTAGAATGAATTATGCTTGGTGGGGTTTAAGCCCGAGCTGCTTACACGCCTAACTGCTCCGGTGCCGTAGGTGAGGTTAAAGGGTGTGTCTCCCGTAGCGGTCTTCTCTGTGGTCCGGTAGGCCCATAGGATGCTAGGTAGCTCATCTGCCCACAACCCTTTAGCTCGGTCCAGCTGTGCCTTCAGTCCGCGGAGGATGGCTCTATTCATGACTTATGCCTGACCGTTTGCTTGAGGATATGCGACTGAAGTAAAATTCTGTCGGATTCCCATATCTTGGCACCAGTCTTGGAATTTGATGTCCTTGAACTGCTTGCCATTGTCAGAAATCAATACCCGAGGTAACCCGAAGCGACACACGATGTTCTTCCAAAAGAAGTTTTGGACGTTCCGGGCTGTGATTGTTACAAGGGGTTCAGCTTCTACCCACTTGGTGAAGTAGTCCACTTCCACTACTAAGAACTTCCTCCCACCTGTTGCTGGCGGGAATGGCCCGAGTAGATCAATGCCCCACTATGCAAAGGATCATAGGCTGGTGAGATACTTGAGGTTGACAACGGGTTGGTAGTGAATATTGGCATGTCTCTGGCATTTGTCAAATTTTCTAACAAGCTCAATAGCGTCCGCCTTCATTGTTGGCTAATAATACCCCTATCGAAGTGTTTTCTGGGCGAGGGCCCTGCCCCCCAAGTGCCCACCGCACAATCCCACATGAGTGTCGCGGAGTACGAGCTCGGTTCGGTAGGTCGCAAGCAATGTAGGTAGGGGAGCATGTAGGATCTCCGGTACAGCCGTTCGTCTATCATGACGTACTTGGCTGCCTGGCGTGGCACCCTTCTGGTTGCATTGCGATATGTAGGGAGGGTCCCGTGTAGCAAGAATCTCGCAAGCGGGTCAATCCAACTCGGCTCTGCTTGAACGATGGGAGCGACCTCCTCTGCCCCCCCCCCCCCCGAAAATGCTAGGCCGAGGCAAGTTCTCTATGTTCACGATTCTCATGGTGATGTCGTTGGCGCTGGCTAATCTGGACAGGGCGTCGGCCTCAGTGTTCTCTGACCTTGGGATTTGCCTGATAAAGTGTGATTGGAAGTTGAGCAGGGCCTCTCTGACTTTGGCTAAGTAGGCGATCATGGTTGGCTCGCGAGCTTCGTACTCGCCGGTGACCTAGTTGACCACGAGCTGGGAGTCGCTGTAGATAACGATGTGCTTGGCTTTTACTTCTCTGGCTAGAGCTAGTCCAGCTATCAACGCCTCATATTCCGCTTCATTGTTAGATGCTGCGAACTCGAAGCGTAGCACGTACTCCAGTTTCGTGCCACTTGGGCTGTGCAGAACTATTCCGGCTCCGCTGCCCTGTTGGTTCGAGGAGCCATCTATGTGAAGGATCCAGGGCTCCTCATCCCAGCTCGGGCTTGGTTGGACTAGGAGAGATGGCACACTGGCTGCTACCTCACGGGGTTCGAACTCGACCGGCCTGGGAGCTTCAGGCTCACCCGAGCTGGGAGCCTCGTGCTTAACCGGCCTGGGGACTTCGGAGCTGAATGTGCACTCGACGATGAAATTTGCTAAGGCATGGGCCTTAATGGCAGTTTGCGGCTTGTACTGGAGGTCGTACTCACTGAGCTCCACGGCCCACTTCGTTAACCGACCAGAGACCTCGGGCTTAAGTAAAGCTTGCCTCAGAGGCTTGTCAATGAGAACGATAATAGTGTGAGCTTGGAAGTACGGGTGTAGCTTCTGAGCTACAATTACTAGTGCGTATGCTACCTTTTCTATCTCTGGGTATCTCGTCTGTGCTCCCTACAATACTTTACTAACATAATAGATGGGTCATTGAACCCGATCTACTTCTTTTATTAGTACTGAACTGACCACTTCATCGCTTGCCGAGAGGTACAGTTCTAAAATATCGCTCTCCTCGGGTCGGGTTAAGATCGGCACACTAGTGAGGTATTTCTTGAGCTCGTCATATGCGAGCTAACAGTCTTGGGTCCATTCGAACCCTTTACTTTTGATTGCCGTAAAGAACGGCAGATAGTAGTCCGCCGATTTGGACATGAAGCGGCTCAAGGCGGCTATGCGGCCATTCAACCTCTGAACCTCCTTCAACTTCCGGGGTGGTATCATATCTAAGATGGCCTTAATTTTGTCCGGGTTGGACTCAATGCCGCACCTGTTAACGATGTATCCTAGGAACTTGCCCGAGGTCACACTGAATACACACTTGTTTGGGTTCAGTCTCATATTAAACTTACGCAAAATTTCAAGAACAGAATGCAAGTCTTGTATTAATTCATGTGAAAATTGAGTTTTGACGATCATGTTGTCTACATAACATTCTACTTTTCTACCAATCAATGGTGCAAACAACTTATTTACAAGTCTTTGGAAGGTTGCCCCTGCGTTTTTCAACCCGAAGGGTATAACCTTGTAACAGTATAGACCGAACTCCGCGATGAAGGTAGTCTTTTCTGCGTCCGCCGGGTCCATCTTGATTTGGTTATAGCCCGAATAGGCGTCCAAGAAACTTAGCAACTCGTGCCCTGAGGTCGCGTCCACCAAGTGGTCAATTCTGGGAGCGGGAAGCAGTCTTTTAGGCAGACCCGGTTTAGGTCAGTGTAGTTGACGCACATGCAGCATTTGCCGTTGGCCTTCTTTACCAGGACGGGGTTGGCTACCCAGCTAGGGTAGTGGACTTCTCTTATGAAATCAACTACAAGGAGCTTCTCGACCTCCTCGTCGACCGCTTTCCACCGCTCCGGGGCTAAGTTGCATTTCTTCTGTCTAACGGGCCTAACTACAGGATTAGTATTCAGCTTGTGAGTTATAAGGTCGGGGTCTATACCAGGCATATCTGTCGCGGACCATGCAAAAATATCTAAATTTTGAAGTAAGAAGCTTACTAGTTCGGATCGTAGAGGTTCCTAGAGGGAAGCACCGATCTAAAGCGTCCGAGTTGGGTCAGCTGCTGAGGTTGAGACTACGACTGTTTCTTCCGTCGCCGCGGCTTGTTCTTCGCCTAGCTCCGTAGGCCGCTCCAGTTCGAGGTTGTCAGCCACCTTGGTCTTTCCCTTCAGGGCGGCGACATAGCACTTCCGGGACTCGAGTTGGTCGCCCCGCGCTACCCTCACACCGAAGTCTGTTGGGAACTTCATAGCCAAATGATAGGTGGAAACCACCGCCTATAGGACATGGGTGATTGCAGGCCTATTTTGGCATTGTATGGGGAGGGGGTCGCGACCACCAAGAAGTTGTGTTTGAATCTGACAACGCAAGGCCATGTGCCGACTTCCACAGGTACTGTTATTTTCCCAAGGGGCCAGACTTCTTCTCTGCTGAAGCCCACCAAAGGAGTGTCCACAGGCTTCAGGTCGCTTCTCTGCAACTGAAGCTGGTCGAACATAGCTTTGAAGAGGATGTTGGTCGAGCTGCCCGAGTCAACGAGTACGCGCCTGACCTCAAAGTCGTTGATTCTCAACTTTATTACGAGTGCGTCATTGTGGGGGTAGTAGACCCTCGCGCATCATCTTCTAGGAAGAAAATTGGCTCTTCTGTCCTCGGCCACTTTGGAGGATTCTGTTCTTCCCGGGCGGTCTCACAAACTGACGTTCGAGCTACTGCTGAAGTACAACCTGCGACCATCGAACCTCCCATTATCATGTGGATGGTGCCCCGAATTGGCCTATCTTCCGAAGGCTGCCTCTGTGGCTGTTCGGCCGGCCTGCTGCTGGACTCGAGAGCATCCTTACCGTGCTCCCCTTGCCGACCTACTTTATTATTACTATTACTATTTTGTACAAAGTTCCTTAAATATCCGCGACGGATGAGCTCCTCAATCTCACCGCAGAGGTTTTTACAATTTTAGGTGTTATGACCGTGATATCTGTGAAAACTATAGTATAGATTCTTATTTCTCTCATTGGGATTTCCCCTCAAATAGTATAGATTTTCAATGTATTGACTGGATTCTCATGCTTTATACTTTCACAGTATGTGCAGAGTATTTGCTTGTAGGAAATCCCAATCCCTCAGCTACTTGTTCATCGGCTTCAAATGCATTTCTTTTCTTTACATGTCCCATATTCCAATATCTTTACTAATCTCGGAAGTCCTCACCTAGTCCTGAACGATGACAAAGTACTTCACTTGATCTCCCATCTATTAACACATGCAAGCTTGGTAGATGATAAGCATGCATAAATCAAGTCAAAATTATGTTCCAAAAATTACCATGCCATATTTCCATAAAACCTATTCTACTCTCACTTTGAAATGTCCAATTTCAACATAAGTAATCTTTACCCTTAGTGTACAATAATTAAGGTTATGTTTGGTTTGAAGGAAAAGGTAGAGAAAGGAAGGGAAAGACAAGAAAAACCTAAACAAGGTTTGTAAATGTTTCCCTAAATGAGGCAACTTTCCCCAGAAAACTGAGCCCCACCCCACTGGGGATGGGATGAGGATAGGGTAAGGGATTTTGGCTAAGGGTGGGGACAGGGAGGGGATGACCTGCCTTAATAATCATGTTATTAACTGTTTACCTTTCAAAGCAAATACACTCTACAAAGGCTTTCAATTTTTCTTGGTAATACATAAAAAAATATATTAAAAAAGGAAAGAAAAAAAAAACATGCTGGCTGCTCCAAATGTACAAAATGCCTCCCAACCCGCTGAAATGAGTAAATATTTTCAAAACCTATATTTATACTATTATTAAAAGTGTGGATGAGAGTTTAAAA
Organism: Nelumbo nucifera; assembly: GCF_055504915.1. Taxonomy (NCBI): domain Eukaryota; kingdom Viridiplantae; phylum Streptophyta; class Magnoliopsida; order Proteales; family Nelumbonaceae; genus Nelumbo; species Nelumbo nucifera. Next base: position 27,612,832 of record NC_142656.1, on the reverse strand, counting down.
CTTTTATTTAATTAAAACACCCCAATTTTTGAATTTGGTTGCTCTTAAATTATAAGGGCAAAAATGGAATTTGAATAAATACTTTTCTACTCATTCAAATCCAACTCATTAACTCTTATATTTAAAGTATTAATTCCCATTAACATTAATTAAATCTTATTCTTCACTAGAATTACCCTATTTTTTGTATTTGATCCCTCTATAATTGTGAGGATACATAATGTAATTTGAACTATTACATTTCTTCTCATTCAATTCTCTCTCATTAAGTCCTATATTTAGGATATTAACTCTCATTCTCTCATTGAATCTTATATTAATTAACTATATTAAAGAAAAATAAATGTGATAAAGAATTATTCTTTTTATTAATTAAAGAAATAAAATACAAATTTAATGGTGAATCAACAATTCAACCTCTTAGGTCAAATGTGTAAATCCTTGATGTCATAATTAAATAATAATTAAAAAAGATGAAGGTACAAAAAATATAAAAATATAAAAATATTAAAAAAATTAGAAAACATTTGAGCACATCTCTAATATTGTATATTCATCATATTAAACAAAATAAGTGTGACAAATAAGAATAATTTTTATAGAATATAAATATAAAAAAATTGTAAAAAATTTTGGAAACATATTATCTTCGAAGGAAAATCTATGATGCTTGAAATACATGATATTGGAAGAGTTTTGACCAATCAAAATCCATCCATGAATTTTGATAAATAGCATTTGATTGATTAACATGCTTATGATACTAGTTGATTGGTCAACAATTCTGATATCATGTCTTTCCTGCATCATATTCAAACCCTATTTTCTATCATTGTTGACATCAAATATTACCACGTGCAAAGCATGTATACACTTACTAGTCATCTAAAATGAAATCACTAGATGGCATGTCTTCCTCCATCTCTTCCCTCTCCTCAATCAAACTGTACCAAGAATTATCCCCAAAGAAAAAAATGACCTACCTACTTCCCAATCCAATCATCAATTCATCATTCTCTGCCCTCCATTTTGCCGAAGGGAACTTTGTAACTAATCTATTTGAAGGCTCTCCAAAATCAAAGTGCACCCAAGTAGAAATGATCAACCGTAGAAATCATGTTCATTCATGTCCCCTAAGTTATCATTAATAACTAGTAGAAATGATCAACCCTAGAAATCATGTTCCTTCATGTCCCCTTAATTCCCTCCCTTACTTGAGATTAACTGAACAATTTGGTTATTCATTGGATCTATTACCGTAATCATTTCTTCACTCGATCCATTATGACATGTTCGTCGATTAGATCTTAATTCTCCACTTGATCTTAGTAATCGAAGCATAGTGGATTTAGTGTCTTTCAACCTAAAGACTTAGTTTTAAATCTTCTTGCTTGTAGTTTATATCAATGTTTTTTAACTCAAACCACTTTGTTGCAAAAAGAAAAAGGAAAAAAAAAAAAGAAACCATTGCCTTGGTCAATAACTAGGTAACCTTACAGGTTAAACTATTGACCTATTTAAACATTAATTTTCTTTGTCATTGTATTTTAGCCATTTCCATTATAGTAACAATAATTCTCATTCTTCATGCATGTTTTTGTTTAATATTATAAATATATAATATTAAAGACATTTGCCAAATTTTTCTATATTATTTTTATAGTTTTCTATATTTTTACTTTTATTATTTAATATATGACATCACAAGTTTATTTTTTTGATTGATAGAGAAATGTGGTTCTAATCAATTTTTAGAACATAGTTTTTTTATTAGTATTTTTATCCTGTGGTCAAATCAATCGATCAAACTAGTTGAAACATTACCCAACTAGGAATTGGGTCCATTTATCGCTTGCTTGTAGAAGATTGTCGATGCAACTAATTGAAGTATTGAACAAAATACTTATGCAATGTCATGCTTTCTCCTACTCAAATACTTATGTGATAAAATAGTGTCAATGCAAAGAGATTTTTTGTGGGGAAAAATGCAAATGGAAACAGAAAAATTCATTGGCTTAATTGGTAACAATTAGTAAAATCAAGTAAGATGGAGGTCTAGGGTTCCCGGACCCCATGCTTTTAACCCTTTGCTGGCCAAACTTTCATGGAGGATAGCCACTAAAGAGGAGAGTCTATGGGTGAAAGTAATTTCAGCAAAATGTATTAGAAATAGGGATTTTTTATGTGATAATTTTTCAAGCAGTGGATCATGGGGGTGGAAAAGCATCCTAAAAGGTAGAAAAATAATTCTTAATGCGTGTTGTTGGGCTATTAATTTAGGAGCAAAAATCTCCATTTGAGACGACCATTGGCTCCCCTCTCTCAAAGGAAGAAGAATCTTTGGCCCTATACCATAACCAAGATGTTCATCTAAAGTTAGTGAACTAATTGATAGGCACTCTAGCTTCACTGAACGATTTTTCATTTGGCTAGAATCTTGTTATATTAAAGACAAAATCATAAAGCTTTCTATTCAACTAGCAATCACCTGTTGAAACAAGAAGGTAGCTAATTTTAGATGATGCTAACATTTCTCCTAATTTCTTCCTGTCTTCTGTTGCTAGAGAAGTGAAGACATCAACCAGGAATATGAAGCCATGGTGGAGAGATTCACCTCCAAGTGATTCTTCTAAATCTGGCCCTCTTTTTTGGCAACCTCCAGACTGTGGTACAAGGTGAATTCTGATGGAGGCTTTACTAATCTTAATAAAGCTAGCTTCGATGTTGTGATTAGAGACTGGCAAGGGAAATGTGCTGCAACTTGTTTTGGCCTCTACCCTTCTTTCTTGGCTATTCTATCTGAAAAAATTGCAATGCATCAAGGTCTATTGTTGGCTTTCTAAAATTATCCTAGAATCAAATTGTTTGAGCTTGCTTCTTTTTGCTAATAGAAAGATCTCAGATTTTAGCCCCGAAGCTCTTTTCTTGTTGAGGAACATTTTAGAAGTTGCTTCCTTTTGAAATGCTCCTTTTGTTTTTGCAAGAAGAAATTGTAATGGCCTAGCACACTCTCTAGCTAAGAAGGGCCTTCACGATCAGGGTCATTTTGTTTTCAATTGCCCTAACTGGTTAAGGTCTCTAGCTTTGGTTGATCTATGTAGGCCTACCTAATTCTCTTGTTTTGTCCTGTTCTGGGTTTTGTTTTGAATGAAAAGGGCTCACTTCTTTTGGTTAAAAAAAAAATTGAAGTATTGAACCATATAACCTACTTAGTGGACTCCGAGGTTAAACATTAAATCTCTTTTTCTCTTATTATTGTATTCTATTCCATCATTAATAAAAATAATTTTATTTATCATATTTATTTCTTAATATAATGATTATATAATATTATATATTCATATTTTTCTAAAAGGTTTTTATATTTTTTACAACTTATTATATTTCCATCTTTTTATTGAGAAGGTTAAATATCGACTTGCCACCAAATTAAACTAGAAAAAGGTTTCATTTTCAAACTAATTTTAAATTTTGTATTTCATTTACATCATTAACAAAAATAATTATTGTTTATCACACTTATTTTTGTTTAATATATAATATCATATATGTGTATTGATTTTCTATTTTTTTTTTGTATATTTTAACAAGTCATTGCATTTTTTTTTTCAAAAAATTTGATTATTCAACTATAATCAAGGTTCAAAATTTTGATACATACGGTCCGATATGTATCGTATCAAGGCCTTCCCAATACGCCCCTACAGGGGGTGTATTAGGTCAGGCCATGGTTCAGAGGGTAGTCGAGACTTAAACCAACCCCTCTAAACAGGTTTTGAAAAAATAAATAAATAAAACACAAAAAAGCACTAGTATAGGTGTCGTATCAGCCTTTATCAATATTTTGAACCTTGACTATAATCTCATTGGTTGACCTATTTGACCCAAATGGTTGAACAATTTAAATGCCACCTAAAATCCCAATTTTGTTTCTATGTAAATTTTATATTATTAAAATTATTATTCATGGATTTAAGTAATAGAATTATAAGAAACTAATATACCTAAAATATATGATTCATTAAGAGAGTAGGAGAGTCATTGCTAAGCCCGCCTTTGATGAAAGAGGCACTGAAAGAAATTTGAATCCAATGGCTCTTCCACGGGCCCCACTTGACTAGGGGTGGCCACGAGCCGATCTCTTCACGAGCTACTCGAGCTTGGCTTGTGAAAAGCTTGACTCGGCTCAATTTCAACCGAGTTTCGAGCCGAACTTGAAAATATATATATATAATAAAAATATTATAATTCTTAATTTTTTAAATATCAAATAAAAATATTTTTTATATATAATTTTTTATTTTTATAAAACATTTTTCTCAAATCAAGCTCGAGCTTACGAGTTTTTGACTCGAGCCGAGCTCAAGCTCAAAGTTCTAGCTCGAACCGAGCTCGAGCCTTGTACTACCTTGGCGAGCCGAGCTCCAACCCCGTACTATTCGATTGGCTCGGCTCAAATCCACCCCTACACCTGATCATCATCTTCTCAACTGTAGATGATAAAACTAGTTAATAATTTTATTATTACACTATCAATACATACATTCATTCAAGCAAAAACAAATATTTAGAAATAAAAGTAATTTTAAAAATTAATGAATATTATAACTTTTAAATAATTAGTTTTTAGTCGTTTAAATCAGAGTGCAAATTGGGTGGGTTGGGCCAGGTTTAAGCTCAGCCCAGGCCCAACCCTAAGAATTGGGCATAAGGCCCAAGCCCAAGGTCAACCCCGAACTGTCCAACCCAGGCCCATCCTGCACTAAAATTTTATGCATTCAGGTTGGGCTTGGGCTGGGGCCCAAGCCAAATTCAGGTTGATCAATCAGCCCATACTAAAATTCACTATTAATGTATCAATACATACATTCATTCAAGCCAAATTCAGCCCAGCCCATTAAGGTTGGGCTTGGGTTGGGCTCGGGTTAGGACAAGGTGGGGTCAGCTTGGGCTGGGTTTGGGCTACCTAAGGGCTAGGCCTGTGCCCAGACGGAAAAATAAAAAACAAAAAAGAAAAAAAAAAACCCAAACTTTCCCACCCAGTGCAAAATTACAGGCTGGATTGGCCTGGTCTTAAATTGGGCCCGCCCAAGTCGTACCCCCAATATGAATTTCATTTATAAGCAAAAAAGTTAATAAAGTTATTAAAATTTATCTAAAAATAACTAATGAAATTAATACAAATTTATTATCTAACAATACATAACCCAAAAACAATGCTTGGGTTGGACTTTAACCAGACCGGTCAGAGTCCAATCCAAGTACTGCATTGGTCCCGACTAGTATAAATAGGCGAATCCCAACTAAAGACCACCTTGAAATGAATATTTTGATGGCATATCTAGTACTGAAACTCACAAAGTTTATAATGAATATAGACTTCCTATAGAAATTTATACTGTAGTGGTTCTGTGTAATTAATTGGTCAATATTGGTTTAGGAATGCCCAACTCCAGAAAACATGAATTAGCAGTAGGAAAATTAAAACTCAGAGAAAAAAAAAACGAGTAATTACTTAAATACTACATTATATATTTAATGTGGTTTTTGGCTCATAATTCCATACAAGTAATTTTAGCATCATATCCCACGACCAACTTAAACATTTGATGTGTTTTCTTGATCAAAATCATGATGGACAAGATGCATTTTCTACAATGAGCTCTAAGGCATTTTGGCCAATACTTCTTACAAAAAGAATAAATTCATCTAAGCAAAACATAGAACAATTGTACGAAATTTGTAGCACAAAAGTTTAGAAGCTCAAACGGTTCTCACAGTTTGAACAACAGATGAATATGTTCCTACTACTCCAACCAAAGTTGCCATTGACATTATCCCAACAATACCTACAGTCTCATACCCCCAATTCCTGTATGCTCCAGTTATCTTCAAGTAGCATGTGCAGGGGAGCAAAAATGAAACTACAACAATTAAAACTGCTCCAATGAAAGCCATAAGATACCCAAAAAATGGAAAAACAACAGCCAAGACGACCGTGCTAAAGAGTAACAAAGTTCTGATAAGGAGGCTAACAGGCCTCCTCTTTTGGTATTCAACTGGCAAACGGCTTTCAATGGCTGTTACAATTGGCATCACAGTCAGTGCATACTTTGCAAGTGGACCCACTAAGGTGGTGTATATAGCTATCTTTGAGCTGATATTCTCTGTGGGAAGGTTCAAAGTTACTTGTGACTGGACGTCCTTTCCAAACATTAGATAGCCCAAAATGGCCATGGAGACATATGCAATTGTACTAGTAATATAGCTCAGACATAAGACCTGCAATGAAAAATGAAGGAAAAAACAGTTAATTTTAGGGGGGAAAAAAACCCATCAAATAACTGGGAACTCCAAAAGATCAGTCCATCCGAATCTGACAACACTGCTTCAAAGGCTGATTTTTCCTTCCTGCTGATGGTTCAAAGTAGAAAATTAAACCTAGTTCATGAAAGAATAAGACTTTGTTATCCAATACCTTTGGGAACTGAGATTTGTTTTTCATTGAATTGTATATTGTAGGGAATATACCATGGGCTCCATAACAGAAAGTATACAAGCTGAGTGCAGTGGGCATTCCCTGTAAATTTATGAGCCTTCCTTTTCCATGAAATCCTACACTTGTGCTTGCACCAACACATAAAACAGATATAATAATGATAAGAGAAGATAGTGCTCCACCAGCAGAGATATAAGACAGCATACCCAGATCACTCAACCACATAGATGGCAAGATGGTAAGACCTGCAATTATAACAAAAGAATGCTTCCCTTCAACTCTAAGTTGCCCTAACTTCAATGCAAAGTTGGGGGATAACTTGTGCAAATTATCCCCTTCCATTATCAACAGTTCTGTTGCTACAAAATACAACTCTAAGCATATAAAAATGGATGCAACAATTCTTCCCTTCCGACCAAATGCGCTTCCTGCAATATCAGGATAGCTTGTTATTTGTGGGTCTGCATCCATGCAACGTCGGAGCAATAGTCCGGTGAAGTAGGCTGATGCCGCGATCAACAAAAGAAGTATTAAGCTCAACCACCCTCCTTCTGAGAGTGCATATGGGGTTGATATTATACCGATGCCTGAGAAAAAAAAAATCAGAAATTTTAAATTATGATGTTCTTAATCTAGGAAGAACAATTGAGACATAAAGTGGAGAAGCATTTAAAAAGGTATGGAGAAGATGAAGAAACCTGACAAGGCATTTATGCCATTAATAAAGGTTTTAAGGAGACTGATTTCTTTGCTTTGCTGTGTTGCTGATGACATTTGCCTTTGTATGTTATCTCCTTTGTTTGTTTGTTTGTTTTTTTTTTTTTTTCTTTCAATCTGCACCTTCAGTTGAAGATACTGTTCAAATTAAAATTGTACCAACAGATCGAAATTAAGATATAGAAGGGCAAGAATCGATATACAGTCATCTTTCAAACTAAGAGCAAAAAACTTTAACTTGTTATTCAGACGTCATCGGTATTAACAGAACGGAGGGGGTTAAGAGATGGAGATGGAATAGGAGGAAATACAGCAGAAAGAATAGGATTAATTTGTTAATTCGTTTCTTGCGGTGAAATATAACAGATAGTCTGTTTTCTTTCTGGGTTCTATGATGTCGGAAAGACCCCAGTTGTCTAAAACTTGTTTGGAATGAAGAAAGAACCATTCACATCGAGACATATAAATGTATGGATTTCTAAAATCTAAATGATAACTCATTATTACTTATCATATTAACTCATTGTGAGCATCGGAAAATGGTTCAGCTAGGCTGATTTGGAGTCGTTAACTGATCCATCAGTTATGTGAAATGGAGGTAATAAGAGCTCTGAGATCTATATTACTCCAAACCCAAGACACTGGCTGAACCAATCTAGATAAGACTCGGATGAACAAGGAAAGGGATTAGGCACCCTTCTTTCCAGATCCAATAAGTAGGGCTCACATGACATTCTAAACAAACTTAAACACAAATATCCAATTCTTTAACTAATTAAGAACATAATAATAAGAGAGAGAGAGAGAGCAAATTAAGCTAAGAACAAATCAGCATAAGAAATCCACACCCTACCTTTATTTTCTTTATTTTATTTATCATCTTTTATTATTATTTTCTTACCATCAATTTTCATCTTTTTATTTGTTTTTTATTTTTGTTATTTCTCCTTTATCTTATATTTTTTATTATACTCTTATTATATTTATATTTTTTGTTTTATCGTTATTATTATTTTTTTACTTTTTTACTTTCTCTCTTTTTTTGCATATTCTTTCATTAGAATTTTTATTTATTTTATTGGCATTTTCTTATGGAATTCTCTTTATGCACTTATTTATCAATTGTTCACTGAATTATCCTTTATTTATCATATTTTATCTTGCAAATCTATCACTACTTATTATTATTATTATTTGATCTACTTCTCACCCCCTTTTATTTTTTTATATATGTATATATTACTTTTCCGGGTAAATTGTAGAGTAATACCCTACACTTTAGGCCTAATCTCACTTTGGTACCCAAACTTCAAAACGTGTCAATACTTCCAAAACGTCATAGTTTAGTCCCTATCATTAGCAGTCCGTCAATTATCTATATCACATGATGACTTGTGTAACTTAAAATATCAAAATTACCCTTCAAAATAAGACATTATTCATAATCTTCTTCTAAAATAATCAAGAATATTGAACCAAAGCAATGGTGAACAACCCATAGGACATTTGGATGGTTATTAAAGAAAAATATGACATCTGAAGGGCATTTGCATCCTTTCACATGCCACTTAACAGTGTTTAAAGATTTTGGAGTAAACTAAGACATTTTGAGAGTTTAGGTACTAGATTGACATGCTTTGAAATTCGGTTTCCAAAGTTAGACTAAGCCCAAAGTACAGGGTGCTAATCCGCAATTTACCCTTCTTTTTTATTATTTTTATCACCGTTCCAATTTGATAGCTCACCCTTCCCTTCATCTGGTTCGCATTCAGGGAGATCATTTCCACTCCCATACCCTTCTTTATCACCAATTTTCCCTCTTATTTTATATTCTCATTTGTATTTATTTCATTTTTATCATTATTTTTATGTATTTATTTATTTTTATTATTATTTTCTTTTGTAATGAAATAGGCTCTTGTAACTGGGAGCCCAAGTGCCTAACATTGACGGTCTTCTCTGACCTGGTGTTCCTGATGCCTAATAATAAAATAAAGGGTAAGATACAAAAATCTCCCTTTAAGTTTTTAATAATCATAAAATTCTCCCCTATATTTTTTAAAAATCAACAAATACCACCCTTCCGTCAATGACCAAGATGGAAAACATGTATAATTACATTTTTACCCTTAGATGTCATCTGATCAATTTGCAAAATACCATTTTTCCTTTAATCGAGCAGCTTCCTATAATTCATATTCTCTTTCATAGAACAACGCAAACCCTAATAGTTGCAACGACGATATTACTCGACATATTCTACTTAGAATATTTTGTCCATTTTTCTGGCGATATTACTGGTAAAACCAAATTCAGAATATTTCATATCAATGGGAAAGCCAAATAAACTATTTAAATTGAATTTCATACACAAATCAATCTCACATCAACAAATTTGGATTATTAGTAGTCGAAGAGGGGTGATTCGCTTCGTCTTTAGGTCAATTGTATGTAAGTAGCAACATTTGAAGGAGTGTGGTCTGACGATCGTTAAAATAAAATACTCCCAACTATGAGCTACTTTAATCAACGAAGGGATTTTTTATCACCGCTATAGCAATTTGCTCAATTCAAACGATGAAGTTTATAGGACATGAGGGAATTGGCCAAGGATCCAAGGGGTAAAGGCAAATCGACATGCGAATGAGGAAAAAAGATGAGGAAAGAAAATGGAACAAGAAACTGCTGGATCTTTGTTAGATTTAGGTGAGGTTTAGGGGAGAACAACCACTGTAACTCCCCTATTCTCGTCGATGTCGATGTCGATGATGAATAGTGGGCCAACATTGAAAAAAAAAAAAGACGAGGGAGAAATGGAGAGAAAAGAATGGAGAATAGAGAGAGGGTGAGAGGAATGAGAGGGGTCTACTGAGAAAGAAAGTTTTAGTCATCACCGCTATGTTCACATAGTAAGGAGGAAGACGAAGAACAGTGACTTGGGCAGAAAAAATAGAAGAAGAAGAAGACGAAGAAGAATGAGAAAGAGAGAGACTAGTAGTGGAGATCGGAGTATGTTCCACCGCTTTGGTGCTTTGGGACATTGAGGACAGTGAATAATATTTCTCTTCTAATTAGTTAAAATGAAAATAGAGAATATTATTGAGATATGGTAAAATATTGGTAAAACCCTTGTGTGTTAAAATGAAAATAGAGAATACTATTGAGATACTCATAAAACCCTTGTGTATTCGTCCTTCTTGGTTCATTCCTCTTGAGTTGCTCCTCTTCAAACAAAAAAAGATGAAATTGGGATAACAAAAGAGGCCAAATGGTAAAATATATAGATAGGGGTATTTTAGTAAAAATAGATGTACATTAATTCGTAAAAAGGAAGATAGGTATTTTGAAAGAAAAAATGATCATCGGTTTAATATTTTCCGTTTTGGTCATTGACAAAAGGGAGGTATTTGTCGATTTTTCCAAAAAATAGAGGGAAGGTTTTTAATAAAATGAAACTATAGGGGATGTTTTTATGATTGTTAGAAACTTTAGGGGAAGTTATTCTTATTAATTCTTTTCTCTTATCAATAACGCATTAAGATTTGATAAGAGAATAATCAGAGATTTGGGCGGGTAGAAGCCAGTACAGCAGGGGGCTTCACCGGCGATCCCAACAACCACTCAAATGCCATTATTTCATAGCAATCTGAAAGGAAAAATAAATAAAAAATAGAAAACAGAAGGAGAAACTCCGAGAGTGGAACTGACCAAGATTTGAATTTGGCCTTAATATGAACAATGCTGCAAAGAACCAGAGCCCTGTTTATATCGAGTTGTTTCCTTTGAATAACAATACGATAGGTGCTTACGACCGAGGGATTTAGCAAGGTTTCCGGTATAAGTTACATTCGAAAAAAAAGAGTGTTGGAACGATCGAGTTGTCAATGTTGTTAACGATTCTGCTTAATTGGTGACGATGACGAAGGAACAGGGGGTGTAGCTAGGTATTCGAAAGATGGAAAGAAGAGAAGAGATAATGAGAGGGGAGGAAATGATTAAAAAAATGAGAATGGTGAGGAAGATCAGAAGAAATGATGGAGATGGTGCAGCGAATAATATAATTTGAGAGAAAAAGAGAAAGAGAACACCAAATCTAACGTGATTTGGCTAAATTGCCTACATCCATGGATAGAAACTCGGAACTTTTCTTCTTCACTATAAACAAGAGAAAATACAACACTACAATAATCTCCTCAGTCCTCACTCATACCTGTCATCCAATACCCCCAACACCACACTCCTCTCAACACATTGTACTAATGTATACAATGAAATGAAAAATGGATGAAATAAATGGAGGGAGCCCCTATTTATACTTGTAAAGAGGAGTATAAAGGGAATTTTAAGGAAAAATTACAACCACATACTTAGACAGTGAAAATAGTCTTCATTGCCAATTTAAAGAAAGAGGTGGGCTCCAAAGTCGGTGAGCCATCGTTTCTAAAATGGTGGGCTTAGTGGGTGAGTTTTACTATCCCACTAAATCTATTCTAACATTCTCCCACTTGAAGACTATTTTCATAGTGAAAAACACTATCAAGAATAGCTGCCAATCATCTTTTGTTAAGTGGCTTTAAGTCCTAGAGAAGTTCTACACCAAATAAACTTCTCTCTCATCATAGGCTTTGTTAGTATATCAGCAACATTATCGTTGGGGTGAATCTTTTGTAATGTGATCTACTCATCCTCAACTACTTCATGCTAAGTGTAATGCTCTTTGACTATCACTATGAATAGTCACCACTTCTTGCTTAATGTAGAATTCTTCAAGCAACCTCTTTAGCCAAATACTTTCTTTGCATGCTTGTGTAGCTAACATAACTTTTCTAAGGTATCCAGACTTTCATGTTCTTTTTGCCCCTATATACCATCATCCTAAGAATCCGATTAACCACCCCCATATCCTTCATGGCAAACTCCCTAACTAAATGATTAGTGTTGTGATATTTCCTTTATCAGTACCTGCAACTAGCATGTCATCAAATAACAATAAAATGATGAAGTGATCAGTACCAAAATATGTGCGGACACAATGATCTGCTTCACATTTGCTAAAGCCGAAGCTCACAATGAAGGAATCAAATCGCTTATACCAACACATTGGCGCCTACTTTAGATTATAAAGTAATTTGGTCAACAACAAACTAGATCCTTTTTGTCTTCCTCGACAAAGCCTTCAGGTTGAATCATATAAATATCTTCTTCAAGATTACCATGCAAAAAGATAGTCTTAACATCTAATTGCTCCAACTCCAAGTCAAGTACTACAACCATACTCAATATAATACGAATTGTACATAATCGAACAACATAAGAGAAAATTTCATTGAAGTCGATACTTGATTTTTGAGCATATCCTTTTATAACTAATCAAACTTTGTATCTCTCGACATTCCCACTAGTGTCATTTTTAAGTTTGTACACCCATCTACAACCAATGGCCTTTCGACCCTTAGGTAATTTGACTAACTCCCAAGTTTTATTTTTCTTTAGAGCTTTCATTTCCTCCTCCGTAGCCACTTGCCAATGATGAGCATCTGGACATTTGCATGCTTCTTGGTATGAACAAGGCATATGCTCTTTTGTAATGCAAGTGTAAGCTGTTACATAATCCTGAAGCTAGATAGGAGGTCTTGTAGCTCTCATCGGCCGACTTTGATCATCATGAGTCTTTTCTACAAAATTTTCAATGTTCTCTTCATTGGTTTCATCAACAGTTGCATTAACTTGTTGCTCTTGAATCTTTTGAAAATGTTCCACTTCAACTTTTTCTATTGTCTTAGAGATTGATCATGTATTTTCTTTCTGTATTGATCTTCATTGAAGACAACATCTCGACTAATAACTATCTTATGGGTAGTAGGATCCCACAATTTGTACCCCTTTGTATCTTCAACATAGCCAAGAAAAATACACTTTTTGGACCTTACATCTAGTTTGGTTCTCTATTCCTTAGGAATCCAAACATAAGCATCACAACCAAAGGTACGTAGGGAAGAATAACCAATAGAGTTTCCTAACCATACATCTTTTGCAGTTTTGCAATCAAGTGTCGTAGTGGAATAGTGGTTTACTAGATAACATGCTGTATTGACTGCTTCTGCCCAAAAGCACTGTTCCACCCTAGCTACACTTAACATGCTTCTAATTCAATCCATAAGCATACGATTCATCCATTCAGTAACTCTATTTTGTTGTGGAGTTCAAGGAACCGTGTATTGTCTCGAAATGCCATGCTCACTATAAAAAACTTTAAATTTATTCGAGGTATATTCCTTTCCATTATCGGTTTTCAAACACTTTTCTTTTACCCTTATGATTTTGAAATAGAGCTTAAAACTTCTTAAAATCGAAAAAAACTATTACTCTTCCTTCGGAACATATACACTCATACTTTCCTAAATAAATCATCAATTATGGAGACAAATTATAAAGAACATCCAAGGGATTCCATAGTAGCTTCCTAAGCATCAAAGTGTATTAGATATAATATCTCTTTACTTCTAACTTTAGACTTGGGAAACCATGATCGGCGATACCATGACTGAATCGGTCACAACATTTGCAACGAGGGCATCGCCGATCATGGTATCTCCGATCAAGTGGTATAGCTTTCCTTGTAATTTGCCCTTTGCAACCACCATAACTCCTTTGTTGATCTTCACTTAGCCTTTTTCCCCAGAAAACTTGTAACTGTCATCATCAAACTTTCCTAGTGACAGGCGACTCTTTTGCAGTTCTAGAACATGTCGTACACCAAAGATTGTGCGAGTGATACCATCAAACTTAACAATTCTGATGTCTCCAACTTCTACTATTTTACATGTGTTGTTGTCACCTATATAAACAGTCCCACCTTCGCACAATTGGTACATATAGAGCCAATCTTTATACGACGTCATATGGAAAGAAGCATCATATCTTTTTCTTCTGATGAATCTTTTTCTTCTACAATGTTTCCTTGGGAATTCTTTGAATCTAGATCTTAGTTAGAGTTGGATCAATTTTGATCTACTTTGGGTTGTCTACAATCTTTTGAAGGTGACCCTTCTTATCGTAGTTCCAACACTTGAGTCCTTTCTCTTTGCCTCTCAACTTGAAACTCGTTTGATTTCTACTAGAGTTTCTTCTCTCATTGGATCTACCTCGTACAATCATTGCATCACCTGAAGTACTCTCACCAATTTTTCTATGCAATTCTTTCATAAGCAACATAGAAATAGTAGATTCTAATAACAGATCTTTGGTATTGCATAAATTCATTATCAAACTATCTCATGAATTAGGAATGGAACAAAGCAAAAGAGCAACATTTTCTTCGTCATCAATACATACCTCAATAGCTATTAATTTTCTTACTAAAGTGTTGAACTCATTTAAATGTTCTTGCAAAGAGGTTTTGTCCTTCATCCTTAGGTTGTAAAGTTGTCGCCAGAGAGATTCTGTTGGACATCGATTTCCCCTCATAGAGATTCTGCAACTTGTCCCATAAACCTTTGGTAGTGGTTTCCTCAGACACGTTGAATAGAACTGAATCTTCTAAAGCAAGAAGAATATCATCTACGACTATCTGATTTTTTTTCTCAAAATCTTTATCCTTCATATCAACAAGCTTCTTTTCTTTTCCTTCTAGGGCAACTGCACAATCATCTTCCACCAACACAACATGCATCTTTAGCTTTTAGATTGCATAGTTGGATCTGTTGGATTTTGGTATATCAAACTGGGTAGAGCTTGGACTTTCCATATTCAAACACGTGCAATACCAAAATTGCAAATACGGATTTTGTTAGAACCGTGATGCTTTGATACTAAATTACTAATTGTTGGAAAATGGTGTAGCGAATAATATAATATGTATATGTACAGAAAGAAACAAAAGCAGATAGAGAAAAGCTAAAGGAAGAAAGAAGAGGGAGGGAGAGAACACCAGATTTAATGTGGTTCAGCCAAATTGCCTACATCCACATGTAGCAACTCGAAGCTTTTCTTCTTCACTATAAACAAGAGAAAATACAACACTAAAATAATCTCATCAGAACCTCACTCATTCTTATCGCCCAATACCCCCAACACCACACTCTTCTCAATACATTGTATACAATGAAATGAAAAATGGATGAAATAAGTGGAGGGTACCCCTACTTATACATGTAGAGGGATATAAAGGGAATTTTTAGAAACAAAATAGAACCACATACTTAGGTGCACCAAGTAAAAGAAATAGGAGGGCTCCTAAGTCGGTGAGCCACCATTTGTAAACTGGTGGGCTCCCACCAGTGGGCTTAGTCGGTGAGTTTTACTAGCCCACCAAATCTATTTTAATAGGAAAAGATTCAACTACCACCTCTAATGCACCACTACAATGAGTTGCAAAAGCGGAAAGGGGTCCGATGCATGCTCAGTGAAGATATATATATAGATATATATAGAGAGAGAGAGGGGGGGAAATGGAGGGAGAGAGAAGGGAAGAATGTGAAAATGAACCAACAAAAATGGGAGGGAAATGGCCCATGTGGAGAGTTCTCACCACAGCTTTGCCTCTACGTCCAGAGGTGGAAGACGATGAACACTCGATTCTTGAATTAGCTGAAATCAAAAAAGGTTTGAATTTATAAGGGAAAATTCCTCATCAATACCTTGAACTTTAGGGATTGTGTCAAGTCAGTTCCCAAACTTCAAAACTTGTCTATACAGTACCCTTAACTTTCAGAATGTATCTAATAGGTCCCTACCATTAACAGTTCGTTAGTTTTTTATATCACGTGATGACATGTGCCACTTAAAACTTTTAAAATATCAAAACTACAATTGAAAGAATACACTATTCATTGTCTTCTACCTTGAGGTTGGAGAACTGTGCCATTGCTACGATGGTGTCGTGAACTAAAGACGGTGCTAGGAACAAATTTAAACAAACCAAAGACAGTGCCAGGAACTGACCAAGTTCCAGCGATGGATGAAACTGCCATTGATAGGGTTTCCTATATATTCTTTAACTTTTTTAATTTTATGTAGCTGATGAAAATTTCTTGTATATTCTAAAATTCATCTTGGATAGTTGTTGCAACCTTCCTATCTCAATTAGGATATAAGGGGAAATGATGTCGATCTTAGCATTTACATGTGAAAGGTTTTGTTGATGGTTAATGTTGCATCTTAATGGAATAACTTAGCTTCTTTTATGCTTATTTTAGAATTTACTTGTGTTTGGATTTGACTTCATTAACCATAGATTCATCGTTGGTAATTGGATTTGACTTCATTATTGGAATCAAGATTTAAATGGAATAAGTTCTTTTTAATTGGTTTATGTGGAAGTGACAATAAAGAAAATTAGATAACACGTGATGGATAGTTTTGACATTTCTAAAATTAACTAACGGATTGTTAACGATAGGGACTTATTAGATACATTCTAAAAGTTTAAGGTACTGCATAGACACATTTTGAAGTTCAGGGACTGACTTGACGCAACCCCTAAAGTTCAGGGTACTGATCAAGAACTTTCCCAATTTTTAATAGGGCATAATGGTTTGTAAATTTTGATATGTTTAAGGGCATTTTGGTAAATTTTAGATTTTTGGGAGTAATTTCTGGTTTAAGGTAGGTCAAACTGAGATATCCATTGTACAATGGAGATTTTGGGTCAAAGAAATGAAGGGTCGAGATGGCTCAAGGGCACATAGAGGCTTTGTGTGCGGGCTAATGAGATTGGCTGAAAAAAAAATTAAATGAAGGGGTAAATAAGGGTATTTTTGGCTGAAATTTGGTAGAGTAGGGTTTTTGGACATATTGGATCAATTGGTGGGGTCATATTAGCCCAACTAGGCCGAGATCAAGCAGATCAGGAGGGGAGTGATTTGGTTAAATAAAAGCTTTGAACGGAACCTTTATGCAATGGAAGGATAAACGAGGAAATTTTTGGCTAAAATATGATAGGGTAGGATTTTTAAGCATTTTGGATTGATTGGTGGGGTCAAAGTAGCCCAATTGGGCTCAAATCAAGTAGATTTTGAGGGGGAGTGATTCGATTAAGCAAAAGCTTCGAAACAAAATCTTTGTGTGATGGAAAGGTAATCGAGGGAACGTTAGGGTGAAATTTGACAGATGAAGGTTTATAGGCATTCTAGATTGATTGGTGAGTTCAGATTAGCCAGATTGGGCCAATTGGTGGGAGGAGTTGTTTGACCAATGAGATGCTTTGAAGTGAAATCTTGGTGCGATGAAGGGGAATACAAGGGTAATTTAGGCTAAAATTTTGTGGGCAGGGATTTTAGTGTGTTTAGGATTTGATGGTCGTGTTTGGTCTGATGGTCGAGGTGTAAATGGGTTTAATCGAGGCCATCTAATTGGGATTAGGTAAGTTCAATAGTGGATTTAGAGGGTCTTAGGCTGAAATTTGGGTTATGGGTTTTTTTGGTGTTTTGGAGAGATTGGAAAGGTTTGATTGGGTGTTTAGGGTGAATTAGAGGTTCAAGTGGCAAATCAAACAAAAATTGGGGGCTGATAGGTACCCTCTTTGATTAAGGTAGCAGACTATGAAGCAACAAAGACCAAAGAAGTATATAGAGATTTTTTACAAAGGGTAGGCTTGAAAAAGGGGGTAAGGTGAGAAAGAAGGGTTAAGACGAATAAGGAGGGTCAATGTTAGACTCCCAGTTACAGGGAGCCTATTCCATTACAAAAAAAAGTAAATAAATAAATAAAATAAAAATAATGATTAAAATGAAATAAATACAATTGTGGATATAAAATAAGAGGCAAATTGGTGATAAAGAAGGGGTGTGGGAGTTGAAATGATCTCATTGAATGGGAACCAGAAGAAGGGAAGGGTGAACTACCAAATTAGAACAATGATAAAAAATAAAAATATACATATATAAAATAATAAAAGGGGGCCGAGAAGTAGATAAAAAAAATAATAATAAGTAGTGATAGATTTTCAAGATAAAATAGGATAAATAAAGGAAAATTTAGGGAACAATCGATGAATAAGTGCATAAAGGAGAATTCCATAAATTGAAACCCTCAAAATCTCTTGGTTGTTAGGTCATGAGTATAGAAGTCTAATTCAAATAAACAAAAGGTAAAGATTAATGATTCATATGGGTGTATCATACCGTTATTATTCATTTAAACTAGGTTGATCACCAAAATCAAAAGCCTTTGGAGTGGTTCTGTTATTGAAGAATAATAAAATTTTTCGATTTTCTCTTATGCAAAAATTGACTTGATTTACTTCACTGAAAAAAATAAACAAGAAAACGGCAAAGAACCAACGAACACTCCTTTATCGTTTCATGAAACTGTCATGTCAAACTTGATTCACCCCTACATGGTCAGGCTAGCGTTAAGCTTATGAGGGTGTAGGGTCAAGTTAGAATTTGATAATTTAACCCAAATCGGTTGCAGGTTTGGCTAACCTGGCCCATCGGATCATAATACCTAGGGATGCAAAGGGATCGGATCACTTTAAAATCAGGGTATATCTGAACCCGATCTAATAAACTATAAATCTGATCTGAAGATTCATTCAAATCTCACAAATATTGATTTGAATTCAAATCTGAAAAAGATGCTGGATATTCGAAAATGATTTTGGATTTGATTTAATTTTTAAAAAATTAATAAGTTATTATAAGAAAAGAAAATATAACAAGTTTTTTTCAACTATTTTTATCACATATATATATATAGATATACATATTTTTTTAAAAAATAAATAAATAACAAATATACATAGATATATAAATATATAGATATACATTGAAATTAGGATATCTAAATCTGAAAAATCAACATCAGACTTCAGATTGAATCGGATCATGATCCAATCCATTTGGTTTGACTTCTAAGTGCCAAACATTGCATCAACAGGATGTTGATTAGTGGGCTTTGCCACCACAGCCACAATGATAGAGATTTCAAATGGAGATATGGGGACATTTTTTCTCACCTCCATTGTGGTGTACATGAAGAGGGTTATAATAGAAAGATAAGAGAGTATTACAACTTCAACTTGTATGCATTTTTACTATTTTAGAGATGAAGACGAGCTGTCGTGGAGTGTATGCCTACACAAAAAGAAGTAACCCTCCCCCAATCCCTTGAACCGCTCCATGCGGCTAGTGGGGCTCCGAGCCTGGGAGGCCTGAGCTTGAGGGGAGGGCTTGGCTTGTCTAACGGTGGGGTGCCGAGGTGGAAGTTGTGGCTGATTTTGAGGCAGTTGGGGGAACTGCTGCTGGTAGTGGTATTAGGATACATGGTGCAGCATCTGCTGCTGGTAGATTTGATGTTGTTGAAGCTACTGCATTTGGGATTGGATGGCCCACATGCCATGTACCAGGTCATCAAGCTGGTTCTGGCCAGTTGCCGGGGGAACAATGGATGGTTCAGCAAAGGGAGGAAGGGGGACGTTCACGGCGGGAAGATTTACAGACGCCACTGTTTGTGGTGCATTCAAGCTAGGGATCCCATCCACCAAAAGGGGAATGGTGAACCGTCCAATGCACACAACGGGGACTGGAAGTTGTTCCCCGGTGGCGTTCATCTCTGTGGTACGTCCGGCATTGCTGGAAGAAGCCATGGATGTTGAGGTTTCTTAGAAAAAAGGGGTGCTATTAAAGTTTTGGATGGAGGCTTTTAGAAGCGAATCCTACAGACGGCGCCAAATGATGTAGCGCGATCCGGTCGGTCCTAGCTGTCAACGATCTTGCCTTCGACTAGAGCAACAGGTGCTTGAAACGGGGAGAAAACGAGTGATCATCGGGGAGGAACCCAGTGAGATTGCTCCGAAGCTCAAGTTAGTTCTCTTGAAGGAAAGAAAGAAAACCAGATAGCGCAAATTATCACGTACCTCCATTCTTGGGGGGAAGGGGCCTCTTATAACTACTTCGCGCACACACTCCCAAACGTCTAGCAGGTCGGGTATCATTACCTCTGCACTTCTGCCAGTTCGAATGTCATCAACCCTGCCGGGGCAGACAACCGCCATTGTCATTTGTCGGAGCCGTCTCTGTAACTCGAGGTGGCGGTGGCAGGTGGCCGTTGAAGGGCGGTTGTCAAGTGTTAGATCCCAATCAGTCAGGCACGCCGCCTCAGGATACGGACTTCTTTGGTGTCAGGTTCAGTTGTTGTCCGGCGATTTAGAAACGAAGTGCCAGAATGGTGTGCGAGGTGGTCTTGAGTTCGGATAGAAGTGGCCCAAACTACCTTGAGGTGGGCCAGTTCGGGTTGTTTCCCCTTGCTCTCCTTTGTAAGACTCGAGGTCAAAGGGAGAGCTCAGGTTCCTCTTTAGGGAGCTCGGATCGTTGGTTCCTCTTGGGGGAGCACGGGGCTCTTCTCGGAGCTCAGGCCGCGAGCACATCGCCGTGCCGAGCTGGCGCTTCTACCAGGTCATCCTTGGTCACTTCCACGTATCGGGTGGTCGAGAGGTCAACCAAATCTCCCTCCGTCAATTGCCCCCCACTCCTCGCGCTGAGGGCCTTGCTTTAGCGCAGGGAGTTCGCGAGGTGACGGGTGGATTTGACCCGTACTTCAAACCGGTATGACTGATGGCATGAAGTGTGCGTATGTCAGGAGATTTCCGGATTCCTCGAGCGCCAAAAGCCAGAAAACGTGCCATTCCTCGAAATGCCACTACTGCCTTCAATGCTTGGAGACGCGTGGCGGGCGGTTTTGAATTTCAAAAGGCGCACCACTACTGCCAAAGGGAGACGCATGGCGAACATTTCGCGCCACAACGGTCAGAGGGGGACGCATGGCGGACATTTTGCGCCACTACGGTCAGAGGGAGACGCGTGGCGGGCATTCGCTTCAAATTCAAAAAGCGCGCCACTGCCGCCTTTAATGCGAGGGGACATGCACCAGCACCGCTTCATTTTCCAAAATCGTGCGGCCAGTCACATCTCGGTCTTAGGGGACGTGCGGTCAGCTTGATCGTGAGCCGTCGGATTCGCCTTGATCAAAGCCGTTGGACTTCGGTCACTGTGGGCATAAATAGTGGGGGGACCCCCAATTACTTTCCTTCGCCACTCTTCTGCGTTCGCTTCTCGAGCTCGCGTCCAAGTTTTAGCTTGTGTCAACCTTTCATTTTCCGGTTGCTTTCTTCGGGTGAGTCGACATCTTTTCTCGCTTTCCTTTTCCTTCAATGTCCAGCTCGGACAGCTTAGCTTCCTAAGGGGGTCAGATGCCGGTTCCACGAACCAAGCTACAGACCCCGAAAACCTTAGTGAGCCCGAGGTGGGGCCAGAAGTGGAGCTTGGGGGGGAGCTCGAGGAAGAGTTCGAACCCGTGGGCCATGCCGCCTCAGGTAGCTCGGCGTCCTCCTCCTGCTGAGGTCGGGTGCCGAATAAGTTCAGGCCCTCAACCATGACGCCTGAGGGCCTTTACTCCCTTATTACCTAGTACAACTTGCCCGGGGAGTACGCTTACCTTATTCCTTCGGGTGACTTCCCCTGGGAACACGGTCCAGATGAGATCGTGATATTCCGGGAGCAGCTCGCTGCCGGGCTGCGCCTTCCTTTCTACCCTCTCATCGTCGAGGTCATGAACCACTTCAGTGTCACCGTTGGTCAGCTCCACCCGAACTCAATCCGCAACCTGGTTGGGACTATCTCCCTCTTTTGTGAACACGTCCTTCCTTTAGACCTAGAGATCTTTTCTTCCATTCTTATATTTAAAAAGCAAGCGGGTCCTCTTCCCGGGCACAGGCGGGCGTACTACTTGTCTCCCCACCCGGGGTTCAAGCTTTTACATGACCTTCCAAACAAGGTCCTAGCGTGGAAGCGAGACTATTTTGTGGTACAAAGTGCAACGGGGTGGCCGTTCCAAACCGGGTAGGGGTTGGCTGCTCCTGACTCTGGTGTTACGCTGGATAGGGAGACGGTGAAGGGTCTCCGGGAGTGGTCCCGACTCGGGCTAAAATGCCATCATTATCTGACGAAGGCCAAGCTCGTCCAGGCCAGCCTGAGTTTGGGTAGGTTTCTTGCTCAGAGACATGCCTTTATTTTTCTCTGTTTTTTCACCTTACTGATGCCGAGCTCTTTTTGTAGGTGTAATGGATGCGGAAAAGACTCGCAGTGAGAACCTATTTAATGTCATGAAGAGGACGAAGCGAGTTGCCAAGCGGGCTCGTGCCGAACCATCCCGAGTTGCAGAGCCCGAGGTCCCAAGCTCTCCGCCAATGGAGCTGCCTAGGGAACCTGAGGTGGCCCCTCCAGTACAAGAAGCGGCAGGGGCCCCTTATACCGAGACTGCCTACACCCGGGTTGGGCCTTCAAGCTCGAGGTGCCAAGGTGGGTTACGGAGCATGTTGTCGCCGAACCACGCCCTTCTCAAGAGTAAGGAGGCCGTCTACCCGGAAGAGGTCGCGACGTGGGCTGAGCTTCCTTTGAGCCACGTAGCCGGGCGAGCTGCTTCTTATGCCATGGTGGTAAGTCGTCGAGCTTCCTTAGCTTTTTTTTTTACATTGTTGTCATTTCCCTTTTGGCAGGTGAATTCCTCCATCCATGCTTTAACGGTCCAGGCGAAAAAGAGCTTGAGGCGGGCACTTGCTGCCGAAGAGGCTTCTCACGCCACACAGGCCAGGCTGGCGTGGTCTTAGAGAGACAAGGTGGCCTTGGGAGGGGTGGTGCAGCGTATGGCGGACCTGAACCTGGACTTGCAGCATCAGGTCGAATACCTTCAGGAGGACATTAAGGAGAAGACTGAGATCTTCTCTCAGGGCATCGAGGACACCAAGAAGAAGGCCGTCGATGACTATATTGCCTCGGCGCGTTTCGACGAACTGATGGTGGGCTCGTACAAGAGGGGTTTTAAACTGAGCCGGTGGATGATCAGGAACATGTACCCCGAGCTCGACATCAGCGCCATAGCCACTTCACGCATCACTCAGGAGATGGCCAATGCGGTTGACGGCGAATCGGATTCTAAGGATGACTGGGATTTTCGGGTATCATCGAAGTGCCTTCCGAGGGAGAGGAAGATGTACCTCCGGGCCTGTGAGCTCTCTTCTGTTGTTTTTTTTTTCGCTTCTATCATTTTTTTTTTGAAATGTAAACAGAGTGTGCTGCAATGAAATATCCTCCTTTTGGTTAAGTGTTGCTCTGTTACCCTCTTTTTGTCGAACTAACTATATCGCCGAACTAATTATATCGCCGAGGTCCTTATCAGCTCGCTGTTAGCGCTTTGCCTGTCGGCTCGGTGTTAGCATTTTGCCTTTGCTTGCCCATGCCGAAGAGGTGACTCCAGTGGTGCTGAGGCCCTTATTAGCTCGGCATTCTAGCCCTTAGGCTCTAGTAGCGATTCCTAATCCACTTCACTTGGTGATTTATAGGTAGTATCGTTTTAAGTTGACGACGTTCCACGCCCGGGGTACTTGTTTGCCCTCTAGGGTCTCGAGCTCGTATGCTCCCCCGAGTGTTCTCTTTACTCGGTACGGTCCTTCCCAGTTCGGTCCGAGTTTGCCAACGCCAGGCTCGGGTGCCATGACCTTACGGAGGACCAGGTCACCGATGCGGAAGTTCCCCTTCTTTACTCTGGCATTGTAGTACCGAGCTACTCTTTGTTGGTAAGCTGCGGTTCGGATGTATGCGAGGTCTCTTACCTCGTCAAACAGATCAAGGTTGGTACATAGCTCGTCTCCTTTTGTCTAATCGTCGTATACTTCTAGTCGCAGTGTAGATACTTCGATCTCCGTCGAGATTACTGCTTCGGTGCCATAGGTGAGGTTGAAGGGGGTCTCTCCCGTGGCAGTTTTTTCCGTAGTTTGGTGACCTCATAGAACACTTGGTAGCTCGTCCACCCACAACCCTTTAGCTCAGTCTAGCCGTGCTTTCAGCCTGCGGAAGATAGCTCTGTTCATAAATTCTGCTTGACTGTTTGCCTGCGGGTGCACGACCGATGTGAAGTTCTGCCAAATCCCCATACCCTGGCACCATTCCTGAAATTTGATGTCCTCGAACTGCTTGCCATTGTTAGAGATAAGTACCCGAGGTAACCCGAAGCGACATACTATGTTCTTCCAAAAGAAGTTCTGTATGTTTCGAGCTGTGATTGTTGCGAAGGGTTCAGCTTCTACCCACTTTGTGAAGTAATCTACCGCCACCACTAGGAACTTCCTCCCACCTGTTGCAAGCGGGAATGGCCCCAGTAGGTCGATGCCCCATTGCGCAAAGGGCCACGAACTAGTGTGATACTTGAGTTCGGCGACAGGCTGATGATGGATATTGGCGTGCTTCTGACACTTGTCTTATTTTCTAACAAGCTCGATGGCCTCTGCTTTCATTGTTGGCCAGTAGTACCCTTGTCAAAGTGCTTTCTAGGCGAGGGCCCTGCCCCCAAGTGTTCGCCGCTCATACCCTCATGAGTGTCGCGGAGTACGAGCTCGGCTTCGGTAGGTCGTAAGCAACGCAGGTAGGGGAGCGTGTAGGTTCATCGGTACAGTCGTTCATCTATTATGACATATTTGGCTGCCTAGCGCTGCACCCTTCTGGCTGCATTGCGATCTGCAGAGAGGGTCCCATCTAGCAAAAAGCTCGCGAGTGGGTCAATCCAGCTTGGCACTGCTTCAAGGACAGGAGCGACCTCCTCTACTCCCCCGAGAATGCTAGGCCGAGGTAAGTCCTCTACGTACATGGTTCTCATGGCGTTATGACTGGTGCTAGCTAACTAGGACAGGGCATCGGCCTCAGTGTTCTCTAACCTCGGGATTTTCTTGATAAAGTGTGACTAGAAGTTGAGCAGAGCCTCCTTTACCTTTGCCAAGTAGGCAATCATAATTGGCTCGCGTGCTTCGTATTCGCCTGTAACCTGATTGACCACAAGCTGGGAATCACTGCAGATGGCTAGGGCCAGCCTGGCTATCAATGCCTCGTATTCCACCTCGTTGTTGGATGCCGCGAACTCAAAGCGTAGTGCATACTCCAATTTCGTGCCGCTTGGGCCGCGTAGGACTATTCCAGCTCCGCTGCCCTGTTGGTTCGAGGAGCCATCTACGTGAAGGATCCAGGGCTCCTCATCCCAGTTCGCGTTTGGCTTAACTGAGAGGGATGCCACCCTGGCTGCTACCTCACGGGGCTCGGACTCAATTGGCCTGGGAGCTCCAGGTTTACCCGAACTATGGATCTCAGGCTCAACCGGCCCGGGGACTTCGGAGTTGAATGTGCACTCAGCGATGAAATCCGCCAAGGCTTGGGCCATTATAGCAGTTTGCGGCTTATACTGAAGGTCGTACTCGCTGAGCTCGATGGCCCACTTCATCAGCCGACCGGAGACCTCGGGCTTGAGTAAGACTTGCCTCAGAGGTTTATCGGTCAGGACGATGACAGTGTGAGCCTGGAAGTACAGGCGGAGCTTCTGAGCTGCAATTATCAGTGCATATGCCAACTTTTCTATTTGCGAGTATCTCGTCTCTACTCCTTGCAAAATTTTACTAACATAATAGATGGGTCGCTGGACCCGATCTACCACCTTTATTAGCACCGAGCTGACCACTTCGTCGCTTGCCAAGAGGTACAGTTCTAAGACATCGCTCTCCTCGGGCCCGGTTAAGACCGGCACACTAGTGAGGTATTTCTTGAGCTCGTCGAACGCGAGCTGGCAGTCTTGGGTCCATTCGAACCCTTTGCCTTTAATTGCCTTAAAGAAAGGTAGGCAGCGGTCCACCGACTTGGACATAAAGTGACCCAGGGCGGCTATGCGGCCATTCAGCCTTTGGACCTCCTTCAATTTCCGAGGTGGTCTCATGTCTAAGATAGCCTTGATCCTGTCTGGGTTGGCCTCAATGCCATGCCGGTTAACGATGTACCCTAGGAACTTGCCCGAGGCGACACCGAAGATACACTTGTTCGGATTTAGTCTCATGTTAAATTGTCTCAAAATTTGAAATACAGAATACAAATCTTGTATTAATTCGTGTGAGAACTGGGTTTTGACGACCATGTCGTCTACATAACATTCTACTTTTCTGCCAATTAGTGGCTCAAATAATTTATTTACAAGCCTTTGAAAGGTCGCCCCAGCATTTTTCAATCTGAAGGGCATAACCTTGTAGCAGTACAGACCGAACTCCGTCATAAACGAGGTTTTTTCATCGTCGGCTGAGTCCATTCTGATTTGGTTGTAGCCCGAATAGGCGTCTAAGAAGCTCAGCAACTCGTGCCCCGAGGTCGCATCCACCAAACGGTCGATTCTGGGCAATGGGAAGCAGTCTTTTGGGCAGGCTCGGTTCAGGTCGGTGTAGTCGATGCACATGCGCCACTTGCCATTGGCCTTCTTTACCAGAACGGGGTTGGCTACCCAGCTCGGGTAATGGACTTCTCTTATGAAGTCGGCTGCGAGGAGCTTTGTCACCTCCTCGTCGACTGCTTTCCACCGCTCCGGGGCTAGGTTGCGTTTCTTTTGTCTAACAGGCCTGACTATAGGATCGGTATTAAGTTTGTGAGTTATAAGGTTGGGGTCAATACCGAGCATCTCGGTCGCGGACCATGCAAAATCTAAATTTTGGAGTAAGAAACTTACCAGTTTGGATCGTAGAGGTTTCAGGACGGAAGCACCGATCTATAGTGTCCGAGCTGGGTCCGCAGCCAAAGTTGGGATCGCAATTGTTTCTTCTGTGGGCGCAGCTCGATCTTCGCCTTGCTCCGTAGGCTGCTCCAGTTCGAGGTCGTCGGTCACCTTGGTCTTTCCCTTCAGGAAGACAACATAGCACTTGCGGGACTCGAGCTAGTCGCCCCGTGCTACTCCCACACTGAAGTCTGTAGGAAACTTCATTGCCAAGTAGTAGGTGGAGACCACTGCCCGTAAGACATTAGTGATTGGCTGCCCTATTATGGCGTCGTATGGGGAGGGGGTCGTGACCACCAGGAAATCGTGGCTGAGTCTGACCGCAAGGCCATGTGCCGACTTCCACAGGTATTGTTACTTTCCCAAGGGGCCGGACTTCTTCTCCACTGAAGCCTACCAGGGGAGTGTTCGCGGGCTTCAAGTCACTTCCCCGTAATTGAAGCTGGTCAAATGCTGACTTGAAGAGAATGTCTGCCGAGCTGCCCGAGTCAATAAGTACGCGTCTGACTTCGAAGTCGTTGATCCTTAGCTTTATCACGAGTGCGTCATCGTGAGGGTAGTGGACCCCTCGCGCATCATCTTCCGTGAAGGAAATCGGTTCTTCCGTCTTCGGCCTCTTCAGAGGGTTTTGTTCTTCTCGGGCAGCTTCGCGAATTGAATTCCAAGCCGCTGCCAAAGTACAACCCGCTACCACCAAACCCCCCACTATCACGTGGATGGTTCCCCGAACTGGCCTCTCTTCTGGAGGCTGTCTCTGCGACTGTTCGGTTGGCCTACTGCTGGACTCGGGAGCATCCTTACCGTGCTCCCCTTGCCGACCTGTCTTATTATTATTATTATTATTATTATTATTATTATTATTATTATTATTATTATTATTATTATTATTATTATTATTATTATTATTATTATTATTATTATTATTATTATTATGTTGTTGTTGTTGTTGTTGTTGTTGTCGTACGAAATTTCTCAAGTACCCGCGACGGATGAGTTTCTCTATCTCGTCGTGGAGATTATTACAATGTTCGGTCCTATAATCGTGGTCCCTATGGAAACTGCAGTACAAGTTTTTGTTCCTCTCGTTTGGGTTCCCCTTTAGGCGAGGTGGCCACTTTACGTATGCGGCGTCTTTGATCGTCCTCGAGATCTCAGCCCGCTTCGTGTTCAAGGGCGTGTAGTCTATCCAACCTGCCATGGGAGCCCGGAACGGCTGGCTCGGCTTCAACGCGCAAGCTGGATCCTTCTAGCTGTCTCCATGGTTGGGGAGTTTTTCTCTCTTCCTTTCCTCAAACCCGCCCCTAGTCCTTTGGTTGATCTCCTCCTCCGTTCGCATGAACTTGTCCGCGAGCTTAAGGAACTCAGCAATGGTCGCGGGCTGCTTGGCCACTATGTGCCACTTGAACTCCTTGTGTGTCACCCCCATCTTGGCCGCCGCGAGCTGAACTGTGGGGTCCAGGCGCGGGATCTGTAAGCATGCGTCATTAAACCGCTTGATGTAGCTGCGGATGGGCTCCCCTTCCTTCTGGACCATGTCGAGGAGGCTCTCCTCGGTTCGGGGGAACCGCTTGCTAGTGACGAAGTGCGCGGTGAAGACCTGCACGAACTGGGCCCAACTCCTTATTGACCCGGGGGCCAGGTTCCTGTACCAGGTGTGGGCCACTCCTCTGAAGGTGGTAGTGAAGGCCACGCACATACATGACTCGCTGGCCCTAGCCAGGTGCATTTGGGACTGGAAGGCATTGACATGGTCGCTGGGGTCAAAGGACCCATCATACTTGTCAAGTGGGGGGAGTTTGAAGTCTCTGGGCATAGGAATTGCAAGGAGTTTTGAAGACAGGGGGGAAGGGACCGAGAGTATAGGGGCGGTTTTCACCTCGTCCGAGCTCGCTTCTGCTTTACCTCAGAGCTCGGATAGGACGCGGGTTGCGGTTCGGCGACTTTGCCGATGGCGCCTCTGCTACTTCGAAGGCCCGACGTAGGCACTACTTGCCTCGGTGTTCCCGAGCTCAATAGGCCTGGAAGGCTGGAGGTAGTCTGTGGCTAAGGCGCTGAACCAGTTTTCGGTGTGTAGGGGCCCGTCCTGAGAGCGCCGAGGTGATGCTGTCTAGACGGATCGGGTTCCTGGTCCGCCGGCGCGTGGTGAGGCGGGGGCAGCCACTCTCTCTTTCCTACCAGGGGATGAGGCCTGGCTTCTAGTGGGGCTCCGAGCCTGGGAGGCCCGAGCTTGAGAAGAGGGCTTGGCTTGCCTAACGGTGGGGTGTCGAGGTGGGAGTTGTGGCTGACTTTGAGGTAGTTGGGGGAACTGTTGCTAGTAGTGGTGGGATACATGGTGCAGCATCTGCTGTTGGTAGATTTGATGTTATTGAAGCTGCTGCATTTGGGCTTGGATGGCCCGCATGCCATGTACCAGGTCATCAAGTTGGTTCTGGCCAGTTGCCGGGGGAACAATGGATGGTTCAGCAAAGGTGGTTTCAACAAAGGGAGGAAGGGGGACGTTCACAGCGGGAAGATTTACGGGCGCCACTATTCGTGGCGCATTCAAGCTGGGGATCCCATCCACCGAAAGGGGGATGGTGAACTGTCCGATGCACACCACAGGGACTGGAAGTTGTTCCCCGGTGGCGTTCATCTCCATGGTACGTCCGGCATTGCTGGAAGAACCCATGGATGTTGAGGTTTCTTAGAAAAAAGGGGTGCTATGAAAGTTTTGGAGGGAGGCTTTTAGAAGCGAATCCCACAGACGGCGCCAAATGATGTAGTGTGATCCGGTCGGTCCTAACTGTCAACGATCTTGCCTCTGATTGGAGCAACAGGTGCCTGAAACAGGGAGAAAACGAGTGATCTTCGGGGAGGAACCTGGTGCGATTGCTCCGAAGCTCAAATTAGTTCTCTTGAAGGAAAGAAAGAAAACTAGATAGCGCAAATTATCACGTACCTCCGTTCTTGGGGGGAAGGGGTCTTTTATAACTACTTCGCGCACACACTCCCAAACGTCTAGCAGGTCGGGTATCATTACCTCCGCACTTCTGCCAGTTCGGATGTCATCAACCCTGTCGGGGTAGACAACCGCCACTGTCTTTTGTCGGAGCCGTCTCTGTAACTCGAGGTGGCGGTGGCAGGTGGCCGTTGAAGGGCGGCTGTCAAGTGTCAGATCCCAATCAGTCAGGCATGCCGCCTCAAGATACGGACTTCTTTGGTGTCAGGTTCAGTTGTTGTCCAGTGATTTAGAGACGAAGTGCCGGAATGGTGTGCGAGGTGGTCTTGAGTTTGGATAGAAGTGGCCCGAACTACTTTGAGGTGGGCCAGTTTGGGCTGTTTTCCTTTGCTCTCCTTTGTAAGGCTCAGGGTCAAAGGGAGAGCTCAAGTTCCTCTTTAGGGAGCTCGGGTCGCTGGTTCCTCTTGGGAGAGCTCGGGGCTCTTCTTAGAGCTCGGGCCGCGAGCACATCGCCGTGCCGAGCTGGCGCTTCTGCCAGGTCATCCTTGGTCACTTCCACGTGTCGGGTGGTCGAGAGGTCGGGCCAAATATCCCTCAATTACTTTTTATTGCCCTCTTCTCCTCTTTGTCATTTTTTTTCCTAACCGTTAAGAAACTTCATTACACAAAATATAGGGGGTGTTCTGTAGTGTGGATGAAAAATTGGTGGGTGTAGACTGGTCCACACCACACCCTTTGGTAGGAATCAATCAACACCACAACGCAGTTCATAGTTGTTCTGAACTGTGGATAAATTGTGTAGACTAGACCAATACACAAACACAGTGGCGTTCTTTAGGTAGTCCACACCACACTTTTTGATTTCATGTATCTCATATACATTTTACGGGAGATCTACACAATCGATCATAAATGTCTAATTTCTGCATTTTATATCATAAATAATTTGAAAAAAGGCATCAATATGTAGACAACAATTGTATTTTTAAATAATTAAAAAAAAATATTATTTTAATTATTTTTTTATTGATAAAATATAAAAAATTAATATTTAAATAATGAAAAAAGAGTTGAGAAGGAGAACCATCGGACTTGTGCTAGAATTAACAATAAAAATTATTATTTTATTAATAAAATATTAAAAATTAAAAATTTTAAATTTATTAAAAGATTAAATAAAATGAGCGTAATTAGACAATGTAATACAGGTGTGTTACACTAAAACCTTCTCACAAACTGTCAGCACCATACAAGTTGAATGCGTTGGTGAAGTGCTAGAATCTTGAGCGGAAGCTGAGGCGGAGGTAAGCAAAAGAGCCATAGAAAGAGAAGCCATGCTCTCTCTTAAGCATTACTGACTCCACTGAGCCTCTTGTTTCAATTCCATTTGTAGTATTCTTCTTTCAACGCAGACATATCACATAACTGTAAGTTTAAGATCTTCTCAAAGATGTGAAGCGTAGTTGGGTGGCCACCAACATCGGAAACTTTCCTTCACTCCAGGGGAAGGAGGTAGAGTTCATTAACATAATTGAATTGTACGTCCAGGGAATGGAGAAAAGGTCTTTTGGTTTTCTTATTGAACAGATAAATATCGGAAGAGAGGACCAAGTAATCAATCCTACTCTGTTTCTTTTGTTCTTTTATATTGAACTCCTCTGTTATGGGCACCAGTGTGCTAGTTAGTCCATTTCCTCTCCTGAAAGTTCAATTAGCCATTTCATTATTATTAAAAACAGGTTATAAGAAAGAATCATTATGTTCATTGGAACGCCAGAAACATTCCACTATGTGAGATTTTATGAATCTCATAAAACAGGACAAGATTATGAAGCTAGTTAAAGAGGACAGGATTCCTTGATGCCGAAATCTAATCATTTGATGGGACTTGACAATGTGCAATGGATTTTTCAATTTATGTTGCTTTTATGCAAACTGGCCTAGCGCAATGGACTTGACTCAATACTACATTGTGCTTCTTTCCCCACCATCGGGAGAAATCCGGGGAGCTCTCTCTATTTGCCGCCGTGTTTGAGTGTCCATGACGGTTAGACCAGTCTCAGTCGATCCCTGTAACATGAACTCCCTTGGTAAAGTTGTTTGCTGCCTTGCTTCGAAAAGGGAATTCTTAAACCACCACCGACAGTGGTAGCTAAACAAGCAACACAATTGATCGAATCTGAATACGAAACCTGACTTTCATCAACCTCAAAGCAAATAGACTAGAACATTAAGAACAGGAAGAATCCTGATGTTTGCGGAGTAGGATTTCTCCATTCCTCTGTGTTTGATTTTGGGTCCCCATTGAAGCTGCGTGGACTGCTTGAGCTTTAGAAAAAGTTTTTGCTTGAAGAATCCATCCGTGGACTATCGACGGAGGCCCCTCTGGCTGGGTTTGAGTAGAATCCAGTGCTCGGCGGATTGGGCTCCGTCCAACCCTCGCCGGTGGATGGTCGAGGGTGAATGGCCAAGATATATCACAAGCAAACTTTGTCGATAGTGTTACCGGATTTTCACAGGTACACTAGGTGATGGTTCAAAATTCAAATAAATAAGAAAAGAGTAATTTAAAGATTTAAAAAATTTTAAACAGTTAAATGAGAATCTTTTTTGAGGTTAACCGATGTAACATTAATGGAAGGGGTTTTGTCTAAAGTCCAAAGTTCAGGGCGTGCTTTGTCACAAAAAAAAACTGCAGGAGGGGTCTTTGTTAACACCCCAAACTTTGGTGGATGTGGGATTCGATCCCAAGCCTCTGCTACAAGCCTACAACCAGAAAGAAGCTTTACCAATCAGCCAGTTGACACCTTGCAATCAACCCCAACCCCAAATATTAAAGTTACCCAAAATAAACCAAGATTGTTGTAAATAG
Organism: Nelumbo nucifera; assembly: GCF_055504915.1. Taxonomy (NCBI): domain Eukaryota; kingdom Viridiplantae; phylum Streptophyta; class Magnoliopsida; order Proteales; family Nelumbonaceae; genus Nelumbo; species Nelumbo nucifera. Next base: position 27,580,237 of record NC_142656.1, on the reverse strand, counting down.
GGGTGTCAACGGTATTTGAAAATCTGAATTCGAATTTAATATCCATGTAATTGGTTTGAATTTGAATGATGCAAACAGTCGAATTCGAATATATGCTTTGTACCGATTAAATAATCAAATTAAATTGATTTGATTCAATAATTATCTGAATTAGATTAATATAACAATATAATATAATATAATATATACGTGTTCTAACATTCTTTTTATAAAAGAAAGATATGTGTCTTAAAAGTTAAAACCTCCGTCAAGTGTATTTAATTTTTATATTATTATATACTCTTATTTTAATATGAAAAAAAAAAAAACTAATTGCTTCTGCCATGATAAGACCATTCGGTTCAAACTTGTTTTTATTAATCGACAAGTGATAAAAGTGCATTAATTACTTCAACATGCTACGTCTCATCTCCCCCATTTCCCTCTCTTATATCTTTCATTTTTTCATTCCCCAGCATTGATTTCTTCTCCAACGTCTGGTTTTGCTGATTTTCATGAAGAGATTTCAAAAAAAAAAAAGAATGAATAGTGTATATTTAAAGCAAAGTTCATGTATCAAAGAAGCAAAAGAAAGTTTCATAGTAAATGAATATCACAATTGCAGCTATCATCTATTTGTTTTATGTATCAAAGAAGCAAAAGAAAGTTTCATGTATCAAAAAAGATGTTGCAGTCTCTTCCTATTCCCCGCTTTCTCTCCCTCTCTCCCTCCCTCACTCTCTTGCTTTCTCCTTGTTCTTTGTCTGTCTTCTTTGTTATTTGTTCCATATTTTATTAGGTTTTTTTTTCCTATTTTTTCCCTTGTTTGTTTGTCTTCTTCGTTTACAGAAACAATGTATATCCTTTGTTTATTTATAGAAATCAAACTAAAGCTTTCTCCATAATTCATTCAAAGGGACAAGAGGGCTTATTCTTGGATTTCAAGAATTAGGATGTAACTTATCGAATTCAAATTAATCAAATATTTGATTATTCAATTATCTAGTCAAATTTGAATTCGAATTCAAATTCGAATAATCAGTTTTATAATCAAACTCAAATTCGAATACAACGTGATTCGATTTGAACTCCCTCTGCTTACAGGCCTAATTGCAAAAGACTTGAAAATAAAAAAAAAAATGTTATACTTATCGAAGGTTCAAAGTATCAACACGTATCAACCTGTATCGATACGTATCATCCCGGAACCCCTCCAATATGCCCCTACAATGGGTGTATTGGAAATCTGGCTGGTTCAGGGGTAAAGGAGACCTAAACCGGTTGCGAAAAAAAAATAAAAAAAAAGGGCCTGAAACAATTATATATGAAAATCATAGGACATAAAAAAATATAAATCTCTCATTTCATGGCAGCTGAGGTCATCAAGTAGGGCCCGGAATTATAAATTGGCACTCACGTCAATGGAAGGGGTTCTGTGGTCACAATTCGTTCCATAGTCTCTTGGGTTTTCCACTTATTGCAATTAAATACAAAAATCTGATAACCCGGATGGGTCTGACTTGGTCAACTATTTCTTTTATTAAATAGTAGAGGTTAACCCAACCGAATCATATCACATCACCGGTTTGACCAGCCGAGCCAACAAAACAGATTGAATACAGTGATCCACCTATCCTCTGTAAAAGAGTTGGTGACCAATCCTTGCTTCTCTTGAGCAGAAAGTTACCGCACAGACGCACGGTAAGAAGAGAATGAAAGATAAAGGAGTCAATGCAAGTAATCACCATAATTCCAACCTCACCCTCTTCTTCCCTCTCCATCCTCTTGTTTTTTCCCTTTTGTTTATAAGGCTTGGCCCCAGACAAAGCAAAGAGGTAGTAGACACTGATGGGACACGCACCAAACAGGGCGCGCCAATTGTTCATCCCGGCCAACACTCATTTGACCCTGATGGAGAGTCGTCCACGAAAGCTCACCATCTCACCCAAGTCAGCACGCACATGCTTTCCTCTCAATCCCCGCCACCAACCAAGATATGTAGATCTCAGAATGGTCTAAATTAGCCCATTTGGAGACCTGTTCCAATGAGACTTGTTACCGAACAGTTTGGCATGATTACTAACTTGGATTTTGTCTTCTGAAGGGAACTATCAAATGAAATATTTTCAATTTCAGGAATATGCGGAAGAGGGGGACAGATATTTCCAAAGTTGCCATCACCGTCTCATCCTTATCCCTTACACATGGCACCTCTAAGGATGCCTGGAAACTAGATCATCCTTATCCCCACCCCCATAAGCAAGTTTGGCTAACCTTATCCCGAAACCAGTGTCTCAGCTGCAACGAGGGAATTGGAAGAAGAATTGCAACTATTCAGCAACCCATTTGCCTTCCTAAATTGCCCAAGTAAGATCTGTTCTAAAGTTCAACTGATTTCTAATGGCAGCTGGAAGCTCTAAAACCACAACAATGTAAACAATGATAACAAAATTCAAAATGCACAAACCTAAGCTGGATATGATACCAATAATCAAACTAGCATACAGAGATTATCTATACAAGACAAGCAAAATAAAGTAATAAACACATCTCTGTAACTCAGCATAGAAAGAAACAAAAAACAAAATATTAATGAGGATACATCACTCTGTCCAACTCTCTAAGACTAGTCGAATCTAAATCAGTGATCTAAGGGTATCCCTTCCATCTGGGGTATGCATTGTCCTCTCTGTTGTTCCTGAAAGCACAACAGCCAACAGAGTAGACAATAATGAGGAAGATGAGGAAGATAATGTTCACGACAGCCACCTTCTTCCAGTCCTTCTTGAGATTGTCAAGTACTCCAGCCTTGCAAGAATCGCAGTTGAAACAGAGCGAGCCTGTGGGATTGTCCCAGTTATTGCAATCAGAAAGCAAGCTGGTTGTATTGGTTTTCGTCCAGACTGTTGGGCTCACGTATTGGAAATTACATGCTGTTGGAGGCTTACAGCAGCCCGACTGCAATCATCAGAAGAAGAAACAAAGGGAAGATCAGACTTTGAAAAGTGCTCATAATTTTATAATTTTATTTTTACAATGGCTATGCCATTAAACTAAACAGAATGGAATGCCGAAATAGGATTCATGTAGCTATATAGTTGGGATAAGGCTTTGATGATGATACATTTCCAACTACAAAACTTCCAAACATAATATACTATCGTTTGCCCAATTCTAAACTTCCATCAGAGTTGTTTAAAATATAATACTAGCTGTGCAATATCGGTTGAGAATGCAAGACAGAACTGGGGAAATTTTGCTAGAAATGAAGATTTTTTTCCCGATAACTAGGAAAGCTTAACATTGTTTGTCACTTGACCAAGAAAACCATCCAATAAGGAGCCAAAACCGACGTGCGATAAACACAGAAATGGTTAAGTAATTAATCAGAAAAGAAATACAGATTTACATAAATAGTTTTCCAATGAACCAGAGAGCTAAATGAAATTAGTGGATATTAAATCATGTTGACATGGTGAATGAAATCAACCAGATACTAAAACCCATTTGTCATGTCTACAAGAAAATGAAGGAAAATTTCGTTATCCTTTGATTCAATCAACACAGATCAAAATACAAGTATGAAACCAAACGCAGGAGGGGATCTCCACCAAGAAATTCCAAGAGAAATCCTTCAATAATGTTCTCATATGCTACTAATTCTCCACAATCGCCACTTAATTCTATTTTCAATGGATCCAAATATGAATATCAGAAATCCAAATCTAACAAAAAAAAAAATCAAGTACAGATGAAACGGATTCTGATTACATGAAACTGCGAGTAATAGCGGATGGGCAGATAAACAAAAAAAAAAAAAAAAGAAAAACCCACAACAAAAATCAACAAATAAAAGTTCCCATTTCGGATCTCAAAGAGAAATAATGAATAAAACAAAAATTTAAGAACCCAGAAGCTAAGAAGAAGAAACCCTACTTAGACAGCGGAGTTTGAGAATGAGAAAGCCCTAACAACCATTTTGAGGTGGAGGGAAGGAGGAAGAGAAATGATTATATACCTGAATTGAAGACAAATGCCGGGCGTAAAATTCTTCCATCGGTTCGGAAGTAGTGTCATTGAGACTCTTGCAGACATGGCTATCCATCAAGCAACTCTTGATCTTCCTCCAGTTGTTGTTGTTGTTAACCCTCTTCTGCAACCAGTTGGAATAATCCCCCAACTTATAATCCTTATACCCTTTACCTGACAACACCTCTCCAGCTCCCTTGTTAGTCACCACGAAAGCAAAGATCGTGAAGCAGAAGAGAAGAACTATGAGGAGGAACATCACAAGAAGGTAAAGCCAGAGAAGCCATGAGACTCTGAAGCATGCACCGATGAGTCCGGCGAGAGAGACCACCATGAGAAACACTCCAAGAGCGATAACGGGCTTCTCGAGGAACTTCTCGCAGTCGCTGCTGGCTCGGTTTGCCAACCATATTCCTGCTCCCAAGATCGGAATCGAGAGCAGGAACGTCACAAAGTTTAGAATGCCTATTAGGTTGTTGCTCACTCGAACCATCTTCCTCTCGCTACAAGAAGATCAACCAAAATCGATAGCACTGAACCAAGAAGAAAAAAAGACACAGACGATGGAGAATAAGTAGATGGAAAGGATTATAAATAGTACAGGTAATCTTGAAGATTTTTTCAGAGGCTGTCGCAGGGGAAGGTTCTCTACAGCAATTAGCATCATTTAATTGAATCAATTAAATAATCTCAGAAAAATTAATGTGTTGACCGTTTCCATTTCAAAGTTCAAACAGAAAAGGGGGTTACTCCTTACTCGTTTCAAGAGTCCTGACTTGAGCATATTCCTTGAAAAGACAAATAAGCCCCCCTGTTCGATTTAATAAGGGCAAAGAGATGAACACACAAGGGTGGTTTTGTCTTTTCGGCTCGTACTATGTGGATGCATATAAGTGTAGGATACTTAGCATTAGCCCAGACGACTCTGCCAAATCCAAAATTTGGATTGCCTCGTGGTGGCTACTCTGCTCACGGATGTAAAAGAGTCCGTCGAATTTGTTGAGTCGGTGTTATTAGGCCACGTGGCAAGTTCAGTTAATGGTGGGCCCCACGGGAAAGCCAAAAGTATCAAGCGGGCTGCAGCCTGCAGGTATATGGTGGGTGAGAGTTTGCGACTCGTCCACGTCCAGCCTGGGATTGTCTGAAAACTTCGAAAATTTTGGCCGCCGAATTTTAAACGGTTTTTGACAAGAGAAAGTTTAAACCTAAAAGCGCAACATCAAAAGTGCGTTGTTATCTTTTTGTAATAAAAAACTGTAAACATTAAGAGGTCAGAGTAGGGTACGTGGCAGGCAATAATTGGTTGTCATCAACCTTTATTACGTCTCATATAGAATTTTGGGTTATCAGTTGCCATAGATCAGATGGTCGAGAGAAATCTAGTCATTCCCATCTCAAAATCTTTGGCTCATAATGCATGCATAAAATTAAGAAAATAATACTATACTTTGATTTTATGATAATTAAGAAATTAGATATTAGCGTTGTAAGTAAAGTATGCAACGCGGAGGCAACAGCTTGATGGTGCGACGAACCTAATCCTCTCCGAAAAGAACACGTGTTATTCTAGATTCTATGTGATAAGGTAGACTTCGGTATCGGTGGTACCGCGTATCCCTGTCACCCCGTCCGATTCCGATTTGTTCGAATTCGGATTAGTTGAACCTTTCGATAAAAGACTTGAGCATATTCTGAATTTTCACAAATTAATTTAAATATATATATATATATATATAGACTTAAATATGATTTATGTGTTATCCCACTTAGCTTAAACATAAAACATACCTTATGTTCTTAAAACGATAAGAAGTGTTAACATGGCACATCGTATGACCCCTTCAACAAGTTATACCATGGCATCTTCCAAGCAAAAGGTCCACATCAAACATGTTATTGCTGGGTGGTTCCTTGGAATTAGTTTTAGTTTTAATGGCTATCATTTTCGTTGAAAAGCCTTTTGTCATAGTCTTGGATGGAACTGGCTATTGCTGCATCGAACACATCATGGAGTTGTTCTTCCAATGGTTTGTGCAGAGGAGGGGTTTAGGTAGAAGATGACATTGATTTAGAAAGGGTAAAAGTGTCTTTTCATTAAATCCATCCAACATAATGGTGGGAAGGTAGTTTTATGTTTATTTAGAAATCTCGGGGTATGTTCAAGTATTTTACCCTAAATTATTTAAATAGTGGAGATGTTCTCAATGTATGGCTACAGTGTGTTAGTGTTGTGGGTAATAGATTTTGCCACACTTTTTAATGTATCATGGGGCTTTGATTCGCATATCATATCTTTTTTGTGTCATAGCACATGGGATCTGGTGTTAAGTATTAATGCATGCGTGTTTTCTGAGGTTTTTAGGCAAGGTGATCTTCTCTTATATTTTTGTCTTTATGCTGAGGTTTTTACTAAAAATCTCTTGAGGGATGCATCTCTTCCTAGAAGCTCCATTGGTTACAAGGCGTTTAAGTAATAACCCTATCATCCCGGTTTTACAATTTGTTGATGATTGTCTTATATTTGCTAAAACTACTATACCGATATGTGTTAAAATTCAGGATATATTGATAAAGTTTGCTCAAGCGTCAAGTTCATTTTGCTAGTCTACCATTATGTTTTCTAAGAATATCCATCATAAATTACACAAAGTTTTATCTAAGATTTTTAGAATTCCTTTGGAGTCGAGAAATAACTTATATTTAGGTGGCCTGGTTCTCAATAATACGGCCAACAAGGAGACTTTCAAATTTCTTAATGGGAAAATTGAAAGAAACTTTTGGGTGAAAAACAGAACTCGCTCTCTCTCTTATTGGTAGAATTACTCTTATTAAATCTTTGGCCAACATGATGCCCCCATGAGGTCCTTCAGGGAGCTTAGATGTGATTGATTATTAAAAGACTTAATTATCTTTTGTATCATAAAAAAAGACTCTAGTGTCTTGACCTTGAACTTTTGATTTCATAGTGTAGAAGAATCTGTTGGTTGTAATTCTTTGTAACAACTTACTAGCAGAGTACAGCCATATAAATTTGAATTATTGTCACTCGAGGGCTTTTTCTGTCAATATATCTTAAAAAAGTCAATACTCACTTGAATTTCTTTAGAAGTTTCATTTGTTTGGTATTCGAGAAATTTATTGAAATTGTAGAAGTTGTTGGATAGTTTTATAAAGAAATTTATGTTGGACTGGACCAAGAAACGAATTCACTTAAAAAGGGTACAAGTAGAAAAAAGCAATACCCACTTGAATTTCATTAGAAATTTCATTTGTTTGGTTTTCGAGAAATTTATAGAAATTGTAGTTGTTGTTGGATAATTTTATAAAGAATAGAAATTCATGTTGTACTGGACCAAGAAATGAATTCACTAAAAAAAGGTACAAGTAGGGAAACTTTTAACCATCAAAAGATTCAAAACCCGGCCTTCACTTCAGGAGAGATGCCATCTGCTTATGAATTTAAAATCAGCTTATCTTCATCCTTAGAAAGTCAGATGTCATAAAGTAATAATCTTTTCACATCTTTTGGGACAAGCAATCTTTCCTGTGTGGGCCCAACAAGTGTTTTGGGTTTGTCCATTTGATCTTATCTTACTGTCTATTGTCTAACATCAAAGTCAAACCTGATAGCTATCAAGTAACAGCAACTATGGTTTTCAAAACCGGATCGGACGGTTGGATCGGAAAAACTGGGAACTGGTCATCCATTTTTTCTTAAAACCGTTTTTTCTTCTCTAAAATCATTGATTTTGGTCAGCAAATCGTTGGATCGGCCAGTTAATCATTCGAACCGTTTAAACGGTTTTGACCGTTTTTCAATTTTTTTATTATTTTTTTTAATTTTGTCAGAATAGGCCGGCCGTTTGGATCAAACAATCTGACCATTCGAACTGTAACCGGACCCCTGACCGGTTTAATCACCAGTTCGTTTTTAAAAACTATGACAGCAACTTCATAAAAAATAAGAAAAGGAGAGGAAAAGTAAGGAAACCCTGTATGGGGCATCGATGGAAGGATCCAATGTCTTTAACACAATTCATATGGGATACAGGGGGCTAGGGGCCCATTATGGTTTTGAATTTTTTACTCGTTAATGTTGTGGAACACCCCTTAATTTGGCAACCATTTTTGGCATAATCCGCGTGGTTTTGAAAAATCCAACTTTTGGTTCAAATCAATTCCAACTTTTGAATATAAATTTCAAATGCCTTTGTTACTAAAAACTGAACTCAAAGTCTCTTATACGTAAATTTCAAAGTACCGAAAATGTCAAGTGTATTGGAAAGGTAATTTTAAGAAACGTATCGGAATACGTTTTGGATATGCATGCATATCGGAGAAAAACTAAGATACACATAATTACACTTGGAAACACTATAAATACTTTAATAAATCAGAGTCATTTTGGTTCGGAATCGGAATCGGAATGGTCCATTCCCATAGTCTGTTTGGTTCAGACAGGAATGGGAATGGCAACTAAAATCAGCAGGAATGGGATTTCATTCCCAAGGAGGGGCGGGGAATGGCCATTCCCTCAAATGGGAGAATGCCATTCCAGCAGGAATGGGAATGGGATTCCGATTCCGCCCAACCAAACAGTTGGAATCGGAATAGCCCATTCCGACTCCGATTCCAGACCCCTATTCCTGCAAACAAAATGGACCCTCATAAAAATACATCAACAACACTAAATATAAGACCTCAATAAGGTGTATATACATTATATTAATATATTTTAATGGTTTTATGAAGAAATATATTATAGCTAATTATAATTTCATTAAAAGTCCTATGCTTAACTATAATAAATTATAATTCTTAAGTTTTCATGTTTTATGGGATGAGAAAAACCCAACTCTCCTATCCAACCATAAAACATGCATTGACATAACTTCTATGTGAAAATATAATTAATAATAATTTATTATTCGTTTCCAAAAATTATAAAAAATAAATAAACATTATATAATATATTCAAAAAATAGTTATTAAAAAATAAATTCCAATTGCTTTGTGGATATGATAGATCGTCAATATAATTATAATATATTCAATCATTGTGATCAAATGATAAAATATAATTAATTAATTAATTAATTTTTAATTCTAAAAATAAAAAATAAAAGAAATAATTATTAAAGAAGAAATTTAAATTGGTCTATGGATATGATAGATCATCCATAGAATTATAATATATTCAATTGTTGTGATCAAATGATAAAATATAATTAATTATTATTTATTTTTTTTAATTCTAAAAATATCAAATATCAAAAAAAATATTAATGAAGAAATTTCAATTGCTCTATGGATATGATAGATAAATCCATAGATCTAAAACATATTTAGTCTTTATAGGTAGAGAAAAAAATTACATTTTCAATTTTTTGTTAAATTATATTTTCCCCAAATATCTTCATGAAATATCCATAAATCTACTGATAACACAAAAAAAAAAAAAATTGTGATTTTGAATGTAAGAAATGCAGATCAATATAAATTTAAACATTCAAGAAAAAAAAAAGAAAGCACAAGATATTATAAAAGATTGAAAAAATTTATCTATTTTTTGCCATATTTTTTTCAAAATTTGAAAAATCTTTAAAAAATTAACAATTCACACTTGTTTCTTGCAAACTTTTGCAAATCTAGCACTCTATGAATGAAGTTTGGAGTTTTAGAGTCATTTGGGGGTGAAAGAAGGCTTATTTCAATGAAAAGAAGCTTGCTTTCCCCCTTTATTTTTTTTTTTAGTTTTTGGTCGTATCTTTTTTGTCGATACGCTAACGATACACCCCTAACACGCCCTCGATATGCCCCGATACACCCTCGATACGCCTCCGATATGGGTACGGTGCACATATTTCCATACATATCTTGTATCGGGTTTTCAAAGATACGATATGATACGCTTCATATCGGGTGTATCGTATTAAAATTTTAAACATTCTCACATGACAAGTAGGAAAATTAACCATTATGCTACAACATGTTGCGATTACAATCAACTTAAGGATGTCAATGGATTAGGTTGAGGCTTGGTTGGGTTTTGAGTCAGGTTTGGGTAGATATGGACTTGCCCTAGACCCGACTCATTAACACTTTTAGCATTGGAATGCTTATGTACATGTATGTATTTTATGTATAAATATACTATATATAAGATGGTTTCAATAATCCCTATCCATTTGATTGGGTTGGGGTCAAGGTCGGGGTCAGGTTGGAATAGACCCATGCCAAACTTGATGCATTAACATCCCTATGTAAGTTATTAATAAAACTAGCGGCCCCATTCAATGCACAAGTTTTGTCGAATGAAGTTCAAGCTAAAGGAGTTGGCTATGACATATGTAATTGGGTCGAGGTGGTTCAAATAGTGCAATTTAATCATTGTTTTTCGGTTGGACAAGCTTGGTTATTTTTTATTAATTTGTGTTAATTATTTTGATTAAAATAATGATAATAAATTAATAATCATATATTAATTCTACTTTCATTTTCTAATAGAATTTATTTTCAACAATGTCATTGATGTTTTGTTTAAAATGTCTATTTAACTCTCACATGTATACTGGATGAATACCTTATTTGATCATCATCTAGTGTCATTGGTGCATATTAGGGACGAGGTTAAAAATTTTGATACAATATGTCCTATATCAGATATATCGTATTGTATCGATGGCTTAATAATACACCCCTACAGTGGTTGTATCGGTGTCTAACCTGATTCAGGGGGTAGACCCCAACCTTAGATTGATCCCTCTAAACCAGTTTTAAAGAAAAAAAAAAGAGAGCAAGCTCCAATACAGGATAATATGCCCCTACCATGTATTGATATTTTAAACCTTGATTTGAGACTTGGATGAATTTCCTTATTTTCAATTCTATCCATACACTTTTTAAAGCAATACCAATGTGTCTCTTGTAATTTTCATTTTTGAAATTCTTCGTAATGGTAAAATCATACATTGAACCTAATACTTGCACAAATCAATCCACAACTCTCTGTACTTGTGTAGTATGATTTTAATGTACGTGGTTGTAGAACTGTAGGACCAACTTTTGCATTTTACTCATAGTGAAGGAGTTTTTTGTTAGGTTTGAGCTACAATCAAGTTCCTATTCGAGGGGTTTTAGTATTTAATCATGTCTTCCACTGGTTGACCTTTAGTGATATAGTTCTAGGGATGGCAATTTCTACTCTATCCAATGGGTACCTGTGCAGGTATAAGTAGGGTACGATATTAGGCTAAATCCGACATTTTCTGACCCGTATATTGTTGGAAAGCATATAAACTTTATGTACTAGATGTTGAATTTAATAATATTTTGAATTTTATATGAAGGATAATTGATAGTTTATGTATTTCTACGTGTGTTAATCAAATAATTAGAATTTTTGTTGTTTATTTGTGTTATTTACTTATTTATTGCTCATTATTAAGTGTGCACATGCTTTGCATGTGGAAATTCTAGGTGATGATAATGATAGGAATAATATATCCAAAATTTTATATAAAATTCATGTATTTTTATTTTTATATTTTTTGTTTTTCACTATTAATCGGATGCGGATTGCAAAATCCAAATCTGATTGAGCTGAAAGTTTGGGTATCATTGATAGACCTAACCGCTTGGTTGGACTTTTCTTTTGTAATGTTTTATCTTCTTAGTGTATATTTTTTTTTGTACATTTATAAAAAAAATGTAAGATTTAAAGAGAGAGAATTGAATAAAGTGAAAATTGTAGTTCAAACTATATTTTAAACCTCACAATTAAATAGGGATTAAATTCAAAAAATGGGTATTTTAGTCAAAAGAAAGTTCTACAATATTATTTATATTTTTAATATTAGTGTAAATATGGAGTTATTGATATGTTCAATTTTTTCTATAACTTTTTTATACATTTATAAAAAAAATGTAAGATTTAAAGAGAGGGAATTGAATAAGGTGAAAAAATTGTAGTTCAAACTATATTTTAAACCTCACAATTAAATAGTGATTAAATTCAAAAAAATGGGTATTTTAGTCAAAAGAAAGTTCTACAATATTATTTATATTTTTAATATTAGTGTAAATATGGAGTTATAGATGTGTTTAATTTTTTCTATAATTTTTTTTTATTTCCATGTGTGTAAAAGTAAGATTGTTATTTACACATATTTTTGTTTAATATGATAAATATAGGATATTATACATGTGCCCAAATATTTTTTTAAATTTATGTATTTCTTTTATTTTTGTGTTGTTGTATTTTATTAATTTTTATTATTTAATTATGGTGTTAAAGGTTGACAGATTTTATCCAAAAGTTGAACTATTGATCTTCACTAAATAGGAAAATAATTTCATTTTTGGTTTGCTTTATATTATGTATTTTCATTTTCATCATTAATAAAAATATTCTTGTTTATTACACTTGTTTTTTAATTCGATTAATTAAAAATATCATAAATGTGTTTATCTTTTCTACATTTTTATAATTTTCTATATTTTAATTTTCATCATCAATAAAAATATTCTTGTTTATTACACTTGTTTTTAAATTTGATTAGTAAAAAAATATCATAAATGTGTCTGTTTTTTCTACATTTTTGTAATTTTCTATACTTTTTTATTTAAAAATCTTTATTATCTATTACTACATGGGTTGACCAAATTGATTCGAATAGTTGAATTGTTTAGTCATCACTTAGATAAAGAATTGTTTTGTTTTTGAGTAAGTTTTAAAATATATGGGTTTATATTATTAAAAGTATTGGATACATATCTAATTAATAGCATTTATTAGTGAAAAAATAACTTAAATATGGGATTTAATAAGAGATAATAGGAGTCAGTACCTTAAATACAAGAGTTAATTAGAGGGGAGGTGAAAGGCATTAATTGAAATTACATTTTCAACCTTCATAATTAGAGATGGACCAATTAAATAACAAATGTGGGCATTTTAGTCAAGAAAAGTTCCACACCCTCATTCGTACTTTTTATAATAGTATAGATATATGACAAAAAATAATAAGAAAATTTCCACACCAAACACACCCTCTTTGAACGCGGAGAGGGTTTTGCATTTTCATGTGTATGGAGAATTTATATTCTCAAAATTCAACCTGCTATGGGTTTTGGGGCAGGTACGGGCAGGGTCTAGAATTTACAAAACCCTCCCCAAATCTGCCCCATTTCCATCCCTACATAATTCATTAATTCATTAAATAAGGAGGAAACCCATAAACATATAGGGTGTGTTTGGTGGATCAAGAGGTATTTGTGATAAATGGCAGCCACCAAACCAAATTTCGTGGTTTGGACCTCAGATAATTCTGAAAACTTAGGGCCCATTTGGCAAGTTTTTTTGAGAAGATCTTCTTGTAGCTTTGACAGTCAAAAGGCGCATTGAGCTTTTGACATAAGATCTGAGCAGCCTGAAGACCGTTTGGCAAATACGTGTCTTTCTGTGCGTCGTTTCGAGTCTTTCCGCGTGAGATTAAAACACGAAAGATGTGAGAAGCTTCATTTGGAGCTTCCCAAAATCAGCCCAATATGGACTTCACACATCTTTTCGGCGTCCCATCTTTTGACGACTAGATCTTCCGCGTGCCAAACGGAAATAGACCGATTTTTTGTCTTCCTGGCTTATAAACAGTAAAAAGACCATGGAACTGCTTGAAATTTCAGCCTAGATTGGGTTGTAATGGGGTTCCAACTTTTTGCCCTAATAAATGTTTTATACTTTATTGATTTATTCAGATTTTACATTAATTTGGACCTAAGATTTGAGGAAACCACAACTGCAAAGCAATTATGTCAACGGTACCTTTCATTGGTAAAAGGTAGAAATTGTTACCTTTGAGAACTTGATTGAGGATTGTAATTGGTCTGCCTTCTTGGGTTAGCACCACCACTGGACCACTGCCAGTGTTACATGCAATGGTGACTAGTAAACATGCCTTCTGAGACAATAGAAGATTATTCTATCTTCATCAATATGTTAGATCGAGTAGCATGGCTAGGGTTGATTATGGGCCGTGCATTGGGTCTAAGTAGGGCTGGCAATCTCAATCCCAACCCATTTGACCCACTCAACCCACCCACCTTATAACTCACCAATACCCACCCATTCTAGTGGTGGGTCAATATGGGTCAAATGACCCATTAGGGTCAGGGGAGAAGGGTCAGGGTGGGGTTGGATCAAGGGTTACTCATTGGGTCGATTGACGGTTAAGGGGAAACTAAGAAAAACTTAAAAAAAAAAGGAACTTAGGGTTTATTGTCTCCAGACCTCTCGCTCACTCAACCGAATATATCATCGCAGGTAAAGTAGACGATGGAATACCAAGCCTCTTCGGCTCCTCCCTCAGTCTGCTGAACAAGATCATTGTTGCCAAGATCGCCACCGGTAAAAACTAGTGATGGCATAACAAGCATCGTCTGCTCCTTCCTCACTCCGTCGAACAAGATGTTGCTGCCAAGATTGTTGTCGGTGGAGAACACCGATGCACTAGCAAGCTTCATCCTCCAAGATCTCTCTCTCTCTCTCTCTCTCTCTCTTGCGCTCGTTGGCCCAGTCTTCTTCTTTGGGTTTCTCAAAAAAGAAAAAACATTGGTCGTTCTTCCTTGTGCTACATCCAAAACATCGACAGTAGACAGAGGCTCTCTCTCTCTCTCTCAATCTTTCTTCTTCTTTGCATTTCTTAGAAAACAGGGGTTCTTCCTCCCTCCTGTGCTTGATCTAGAACGTCACAATCTTTTCTGTTTATTCAATTTTTTCTTGTTTATTTTTGAAAAATACATTTTCTTCAATTCTTGATTATGTTGTGTTTTTATTGAAATATATGATCTTTGAATTTTCTGTATTTGATCAAGTTTCAATATTTTTTGTGTTTTTCTATCAATTTCTGTTTATCAACATTTTTATATTTTCTGTTGCTTTTTTAGCAATTTTTGTGTTTCCTCTATAAATTTTGTTGTTTTCTGCAAACTACAATTTCCGTTTTCTTCAATTTTATATTTTTGCAGCTTTTGTATTTTTTCTGCAATTGTTTTTATATTTTTCTGCAATTTATTACATTTTTTGTTTTTTTTTTGCAAATTTCGTTTTACATGAAATATATATTTTTGACATTTTATGTGTTTTTATGCATTTCTTATTTTTATTTAAAAAAATGAACTTTTATGTTTCTTAATTTCAATACATAATTATATATTTTATGAAATTAAAAAAAAATGGAAAGTTAAAAAAAAAGTTAGAGGGTCAAATGGGTGGTTAGGGTGGGTCAGGGTCAAAATGGGTTGTGACCCACTCTGACCCACTAACATGGGTGACAAATGGGTTAGTGGGTCAGAATGGGTGGGTTGGTACTCAACCCTCACCCAACCCAACCCAACCCACGCATTTGCCACCCCTAGGTCTAAGTCACTTATTAAGTTTTATGTATAATATTGTATATTATATAATAATATATTATATATATCATTTTATAATATTGATATACAAATATATATATAATATTTATATGTATATATAAATATATTTAATATATACATGCATAATATATTGCAAGACAGGCTGGAAATGATCACCCCTACCTATGCTTCCCATGGTTAAGTTTTAGCGTGTTTAGACGAATGGTGGCAATTGGATATAGCCACACAACAATGGACAAATCACTGTGAATGCTTTGTCACATATAAGGATGTCAGTGGATTGGGTGAAGGGGCAAATCCACACTAGCCGGATCTTATCAGGTTAGGCTTTGGTCAAGGTTCCGGTTATGGTGGACCTTTGCTAGCCCAATCTACTTAACATTGCAGAACTAAAATACTTGTATAAATATTGTTCATTGAGTATAGGTGTAGTACATATAGGATAGATTAAGTCAGGTTCAATAGACCTTGTTCATTTGATCAGGGTGGGTTAGGTTATGATTGATAGGGGTGCTCGTAAAAAAACCAAACCGAATTGAAAAATTCCATTAACTGAACCAGTTTGGTATCTTTGAAAAATCGAAGGACAGGTTCAGTTTTCGATTGATTGGATTTGGTTTTGATTCAGGGATTTTTAAACAACTAGTAGTATCGGTTTAGTTTCAAAAAATAGCCGATGATTCAATTAATCAAACCATAAGCACCCCTACTGGTTGGTCCAACACTTTACCAAATAAAATAGTAGGGAGTCAAATAAAATTTGGCTTAGTTTCTTAAATGGGGTAACTTTTTTAGAGGTGAATAGGTAAGAAATAAAGAAAAAAACAAAAGAAAACATAGAAGAATGACACCTAAGTCTCTATTCCATATTGACAAGTTATGAGGTTTGGGATTTAGGATTTTAACTTTTACCTTTTGCCATTTCACATCCCTTCACAGCTCAATCTCATCCCTTTATGTTGTCTTTTCAAACTTAGAGATAACAATTTTCCTCGTCTTAATTGAATACCGAGACCTATCCACATGGTGTCTTCAAGATCACCAGTTTCAAATAAATTTATTTCATTTTTCTTGTATATAAGGCTGTAAGATCCCAATAGAATGGATAGCATTTTAGTCGCCCTCATTGTATACCCATCTTCCTCACTGGGTACCCTGCCCCCACTGATCAAAGGTCCTAGATCCACCACTGTAAATAGTGTTTGAATTTAAAACATCACATGTTGAAACACCAATAATATCAAGCACAAGTTAAAGAAATGAGTTGGGAACTTGGGATATGTTACACTTCAACTATTACATGTGTATATTTTTAGCATAAAACACACAAACATACTTACACAGTTTATTCATTAATGAATGTGCCTAGATAACCTCCATTTTATTTTCTCATCTTAACCCATTATTAAGGCTTAATAGTTTGTTTGGTTCACTACCAATTCTGGTAAAAGGATTGTGGAGAAAAATTTTCTTAAACATCGTGCAAGGTTTGAAATATCAACACAATACAAAAATGATACTGGTTATAGTATCATTATCAACTTTTCATAAGACAACATGTGTCATAGTTGGAATGGGGAAGTTTCACTACCAGTTCTAGTAAAAGGATTGGAATTTAGGCTCAATTTGGAAAGAGTATAAATACAAATAAGTACAGTATAAATACATATAAAATAATACAAAATATAAGGTTTTACACTCTACATATTTTTATTTGTACTCCATCCAAACTGAGCCTTATGGTTGAAATGTCATGTTAACGTTCTTGCTTTAAGGGGGTGAAACCTAATAATTTTAGTTGAAGTGACTCTCATTATATGATGTGATAATACATATCTCTCACCAATCTGTATTTAGAGATAGAGAGATAAATCAATTGACAGTTATTGTTTTTCTTCTCGTTCCCATGTACATGAGTTTCTTTTAATTTCTCTAGGTTCTAGAGCCAATTCTAGCCATTGGAGAAAGAGTCCAAAAGATGAGTGAGAGTGTGGTGCAGCAATTTGCAAGATTATTTTCATAGGAGGAACAAGTCAAGGTAGCAAGGAAAGAGGATGTTAGGGGACCAAATGATTGGAGAAAACACAGGGCTATAAGAGTTTTGGGAGAGTGTCTGGTTAAAGTAGTAAGATTGAAAGAGTTATTAGTTATAGGAGAGATCGGATTCAATCCTCACAATACTGCTCACACTGTTTGTGCAGTCCCTTGCAACCTTACATTGGGAATATCTGCAATCCCATGCAACCTTACATTGGGTATATCTCCATACGTGTATGCTTTCTTTCATGGGAGAGTGCTCACACTGCACAGCCTTTCTATTGTTCTAAATGGTATAGTGGGTCAAAATTTTCATCATGGAAAGGCCTTCATCAATGGTGTTCTCTCTCTTTCTCCTTACCTCTTTATTGTAGGCATGGATGTGCTCTCTAGGGCAGTTGGTTTTCAGTCAAGATTCTCAAGCCCTCCATGAGTTACTTTAGGGGGCGTTCTTTTTTTGGATTTTGAGAGGGGGGAAAGTTGGTCAATGGGATTTTGGTTCCCATTGACCAAGAATCACATGTTCATTTTTTAGATTAATGTGGGGATCAGGGAAAGTTTATTTTCCTGGGTATATACCCATCTCCTAAGTGGGTAAATAACTTTTCCACCTAGGAGGAAAGTTGCTAACACTTGAATAAGACAAAAATGCCCCTTTTAATAATGGATTTTTATGACTAAAATGGTCATTACATTATTTACCTAAGAAATAAAAGAACATGGTTAAATGCACTTTACCTGGGTAAGTGTTTCTTAGGAAAAACTTACCCAGGTAATTGCATTTACTCGAGTAAGTAACTTACCGAAAAGCGAATGGGGCCTAGGAGGAAACATTTGCAAAATTAATCATCTCATCGTGATCGACTGATTGTAAATGATATCCTCATTTTTGGAAGATGTTTTATAGATGAGGTCTTTTTGATCCGAGGCATCCTTGATATTTTTTGTCAATTTTATGGCCAAGAAATTAATTTTGATAATTTTTTCTTTTACTTTAGTAAGAATATTCACATAAGGGTGGAGTACCAATTCTTTTAGGCTCTGTTTGGTTTGTGGGATGGGAATGAGAAAAAGGGAATATTCCAAAAATATTCCTTTTTCTCTCATTTGTTTCAAGGGAAATAGGGGGATGGGATGAGAAAAAAGTGGGATGCGAGATCCCAAAATTGTGCAATCGGGGTCGCACCAAAACAGTGCGACCTCAATGAAAAAACTTAAGAAAACTCGAGTTTCCATCTCCCTCCTCATGTAAAGAGCATCCGAGCGGATCATCGTCGTCAAAGTTAGAAGAGCACAACCATGCCAAAGGCAACAGTGATGACATCGTCAACATTATCGATCACGACCATTTGAAAGTTTAGGTAATAACTTTTGGGGAGATCATTCGAGATGAAAAATAGAAGGAAACGTTTGACAACGGGAAGATCATTCAAAAGTTTAGGTGGAAAAATGCTTCAAAGCAAGTTTGAAACAGAGACCCAGGAGTTCGAGTAGAATAGAAGGAAGCATTGAGCTCTTTGGTTTCCGCGTAACAGTTTTTTGGAGTAAACTATCAAAGAATAAAATCATCAACCATCAGTTCAGGGATTTAAAGGAATTAAATTTAATTAAAATAATAATAAAAAAAATAATATGTCTTAGAAAGAAGGCCTCGAGGCCATACAAGTTATGGTAGCAATTGGGTATAAACAGATAGGTTGAAACTAGAAGAAAAAGAAGAAGAAGAAGAAGAAGAAGAAGAAGAAGAAGAAGAAGAAGAGAGGAGAAGGAGAGTGGGAGAGGGGGGAGATGAAGGGGGTAGTCGTCGCCTCTATTCGTCTCGAATGAAGGAGGAAGATGAACAGTGCCATTTCGGTCCCCCTTTTGTTGACCCCGTACCCAACTCACAGGAAGATCATTTACACTTTCCCATCCTATCCCATCCCATATAAAACCAAACAATGGAAAGTTAAATTTTTACACTTTTCCATCCCATCCCATCCCATCTTTTCTTATCCTACCCAAATCTTCCCACAAACCAAACGGAGGTGAGGAACCATTTTGATCCAGGTCACAGTGCTACCATTCTCAGGACTTGAATTCCAAAGACGACCAGCTGGTTTGGATTCATTTAGTTAATGGAAATCTTACTACAGTGGGAGCCTATGAAACTCTTAAACTGGAGGAAGCTCAAACTTCAATGGTGGTTAATGCATTTGGTTTAATAACATGGTGGGATGAATTCACAATATGCTTCCAGTAAGAAAAGAGTTAGCCAAGAAAGCTTGACTAGATGATACCTCGTGTCTCCTATATATGTCGCTCCAGTCAAGAAACAATGGACATATCTTTGTGAATCGCCATACCATGAGAGCTACATTGGCTTCTGGCTTGGGATGAAGACTGGGGGATGAAACTTTTCTTCAAAAACTGGAAGAATGGGCTGACATGGAATCCAACTTTCATGTTAAGAAGGTATCATTGTTTGCCAAGTGTTGTATCATGTATTGGCATATATTGAAAGCTAAATGCAAAGCTGTGATAGAGGAGGCCCCCTTTTCAGAAGATAAGCAACAGCTCTCTCTCAAATCCCCTGTGAAATTACTGATCGAGTGAACATGTAGGTGGGTGGCAAAGGTCAGATGATCAATTTCTGAAGCTTTATTTCGATGGAGCAACACCCTCATCCAGTCCATGCAAGTGGTAATGACACCTATTGAAGCAGAAGCTATGGCCTTACTAGAGCTTAAAGTTTGCTAAGTTGCTATCTATAGATATTTCTTTTTTGGGAGGGGGATTTGTTAATAGTCATTGAGGTTGTGTTGGGGGAAAACTTTAGACCCCTGTGGAAGATTATTCAAATCATTGCTTACTGCAGAGCTCTCATTACATCTTTCACCCATTGCTTGATTGTTTGCATGCCCAAGTCTGCGAGCGAAGCAACTCATTCTATTGTTACTATTCATACCCAGACTCGTATGCCTGATTTCTTTGTCTCTTGCATGTAAAAGACTTGTCTTCGAGCAGCTAATGTATTTTCCTGGTTAGGCTTAATAAAAATAAATTACAATATGTATTTATCGACCCAAAACGTTTCAAGTAAGAACACCAGTGGTATCAAATGCAACCTTAATCTGCATCAACTTTATCAAACATGTATTCATTGTGGCTGATATATAATACATCACACCTAATTGTATTCCTTACTTGTTCATTTATTTTTGTTTTCTGCAATATGTAGTGACGTGCATATATTTGCTGCACTTATTTGATTTACTTGTTTACATTATTTGTTTAACTGTATCTTATTTTACTTAAAGCAGTTGCTTAGTTTACTTATTGTTGAAACATTTTTACAATTGCTTTATTCGCACAGACACACACTCTCTCTCTAAGTCTTTTAAACCTTCTATTCAACTGCATTTAGTTTCAATCTTTTGAAGAAGGCTTAAATCTAAATATTTGGGAAAGTTTTTAAATCATACCCAATTCGTCGGGGTCCGGATGTAGTAGGCACATTACGTAAACACAATAAATGAATATATAATAGTTGTATGACATGTCCCGATTAATATAACTTTCATCCAAACATTTTTGTTCCATTAGACAGAAATTATACATTATTTTATTATTTTTGTCAAATTAATTAAAAATAAAAGCAATGAAAAACGTAAGAAATCTGAGCTGCTGCTTTGACCTCTCTTTAACTTTAACCTCTCCAAAAACCTCTTCCAACATTCTAGATAAATTATACAAACTGACCACTACCATTTGTACGAATAGATGAAAAGGTCAAAGTTCAAAGGAGGAAGGTTAAAGCAATTGTCAAGAATTACAAGGGGAGGTATAAGTAGTTTACCCTAAAATATATCTATTCTTATGAATTAATACATAAACGGTTGTTTGAGCTCAAATTTAGTGCTCATGATGCATTTGTGATATTTATGTGAGCTTGCTGACATAGTGCATATCCTAAACACTCCACATCATGTGTTTCCTAAGAATATTCTTAAAATTGTCCTACTCTTAACAATACCAATACCTTGAACCTTGACATCAATGCAACCCAAAGGGCAGGTTTTAGATGTTATAAATTCAAATGATTAATTTTATTTTATTGTGGGAGATTTAAGGCTCACTTCTCGGTTTGGGAAGAGTGTAAATACAAATATGTCCAGTACAAAGCCTTATAATATAGCAATTTAAACCTTATATCTGTACTGCACACATTTGTACTTGTATTCATTCCCAAATTGAGCCTAAAGTCTTAATGATTGAGAACCCAGGTCAAAAACGACCAAGGTTAAGCTGAACAGTTTAGCTGTTCAGCGGGCTGTGGTTAACATTTTACGCAAGTATTAAATACATGGAGCCCGCATTTTTTAGTGGGACCCATGAATTTAATACATGGAGCCAGTATTAAATATCATTGGTTCCACAGTCCGCTGAACAGTATGCTGTTGGAAGTGCTGGGGTGGTTATTGAGCATGTGGGACCAGACAGTTTGTAGTCTTGATTTCATTTCAGATTGGGAATTTTTCAATTTCCCTTGTTTTGAAGTTTGCTGATGGTAATGTTTGTCAAATAACTAATGTGTATGGCCTTAATGACCGAAGTCGGAGGGAGGAATTTTGAGAGGAATTGGCTGTGGCTAGGGGTAATCTTTCTTGTCCATGGATTATCGGCGGGGATTTTAATGTCACATTGTCGGTGGATGAGAGAAGTTCGGGTGGGAGAAGATCGAGGGAAATGGTGCAATTTGCGGAGTTTATCAACAGATTTGAACTTCAAAACCTGTCTCTTTATGGTGACATGTTTACTTGGACCAACAATCAAGATCTTCCTACCCTAGTGAGGCTGGACAGGTTTCTGGTTACCTCTAATTAGGAAGATGTTTTCCCGGAGTTTAAGCAGATTGCTCTTCCTATGCCAGTGTCAGATCATAGTCCAATTCAGCTGGTTTGTGGAACTAGAATGAGCTAAAGTTCCTTTTAAATTAGAGAATGCTTGATTTGAGGATGCTAATCTTGTTCCTTTGTTGAAATTAGTTTGGGAGGAGTTGCAGGTAGAGGGTACCAGTTCATTCATTTTGACAAAAAAATTGGGGGCCATCAAAGCAAGACTAAGGATTTGGAAGTTGGAAAAGAATTTGAATTCAGACACAGAGAAGAAGGCTCTCTTGAGTTTCATTAAGGAAAATAGATACAGCTGAAGAACTTGGTCCCATAGCTGAGGAGCTCAGATTAAAAAGACGGGAGGCCAAGTTGAAGTTTGACAAATTGACAGTGGTGGAAGAAATTAAATGGAGGCAAAGAGCCAAAGTAGCTTGGCTGAAAGAGGGGGATAGGAATACACATTTTTTCACAAAATGGCAAATGCTAGAGCTAGAGCTAGAGCTAGAGCTAGAGCTTCTGTAATAACCAGAATGGAGGGGGAGGGCAGGGTAGGTATCTCTGAGACTGGTATGAAGTTTGTGGCATTTGATTTTTATAAGAAGTTGTATAAGGAATCTTGGTCTTTCAGACCTTTTCCTTTTAACCAGTTGAGTGAGGAGCAATCTTCCCTTATTAAGGGTCCCTTTTCTGAGGAGGAAATCAAAGAAGCTATCAAGTTATTGGCTGATGAGAAGTCTCCTGGCCCCGATGGTCTTCAAATCTCTTTTATATTAAATGCTAGGATGTGGTGAGACAGGACATCATGAATGTTTTCTGGGATTTTTTTGAGAGGGGTTCTTTGCAAAGAAGCCTGAATACTACTTTCATCACCCTTATTCCAAAGATTGAAGGTGCAGTCAATACAAGGGATTTCAGGCCGATTAGCCTTCTACATAGTTTTCATAAAATCCTAGCTAAAGTGCTTGCTGAAAGATTAAAAGGAGTACTTGGTAATGTCATCTCAAACAACCAAAGTGCTTTTATTCTGGGTAGACAGATGCTGGATTCGGTGCTGATCGCTAATGAACTCATTCATTCAAGGAAAAATGAAGGTTCACTAGGTTTGATCTGTAAACTTGACATTGAAAAGGCCTATGACCATGTTAACTGGAGATGTGTGGACCTTGTGCTTCACCAGATGAATTTTGGGCAGAAATGGAGAAATTGGATTGAAGTCTGTATCACTTCTCCAAAGCTCTTAGTCCTAGTAAATGGGCAAGCTGCAGGTTTCTTTGATAGTTCCAAAGGCCTTAGGCTGGGAGACCCCTTATCTCCTCTTCTTTTTATATGTGTAATGGAGATCTTGACTCTGTTCTGTAAGAAGGTTGCAAGCTCGAGAGAGTGGGATGATTTTGCAATTGTGCCGGGGGGAGAGAAGGTGGAACATTCTCCAATTTACAGATGATACTCTATGTTTTGTGGATGCCTCTCCCTCTCAGGTGGAACTAGTCCTTGGGATTCTATCTTGGTTTGAGTGATAATAGGGCTAAATGTAAATTGGAACAAGAGCCAAATCATCCCAATTGGCCAAGTGTCTAATTTAGCTGAGTGTGCTGATTTTTTGGCTTGTTAGATTGGGTCCCTCCAAACTAAATATTTAGGTCTCCCATTAGGGGTGAGTGGTGGTTCCTCTGCAATTTGGAACCCAGTTATTGAGAGATTGGAAAGGAAGCTGGCTTCTTGGAAGACAAAATATCTTCTAATTAAGAGTACTCTCTCCAATTTTCCTATCTACTTCTTGTCTCTTTTCTATATTCCTAAGAAGGTTGCAAATCAGATTGAAAAACTTCAAAGGAACTTCCTTTGGAGAGGCTGGGAGGAGAAAAAAAGTGCACTTGGTGAGTTGGGAGCAAGTTTGCCTCCCCAAATTAGATGGGAGGTTAGGTATAAAGAAGCTGAAGAATTTTAACTCTGCTCCGCTTGGTAAATGGATCTGGAGATTTTCTGTAAAGCCTGATGCGTGGTGGAGATCTCTCATTGCCAATAAATATGGTGTGAGTTGGAGGAATTGGAGAACTAGGGATCCTCCTCCTAACTAGGGTAATTCTCTATGGAAAGGGATAATGAAGACCTATTCAGATTTGGGCAGGGGAGTCTCAATTAGGGTGGGTAACGGTAATAGGACCAAATTCTAGAAGGACCCTTGGTGTTCTGATGTTCCTCTTGCTGAGTCCTTCCTGCTCCTATTTCAATGTGCTTCAGATCAAGAGGCCTCAGTTGCCGAGTGTTATAGCATTTCGAGTGGTTCAGTTCTTTGGACTCCCTCTTTTCGCAGGAATGTTTTTTATTGGGAGGTGGAAGAGGCAGTGAATCTCTTGTAATGTCTCCAAAATTAAGCTTTGGATTATAATTTGGACGATAAATGGCTTTGGAGGTGGAATTCTGATGGTCAGTTTTTTGTAAAATCCCTGGCTGCTTTGATAGGAAGGGTGGGCCTGATTTCCCAGCTCGGCAAGTATGGAATCCAACCAGCCCGTCAAAAGCATGTTTTCTAGTTTGGACTATGGCTATAAATAAATGCCTTTCTAAGGAAAATCTAGTGAGAAGGGGCATCCAGGTTTCAGACTTGTCTTGTAGTTTATGTGGTTGCAATGTTGAATCCACTGATTATTTGTGCATCCACTGCCCATTTTCTGCTCATTTGTGGAATCATCTCCTCAACATTGTGAAGGTTAGCTGGGTGATGCCAAGGTCAGTAAAAGAGTTGTTAAACTGCTGGCAGATTAAGGGTTTGAGCAAGAAAAGGAAGATTCTCTGGAAGCTGATTCCAATTGTGGTTATCTGATGCATCCGGACCGGGAGGAACATAAGGGTTTTTAATAATAAGTCTCTTGGTCCGGAGGACCTATCTGAGAAGTTAGTGGGCAAGCTGGTTTTGTGGCTGTCTGTGACTGCTGAGTTTAGAGATAGGTAATGTGTCAGATGTTTTATTTTCTGTTTCTTGATGGTTCATGTATCTGCTGTTTTAGATCAGTCAGTCTATTCTGGGACTGATCTCAGCCTCCTGTGTGCATCTCTTTCTCAATAAATATTACTTTACCTTTTTCCAAAAAAAAAAAAAAACAAGCACCAGAATTACTTTACCTTTTTCAAAAACATTGCCCAGAACATGGAGAGTGGCTGGAAGATTGTAGATATAAGCAACAAACAAGCACCATATCCACATCTAAATCAGATCTACAATATAACCATGATAGGCTTGAGGAGACAATCTTCGGTTACCCCTACAGCCTGGTCCATCAAGGGGCAACCCCGTTCCAATGTCATGCCCCTTGTAGCAAAGAACCAAGGGACCTGACTAAATGGCCTTTGGAGAAAGTCACTGAACCAATCAAATATTGAACATCAGAAATACTCGACCAGTTGCTGAGTGCTCAGCACCATAGTTCTAAGAAGAATAAAGCAATAACATTCAACAGACTCAATGCACTTTCCATTGTCTTATTGATTCACTGTTCTTTGGTGTAGCAACCATGACATAGTTCAGATAAAAGATATAAGCATTATGAAGTTCCAATGTAGAAGATTAACTGCATATTAAAATGTCAAATCCGCTTGAGATCAAAGAGGGCCTGGGAAAGTTCCATTCTCCCTCTGCTCATTCCATCTCTCAATCTGCAATAAAAAAAATAACAATAACTAGAAATGCTGAACTTCATTGTCTTCATTGTTAAGATATTGCTGTAATGCACCATGGAGAAATAAAACAACATGAACGTAGACGCTAGATAGGGCCATTGCTTGGTACAATGGTAAAATCTCGGGATGATAAGTGTGAGAACATGGCTTTGAGTCCAAAACTCCACTTTGTGCAAAACAAGGCTCAAAAGGTAGGTCCATATCCAGTCAACCCCTCCCAAGAACCCAGATAGCTGGAAGCAACAGTGAGTAATGGCCTTATTGATTAAAAAAGTGGGTAATAGCCTCTTAAGGTAGATGCTTGATGCCTAAATAAAGGGTGGCAGATTTTGAGGAGAGACATACTCAGACACACAAAAAAAAGGAATCAATATACCATGAAATTAGGAAAAATATCTTTCCAAGACACCGCACTAGTTGCTCGAGCAAGGATTTACCCACCCTTTGTTAGGTATAACTTGTGCTCTAGAAATTTTGGTAAGGATTTGGGAACATGTGTGGATGGGGGTTTACCTCTTCTGGTCTAGGGTCTGAACTTAATTAGGACTTGGGGTTTAGGTGGGGATTTGGAGGATCTAATATGGACAATGTTTTGGCTTTGATTCAAATTCTACAAATGGTTGTCTTAGATCCCTCTAAGTTGGACTCTTGGATTTGGACCCTCTTCTCCTCTGGTTCCTTTATTTGCACCTCATTCTTCAAAGCCCTAATACAACATTCTTCTAGTCCTGAGCTTTCTTTCCCTGTTAAAGAAGTGTGGAGGAAATCGGTGCTGACATGGGATGGGGCACTATGCTGGGAAATAGTTTTGGAAAGAATTAACACTTGCGATCAACTTCAAAGGAAGAAGTATTTTTGGTGCTTGCCTCCTAACTGGTGCATTCTTTGTAAAGCCAATTGTAAGTCTTGTTATCACTTATTAATCTCCTACCCCTTTGTTTCTTCTATTTGGGTGGACACCCCCACCAAGGCTACAAACCCTCTTCAACTCCTCTCTACTGAAAGTTGGACAAAGAAGAGAGGTAGAATATTGTGGCGATTTTGGAGTAAGCCCATTCCACCCAAAATTCAAGCTCTGTGTTGGGAGGGTTTTCTTGGAAAGGTGAACAGCTGTGACATGCTTCAAAAGAGGAGGCCACATAAATGCCTCTCCCCTCGTGTGTGCTATCTTTGTTAGGAAAATAGTGAGCAACTATCTATTGGATCAAGGCCTATAGGGGTTGGCGATTCAATAAGGCTGAGCTACTAGCACTACTTCAAGGAGTTTACAAGCAGCAACTTTTTTGGGCATCTATCCATTGGATCATGGCCTATAGCCTTTATTGAATCAACAGATCTCACAAAGATCAAGTTAAATTCGAAGAAAAACCTCTCCTATTCAACCTCCAAGTATTTAAAATGTGACTCACTAGCTAAACAAGGAGTTTACAGCAGATACATATCGTTCCGACAAGAGCACGATACACAGAACATGTAAAAATCAGCAATTCTGTTTCTTTTTGTATGTATCGCACCGATACAGGCCCATATTGGGCTGTTTCAGCACTGTATCGGCCAATACAGGCCCAAAACAGTCCCATACAACCTGATACTTCGTGCCGGAACACCTTGTATAAGCTATATATGTTTGTTCAAAATCTACCACTAGGTGCCTAGATACAATAATTTTGTTAATTATTTCTATATTTAAGTCTAATTTTTCTTTCATTAATTAGTTAATTACTCCTATAATTTAAGGAACTTCAAAATTTTAAATTTAAATTTTAGCACCTAATTCGAATTCTCTCATTAATTCCATTAATTAATGATCTTCTCTATCATTAATTTCATTTTGTTAGTATACAAAAAATGCAAACTTTAGCAATAGCAAGATTTGAACATTGGTCACTAGATTTTAACAACCATAAGTTCACCACTAGGCCACACCCATTTGTTTGTTATGGTCATATGTTTTTTTTTTATTTTTAAGTAAATTTTCTCTTTTCATAGTGGATATTTATTAATAAACACTAGAAATAATTATTAAAATTTATATACTAATAAATATTAAGATAAATTGATGTATACACATTCACATTTTAGTTTTTTTTCAGTTTTTTCATGTTTTAGTTATTCCATCATTTTTAATGGTTACCACTTACCAATTGTACCCCGATATTTCGCACCATATAAATCATTAAATTATGGATTTTTACATTTAAATGACTTATTTACAATCATATAAAACTTGTAATTATTGTTGGCAGTATATTTTTAGGATTTATTTGAATTTCTTAGCATATTTATGTGTATCTTGATTTTTCATTTGCATCTATGCATATCCAAAGTGTATCCCAATATCTCTCTTAAAATTGTCAATCCAATACACCTTGGGTTTTCGATACTTTAAACCTTGATTGTAACACATTGAGTAGTATCAACTGTGTTTTTCTATTTCTTGTAATTTGTACCTAGTTCTCTCTCTAATTAATAAAATTAATCTTTCCTTGATCAAGAAAGAGGGTGTAAAGGGTGCAAATGGACCAGATCATGATCTGATATGAATTCAAATCTGATCCTATTTTTCCAAATTCAGATATCACCCCGTTAGATTTTTAAATCAGATTGAATCGAAAAATAGGATCCATTTAGACTTGGATATCCAACATCCTTGGCAAATTCAAACTCAAATTGATCTTTGTGAGATCCATTGGATCATCGGATTGAATCGGATATAGGATTTACATTATTGGACCGAATTCGGAGTATACCCCTTATCCAAATACGATTCAATCCCTTTTGCATCCCTGTGTAAAATAGAGGTCAATGAGAAAACAAAAATTAAAAAAAAAAAGGAATGACAAAGTAGAGAACTAAGCTCTAATTGAATTGGCTCATAAAAAAAAAGTCCTTGTTGAATTGATTCAAACTGTGAATTGTAAAAATTGGAAACCTTGGGATTTATGATTGAAATAATGAATCTTATTGTAAACTGTTGGATTTTGCCAACTATTTCATCATTCCTCTTTCTCCTAGCAGAGGGCTCTTCTATGGTAGAGTGCATAACTAAAGGACTTGTTTACTGAATTTCCTCACACTCTCTTAATTTTCTTTGGGATAGTACTGCTTTGTTTTTTAAATAATAAAAGTCAAAAAATTAGAAAAATAACTACTTTGTAATGATTCATAAAATGAACTAATTTTTATCAGAAACAGTAAGATATTCATGACATGGCCCTTCTAATACTAATCCAAAAAAAAACATGGATCCTTCTAATCCTAATATAGGGAAGTACAATCTGCAATGAAAAGCCCTACACAATAAACTGATACTGAAGAAAAATCAAGTTGGATAGTAAATATATAACTTACCCATTCACCTGGGCAGAGAGAACGATAATATCTAGCAAACCTTTCACATTCACCAGACTCCTCACCTTTTGCTTGCAAACACCTGTGTTTTATATCATAAGTTAAGCTTCTTAATTATTTCCACAACAAGCTGTTTCGAGAAAAATAGAATGCATAATATGCAAGACCAGCAGTAACACAAAAATAATTGCTCAAACATGAAGAAACCAACCTGTGAAATTCAATGTAGCGAGTGAAACAGTGCCTGGTTTGATTGGTTGTGGGGAAACGAAAATCAGCTGGTGCTGTTTTCAACTCAATCTATGAAATAAATCGATCAGATAGTACCAAAGTAGATGAGAAACAAATATTGCTAAAAGCTAACCAAGAAAAAAATGATATTGGCTTTTGTGGAAAGTTAAAAAGAGTAGTAGATAAATATTGTCAGAATGCATGTTCCTCCATTTCCATCAAATGAAAAGGCAAGATTTTGTATCCAACTCAATCCAAGAAACAAAATCCATAAGATAGTACTGAAATAGATGAGAAACTATATTGCTAAAAGCTAACCAAGGAACAAAATGATATTTACTTTTGTGGAAAGTGAAGAAGAGTAATAGACAGATATTGTCAGAATGCATGTTCCTCTATTTTCAGCAAATGAAAAGGCAAGAATTTGTATCAAGAAAAGAAGTTATAGAAGAAAAAATGTGGTAGCCAAATGGGTTTAAGAAAGAAGCAATAAAACAATATAATTGTTGGCTATCAGTATCTTTTTCTGTCCCTTTTCAACCTTTCTTTGACTTCTCTATTCCTCATCAATTCAAATAAAAGTAGCAAATACATAAAGTAAACCATGGACAGAGATGGCATGGTTATCATATACTTTAAACAAAGTTTGTACTGGTTGATTACCAAAAGTAGTTAACTTTGCACAAGGTTCGCATCATGGTGGTCAAGGTGTAGGAGAGAGCTGCTCCACCTTGGCACAAGGGTTTTTCAAAAGAGAATATTATTAAGGGAAAACATAAAAACCTCCCTTGAGTTTTCTGACAATCATAAAAACGTCCCCTATGATTCCGCTTTAATAAAAATCTCCCCTATAATTCTGAAAAAACATACAGTGACCTCCCTTCCATCATCATCTCAGACGGGAAATGTTGATAAAATACCATATTTACCCTTCAGACTATTCATTCATATGTCAGAAAAAGATTCAAAAAACACTGTTCAATGTCTTCTTCCAGACCACTGAAACAAGGCAGCAGCACTGATCTCTCTCTCTCTCTCTCTCTCTCTGCTATTTCTACCTACAACCCGTAACCATAAATTGGTTTATAAATAAAAGAGATTATTAAAGAATATTAAAAAAACACTGCATTGGCTGAATAAATTGAACCAGATCAACCATAAACTGAGACAACTATAATGGTTGAGAGAGAGTACTCAAACAGATCCCTAACCAGCTTGGGGTGGAGCATCTCCTAGTTGAAGGGGACTCTCAGGTTGTATCAAGGTGGCTTCTAAACACAGATGCTACCATTTGGGGCTACAAAGACCTCATCAAAAAAGTAAAGTGGTTAACTAGTAATATGAGAATTGAGGTAAAATGGGTAAGCAGGTCAGCTAATACTATGGCTGATTCTTTGGCCAAACAGGGGGTTTCCAGGGAGGATTTTTTTATGCTACTTTGTAAGTTGTTATAGTATATTCGAAAGTTGTACTTAACTAGCTTGGAGAGGTTGCATCTCGTGCCTCTCCTTGGGGACATTGTACTATTTTCCATTGCTGATTAATAAGTTTCTTTCAATTATCAAAAAAAAAAGAGTACTCAAACAGTCTAGAAGCAGAACAGAAAAGAGAGCAAAACAGTAAAAACCTCCTTCATCATCAAAGCCGAAAGGAGGTGATACTGAATTCCAGTTTCTCGTATTCAATTTGCAAATGATTTACTAATTTTTTTAATGGGGCTGACATTGAGAAGGTAGAAAATATAAAGGTCTTGATTAGAAGCTTTGAAAGAATTTCCAGCTTGAGAATCAACCTTGAAAAAAGCTGCATAGTAGGTGTTAATTTGGAGAGGGAGGCTGAGGCAATTGCAAAGTGCTTAGAGTGTTCCAACGAAGAGTCCTACCTAGGCCTTCCATTAGGGGCAAACCTTAGGGAGAATAGATTCTAGAACCTGGTCATAGAAAATTTTGAGAAGAGGCTAGCCTCATAGAAGAAGAATTACATTTCCTTGAGTGGTAGGCAGTGTTTTAAAAGGCATGGGAGGCGTACACCTAGAGGTGTGCCTCCAGGTGCGAAAGGCATGCTAGAGGTGTACACCTCATGTGCCTCATGCATATCTCATATAAAAAAAAAAAAGAAAAAAGAAAGAAAAAAAAAAGAAGGGGAAGGAAAGGAAAGGTTAGGGAAAGAAAAAGAAAGAAAGAGAAAAAAAGAGGAAAAGAAAGAAAAGGAAAGGAAAGGGAAGAAAAGATAAGGGAAAAGAAAGTGGGCCGGGGGCGGAGCTCCCAGACCCCCAGCCCCTTTTCTATGCGCCCAATTTGGTTTTTTTGTGTTAGGGTGCAAAAAGTGCTATTCATCTTCATTCTTCTTAATATAAAGGATTTTTATTAAAAACAAAGAAAATTGAGATCCTCCTCATCCCCCTCCTCTTAAGAAGGCTTACACCTTATGTTCTGAACTATGCCTCATGCCTCTAGGTAGAAGAACACCTCCGCATTTTAACACATTGGTGGTAGGATAACTTTGATTAAAGCCACTCTAGCTAATCTACCTACATACTTACTGTTTGTCTTTAGGATTCCTCCTAGGGAAGAATTTAATGAGAGAATTTTTGTGGGAACTAGGAGAGAGCAAGAAGGATCACTTAATTAAGTGGGAGATCATGTGTAGGAGTAAAGAGGAGGAAGGTTTAGGGTTAGGAAATGTGGTATTGTGGTTCAAAAGAATTTCAGCATTGTTGGGGAAGTGGTTTTGGTGTTGGCCCTTGAAGCGAGAGAGACTGTGGCATGAAGTAATGTTAAGTGTTCATGGCTTTTCAAAGAATGGATGGGATGCTGGTGTCTCATGGCAGGCTACTTTGGCAACGCCATGGAAAGCAATTCACAGTTGGATGGGATGCTGGTGTCTCACGGCAGGCTACTTTGGCAACACCATGGAAAGCAATTCACAGTATCCTTCCTTGGTTTCTCAGATTTTCCAAGTCTCACGGTGAATTGTTACCACTTGCTAATCCCCTAGTATGTTATTGTAGAGTTGTGGGTTTGGCTCTTATCATTGTTTGTATGCAGGTGGAATATGCCAACAGAAGTAAGAATGCTCTTTAACCCTTCTTTATTCTCCTTGCCTAACAAAAGAGGAAGAAAGAAATGCTAGAATCTTTCAAGAAAGGACAAGCAATCAAGAGTTAAAGAAGTGTGTGCTGAATAGGGTAATACATTGGTTAAAGACTTTGGAATTATTTCACAATTTCTCTTTTAATGAATTTGGAGGAATTGGCCAGCTAGCTAGATGTTAACCTATAAAGAAAGTATTGGCAACTTTTGATTGAAGTTAGGAGTGAAGCAACTTTTGATTGAAGTGGATTCCAAGGTGGTGGTTGGGTAGTTGAAGATCCTAAAGCAAGCTTGTGGTGGTAAAAAATCAATAAATTTAAATGGCTGACATGAAACATGCATGTGAGATTATAGTGGGTGGGGAGATCAACAAATGCTCTGGCTGATAGGTTGTTCAAGAAAGGGACAAGAGGAGAACAATTGTTTTGGGCTCAGTTGTAATTTCTTATTTACTCTTTTTGTAATGTCATCTATTTGGGAGAGGCTACAACTCGCACCTCTCCAAGGGATGCTTGTATCACTTTTGAATCTCGGAATTAATAAAATTCCTCATCACATATCAGAAAAAGAATAACAATAGAAATAACACCCAACTGAAATAACACAATAAAAGCTCAACAGATGAGACAAAGACCAAATTTTGGTCTTCCAAGCTTTGAAATGCCTGAAAGACCACACAAAAAGACTTGCCCAATGCCCCCTTAGTAACTGAGTCAATCCAATTTAAGAATATACCCAAATTGGCTTAAAAAAACTCTCTATAGCCACATCAGGAAATTCCTGAAGTGCTAGCAGCCTATTATCACCCATTCCATGATCATTATCCCTATGTTTCTTTCCTTCCAAACACCCCAACTGATAGCAAATGGGACACAGTTCCAGAAAAATCTTCCCATTTAAGCTTCCTTGAATGCTTGACTAGTCAGAATAAAATTACCTTAGAACAACCACCTGCACCCTAAATAAAGAAAAGAAAATTCGCCACAGCATTGCCACCTCACTGCAATATATGAAAAGGTGTCTAGAACCTTCTTCACTTACCATGATAGTCAATATGGTCTCTAGGCATCATTGAGGCAATTCCTAGACCTACTATCTAGGTGATCTTGTCTGGGGACTACACCGAAATTGATTTCCCAGGCTATCTAATTGATGCACAGGGACAAGTCAATTAACCTTTTCTTTTATCATCCAATCATGTCAGTTTACTTGCACTAACTCTTTTTACAAAGGCAAAAGCTTGGCTCTAGAGACACAGGACTCAAAACCAGTAACAGTATAAATTATTAAAACTTGTTAAGGCAAAGCTCAAATATCCCTCCCCCCAACGTAATGTATTTACAATTTATCCCAAAAAAGTTGTTGTCTATCGACCCTTTGTTTGAATAGGGTATCCACCAAACTATTGGCTGACCTTTGTACCCATTGAACTGTTAATTGTATATTTCTTGTAACTTGTAAGCCATCTGAAGCATCTAATTTCATTTTTATAAATCCATAAGGCCTTGTTATCCTTCATCAGCCAACTAACCACCACTTTAGAGTCTCCTTTAATTATTAGTCTCTCCACTCCCAGTCTCCCATTTCCATAACCTTTTGCACCAAAACAGTGCAGCCATAAGCTTTGTCTTGATTGAATCTCCTTCACCTATTGGTCCAAAGTACATTGCAAGAATGATACCATCCTCATCCCTTATTACTCTACCCCCCCCCCCCCTGATGGCCCTGGATTGCCCAAGCTACAACCATCAATAATCAACTTCAGCATTCCCCAACTTAGTGGTGTCCAATTTACTATTTCCTTTGTCTTCTTAGAGGAAGAGTCTGCTATTGCACCCCAATTTCTCAAAATATCATTAACTGAGAAATCTGAAAATAAGTCCATTGTTTTCACCTAGTTTGTCACTTCATTGTAATGGTTTCAATTATTGCCTCCTTGCTCTCTGTTTTTCTCCTCAAATATCCTCGCATTCCTTTCCTCCCAGATAGTCAGTCCAAATTAATGCCACCTTTGTGCATCTCCACATTATTCAACCTTTTCTCTTTGGCTGCTTGATCATAGTAGCCTCAAACAACATGTCCAAGCTAACAAGAGGAGTCCACTTGCACACAAAAAGAGCAAGAAACCAATCCCCAATTACTATAGACGAATAGACTAGAGATTAGTAAGTGGTAAGAAATTTCACCATTCCATCTGGCACATGATACACTAGTTAGGGTACAAAAGCCAGCTGGGTCTCTTTCTTTGTAAAAGATCACATGTGTTAATGCCTCCATGGAAGACTTTCCAATAGAAGACAACAACTTTAGGAGGAATGAGAACACTTCACACTTCCTTCATAGGAAAGGACAGCAAAGGAAGGTTGGAACTGCGAAGGGGATTGAACAGGGAGGCAAAAGGAAAACCACCTTAGGGCCCATCCACTCTACTAGAAGCAAAAAACACCTCATCAAGGATATGCAAAAGTCTAGAAACCATAGGAATTTCAAAGTCCCTATGGTTTCATCTAAGGCCCAAGTTCCAATCAAAACCCTAAGAAGATGAGAAAGGGACAACAAACTCAACAATGGGCTTAACTTTAAGGGTAGAGGTGGAAAAGAGAGAACTAAACAAGTCTTTCAAAAGGTGACTACCAAATCCAGAGATCCTCCAAGAATTTAATTTTATTGTCCAAGAACAGATCATACATGATATGGTTCAAGAACATAGGGAGAAACTTATGAAGGGCTTTCCAAGATGAAGCAAGAGTAGCTCTAGTAGATAATTTGCCATGCTAGCCCCCATCCATAAGCCCATGAATACATGTTTTTTTATCAGCAGAAGAAAGCCCATGCATACTAACCACAACCTTATGCTACAATTCTTCGTTCTCCAACGATAGTCTATGGCCCCTTAGTTTGCCATGTCCTAGCTGAACATGATCAAGATCTACCATTCAAAGGGCCTTTAAGATTAATTGGGCACGAAATCAACATTAATACTGAAAACATGTTCTAGAACAAATATTTGGAAGGTTGTCAGAAGTGCCATTTAAACTCTAAAACCTCTGAAAATGATGCACACATTAGATGGTCTAAAGACATAAAGCCACATGTTGGCTGCAACCTACCCAATGATGAATCCTAGACTTATGCATATCTATAGAAAGGTAAGTGGTGAGGCCATGAGGGCCCTCTGTTGGTTGCAACTTGCGGTCCTATGTCCAATACCCAAGTAAACAAATCCCTTTTAAGAATTTTAACCTGACTTGTTAAGTGAGGAAATCACTAACATAATTGGTGGCATGCACCTCAAGTGGGTTTAGAAAAAAAGTTAGAGAAAACGTTGGAAATACTTAGAAGGATTAATCAAGAAATTTCAAAATGAAGAGAAGATATGATGCACAGAGGCTTTGGATTTGGTAAGAAGAATGAAACAGGAGATACAATTTTAAAATTTGTAATTGCTTATTATATGGCAATAGTAAGCACATATCTTAAAAAGAAGTATGAATGCAGTGTTTTAAAGGCACAAGGCGCAAAAAAAGCATAAGGACCAATTTGCGCCCGTGACAGAAGGCGGACACGTACCTTTTTGAAGCAAGGTGCAAAAATACAAAAACAAAATGCTAAAAATCAAAAAAAATGTCAGAAAATTCAAAAACATGCCAAAAAAATGCAAAAAAAATAAAAAATATTAAACATAATATTAATAAAATAAACTTAAATTTTAAAATAAATGTTTTAAAAAACCTATTATCTAAAATTAAAATACATAAACATAACATGTAGAGTGTATTCAAATGAGAATTTAAAAATAAAATCAAACATATAAAACATTTTTGAGCATGTAAAACCCACAATCTCTTTTTTCCACAATTGCATTACTTCAAGTAGCTAATGTGACGTAAAACATATTACATTCCTGATTCTACAAGCTGCCTTTGTGCCACACCCCTCAAGGCAAGCCCAAACAAGTCCATGTTAGGGTCTTAAATTCTTAGTTCTCACACAAAAAATAATGATTTTATAATTTTAATTGCTTTTAAGAGGATATTTTGGTAGGATGAATGAATGAACAACATTAGCAAATAGGGTGTTCTTGAAGCTTCAGTGAGCAAGCGAAGCGAGAAAAAAAAAAAGAAAAAAAATGTCAAATTTTCAAAAGGTGCACGCCTAGGCTGAGGCGCAAAGCACATCAAGCGTATGCCTTTTGAAAGGGCTGCACCTAGGACCTAGGCAAGGCGCATACCCTAAATGCGCCTGGCCTGTGCGCCTAGGCGCGCCTTTTAATTCACTAGATGAATGTATGCGCTTGTGCGCCTAGGCCCTAAAAGATTTCCTTCTTAGGAGAACAAAGTGAATGATGTGCAAGGATTGCAATCTTGGTAAAACACATGTGCAAGAATTGCAAACTTAAATATGTGCATAATTGAAGAGAAGTAGAGAAGAAAATAGGTGTCCAAGAAATGGGTGGGTAAAACTAAAAGGAGGAAAACTAACACATGGTGAATCCATTCGGGCTCCAAAATTTCCTACCAATTTTGGTAAAACACATGGTGAATCCATCTAGACCTGAAGCCTTAGATCTATTCATAGAGAAGACTGTTTTCATTATTTCCTCTTGAATAATCTAACATCATAATCCATAGATGGCCAATCAAAACCCTCCATTCTCAATATATCACCCAAAGGCCCTCCATTAATAGATTTGAAATGCTCCACAAACATTCTAGCCATCCCTTTTTAACTTAAGATCACTTCACCATTCACTTCCAACTTAGACACAAAATTCTTTCTTTTCCTTTTTTGCATTACCATCACCCTCTTTGATCCATTTGCCCCTTGATTTTTGTCTCCAACAAACCCCTTTTGTAAAAAGAACTTCCCCCATTTCCTTCTTCAATTTCCATCACAATTCTCTCTCCTCCTCGCTTAGATGTCCTTGAAACTCCTCATCTAACTACTCGATCTAAGAGGCTAGATTGATCTTTTTGTCCTCTATTCTTCCAAATGGTCCCTATCCACTCCATTATGTTAGCTTTTAGCTTCTACAATTTTTTTGTGAAAGATCATACCTTTCCACTTTATTCCACTTATTTCTTCTCTCCACCACTCCTCAACCTCATGAACAAAATTTGAGCATGGGACAACCACATATGAGATACCTGAAAGGGGTAGAGCCACCCAAAAAATCTTCGGAGCCTATTCTAATAGGACAATGGTCATTTTGACTAGAGGCCAGTTCATTATCCTTTTCCTTTGTTGGGTCTTGTCGGGGTGGTGTATTCAAGTGAGGATCATCCATGCATTCCAAGGACATACCTTCTTGCATACCCCTATCCGAAGTGGCTCCTCATTGTGTTTGGTAAGGTGTTTGCTCCCTGTTCTGTACACCTTGCAGTCATTGAGAATTTGGTGATGGTCCCTCCTCTTTTAGGCTTACAACCAACTCCCCAAGTTTGTTAGCTCACTCCCCTTCCATCGAAGACATTTCTTCTTGGCCATTAAATGTTCCCAACTCTTTTTTTGTTGCAGGCTTCTTCCTCATCACCTGAGAATAACAATTCTGTGTTGAAGCTGTCCATTTCCTACATGTCTAGGTACTGACGATACTAGAGCTCTCGTTAGTTTCTGAGTCACTTTCATCATCACACTAAATCCAACCACCATCCTGCTCTTATTCAATGCTTTCTTCTTTGTGCCTTGAGTACCTCAGGGTCAAGGTAGGCCTTTCAGAACCAATAGGTAATGGAGAGTTGGAGACTCTAAATGCAGAAATTATGGCATTGCTGCATGGTCTGGGGCTTGAAAACTGTTAGAACTCAGATAGGCAGAGGTAGAAATGGACTCAAGGTTGGTATATATATATATATATATATATTGGATCAATAACAGTAAGCTTTATTAAAGATATGAAATTTTAATTACAAGAGAGAGGAAAGGAAAAAAGTTTTAACTCCCCACCAGCAGATTGCATAGAAAGTAGAATTAGAAATTAGTCCAAAATAAAGAAACCCTATTCACCCCTTGCTTAGCTAACCCATTGGCAAGTGAGTTAGCATTTCTTTTCACCTAGCTGTACTTCACCTCAATGTCCCTAGTAAGCCATTTGAATTTTTCCCTTTCATTCCTATAGATCCACATGCTACTGTTATCTTCCTTAAGCAATGTAACCACCACCTCCGAATCACCTTCAAGGGCCAATATTCTGATGTTAAAGTCTCTTGCTTTTTGGATTCCTTCCAGAGCCACAAAGATCTCAACCCTGAGCATAGTTGTCAAGGCGCCTAGGTGATCCTGGTCACCTAGGCGACCACAGGGCGCTCAGTCGCATAGGTGACTAGGCGGGCGCCTAGGTGATGGAATTTGAAAGTCTAAAATATATATCCTAAGCTACTTTATTGGTTTTCTATACAAACCAACATACCTGTGTGCTAGCTATTAGCAATAAAATCATTCGAATAGAACATAAAATGCCATAGCTAGCATCCAGGCCAACAAAAATGGGGGATTGCAGATAAGAAAACACAAACTAACCCAAGATTATAAGCCTAAACTCAGTCCATTTGACCACAAATCTTCACTATCTATTTACCAAAACATTTTCGGCATTTTTCACACGATCCACTCAACCATACTTATCAAACAAGATTTCCACCACAACGCACTACCCAAAAATTATACAGTTGTCCTAAAATATTAACTCCCACTAGATGAAATCTCACCAATCTTATCAAGATTTTAAGAATCCTGATCAGTTTATCAATATAAAACAAATGTTTTATAACAAAAGGCGAGAAAACAAGCACACAAACAACCAAACAGATGAACGACGATCAAAGCATACAACGAAAACAAAATTTCAATTTCTTTTTCGTTATCTGACAATATTATCTTCGCAACCTAAATCATGACTGAAAGATTGCATTGGTTCGAGAAAGAAAAGCCATAAAAATTTAATCTTTGGAATATCATTCGTTCGATTTAACACACAGAAAGGGAGGAAAGAAGGTTGTGAGAAAGAAAAACCCAAGGCCAAGACGCCATGCTTGAAAATGAGATTACCTCGTCCGCCATCTCAGATCCAATCGACCACAACAAAGAGCTACGAACGGGGAGAACTACGAAGATCGGTGGTTTTTTGACGAGGAAGAGGCGAAGAGCCAATTTAATATTTAGGCCAAGAGAGTTGAACGAATCTCTTTTGGCCTCTTGGGTTCTCGCACGGTTCTGTTCATACGTGCGAAGGGTTTACTGGCTTACACTTGTTAAATACCAACCAAATCTCTTTTGGCGT
This sequence comes from Nelumbo nucifera, assembly GCF_055504915.1. Taxonomy (NCBI): domain Eukaryota; kingdom Viridiplantae; phylum Streptophyta; class Magnoliopsida; order Proteales; family Nelumbonaceae; genus Nelumbo; species Nelumbo nucifera. Next base: position 27,540,254 of record NC_142656.1, on the reverse strand, counting down.
TTTCTTTCCGTTTGACCAATCATCCACAGCCATTTTCTGACCGAGTTAGCTCCCAATTTTAAACGGGCTTAGGGGTGCAAGTCGGGCGGGCTTGATCGAGTTTAAGTTCAAGTTAGGCCCAATCTTAAGAGTTGGTCTTAAGGCCCAGGCCTTGACCAAGCCTGAGGTTAAGCCCTATTTGTTAAACTCGAGTCCAGCTCGCAATAAAATTTGATGGACTTAGGTGGGATGATATCAGTCCAGGATTAAGTTGGTAGTTCATGATATTTTTCTATATATGCATGTAGTCATGTATACATGGAGACATGCTCGGGTTAGAATAAGGTCAGGTTGGGTTTGGACATGCTCAACCTACTTGAGGGATGGTCCCAAGCCTAGCCTAAAAAATAAAAGGGTTAATTACTTGTATATATCTTGAATTTTTAAAATCAACTTATATGTAACTTGTTGAACTTTCCAAAGTTAAGTATAGAAAAAAAATAATATTAATTGTTCATTAAATTTTCAAAATCTGCCATTCTATATTTTTGTTAGGGAAAAAGGAGAGAGAAAGAGAGAGACTCCTCCAACAATTCCAAATCCAGTTCCTGTTTCTTTCATCAAGAAAGAGATGAACCGTTTTACCACCGAATAACATTCATCAAATGATAGGACTGATAGACCCTTTGGAGTAGCTGAAGAATGTGTACGTGCATTTCATGTGGAAATTTTAAATTATAATAACAATTATTATTATTATTATTATTATTATTTAATTTTGTATTCCATTTTTGTCATAAATAAAAATAATTTTTATTTAATATGATGAATATATAACATTAGAAATGTTCCCAAATGTTTTCAAAAAAATTATGTCTTTTTTGTAATTTTTTGTGTTTCATCTTTTTTTTAAATATTTTTTATTCAATTATGACTTCATTAATTTTTTTGAAAAGTTGAATCATTGATCCACCATCTAGATAAGAAAATATCTATGCTTTCAAATCAGTTTTAAATTATATATTTCATCTACATTATATAAATAATTTTTACTTATCACACTTAATTTTTGTTTGACATAATTAATATATAATATTTTATATATTCTTTTGATTATTTATACTTTTTTTATTTTTTAAAGATTTAGTATTTAACCACCATATCATTGATTAATCCATTTGACCCAAACCACTAACCCACCACCCAAAAAGGAAAATATTTTGATTTCTAGTCTGACATTAAATTTTGTATTACACTTCCATCATTGACAAACATTATTTCTCATGTATAAATATTATTTTTGTTCAATATAATGAATTTATAATATTAGAGATGTACCCAATATTTTATTTTTATAAACATATAGCATTAGATATGTGTCCAAAATTTTCTCTATTTACTTTATTTTTGTGATTCTTTGTATTTTCTATTTTTAAAAATTTATTATTTAACTATGACATCACTTCATTTCTAGGTTGTTTTAAATTTGATATTCCATTTTCATCGTTAATAAAAATACTTCATACATTACATACTTATTGTTGTTTAGTATAATGAATATACAATATTAGAGATATCCCAATTCTTTTTATTTTTTTTGTATTATATATTTTATTTATTTTAATTTATTATTATTTAATTATGGCATACCACACAATATTTTTATGTTTTTATTTTGTCATTAATAGTAGTGTAATAGATACTATTAAACTATATTATTCATTTTTGGGAATTTTATACTAGCATCTTTTTTGTTTGGAATCAACCCACATAGAAGTTAGTGGCATAGTTTTAAACCCACCCTTTAGGATTTTAAAACTTGAATTGATAAGTACGAAATAACTTGAAGATTTTATCCTGTTGGCACACGAGCAATCAATAGGACTCTTCTTCTTCATAAGACCAAAACAAGGGCTCGACCCTTAGATAAAAATCACTCTTATTATTATGAACCCTAGGGAATTACCCTAGAGCTTATATTTTTTTATTTTAAAAAACTCATCGCCTAGGTGACACAAGTGCTCACCTAGGCGACACAAGTGCTCACCTAGGCCACTAAGTGACAAATCACTTCCCTATCACCCTTTGGTGAGATCACTTTGGCTGTTCAGAAAAAATGTTTTGGGAGCCTCTACACACCTTAGCTAATTCAGGTCCTTGTTTGTCTTTTCAACTAAAAAAAGTATGTGTGTAAATACTATTTTACCCATACTCACTCTCAGGGTGTTTGAACCATTTTTGCTCAAGGGGGTGTTCTCTTTTGGATTTTAAGAGGGGGGAAAGTTGATCAATGAGATTTTGGTTCCCATTGACCAAGAATCCCATGTTCATTTTTCAGGTTAATGTAGGGATCAGGGAAAATTTATTTTCCTGGGCATCACTTAACCCATCTAGGTGGGTAACTTTCCGACCTAGGAAGAAAGTTGCTAACACTTGAATGGGTGGATTTTTATGACTAGAATGGTCATTACCTTATTTACCTGAGAAATAAAAGAGCATGGGTAAATGACTTACCTGGAGGTCATGGGTACATGACTTACCCAAATAAGTGTTTCCCAGGAAAAACTTACCCAGGTAACTGCATTTACCTGGGTAAGTAACTTACCGAAAAGCGAACGAGGCCTAAATGTAATCCTATCTCGTTATGTAGGGATAAGAAATCTGAAATTTTGTTTTTGTTTTTTTTGTTTTTTGTTTTTTTACAAGAGAAACAGGGTGAGAGAGCGGGGTGCATGTGAGGCCCACTGGCCATACCAGTGAGAGCCTGTGGATCTATGGGTTTGATCCCACACCTCTTGCAAGAAGGGTGCCATGCGACCATCTCAACCACTGGGAAATGACAAGTTCAGCAATGCAGAGGTATAGCATGAAACTGACTGTATGAATGTCTTCGTAAACAACCCGAAAAAATTGAACCACTGCTACAAGCTATAACATGGTAAATATAGAAAACATCTTAACACAGCCATATTATCTTACAGTAGTCATCTATATTGTCAACTTCCCCTTAATCTGCAACTTAAAAGAAAATTAAACAGCACCAAAGACCTGGCTCTAAAAGTTACTTTGATGTTTGATCCCTATGACAATCACCTATATATGCATATCAAGATTACATAAATGCACAAAGTACACTCATGATACAACATGCCCTAAATATCAATCAGGTCCTTTCATTTTGTTTTTCATTTTTTCTTATATGAAAAAGGAAATGACCAAAACCCATATGACAATTTATATTTCTCTTCTCCACTCCAGCTCGGAATGCTAAAGGTTGAATGACAACAGGGGTCTTGGCTTACCATTCTTCTTCAAGATAGGTACCATTTGGTAGATAAAGTTATTCAAACACCATGGCAATCATAATACCATCTCTTGGGCACGATCTTTGCCCATAGATGATTGCCATTTCTAAGATAGCCAATGAAATGTCACAGGATCATGTGCCAAAGTTAGCAAACAGCATGCCTCTCAACTGTAGTAGGGCCTGAAAGCTGCAAAAGGCTTGGGTTCCTGCCAATGTCATAAAGAATTTAGGCTTCCATATGATGAATCAGAGATTGTATGAGGGATGCTTATACATGAGGATTCATCATCATTAACCATCTCTGCTGTCAGATCTTCATCGGAGATGAACCCATCTGATGAATGTTGACTCCCATTTAGGGGATAGGCAGAGAATGATCCCCAGGAATCATCCTCAGTTGCGGAACAAGAGCTTTCCAGGCAACAATTTTCTGACTCTGTATCGTCAAATTCTTGCTCTAAATCAGACCTAATTGGTATGTCTGCATCACAATATGTATTACTCGGAATGCAGCTATGATGTCCTATAGCATTTTCATATTGGTACTGGTAGGCCTGACTATGATCCTGAATTGGTTGGGACATTTCTGAACGGAAATTATTTTCATGTGCCAGTCTCGCAATTGCAACTGCAACTCCACCAGTTACTGAATCCGAGGGAACTGCCGCTTGACCAACTAGTGCCAAATATGACCCAGTTTGGTTTGACACATGACAATCACTAGCTGTGTCAATGGATCCTAATGATTGCTGAGCCGTACCTTCCAGTAGTCTAGTATCCTAAAGAAGGGTAATTAACAATTCAAATCAAGGGATAAGAAATACGATTTCCACCATTAAGTGAAATATATTCTATTTTAATCATTTAGAATGAAATCCAAAATCAAACCTCAAAGAACCAAAGTAAAACTAGCAGCAGACCAACCTTGATAGATTGCCATATAGCTTCCATCATCATAATGTCTTCAAGATCTACTCCAAATTCATCATACCTGCAAAAGAGTAGTCAGTAAATACAATAATGCATTCCAGAAATCCTAAAGGAAATGGAAGCCAAGTACATACGAAAACTTATTCAAACAGAAAACTCCAAAATAAAAAAAAAAAAAAGTCATAAAACATGGAAGCTAAGTACATCCTAAATTTAATTGTTATAAAAGAGTGGAGATGGTGAATGAAACAAGAACAATTAACCCCATATTGAACTAATCATTCAACTACATGCCAAGTGTTATGGATGATACTCTGCCTTAGGCCAGTTCTGAAAATAAGCAACAGGTATGCACATGGTCTAATCAGGAAGAATGGAACTAACAGAACCTGGGTCAAGCTATTACCAACTTGAAAGCATGAATAAAACCAAAGGGACAATATGAGGCTCAATATACACTGGACCAAGCCCAGCCAAGAAGTAGGTCTAATTTGCTCACCATCTCAGCTTTGCAGAACTCCCTTGCACTCAACACCAAGGACCGAAATATCAATATTCCAGATACCCAAAGTTGGGTATTGGTGTGTGTAGATATCACCGATACACCTCTTGCTTTTTTGTTTTGTATTTTTTTTTTATTTTATAATCATTAGAGGGCTGGAGGCCCACATTTGTAAACTTTTAAATTTTACCAAATCATTTTGAATCGGTGTATCCATCTGTATCTGGGTAAACCGATACATATATGATATGCATATATTGACAACACAAGTTGATGACAGGGAATTGGGATGGTCTGGGGGGAGTCAAGCACCTCCAGACAGGGGTCCAGCTGTCCAGGGCCCAAATGGTATGTGCAATTCATCTATAGTTCCATACAACACCTGCACAGGTGAATTTCTTTTATATATGTTTTACTCTCAGTTGTAAACATATTAGGAACCCTAAGAAACCTAATTCAGTGATCTATATATACTAGCTTGTTTCACTAGAGTTGTACTGAACTGAGAGTAGTGGATTTCACAGGGATCTTCCAAGGACATATGCAAAAAAAGAAATATTGAACCATGTAAATCTTGTGTGTTCTCTGTATTTGTTTTCATTACTTATAATTTCCTTTCATAACATATACTAATAAAGTAAAGGTGATACACAGGCATACAAATACAATATACAGTGAAAGTATTAAAAACCATTAATCTAGACAAAAGAAAAAGGCTAGGAAGCATAAAATAAATGTCCAATTTTCAATTGAGTACAACAGGGACTTTATTAGTGATCACCACATTATGTATACCAACTGATGGTGGCTCAGTTGGTAGGGTCTCCGGCTCATTGTCATGGAGACTTGGGATCAAATCCCTCTGCCACCAAATTTGGGGGTAGGGGTATCAATGGACTGGGTTTGGTCTGGACCCTATATGATTAGAATGGATTGGATGGTGCAATAAGACATTGGATTGGACCAGTCCAGAGTTAAAACGCCCAATGTGTTTTTCTGTTTGGAATGTACATAGTTCAATTGTCCAATGGTCCGTCCAAATTCCACTGACCCAATACACAAAACCTGAGTGTTTTCTGCCCTTTCTCGTCTTAAATTTTGAATTCAATAAAAGATATGGATTCCCTCTTCTATTTTCTTCCGGACCATTCATCCTCTCTCTCTTTCTATCTCTCTCTCTTCCTTCTATATGCCGTTTTATCTCTATCTCACTTTCTTTCTCTCTCTTCTCTGTCTCACTCTTTTTCTCTCTGTTCCATTCTCTCCCCCCTTCTTTATTGCTCTCTCTCTCTTGCAATTCTTTTTTTTTTCTATTCTTTCTGTTTGTTATTTCAGTAGTTTTCTATAATCTTTATTTTTACTTCCTAGCTTTTTAATTTTTATTTTTCTGTTACTTTTAATTTATGTTATTTTCTGTAGTTTTCTATGATTTTTTTTTTTTATTTTAGTTAGTCCAGTTCATATAGGACCAAGACTATTTCAACCCATTTGCATTAAAATGGATTGGATTGGAGCTCTTAATTGGATTCAGATTGGATCAGATTCAGACCGCATGTTAATGGATTTAAATCAAAGCAGATCAAATTGGACAAAACCTGGTCTATTAACACCCCTAGTTGGGGGTTATGGGTATGGGGATGGCCTACCCCCTAACAACTTACAAACTTCCAACAACAGGAATAATAAAACTCCTTATTACTTGTCCAAAAAAGCAACAACAATAAGAAAATTTCAGCAAAATCTGAAATACCACAAGCCTCTTATTTAAATATGTGATGCTTCAACATATTTTTATCTTATGAGAGAAAAGGATTGACAAAATTTTGGAAGTGCATCTCAGAATGAGCTTAAGTCTTCCTAGGTGGGAACTAATATCTCATGCCTAAGCCAGAGCTAAAGACAAGAATTTAAAATTGTAAATCCCTGTGAAAAATAAACACATCTAATATAAGAGATCCTGCAAAAGTTACGAAGGCTACAGAATTGATGGCAACTCCAAATCCTAGGCAGGATAGTTGGCATATTTAGGGACAGTGGGTCAACATTTTTCTATAATAACCATTAACAAATCAATCAACAAGATTCAGTTATCCATCTAAAATACCTCAAACATCAAAAATAGATTCTTCAATTAGTATTCCTATCACATATTGAATGGACCCAGAAAAAGTGAGGAAAAGAATACCAGGGTTGCTGAATAATTTTCATGGTAATTAGAATAAATTATTAGCAGAGTTTCTTCAAACACACTATTAATCAATTTATACAGAAACTTTAATACTGTAAAAACTTAATGCCATAAAATAGAAGAAAAAGAATATAATGAACCTTATATCCCATACACTTCCAGGAGATCCAGCAACCTGGATTCCCTGACCCACTAAAGATAGATCTCTGTTCTCTATGTCCTGTAATCTACCTGCTCATTCCATCAAAAAAAGCTTAGTTAAAAAAATATGGAGAGAAATAATGAGAGTTGCATATCAGTGGCAGTAAGCCATTATGGCATCCAACTGAAATATGTACAATGTATCATAACTGAAGAACAAGAGACGCACCATTCAACGATTCCCTGGAGCCAATGACTGAAGATTGAACTCCCAAAGAAGAGGAATTCCGGTTGTTTACAATGACCTGATCTGAATTTTGTGATTCTAGCAACTGCATTCTTATTTTGGCCTCAATAACCCTCTGTTCTTCCTGAACCACCAACAACCCAATGCATGTACATTCAACTCCTCAAACAGATAATACACTATAACTATCTGAAACAAAAGAGAATCAGAGTTAAGGACCCATACAGCTTGCTCAAGGCCCTTTTCTTCTTGTGTCCTAGCACCACGGTATTCGACGGCATAACTTGGAGTTTTGCAGAATGGGCACCTTTTGCCAGCTAAGGATACAATCTAAAAGAAATGAATAATTTCCGTTTTTAGAAATCACACAGGTATAACCTTCTCAACATTGAAAAATTAAATTACAAAACTAAAATCCATTATTCAACATGAAAACAACATAAAAATGACACATTAACCAGAAAGGATTCAATTTTCTCAGACTTAAAATCATTAAAGTAGGGCTGAAAAAAAGCCATGCATTTTATAATGGTTCCTCAGAAACCACAGAGAGCTACATGGTTCAGTGTTTTGGGAGCTAAAAGAAGTCTTATACCCATGTGTTCAGTTAAATAAGTGGATAGTTTTGTTTTCCATGTATTACCTTTGTATTGTATACATATGCCAGAAAAACATCCATGAAGAACACAATCCTGTCAAGGTCAAAAGGTTAAAACCTCCATGCCTATTCAGCATTTTGTCCTTTAGGCTTGTGCTTGATAAGAGTGCAAATATTGCACAGTTCATGAAAAATTCAAAGTTAGTTTTGGTTTTGCATTCTTACCAAAATGGTTTTGGTTGTGATGGGTACAAACATGAATTCGAAAGATTGGACTCAAACTTTTTAAAATGACCAATTTCGAGTGCAAAGTTTGCATCCATTTTTTGGAAGCAACCTTTGCTCCCATTTTGAATGCAAACATATCAGAAAAAATATAATTTTTATCATTTTCGGTACACAAATGTATGCTTACGAAATACTAGAAAAACTGAACCAGAGTACAAATTGGCTTTGGTCCAACGTTTGTACTGTTGCCAAATGCAGCTGTGGGCTTTCTATATCGGTATTTTGTGCTTTATAATGTTGTCTTCATCCCAATTTATTTTTCCATTGTCCTTTTAATGTTGCAACAGATATGATAAAAGTAGCATATGAGTAAGTTCAGTATTTCTTTTGGTTATTAAATACATTTTTAGCCTAGATTGTCCAAGACAAAGTTAGTACTATCCATGCAAAAATTACTAGGACTCTACAGGCTTTCCAATGGTGAAAGATTATCTGATCTTTTCCAGCTGATTCATCAGTCTCCATTTGTAATAACTACTTCAAGTAAGGATTTTTATCTCAAGCAGCAGATATGTCATTATATGAATTTTCCAACCAAGCATAGTTTTTTCATTAATCTAGCTATTCAACTTTGCTTGTATTTGATTACTTTCTTTCTTTACTCAAATAATCCATTTTAGATTACTTCCAAGTTTATAACCCAAGTTTTGAGCAGGTTCGCCATCTGGGAACCCATTTACATTATAATCTACAAAAGGGTTCAGTTTCATTTATTTATTACTTTTCAGAAGAACAGAAAATTGCCAGTTCTCCTCTAACAGAAGCAACCCCCATTTGTACACAAACATAGAAGATCAAAAAATAAACAGAAGAACTCAAATGCAGAATATCAAAAAAATAAAAGTAACCAACCGCCAACTCACGAAAAATAACCAACAGACAAAGAAATAAGCAATCCAAGCAATTATGATTTTAAGAGGATACTGAGGAGAATGCATAGCATTTGAAGGCCTCATCTGCAAAAAGCATTCTGCAGTAAAACCACACAAAGGAACACCCAATTAGACATCAAACTCAGTAAGATAAAAATAAAAATAACAAACACAGAGAGAGAGAGAGAAAGAGAGAGAGTTCTCGAAAATCCCAACGAGAACGCCAACATACCGGTGCAAATGCCCTTCGTACAACATCTCGACCGATTCAAACTCGGATAATACTGAGAAAAAATACAAACCCAACACCAAAACCGCCACAGTATTAGCAAAAAAAACCACTAAAACCCTTTTTTTTCTAAAGAAAGGAACCAGCAGGAGTTATTACGAAGAAACAAATTGGGCATTCTTCAAGATCAGGATTATTAGACTCTTCGATGCCATCAAAGCAAGGCGCGAGCTTTTGAGATAGAATAAGCTTCCGAAGATTCTTGTAGTCGACGTTGGACTTGGCGCGAACGAGCCGCTGCGGCCTCGTGAACCGCTCCTCGACCGTACTCTTCCTGCAAATCCGATTCCCCATCGATGTTCTTCATCGGTTTCCGTTTCTTGTCATTTCTTTATTTCTTCTACTGGTGTTTGGTGTTAGGGTTTCTTCTTTCTCACACCCCATTTATTCATGGGTTCTTTAACCGTATTTTAATTTTCTGCAGAGACGCAAAGAAGCGGGGAGAGACTAGAGAGAGAGAGAGAGAGAGAGAGAGAGAGAGACCGCTCAAAGTAAAGCAAAGTAGACAGCTTTGATCTTCTATGTTTCGAGTATTGAGTATTTGACGGGATAGTCCTTGGCATGTTGGTGACATGGACGTGATTAATCCAATTTCCAACTGGATCTATCTTGTTTTGTTTTGCTTCCCGGAGAACGTAAAATGATTTGTTTGTACTAGTACAATACAAATTTACCCTCACTATGACATTTGATCCTAACGGAGAATGCCAAAAATGGTCGGTAGATTGGACATGGGCTTTTCTGAATGATCCCATCGCCAAGGGCCCAGTTATCACATTGTCATCCTAAGGGGCCCCCCAAATCATTCGTCTTGCATAATTTGCATGTGCAATCATGGTTCCTTTTCCGTGCAGTTCACGGTACAACTCAAACTTTACTCTTTCATAGATGGAAATAACAATCTATAAGCATCACTGTGTATATAATATTCGAATTTTCAAAACTTCGAACATCTAATCTTATTATTGAGTTATTTTTCTGGGGTTTAGACAAAATTTTGTGTTGGGTAACCCAAAGGAGATAATGGGCCTGGCCCATACCTCAGACCAATTCAAGCCCATATCTTCTGTCTCCACCCTAACTCAAAGAATTAAAGAAAGCAATAAATGGTGATAAATAAACAACAAATAATCCAAGGAATAAACTGTCAAAAGTGTTCATCGTGGAAAGTTTCAGTCTACAGATGATGGAACATAGCATCATAATTTATAATAAATAAATGTCTCTGTGTCTCACTTTATTCATTTCTTTATGTAAATGTCAGTAATGAAAGATTTCTTAGACAACAAATATTCCTAGCTTGAGCAAGTAACTTAGGCTAAATTTTGCAAGACTGACCCAACTAGGAAGTTTCAAAGGAATTGCTAAGTAAAGAAGCGAATCAATGAGAGACAGAGATCCATAGTTCATCTATTCAGTGAAGCATGGACCAGAAAAATATAATCCAACGGTCTCCATCAAAGGAAAAGGTGGCCCAAATGCCCCAATTATGATATTTATTACTTGGGGGCCCACTAATTTCTTAAACAAAACCTGTGGGCCACCATGTCCAAAGGAATCAAATTGATTGATGATCTTTAGCATCAAAAGCATCTCCTTCCCTCCAAAGCCAATTAATAGGTGCTGCTCAATGCTTGCACCGTAAGTAGTAAATATGCAATCCCATTGCTGGCCCATAATGGAGGGTATCTGGCAACTGACAAGGATATGTTTCATGAAAGAATTCAATGCACCAGATTGCCACGTCAACATCTGAAGCAAAAATAAAAAAATAAAAATTAAAGATTGCTACATCAGCATTTATGAAGAATTGAAAATGAAGCCTGTTTTTTCAGGTACTGCTGACATTTAAGGTAGGAGGGGAATTGACATGTCTGACATATAGGCGGGAAACCTGGTGCATATCATTAATTGGAGTTCACATCTGTTGGAAATAAATGTTTGTAAGGAAGAGTTCACGTGGTCCGACCAGTGTTTTCGAGCCGTAGTTGACCGGACTGTCAATCGTTTGATCTCTCATCCGATCACATTTTTGAGTCTGGTTGTTTTAAAACTTGGAAATTTACCAAATACCCTTTGATGCGTTGGTTGAGTCATCGACCCGTCGATTCAGTTAGAAACTTAAAACACCAAATATATTGAAAACTTTGAGAGGCAACCAAGGATTTTGGTGATGCGCTCTCTATGGATCATTCAGGCGGAGTCCTTCGAGCAAGTCACCTCCATGACTCCATCAAGGTGGAAGTGTTCAACGGTATTAAAAGAGAGTCTTTGCATCATGGAAGGCAGATCTCTCGTGATTACATACTCTCTCATAAGTGGAGAGAGAGAAATCAAATGGCAGGTTGGTTAATTAAGGCTGTTTAGAGTGTCTTTTTGTATGGTCTGTTGGTTTTTTAGAAATTTGTAAGCCTTATTTTGGTCTTTTTTTTTGTTTAATTGGCAAAAGATTTAGTCATTGAAAGTCGCAACTTTGAAAAGACGTGAAAAGCCTATTTTGAGTTATTTTCGGAAAGCCCTAAATGGAGTTTTTCGCCTTTTTTCAACTTATCTTCATGAAAAAAGATGCGCCTTAATCAAACGGTCTTTAAGCTGTTAAAATCTTAATACAAAAGCTCATATTATCTTTTGACTGTCAAAGCTTCTAGAAGATTTTTTAAAAAAGACTTGTCAAACGGCCCCAAGTTGACAGGCACTTATGAATTCCTCCAAAAAAAACTTTGAGAGGGCATAACATTGTGTTTGGTTGATCCATAGTGATTTTTTTTTTTTGTTTTTTTCCTTCTCCCGCTATTTGTGTAAAAAAAAACACCTTTCCTGGTATCATATCCCAATTATTAGCTTCTTTTTGCTTATAAAAAATTAAAAAATAAACAAAAATATAATTTAGATCTAAAACACACACACATATATATATATATATATAATATTTAGAATGTAATTATATATTAAATATTTATGCACACACATACATGTATGTATGTTGTATATTAGTATTACTAGGTAAACTGCTGATGTATCATGTTCTGACCCATCCTAAACCGAGCGATCAAACCATTAACCCACAACTTGGATGCAAAAATGGTTGAGCCTTTGGATGGACAATCTAGCATGCATAAGGTTACAAAAAAAACTAATAGAATATTTGTTCTTTGCATTTAATGGATGCTTCCAGGGACTTAAAATGTATGACCAAAATGTGGATTAGATCATAAACCCATCATTCCATCTATCAACCATGAGAATGTAAACCTTACAGAGTACAAAGGGGATGGGATCTTAATTTCAGATTACAAAGATGACGGAATCTTAACTTCAGACAATATGGAGGGTTTGAAAATGGGATAAAATGTATAAAATCAAATCTGCAAGCTTGGAACCTAAATATGTTTGGGAATGTGAATCGAAAGATAGTAGCTCTTGAAAATTTAGATCCCTCGGAGAATCAACAAACTAAATTGAAGGATAAATGCTTGGCTTGACAAGAGTAGTTTTGAAACAAAAGTCCAAGCAACTTTGGTTGTTGAATGGAGATGCCAACTCCGAATTTTTTTTTATTGGGCCACTCTCAATATAGGAGGAGAAGGAACCAAATTGATTGGCTCAAAAACAATTGGGGGAATGGGTGTCTAGCCATGACCCAATTGCTTCTTTTTTGGTAGAGCATTTTCTAATCTTTTTGAATCTGACATAAGTGATGAATTTGTCCTAATCACTAACCTATTTACACTTATAATTTCTCAATAGGACAATGTCATGTTAAGAGAACTCAAGAAGAGGTCCTTGAGTTTTCAGCTCAGTGCCTGATGGGTTTTCAGCTCTAGTGTTTCTCATGAAGGATGACATTTATCAATATGTGCATGAATTTCTTTAGAATGAATGAATCCTCATTAAAATAAATCATACCTTTTCAATTCTTATCCCTAAGACAACCAACCCTACTTCAGTCAAGGACTTCAAAAATTAAGCGTATGCAATGCTATATATAAAATAATTACTAAACTTATAACAAATAGACTAAAATCTTTTTGCATAAGTGCATATCTCCCTTTCAATTGCTTGTGTGTCTGGTAAGAATAGCCAACAATATTAGCATAGCTCATGAATTGATGCTTTGAATGAGGAAAAAAGAAAAAAAAATGGGTGATTACATGTGGCCCTAAAATTAGATATCACGAAGGCCAACACTTTGGAGTGGGATTACATGATGTGGGTTTTTAAATCCTTAGGTTTTGGGGCAAATATTGGTAAGACATGGTTTGGCCCTACGTCTCTAGGGCTTCATTATTCTCGTCGATAGAACTCTAAAAGGAGATTTCCAAGAATCTAGGGGTACAAAGCAAGGAGACCCACTATCTCCTTATATAGTTATTGCCATGAAGTGCCTAACAAGGCTGATTTATAAAGCCATTGTTCAGGATAAACTTTGTGGAGTATCGGATAGATAAGAAACATGTCCGGCAAATGAGTGGCAAAAATGTGAATGCTAAAATGGATGAGTGAAAAAAACTAAAAAGGATAGGATTAGTAATGAAGTTTCCCATAGGAACCTACGAGTAGTTCTAATAATGATAAAATGAGAGAGAATAGACTAAAATAGTTTAGGCACGTGCATAGAAGACCACTAACTACACGAGTTAGAATGGTTTAGGCACGTGCATAAAATGAGAGAGAGTAGACTAAAATGGTTTAGGTACCTATATAGCAAAAAATGATTTAAGCAGTAACAATTTAATAGTGGATATGGCTTTAAATAGAATAAATTGGCAAAAAAAGATTCATGTAGATAATCCTATATAGTTGGGATAAGGCATGGATGACAATGATGATGATGTTTAAGATAAAATTTAGGGTACAAGTATTAACCATGAATGTCCTTCTATACAATAATGACAATGGGGCAGGCAATGATGAAGAACTACTCTCCATTCCCATCCCTAAGAAAACTCCGATCACCATCCTTGTCCTTGTCTTTAGAGCTATAAAGTGGGTCATGCTGCTTGTAGGCCAGCATGACCCAACATGATACGGGTCATGCCGGGCTTAGGTTTTGAGGCCATAGCTCAAGGCGGCCCAGCACGAAGTTGGCCCACTACAGGACACACTAGCCCACTTTCTAACATAGCCATTAGGGGTCCCTAACAACTATATTCAACGTTTTTTTGGGTTTTTTTTTTATAGAAATACCCTCTGGTGCTGCCCCAACAACTAGCTTAGGGATATTTGTGTATTTTGGCATTGGGGGGAAAATGATTTAATTGCCCCCTAATAGATATATAACAACTAATTTGGTGGTCATCTTAGTAAGGTGATAATTAACTTTATGAAAAACCAAAATACCCCTCACAATATTTGTAAAATGAATGGTTTTTAAAGGTATTTTGATCAATTAAATTATTTCCAACTACTATACCCTTACCATCCCCCCCCCCCCCCCATTCTCATCACACCAATTCTCATACTCATCTTTCATACTCTCATATACTCACATACTCTCTCATATACTTTCTTGTTCAAGTATCTCAAGTTTTCATTTTTTTTAGTGTTTTAATATTTAAAATTTATTAAAATTGCCAACTCCTCTCACAATCCCTTTTTCTACAACTTTGAAGATGTTTTACTTGAATCGTATAACGACAATATGAGAGTTGATCTAGGAATAGAAAATGAAGTTAAAAATTTACTATTTGAAATGTATAGTATATATTAATCACAAACATTAGGACATAGGGGAACTTGTACAATCTCCACTATTGAAAACCACTAGTTCTGTTAGTGGATTAGATAAAGTTTGGTCATTAATAAATAAAAGGTAACTCACTTCATTTACTAAACTTCATTTTTATTTACAAGCTCATTTAATATATTTTTCACCTCTAAGGAATTGTATAATTTTGATATTTTAGCCTATTGGAAAGAACATGAAAAAAAATTATCCAATGCTTGCCACCATGGTTGTAATCTACCAACCCCCTGATGTTTACAATTCCATCATAATCTTTTATATTTAATTTATGTTTTTTAATTCAGTTTTTAATTTATTTTATTTATAAAAAAATATTACAAATTGTGATTTGAGGCCAAAAGGGTTTTTTCGTGAAAATAGTAGGCTAAGGTGCCTATGGCTCCTTGAGATGCATACGTCTCAAAAATTGACCAAAATAAAAAAGAAATATCACCCAATCGTACATCGGAGTGCAAAGTTATGGCCTCTGAAAGTTTGTACATACATTAAGTGTGCAACCTGTGACTTGGTGACTAGGTCGAACAGGCCAATGGTTGAATTGCATGGGTCAAATGGTTTTTTTACTGAAGGGCGGGTTTCAATATAACCAGACCCAGAATCAAGTTCTGATGATGATTCAAACAGTTCAACCGGTTGAGTCAATGATAGGTTGAAAACACTATACTAGGGTATTGGATAAGAAGAGAAACTTCATGAATGATAAAAGCCTAGAGATGTGCATATATTTATAGGATTGGCTAGATGCTGAAAACAAATTGCCTGATTAGGGAGGACATCAAGTAATGATGGTCTACTAGATGTAGATGATGCAAATCAAAAAGGAGATGGAGGAGGTGATACTTGAAGTTGAAGAAAATATTGAAGTCAATATTTTTTTTTGTATATTCAATAATTGTACAATATTTTAAGTTTTTTGTGATTTTCTCAATGACACTATAATTTTTTATTTTTAATGTTATTATATCATTTAATTTCAATTCCATTGTATTTTCCAATTTAATTTTATCACTTCATATATGATAAATTGTATGCATTAAATTCAAATGAAATACTTTTTTTTTCAATTTTTTTTAATTTGTTGTTAATTTTCTATTTTGTTGAGTGTTTTTATTGATTTTTTATTTTTTTTTCCAAAATATTTGTCATTTTTACTTAGCAAAAGAAAAAAAAGTGGAAAACACTTAGAATTTTAGAAAATAAACTCAAAAAAAAAGTTTGGGTTTATGGCCTAGCTTGACCCAAGCCTGTGGCTTGGCCAGCCTAGGCCCATGGCACGACATGGCACGACATGAGCCCATCTGGGCTTGTACCATGGGCCATGTCAGCCTTCCCCTTTCAGGGGTTTCCGGGCCACAACCCGCTATGGTGTGGACTGCGCCTCAAAGGTGGATCGTGTTGGCACAACAGGACCCACATTACACCTCTACTTGTTCCTACCAAGAGGGAGAGGGTTTTCTCCATCCTTGTTCCCACAAACATCCCCATCCCTGTTGAGATCCCCAATTGTCATTTGTTTTATGATGTTAAATTCATTTTATTTTCTATTTTTATTCTGTTCCAAGTCATTTCAAATAAAATAGTAAAGATTTACCCTATCAATATATATATATCCAAATATATTCAAACATATTCAAATACATTCAAACATGTTTAACCCTATTTTTAAAAAATATTAACAAAACCATATATTGCTATGTGGGGATCCTGATGGGGCAGGAATTGGGGTCCCACGGAAGGGGTAACTGTGGGGTTGGGCCTAAGTCCAGTCCTAGGTCTTTTATATATAAACTGTTAACACACATAAATAAATGTATAATTTTATTTATATTATTACATTATCAAAACAAATTTAAAATATTATTTATATTTTTTTCTTTATTTGAAGTGAATCTTTTCAAAAAAAATCTTTTAATTAAAAAGTTAGGACTCCCGAATGGAGAATTATTTTCCATCAAGGATCAAGACTGGAAGTTAATTTATACCCCTGACAGGGATTAGGGTCAAGCTACATTTTCATTCATAGCTAAAGGAGTGAAAATGATTAGGAGACAGCTTAGGATGTTAGAGTTGAGAACTAACTCTAAATACTTGGGGGTTCCTAATTCCTTTAATCTAGAATAGAAATAAGTGTAAATAAGTGGAATTCATTTTGGATAGGTTAAAATGTAAGCTTTCTCATTGAAAAGCCTTTATGCTTTCTTATGTGGGCAGACAGACTCTAGTCAAATCTATGCTTCAATATGTTCCAAGCCACTGAATGAGTGCTATTCAATTGCCTTGGAAGTCTCTAGATATTATTGATAAAAGTTACAAAATGCTAAGATGGTAGTTTTAGTGGAAAAGAATGGGGATAAACCAAGTTTTTCGTTCTGCAAATTTGGAAACTTTGGTTCCCCTTTGAATTAAGTGGGTCTTAGATTTAGGAAGGATAAGTCGATGAAGTTTTCTTTGTTATGGATTTAGGAAGGCCAAATTCATCAATTTTTTTTTTTTTTTGTTATGTAAATTGATGAAATTTTCCCCGTGGGTTAAGATCTTGTCTACTAATTATCTCTCCAACAATGGAAAAGTCACTAATCCACTTGTATTCTTCTATAAGTATCTAAATTAATTATAATTTTGGGCTAAATGTATGGAGCGTTCCTTGGATTTCTACTGGATCATGTTTTATCACTCCTTTAGGACCACCTAGTAGAGAATCTCAAAGGCTTCGAGTGAAAGATCTTATAAGTGGTGTGAATGGTTGGAATAGTATTTGAGGATCAAACTTTCATTGAGATGAATCCAAGATTATCTTCTCAAGTCATATATTTAGGAATAGTTTTGACTCTTGAGGATAACAAGTTAATTTGGACTAAGGCTTAGTCAGGAATTTTTTTGGTGAAAGAGTTGTCTCATACTTTGATTAATTAGTTAGGCTAGTTCTAATCAGTTGTTGGACTCTAGCATGTTGGAGGTAGGGTGTGTAATCGAGTCTAGCCGAGCTGAGTATCAAGTTATTCAAGTTCAAACTTGACTCAAAAATTCAGAGCTCGAAACTCGACTTAAGCTTGATCAAGTTTCAAGTTTTAGCTCAAACTTGATTCAACTGGAGCCGATTATAAAGAAATTAGTATTAAAAATTATAAATAAATTAATATTGGGAATATTAAAAATAAAATATATTTGGAAACTTAAATATATATTAAAAAATATTGATAAAATAATGTTATAAATACCATAAATAAAAATGTACTATGAAAATCAATTGTAAATTTATTTATTTATTTATTTATATTATAAATATATTATAAATAAGTTAACACTAAAAAATTAATATTTATTTATATTATAAATACAAATATATTATAAAAATATTATCTTATCATTAGCTTGATTAGGCTTATTATGAAGCTCGAACTCGACTCAACCTATTACTCGACTTGAGTTGAATTCAATTTGAACAGCCGAGTCCGAGTATTTAGTAAGCCAAGCGAGAATAGGTCGCAGGTAGGCTTGGCTTGCTTACACCCCGAGTTAGAGGTGATTAGGCAAGTTTGGAAATTAAACATTCCTTTGCATTTGCGTGTTCTTTTGTTTCTTTATTGGAGAGTCTCTAGGGTTTTTGTGCTTATTGATAGTAGAGTTTTTAGTAAGGGTATTTGTGTTGATAATCTAGATCTGTTTTCCTTTGTGAAGAATTAGAAGAGTTGTTTATCTCTTTTGTCATTGCCCTTTCACTAGGGCCATTTTTATTTGCTACTCCTTGGTGGATTTTCTCGTTATTTAGGGATGATTTCTACTAAGTCGGAAAAACAACAATTTCTAAATTGAATTGCTGCAGCTTTTTATTTCATTTAATAGGTAAGAAATGAGAAATTACATAATGATTTGTTGACTTCATGGACTAGGGTGCTCTCACAAATCCACCATTTTCTTGCAAATATTAGTGAAATTCAATTGCAATGTAAAGATGAAAAGATGGGTTCCCAATCCCATTATAGGAGTGTCTCAAATTGTATGCTTGGGATGTAATCATACTCAAATTTTTTGTAACTTAAGTGTCACCTTAGATGGTTTTGATTCTTATGGTATCTATGCTTCTATTAATCTTGTTTTCTTGTTGTTGGAGATGGAGGTTGTTTGGTAAAGGGTTCATAAAAGCATGAAAGTGGAAAACGGGGGGGGGGGGGGGGGGGGGGGGGGGGTTAGGGGTGTCAATGGACCGGTTTTGGGTTAGATTCCGTTCGAATCAAAATCTATTTGGATGGATTGGACAGACCAATAAGACATATTGAATTTAGACGGATTGGACAGACCAATATGACATATTGGATTGGACCTGGTCTGTTCATAATGAATTTATATTGGATTGAACCAATATCTAGTCCATTGATAGAAGATAAGAAACATAGGTGTCAATGGACCAAGTTTGAGTTGAAACCTATCTAAATTCACAGGAATTTGAACAGATTGGTGAGTCCCTGGACCGGTCCAAAATGGTCCAAAATATTAATTGGACTGGATTGGACCAGGTCCATTTGTAATGGATTCACATTGGACTGGACCAGATTGGACCAAATCCAATCCAATTGACACCCCTAGGGGGGTGACTAGATGAGCTTCCGTTTTTGTTGTGTGACATATGGAGATATGTATACATCAAACTGGACTTTCTAGTGGGTTATAGAATAGAACCTCTATATGCCGAAGAAAACTCAATTGCTATTTTCTTTAGACTTGTTAGATGACATTAGCTAGGGTCTTAGTTTCTTGATTCACTAGTGTTAATTTTTTATACATCCCTCACACTAAATGTTGTGGCTCATAATCTACTAGGATCATCCACCTTTGTGTCTGTTTAATACAAATATTAAAAGATCAGTATTGGGTATCATATTGAACAACTTAGATACAAATTACGGATATATGAATACAGATATACTTTGGATACGTATGGATATGGATGAAAAATATGAAAATGTTTGGATACACTAAGGAAACATATACAAATTATATAAATATATTAATAATATTAACTTAAGTCTAATAGCTACAAATAATGTATAAATACATTGAAATTGTATATTCTAAAGGTGTATATGAAGAATATATTACAATTAATATAATAGGATGAATAGGTATCATCAAATTTTATTGACATTGCATAAATCAAGAGTTCAAAATACAGAATATATGCACATATTATATTTTAGTTATTATATCAATTATTTTTTTATTTTACTATTTTTACATTAACAAAAAATCCAACCACATATTAAATTCTCAAAGGTAAATTAAAATATCAATTAATAATTTATAATTCAACTTCAATTATATCAAATCTTTTAAAATTTCTTAGATACATATCATATGAAAATTCATAATTTTTAATTACTGAAATGATTATTCCATTATTAATATTTTTATATCTATATTTCTTTAATTACAAATAATTTTTTGGTATAAATGCAGATTAGTAGATTTGATAGATTCAGTTCAATATTACATTCTTGAATATTTTATAAACAATTTTTTTATTTTTTTGAATAATAAATGTATTGTTATTTAATGTAAATTAAAATATTAGTTAATAATTTAAAACTAATATAAATTTTATGATACATATCATGTGCAAATTCATAACTTTTGAGTAATAAAATGGTTATTCTATTATTAATATTTTATTTGTATAAAGTTCTTAAGATTCAAATAATCTTTTGATATAAATATGGATTTTATAGATTATCTATTCAATTATTTTATAAAATATTAATTTTAAATGTTATTATTTTTAATTTTTAGTTGAATTTGTTAAACATAAATATGTATTATTTATTTAGATTGTATTTAGACAATAAAGTTAATAAAATTTATTTTATTTCACTTATTATAATATAATATTTTGCTATATTAAAGAAAAAAAACAATTGACATTTATTGCTCTAGGGGTGAAGAATCATGGGATTATAACAGATAAGGGCAATTTTAGGGCCCTAATATCAATAAAAGTAATACTTTTAAAAAATTTCAAAAATAAGTTAACTTTTTAAAAATAATATCAATTAAGGACAAAAACACTATTCATATTATTCCTCTTGCAATCCATTCATCAGCGCCGCCATCAGCCGCCACCTCCGGCAACGCCTCTGCCTATCTCCGCCCACCTCCGCCTTTGCCTCTAGCAACGTTGCTGGAGGTGGGTGGAGGCAAAGGCAGTGACAGTGGCGCTAGTGGTCATTCCTTTGCCCAATGCTGCTACATCCGCCCACCAGCGCCACCGCTGCCTCTGCCTCCACCCACCTCTGGCAACGTTGCCAAAGGCGGAGGCAGAGGTGGCGGCGTTGGGCAGAGGAATGACCACCAACACCATCGCCGTTGCCACCTTTGCCTCCGCCCACCTCCGGCAACGTTGCTAGAGGTGGAGGCAAAGGTGGCAACGTTGGGCAGAGGAATGACCACCAGTGCCACCGCCGCCGCCTCTGCCTCTACCCACCTCCGGCAACGTTGCTGGAGGCGGAGGTGGCGGCGTTGGGCAGAGGTGGCAGCTTTGGGCAAAGGAATGACCACCAGCACCGCCACCGCTGCCTCTGCCTCTGCCCACCTCCGGCAACATTGCTAGAGGCGGAGGCAGCGGCAAGCGGTGGCGCTGATGAATGGATTGCAAGAGGAAGAAGATGAACACTATTTTTGTCCTTAATTGATATTATTTTTAAAAAATTAATCTATTTTTGAAATTCTTTTAAAAATATTATTTTTATTGATATTAGGGGTCCAAAAATTGCCCTTATCTACTATAATCCTAAGAATCATTCTAGATGAAGTGGCTATCATATGTGATGCTACAACATATATCTCTTACCAATTTAAGCTTTAATTATTTGTATGTGCCGTGTTTTTACTCCTGATGTTAAAACCACCTTATCCAACATTCAAAAATTTCAAGAAAAAAAAAACAAAAGAAAGAAAGGAGGCATGGCCTTGTCATCCACAATGAAAAAGCCAAAGCATGTATTTCATGGGAGTAGGGGAGGGGATTTTTTCCAACATTCAAAATTTTCAAAAAAAAAAAAAAACAAAATTTGCTCTTACTTATTTTTATTCCGAGATCTAGTAACTAGGTAGTTCGTAAGGGCTTTCAAATAAATAAATAAATAAAAGATCTGAACTTGTATAAGTAAAACAAGAATGTAAGCTTTAGAATATAACATTGTATCAGTATGTATTGACCTAATATATAAGGTTCCCAGGGCCACCCATAATCTAAATAATAACAATTAGGTGATTAATTTTCTTTGTTTTATACCATAGCTGATGCCACATGTCCCCTGTCAAACTGTCAAATAAAAAAGTATAAAAAAATGTTTGGATCAAAATAATCTCTCAAGTTTGTGTACTGAGAGTATTAATTAATACTTATAAACACTTTATAGATTGACAAAATTTCTTCAATCACCACTCACAAAACCTATTGTATGAAGTTATGCTCTTGTTTCAAGTTAAAACAACTCTATCAATATGATTTTGAACATCAAAGTCCAAACACTAATGCGAAGTCTCTTTCCATGGAGTAGAACGTGAACACAACACCATGGAGCAAACAAGCACTTATTACAATTCATCGAAGGGGTGATTTTAATCACCATTTGGATATTTTCTATCTTTGAAAATATTTAATCCATTTATTTTCCTCAAAATAAAACTCTTTCAATGCTTAGAGACTGTTTGGTTCTGCTACTGTTTATTTAATAAATATTTTATACTTTTTCATCTTAAAAAACAAAAAAAAAAATTAAAAAAACATTTTTTTAATTTTTTTTAACAGTTAAACGCCATTAAATGTCATTAGGTGCCACATAAGCTAAATGGTGAAACAAAACACCTGGGTGTTAAGAGAAATATTAAAAAGAAATTTTCCTAAACATATGCCTTTCATACAAATTAAATCAAGGCAAACATTAATAAACGATTTAACCAAACAGTATTTCAGAGGAAATGCCAATATAACACTGAACTGATGCCATTTTTCAGATACCGGCGACAAAACCAAACACTATCTTAATAGTCTCCACTGAGAATGTTTTTGACAAGAGTGAATTGATTGTAAAATATCAATTATTTAACTCATATAAATTCTCCCTCTGCTAGAGAATCTGTCCTGCAACCATGTTTTTGTCTCTACACTCTTAATGGAGGTCCCTTTTGTCCGACAGATTCTACAGCTTTTACATTTAAAACACAAAAGTATTTCACAAAAGTCTGTTCAAACAACACCATAGATCAGCATGACATGACACCATATATCAGCATAGATCATAGGAGCCCTCAGTCCTCAGTCCGGCTCCGACTCCGGATTTCCTGCCAAGGAGAGTGCTGTCCACGCCTACCCACAATATACTATCCCATGAATTGAAAACATTTCCCCCTCCATAATACTATGCAGAGGATGAGATATTCTCCATATGTACTGTTATAAATGTGGACAGAATTCTCATGAGCAGAAGATCCGGATTCACTCAGTCCATGACCAAATAAAGATTCTTCATTTATTATTATTACTACTAATAATAATAATATAATTTATTTAAACCCTTAACCCTAAACTTTAAACCGTAATCCATAAAATTAACGTATCAATTGGATACTTTTCTCCAACCAAATAGGAGTCAATTGTCATTATAATATTCGCATAGAATATTCAATTGTATTAGTACAAAGTCTGAATTTCTACCAGATTACCTTGAATAGATATGAAATCTGAATCTACTTAATTCAATTGGGCTAAGATACATCTAGCTAGCAATCTCATTATTATATTAAATTAGTATATAGGAATAGAAACTATTATCTCACCAGTTTACTGTTCAGGACTCATCATATTTTCAAACTCTTTCCATTGTAATGAAACAATTATCATTAATTTGATTTTCAAAAATACTTTCTTCTCAAAGTTTATATGGTATTAGAACCAATTGTGGCTTTAAATTCGTCAAGTTTGACTGATCCCTCTTCGTCCTCTTTTACTGTCTCTCACTCACTGTCTTCACATTCTGCTACTCAATATTTCTAGTATCACTCACTTTCTTCCCATCAAGCTTAGCAGAGACAATTCTCTCTCTCGTGGAAAGCATAATTCTTTCCTATCTTTCTTTGAATTCATGAATTCAAAGGAATGGTAGAAGGTTCAATTCCCTTGCACAGCCTACAAATTAAGAAGATTTAGAACCAGAATAGACAGCTTGGATGAAGCATGCGTTTTCAACTAATGTCATTAAGAGGTTGTTTGGTTGTATTGGCATTTTTTTGTTTTGAAAAATGCCACCACATCAGCGCCACATAAGCATGGGTGCTCATTTAGATTGAAACAATTGTTTGATTTGGTGTTTGTCAATTAAATATCAAAAACATAAATGCTTGGTTTTTGATGTATTGAGCCTCTGGAGGAAACTTTAAATTCTCGCTTCCTCCAACGGCCCATCGTTTCTTGAAATGAAAAGCTCATATAGTGCTGACGTGGGGTCTTACGTGAAAGCATTAAGAAGTGGTCCAGTATGTCCTGGATCATAATGCACTGCTTTTATATCTTTTTCTACTAATTGTTATATTCTCAAATAAAGCATACATTTTATTATTTTCTATTTTAATGTACCTCGTATGTCAAGTAAGAAGAATTCCCCTTTGTATGGGCTTTTATATCTGGCTTAATTTGTTCCAAATTTTATAGGATAGATGTGATCTTCAAATGATATGAGCCTTAAGATTTAAATTGTATGCAAGATTAACCACTGGATCTCAATTTCAGCCCTCAAAAACATGTATGGCATTCTGGACCATTAGATCAACTTGATGGTGTTCTGATATAAAGCAAGACTGTCACATTGGATTGTTTATGGTGTTGTTTCTTGAAACACCCCACCAAACAGCCAAAAATAGGAAAAAAAAAAACATTTATTGTGCTATTGTGCTTAGGTGGCAGATGCTTTATGGGGTGTTATTGGAAACGCCCCACCAAACAAGCAAAACCAATAAACGTTTAAAGTGGCATTTTCCAGATAAAGTGTTTATTTTATCTGAAAAACGCCCATCAGTAAATGCCAATAGAACCAAATACATTAAGGATTTCCTATTCTATCAGAGATTATGTTTAACAAATTAAGAGTATTGCTGATCAACTACAAGCAGCTTCTAAACCTATTTATCACATAGATCTTCTTCAAAGTGTTTTAAATGGTTTAGGTGCAAACTACAATTTCTTCATCACATTTGTTACCACCAAGTCTGACTTTGTCTTCCTCAATCTCCATAACTTGCATGGCGTGTTAAGAAATCATGAGATTTTAAGGAACTAGCGCTCTTCATCTTCAATATCCCTTCCGGTTTCAGCATCGAATGCCAATAATAGGGGTGAAAGTGGGGTGGAAAATTTGGGCTTAAGGTCCGAGCCCAAGGTTAAGCCTGACCTTTCCAACCAGAGCACAAACCATACTATAATTTGATGGATTCAGGTTGGGTTCGGACCCAGGTTGGATTTGGGTTGGGCAATAAATCCACTCTAAAATTATATATGTATGTATACATTTATACAAATATGTATACATATATGTATATATGTAAATATGTATAAAAATTTATATACATACAAATATATATAAATAGGATCGAGCTCAGGATATCTAAGGACTAAACTCTGGCCCAGCCTGAAAAATAAAAATCCCGGCTTCTTGAACCCAACCTAGCCTGAGGACCAAAAATCCAATCCCAACCCGTGTGAAATTTTGAATTGAGTTGGTTCGGGCTCGAGCTGGACCCACCCAAATTGCACCCCTAGCCAATAATGTAGCCAAATGCCAACAGCAACCTAATTACCCTCAACAAAATATCTCTCCCTCTTGATCGTCTTTTTCATCTCACCAATGTCCTTCATATCCCTCAAATTGCTTCTATGCAAAGTCATCCCACTAAATTCCATCCTTATATTTTGGTGAAGGATCATCAAAGAGCCTCTTTATACAAAGACTCGTCAAGATGGTAATTGTCAACTTTCCTGAATTAGGCTCCGTTTGATTCGCATAAATAGGGGTTTGGAATTGGAATTGAAATGGGGATTTCAATTCTAACTGTTTGGTTGAGCGAAATCAGAATTCTATTCTCATTTCGATTGGAATGGCATTCCCCCATTTGAGGGAATGACCATTTCCTGCCTCTCTTTTGGGAATGAAATCCCATTCCTGCTGATTTCAATTTTCATTTCCATTCTCATTCCTATCTGAACCACACAGACTATGAGAATAGACCATTCCAATTCCGATTCTGGAGGAATTTTGATTCCAATTTCGATTCCGATTCCAACTGCAAACCAAACGGACCCTTAGTGGATCACTCTCCTCTCGTTTTCATTTTGTTTTTGTTGGTGAAAAGGATTCTCTTAATTCGTGGAATTCTCATTTAGAACATTCGTCTTGGAAGACGGTTCAGCAACTTGTTTCTACTTTTGTTTTTTCAGTTGATCATGATAATATCATCTATTCGTCATCATTGTTTGATGTCAAAGAGTCATAGATTACCTCTTTTTTCATATTCATTTTAGGTTTTTTTGTCCAATTAAATTTAGTGTTTGGGGTCCTTACCTAATCTTGGATTTAAATATTATATTTTATTTTTAGATGATTATAATCGTTATTTTTGGAATTTTCACATTGATCACACATGTAGGATGCTTTGCCAACATTCTTGCAATTTAAATTATATGTTCAAAATTTACTTCCACGAAAAATTAAAAAAAAAAAATAATCTGATTGGAATGATGAGTATAGATCTCTTGCTACTTGTTTTGTTAAGGTTGCGTTTGGTTTAAAGGAAAAAATAGGGAAAAGAAGAGAAACTTTTATAAACTTTGTATAAGTTTCCCTTCCTTTCCTTATCTTTTCCTTCAAACCAAACATAGCCTAAGTGTAATATTTTTGATCGTATCTCTGGTACTTATTCCCATGCTCAAAATGGTCACCTGACCATAAACATAGGCACACTATTGAAACATCTCATGCCACTTGTCTTGCTAAATATAAAATTTCTCTATCTTATCTCTGGTGCTTATTCTCTCATGCTCAAAACGATGCACCTAAACATAACCATAGGCACATCAATGAAACATCTCGCAACGCCATCTCAGGCCTCTCTCCCTCTTTCCTATTGGGATGTGCACTCCTGTTTCGAATGATGCTCGTCCTTTTCAACATCCTCCGGATTATTCTTTTTTTTTTAAGTTTTTGATTATGCCTGTTAGCAATGTTAGTGTCCTTACAACAAAAGTAAATTCAATTATTGTTTTTCTCTATATATTTGTCACAATGTTATCTTTGATAAGAACATTTTTCCTTATCAAACTCTTAGGGTCCGTTGACCAAGATAACGATGTTCTTTTACATTTATATGGGATCAAAATTTTATTTTCCATGGGGTCCATGAAAACTTACTTACCTACCTGGAGGGAAAGTTGCCAACACTTAGATGGTATAAAATTATCCCTATTAATAATGAATTTTTATGGTTAAAACAATTGTTGTCTTATTTACCCGGGTAAGTACATTTTACTCATGTTCTGTTATTTTTCAGGTCAATAACTTCCCAGGTAAATAACTTCCCAAAAAGCAAATAGGACTTTAGTTCCACCCAATTATACTCCCTCCTCTTCTTCCTTAGGCTTAGTTTGGAAGGAGTACAAATACAAATATGTAGTGTGCAAAACCTTGCATTTTGTATGTATTTGCATAATACATATTTGTATTTGTACTCCTTCCAAACTGAGCCTTAGGTACATTCATTTTGGATTGGACCTCCCTTGCCGTTTCCTTCCTCATCTCCCATTGATAAACAGCCATCTTAGGGCCCTCTGCCTTCTCATGACGGCCCTTCCCTCTTCTCCTTCACCTCAGATTCGGTCCTCTGGTTCCATAATGAGAGATGCACAACATATACCTCAACCAATTCAGTCTTATGCAATGACCTAGTTCACAGTAATGTGCACATGCTACCGGAATCCACTGCCACTTGCTTCACTTGCTCATGTTCATAACATGTCACAGGAACATTCTTATTTCCCCACAGGCTAACAAACAAATTGAATGGCGTCAATGTTCTATGTACAAAACCAGTTTGGATATACAACTGTAGTATCATGTGGGTAGGTGTGGAAAAAATTATTGTGGGTAGGAGATCATGGTCATTCAAGATTTTTCTCAACAGACGGGCGTTATATGATCATGATACATTCAATCCGGCTGTTAAACCACTACTATTGGAACAACTGATTTTAATTGTAAAGTCAATAAGATTGTATAAATTTCAAGAATAGCTAAATTGATGGTAACGCTTGGACTGTTTGGAAGTAAAATACAAAGAATATCTGGGAAAATGCTACCACCATTCAAAATCTTAGTCACCTTTCAACCAACTCTACCCCTTCCATTTAATAGACAGATGTGCCTCGTTTCCAATGTTCCGAAGGATCCACTTGTTTTTTCCAACTACATGTAATTGACAGAGCAAATACATTCAGTTTTGATGCAAGTAATTAATAATAAACACTTGTTCCAAGAGTTGCTTTAGGATCAAACGGCAGATTTCAGTTTCTCTTATCAACCTCACCGATAGAATACAAAGCTCTAAATCTCTAATCTCATTTAAACTATTCACTTCAACTGGAAAATATTAAGAAAAATCTAGCCTCCAGGAATACATTTGTAACATAGGCTTCTAGCGTGTTGCAGCTTGGTAGCTTGTATTGATGAAATTTCTGATATCCCATGCTTGCGGTGTGTTCCCATTCTTGCAGTTAAAGTCTCAAACATTTCCGGTAAACTTTTCTGACAATCTGACTCGAGCCAAATGGTATCTATATTTTTGGTGGGCTCATATATGATTATATGATAGAATGATGGTACACCACGACGAAGGTTACCCCACATTTATCTTCGGGCAACTGAAGTAAGGGCACCTCTTGTAGGATCATATGATCCTCCCCAACCACCACTTCCAACACCGCTAGCAACAGTACCTGCCGCTGCAACAGGCACTTCATTAGCACCAGTAGCAACACTACCACTACCAGCAACAGCAGGAGGTGGTGTTGCAGAGGCAGTGCCAGTTGCACCACCACCAGATGCAGCAGCAGCATTGGCGTTCCTGTATAGATTGATCCCCTCTCCTGCTACTACTCCATCCATCTGAACTTGTGGCCTTCCATAACCATCTATGTAGATACCGCCACCTTGAACAGAAGGTGGTGGGTATGAAGGATCTGCGGTTCCATAATATCCCCCATAAGGGTTTGGTGCTACATACAACATACCACTAGTATTAAGAAAAGCAAGAAAATAAAATGAATTCATGTAAAACATTCCATCAGAATAACAACAAAGGAAAATTACCGCGTGCTCTATTCTCTGCACTTAACACCTCAGCACGTAGTTTCTCCACTTCTCTTGCCATGGATACCAGGTTCCTGTCCATTGCTTGCATTTGCTCCACTTGCTCCATGTTCAAACCCTTTTCATACTCAAACGCAGCGCTTTTTTTCCCAACCAAAAAAAAGACAGAAGACACAAAAAAAACCTTTAGAACCACAGTTTACTAGCTGATCAGGAACTACATTTTGTAGGCTTTGCAGGAGCCAAACTGATCCTGAATCCTTGGGATGTGCATATTCTGTTGTTCAGCCTTTCCCAAAGGTCAAGAAAATCAGTCTTGGAACTCAAAATTGGGATTTACACTTACAATACCATTTCCAACTTTCAAGATTAATTAGTCATGAGAAAAAAAAAAAACAAAAACCATAACAAAATTCCTTACCGCAGCCTCTGATGTTCTTGTCTCAAGCTGTCAAGCTTTTCATGCATTTCAGGTAATTTTTTAACCTCAGCATGGGTTTTCTGCAATTCTTGAGTTGTTTGCTGAATTTGGGCGCTAAGCTCTTGTCTGGCTGTTATTAGGCTCTGTGCCTCCATATGTGCCTGTTGCAGATCTTTCTTAATACTCTCACCAACTCGAACCTCTGCCTCCATTTTAGCTATCTTCTCTAACAAAACTCTAATCTGAATATCACTTTCTGTTTTAAGACTTCCTATGTGTGCCTGCAGCCTCTGCATTTCCTGTTGTGTAGCAACAAGCTCCTGTCTCAGGGTGACATGAGTGTCTGCTAGTCTATGATTTTCCCTTGCAAGTCGCTCCATTTCTGCAGCCTGGACAGCTAACTTGTTCTCTAGAAGCTCAGGAGGAAGTGGCTCAAGAACACGCTGACCAGCAGGAGGGCCCAGTCCAGGAAATGGACCATGGCGCATCATCCCTGGGGCTTGGATAGGACGCCCCTCAAAAGGTATATGTCCTCTTGCAGCCATGTGTCAGGATTTCAGAATATGGAGAACATGAACACTAACTCACATAAACGAAGCCCAGTGGAAACAGACCTGTTCTGAAGGAATTGTTTGTTTAAGACAGCAAATGAGTCAACTAAGAAAAATAAAAATGAATAACAGGCAATTCTTAAAATGTTTCAAATGCTAATCAAAAATAAATAATTAAAAGAATAAAATGTTTCAAATGGATATTTGCCATATCCCAGCATCTAAAACAAAAACAACTACTGATGTTTCTGCATACCCAAAGATAGCTTTTACTTTTCAAAAAATGAACTCTTAAGAAGGAATTTAAATACCCAATGGATATTAGATGTAGTCGCTTGAGAAATAAATGTAACTCCTTAATAAGAAATGATGCATATTTTCTGGATCTCTTGCTTATCTAAAAACATAAGTCACTATTCTTAAGCAATCCTACCCTAGTTCTTGCTTGTTGCAGTGACTGCCTGCTTTGCTTTCCCATTACTGCTCCATGTTACGATTCCATAGTCACTTGAGACATTTTTTAATGTAGAAGTTATATATGGCCCATGAAATCAATCATCTACACATGTCTATATTTCAATCTTGAGTGCAAAGTAACGAACAATTATTCACCATAGTCTCCTTTATCCCAAAATAAGATGGAAAAAAGCAAGGTTGTCTCATGAATAACAATATGTAAACTTTATCATCCATGAACCATGAATAAGAGGTCCACACAAGTTTTGAGGTAATGAACTTCCCAACGAAACTACTGCTTTTTGGTAATGGATATCACATATTATTACTGAACATAGACAGATCTCTAGTGCAATAAAAAGACTGCATTAATATTGTCTGTACAAGAAAGGGATTTTATATTTAATTCGGTATTCTAAAAGTGCAAGCACCTTCATTCATCAAAAAAAAAAAAAGTGCAAGCACCTTACTTATCAAATAAAAAAAGTGCAAGGGCCTTATAGAACCTGAGGTGCAAGGCACAAGGTGAGATGCATACCTTTTTGAAAAATTAAAAAAATAAAAAAAAATCAGAATGCATTGAAAAATGCAAACCTGAAATTTAAAAGGAATTAAATGTTTTGAAATGCCTACTTGTTAGACAGTTTTGTATGCCCTTAGCTTCAATCAGAATGATGTACTTTTTGAGTTTATTGTAAATGAATAAAAGTGCATATTTGATTCATGTTCCCTTGGTATGTTTCTGTGTAATAACCTTAAACTGGACACTTAATGAGACTCGTGTTAGTTTAGAACGTTCACAGCTAGTGGATCGGTCTGGGGAGACCTATCCTGACAAGGCTGACACTGTGGTGCCACCAAGTCGGTTGGGGTGGCCTGTCTCAGCTGCCAGGGTGAGACCCTAGGCACATACAGTGTAGGATTAATAGAACCTTTGAACCAGACCAGATTTCCAATATTGCCCTGGACCTTGGAGATTGATGGGCAAAACTAGAAAGTTACACCCGACCCCTAGACTCGATTATGATACTGCACTAAGTGTCAGATTGGGCTGTCTTTGATATACCATTCAGTGAGATCCTTAGCAGGGGTCAAAACCTGGGTATGTTGGGACCGTCTGAGAATTCACTTGAGTGGGTGATCATAGTGACAGGATCAGCCCCTTTGTCGGACAAAGGTAATGATCAGGGATGCACTCTCACTAATGGAAACCAAAACTGCCGGCAGCCGATTTCAATCGTTGAGATTTGTTTTGCAAAATATATTTATATAAAGATAATATATATATATATATATGTTATGGTTTCGAAATGGTTTGCAAAAGGTTTTAATTCCCGGGATCCATATGAGCTGAGAGTGCAACACGTTCCTGGAAGCCGAGGGAGAGGTCCTCTCTTGTCAGGTAGTGTTTGATCATTATGGGCTGAGAGGTTAAGTGTAAGACCATTGAGGATAATACCTGATGGGCTAATCTTGCATCTGCCCACAGTCCCTAGGTGTTACAAGGTGGCTTGGCCCAGGGACCACTTAGGGTAAGTGTTGGGCCCATAGAGCCCATAAGATGGGTTTTCAGGGGGTGCACTGTCTTTAACAGTGTATTCGCCAGGCCTTGTAACAATGCCTGGGCCGAACCCATGTGGCTGATGTGTAGATCAATGTTTGGGTCCCACGCCATACAAGGAAGCCCAACTGGGCAGCAATTTGGAAGGTTAAGTGAGTACATAGGCTTAATGGGCCTAAAGCCCATTTCGAATTGGGTTGTTTATTTAATTAATTATGAGGCGAATTCTGAGATGGATCAACTGTTAGGATTGGGCCTACACCCTATCCACTTAGAGAGTCCAAGATCTAAATAAGATTTAGATCTGGAAACCTCCTAATTAGATTAGGAGATGGCTGATTCAATCTGCAGATAAGATAAGGGTTTATCCCTATCACCTAAAGAGAGATCTTATCCAAATATGATTTGGATAAGTTGTTCCTAATTGGATTAGGAGCTGATCTTTTAAGTTAACAAAAGAAGGGGGTGGCAGCCTAAGAAAGACACACATCTGATTCTCTTCAGAGCTAAAAAATCACAGAAAGAGAGATTTCTGCACCCTGCGAATTCACTCCTACCGCCTCCTTCCTACTGCCGCCATTGCCTTCAGTTCGATCTCCAGTTCTTGGGAGAAATCAAGATCTGATCTTGATTCCAATCTTTTGGGAAAGGATTGGTTGGAGATGTACCCACAAGCCATCCGGTTGATTCTTGCGAAGGGTCAAGTTCTTTTGGAAGAACATTGTTGATTCTGCTCCATCCTGCACTGCGCCATCTTCAGTGGGAGCAGATTTTGGATCCTTCCTTGGGCGTGAACACCTCCATTGGGAGATATTGTTTCTCCGTATCAGGTATATCCTCCCTCCTATTCCTTTTGGTTCAGATCTGATTTGGTTCATGGTTCAAGATTGATCCTTGAAAATATGTTTTCAAAATAGGGAATTCGATTCCCTGCAAAGATGGGAAAAATTTTTTTTGAAATTCACCCAGTCCATTCCGCAAGACTTGGACGTCCATGTGATGGATATCCCATCCCTTCACAAAGTTCAATCTAAAATACATTAACATAACATAAAAGGCATATTCAAAGTGAACATGTGGAAGTGAAAGCAAACACGTGAATTGTACTCAAGTTCTTCAAGCACTCAACAATTCATGCATGTTAACTTTCAATTTGTTTATTCTCCTACTTGCAACTTCATGTGGCTAATGTGACGTTAAAAATCTTGCATTCTTAAATGGTAATCCTAGGAGGGTTCCTTGGGGCAAGCTCGAACAAGTCCATGCAGGGGTTTAGGGAAGCACCCTAAACCTAAAATTGGTCCAATGTATAAATGAGTTAGCTTTGTGTTTTTAGCAGCAGTTCATTCTATTTTAGGATTAGAGATCAGATATTAGTTGTATTACTGTTGTATCTTTAGGCTGTGTTTGGTTTGAAGGAAAAAGAAGGGAAATGTAGGGAAACATTTACAAACCTTGTATAGGTTTCCCTATATTTCCCTTCCTTTCCCTACCTTTTCCTTCAAACAAAACATAGCCTTAGTGGAAATTTTTATGTTGAGACCTTATTTGCAAGAACTAAAGCTTTAGGTATTTGAAAGTTCTTCTTTTGTTTCTTTTTCAAGTTGGGACAGTTATCAGTGTACAAACAGCAATAAAAAGGTAACTTAGACATTAATAAACCATTACCAAGGAGTAAAACATATAGGACTCTAAAAAAATAACAAAAAGACATATTTAAAGAGGGCCTGCACTTGAGCTAATGCACAAGGTGCACCAGGCATGTACCTTCGACGGAGTTATGCCTAGGTTCAGGCAAGGCACATACCTTAAAATGTGCCTTACCTGTGTGCCTAGGCATGCATTTTGAAACACTAATTCAATTGGAATGATTTTTGGGTGTAGAGGATAATAACATTGTCAAGATAATTTAATGGGCTAGTGGCCTGTCTTATATATATTTGATATCACAAGTATTTATGAAATACTTTTGATTGTTCACTTTGAGTGGGAGTGTGTACATGTGTGTGTATGAAGGGTTCTGCTCAAGTCAATAAAGTCATGAAAAAAGGTCAAACACAGAAAAGAAACACAATATTTAATGTGTTTGAAAGTGAAATTTATTATAAGATACATCAAATGTATCTTTTCTTTAAGAAAAATAATAGGCTTAATTATAAGCTTATGAGATCTATTTATTTACTTAAAAGGATAATTATTAGGCCCATTTTAAACTCAATTAAGTGGGTTGGGACCATGTCTAAGACAGAAGGATAATAAGCTAGTTAAAAAGCCCATTCAGGCTACTAAAGGAGTGTCCCATCCCTTGTTCTTCCGCTCTTTAAGTAGGACACCAGGTATATCACTCACTTTTAGAGAGGGCCAGAGGGGTAGTTACATAACCAATCAAATCCCTATTAATCTCCCTAGAGAGAGATTACAGCCACCCTTCTAGAAACAACAAGAAATAATTCTAACCAAAACATGGAAAAGACAGTTCTTAAAGGAGATCGAAAAGTGGTGGTTGGGTGGCTACAAAAGAGAGAAGCTGCTTTGTGGTGCTACAGTAATGAAGCAAAAAGGTTCAGGTGGTTGGCTAGAGATATGGAGGTGAGGGTTTTTTGGATCCCAAGGGAAGCTAATAGCTTGGTGAATAGAAAAGCAAGGAGTGGATCGGGGAAAAATGTTTTGGGCACAATTGTAAGAAAAGTAAAAGGAAACTCAAAGGGTAGAGAAAAGTAAAAGGAGACAAATGTTTTGAACTTCATTAATAAAATTTGATTGCAATTGAAAAGAAAAAAAAAACAAGTTCCCCTCCAAGTGCAAGATCTAGAAGAGTAATGCCATCTAGTGTCAGATTATTCTGGCCACGGTTTACTGTGAAGAAAAGAAATGAGAAAAAACATTGTAAAATTATTGTATATGCAAAAAAAGAAATGGCATTAAAAAGTTTCTTAATTCTATAAAATTTGGAAATGAAAAGAAATGTAACTAGAGTTGCTCATTTAAAGAGTTCTTTAATTGTTTATGTTATGTATATTGTTTTGTTCAGTTCGTTTATTTCTCCAAGTCAGGATCAAAAGGTTTTCTCTACCCTTCACAGAGATGTAATTAAGGGAGACCTTCAAAATGATACTCCATATGGGTCTTAGCTGAAATAATAAAAAATATATTTAATTTAGTAAACTGTGCAATATGAGAATTCCTTCAATTGTTTTTTTTGTAAAAGGTAAAGTAATTTTATTAGAAACAGAAACAGAATACAGGGAGAACCCCAAACAAGATACCTGGAGGCCAAAAACCCAGAATTACATTACAAATTTAAAAAACTACCAGCACTCAGATGATCTCCCAATACCCTGGACTGGAGACCTTTTGCAGCTGCAGTCCAAGAGACTAATTTTCCAAAGGAACAGGTGATAAAATAGTCTACATCCTTGGATCTATTTTGGAAAATTCTTCTATTTCTTTCTGCCCATATGGTGCTGATCACTGCTGCAGGAAGAGAAGACCATACACTTTTTGCCATCTTGGACAGGCCTTGCAGTTCCCAGCACCACATTAGATCTAGTACAGTAGCCGGCATGACCCAAGAAAGACCCAAAGAAAAGAAGTGCTTCCAGGCTGAAATAGAAACAGGGAAATGCAGAAATAAGTGGTTGCTGTCTTCTTCCACTTGATCACAGAGCACATAACATGTCCTGGAGCTGAACCCCTCTTCTCTCCATATTCTTTTTGGAGAGGCAGTTATCCAATGGTACAGCCCAGACCAAGACATTTATTTTCGAAGGGGCAATTGGGTTCCAGATTTTCTCAGCAGGAAAATCAGCGTGAGAGGCAACTGTTAAATTCCTGGAAAATTACTTGACTGAGAACAACCCATCTGTGTTCCAGATCCATCTCCGGGAATCCTCTTCTAACAGATTCAGTCTGGATGGACGATATCTCCAGCAGCTCTGCCACTTGATCAACTTCCCAGTCCTGAAATTGCCTTCTGAAAGAAGGGCACCAGGAGCAGATATTACCTCTAACTTCACAGCAGTCAGCAACCAAAGCTTCCTGGTTCTCTGCAATTTTAAATAACTCTGCTATGGCCTGTTGCTACACCAATTGTCCTTCCAAAAACTGACTGACTCTTTGACAATTCCCCAGTTTTAAGGATAAACCTCTACTTAGAAGTGGAAACAATTCCATTATTTTCTTCCAAAGAAAGCATCCCAGAGAGGGGACAGAAGTAGTTACCCAATCATCTCTGTTTGTATTAAATTTGGCTGCCACTAGGTTCCTCCACCATCTTTCCCTTTCTTTACCAAACCTCCAAATCCACTTACCCAAAAAAGAACTTCTGAACTTCTGAAAATATGGTTCAGGTATTCAGTAATTTGTGCCAACATCCACAAATTAACTTCTAAAAATTTCACTTCTCAACTCAAAATTATAACCCTAGCTCATAAGTGAGTTTATCACTGAATTAAGTTTTTATGCATTCACCTGATCCAACTCCAACAGAAAATACAGACACTAGAACAAATACCAAAATTACCTTAGCAAGGATGATGTACAATCAAATTTGAACTCAGGTTCAGGGAACAGCTCCCCACCCCCACCCATTTCGCATCCAAAACATTTTGTTTGTAAGAGATTCTTGGGAATCCATGGCATCTACACATCTTGATTGATGAAGATACAAAAAGAAATTTAGTTCCGACTTCCAAGTATTGGTCCTTCACAAAAGAATAAGCTTACAAAGGTGGTGAATCGAAGCATTAGTATGTGATCTAAATCCAAGAGGGGTGATTTGAAATATGATAATCAATCTGCACAGTTTGCATAATGAAGCCTGACTCTTGGACAATAGAGCATTCACAATTTGAGGACATACGTGGTGTAGACCAACAGTCCAGAGCTCTTATTCCACTTCTAGTTAGCATTCAGATTATGATAAATGAAGTTTTGTTAAGGGGAATGACTATAGCACACCTAGTTTCAATAAACCAGGTACATGCCTAGTCAAAACAGGGGCATATTTTGTCTTTCAACATATGTACTCTCAAAGATTTTTTTTTTTTTTTGACAAGGAAAATTTTACCAAAACAGAAAATGACTTCATATAACATACAATCTCTATTGAGAATTAACTCAGCAAAAAAAAATCAAAACAACAACTGAAAATCATTTCTTATTACTTCAACACATCCTTTTTGGTCTACCCTTAGCTCTTCTAGCCTCTCCAACTCTATCCCATTTCACTAAATTCAAATTTCTTCCTCCCCTTCACATCCCGAAGAAAATCTCTTTGAATCTTTTCAATCCTACTTGTACTCTTAAAATGGACAAGTAATATGTGGCAAACTTACCAAAGCACTTTTGATTAAGGTAATTAAAATGGTGTGCCCAAATCACTCCCCATCAATGTTGTTAAAATCTTATGATTTATGATACAGTTCATGATTTAAACCATGAATCTTAAGGGTTTTGATTAGAATCTTATGCCTGAATCCCCTCCTACAAAAATAAAATTGTAAGATTTTTGCTTGAATCCTACATTTTGATTCTCACAATTAAGATTCCTGCAATTCACTACGATTCAAATAAATTCAATTAAGAATTAGTTCTCTAATTTGTCATTTTTTTGGTTTATAGTTTTTTCAAGGGAGATTTGTTTTTGAAAATGGCTTAGTTATGTTATTTATGACCGGACATTGACACTATTTTCATCATATATAGGTTAAAGAGCCATTGTATATGGACAATTTGACTTCCAAATCAATCTTGATTATATCATCTAAGGGTTATCTTGTACAACTGGTTAATTCTATTGTTTAAGTACATATATAGTAGATATAGATAAAAATAGGGTAAAATCATTTTCCTATATATATTTAGCCTTTTAATATACCTATTCTATATTTAATTTTTTACAAGTTTGTGAAAAATAAAAATAATCTTTTTATGAATAAAAATAGAATTAATCTTATGTCTACAATACGATTCATGATTCAAATTGATTCGAGTCATTCGACTTTCTCTACAATTTATGATATGATAACATTTTTTCAAAACATTGTCCACAATTATGAATTGGGCTTATTAGCCATAACCTAATATCAACAACCCAAAAAAATTCTATACTTGCATTAATGTTATGAAAAATCTACAGAAGATTGATTGAAGTTATCATGGTGAGCTAAAAAAATTGTCACAACACTCTCATGATGAACCATGCTGAGCTAACATAACTAATTGACAAGCCTTTTCATGCTTCTTAGCTTGAGACTAGACTATTACACATTTCTTCAGAACCAGGGATGAAGTGCTTTTGCAATTATCAACTAGGCAACAATTAATGATGTCAAGGGAGCTGCATGTATGCTTGAACCAATGTTTTAAAATGCGGAGGTGTGACGCGAGGCGTTTAACTACCTTGAGGCGTGAGGCGTAGTTCAGAATGCAAGAAGCATAAGCCTCCCGAACACAAGGAGGCGTAAGCCTCCTTAAAAGGAAGGGGGTTAGGAGGAAGGGGAGGAGGATGAAGAGGAAGCGGGAATCTGATTTTTTCTTTACTTTTAATAAAAATCTTTTATATTGAGAAGAATAAAGATGCATACATTAGTTAAAAGGGGGGTCTTTTTATATCTGATTTTTTCTTTCCATTCCTTTTCTTTTCTTGATTTGTCTATGTCATCCTTGCACAGGGGCCAATGCTAATCTCTCTGTATCGTTCCAATTTTATCGGATGTCTCCGAAGAGACCTTCCCTTTCTTTTCTTTTCTTTTCTTTTCTTTGCCT
Organism: Nelumbo nucifera; assembly: GCF_055504915.1. Taxonomy (NCBI): domain Eukaryota; kingdom Viridiplantae; phylum Streptophyta; class Magnoliopsida; order Proteales; family Nelumbonaceae; genus Nelumbo; species Nelumbo nucifera. Next base: position 27,501,005 of record NC_142656.1, on the reverse strand, counting down.
TTCCTTTACTTTTTTTCTTCTTTCTTTTTCTGCCATTTTATATAAGATGTGCATGAGGCGCATGAGGTGTACGCCTCTAGCACGCCTCATGAAAAAAGCGTATGAGGCGTACACCTCTTAAACCTGAGGTGTATGCCTCAGAGGTGTCAGTGCCTTTGGCATATGCCTCAGGGCGTTTTGGGAGCACCTCGCCTGGAGGCACACCTCCAGGCGTATGTCTCCCATGCCTTTTAAAACACTGGCTAGAACAAGAGTACATATGGGCGACTGAGCTTGATTAAGAGGAGTTTAGTGGGTCATTTTGTTAATTCAGACCTAGATGAAGTTGTGGAGTGGGTGGCTGCTGCTTGGAGGCCAAATAGTTTTCTTCAAGTGAGGAAACTGAATGATGGGTTCTTCTTGTTCATTTTTAGAAATGAGGAGGTAGATGATAATTTGGATCGACAGCACACTCAATTTTGGTCTACTGATTTGAGGATTGGAAGATGGAACCCGCTAGTAAGTTCAACAAGTTTTGTGTGGATTAACATTTATGGCATTCCTCTTTACGCGTGGTGTTTTCAAACTCTTGAAGCAGTGGATGATGTGTGTGTAAGATTCAAATTTTTTGGTTCTAGGACAAGCTCCTACCATGGTTCAAAAATTTGACACGATTCGCCCTGTATTGGTGGCTTAACGATACGTCCCTACAAAAGTCATATAGACGTCTGACCTGGTTCGAGGGGTAGACCAGCCTTAAACTGACCCCTATGAACCTGTTTCCAAGAAAAAAATAGGAGAATGAGCTTCAAAATAGACCGTTATGCCCCTACTAGCATATTGGCCTGTATCAATATTTTAAACCTTGGCCCCTAGAGGAATCTTGTTTGTGCGTGTATCCTGGTCGAAGTGGATGAAATCCATTTGGTGCCTTCTTCTCTGTCTTTGCGAGTTACTGGAAAATCAACCAGTCTGAGACTTGTGGTAGAGGGATCTTATCCGAAAAAATGGGTAGAGAATATGGGTTTGTGGGGGAGGACCAGAGGATGAGTAGTAAGAACCCGTAGATTCCTAATGAAACAGTTGAGAAGTGCAACAACCAGTTCAACTTGAAGATTTCAAAGAGGATGAAGACAAGGGTAGTTTGGGAAATACAGATTAAATTTCCCCCACGGAAGGCAATGAATTGGGTCTCAATAGGAGTGGTGGAAGTGGGGATTCGAAGAGTCAAGGGGAGTCCCAACCAAAAGCAGTTTCGAGTTCCAACCTAGGTCCTCTTTCATGGTAAAGTATTATGAATGGTGTACAAAGAAGGTTGGTGGGACACATTGAGGATCAGAAGGATAATGATGTGGGGCTAGGTAGATAAATAGAGAAAAGCTTGAGTATTGGAGTGGAAAAGTCTCCTTGGGTCATGAAGTTGGTTAATGGTCTGAGTGGCGAACTCCTTTTGAGGCCTAGAGTTAATAAGGGGGGAGGTGGGAACCAGTTGTCTATGTTCCCAATTGAAAAAAATCACGTAGTCACTTTTAAAAGGAAAAATGTTTTGAATATTAAAAGGAAAACTGAGAGTCAAGTCAAGGAGATCTTGAGAGGTGACAGTCAAAGAGGAGCTGCTCATTGGCTCTATTGTCGACCGTTCTAATGGTATGGATGGTTTGTCCACAGGGGCTTGTGCTCTTCGTTGTGGTGAGTCTACTGCGGTGTACAATGTTCTTGTTGTTCAAGACGATGCTTTCAAGCCATCTCAAGAAGTTGGCCCTTCTTTGGTGGAGTTGCATTTGAGAGATGCAAAGGAGGAAGCTGAAGGGGTGGAGTTGTGATTAGGGGACAATGAAAATCAATCGGATGTCATTCTAAAAACCAATGAAATTGTTGGGGTTGAAGAGGCTGACCCATTCGGAAAAGCAAATGATAAGTACAACGAGCTTTCATCTGTTTCTCTAGTTTGTTTTGAGGAGGTTGTGGCTGGTAAGCTGGGTGTCAATTTGGGTCGCAAGAGGAAAATGGGTGAAAGATGTGATTCTATTAAGGTTCGATTGGTTCTAAGAAGCTCTAGGCTTCTAGAAAGATACATATTGTACATGTAACTGAAGTTTTCTCTAGACTGAAGCTCAGCCTATTTGGCATTGGTCCTACAAAGAATTTTAAGAAAGCTTAAAAGAGAAAGGGCATGAAGAGGAAATTGTTAGAATTAGTTGATCCTAGTGGAAGAAAACTGAATTGTCATCCGCTTTCAGTTTCATAGGTAGTTAATACTCAACAGCAAGACAAGAATACTGAGGAATGGATAGAAACTGACTTGAGGATAGCTGGAACAATTTTAGGAGAAAAAGCAAAGAAGAAAGTTGCACCAAATATTGAGAAAATTGCTGAAAAAATGTTGAAGTTGGAGAAAAAAAACTCGGTCTTTTCTTTTTGGGAGGAGAAGTGCTTGCCATAAGATCCACTGAAGAGTTTGAGAGGAGGGAGGAGAGTTTGAAGAAAGTTATTGTGGGGGAAGGAGGAGAGGCTTGGAACGAAGCAGAAGATGGGAGTGATGATGGCTATACAGGGGAGCATAGTTTTCAAGGCATCTAGGAAAAACTTGGTCTTTTCTTTTTGGGAGGAGAAGCACTTGCCATAAGATCCATTGAAGAGTTTGAGAGGAGGGAGGAGAGTTTGAAGAAAGTTGTGGGGGAAGGAGGAGAGGCTTGGAATGAAGAAGAAGATGGGAGTGATGATGGCTATACAGAGGATCATAGTTTTCAAGGCGTCTAGGTGATTCTAGGTAACACTGGGGCACCTTAGTCGCCTAGGTGATAAAAATTTTATAATATAAAAAACTGACTTTCGGCCAATTTCCTAGTTTTAAATACCATCCAGCATGTATGTTAATTGAAAAAAAATAGCAATTCTCTTTATTAAAGACATTAACTTTCCTCTAAAAATATGGCAAATCATACATTTAAAAGATAAAAATCTTTTTAATATATTAATTTCATTATTTTCAAAAATAATACTACTATAATAAGCATTTAATAGAGCAAATTCATATTAATTAGCAGCTAAAGAAGGTTATTAACTTTATACGATAAATATTCAAGATGAAAAGTAAAATAGAAAAAAAACAAGGATAGAGTTTCTGTTTTATTTAATTAGAGAGAGAGAATAGAAAAAAAAGAACTTTATTATTCTATTCTTTCTTTCCTTTCTTTCTTTCTTTCTTTCTTTCTTTTTCTCTTCTCAAAACCCTTTAATCTTTTAAATTTCAATAGTAAAACATTAAAACAAAGTATAATTGATATATATAACATATAATAAAATGTATTAACACATACATTAATAAGACACAGCAATATAAATGATATTATAAAAGGCGCCTGCCTTGTCAATTTTGTCGCCTAGGCGGGCACTTAGTCACCTAGAAAGGCGCCTAGTTGCTAAAAGTCAAGGCATTTGGGTGAGGCACCCAGCCAAGGGCGCCTAGGCAACACCTTGACAACTATGCAGAGGAGTAATGGTGGTTGGCTCATGTCTTGCTTGTTTTTTGTTTTTTTTGTTGTCTGTTGTTTTGGGATCTAGGTGGAAGGGGTGTCGGGTGTTAGGTTTTAAAGGGTCTCTTTGGAGGTTGTTTTTATTTTGAGTCGTGTTTTTGTTGAGGTCTCCTCTTCTTTGTGGATGACTACTTTTTACCTCTCTTGTTCACTTTTTTCTTCTTTAATAAATATTCTTTTATTATCAAATAAATGGTGGAATAAGATACCTAGGAATGTTGTCAAACATTATACATGCTCAAGAGTTAGGTTTGGACCTAACCTTTTAAAAGTTGAAATATATCAGCCTCCTTTTGTTTTTTAAAGAGTAATTTGAAGGATCTCACAAGTATTGATTTTCGAATAATAAAATCTCCTAGCAAAGAACCCTCACCTTAGGTGGAACAGGCCCACTCCATACCTCTTTCATTAGAAAACTAGGGGTGAGGTCATGAGAAGGAAGTCAAAGAAAGAGGAGCAAGAAAAGGAGCCAGAAGGGCACAGACACCAAACTCTAGCATCGTACCTTAAAGGATCCAATAAAAATAAGGTTTTAGAGATTATCTTTCCTAAATCTTTAGAAAGGTATATTCCTCTAGTTGTTCTAATAAATGAACTTGGGCTTTTGAAAAAGAAGGGCTTCTCTCATGTTCCACATTTTTCATCCTCCATCCCCTTCTTCACAATCCTTCTTGGTGTTTCCAATGAAAGTGATTTGGCTAGGCCAAATATCCCCTACAAGTAGGGCTCTTCATAGAGAAATAATTTATTTGAAAATAAACATTTCTGAAGTTCACCAAAAGAGAAGACTTACCTGGCCTTCCCTCCCCTCCCCAACCACAAGATCTATACTTTGCAAGGCAAAGTGAGAAACCACTTTTCATTTAAAAATCTCCTTTTTGTTCCATCACTAGTATTTGGTAGCAAGTTTTTTTTAAGGTAGGTATTATTTAAAAATAAAAGAAAGAATTTGTGTGTATACATACAAGGAGAAACACTAGAAGCTCCACGGAAAAACAAAACACCTTAAGCCTAAAAATGGCGCAGAACCCATCCCCCACATGCTGGACTTGGCCAATAAAGTAACATCATAGACTACAAAACACCCAAGAGCAGTCCAGGCCCAATACGAAGCACAAAACACCCAAACAGCAGACAAAGAGAGGGATTGCAAACTAGAAAAGCAGACCATACACAAGTACAACAAAAATAAAACACTGCCAAAAGGGAAGACAATAATACTCTCACTAACCACGGACCAACGACTTTCCTCTGCCTATTCTGCGCTTCCCTCTGATACTTGGAGCACCTCTAGTGGCAAGCTTTGTGACCACCAATGCACCACATCATAGATTTACGCAAGCTGTCTAGATTTTCTACCACTTGGACGATAATCCAGGCTATCAGAAGAGTACCCCAACGATGTGCTAACCAAATTCAAATCATCGTCATCATCCATGCCTTATCCCAACTATATGGGGTCAACAACATGAATCCTGTTTCACCAATCCATTCCATTTAAAGCCATCCTTTGTTAAACTATTAGTGCTAACCAAATTCAAATCATCATCATCATCCATGCCTTATCCCAACTATATGGGGTCAACGACACGAATCCTGTTTCACCAATCCATTCCATTTAAAGCCATCCTTTGTTAAACTATTAGTGCTTAAAGCATTTCTTACTACTACCCATGTCCTTTTTGCTCTACCCCTAGCCTTTCTAGCCCTTTCAACTTTGTAATGAATCACTTCATCTATGCTATTGATGTTGATGTTCTTCCATGCATGTGACCAAACCATCTTAGTGTACTTTCTCTCATTTTGTCACCTATTGGGGCTACTACTCTTAGGTTCCTATGGATCACTTCAACAGAGCATATGGTTATGTGTGATTTTATGCGTAATGTGAGCCAATGTTACATCATGATCCTTCAGCACTTCACTTCCATTAGTTCTAAACCACTCTTTTTTTATCAGCAACACAGAATTTATTAATTGATAAGATTAAAAAGCATCTACAACAAGAAGTTGTGGGCAGAAGGAAAAGCCCGAGAGAAGAAAACCACTAATTACAAACCAGCCTAGAACATAGATTGTCTTTGAATCCCTTGTTTAGCCAGCCCATCAGCCATACTGTTAGCTGATCTCCTAACTCATCTAACTTGGATTAACATGTCTTTAGATATCTGCTTGAAGCGCCTGAGTTCATTTCTCAGCTTCCATATTACTCCTTCCCCTTTTCATCCAGTTTACACCAATCTTTGAATCCCCTTCAATAATCAGCCTGTTAATCCCCATTTCTTTGGCTTTTTCAACACTATACACTGCTGCCATCAGTTCTGACCTCACCACATCACCATGCTGAATGGGACCTTAGTATATGGCTAAAATATTACCATTTTCTTCCCTTATCACCCCACCAAGACCCGATGGTCCAGGATTTCCCATACAGCTACCATCAAAGTTTAATTTCCTCCATCCAGCCACTGGAGGCGACCAGACCTCAATTGTTCTAGACTTTCTAAAAGCCGTATTAGCGATTGTTCCCCAAGATCTGAAGAAGTCTTCTATCTTAAAGTCAGAAAACAACTTTAATGATTTCACCCAATGTGCCACCCTTAGAGATATCACTTCAATCAAAGTTTTTTTGCTTCTTTCCTTGTCATAAAAAATCCTTAAATTTCTTTCTTCCCAAATTGTCCAAACCACTACTGCTCTAGTGCACCTTCCCATAATTTTTCCTCTTTTTTTAGGGCACCTGAAAGTATGAGAATTAAATAATCCTTCCAGATTAACAGGAGAAGTCCAGCTGCAACCAAACAAAGAGGAAAACCATTCCCAAATGTAGTTAGCTAAAGGATAGGAAATTAAAAGGTGGAAAGCAGTCTCACCGTGTAGCTTACACAAGGAACACCAGTTTGGGGACAAGAACCAATTTGGAATTTTTTTCTGAAGCAAACCACAAGTGTTAATGGAGCCATGGAACATTTCCCAACAGAAGGCACCGACTTTAAGAGGGATGGGTTGACACCAGACCTCCTTGACAGGGAAAGAAGGGGAGGAGGAGGTACCAACAAGAGAATCCAGAAATGATTTGCAAGAGAATGAACCTGACTGGTTGAGAGCCCAAACTCTAGAGTCTGAGCCACTGTCCCCCAAAAGCACTGAATTTGGCAAATTGATCAAAGCAGAGACATTAGAGATTTCAGATTCTCTCAAATTTCTAGTAAAGCCCAAATTCCAATTCAGGTTAGAAGATGAAGAGGATGAACTGATGAATTCACTGATAGGTTTACCCTTGAGTCTGGAAATAGCAAAGAGGGAGGGGAAAACCACAGATATGGGGGAATCCCCAACCCAAATGTCCTCCCAGAACCTGATTTTCTGACCCAAAACCAAATCATACCTTATGTGGGGGAGAACAAGGGAAGAATATCATGAATGGCCTTCCACGGAGTAGCCAACATAGCTTGACAGCCCATGGATACTTGAGATAACTTTATTCCATAATTTCTCGGTTTCTAGGGAGCCTCCACAACCATTTGCTCAATAAAGCCAAGTTATTCATCTTAAAATTTCCAATCCCCAAGCCCCCTTCACCTTTCAACTGCCTAACCTTTTCCCATCTAATCAAATGGTCTTTTTTCCTTTCCCCCAGCTCCCACAAAAAGTCCCTCATGATTTTCTCAATTCAGTTCTAAACCATTCTTGAGCTTTATCTTCTTTTTTTTTATTGATGAATGATGAGTGATTTTATTAAAAGATTAGGAGCAAAAAGATACACAGAAAAGGTTCCCAAGATGAGGCACGAAATGGAACCTCAGAATAAAACAAACAATTACAGTTTAGCCCAAATCATCTGATTCCTGTGCACCCCTTGTTTAGCTAGTGAATCTGCTAACCCATTTGCTGATCTTCTTTCCCATTGGAATTGAACTAACATGTTTGTAGTTAGCCATTTGAACCTTCGTAAAGCCCCTTTATAGGACCAAGCTGCTGTTTCTGGTTCTTTTAACCACTGGATCACCAGCTTGGAGTCACCTCCGACTACCAGCTGTTCACAATTCAACTCTTTGGCAAATTCAGCTCCTTGTATCACTGCTTTAATTTCTACTTTAACTGAATCCACTACTCCTATAGGTCCAGAGTATAAAGCAATGATTGGCCTGTCTGAATTTATGAACACTCCCCCAACACCAGAAGGACCCGGATTGCCTAAACTACTACCATCAAAGTTGAGCTTAATAGTACCCTCCTGAGGATGTTTCTAGAGGTGTAAATCGAGCCGTGCTGCCCGACACGATTTGTATGGGCTGATGGGCCGTGCCGGGCTTGGGGTTTCTGGTCAGCAGGCCGGGCTGGCACAGCCTGCACTGTCGTGCAGTGCCACGTGTGGCCTGTGGCCCGGCACAGCCCATATATATTTTATAAATATTTACATATATAATATATTATATAAATTATAATTAGTATATAATATATTAATAAAATAAGCACTTTTTTTACTTTTATTATACTATTTTATTTAATTATTGTATATATAAGCAATTGTATACATCAAAAATCATATAAAATTAAAATTTTAATTTTTTTTCAATTTTTTAAATAAATAACTTCGGCCTAGTCCACAGCCCTGACTGCCCAATTGCCCAAGGCTCGACCCACAGACCAGCCCGGCCCATGGACCAACATGGGCCCGTGCGGGCTCGGGCCGTGGTCTATGTCGGACCGACCCCCCAAAATATCTCAGGGGAGGCATGGCCTAGGACGACCCGCACTTTGCGCTAGCTAGATATTTCCACTCTGTTGATAGTTTAGGTCTCATTCTAGAACTTTTTGGCAAACACTTCCCAATTTCTCCATAAATCATTAAAGGAGAAAAGATACTGTAAGGATCTTGCCAAAATTCATCCATTGCTCCACACGGCCATTCATCCTACTTGGATAAGGGAAACAATAGGCTCCGCTATAGCTAGGTGCCTGGGCTCAATAAATGATTTAAAAGGCGCACCTCCTAGGAGCACAAGCGAGGCACATTTTAGGGTATGCGCCTCGCCCAAGTCCTAGACGCACGCCTAGTGCATTTAGATGTGCGCCTGATGCGCCTTGCGCCTCAGCCAAGGTGTGTGCCTTTTAAAATTTTGCGCTTTTTGCTTTTTTTGAGTCTAACAGTTGGGCCAAGGGCTCCGTCCCCAAACCCCCAACCACGCCCCTCGAGGCAAACCCAAACAAGTCTATGTTAGGGTCTGAAATTCTTATTCAGACCCTAACATAGACTTGTTTGGGCTTGCCTTGAGGGGCATTGTACAAAGGCGACTCATAGAATCAAGAATGCAATAAGTTTTACATCACATTAGCTACTAGAAGCAATGCAATTAAGGAAAATAAGAGATTGTGTGCTTTACATGCTTGAAAATGCTTTATATGTTTGCTTTGATTTTTAAATTTTCATTAGAATATGCTTTACATGTTATGTTTATGTATTTTAATTTTAGATAATAGGTTTCTTGAAACATTTATTTTAAAATTTAAGTTTATATTTTTTATTAACATTATGTTTAATATTTTTTGAATTTTTTGCATTTTTTTAATTTTTTGGCTTTTTTTTGACTTTTTTTATTTTTAGCTTTCTTTTGTAATTTAGTGCCTTGCTTAAAAAGGCACGCGCCTCACCTTGCGCCTTGCACCTCAGGCGCAAATTGGCCCTTGCGCCTTTAAAACACTAGGCCCACTGGGTCCAAAAGCCCAATTTGAGCATCAGAGAAATAGGTCTAGAGAGAGGAAGAAGAACAAGGAGTGCTAACACTTGCTACAATAAGGCCATCAATGGATTTCTCTTCCCTTGGGCCCACTTAATCTCAGAACCCCATGATAATAATAAAAGTTTGCCCGGCTTGAATGGGCCCACCTTGCAGCATGGGGCCCTTTATTTCCTTGAGCCTTGGCCAAATAGAACCACAGGAATCAAACATTAGGAATGCAGCAATGGGATTGGGTTTGGGTTTTAGAATTAGGCCCACAATAGTCAAAATCTGGTTGCACCTAGAAGTTACTAGGTACACTAACAGAAATAGGAACCACCTTTTGGGAAGTGGATTGGGTTTGGGTTTTAGAATTAGGCCCACAATACAAGCATCCTTCCTGATCCGCACAGCTAGTGAAAAGGGCAGCTGTTCAAAATTTGAACAGTGTGCCTATGAATCCAAAATGAAATGGAACCCATGTGGACAATTTGCAATTCGCTCACCAGGACATCTGTCGAAGATGGGCCAGCCACCAGCCCACCTCTCTCTGTGCCACTAAGATCAACGACCAGGGGTGGAGCTTGTCTCCTCCTTCTAGGATGATGCATGCGACATTTTTTCAAGCCTTCGTTGTGTTGAGTAATTGAGTTGAATAAGACTCCTGAAGAACTTGCTGAAAGTGATCAGAATTGGTATTCACCCCCATCTGAAATGGTCTCACAACAAGGGAGTCTCCAACCCAGCCCTCTCTGCTTTCTGAAGGAGAAACGAAACATGACCTGAGGAGAGGGCATCCCAACAGAGACGGACCTGGGAAGGGATGACGATCTGACATTCAGCATCTTCCACTGCTAGACACAGGAGATATCTACCCCCCCCCCTCCCCCTCCTAATCACTAGTATTTGGTAGAAAGTGAAGACCAGATGATGTTTACAGTCTCCCTAGGCCCTCCTTACATCTAAGAAAAATAGGTAAACTAGTATTCTCCTGTCAACATGGTAAGAAAGAAATACAAGGATCTTAATAATTCATACCATAAAAAATCCGTACATCATAACAAAATTGTGTTAATTTTGGCAAGGCATTAGTCTTGAGAAATGACACTAATATTAAAGAGGTAGATGCATAAGCATATTTATGTGGAATATTTGTTACTGCTGGAAGCTGCCTGACCTGAGGAGAAAGGGTAAGCTGATCTGAAGCACCATACCTATGGCTATTCTTGTGACCATTTGGTCTGAGAGAAACAGTCGCATTTTCTGTAACAAAGCAAAAAACATAGATGATTTGATACAGATATCTGCATGTAATCTTGCATCTTGGTGGTCAGTTATATCTGAATTTAAGCATCAAAATGTATTTCAGATGCTTTACTCTCAGTCTGTTTGGAGTCTGTAATGAGGTTCCCTTCTTTCTCTGGTGAGGTATACCAGGAAGTTGTTGTAACGTTTTCTCTTCTTTAACCAATAAATTCTTTCCTTACCTTCCAAAAATATCAGGATTTTAGTTAATGGAAAATCATATCCCTGTACAGGTATCCGACAAGACTAGAAAAGGTGTCAGATATGGAATTTACATTTAACATTAGATGCATATGGCATGATATGTCACATTTGTACAGGTATCCATGTATAGTCGATTTTGAACAAAGCACACCAAGAGAGAGAGAGATGAAAACTTCTGTTTGAAGAAGTTGATTCTTTGTTGGACATTGCTCATGGACTGCTATGTAAACCAGAAAAGCCAACCTAGATGGGGCAGCAGAATCCTACACCATAGAATGGGGAAAGTCCCATGAATCTACACAATAGAAAGAACAAATACAAAACCAATCTTAGGAGCCCTCTTCATTTGGGATAAGATAGCAAAACTATAATTTGGTAATAAGAGAGGAAAATGATTTTGACTTCCTAGGCTCCTAGCCATTCAGATTTCTTGGAATTGGGGATTCCACTTCCACACTATGCATTAAGAGATGACTTCGCAATATTCTTACACCTTTGCCTCTCTATCCTCCACAAAAAAAGGAGATGGATACAGCTCCACCAGAAGTTTATAATCACACCACAATTAACACCAAAATTTGATCCTCAAAGCATCCCCAACCTTGTATTTGATATCGATGCCTTTGAAAAATTCCAAGCAGGCATTTTGAATTCCCCTCATCCCCTCCATATGAAATAGCCATATAAGGAATTTATTGTGACTTTGTTATTGATCAAAAAATAGCCATATAAGGAATTTATCCACCCTGGGTCTCAACTTCCTTCCCTTGGGCCATTTTTGCCAATTATAACTTTCTGCCACAAGGCTTTGGATGCAGAATTAAGGTGCCACCACTATTTGCTGAAAAGTGAAATGTTTACCACACTATGGTGTCTGATTCCCAAACCCTCACATGCCACCATGGAATGAACTTTTTTCCAGTCCACCAAATGGTATTTAAATTCATCTTTCAGTCCGTCCAAAGAAACTTGCGCTGAAATATCTCAATTCTTGTGGCTTTACTCATCAATAAGGGGAAAGGGAGACAAAATAATTAGGAAGACAGGCCAAGACAATTTCGATTGGAATGATATTACCACATTTTGATAAGTATGAGCTTTCCATGAGGCTATACTTCTATCAATCCTTTCCAGAATAATATCATAAATGAATACAAATTACCTGTATTGATAAAAAAAAAACATTTTCCTATAAGAGCTGAATTTACATCCTTGATGGGCCAGATAGCAATCCCACCTTCTCTTTAAAAGTTCAAAACAGTTTCTAAAGCTATTAGACGGTATTTTACAGTAGTGCTGTCAATTTAAATGATGCCTGAATCACCATAAAAAGGTTTTAGGTATCTCTTATAGTCCCACATTAAATTCCGATTAATTTCCAACTTTAAAATATTATTGCAAATTAAACAGAATTAGGATCGCCAAAACAAAATATAGGATAATAACCCAAATACCATTTCACCTCAAACTTCCGATTCTAATGTATCATATTATTACAAATTCTTATTTATTTAACTTCCAAGTCTTGGATGAAAAATACTGAGAAAACGGAAAAATGACAAAGTCGGAGCCCAAGATTCTACCGCCAACCAGAGAAGAAGAAGAAGTTGAAGGGAAAAATGCCCCTATCTTCGACGAGAAACAGCCAACCAGGTAAGAAGAAAAGGAAGATGAGGGAGAACCGCCCCTGTTTTCAGCGCATAATGGCCGACTAAGAAGAAGAAGAGGGGGAGGAGGAGGGACGTACCTTATCCCACCGACGCCGCCAACCTCCGGTAGCAGCAGAACAACCGCACGAACAAATCAGACTTGAATGCAGCAGGCTAGGGTTTCAAATGGTAAGATAATATTGAAAAGAAAAAATGTTAAAAAGTATAAACCTTTATTGGTTTTTTGGAGATCGGACAGGAGTGATTGAATGACAATATGGCATGGCCTTTCATTCAAGGCTTCAGACTTCACCTTTCAGTCTCTCCACACGTGCTTGTGGCTTATATCCCGCACATCCGTGCCGATATTTGCCTTGGCTTCACGTCCAGACCACCATCCCTCGTTCTATTTATTTTGGTCTCTTCGCACTCTATTCATAACAAACCGTAAATTTCCAAAGAAACAAGGAAACCATGCACATTTATTATTCTCTTCTCACTATACTTCATATCTAAGGCTGCGTTTGAACCGATGTAAAACATTATAGGTGTAAAAGTATATTGACATCAGACAATTAACTTTTAATTGTTTGAATTTCAAAATGTGTGTATGAGAAAAGCGGAAATCCATATAAAACTCCATTACATCCAAACATATATAAAACTGAATCGGAGTGGAGTTTTAAATCACACTACTTCTAAATGCAAATAAAATTAAACCAATATAAATATTTACATGTAGACATGTGAATTTTTTAAGCCAAACAAATGGGCTTAATTTTACATGATAACCTCTAAATAATATGGGCCTCCATGGGCCCAAGGCCCAAGACTACATAAATATGTCTTGATGGCCTAAAGATCCAAGTGTATTAAGCCCAATCTGGCCCATCTCCTATTGTAATAGGTTGGCCTATTGGCAAAACCACTAACTCCTACATAATAGTGTATATATAGGATTTAATGCTAACCCAACACCCCACTCACATGGGATTGGTTAGCTAAGTGGGTTGATGTGGCAGCCTTAACCCTTGGCTATAAATAGCTTTGCATAGGAAGAAAGATGGCCTTTTTTCTTCCTTTTGAGAGAATCACACTACAAGATACTCTCAGACACCAATATTAAAGATTGCAAATAATCACAAGCTCCTGCAACCTCCAGCAACTACAAGATCCAGAGAGAAGAAAGAAGGGAAAAGCTTCTTCGTTCTCTACAGCACACTTGGATTTAAACTCTCCAAAGAATATCAAGCCACCACAAAAGGGCCCTTCTTAGAGAAGCATCCTTCACAACCGATCAAGCGTGAAGCCCGGAGTGAAGAAATCTACACCAAATCTCCCAAAGCACCAAAATCAAGGAAATCTACATCAACACTTCAAAAAGTACGAGAAACACACCAACGGCCCTCGTCTTCACCAAATTTGACCATTAATCAGAGGTTGTTCACATCATCAAGCGGAAATCAAAGAGAGTTCATTCCCTTGTTTGTTTTCTTTATTACAAATTTATTTTGTAATTTGTCTCCATATTTTGTGCTAAACAAATACATGAAATTTGTATCGACAAATTTTTGGCACGCCCGGTGGGACACTCTTTTCCTCTCATCTTTCGAGTCAACATCTGCAACAATCATTCAATGGCTACCAAGAAAGCTACAACTTCCTTCCACAAGTCCTCTGGCACTTTTGGTTCTTCCTACAACCGTCCTGTCACACATGCCATGGCGAAGTCCAACAAAGCGCAGCTACCATCTCCAATGGAGCTTCCTACACAGAAAATCACCAAGGCGACTACTCTACAGAAGGAAAGCCTCTTCAACTCTCCAAACATTAATGTGAAAGGAAAGAAAAACTTTCTCTCGGATGACCAATCTAGCACTATGTTGAGGACGGAGTCTTACTCCTCTCCATCACACAACTCCTACTCTGCTTCTAGTGGCGTTATACTAGTGATGATGACAGAAGTCGCGATAATGGAAGAACTACTCCAAAAGATGGTTGAAACCATTGACAACCTCAAGAGCTCCAACACTGAGAAGGATCTCCAAATTGCCTTCCTGATGAACAAATTGGAGATACAAAACCGCTAAGCAAAGTCCAGTCAAGGACCTTCTCACCCTCTAGGATTCACTCCTCCAATGACTCCTAACCTCCAAGAGCAGCAGAAGCAGCAACAAGAGGAGCATGATCGGGTCACAGTGCAAAACATGATGCAAGACACCACCCAAGTTTCTATCGCTTCTTTGATGGTGCAACAACTCTAGTACATGATCGCTAACACCATAAGGGCTCAATATGGAGGAGTTCCACAGACCTCTCTAGTGTATGCCAAACCATACACTCGCCGCATTGATGAGATGTGCATGCTAGTCGGCTACCAACCTCCTAAGTTCTAGCAGTTCGACGAGAAGGGAAATCCGAAGCAGCATATACCCACTTCATTGAGACTTGCAACAATGCGGTAACCTACAGCGACCAAATGGTGAAATAGTTTGTTCGCACCCTCAAGTCTACAGCGTTTGATTGGTACACCGACCTCCAGCCCAGCTCCATCGACAGTTGGGACCAACTTGAGAGAAAATTCCTCACTCGCTTCTACTGTACACGGCAAACTGTGGGACTTCCAGAACTCTCTACTATAAGGCAAAGAAAGGATGAGTCCGTCATTGACTACATTGAGCGGTGGAGGAACCTCGCCCTTCAATGCAAGGAACAAATCAGCCAATCATCTGTCATAGACATATGCGTCCAAGGGATGCATTGGGGACTACTCTATAGCCTCGAATGGAACATGCCCACCACCTTTGAAGAGTTAGCTACTCGAGCTCATGATTTGGAGATTTGGATAGGCAAGCATGGGAATCCCCAACTAAGTGATCCACGTGAAAAAAAATGATGAAAAGAAAGAAGTCAAAAAGGACCTTAAGACCTCTTCCTCCAAAGGAAAAGAAGTCATGAATACTACCACTACACCAATTAAGATCTTTGGCAAGAAGAAGAAGATGGAGATCAAAGTGAAGTCTTTTGCAAATCAAGGCCAAGAAAAGTCTAGGCCTACTCTGAAGGAACTAGAAGAGAAGGAGTATCCATTCCCTGACTCCAACATTCTAGAAATGCTCAACTAGCTACTCCAATCAAAGTTGATTGAGCTTCCACCGCCCAAGCGACTTGAAGAGCAAGGACGTATGACCGACCCCAAGTATTGCCAGTACCATCGGATGATAAGTCATCAAACTGAAAAGTGTTTTGTCCTCAGGACAAAATACTTTGTCTTGCAGAACAAGGAAAGATCGAGTTAGATCTTGGTGATAATTTTGCTGCTACAATGTCACTATGGTGACTTTTGGGTCTTTTGACATCACACCTCTACAACCCTCTATAGGTTCTTCCTCCTCTACTCAAGCTACAGTGAGCGTCCAAACCTCAAGGAACTTTGCACCTGGCAAAAGGGAAGTCAACACCACAGCACAACTCAATGGATTCTCCTCAAATTATGGAGACTAGGGGCAAAGTGACTGGACCCCAACTCAATGGATTTTCCTACGGTGTCCCTCCCACAAGGGGCAGTTCCTGTCCAGTTTATTATTAATCAAAAGGTGACCACAGTTTATGCCTATCCTGACATGCCAATGTTTAACAATCCCGACATTCCAACTCTCTATGAGCTAATGACTGATGACTTGGACTACTGAGAAGAGTCGTCTATTTCGAAAAATGAGATAGAAGATGGGTGGTCCACCTTCACCAGCAAGAAACCTAAGGAGAAGGTACAACACCAACCCAAAGGAAACATTTCAAATGGGAGCAAGACTATCTCTATCTACTCTAGTAACTCAAAAACATTTCCTCAAGACAAGATCAGATGGACTGTCATCTCTCGACGTAAGAACAAGGCTCATCGTCTCGTCATCCCTGCGTCAACTAGACCAAAGTGGACTAAAAGATGGTGAGTACACAACGCCTCTAAGAAGAAGAAAGCACCTCAGGTACCACCAGCTAGTAAGGAGGAAGTGCTTCAATAGCTTCATCCAACTCTAGTAACCCTTTGGGAGTTCATGCCAAGAGAACTTTTCCCAGAGGAATGTGTAGCGACATACATGGTGATAATTGACGAAGAGGAAACATCACCATCAGTAGAAGAGGCTTCATTCGACGAGGACGAAGACATGACAAGGCTTATTCAAGAGCACCCCATGTGTGATGAAGAAGTAGCAAAGCAACTGGAGGAAGTGCCATCCCACTTGAGCCTTACCCAAGCGCTACAACTACCGCAGAAGGTTCACTTTGCAATGGCAAAGACCCTGATCCTCCCCAACAAGTACCAAAGCAAAGTACTAAAAGAGGACAACTGCACAGATTGCATGTCGACAATTACCTTCATAGATGAGGATTTACAACTTGGATCATGTCCACATAACAAACCCTTGTATGTTGCTGGATATGTTCGTGAACAGAAGATATCATGCATCCTCATTGATTGTGGATCTACGGTCAACATCATGCTAGTGTCCACTATGAAACAACTTGAGATTGACAATGATGAATTGGTAAAGAGCAAGTTGACAATCCAATGCTTTAATCAAAAGGAACAATGTGTCATGGGCATGGTGCATCTCAAGATATAAATAGGGGACTTAAACATCTTTGGCCCTTCTACATGTCATCGATGCCAAGACATCCTACCAACTACTTTTGGGACGTCCTTGGTTGCATGAGATAGGAGTGGTTCCTTTAACGTGGCACCAATGCTTCAAATATTATTGTAAGGGAACAAAAAGGAAAGTAGTCGCTGAGCTAGAGCCTTTCAACAAAGTTGAAGCACATTTTGTTGACACAAAGTTCTATGTTGACAAGGTCATTTCAGAAGCTCTTCCTGTCTCTATGCCGAAATCTTACACAATGAAAGTTTAGAAGGAAAAGGAAGACACAACACATGAAGAAGAAAATGCATCTTCAAGTGGTGACAAGAATCATCTACAAAATCAACATGCATATGCTACCTTGCCAACAACTCTACCATCGACTTCCTCTTCTTGTAATCAATCAGCCCCCTTGCTTCGTTACACACCAAAGTCGAGGAAAAGGGAAGGACAACTACCTTTTAAGGTAATGGCTGCACCAAACACTATACCAATATCAAATAGCGACATTGAAGTTCTCGAGAAGGATCTTATGCTTCCAATCTCCACAACATCGAAGCCATCGATATCTAAACCGCATCTAAACGGATTTGTTCGAGCTTCATCAACCAGTAAAGTAGGGCAATATCAAGAAGGGTGGTTTGACCCCAACGCTGAGAAGCTCCTCGAGAAGGTAGGTTACAAAGAAGGTGAAAATCGTCAATTAGGGAACCTTGAGCCAGTCCTTACAAGTGGACAAGCCTATGGCCTAACAAAGACGCAAAGAGCTTTACAAAGTGAAGGCTCCCACATCCCTCAGAAAAATGTTGGCTTAAGATACCATCGAAATCCACCAACTCAAATTTCATAGAGGAAGGTGTCATCCAACTACATCACTATAGAAGTGGTGGACAAGAAGGAAAAGAAGCATACACAACGGAGTTCAGTCTTCGACCGTCTAGGAGAATCGAGAGAAAAACAATTAGTTTTTGACAGGCTTGGAGGACAAGATGCTGCTTCAACGTCATCTGCTCAACCACAAAGGACTTCAATACTCTCCCGCATAGGGCCCAAGGGTGCCAATACGAAGAAAAAGGGCCGACCACAAAGTCAAAGCCTACAATGCACCATTGCTACAAAGGAAAAGTTAGAGCCTTAGAGTGTTGTTCCTTCTCGTATGAAGAAGGTGGCAAACTTAGAAGTTTCCTCTAATGAGACATTGACAGTTAGACAATAGACTATTGTCATCTCATCTTCTCAATCAAAGTTCAACTTTCAACCAAGACAAGAGATGGAAGAACAAAGTGAAGGGCTAACTGAGGATGAAGACATTGTCTCGGTTAATCACATCACCATTGAGGAGAAAGAGGACGAAAATCTGTCAAGCACTTCTTCAGATGAAGAACTTGAGCCTGATCCACCTACCATTGAAGAAGGAGGCCAAGCAACAGTGGATGACCTGAAGGAGTTGAACCTTGGCACTGAAGAGGAACCTAGACCTATCTACATTAGTGCACTCCTTAGCCTTGAAGAAGAAGCCAAATACTTCAAACTACTTTAGGAGCACAAGGATGTCTTTGCTTGGACATACAAGGAAATTCCCGGGTTAGACCCAAAGGCTGTTGTCCACCACCTCTCTATTAGGCACGGGGTACGACCAATCAAGCAAGCACAACGTCGATTCCGACATGAGTTGATTCCGCAAATTGAAGCAAAGATCAACAAGCTCATTGAAGTTGGTTTCATTCGAGAGGTGAAGTATCCAACTTGAATTGCAAACATTGTCCCTATGAGAAAGAATAATGGTCAAATTCGGGTCTGCGATGAGTTTCGAGACCTAAATCAAGCTTGCCCAAAAGATGACTTTCCTTTGCCTATCACTGAACTCATGGTAGATGCAACTATAGGCCACGAGGTGTTATCCTTCACGAATGGTTCATCTGGATACAATCAAATTTGCATGGCACCTAAGGATGAGGAACTCACGGCCTTCTGAACACCAAAGGGATCTATTGTTACAAAGTGATGCCTTTTGAGCTTAAGAATGTCGGTGCTACGTACCAACACGCGATGTAGCGGATCTTCGATGACATTCTTCACAAGAAGGTCAAATGCTACGTTGATGACTTGGTTGTCAAGTATAAGAAGAGAGAAGACCATCTCGATGATTTGTGTAGCATCTTCAATAGGCTAAGAAGATATCAACTAAAGATGAACCCTCTCAAGTGTGCATTTAGAGTCACCTCAGGTAAGTTCCTCGGGTTCATTGTTCACCATCGAGGGATTGAAATTAATCAATCAAAGATTAACACCATTCAAAACATGCTAGAGCCGCGGAACCTACAAGAGTTAAAGAGTCTCCAAGGACGACTGGCTTACATTCGACGGTTCATCTCCAACCTGGCAAGACGTTGTCAATCATTCAACAAATTGATGAAAAAGGATGTCCCATTTGAGTGGGATGAGGCTTGCAAAAATGCCTTAGAGAGCATAAAGCAATACCTCCTCAAACCCCTAGTACTTGTCGCACCAATTCCTGAGAAGCTGCTTATCCTATATTTTGTTGCACAAGCACAGTCATTAGGAGCCTTGTTGGCACAAGTCAATGAGGAAGGGAAAGAGAATGCACTCTACTACCTCAGCCAGACACTAATAGGAATTGAGTTGAACTATTCACCCATAGAGAAGACTTATCTTGCTCTCATTTTTGCCACAAAGAAGTTACGACATTACATGTTGGCACATACCGTCCACCTCATCTCAAGGGCAGACCCCCTCAAGTACATCATGACACAACCTGTACTTTTAGAGAGATTGGCTAAATGGGCTCTCCTCTTATCAGAATTTGACATCACCTATGTCCTACAAAAGGCTATGAAAGGATAGGCACTGACAGGCTTCTTTGTAGATCACCCTATTCCAACAAGTTGGGAACTCTTCGAAGACCTTCCTGACGAAGAAGTGTTCTACATAGACATCTTACCAGCATGGATGATGTTTTTTGATGGAGCAGCACGCAAAGATGGTGCGGGTGCTGGTCTTGTATTTGTCTCGCCACAAAGAGAAATCCTCATATACTCATTTGTCTTAATTGAGCTTTGTTCTAACAACATGGCCGAGTATCAAGCTTTAATCATTGGCTTAGAAATGACCATTGATTTGGAAATGCACCACCTCACGGTATATGGGGATTCGAAATTGGTAATCAACCAATTGAAGACAGAGTATGAGGTGCGCAAGGATGACTTAGTTCCCTATCACCACTATGCAATCCAATTACTGAAGGAGTTCGAGCATGCTACCATTGAACATGAACCTAAAAGCGAAAACAAGCAAGTAGATGGCCTTGCCAATCTAGTGGTAGTCTTAGCACTCACGGGTGATGAAGCAACAACAATACCCATTTGTGCAAAGTGGGTTCTTCTCCCTAAGTCACCCCAAGAAGAGATAGAGCAAGAAAGCAATGTGGCTTCTGTATTCACTATAGATGTTGAGGACTAGAGACAACCCTTCATCGACTACTTGCAGCATGGAAAGTTGCTCGAAGATCGCAAACGTAGAGCTGAAATACAACGTCGAGCACCTCATTTCCTATACTACAATGACAAACTCTACAAACGCTCCTTCAATGATGTCTACATGAGATGTATCCACGGAGATGAAGTCCAAAGTGCACTCGACCAAGCACACTTTGGAATTTGTGGTGTTCATCAATCAGGACCTAAGCTCCATGATCGCCATTAGCGGATGGGCTTCTATTGGCCAACAATGGTACAAGACTCAATTGAATATGCCAAAAGATGTCAGGTATGCCAAATTCATGGGGATTTTATTTGCCAACCACTGGAACCTCTACATCCTACAGTTGCATCATGGCCATTCGATGCATGGGGACTTGATGTGGTTGGTCCCTTGCCTAAGTTTTCTCGCCAACACCTCTTCATCCTGACAGCAATGGATTACTTTTTCAAATGGGCTGAAGCGGTTCCTCTTGAGAAGTAAAGAAAGATGTTGTCAACTTTCTCCGGACTCACATTGTCTATTGCTACGGTGTTCCATATTACATAATTACAGATAACGGGAAGCCATTCTCAACAGCATTGGTGACAATTTTGTGACAAGTTTGGC
This sequence comes from Nelumbo nucifera, assembly GCF_055504915.1. Lineage (NCBI taxonomy): Eukaryota > Viridiplantae > Streptophyta > Magnoliopsida > Proteales > Nelumbonaceae > Nelumbo > Nelumbo nucifera. Next base: position 27,479,862 of record NC_142656.1, on the reverse strand, counting down.
ATTAAGTAAAGGTTTTCAACCATGTACAATGCAACAGCCAATGAACTTACAGAGGCCTTTAACAATACTCTTTGTAAGTTACTTTAGAAGATTGTGTCAAGTCCAAAAAAGATTGGCATGAATGCTTGGATGAGACCTTATGGGCTTATCAGACATCTTACCGCACCGCTACAAATGCAACTCCTTTTGCTTTAGTATGTGGTGTAGAAGTTGTACTTCCCCTAGAGAGACAAATGAACTTCCTAAGGATGGCTATCAAGGTGGGAATTACAGAAGATGAGAATGTAAAGCTATGACTAGATGAGCTCGAAGCGCTAGATGAAAAGAGATTAGAATCTTAATAAAGAGCAGAGTGCTACCAAGCTCGTTTAGCTCGTTCATTCAACAAGAATGTTCGTCTTTGATCATTTCAGAAAGGTGATATTGTTCTTGTTGTTCGACAACCTATCGTTCTCTCACACCGTTCAAGGAGGAAATTTAACCCTAAATGGGATGGGCCTCACGTGGTGGAAGAAGTCTACACTAATGGTGCTTATCTCCTTGTCACGTCAGAGGGTCTATGTCTTGGGCCCATTAATGGAAAGTACCTTTAGAGGTACTACTCTAGGTCTTGCATTGTAATGCTCTTGACCCGCATGAGCCTAAACTGTGAACGACTTAAAATAAATGTCAAACATAAAGGTTTCTTCTTTCTTTTTAAAGATAGAAAAGGGGAACTTTAACTTTATTGCTCAAATACGTCATTTACAATGCAAAAAAAAGGAAGAAAGTGGAAAATTGTCTTTCCAAAACATTTTATTTTTTGGGACCTTGGTGAATCCAATCGGCTTCCGAGAGAGCCTCGAATGCCTCTAGAAGTTCAGCCCTCATCTTGTCTATGCCCTGCACTTCTTCTTTGTTTGCAACCTTCGCTTGCCTTAGCTCATCATATCGAGCCTTTGTAGCTGCAAGTGCCACCTCAGCCTCTCGTTGGTCTTGGGCAAGAACACTATATTGGGATAATAAGGAAGAATGTTTCTCCTCTATTTTTTGCCTCTCATCCTCTAGTGCTTGAAACTTTGCGTCGATTTGACATCGCGCATATTCGACAATGGCAAGATCTACTTTAATTTGATTCTTTTGACAACTAATAAAAGATGCGTTCTTCACATGTGCAGCTACCTTTGTGGATAAATTTGATAATTCCTTATGCTTTTACTTTTCAGTTGGAGCATTCTTAATGATATCTCTTTGAGCAAGGTAATCCTCTATGCGTGATAACAATGAATCAACTTTTTGAATTAATAGAGAAGTATCAAAGTGGAAAACGTCCTCAAGGGCCTCTACAATCGAAGGAAACTTGGTTGTTTGCCAACCATTCATGTAATTGAAACATTTCTTGCTTACAGGCTCCAACTCATCCTTCAGGAAGCTCTTTATTCCTTCAATGTTAAGGAATCATGCACATGTCGCAAAATCTCCAGTAGGACTAGTACCTCTTGGAATAACTTGAAAACTCTAGCACTACTTGATTTGTGAAAGGACCTCTTGCACAATGAAAGGAAGAATTATGAGAATTGGAAGATATGGAACTATGAGAATGGTGGGATGAAAGGGATTGTACTTCCTCAGTGTGCTCTCTGCTTTGCATATTAGAAGATGCATGCCCAAGTGCTTCATCGTCAGGAAGAGAAAAGTCATTAATGTTATATCCCAATACATCCACTATATTCTCTATGACATCTTGTTGATAGTGTCATCATGAGGTATCTCTGGGAATAGCTTCAAGTGATAATCCTCTGGCACATGCGGGAAGGCTGCAAGATAGAGAGGCTACATTAGTGAAAAAATTAAGGAAACGGAAACAAGGTTAAAATGTAAAGTATGGATCTTACCCCTGGCAATGGTACGAGGCGGCAGATCAAAGGGAGGAGCTGAAATTAAAGAAGGTGGACTAACCACTGATGATTGGTTAGTTACTGCATCAACAACTACTTTAGTCTCCTTCTCACAGGTCGTTGGTGGAGGAAGATCTTCTCTGCTTCCTAGATTCTAAGAAGCATCAACATCTGTGACTATATATTGTTGGGATGTTCTTGAAGTTGGTACCTCTTTGGGATCGCCATCCAACTCAATTACATTTTGGAACTGTGAGGACGGTGCCTTAGGTCCATGTATCTTCACTAACTTCCGACGAGGATGCTCATTGTTGGAAAGAGAAGTGGTAATAGGGTCATAATCATGACTTCTCTTCAAAGGAGGACCTGTAGGCTGCTTGCTTGAATTCACTGTCTTTCCTTTCCCTGGGATCTTTTTAGGAACTTGTACAACTTTACTTTGATCTATTGTCCCACTTAATTCACTCAAATATAAGGTCCTCACAACGATGTCTTCTAACACTTTTCCTAGACCTTGCATCCACCAACTCAAATAACTAGGGTCACACTAGTGATCAATATGTCCAACAAGCCCTGCAATATAAAATGTAGTACCGGTATTCACCTAAGTAAGGGATAACTACAAGCTATAGAGTTGGTGAGGATTGACCTTATAAAATAAGTGCTTCGGAGACCCCGAAAGTCTTTGATGAAAACCTTGCTGACGAGCAAACCTATGTGGGCTATACATTTCCAAGCAACATTGAGACCCTTGACGCAACATCACATAGATAGGGTGAATGCTAAACATAAATTCCCTAGACTTTATGGAGCAAGAATTATCATCTAAACTATCGCTAGGATTCTGAACATTATACTGCAATTTTTTGGGTCTCCAACTAAAGTCATCTGACATGGCTCCACGAAGGAGGTCTCGAGCTGAATTGGCCTTTGCCTTATAAAAGAAGTAGGCATTCAAGAGCCCTTGGAACATGTCAATGAGAGGTCGTTCGTAAGATGACAGAACATCACTGAATACATCTCTGACAAAGTATAGTCTAACCCAAACATACAAGTAATGTCTAGGAAATGCGAATGTCGATGCCCCAAGGAAGTTAGATGATCCCTTTACTTGTGGGTATGTGTTGGAAAGACCCTGATAATTGCTTGCTAGCACAGGAGGAACCAAGTTATATGTAATCCTTGAGCCATTTGTGATGCTGCTTTGAATGTTCCAGGACGAAGAACATTAAGGCCATTTGAGGGTAAGACAAAGTGACACAGCCACAAAGCTAAGTAGGCTGCTATCCAGCCTTCATTCTCAACTACTTGATCCCTAAGAAATCATAACCTAACAAATGGATTTTCTTTGCACGTCTTAGAGTTGACCTACTTTCTTCTCATTTGCGAAGGCCTATTGATTTTCCTGATTGCATAATATTCCTTGGTCTTCTTGTTGAAATCATATCCAAACTTGACGTCTTTGTAATCCTGGAGAAAGTGAGGATTCAGAGTCCTTTCATTTGTTGTATACCAGAACTCGAGCCAATTTGCATGAGTAATTCGGTCGGATCCTTTTTCGAAGGCAAGTTGAGCATAAGCTTTGAACAAATACTGGCATGAACAAGGCAAACCATCTGAACTAGAAGATATTAGATCCTCTAAGATGGGAATCACTTCCTCGTAATATTCTCAACCAATGGAAATGCCTGAAATCTGTCGGATGTCCCAAAGAGATATTCTGATTTCACCTTGACTGGTCACAAAAGTGTTTGTGTCAGGGCACCAAACCTCATATAGGGCTCTATAAATGTTGTCAGGCCGACTATACACACGAGTAGCTGCATGGACCACTCGACTTAATTCTTTCATGTTCCATGTGTCTCATATAGGGCTCTATAAATGTTGTCATGACCCCATTTCATGGACCCTTGTATCTTTTCTGCAATATAGGGAAATGAACGGTTGTTTGCAGTAGTATGGTGGAAGGGATGTTTTAAGCATGGCTGCCTAGACATAGTAATATGATCCCCTTGGTGCATTTCATGGTTCTCGGGGTACCAACTAATCTCTGTCATCCTCGAAAGCAGTTCTGGTTCAACTCCACTTCGACCATAAGGACCTGTCATCGGCTCATCAACAACAAGTACGAGCTCTGTGTGATGAGCACTCCTCGACCAATGAGCTTTTACCAGTATGCTAGGAAAGCGAAGGAACTATCCCTTCAATGCAGGATCAACATGCTCCATCACCCACCCTTCTTGAGGCAAATTCATTGGCAGAGAGGGTGTAGGAGATGATGAAGAGACATCGTGACAAAGTAAACCAAAGGAAGCCATTACCTACATAAGCAAAATGAGAGTGTCAATACCATATGAAATATTCACCTTAAATTGAAGGAACAAGATATGTGTGGCACTCTCTCATAAAGAAGCTCTACACAAGCTAATCCCTAAGTCCAAGAGACCTCGAACCCAAAAGTCTACGAAGCTCTGGACGTAGAGACCTTGGACCATGAAAGGTCTGTGAGGGCCTACTATTGGTGAAGCTCCACATGTTGTGACTCTCTAGTGAAGAAGTTCTATGCAAGCTAATTCCTAAATGCAAGAGACCTCGGACCCAAAAGTCTATGAAGCTCTGGACCAAGGGACCCCATACCATTGAAAGTCTGTAAGGGCCTGCTATTGATGAAACGATACAAATATGCTAGGTTGTGAAGCCCTAACTCAACATGACATGTTTTGTAGAAATGATTGGATCTCATCATTATACCTGGAATGAATTGTCTCCTTTAAATGAAGTGATCCACAAGTTCCTATATAACAAATGATGGACTACCTTAGTTACAATGGCAATGTGGTACAAAATTCAAGAGAGTAGGTGGCCGCAATGATTAAATAAGCATCAAAATCTAATAGCGGGGGTGATTACAAAGAAAGCAGATATCTAGTTGTTACAATGTAAAGATGTCATCGGGTCATCAAATTAGAAACATGTTTGAAAAGGAGAAAAGTATTCATACACTCGAAGACCTCTTCTATATTTCGATGCATGGGTTATTCAATATTGACATGAAGCAAAGCACTATCTATACAAATTAGACACTCTTTACCCTACAATGGGTTGTTAGGGTATCTAAATTGGGTTATGTGACAAATTTTCAGTGTTTGATTCTTACGAATGGTCAATTGATGGGAAAGGAAATCCAGTTCAACCGAACATCAATTTCTTATTCAAAGCTCTACTCTCTAGAAACATATTTTGAATATTGATTCCAAGCATTCTTCAAGAGTCAATATGCTAGCTTTAACAGTAAATGTGCAATCAGTCATTCAACAACATGCATCTTCCCATGTGTGAGTTTGTGGTGATGGCAACAATAGTACTCGCACCTCAGCTATGGTGACAAAACAAAGCAAAGGTCCATCATCACAGCTAGCAAGATATATTCCCAAATTCACCAAGATTGAATGGTATTACTAATAGAACAAAAGCAATGATTTAAGTGCGACACAGATAGGGGAATTTGAATGTGAAGACCTTTGATTGATGAACATTTTACATAGGCCTACAAGGTTAAGTGGTTATTTTGAAAATTGATGTCATGTTAAAGCTGAATTGACATTCAACCAAGCAAATGAACACAGATTTGCCACACTCATATTGCAATAGCAAAAAAAAAAAAAAAAGCAAAGTGCAAGTATGAGAATTTGCCTTTATGGGTTCGATTTACTATTCCAGTTTTGGGCATCTCACATCAAATTAATTAGCAGACATCATTACAAGAGAATCAACTATGAGCTCATTTTCGTAGTCTAACAGGATAAAGGGATTTATTCAAAGCACTATTCATGAAGATCGACAATATAGCGGTATACAAGGTTATTATGCATGATCAAGATTAAAGAATGCACCATTGTTATTATGCATTAAGTGATCAAATGGTCTACAATCTACTATGGTCATCACATAGAAAAAAGGATCGGACGAACTTATTTCTTGATTATCATTTGTATACAATTGCCTTTAATGAGCAGTCCGAATTTCCTGCCATAGGCCTCTATCCATCCTAGAAAGGGGCTAAAAGATCAATTCAGGTCACCATACATGCTATCAAAGCAGTCGAACATCCCACGTAACCATGGTTTCAATCACAAATGGAGGTTTCATGCTTGAAACCAAGCATATACACCATACATGGGATGGTTGAACTCTAACACTAGGGTTGAACACGTGTTTTCCTCTTTATATGATTGCCCAAAATCAATTTCAATAGATGGGTGTTATTAAATGCATTAACATGTGACTGCCATTCAGATTCGCAAGAAGACAAAAGAGTATTCAAAAACAAAAAGAAGAAAACACTAACCTGTACTAAAAGCTGACTTTGGTCTCCAGCTGTGGTGCTCCCAACAAACCGAACGGATAATCATATAGCTATTAAGATAGCCTGCAATATCTCTGGAATGGCCCAATAGTTAAAAGAATTTGTCTTCGTAATGGTAAAAGCTTGCAATTGTGGCAAGTCTTATATTTGTAGGAAATAGTGGTATTCGTATTATATTAGGAGCCTAATTGGGTGTGCCTACAAGACTCCTCTACAAACCGAAGACTAGCCGAGCCTTAATTGGTAGATGAGTTTAGAAGGCCGATAAAGGGAATATTTCCAATAATCATCTAGTATGTAACAAGAATATGGTTGTGAATTTGTCAATTTACCTATTTTCCTTGACCATTGGGTCATTATAAGTATTGCATACACGATCATTGTGGGGAAAGGCATTGGCATGCATTACAAGATTCGTGAGTTCCTGGTTCTTTGACACCCTATCAAGGCCCTCAAGCTGAACAATATCTCCACAAACATTCAAGTCAATTTATCATTCAACATGGATATCAACTTTGTTGAGGACATCGACGCCGCATTGAACTTCGCCACCTTGTCCTCAAGGGGGCATTTGTAGACATGTGAATTTTTTAAGCCAAACAAATGGGCTTAATTTTACATGATAACCTCTAAATAATATGGGCCTCCATGGGCCCAAGGCCCAAGACTACATAAATTTGTCTTGATGGCCTAAGGATCCAAGTGTATTAAGTTCAATCTGGCTCATCTGCTATTGTAATAGGGTGGTCCTATTGGCAAGACCACTAACTCCTACATAATGGTGCATGTATAGGAGTTAATGCTAACCCAACACCCCACTCACATGGGATTGGTTAGCAAAGTTTGTTGAGGTGGCAGCTTTAACCCTTGGCTATAAATAACCTTGCCTAAGAAGAAATAGAGCATTTTTTCTTCTTTTTGAGAGAATCACACTACAAGAAGCTCTCAGACACCAATACTAAAGATTGCAAACAGCCACAAGCTCCTGCAACCTCCAGCAACTACAAGATCCAAAGAGAAGGGAAAAGCTTCTTCGTTCTCTACAGCACACTTGGATTTAAGCTCTCCAAAGAATATCAAGCCACCACAAAAGGGCCATTCTTAGAGAAGCATCATTCACAGCCGATCAAACGTGAAGCCCGGAGTGAAGAAATCTACACCAAATCTCCCAAAGCACCAAAATCAAGGAAATCTACATCAACACTTCAAGAAGTATGAGAAACATGCCAACGACCCTCATCTTCACCAAATTTGACCGTTAATCAGAAGTTGCTCATGTCATCGAGCGGAAATCAAAGAGAGCTCATTCCGTTATTTATTTTTTTATTACAAATTTATTTTGTAATTTGTCTCCATATTTTGTGGTAATCAAATACATGAAATTTGTGTCGACATTACACTAATGATATTATACATCGGTTTCAAACACAACCCAAGGAACTTAGATTCAGTACCCACAAAAATGGTACTCACATGTCACACCGTATTCACTGCTAATGTAGCCACTTGCAACCCTTTTTTGAGAATATCTCCATACTTGAATGCTTTTTTTATTCATGGGGAGATATTCTCAATGCTCAGCAGCAAATGGATGTCAGTATGGTGTGAACATTATTTTGAGAGGATTGAATCTAATCTCCATTTCTAACATGAGTGCTTACGATTAGAATTTTGTCAAAATTTAAATGGCTAATTGGGGTTAACCTCGAGTTGCACCCTTATTTAACATAAAAAATAATTTAACCATTTTGTAGTCCTTGGATAAAAGTATATATCTATGCCAATAGAAATGTCTCCCAATATATCCATTATTCATTCTTCATAAAAAAGTATATAACCACAAAAGTATTAAATCTTTTTTTTTTTCAATTTCACTATTTTTCTAGGTGCATTTTTTAGGGTAAAAGACTCCAATTATTCAATGAATTGATTAATGATTGTGGTTTAATTGATTTGGGATTTAATTGGCCACCATTTACTTGGTCTAATCATTGACAAGATGGGTTGGTTTAAGAAACTTAACAAAGCAGTATGCACTCCTTCATGTTAAACATCAATTGCAAGCCAAAGTGACCATTGCCCCATAGCATTGTATACTCATTTTTGCAATAGCAGACACTATTAGGATCCATATATCAAATTATCAATGAATTGTACCATGACCTTTGTCAAAGATTTCAGTTGAATTTTCAATGCTCTCACTTTTTCAGAGAAGCTAATGCAATGGCGGATTGGTTGGTTTATGTTGGTTATCATGTATAGTCCCTCTTACAATGATTTTCGGTTAACTTGACTTTTAGTTTTATTTGTTTTAATGATTTTTGGGTTGAACATTCAATACTCTCACTCCTTTAGAGAAACTAATGTAGAGGCAGATTAGTTGGTTAATGCTAGTCTTGTTGATCTCTTTTGTGATGATATTTAGTCAAAATAACTTTGGGAAGGGCAAGCCCTAGGCTTGTGAAACCCATCATTTCTTTCCTTCTTTACCAAATGAAGATTTAAAGATTAAAAATTATTTGGACAATGTAACTACCCTTTGCAAGCATTGACATTAATTATATGATATTATTAAAATAGTCTTATTTAATTTTTATGGAATGGATGTGAAGCCAATGCAAGTATCAGCATTATATAAGAAGATGTGAATTTATGATTTCGGTGAATATACAACATTGAAACCAACTTAAATACTAGATAAACATTACTTTGTGTAATATAAGAATACATGTGTGATATTAGATAAGATCATTTACTAAAACACCCCTATAGTTTGCAATTAATTGGTTTACGGTTTACTATTTATTACTTAGTTGACCTTCCATTAAGAACCATTTCTATTGCCATCTAAAAATGTTCATCTGACCACCTAAATCAAGTGGAAAAAATGTTTAAGGGCATGGGCCTGTGGTTGTTTATTTTGAAAGTACACCTAGCACATCATATCAAGCTTTTAAAATTCAACAATGTTTAGTTTCCAAATTTATCAAACAATGTTTGGTTTCAATTGAATGGAGAGAAAATAATGATGTATGGGTTATTTGTTTGCAATAACATATATTCCTTCTTTGTATAGAGAATAAAACTGATCAAAGAATGGTTTCCCACATTTTATTGTGGGCTAGAACAACATTTCCACTTTTATTTTATTTTGATTTTTTTTTTTCAAATGGATGCTAGAGTCAAAATCGTCATTTCCCATTTTCATTAATTTGATAGAAGGTTAATTAAGCAAATTAGTTGCATACTATGTTCATATTTCAGTAAAACACAAACCAGAGGGTAGGCCGGGTTTAGTAAATTTATGAAACTATAAAGGTGTTTTGTTTGTAAATGACCCTTTGAACTTTTGAAATGGTTCAAATTATGATCCCATTTGTAAGACCGTTGTGGCTTTGGTCTTTGAAATTTTGAAAGTTGGGTGAGAATGGACAGATCAAGGTTGAGAGAGTTTTTGGGATTTGAGTTAGTGGAATAGAGGGATGTGTGAAAAAATGAGTGTTTGAGAGGACGTGGGATCTCCTTGCCCATGAGAACTCACAACACACTATTCCTGTGAATTGGGAACATCTCCCCCTGCATAATACTATGCAGGAGGATGAGATATTCTTCATGTGTGGCTATGATGTCATGTGGGCAAATGTGGGTAGGAGATCCGAACTCATTTGAGAGGTCATTGATAGTGGGATTAGGTGCCCTATTTATAGGGAAGGGTGGTTATGCAACATGCACGACCTTAAGTCATGTTCTCGAATACTCCTTTAGAAAAAGTTCTTTGATTAGTTATGCAAAAAAAAAAAAAAACCCTGATGGAGGCCCATACCAAGAAAGCTCACCTCATCCTTAGGGGCGGCAACTCTAGGATAAGGATAAGGCAAGATCCAAGAAGTCAAGATAGAGAAGGAGCTAAGAATCCAAGATTATCAAGATTAGTCCAAGAAAGATAAGCAAGACTCTTCCAAGATTATCAAGAAAGACTCCAAGAAGCATCAAGATTAGCAAGATAATCCAAGATTCATGCATCTAGGGAGATCGGACGGTGGAGATCAGACAAAGAGGAATTCAATCCTATCTAGATTAGATGTTTTGATCTATCCTAGTTGTTCTTTCCCAGTTCTTTTATAATTTCCAGTTCTTTTACAATTTCAATTTCCAAATGTATTATAAATACTGATATTTTCCAGTTAATGAAAACAATTCATACTTCTCAATTTTCAGAATTTCTTCTTGTTCTCTTCTTCCTATTTTCGCCACCTTTTCTCTCTCCTAGAGAATTCAGTGCTCTTCGCTAGGAACTAGCGAACGCCCGGTGCTTGCATAGCCAGCTCTGGTTTTTTATTGCTTCTACGCTGCGTCAGGTGGTATCAGAGCAGGAAATTCGTCCAATCATGTCCAACCTAGACGGTAGCAGTCGCAACCCACCTCGTGACGGAGATCAGGGGTTTCCAGCTGTTTGGAGAGCAATCGAAGAACAGCGTAGAACCACACGTAACATCGAGCAGCAGTTGGCAGAGATGGCTGAACAACTGCGAACCTTGTTACGGGAGGTTGCTCCACGGAACTGGGAATGTCCACAACAAATCGAGGGAGACGACCACGACAGACCACGACAGACCACCCGCCCATACTGCGCTACGACGATCAGTCCTGGACGACGACAGTGATGATGATCTGGAATTTGGTGATGCTCTAGTTCTTCTCGGCAACGGTAGAAACGGTAGAAATTGGCACAATCAAGGTAATTTCAATCCCCATAGGAATAATGATGAATTTAAACTCAAGGTAGATATTCATACTTTTAGTGGAGATCTGGGTATAGAGGGACTTCTGGATTGGATTACAGAAGTCGATAGGTTCTTTGATTACATGGAGATACCAGAGGAATGAAGGGTAAAACTGGTAGCTTTCCGATTAAAGGGAGGTGCATCTGTTTGGTGGGAATGGATGAGAGAGACCCGGATGAGAGAAGGAAGGGGTCCTGTTCGAACCTGGAGGCGCATGAAACAATTAATCAAAGGTAGATTTTTACCTCCTGATTATGAACAATATATGTTTGAATCTTATCAGAGGTGTGCGCAGGGTTCTCGTAGTGTTAATGAATATACATCTGAATTCTTGAGATTAGCTGAAAGAAATCAATTATCTGAAAGTGATAACCAGCAGACAGCCCGTTATCTAAGTGGTTTAAGACCGTCCATCAGAGATAAAATTGGTGTACAGATAGATGGTTCTTAGTGTGCAGGAAGCAAGGAACCTAGCCTTGAAAGCAGAATTAATGTTCCAAGACAAGGCACGCAGTGATAATTACCGCCGGTACAGCGGGAGCGACAACAGACTGGCAACTGTCGACAGGAACAAAACAGTCCTGGCAGTACAACCTTCTCACCCGGCAAGCACAAGTAACGCCGGTAAGACTACTACAGGAGGACATACTCGAGGTAATCCTTCCAACCCTCCTAAACCCAGTAACCCTTATGCAAGGCCTGCTCCTATTAAATGTTTTAAATGTAATGAGGTGGGACATAGATCCAGTGACTATCCCAGGAGGAAGGCAGTTAATATGGTAGAAAGAGAGGAGGAAGAAGATGTGGAGGAGGAAGTATACTGTGGACCTGATGGGGAAGATGAAGAGGGTCCATACGAACATGAAGAGTATACCTGTGTTGTGAAAAAATTAATGTTGTCCCAGAAAAATAAAAATACTTCTCAAAGGCACAGATTGTTTCGTACTAGATGTATTGTCAAGGGTAAATTATTTGATTTAATTATTGATAGTGGCAGTCAAGAAAATATTATTTGCAGGGATATCATACAAAGGTTACAATTACTTCCTGAAAAACATCCAAACCCATATACGATTGGGTGGATCAAGGAAGGAGGCGGCGTACGAGTGGAGGAACGCTGCAAGGTACCTTTTTCCATTGGTAAGTACCATGATGAAGTATATTGTGATATTGTAGATATGGATGCTTGCCATATTTTGTTAGGGAGGCCTTGGCAATTTGATACAGATGCAAGGCACATGGGTAGGAAGAATACCTACCAACTTGAAAAAGAGGATATACGTTATACTTTGTTACCCATAGCTGAAAAAAAATATTACAAATGCTCCAAAGGCACATGAGAAGAATTTCCTTACCATCACTCATCATCATGCTGAATTTATTAAAGAATGTAAGTATACTCATGAGGTACATTTGTTAGTAGTAAAAGGAGAAGGTGTTAATGATGAAAATAAAATCCCCACAGAAGTACATGGACTACTGGATGAATTCAATGATGTAGTTCAAGAGGAATTACCAAATGAGCTCCCTCCTATGAGAGATATACAACACCATATTGATTTTGTTCCAGGTGCCAGCCTACCTAACTTCCCACATTACAGGATGAGTCCTAAGGAGAATAAAATCTTACGGAAAAAGGTAGAAGAATTATTGAAAAAGGGGCACATTCAAATCAACACGAGTCCTTGTGTAGTACCTGCCTTATTAACACCTAAAAAGAATGGCAGTTGGAGAATGTGTGTTGACAACAGGGCCATTAACAAAATTACTATTGGGTACAAATTCCCCATTCCTAGGCTGGACGGCATGTTGGATAAACTCAGTGGAGCTGTAGTTTTCTCAAAAATAGATCTCAGGAGTGGATATCATCAGATCATGATCCGTCCCGGAGATGAATGGAAGACAGCCTTCAAGACTAGAGATGGCTTGTTCGAGTGGTTAGTCATGCCCTTTGGGCTAACCAACGCATCCAACACCTTCATGAGGCTGATGAACCAGGTATTGCACCCCTTCATTGGTAAATTTGTGGTATTCTATTTTGATGATATTTTGATATACAACAAATCTATCACTGAGCATGTGGGACATATTAGGGAGGTCCTGAAAACATTGAGGGAAAATAAATTATATGCTAATTTGAAGAAATGCATCTTTATGAATGATAATTTATTATTTTTGGGATTTATTATAAGCAAGGATGGTGTGAAAGTAGATGATGAAAAAGTGAAAGCCATTAGGGAGTGGCCGACCCCATCCACTGTCACAGATGTCAGGCGATTCCATGGGTTGGCAACCTTCTATAGGCGCTTTATTAAGAATTTTAGTAGTATCATGGCTCCCATTACTGAATGCTTAAATTTCAATGGGGAGAAGAACAAGAGCAAAGTTTTGTTCTCATAAAAGAAAAATTATGTACTACTCCTGTTCTTGCCTTGCCAGACTTTAATAAATTATTTGAAGTTGAATGTGATGCCAGTGGAGTTGGCATAGGGGTTGTATTGTCCCAAGAGAAAAGACCCATTGCTTTCTTCAGTGAAAACTATGTGAAGCCAGGATAAAGTGGTCTATTTATGACAAGGAGTTCTATGCTGTGGTTAGAGCCTTGAAGACATGGGAACACTATTTAATTGCAAAAGAATTTGTTTTCTATACTGACCATCAGGCCCTAAAATATCTTAGTGGGCAAAAGCAATTAAGAAGTGATTTACATGTCAGATGGTTTGCTTTCCTAGACAAGTTCCCATATAAAATTGTGTATAAGACAGGACGACAAAATAAAGTGGCTGATGCACTTAGTAGGCGTGTAGCTCTCATAAAGACCCTCAGTGTTGAGATTGTGGGTTTTGAGTGCCTCAAGGAGTTCTATGCTGTGGTTAGAGCCTTGAAGACATGGGAACACTATTTAATTGCAAAAGAATTTGTTTTCTATACTGACCACCAGGCCCTAAAATATCTCATAAAGACCCTCAGTGTTGAGATTGTGGGTTTTGAGTGCCTAAAAGTTCTATATGCTTAGGATGAAGACTTCCAACAGGTATGGGAGAAATGTGTGAATAAGCAGCCAGCAGAAGACTTCTTTATTTATGATAGGTTACTTATGAAATGGGAACAACTGTGTATCCCTTGCACTTCCCTCCGCGAAAAGATCATCAGGGATTTGCATGGGGGTGGACTAGCAGAACACTTAAGAAGGGACGTATCTACCATTGTAAGCAGGTGCTATAGCTTACAATGGTGGTCTTCCGATGAATATTGGATATAACTTTCCAAACCTTAGAGGGCTTTATCTTGGTATGAATCAATTCAGTGGCCAAATCCCATCGAGTATATATAAGTGTGGAAGGCTTGAAGATGTAGCATTATATCTCAACAACTTCACCGGAAGCCTACCTAGGGAACTTGGGAACTTGTCAAACCTTAGACGCCTATTTGTGTACAAGAATTTCTTGACAGGTACCATTCCTACATCTACAGGTAACCTCTCAAATCTGATGCTAATCGACTTGGGTGAAAACTACATAACTGGTGAAATTCCACGAGAACTGGGTTACCTTCAAAATCTCCAACTCCTGATCTTTGAAGGGAATATTCTTACGGGATCGATACCAAAAGGTGTTTTTAACATTTCGGCTCTTGAAATCTCTGACCTACATTCTAACTGTCTGTCTGGGCCGCTTCCTTCAAATACTGGACATTCGCTTCACCAACTTAAAGAATTGTATCTAGCTAATAATGGCCTTAGTGGACCAATACCTGCTTCCATTTCAAATGCTTCCCAATTAACTCTTCTAGACCTGGCTCGGAACTCTTTCAATGGACCGATACCTACTTCATTAGGAAATCTTCAACAACTCCGAATTCTCAACTTAGCGCATAACCAACCAACTAGTCAACTAGGCACTCCAGAAATCGTGTTTCCCAGATCATTAACAAACTGTATGTTCTTAGAATATTTGAGCATAGGAGGTAATCGGTTTAGTGGCATCCTTCCAAATTTTATTGGGAATTTATGATCATCTCTTAGCTTATTTGAGGCAGAAAAGTGCCAAATAGGAGGAAGTATTCCCAGATGGATTGGTAACTTGAGCAATTTAATCGCTTTGAGTTTATTTGACAATGAAATCAATGGGGTCATTCCGTTAACAATACAAGGGTTGAAGAAGCTTCAAAGATTGTACCTTGATGCAAATAACCTAAAAGGATCCATACCGAACGGGATCTGTTCTTTGACACAATTGGGGGAACTGGATCTTTTTGAAAATAAGCTCGTCGGACAAATACCGAATTGCATAGGGAATCTCCGTCAGCTACAAATGCTCTTCATACGGTCCAATATGTTAACTTCTCCAATGCCTTTAAGCCTATGGACTATTCCGAATCTCCTATATTTGAACTTGTCAGATAATTCTTTGCATGAGAGTCTACCTGCAGAAGTGGGAAACTTGAAGACTCTAGTACAATTGGACATATCCCGGGAATCAGTTATTTGGCAGCATTCCAAGTACCATTGGTGACCTCCAAAGGCTAAATTGTTTGAGCTTGTCAAGAAATTCATTTCAAGGCCCTCTTCCAGAATCATTGGGAAATTTGGTGAGTTTGGAAGACCTGGATCTCTCTTTTAATAATCTATCAGGCAACATTCCTAAATCGATGAAGAAACTTTCGCTTCTCAGTTATTTGAATCTTTCACATAACAGTCTTGAAGGAGAAATTCCAAGTGGAGGGCCATTTTCCAACTTCGGAGCAGAATCATTCTTGGGGAATGAAGCACTTTGTGGCTCATCAAAATTGGGGGTTCCAACCTGTCCCATTTATTCAGCTGCAAAGGGAAAGACAAAACTTCATCCACTTAAATTTGTTCTTCCTACCATTATTTCCTCTGCAATCCTTTTTGTTTTCTTTCTTCTGCTACTGAAACGTCAAATGGGAAGGAAAAATATCCTACCAATTGTTGGTTCATCGTATGCAACAGAGCATAGAATGATTTCCTACCATGAGCTACTTCAAGCAACAAACAACTTCCATCATGAAAACTTACTTGGAACAGGGAGTTTCAGTTCAGTATACAAAGCTACACTGTCTGATGGAATCATTGTTGTTGCGAAAGTTTTGGATCTGCACCTTGAAGGAGCAATTAAGAGTTTTGATGCAGAATGCCAAGTGTTGCGTAATGTTCGGCATAGAAATCTAGTCAAAATAATCAGCAGTTGCTCCAAAGCATTGATCATGCAATACATGCCGCAGGGGAGCCTTGAAAAATGGCTATATTGCCACAACTATTTCTTGAATCTCCTCCAGAGAATAAACATCATGATTGATGTTGCCTTGGCGCTGGAGTATCTGCATCACAACCAATTGGAGCCTGTGGTGCACTGTGATCTGAAGCCCAGTAATGTCGTCCTTGATGAAGGCATGGTAGCTCATGTGGGTGACTTTGGCATTGCAAAGATATTAAGTGCAAACCAATCTGAAGCACAAACCAAGACCCTGGGCAGCATAGGATACATTGCGCCTGGTAAGAGTTCTCTACTTCCATCTATACAACATCTATGATTAATATATTGTTATTATACATACGTAGCTAGTTAACATGTTTATCTCCTTAATTACAAATTAGTACTAATGTTTCAAAAACTAGACTGGTCTTAGTTGAATCAAGATATTGGATTTGGAAGGTAAGGTAGGTCATTCAATACACAACCGTTAAAGGTCTATATGCAGTATTGCACAAAAAGGTAGCGTAGATTGGTTACCTTTAATACTGTGTTTGGTTTGAAGGAAAAGGCATGGGAAAGGAAGGGAAACATGTAAATAGCTTTCTATGGGTTTCCTAACCTTCCCCTTCCTTTCCCTACATTTACCTTCAAATCAAACAGAGCAACAAATGGGAGTGTAAATAGGCTGAATGTATGGTAGGGACCTATGACCCATTAGGCATTCCCTCCAAAACTGGAGGCATGGGATCAAACCAGCATAACTGCAGGCTTTCCGTGGTTAGGTTAGTAGACCTCCAAAAGGTTCGTCTATTCCTTAAGAAAAGACTCATTAATAGTGAGTGCTCCACTTTATGGCTATGTTTGGTTTGAAGAAAAATGTAGGGAGAGGAAGGAAAAGGTAGGGAAACCTTTACAAATCTTGTATAGCCTATAAGTTAGAGAATTGAGGCAAGAGGAATGTGATGCAAATTTTGCATCAACTTTTAGGCTGCAGAATTTGCACAACCAATGAGTGCAAACGAGTATGAAATGTTCAAATTTCGTTTCAGATAAGACCATAATAGTGTGAGCCATAATATAATCAAAAGGATGCAAAACAATGTCCATTTTTTTGCGTGCAGTGAGCCCACCAAAGGCAAACTAGATGCAACACAAATGCACGAAACCTCACTGATGGCCCAAACAACCAAGAAAGCCCAACTAAGGCCCGGAGTGAAAACAATATCTGCCTCCAACCAAAACATAAGACTATACACATACAAACATAAAATCCACCCCTGATACCTTTCTATCCCTCCCACCTCTGCCCCTCGCTCGACTGCTATTGGGTCTTCTGCCTAATTCTTTTTCTTACTACAGCCTGTTAAAAACGTTTTAACAGCAAAAAGGAGATAAGTCCTTAAAGTAATGCCAAATGCAGCCTAAGACTGGCATAGAGCTCCATCTTTGGCCATTGTTCTTCAGCTTCTACTATTGGTTTCATTTTGGTATGTTTATTACATTATTATATTATAAATTTTAGTTTAATAATCTTTCTTTAAATAGAATTTGATACTCTTTTATCATCAATAGAAATTCATTGTTGATCCTTATCAAGAACAAAGCCATATTTTATGATGATGTTTTTTTGGAATGCTCGTGCATATTTGCTAGTATTTGTTTGTAAGACAAAAAGGAATTGTTATTAATAATGTTTGAGACTTGGAATTTTCTTATTGGTTATGGTAATCTATGTTCAAGCATCTGAGATCTATTTTTTTAGTTTAGTAAGTTTAATATCTAAAAATTCTTAATTTACTCATGTGCTAATAATTTAGATTAGAAATTATTATTATATTACTTTTTCGTATAAATTCATTAGTTCATTATATTGAAATAAAGTTAAAGATTTGAGGTTGTTCTATAAAAATGATGAAGTTTATAAATATCATTGATTGATCTTCAAGTAAAAAGAATCTATAAAAATTAAAGATTGAATTTTTTTTTTATCCATTTAAAATATATAATACAATGAATAGTCATAATGAATTAAAATGTTTATCTAAATAAAACAAAACAAAAAAAGAGTAGACCGGGTAGCTCTTCTCTTTACAGTCACAACCTCTGATTATAATTTTCTATGTTTTCAAAAGTAATAATTGCAAATAAGCATATATCCATATATCTATATCTATACTACCTATAAATGAGTGAATGCCCTTTTTCTCTGGAATTTTCATTGGACGTTTTTTATTCCCTTGTCTAAGAATGCAGTGGGCATAAAGAGGGCATATATGCCTTTTACTCTCAATTCAGAAACTACCCAGTTATAACTGTTCAGAAACTGCCAACTTGTAACCGTTCAAAAATTAATTGCCCATGAATTATAAATAGTTTTGTCTTAGAAATACTGCCATGTGCAAACACACTTAAATGCTTACTAGTATATATATATTAGAGCCAAGTTTTGACTAACATGGCAGAAAAGAATTAGTCCAATCAGTATTTGTTTCTTCAAACATGATATAGTCTGGTCATGCATGAAAGTTAAATTAAACTTTAAACCAAGGTTCAAAATATCGATATGCCCGATACACCGGTATGGGCATATCGGGCGAATCGATACAGCTTTTTAGTGTTTTTTTTGTTTTGTTTTTTTTTTTGTTTTTTTTTTTTGTAACTGGTTCTGGGAGCCGGTTTAGGTCTCCTCCACACCCTAAACTGATCCGACTCTTGATACACCCACTGTAGGGGCATATTGGAGGGGTCTCAGAATGATATGTATTGACCGATATGGGCCGATACGTGTCGATACTTTGAACCTTGCTTTAAACTAAATAGATGGGCCTTTCAAGACATTCAAACTGCACAATTACATCAATAACCCAACATCTTTAACAGTCAAATTTGAGTGATAAGGATTTATTAGAAACAACTTAGGTATTCATTTTAAGTGGATGCCAATCCAGTATTTCCCGATTGAATCAAAATCCAGTTTCTAGCTTTTTCATCGTAATTCCAATGCTGATTTGCGCATATTAACCATGATTACAGGTATGTAATTTAAGGGCAACTTCTGATCAAATATTCCACTTTTCTTGTATAGGGAATTTATTTATTAATTTAATACTGTTTACTTTAACAATTGAAAAGCCATATGCCTTGGTTAATTTCTAAGTTCTTATTTTAACCCTATTTGTTTCATGCATGTGATAATTACTTGGCTATGGTGCAAGCAGAATATGGGTCCGAAGGAAGAGTTTCGACAAGCTGTGATGTTTATAGCTATGGGATTATGTTGATGGAGATGTTTGAGCCTAAGAAAATGGGTACATATGTCACTCACAAGTGAAATAATTGATGTCGTGGACAAAAGTCTTGTTAGCAGAGAAAATGATCCACCTTTGAGACACCAAAGTTTTGTTTTCATCATGGAATTAAGTTTATACTGTTCAAGAGAATTGCCTGAAGAGAGGATTACAATGAAAGAAGTTTCTGCAAGACTTAATAAGATCAAAAAGAAAATTTTGTCAACTTGAAACATTGATGAAGCATGTAAGAACCCTTAAAATGAGAGCCTTAGTCATCAGTTAGTTTAAACAGTGGATATTCATCACCTTTGTAACTCAACGAATATTATGTTTCAGTTGTTTTGTCATCGCAATGGAAACAAAACTGGTCATGTGGCAAAATCTTGTGGTTATTTTGAGTGTGGGGAATGCATATCATATCAATCCCTCCTTTTCTTTTGTTAGTTGATGTGTTATATTGTATGATGATGTTATTTTGCTTGAGACATCTATTACTTGTGAGTATAATGGGTTTCCTCTACCGAAGCATATACTTTACATATTGAATGGCGTAAAGCCATGAGTGAAGAATTTGATGCTCTCATGAAAAATGGTACATGAACATTGGTCCCCTATACTAGTGATATGAATGTTATTTGTTGCAAATGGATATATAAAATCAAACAAAATGTCGATGGTAGCTTCTAATGCTACAAAGCCCGCCTTGTAGCTCAAGGTTTTACTCAACAACTTGGTATTGATGGTGGAGAGGCCTTAATCCCAATTGTTAAACCCACTACCATAAGGACATGCTGTTTCTCATAAATGGCCCATTCGCCAACTGGACCTGAATAATGCTTTCTTGCACGGTGAATTATCCAAAAATGTTTATATGAGACAACCTTAGGGTTTTGAGGACCCTCAATTCCCTAATTATGTATACAAACTCAATAAGGCATTATATGGTCTCAAACAGGCCCCTCGAGCTTGGTTCTCAAAACTTAGTTAGTCCATTCACAACATGGGCTTTAAGGCCGCAAACTCTGATCTTCCTTGTTCATTTATTATACTGACAACATTATCTTGTACACTCTCATTTATGTGGATGACTTGGTAGTTACAAGAAATAGTGTAGATGCTATCTCTCGCTTCATTTCACATCTGGCCGCCATATTTGCTATCAAGGACCTTGGCACCCTTCACTATTTTTGGGGCATATATTGAAACTGAATTTACCTCTAAAGGACTTCAGCTTTCCCAACAAAAATACATTTTGGATGTATTCCATTGTTGTAAGATGGAAGGCTGTAAGCCGGTCTTGCTATCAAAGACCTTGGCACCCTTCACTATTTTTGGGGCATATATTGAAACTGAATTTACCTCTAAAGGACTTCAGCTTTCCCAACAAAAATACATTTTGGATGTACTCCATTGTTGCAAGATGGAAGGCTGTAAGCCGGTCTCTACTCCCATTCCATTGAATTTCTCTCTCCAAGTATGATGGCATTCCTCTTGAAAATCCAAGTGAATATCGCAGCATTTTTGGCTCTCTTCAATATGCTACCATTTACTAGACCAGACGTTGCCTTTAGTGTCAACAAGGCTTGTCAGTTCCTCCAAAACCCAATTGATTGGGAGTTTGTCAAATGCATATTAAGGTACTTGAAGGGTATGATTACTGATTCATTGAATTTTTATGCTACTTGCTCCCCCTCTATCCATGGTTACTGTGATGTTGACTAGGTGGAGTGTCAGGATGATAGGTGCCCAACTGGGGGTATTGCAGTTTTTCTTGGATCTAATCTGGTTTCTTGGCGAGTTCACAAGCAGCCCACAATTGCTCGCTCAAGTATGGAAGCCGAGTTTAGAGCTCTTTCTGATCTCATTGCTAAAGTCATCTGGCTTCAATCTTTCCTTAGGGAATTACACATTACACATTCACATACCATCTCCACTCGTCTTGTAGTGTGACAATATTGGGGCTACCTGCTTGGCTACCAACCCGGTCTACTATGCTCGAACCAAACACGTTGAAGTAGATTATCACTTCATCCAAGATCAAGTTAGAAACGGATCTCTACTGCTTCGGCATATATCCTCCTGCGACCAGCTCGCTGATATCTTCACTAAAGGACTACGTTGGCCCCGATTTCTCTCCCTCAAGACCAAACTCAACGTTTCTGATCGATCATTGAGTTTGAGGGGGCGTATCGGCAATAAGGACTCTATCAAGAGTCGTAATCCTACTGAAACCCACAATGAGATAAAGGATCTATAAGATAAAGCCTAACGGTCCTAATTTATCTGAATCTGTTCGAATATTATTTTCCTCTAGCATTCTTCTTCCCTCTTTAATTCCACTCTTCTGCTCTATCTGTTCTATCCGAATTCTTTCAGGAAGCCATGTCCCAAAAACTAAGGTGGATGATGGGATGATGGGATGGAAGAGGATTAGAGACTTTAGAAGTCTAGGCATGTCAAGTTCTTTGTCTGTTTTGCCAATTATGTGTTTTGAGTAATTTACAAGTTTCGATCGTATGTCTTTATTGCTTTTATTTCCACAGAGCTTTGTGTGAGGCCCACTTTATGAAATCTCTTTGAAAGCCCTTTCAAATGAGTATTTTTCACGTTAGAAGAAAAGAAAAGGTTTATACACCGAAAGCCGTGAAACACCCTTCTTTGATGATATGGAGGAAAGAAAACATGTTTGCATGAATCGAAAAATCAACTTGTCCAAATTGGTTCACACAATGCAAAACCCACCCAATAATACATTAATAATTACTAATTAATAGATGAAACAATTAAAATTAAAAAATAAATTAATGACTATAAAAATATTAAAATAATTAATAATTACTAATTTACACAAATAAAAAATAAAATAATTTTTTAAAATTAATGAAATAATTAAAAATTACTAGTTAATAAAAATAATTAATTATTAATAAATAACACAAGTAAATTTAATATGAATAATTAATTATTAATAATGAGAGAGAGCCACTGCTGCAAGTTGCAGTGGCGGTGGCAGAAAGACAGGGCGAAGAGAGAGAGAGAGAGATAGAGAGAGAGAGAGAGGTCGGATGTTTAGGTTTTTTGGGTTTGGGGTTATCAGGGGCAATTCGCATCATTTCCAAAATATTGTAATGATATTTTGGACTATATATACATCGGCTTTGAAACACATATGGGCGCATTAAGAGCCAATCCAAAGTCTATTATTTTCAGATCTAAAAATAAGATTCGGACTAATTTTAAGAGGTAAAACCAAACAAGAGATGAGGTCTAAAAAATAGCATTTTCAGATACAAACCTCTGAAAATTGCAATCAAACGCCACCTAACAGTGTATCATTTAGAAGGCAATTATTAAATTATCAATTACTAAAAAAAATATTAATGGCCACTCCAATACTTCAAAATTGAAAGGTCGTGATCCGCGGTTTTAACTTTTAACCCTGGTGCAGGTCTAAAAGAACGATAAATCAAAAGTGGATTGGGTATAAGAACCATACCTCAATTGTCAAATATATAAACATAAAATAAGACAATTTCTGTAGATGACTTCAATCAGTGACTGGGGGGCAGAGGACGCGGTTCACAAAGAACAAAGAAGACGTGTAGAAAGGGCTACGACCCAGAAATCAGATGATGTTTACTGATTTCCTATTTAGAGCCTGTGGTGCACTGTGATCTGAAGCCCAGTAATGTCCTCCTTGATGACGACATGGTAGCTCATGTGGCTGACTTTGGCATTGCAAACATATTCAGTGCAAATAATCACAAACCAAGACCCTGGGGCAGCATAGAATACATTGCACCTAGTAAGAATTCTACTTTCTTATTTATTATTGTAAATACATAGCCAAATTTTTTTATCTTCGTGTAAATCATCATCTTCATCATTTCTTATATTCATTATTTGATTAACAACCACCTGCCATCAGTCGTTGGCCTTAAATAATCAATTCCAACAATAATAAAAAAAAAAAAAGTGTTTTAAAAACAAGAGTAGACCAAACGTCATGTCAGGTCTTGGACTCTTGGTTGTACCAAGATATTGGGATATGATTTGGCAATTCAATCCATTTTGGAATAGGGGCTTAATCTTTGTATTAAGAATGTACAATATATGCTTGTGATGGGTAACTACTTCTAGGCTTGTGGCTTTTAGGAAAAGCAATGCCCAATTTGGCTCAATCCTCTGTGGAGCTTAGGGTGATTTGCTTAGACAAATGAATTATCGCAAGTTAAAGATTTGAATCCTTGGCTCCAGCTACAACATTGAATTCATATCGGCACCCTTATAGAGTGTGCCAGTACCCAAAGCATATTCCAATCATATATTGAGAATATCTCCTAATAACAAGTATAAAAGATGTTCTCAATGCATGCTGAGATGTGCATATGGGGCATGTTTGGGCATCAATGTAAATTTTACAGTATTATGAATATTTTGACCATGATCTTCAGCCTGCTCAATAATTTTTCTATTCACTCTGGTATGGCCTTTGAATCAATAGTCCAACACCCAGCATAAACACAGATTGATTCTTTGCAAACCACTGACTTTGGGGAGGGGGTTATTAGTTGTGAGTATCACCAAGTACCAAAAAGAAAAAAAAGAAAAACCACCTTACCCGTAAGGCCAGGACCCCCATAACCCGAGATCAGCTTCTATCAGGGCAAACCTGTGCCCACACTGTTCTAACAGCCTTTTGCAACCTTGCATTGAGAATATCTCCCAATAAAATAAAGCACACAAGTACTGAGATATTCTCAATGCATGGCAGTAAAGACTGTTCAAATGAACTTTGCCCTGACTGAAGCCGAACTCCCATAACCCTGGTCATAGTGGGGGTTTGAGCCCAAAGTCTTTGCTACAACGAGCCAGTTGGCAACTTGTCATCATCACGAATTGCTAGTCCTAAATTCCTAATTACTCTCTTTTCTGCATCACCATCATTTTTGAGACTGAGAGTTCTCCTATCATTTGAAAGAAAGAGAAAAGATACAACACCTTCTCAAATAAAATAAAGAGAAGAGAGACTAAAACCAACCAGGCCCATTTAGACAGAAGTGCCCAATAATGCACATTCTGAACGAAAAACAAAACCAAAAACAGGCCCAAATGTAGAAATTCAGCAAATCCAAGGACTACCCACCCAAACACATACTGGGGGTTTGGGGCCATTCCCAGACTTGTTCTCAAGCTTGTCAGCCAAATATTATGATTACACCAAGGGGGTTTTCTTTTTTTGGATTTGGAGAGAGGGGAAAGTTGGTCAATGGGATTTTGCTTCCCATTAACAAAGAATCCCATATTCATTTTCAGCTTTATGTGAAGAGCAGGGAAAGTTTATTTACCCATCTCCTAGGTGGGTAAATAACTTTCCCGCATAGGGAGAAAGCTACCAACACTTGAATGGGGGCAAAGATGTCCCTTTTAATAATGGATTTCTATGGCTAAAATGGTCATTGCCTTGTTTACCTGATAAATAAAAGAACATGGGTAAATTCACTTACCTGGGTAAGTGTTTCTCAGGAAATACTTATCCAGATAAATAATTTACCAAAAAGGGAACGGGGCCCAATTATTGATAATGCTACTATGAAAAGTGGGTTTAGATAATTCTACATTTTTCTATTAACATATATAAATTCCATATTATATTTAATTTATGTATTCGCGAAACTAGTATAAATGTATAGATTAAATACAAAATTAGAAACTAAATAGTAAGAAAATAGGCTTATATCTAAATCTGAAATCCCACTTAATCCTAATGAACATTAAATTGAAATACTACAAAGGTCATACTCATCTGTCCACAGATAGAAATGGATTCAAATCTGAATGTGATTAAAATTAAACAATCCATTTGCAGCCCAACCTATGGGTTTGATTAACTTCAAAAAACAAAATTCCGATCTGCTATTGTTTATTCGAGCATGATATCCATTTTGATTCTTCCACACTATACTAATGAAGTTAATCTCTCATATGCATTTTAAAACATTGGATCTGGTAGCCTATAGAACTTGGTCATAGGGTGGATTGGTCAGGTGAGGTGATCAGGATATTTTAGGAAGTAAAATAAAAATTTTATTAAAATGGAAAAGAAAAAAAGGATAAGAAGGCAAAAATAAGTGGTCATGATTCGGTAAAGGACCATTCAATGACCCAACACTTTTTAGCAATCAAATTTGAGTGAGAAGATGTATTAGTAACAATTAAGTGGGTATTTATTTTAAGTGGATACCCATCCAATGCTGATGATTTCATATCAGCTGGTATGATTATGGGTATGCGCGCAATATAATGGCTCCTCAATCCTCATTAATCATTCCTCCTTTCTTCTACAGGGGCTTATTTTTAATCACAAAACACTAATTAATTTTACAATTGAGAAGTCATATGCCCTGATTTCTATCTTCTTGTTTTTACTCTTGTTTGATGTGATGATTTCTTGGGTATGGTGCAACTAGAATATGGATCTGAAGGAAGAGTTTCGACAAGCTGTGATGTTTATAGCTTCGGGATCATGGTGATGGAGATGTTTACAGGAAGGAAGCCTACAGACGAAATGTTTTCCGGAGAATTAAGATAAAGAAGTTTCTGCAAGACTTGATAAGATAAAGAAGCAAGTTTTGTTGACTTCAAACTGATACAGAGGCTGGCAGTGAAATATGGTACAGAGAGTGGTGGATGGGTAACAAGGTCTGACCCATCCCCTTTGGGCTGTTCTATCTGGAAGAAAAGCATGGAGGTGGCCCCACTTTTAAGGGAAGGAATCTCCTTTAAGGTGGGAACAAGGCAGAGGCTGAAGTTTTGGAAAGATAACTGGTCTGGGAATAGGCCCTTAGCAGTGTCTTTCCTCAGTTGTTTCAGCTAGCAGAGAATCAGGAGGTGTTGGTGGTATATTGTTATTAGTTCAGTTACAGTTTGAACTCCTGGAACCCTACTTCAGAAGAAATTTTTATGATTGGGAACTTGACCAAGTGATACGTGGATTTGGAGAGAGACTAAGAATGGCCAGTTCTCTGTCAATCGTGGACAGGGGTAAAAATAATGCACTGAACCGGTATTTACACTCCTTCCAAACACGGTCCTAAAAACTTGGCTGATCACTACTTCAGCCAAAATACTTTGTAACTTGAGTACTTTATCAATCTAACTACTGCCCAACAATTGAAGAAAAACCAAAATGAACTACCCATCTCATTTGCCTTGAAACCTAAGGACACTACAGGTCCCACAAGAGATGGCATTTGCAATTCTGTATTTCCCTATTCAAATTCCTACCATTTCAATCACAATGGCCATTCCTAAAAATAGCGTGAATCGCCTAAACATGTGAATTTAACCACTTGAAATGCTTTTTTATTGTTCTAACCATCTTAACCATCCATGCGTTGACCTTATAAGCAAGTTGGCCAAACTTGACCTTAGTTAAGATATATACAACTATATATGAAGTGCCTCAATTTAGTATGGTCTTTCACTCTGGTTAATTAGTTGGGATTCCAATTGGATAGTCCACATTAGATGGGGTATGCGATTTGATATTCACTCTATATGGTTGATGGTTTGTTCAACCAACCAACCTTGAATTGAATGGGCATTTGAGCTTAGATTTGGGCAACGAGGGTATGCATAGTTTTTGAATCTTGTCCTCGACACATTTCTACAGTCCAATTTAGTCAACTTATTTTTAAATATCTGAAAGGACCAAAATGTCCTCGTGAACGGGTGATTCCTAACTGATGCAAAGCTGAAGCTTTCGAAGTTCTATAAGACCTGGAATAAGAGGTGTCTAGCTACTTTAGCTTTTAGGGTTTCGGGGCATGGTTAATTCATTGGCAAGGTGTGTGATGTGTGACTATTACTGAAAGTGTAAAGTTTTCATGGCCCTTGGCATATTTTAGTGAATTTTAACAATATGGTATATGTTTGGCATCCATGCTGCAGCTGCTGATGTGTGGTTGGAAGTACCATTTTTTGCCTATTTTTTTTTTGTTTGGAATCATTGTTGTTAGGTAGGACGTTTTTTGGAGCAACAACAACTTTTCTTTTTGATACCAATGCTCTCAACACTGGTACCCATTATCCAGTGAGTGTCACATCATTGCCCTATTGACAGCAATGAGCTGCAGTTCTAAGAAACCCCAAATTTAACGTTACTCCAAGCCATATTTTCCCAATTTCCGAGGTATGGCTTAGAGCACTGTTTTTTATAGAAAAATGGTTCTAAACAATTACCCGTTTTCTGAAGCACTGTTTTTTCTGATATGACACTGAAATAGCACCATTTTTTGGAACAACGACAATGGTTCCAGACAGAAGCATGGTGTCAACCCACCTGAAGGGAAGCGTCCCATGGGTTGAAGGTATATGGAACCTAAATGAGGGTTTATGTAATATGAAGAGGTTGGTAAAAGACGGTATCTTTATAATGGAAGAAAACAAACTTTAATTGAAAAAATTCCTTAACTTTTCTTCTATTGCAACTATACCTGAGGTATAAAGTTTTCTCCTTTTGGTCTCCGGCCGGAATAACAATGGCAATTGGAATTAGTTGAGTATCATTTCTGATAAGTGAGAATCCAACACCTATATATGAGTCAGCTATGTTTTATATCCAGTAGAGAATATGATTGAGTTTTTCAGTGGTGAACTTTTAAAGTGGAGCAATATTTAACGCTAACGCTGGTCTCAACTCTCAAGGTCATCATCTTTCTCCACTTCATTAATGCCCATGGATTTGGGATTAATTAAATAAAAGACAATCTTTGTGTTGACGTAGTACAACATTTTAGTGGCCTAAAATATTTTGTAGATTATTTATTTGGTTGTAAAATTGGGAAACATAATATCATTTTTTTGACAAATGTGAATCCGTCAACCTATGAGTGATGAATTGTTACATATATCAAATGGAGAATATAATTGAATTTTGAGTGCTCAAGTTTTGAAGAGGAGCAATATTGACCCTTGGAGTCATGGCCATGGTTTTTATCCTCTTCCTTTCTTTAATGCCAACGGATTTGGACTTAAAACAAAAAAAGACTTCTTTATGTTGACTGGATACTTTTTAATGGCCTATATTAATGCACTGATATTAATCGACCATTTTAAAATATAAAATAATTTAGGTGTTATTGCCTTGCAGTTTAATATAAAATAATTTAGGTGTTTATGCCTTGCAGTTTAATAATTGAGAAGGAGAACCTGTGATGGAGAAATGCATTCGGACTGACATATTGGTTGGACCAGTCGAACCATGACCAGGGCCCTAGCTGGTTTCGTCACACCCCCAAAATCTTAAATCCCAAAAAACCAGTGAAAACTGGTGACCTATAGACAGTTTGAACCAGAAAACAGTGAACAAGTCCTGGTTGCGGTTCTACCACGAAATACAAACAATACGTGCAGAAAGTGGAGATGAATCATGAAACCACTTGTTATTTATACAGATTTGCTGCAGCTCAAATTTCCAAACTCTCTCTGCTGTACCAGAGAGCGATTCGTGATCAGGATCATGGGGAATTATTTTGTTATCTCTCTTGTTAGCATGCTATGCTCATGCATTCCATGGCTGGCCACAGCTTATTCCACAAACCTCACTGATCAATCCGCTCTGCTAGCCTTCAAAGCTCGGATCTTGCTGTTTGATCCCGATAACATCTTGGGTGATAACTGGACTACCAACTCCTCCTTCTGTGATTGGATAGGCGTTTCTTGCAGCCATCGCAGGCAAAGAGTCACCGCCTTAACACTTGCCAACATGGGCATCGGAGGCACCATTGAGCCGCAACTCTGCAACCTCTCCTTCCTTGCAGAACTCGACCTCAGCAACAACAGTTTCCATGGACACTTGCCCAATGGACTTGGACGGTTAGCTCGATTGAAACGAATCGACTTGTCCAGGAATCAGTTAGATGGAATGATTCCACCCAGCTTGTCAAACTGCCGGAAACTTGAAGAAATTTCACTCTCAGTCAACCAGTTCACTGGTGGTGTCCCAAGCGAGCTTGGAATGTTGCCTAATCTCCGTGTCTTAGCCATTGTAAATAATAGTCTCAATGGCACTATCCCACCTTCCATCGGCAACTTATCCTTGCTACAAGTGCTCTCATTTTACAGCAACAGCCTACAAGGAAGCATTCCATTGGAGATTGGAGATCTTCATAACTTGCGACAATTACTTCTGCATGAAAACCATCTAACAGGTACCATTCCTTCCACCTTATTCAACATCTCTACTCTGCAGTATTTGTCTCTCACAAGCAACAGCATATCTGGTAGTCTTCCAGTGAATATTGGGTATAGCTTTCCGAACCTGAGAGGGCTTTATCTTGGCATGAATCAACTCAGTGGCCAAATTCCGTCGAGTTTATGTCAGTGTGGAAGGCTTGAAGATCTAGGATTATATATCAACAACTTCACTGGAAGCCTACCTAGAGAAATTGGGAATTTGTCCAACCTTAGGCGCTTCTCTGGCTACATGAATTTCTTGACGGGTACCATTCCTCCATCCATAGGAAACCTTTCAAATCTTGTTATAGTTGAGTTGAGTCAAAACTACATGGTTGGTGAAATTCCACAAGAATTGGGTTACCTTCAAAATCTCCAAATGGTGAACTTTCACATGAATTATCTTACGGGATCAATACCACAAGAGATTTTTAATGTTTCAACTCTTGAATTGGTTGGCCTAGATGATAATGGCCTGTCTGGGCATCTTCCTTCAAATGTGGGAAATCTTTACCGACTTGAAGAATTGTACCTACGTAATAACAGCCTTAGCGGACCAATTCCTGCTTCAATCACAAATGCTTCCCTGTTAACTTATCTGGACCTGGCTATGAATTCCTTCAGTGGATCAGTGCCGACATCGTTGGGGAATCTGCAACAACTCCAGTTTCTCAACTTAGTGGGTAACCAACTAACTAATCAACCAAACACTCCAGAACTTGTGTTTCTCAGTTCATTAACAAATTGTAGGTTCTTAGAGCATTTGAATATAGGGATAAACCAGCTGAATGGAATCCTTCCCGATTCTATTGGGAATTTATCAACTTCTCTTAGCATATTTGTGGCAGAAGGGTGCCAAATTAGGGGAAGTATTCCTAGAGAAATTGGTAATTTGAGCAATTTAATCGCTTTAGGTTTTGATTACAATGATATCAGTGGGACCATTCCATCAACGATAAAAGGGTTAAAGAAGCTTCAAAGGTTGCATCTTGAAGGAAATAACCTAAAAGGATCCATACCAAATGAGATCTGTTCTCTGACACAATTGGGTGAACTGGACCTCTTCGATAATAAGCTCTCTGGACAAATACCAAAATGCATAGGGAATCTCCGTCAGCTACAAGAGCTCTCCATATCGTCCAATATGTTAACATCTCCAATGCCTTTCAGCCTATGGACTATTCCAAATCTCTTAATTTTGAACTTGTCAGATAATTCTTTGCATGAGAATCTTCCTGCAGCAGTGGGAAACATGAAGACCTTAGTGCAACTGGATATATCTGGGAATCGGTTCTTTGGTAGCATTCCTGGTACCATTGGTAATATCCAAAGGCTAAATCATTTGAGCTTTTCACAAAATTCGTTTCAAGGTCCTCTTCCAGAATCATTGGGTAATTTGGTGAGTTTGGAGTACCTGGATCTCTCTTTTAATAATCTATCAGGCAACATTGCCAAGTCCATGGAGAAACTTTTGCTTCTCAGTTATCTGAATCTATCACATAATAGGCTTGAAGGAGAAATTCCTAGTGGAGGGCCATTTTCCAACTTTACGTCAGAATCTTTCCTAGGGAATGAAGCGCTTTGTGGTTCATCAAAATTTAAAGTCCCAACCTGTACCGTTCATTTTGCAGGAAAAGGAAAGACAAAATTTCGTATGCTTAAATTTGTTCTTCCTACCATTGTTTCCTCTGCAATCATTTTTGCTCTCTTGTTTCTGCTGTTGAAACGTCGAATGAAAAGGAAGAATGATATTCCCCCAAATGTTGATCCATTGCATGCAATAGAGCATAGAACGATTTCCTACTATGAGCTACTACAAGCAACAAACAACTTCCATCATGAAAACTTACTTGGAACAGGGAGTTTCAGTTCAGTTTACAAAGCTACATTGTCTGATGGAGTCATTGTTGCTGTGAAAGTTTTGGATCTGCAACTTGAGGGAGCAATTAAAAGTTTTGATGCTGAATGCCAGGTGTTGCGTAATGTTCGGCATAGAAATCTAGTCAAAGTAATCAGCAGTTGTTCCAATCTTGATTTTAGAGCTTTGATCATGGAATATATGCCACAGGGGAGCCTTGAAAAATGGCTTTATAGCCAGAACTATTTCTTGAATCTCCACCAAAGAATAAATATCATGATTGACATTGCCTCAGCATTGGAGTATCTACACCATAACCTAACAGAGCTTGTGGTGCATTGTGATCTAAAGCCCAGTAATGTCCTCCTTGATGAAGACATGGTAGCTCATGTGGGTGACTTTGGCATTGCAAAGATCTTAAGTGCAAATGATCAATCTATAGCACAAACGAAGACCTTGGGAAGCATAGGATACGTAGCACCTGGTAAGAGTTTTACTTGCATACAAAATCTATCATTAGTACACTGTTATTATATACAAATATGCATGGCCAATATGTTTAGCTCTATAAATCATCTTCATTATCGTCATAGGTCATTGCTTATCTTCAACATTTAGTTTTTTTTTTTCTTTTTCTTTTTTTGATAAGCCTTATCTTCATCATTTAGTTAACAACCTGCAGTTTCGGCCTTAGATGATCAATCCCAATAAAATAAAGAGCAATTCTTTAGAAACCAAACTAGACAAATAGTTGGGTTTTGGTCGAACATAGAAATTGGTAATAGCCAATTCAATCTATACACAACTGTTAGTGTAATTTAGAGCTCTTTGTTTGTAGTACAATTTTATTTTGCTCCAATGGGAGTGTAGGTGCACTGACATGAATGCAAATTCTGGTTTATTTTTAATTTGCTTTGGATTTTACTTCATGTTGTTTATTTGTGGGAAATAAAACAGAAGGTAACATGATGTTTCCTCCATGTTGAGGTAGGGGAAAGGGCACAGAATTAGGCTATCTAAATTCAACAACCTGGCTATCAAAAGGGAATTGGGATTTTCCACCAACAAAACACATTCCAACCCCTTATCAACTCGATTTAAGACCGCACATCTCACCATGAGACTGGGACCCACCATAAAAGTGGAACTTGTTTGATGTTGTCTGATTCGAGGTGTGTCGAACTGCAGTGCTCCGAATCAAACATGCAAAAAGATAATCTTATCAACTGGACGAAGCCGAGGTGGAAGGACAAGGTCGTGTACCGAGGAGATCTACAATCAAGAAAGAGTCAGAGGGCCGAGGAAGATGAGGTCGGTTAAGCAAAGTTGTAAGGGGCGAGCTGGTCCAAGTCGATAAGAATAGTGAGAGAGCAAGAGAGCTAGATTGTAGAGAGCTCAAAGTCCTTTACCTTGAGGGAAAGATGCCTTTAAATAGACAAGTGTCTGTGTTGTAGTCGAATTGACTCCTTGTAGGGCTGAAGTGATGGGGTTGCCCCCCGAAGTTCTTAGAAGACTCCGGCTTCCTTGATAGGGGTTCTTATCTTTGTTCATGTAGGACTTCGCTCTCCCCAAGTCTCCTCATGGGTTATGCCCCAAGGTGTCTTGGAGCTTATCCATTCGTGAGTTTCACTGATCTGTGCTATCGCCAAGTGAGTGCTAAGTCATACTGTTGACATAGCTAATGTGTATCTGGCCGAACTCATTAGGTGTGACGTACACGTGGTGAGGGTGGACAACTATAATACGATTCAAACACTAGTCCCCTCGTTCTAAAGTCAAGGAGGAAGTGCTTGGATGAGGTCTTGAGGATGAATGCTTCAGATGTTCGGCTATGGAACTCTTGTCAAAATTCTAGTACCAATCGAGGCTTGGCCTAATTGAGTCTAGTGCTTCAGGTGCTTGGCGCTCTCTACTTCGGTAAGATGTCTTCTTTCTCATTCTTTTATTCCTTTTGTTTCCATTCCAGTAATTCTGCTTCGAGTAATGAGTCTAAGCCAATACCTCAACTAGAGGTCGTTGGGCTCGTTGTGTTGGAGATCGATGTCAACATGGTCGAGGTTGAAGACTTTGACGGTGTGGGAGAGGCTAAAGTTGAGGAGACCAAAAGCGATTCTGAGTTGGTTGAGGCCGGGTCGGGAATACCTAAGGTGAGGCCAAATTAACCGAGGTCCCTAGGGAGGTTGAGGAGGTCGAGGAGGCCACGGTTTGGGAGATCAAAGGTGAGGCCATATTGGTCATGGAGACTGGAGGTGAGGTTAGGTTGGTTGAGGTCCTTAGGGAGGCCAAGATTTGGGAAACCAAAGGTGGTGTGAAGCTGGCCAAGGCCGGGGAGGCCAAGGTCGAGGGGATCGAATGTGAAGCCAAATTGGTTGAGGTCCTTAGGGAGGTTGGGGTCTGGGATGTACGTTTGATTGATTAGGAACTAGCTTTAGTCTTCGGGTGGCTAGTTCCTTGAACTTGAGTATTGCTCAACTGATTAGGAACCAACTTTGGGAATTTTTTGGCTTTGATTTTCCTAGGTTGGCAAAATGGCCTTGGCCTTCTATTGTCTGATGTCTCGAGCTTGATGGCTAGGTTACCTCGGTCTTAGGTTGGTCAAGGTCTTGGGCATGATGGCTAGTTTATCTTGGTCTTAGGTTGGTCGAGGTCTTGGGCATGATGGCTAGGTGGTTGAAGTTTTAGGTTGGCTGGTGCTTAATGGTTAGGTAGCCTCAGTTTTAGGCTGGTCGTGGTCTCAAACTTGGTGGCGTAGTCTACCCCTAAGCCTAGCTAGTTGGTCAAGGCACTTCCAAGCTCCTAGGTTTCATAGGGAGCTTGATGGAGCCTAGTCATCTCGGGGCTGGTTGGTTGATCCTTAGTGGGTTCGTTATGGTGCTTGGTCGACTCCCTCAACACCAGGTCAAGAGGTTTGCCATGGGTCTTAGGCTCCTTAAGGCTGTTTTGACGCCATTGAGAGGTCTTCATTGGTTGTCCTTAGGCTATGACTGGCGGGGACACCGTTCCCACTATGCCTAGTTTGAGATAGGAGTCCCAAGGGTTCGATTGGGTCTTTGTGGATGGCGCTTGGTGTGTGTAGTATGTTGAACACATATCATCAAGAATTAACTTTTATTGTTCAAATATTAGTTACAAGGATTTCAACTAGTTTTGGCAGTAGTCTCCTCGCTTAAGGGGCTCTCCTCTCTGAGCGTCATTGACTTGCTTGAGATGACAATGACGACTCCAACTGAAGTTTGACTTCGGTTGTCAAGCACATTAGTGCAACTTGAGTTAGGGGTGAGCAAACAGTTTATTCGGTTAAAAACTGATCCGAATAAACCAAAATTTTAAATGAAAAACCAAACCGAAACTGAAATAACTGAAAACCAAAATTTTCGGTTTGTTTTTCTATTATTTTGGTTAAAACCGAATTTCAACACTATATATATTTTAATATATATTATACAATGTGTATAACAAATTATATATTTTAATACATAATATAATACAATATAATATATTTTATACATATTATATATGTATTATATGTTAATATATATATTACAGATAATAAAGTTTGACTAATTCAATTTTTTTGGTTAACCGAATTTCTAAACCTGAAAACCAAAACTGATACCAAAATTTTACAAAACCAAAATAACAAAAAATTGAAAAAATCAAATTAAAAAAACTTCAATCAAAATTTTTTGGTTCATTTTTTCAGTTTTAATTGAATAATGCTCACCCCTAACCTGAGTTATCTCTGTTCAGTGCTCGACAGTCATCCACAAAGTGCCTGAGGTCCCCTCTTTGGACATGGTCCTCTATGTGGTTGTGAAGGTCCTAACAATCTTTGGTGTCGTGGCCATGGTTTCGGTAAATCTTGTACTACTTGTCCCCGGTCCTACTTCCATGAGACTTCAACTTCTTCAAGCGTTGTACGAAGTGACGGTTGTGGATTTACAATAGCACCTTAGTTTGAGTAGTGTTGAGTGAAGTTCTTGAAGGTCAAGGGTTGAGTCCTTGGCCTTCGGTTTATGTAGTGATTTGTCCTCTAGTGATCATTTTCAATTCGGTTATCACTCCTATCCTTGTGCTTCCTATTGTGTCGGTCTTTTCAATCTTGCTTGCACTACGCCTGAACTTGCATAATGTTAATGTATTTCTATACATGCTCCATGAGCTCATCTAGTTCAATGGGGGGCTTCTTTTGTAGGGAGAAGCTAAATCTAGACATCCGCAAACTGTTCATTAAGACCGCCATGGCCACATAATAGTTCAAGTTCTTGCCTTGAATGGATTCGGTGTTGAACTGCGCCAAGTATTCCCATAAGGATGCACCCTCCTTTTGTCATGTTTGCATGAGATTGGTTGAGGTCTTCTAGTGCCGACGTCTACTTGTGAATTGTGCTAGAAATGGCTCTTCAAATTGGTCCTAGGTGGCTATCGATCACAAGGGGAGTGTGGCGTACCATTGCCAAGTGACACCTTGGAGTGTAGAAGCAAAGGCCTTGCACATCAAGGCTTTAGAAGTGTTGTGGAGAAGCATGATGGCTTTGAACCCTTCTAGGTGATCGGCAGGGTCTAAGGCACCATCATATTTTTGAACTAAGGGGAATATCATTTTGTAGGGGGTATCTTGTCCATGATTTCCCGTGTGAAGACTAGATCCTTTGAAGGTCGCGACTCTTTTAGGGGACGAGCTTCTACGACTGGTGCTCTTTGGTCAACATGTCTTTGCTTCAACTCATTTAGTTGCTCCTGCATATCCCTGATCTTGGTGCTAAGGTCTGCATGTTTGGTTGTCTTCGGTGGTGTTATACTTATGGACCGAGGCATTCTTTGACAGGGGTATGGATGTTGGAATGGTGGGGTCAAGAGTGAGCATCATTGTCTCGGGTTTGAGCTTGGGACTTAGATTTCTAAGATGGCTGGGGTTGATTACACTCAAGCTTAGGCTTTGAATGATCTATTGGGCACCTTTTAGGGTCCTTGGCATGAGGATGGGCCATAGTAGGCACCTATGGGATTGGCTGTTGTGTTGTTGGGGTGTATCCCTATTGCCCTAACTCTTCCATCATCACAATGAGGCCATCTACTTCTACTCTAAGGCATTGAACTCTTTGGGGTTCACTGGATTCTACGGCCAAGCCTCTCATTGAGAGAGTTACATCAAGAATGGGATCCTCGAGATGGGGACTAAGTGCTAGAGTGGTCGGAGGTGCTTTTGGGATGCATGATCGCTTTCAATGCACGAGGAGAGAAAAGGTAGGAAACTGAAGGTTTTTTGTGTTGGTTCTCACTGATAGCACCAATCTAATGCTATCTGATCCGAGGTCTATCTAACCAAACGTGTAGCAAATAACCTGCTAACTAAGCAAAGCCGAGGTGGAAGGACAAGGTTGTGCACCAAGGAGATTTGCAATTAGGAAAGAGTCAAAGGCCCAAGGATGAGGTTCTCGAGAAGACACTTGGATGCTCAAGTTAGTAATAGGAGGATGAGGTGGATTAAGCCAACCTAGTCTGAGCCAAGGAGAATAGTTAGAGAGCAAGAGAGCTAGAGTGTGGAGAGTTAAAGGTCCTTTACCTTAACGGAAGGATGCCGTTAAATAGATGAGTGTTTGTGTTGTAGTCAGATTGATTCCTTGTGGTTCTGAAGAGATGGGGCTTCTTCTCAGGGTTCTGGGAAGACTTTGGCTTCCCTGATGGGGGTCATTATCTTTGTCCATGCAGGACTTCACTCTCCCCGGATCTCCTCATGGGTTACAGCCCGAAGTGTCTTGGAGTTTATCCATCTGTGTGTTTTGTCGATTTGTGTTGTTGCCTAGTGAGTGTTGAGAGATACTGCTGACGTGGGGACTTCGCTCTCCCCGGGTCTCCTCATGGGTTACAGCCCAAAGTGTCTTGGAGTTTATCCATCCGTGAATTTTGTCAATTTGTGTTGTTGTCTAGTGAGTGTTGAGAGATACAGCTAACGTGGCCGATGTGTATCTGGCCGAACTCGTTGGGTGTGGTGTACACATGGCAAGGTTGGATGACTAGGATATGACTCAAACACTGCCATGTATAAGATGTGCGGTGTGATATCATGTTGTTGAAATGAATTTTGTTGCAAGTGATCCAGACTAAGGTTTTCTCGGAGAAAGGGTATTTATTTAATTTGGGATCAGTAAGGTAGGGAGAAAAATGATGAGATCTCCAAGTAGAATTTTGGTAGGAGGAATTTGTTGTACAAGATTTGCATCAGTTTTCATGGACACAATTTGTTCTATGAATATGCAGTGCTAATTAATGAGACAATGTAAAAATTCATAAATGCAAATCATGGTTACAAATAAAAGATGCAAAACAACGCCCATTTATCATAGTTCCATATCAACAAGCTTTTAGGCGTGTGGGTT
Source organism: Nelumbo nucifera (assembly GCF_055504915.1). NCBI lineage: Eukaryota > Viridiplantae > Streptophyta > Magnoliopsida > Proteales > Nelumbonaceae > Nelumbo > Nelumbo nucifera. The sequence goes on along the minus strand of NC_142656.1, from coordinate 27,441,852 downwards.
GTGTTTCTTAATCTGTCATTAACATGCTTGAGATTTCAAATTCTAGGTATTATCATTCATGTTACTCCATGTCCAAGCATGCAACTTGTACTTTGTGAAAATAGGTATTATATTTCTTCACGAATAAAAGAAAATAGGTATTATATAAATGCTTAAGGGATTTGCTCATCTATTAATATTTTATTATTTATATTAAGAATTAGTTCTAATTATCGTTTTGTATAATTTCATTAGTTCATCGTATAGGACTAAAAATTAAAGATTTCATTAAGATTGTTCTATAAAAAGGATTAAATTCATTAGCATATTGTTTAATTGATCCTCAAGAAATAATAAACTTTTAAAATTGAGACTGCAAAGTTTGTTTTATCCTTAAAAAGAAGTAATTATAATGAATTAATTTGTTTATATACGCAAAACAGAAAGATCTAACCAGGTAGCACTTCTACATTGGTGGAGGGTTGAAATGTGTCTTGTTGGCAGGTGATTCTGACTCAAGCAAGGAGAACGGGATCTGCTCCTCACATGGGCGCCTCACAGGCATATCCACTGTGCATTGGGAACATTTCCCGTGAATAATAACTTATAAATACGGGAGATGTTCCCAATGCATAGTAGGATGTATGTGTGAGATCGGTGTGAGGCACAGATCCGGTCTCCAAGCAAAGTGGTGCTAGGGTACAAGTGACAGAGAGGTTGAAAGCCTTTGTCTTGTTTATTTTCTTCTTTTTCTTTTTCATTTCTTTGCTCATTAAAAAAAAGGTTTGAGTTTATTAGTGTCTTGTGCCTCTAGGTTGGTTTTGGGCTGGTTTGATATATTATACCGGTTATATATTTAGCAATAATACTAATTTCATTGGACCAGTACATCCTATTTTAATTGTTCAATACTATACTGACCAGTCCAATCTCTCATATACATTTTAAAACATTGGATCTAGTAAATTATAAATTATAGAACTTGGGCATAGTATAGATCTGTGAGGTGAGAATGCCAAGATTCAATGAAGGATCAAATTCCATCCAATATCTCCTGATTAAATCAAATTCCACTTTTCTATCTATTTCTTCATATTGTCCATTGTGCATATTAGGCATGGTTATAGGTATGCAATCTAATGAACTCCTGATTAATAATTCAACCTTCTCAGAGACATTTTTTTAATTACTTGCATAATACTATTTAGTTATACAATTGTAAAGAAGTTTTTATTTTTACTACTCTTGTTTCACGTGATAATTTGTTGGATATGGTGCAATCAGAATATGGGTCTGAAGGAAGAGTTTCAACAAGCTGTGATGTTTATAGCTATGGGATCATGTTGATGGAGATGTTTACAGGAAAGAAGCCTTTAGATGAAATGTTTGTTGGAGAATTAAGTCTAAGAAAATGGGTACATATGTCTCTCCCAAATAAAGTAATGAAAGTAGTTGACAAAAATCTTATTAGTAGAGAAGAAAATAATGATTCACCTACGAGACAACAAAGTTTTGTCTCCATCATGGAATTATGTTTGGATTGTTCAAGAAAATTGCCTGAAGATAGGATTACCATGAAAGAAGTTGCCACAAGACTTCATAAGATCAAAAAGCAGTTCTTGTTGACTTGAAACATTGATGAAGAATGTAAGAACTCTTAAAAATATGAGTCTTAGTTACCACTAGCTTATGCGTAGTGATGGATATTCAATACCTTTGTAACTAATTGGATATTAATTTCAATTTGTGTGTCACAATGGAAACAAAGCTGCTCATACAGCAGCATGTTGTGGTTGTTTGGAGTATGGGGAATGAATTTCAACTCCTTTGTTTTGATTAATAGGTATGTTATGTGATGGTGTTAGTTGCTTGAGTCATCTAGTTACATAGATGTGGTGTTTCGATTTATTTGTGTGTAGTTAGTGTGGTTCTTTCTGCTTTTATTCATCTTATGTCTTAGGTTTATTGGTTGTTTTCTGTCAATTTTGTATGTTAGTGTGATATTACTGTTTTAGTCGATTTCCTTTTTAACAAAAACAAGTTACTACTAAGGCCCTGTTCTTTTTTCGAAAAACAACACAAAAAGCTGACATTCTTAAATTTATGTACCATGTAAACAACCAAATCATTTTCCATTCACTAAGTCTCAATCTTGGTATTTTCTTATCCCAATATTTGATCAGCATATGGTCAGTAGGCCAAACCCTGTAACACTTCCCTATATAGACATCGGCTACAAACCTGTAAGAAAAGGGAAAAAAGAACATAAATACCTATATAGGTTTTCCCAGTTGCAGAATTTTCCCTTAACAAGCTTAGAAAATTCCATCCATATGAAACAAATCAACTTAACAGAAGACGGCTTGAAAATTAGGAACTGAATCAACTCTACTTTTGTGCTTTACTCAAGGAATGTGATTTCTTTAATACTAGTGAGAAACATAATAACCATATCTAGAGAAGGTAAAGTTGGAAGTAGAGATTTCCTTGAAATTCTTCTGATAATATGTCAATGGGAATATAAGCTATGTCAATTTAATAGTTTCTTGATGGCATTCCATGATATTGGCACAAGTTCAAGAAACTAATTGAGTCAAGCCACAGGCACACTCCTTGCCCCTCACGCACCAACCCACTTGTCCATGCCCAAGCATTCCCAAACATGAACATGAAACAGTGGAAGCTCATAAAATAAGGTGCAAGTAGATACTTGCTTTATGAAGAAAAGAAGGTGAAAGCTCATAAAATTGAGTAGTGAAACCAATGCTTGCATCCAGAATAAGGACCCATAGATTTGAACATGATGCCACAATGCTGATAAATGGCCCATTTTCATTTCCCTTCTCAATGTGTTGTGCAAGCCTTGCAGCTGCCACATTTAGTGATACCTGGAACAAGAAAATTCACAAGTCTTGATCTAAACTACTGGAGGCTTGCATTATCTGAGTGCGAATCAACTAATTCTAGATCCATAGAGAGTGTTAACTCCTATAAGTTGAAGAGAATCAAGGTAGTGCCTGTTGAGGAGAATAGGATTGTTGAGAAGATTGAAAGAAATGAGATTGAAAATATGCCTGACCCAAACGAAACTCTGAACTAGACCTGTTTCAGATGTATGAGAATTTCCTAACTGTCTCGTATGAAGGAAATGACCTAAGGATGTAATTCAAACTAGTGGAACATATACGACACTTGCTGAAGGATGATGAAGAGGCCGGAATTTTTATGGGAACCAATGGGTTTGTTGAGGCCCTTGTGCGGTTTTTGGGGTTGGTTGTTCATGATCTTAACGAGAAAGCTGTGGAATTTGGAGTTATGGCACTTTTCAGCCTTGCTGTTGACAATAACAGGTTTACACTTGTTCAATAATTTTCTTGTTTTATTCAAATATCTACGTTGGCCCTTATTCATCTCATTACACACAGACATAACAGATTGTGAATTGCACCATATCACAGTGAAATGGTTTTGTGTTTTCTTTGAAGTTCTCCTTGTCATTTTGCTTCCTGGTATATACACTCTATTTTAATGGATTTTAGCAGTAAAATGGATTGAAAAAAATAAAATGGGATTTCCAGTTACTCCTCTCCCTTCCCATACTCCTAGTAACTTGTTCTATCATGATAGGGATGAATCTGCTTTGGCTATTAGGAAGGACATGACCAAATCCCAGTCCAACCTGTGCAAAAGCTCAGGCTAGGCTTAGTTGGGTTCAAATTGGATACCCAAGCTTCATACATGCTTTTAGGTCAATATTGACGCAGCGTGGTAGCAATGAGAAACCGGGCTGGCTATGCAAGTACCGGGCGATCGCTAGCTTCTAGCGAAGAACACCGAATTCTCTAGGAGAGAGAAAAGGTGGCGAAAATAGGAAGAAGAGAACTTGAAGAAATTTTGAAAATATGAAGAATGAATTGATGAATAATTTTGGGAAAATAGCAGTATTTATAATACATTTGAAAATTGTAAAAGAACTAGGAAATAACAACTAGGATATATCTAAATATCTAATCTGATAGGATCGAACTCTCCTTGGTTTGATCTCCACCGTCCGATCTCCTTAGATGCATGGATCTTGGATTATCTTGCTAATCTTGATGCTTCTTGGAGTCTTTCTTGATAATCTTGGAAGAGTCTTGCTCTATCTTGCTAATCTTGGAAGAGTCTTGCATTATCTTGCTAATCTTGGAAGAGTCTTGTTAATCTTGGATTTTTGGATCCTTGCTTATCTTGAATTCTTGGATCTTAGTTAGACTTATCCTTATCCTAGGAGCTGCCGCCCCTAGGGATGAGATGGGCCTTGTGATAGGCCTCCATCAAATATTCTGTGAGCATCTCGTAATCAAAAAAATACAATGATTTCATGTTCTATTTACCAAATAGATCAATTTCGTTTTAATTTTCTTTATGTAATCAAACATGAAAGTTGTTTTTGTACAACCAAACAGAAATGTTACCTCAAGATCATTTCTTAAACAAGGAGCAATTAGAGTTGTTTTCGGTGTTTAAGAAAAGTTCTTTTTAAACAATTTCTGCAAAATGAATAAGCCATTCTTCTTAAACAATTACTGTAAGAATACAAAGTTCTTCTTTTAGTGGGATGTGTGCATAATTTTTCTCTTCTTGGGGGAACTAGATGAAATTTCATGTTTCATGTTGTCCATCTCCCTCCCCCCTAAAAAAATCATGTTTCATGTTGTCCATCCCATTTTGCATTAATTTATTACTTTTGTTATTTAACTAACCATTTAAATTAATTTTATTATTTTATTCTATTCATATTTCCCATTTTTATTTTCTACCTATTTATTATTTTACTTTTATCACTATTTTTCTTATTTTTTGGATTATTGGGTTATTTTACTGAATTTAGGAAACTAATCACCACATTTCCATAAATTTTTCCCCAACTTATGTTTAAAGAATTCAATTAATATTGAAAGAAGTTTGGCTGTTCAACAATCCCAACCCTTAACAGTAAGTCCATATTCCCCCTATGGTCCATGCATCATCAATAGTTTTAACATCAAAACAAACATCAAGACAAGTAAAATATAGAAAAACAAATTGCATAATTCTACTGTCAACGATCTAAATCATATAGTGAAGGTCATATGTAGCCAAGGAATATCACAAGGAATTGAAGCAAAGCAAGAACAATATTGTTGATATGGATTAATAGATATAGGAGGTTTCAATAGGTTCAAATCAATCATTCAAGGGGATATCTGAGGATCTTGGCATCTCCAATTAAAGTTAGAAGCAAGAATGACACATGTTTGTTGTCGAGAATCACTTCACAGTGGGACGCCCAGATCTGTAGCAATCGAATTCTCCTTTTCTTACTATTTCTTAAACTCTTTGATGTATAATGCTACCAGCAACGAAAAGAGTAGCTCTGAAACTGAAATCGATGATTGGGAATCTTGAAACAGGGGACCGCTCTGAAATCGATGTATAGTGCTACGTGAAGTGGGTCACGATCGTGAGGATGAAAGGAAAACCATTGGATAGTTGATTTCAGGCGAGAGTACTAGATGAAACAGGTGTGGCTATGAAAATAGTAGTGGCTGTTGGATCTAGATTGACAGCGGTAGATGTTGAGGATGATGTAGAGAGAGATAGAGGGAGAGAAGAGAAGTGAAAGAAGAGAGAGAGAGGGAAGAGAATGAGAGAAAGAGAAAGAGTTTGGGGAGGTCACTGCTGCTCCAACTCCTCTATTCTCGTCATGAAGATGATGAACTCTTCAGCAGTAATGGTGAGTTTTGGAGAAGGAACAGTAGAAGGGGAGAATCTCTCGAACGGCGAACCTTTTAAGGGCAATTTTGATATTTTCATCTTTTCCCATTTACCCTCCAGCAAACCAAACAAACCCGAGTATGAGAAGGGTATCATTTACCCGGATAGGTAATACCCTTATTCTTGAAATCCGAACATGGGTAAATAAGTCAATGTATCTCATTGACCAAACTTTTCCCCTTCATTTCACAAAAAACGAACGCGCCCTAAGTTTATGAGGAATCTCAACTTGAAGTCAGATTGTCTTCTTCATATTAAATCCATATTCTTCTTTTGTACTCTTAATTTGTTTTACCCTAAACTTTGACTTGATCATGTTTATCCATGAAGTTGTTAAGTGGAAGGTAATTATGTTTTGAAAAAATGATCTTCTACAATATTAATCCATTAACAAATCCTAAACTTTACTTTGTTTCTGTTTCAACTTCAATGGGCCAGGTCAGGTTTTGCTAGGATATGAACAAAGTATAGGGCTGCCCAGGCCCGGCCTATACTGCACCCTGGTTTTAATAACATGCGTCCTGGCCCAAGACCAGGCCCAGACGATCTGGGCCGGGCTGGACGTGCGGGCCGGTGTGCCCACATAAACATATTCAACTTTCAACTTTCAACTTTCAACTATGCTTGGACTTGGCTTGGGATTAGGCCCCCAGTTACTTACGCTAAAACACAATTCAACTTTCATTTATAAACATCTATTATATATTTATTTAAAAAAATATAACATATAAACATTTGATTTTTATATCAAACGTAGCCTTATGTCAATAAAATGAAAAAAAAAAAAAACCAAAAGCGACCAAAATTTTTTAAACATAAAGACTGTAACTTGCCATAAAACAGCAAAATTCTTGCCCTTCTTCCTACCTCGAACATTAGATAGCTTTTCAAATATAATCTGTTATATTTGTAAAAAAAAAAAAAAAAAAAAAAACTTTTCAAACTACTTGTAAGTTGTAAGAGTGTAAAGAGAAACCTAAAGAAACTACTACAACTCTTAGGAAAACGTGTAAAAGACAACTACAACATGTCTAAATATACTAAAACTCTTAAAAACAAGACCCTTAACCATACAATATGTTCAGGCTGGGCCGGGTTTTTTGGGTCTAATGTTTTCAGCACCCAGGCTCATCCTATATTTTATGCAGGCTTGGTACGGGTCCAGGCCAGGCCAGGTCTAGGCCATCCTATAATAAATTTCTGTATTTTATTATATTATTTATCTCCTAAATTATCTCTAATTTCTATTTATCCTCTTCTCCACTTCTTATCTATATCTATTTAAAGAAAATATGAATTAAAAAAATTTAAGAATCATTTAAATATTCGAACAAAATTATATAATAATTTTAAAATATTTATTAAAAACAGAAAAAATAATTATCATAGATTTAATAATATTCATATTATTAATAATTTTATATTTTTACAAATATCATCACAAAATTATATACTAACAATATAAATTATGATTTTATGAATTTTTCGATTACTCAATTTATATGTTATTCAAATAATAAAAATGTAAAAATAAAAAATAAAATATTATTTAAATATGTCAATAACTAAATATCTTAAATGACAAAATACTAAAAATATCTAAATAATTCTATAAAAAATATTTAATATTATATAATAACTTTAAAATAAATAACATTCAAATAACAAAAAATTTTAAATATTTTACATATTATTTAAATATTTAAATAACTATATATTTTAAATAATGACATATTTAACATAACTAGATTTTAAGTAGTTAAAATAATGAAATTATGTAAGAAATTTAAAATTTTCCTTAAAAGTAGAACAACTAAATATAACATCATGCTCAAATTAATAATAACTTAATATTTTACAAAATTAATATTATTGTATTTTCAGTAATTATGTATTGTTTTTTGTGATAAATATATAAATAATTATATATAAATCTACTTTTGTTTTTTGTTTAATAGAAAGTTTTCAGTAATTATTGGAGATTAAACTACTATTATTTAACTTTTTAAATTTAATTTGTTGTATTTTTGTTATAATTTATTGATTAATATTTATTAGAGACTAAACTATTATTTGAGATATTTGTGTATTTTTGCCAAAAAAATTCAATATTTATTGGAGGTTAAACTATTGTTATTTATTAGAGACTAGACTATTAATTTAGCTAAAATTAGGAGTTTTAATGTCTTGGCTTGGTTTGGTTATAGGTTGTTTGGCCAACCAAATTGATCTGGTCTGGTTGGAGAGTTAGTCACCCAAAATCGACTGACCATTAGTGAAAGCCGATCAACTTGGATTGTATCAATTTGAGTCAATTTTCGGTTTTATCAATTGGTTCAAAAGATTTAAATTTAAATTAAAAATATAGTGGCATTACTACAAAATAAATTTAAAAATTAAAATTATGATAAAAATTATATTTAATACATATATATATATATATCATCGAGTGGAATCAAAGAGAGTCTCATCCCTTGTATTTTTATATATTACAAATTTATTTTGTTATTTGTATCCATATTGGGTTTATTCAAATACATTTAATTTGTATCGACAATGGTTGAATACCAATGTTCTGGAGATACTACATGAAATAGTTTCTTATTCCATCTGTGTTTCTTGTGTTTAAAACACGGTGATCAACTTTCCGATTTTTTATACCAAACACAACCTTTGGTGTTCTTGCATAGTGTTGAGCTTAGAGTGCCAGAAGCCATGCCCCAAAATCCCTTCCAAACAAGCTCCAAGTTTGAATGATGGGATGGAAGAGGATTGGAGACTTTAGAAGTCTAATGCTGCATTTTACATTCCTTATTTTAAGGATTTATCTCCTTTTTGTTGTTAAAATGTCCCTATAAGCAATAAATTTTTAATTGTAAAAGAAGATAGGTTCTTAAAATAAGGAATGCCAAATGCAGCCTAAGTCAAGTTCTTTGTCTTGTGCCCATTATGTGTTATGAATAATTTACAAGTTTGGATCGTATATGTTTATTGCTTTAATTTCCACCAAGCTTTGTGTGAGGTCCACTTTATGAAATCTCTTTGAATGACCTTTCAAATGAGTATTTCTCACGTTAAAAGAATAGGTCCTACACTGAAAGCCGTGAAACAACCATGTTTGATGAAAATCTGGAGGAAAAAGCATGCTTACATGAGTCGAAAAAATCAACTTTAGAATAAAGCCATTTTTTAATAACTTGTCCAAATCGGTTCACTCAATGCAAAACCCTCCCAAACTTGCAATTAACAACTTATTCAAAGCTGCTTAATCAAAGCAGTTCAATCCCTACGAAATGAACTCAAAAAGACATGCAGATATCCCCATGGATTAAAGATTTTCAGGTACCATGCATACCCATCCGGTACCTTACTCAAATACCGATTATTAACATGCTAACTTCTCGATGGGTAGGTTCATTAATATCATTCAACTGGTGGGGACCGAATAATGGTCTAAACCCGTCCTACTCGTAGTAGAATATGTTGGAGTGTTCCCTCGCGACCTGTTGAATGTTATTGATAAATGCACCCACTAATTAAGTTGGCAATTGATAATATAATTTTCATAACTTTCTGTTTTTTATTTTTTCTACCATAAAAAGTTGCCAGCTAGTTTACAGTGTACGGATGGCTAATGAATGGATTGGATTGAATTATTTTTTTAGAAAAAAACTTGGGTTGTAATCGAGCTCGAGCCAAGCCGAGATCGAACTTGCAAGCTTGAGCTCAAATCTCTAGCTTGAATTGAGCTTGAGCCTAACACTGTTTCAACGAGTCGAACTCAAATAGCCAAGTATTCGAGATCTGGTACGACAACAGCGATGAGAAGAGGGAAGAATAGAAGGAAGTCAGGATTGATGTATAGTGAAGGTGAGATCAAAGGTATGGCGACAAGATCGATGGTGCCAGACTACCAGTCGTTGCAGTAGTATCCAACTAAAAGATCGTCAAATTTCTCTTGAAGCTTCTTTTTACCACTTGAGCCTCAAACCCTAAGGCCTCGTTCGTTTAGAAAGAGGCCATTTATCTAGGTAAGTGCACTTACCCGGGTAAGTGTTTCCCAAGAAACATTTACCCAGGTAAGTGTATTTACCCATGTTCTTTTTTGTTAAATTTATCCGGGTAAATGAGACATTTCAAGTTCCCCATGTTCTTTTGCCTCACCCACTTTTCTAGGTACGTGGTTAATTTTTCTATGTTTTGTCATTTTTACCCTTGGGTCTAGGTCCATCCTTTTTGATTTATATTTTTTTAATGGGCATTTTTGACATGTTATATTTTGAGCATTTACTCTCCACTTGGGAAAGTGGAGAAGGGTAACGCTTTTTAATGGGCATTTTTCCCAAGTGGGAGAAGGGTAACGCTTTTTTGGGTAAGTGATACCCAAGGGAAAGCCATTTAACGTAGGTCCCACCTAAATCTTGAAAAAGAACATGAGAGAGTTGGTCAATGGGAATCAAATCTCATTGACCGATTTTCCCCCCTTCTAAAATCTGTGAAATGAACGAGAGTTAACTTTGACCCAATGGGTACCCTCAACCCAACCTCACCTTGACCCTTTTTGCTTTACGCAAATGGGTCATTCAACCCAAAATGACCCTTTACTAAAGTGGGGTAAAAATTTCCACCACTAGTTGGCACATTATAACTGTTTAATTTCTATTGACTTGTGAATAAGGCCGTTTGTTCTCTCCTCACCATATCAATAAAAGATATAACCAAACCAAAATAGTAGGTGTTAGGTAGCTTGTTGATAAAGTCTATCTTTGATTTCACAAGGGTTTATTGAAAAAATGTCACCACATTAGCTCCACTTAGGTGCTTTGCTTTTATTTATTGTGCATGAAATCACTGATTGCTTTCATGAAACCACTGTTTGGTCAAATAAACAGTAAAAAATAAAAACGTTTGGATCTATGTGCTAGAAGCGTTAGGGAAAATTTCAAATTCTGATTTCTCCCAATGCCCTAGTTTATTGAAATGAAATGATTATCAGGAGCTAGGCCTATCAATCGTAACTGAAAATCTGAGGCCTGATCCGACATCCAATCCGATTATCTCGGATTCAGATGATCAGATTTGGATTTGTTCCGGTCCGATCCGATCCGATTAAAATCTGAATCCAATTATAATATAATATTTATTAATTTTATATATAAGTTTTATATAATTATATTTAAATTTATAAAAATATATTCTATATGTTATTTTATATGTGAATTTATGTATATAATAAATTTAATGTGTTATATTTACATTCATTTATTATATATAAAGGTTAAAAAATAAATAATTTTTTTTTTTAATTTTTTGATAATTTAAAAAATCCATAGCAGAGCCAGATTAAATCCAAACCTGATCCGAATCCTAATATCCATTAGGATTCAGATTTGAATCTTAGTTTTTAAATCCAATTCGAAAGTATGCTATTAATTAATAAAAGTATCAGATGTAGATTTTGTTACATCTGATCGAGTCCAATCCAATTACAGCCCTATTTAAAACATTGTAAGCTGATAGAAAATAGCTTTACGGAGATGTAACTTGAATGGCCCATAAAACACCCAACCAAACAACAAAAGCAATAAATATTAAACTGGAGTGAAAAATGGCTTTATAGAATATTATTTGCTATTCTCAATTAAATAACAAAAGCAATAAAGATTTAAAGTAGTATTTTTCAATTAACTGTTTATCTGAGAAATACACCATCTATAAACGCTCATGAATCACATAGAAAGTCTTTAGCGGGTTCCGTTTCCGGTTGGGAGATCGAACGAGTCTCACTTCACTCGGGTTGGGGGGAGGAGGTAAAATTGTCTAAACAATTGCACAAAAAAGGAAAGAACAATAACAATTGTTGTCTGATAACTCTGATCAAGTAATTGCCCTCAACAGTCACGTGGGAATGGGCGCAGTTTACAACAACTTACAAGTTACAAATAGAACGACAAAACCAAATGTTTTACTCCCCAACTCCATTCACGGCTTCCTTGTTATTTATATACTCAGTTTACAACAACTTACAAAGAAAACGATAAAACCAATGTTTTACTCCTTAACTCCTTATAGCTTCCTTGTTATTTATACACAGCTGCTATGCGGCTCAAATTCCCAAACTCGTAGAGCTGCACCTACCTGGCTACGATCATCGTAAAGTTTTCTATCATCTCTACTATCACCATGTCCATCTCTATTGTCACCTTGTCATGTTTATTATTATGCATGCCATGGTTGGCCACAGCCTATTCCTCAAACCTTACTGATCAATCCGTTCTGCTAGTCTTCAAAGCCCGGATTTTGCTGTTTGACCCTCACAACATCTTGGCTGATAATTGGACTACCAACCCCAACACCTCCTTCTGTGATTGGATAGGCGTTTCTTGCAGCCACCTTAGACAACGAGTCACCGCCTTAAAACTTTCCAACATGGGAATTGGAGGCACCATTGAGCCGCGACTCTGCAACCTCTCCTTCCTTGCAGAACTTGACCTCAGCAACAACAGTTTCCATGGACACTTGCCCAATGGACTTGGACACTTATCTCGATTGAAACGAATCGACTTGTCCAGGAATCAGTTTGATGGAATGATTCCACCCAGCTTGTCAAACTGCCGGAAACTTGAAGAAATTTCACTCTCACTCAACCAGTTAACTGGTGGTGTCCCAAGAGAGCTTGGAATGTTGCCTAATCTCCGTGTCTTAGCCATTGCAAATAATAGTCTGAATGGCACTATCCCACCTTCCATCGGCAACTCTTCCTTACTAGAAGTGCTTTCATTTTACAGCAACAACCTACAAGGAAGCATTCCATGGGAGATTGGAGATCTTCTTAACTTGCGGGAATTACGTCTGGATAATAACCAACTAACGGGTACCATTCCTTCCACCATATTTAACATCTCTACTCTGCAGTATTTTTATCTCACAAATAACAGCTTATCTGGTGGCCTTCCGATGAATATTGGGTATAGCTTTCCCAACCTTGTATATCTTTACCTTGGCATGAATCAATTCGGTGGCCCCATTCCATCAAGTTTATGTCGGTGTGGAAGGCTTGAAGTTCTATCATTGCGTGCCAACAACTTCACTGGAAGCCTACCCAGAGAAATTGGGAGCTTGTCAAACCTTAAGTACATAGTTGTCTACCAAAATTTCCTCACAGGTACTATTCCTCCATCTATAGGTAACCTTTCAAATCTGGTGATTCTTGATTTGAGTGAAAACTACCTGGTTGGTAAAAATATTCCACGAGAATTGGGTTATCTGCAAAATCTGCAATGCCTGAACTTTAGAGCATGTAGTCTTACGGGATCAATACCAGAAGAGATTTTTAACATTTCAACTCTTGAATCGGTTGACTTAGGTTATAACCGTCTGTCTGGGCATCTTCCTTCAAATATGGGACATTCGCTTAACCAACTTGAAGAATTGAACCTAAACAATAACAGCCTCAGTGGGCCAATACCTGCTTCAATCTCCAATGCTTCCCAATTAATTACTCTGTGCCTCTCTAGAAACTCATTCAGTGGACCAGTGCCCACATCGTTGGGGAATCTGCAACAACTCCAAATTCTCATCTTGGCCCATAACGACCTAACTAGTCAACCAGATTCTCCAGAACTGGTGTTTCTCAGTTCACTAACAAATTGTAGGTTCTTGGAAGTTTTGAACGTAGATCATAATTGGTTGAATGGCATCCTTCCTGAATCTCTCGGGAATTTGTCAGCTTCTCTTAGAAAACTTGCAATGGAAGGGTGCCAAATTAGGGGAAGTATTCCCAAAGGGATTGGTAACTTGAGCAGTTTAATCGCTTTGGGTTTTGATTACAATGATATCAGTGGGACCATTCCGTCAACGATACAAGGGTTAAAGAAGCTTCAAGGTTTATCCTTCGAAGGAAATAACCTACAAGGATCCATACCAAATGAGATATGTTCCTTGACAAAATTGGTAAATTTGAAACTTCTTGGAAATAAACTCTCTGGACAAATACCAAACTGCATAGGGAATCTCCGTGTGCTACAAAATCTCTACATACAGTCCAATATGTTAACATCTCCAATTCCTTTAAGCCTATGGACTATTCCAGATCTCTTATTTCTGAACATGTCAGATAATTCCTTGCATGAGAGTCTACCTGCAGCAGTGGGAAACTTGGAGACCTTAGTTCAACTTGATATATCTAGGAATCAGTTATTTGGCAGCATTCCAAGTACCATTGGTGACCTCCAAAGATTAAACCATTTGAGCTTGTCACGAAATTCATTTCAAGGCCCTCTTCCAGAATCATTGGGAAATATGGTGAGTTTGGAATACCTAGATCTCAATTTTAATAATCTATCAGGCAGCATTCCTAAATCGATGGAGAAACTTTCGCTTCTCAGTTACTTGAATCTATCACATAATAGTCTTAAAGGAGAAATTCCAAGTGGAGGGCCATTTTCCAACATGACAGCAGAATCTTTCCTTGGGAATGAAGTACTTTGTGGCCCATCAAAATTGGGAGTTCCAACCTGTACCATTTATCCTGCAAAAGGAAAGACAAAATTTCGTCTGCTTAAATTTGTCCTCCCTATAATTGCTTCCTCTGCAATCCTTTTTGCTCTCTTGTTTCTGCTGTTGAAACGTCGAATGGAAAAGAAGAATGTCCCACCAAGCGTTGATTCATTACATGCAATGGAACATAGAATGATTTCCTACTATGAGCTACTTCAAGCAACAAACAACTTCCATCATGAAAACTTGCTTGGAACAGGGAGTTTCAGTTCAGTATACAAAGCTATATTGTCTGATGGAATCATTGTTGCTGTGAAAGTTTTGAATCTGCAAATTGAAGGAGCAATTAAGAGTTTTGATGCAGAATGTCAAGTGTTGCGAAATGCTCGACACAGAAATCTTGTCAAAATAATCAGCAGTTGTTCCAATCTTGATTTTAGAGCTTTGATAATGCAATATATGCCACAAGGGAGCCTTGAAAAATGGCTGTACTGCGAGAACTATTTCTTGAATCTCCTCCAAAGGATAAACATCATGATTGACGTTGCCTTGGCACTGGAGTATCTACATCACAACCAATCGGAGCCTGTGGTGCATTGTGATCTGAAGCCCAGTAACGTCCTCCTTGACGAAGACATGGTAGCTCATGTGGGTGGCTTTGGCATTGCAAAGATATTAAGTGCAAATGATCAATCTGTAGTGCAAACCAAGACCCTGGGAAGCATAGGATACATTGCACCTGGTAAGAATTCTACTTCTCCATATACAAAATATCTCATTAATACATTGTTATTACAATGCATAGCCAATATATATGTTTTGCTCCTTCTAAATCATGATCGTCGTCATCATCATCATCATCATTCCCTATAAATTAAATCACCGTCCCATATGGTTATGGGACAAATGGTGCTTATCATCAATTCATGGAACGTTTTAAAAGGGAGGCTAGACCAGTAGTTTGTTCTTAATTGAACCGAGATATTGGTTTTAGGCTTGATTGAACTGGGATATTCGTTTTGGGAATAGCTTGGTCTTGATTAATTTGCTCCAAGGGGAGTGTAATTGGGAAGGTCTACTTTTTTCTTTTTTTTTCCTACCTTTTTTAGCTTCATAGGTCTGAACAACAGGGGTAGCCCATCCCCCAACCCGTTGTTGGCAATAGGATTGATCCTAGTGTCTGCTAGAACAAGCTAAAGAACCCACAAATTTAGCGTGGCAATTTGGCGGGTTTGGGTTGGGTTGAGCTTCAACCCAATCCATCTAACTCGCCAAAAGACCCATTTATATAAAATTAAATGGGTTGGGTTCAACCCAAATTCACTTTAACCCAATCCAACCCACCCAAACCCATTAATCTTATATTTATGTACTTAAAAAAGAAACTAACTCGCTCTCTTGACAAAAAAGTTGGTTATAGTTTGGTGGTAATAGTAATTGCTATTTACACAAGTGGTGAAAGTTTAAATCACATTATATGCATGTTAGTTTTAAACAAGCGGCGAAGCCATTTGACTATGTTTGATTTTGGGTTTGACCGAACCACTTAGATTCAAACTGGATAGACCAACTTGAACTATCTAATTGGATTATCTTCAAGCTAATCACATCAAGGGTAGTTGAACTGTTTAGATCTGGATCATTCCGGTTGGACCAGACCAAACCGGTTTAGTTAATGGTGGATTGACTTGGACCCACCCCTATTAGGTTTGTGCACAAGTTTGGGAACGAACCAACTGATCCGAAGTGGGTCAAGAGAAGTAAATTGGATTGGTCCAGATTCGGGTCGGTTGTTTGAATATTGGTCGAGCCAGACGGTCCAAACCAGGCAAAACAAGTGGGCGTCAAACCATCCCGTCCGAACCTGTTTTTGATTCGGGTCGACCTGGATCGGGTCAGTTTGGACTGGGATGGTCGACCCAAACGAACCAGACCGAGGTGCTTGATTTGTTCATATTTAGACCAAGTTAAGCTGGTCCGGACTCGGGTCAAATTGATTGTGTTAATTTGAGACAACTAAATTTAGTCAATAATTAATAGAAAATTAATGCATTAATTATAATGTATTTCATTCAAATGAAAAAAATAAAAAAAAAGGTTAAGAAATTAATACTTATATCTGTAGTGGTTAACCCAATGGTTATCCACAACCCAACCCAACATAAGCCATTTAAATGGACAGATTGGATAATCAACCCATTTCCAACCCGCCAAGTAAATAAGAGGGTTGGGTGAAAAATTGCCACCCCTATACCAATTGAGCCACAATCCATCGTTTACTTCATGTAGTTTGTTTGTAGGAATTAGAACAAGAATAAGAACAATGTGGTGTATAAGTTAATTAGAGAGCACAATGGGGATCCTTGATCCAACCCGATCTTCTGTTTGCCATGTTGTGTATAAGTTATAATGGGCTTCAAAATCGTTGTTGGGTGTGTTCTATACACATGGGACACATCATGACAAGCAGCAGATCTTAGAGTGTAGTTAGAGATGGTCACAAATAAGGCAAGGTGTTCCCATGGGTAGGTCATTGAACTTCATATGCGACCAGCTTTGATGTAGTATCAATAAAAGAATGAAAGCAAAATGATGAAGTCAATGTCTTTATATGGGAGGGAATTAAGGTTAGGTAATCATTTCTTTCCCAGCTGGAGAAAAGTCCAGGCTTGGGCTAGGCTTTTTATTGAGGCCCAACTCAGACATATTTATGTATATGTAATTTATATATATCATACATATTTACAAATATAGTATATTTTTTGTTATGTTTAATGTATAAAACAAAATTTATATTCATATAATATAAAATATTATATAGATGTAATATTTTGCACATAGGCTTGAAGAGCAATTGGTTTAGACTATCGTTTAGTTAATAAGTGGACAAAAATCTAAAGGGTCTTCCTTTTGATGCAATAATCTATGGACGTTGAGTTTCAAGTAACCTTGATTTAAATAAGGATTCGACTATGATGCCGAAAAAACAATGCATGAAAAAATTTAAGCAATCAACTAAAATAAAAGTAGTAACAGGTCAGGTGGATTTTCAACAAAATTTACGGTGGTTTTGACTGGAAAAGCTTTTCTGGTATCATGTATTTCGGACATTATAGATTTTTCCTTTAAAATTAACATAACGTGTTTAACTTTAGCAAGGTAAGCCTAAACAAGTCACCCTAGATAGCCTAAGGGTTGGGCCCAAGCTTTTAGCTTAAGATAGAGTTTACCCAAGCCCCAAACTAGGAATTGGTTTGCCAAAAACCATTTATGCAATCCACAAGCCTAAGAATAACTACTGACAAACATATAGTGTACTACTAAACTGTTCTGCAGAATTATTATTGTTTTTCAACCTAATTTAATTTTGACAGATACTCCTATCTAACAAGGAATTTGAGCATTCATCTTATTTTGCACTCGTTGTTAATATAGCATGTTCAAAAAGGAGTGTGTCAGAAATGCAAATGCAAATGGATGAGTGAAAAAAATAAAAAGGATAGGATCAAGAATGGAGCTATCACTAGAAATTTAGAAGTGACTCTAATAAGTGATCAAATGAGAGAGAATAGGTTATGATGGCTTGATTATACACATAAAAAACCACTAACAACTTTGGTTAGAAGAAATGATTTGTTACAAGTGGAACAAACTAGGGGTAAACCAAAAAGGACATGGGTAAAAGTAGTAAGAAATGATTTAAGCATTAATAATTTAACAGTGGATATAATGTTAAATAGAATGGATTGGTAAAACATGGTTCATATAATTGACCCCATTGAGATGGGATAAGGCATGGATGAAGATGATGATCGATCGTAATACAAAATTTGCATTAAAAAAACTAATGTAAAATTTGCACTATTAATCCCATATGCATATTTATCTTTTTATTGTTATGTTAAAATAACCAATACTAAAACATCTAAGAGACTGAGATATTAGTCCATTTAGAAAAGAGAAAGGGAGGTCCTAATATTTAGCAAAAATGTCAGGGAGGTTTAATACAATCAAATTTGTGTGATCAAGAGATGCGTCAAAAACCAACCGGGTGTCCATTTATTTTAGGTGGATCCTAATCCAATACCTCCTTATTGAATCAACATCAACTTTTCTTGCTATTTCAGATGCTGATGATTGCATATTAGGCATGATAATAGATTAATAGGTATGTAATTTAATGGTTCCTGATTAATCATTTCACCTTTCTCGTCACTGTAGGGGCTTATAACTAAAAATTATTTACTATTAATATAATTGAAAAGCCATATGCCAGAGTTTCTAAGTTGTTGTTTCGTGGTTATGTATGGTGCAACTAGAATATGGGTCGGAAGGAAGATTTTCCACAAGCTGTGATGTTTATAGCTACGGGATCTTGTTGATGGAGGTGTTTACAAGAAAGAAGCCTACAGATGAAATGTTTGCTGGAGACTTGAGCCTAAGAAGATGGGTACATATGTCGCTTCCAAGTGAACTAATGGAAATCATGGACAAAAATTTTATTGGCAATGAAGAAAATGATTCACCTACGAAACGACAAATCTTTGTCTCCATCATGGAATTAAGTCTAGACTGTTCAAGAGAATTACCTGAAGAGAGGATTACCATGGGTGAAGTTGCCGCAAGACTTAATAAGGTTAAGAAGCAGCTTTTGTTGACTTGAAACATAGAACTTTCACTTTGTGCGTCAAGATGGAAATAAATTGCTCATATGTAGCATCTCATGGTTATTTGGACTGGGGAATGTATATCAATCCCTCTTTCTTGTTGGTCTGTTATGTTATCATGTTAGTTTCCTATACCACGCATCTATTTATATAGATTAGTTGTTTTGTTGTGTTTGTGTTTGTGTACGTAGTTGTTGTGATTCTTTCCATTTCTCTTGGTCTGATGCCTTAGGTTGGTAGTTTTCTATCAATCTACTTTGTTGTTGTTTTAGTGAAGTACCATTTTACCATAAAATACTTAATACCACACTTAATTTATGAGCCTCAACATCAAATTGGACTCTCCCCTTCATTAACTTCGTGTCGTTCTTTTGCCCTTTCAAAAAAGATCTTAAATATTAATGGAGTTCCATTGAAGAATACAAATGAAATCTTCTCTTTACTCTGTTTCTATTTCAACTTCAATTAGGTTGAAACGTGGACCACCCATGTACCTTGTCCATTGTTGGGCATCCTACTACTTCAAGAGGGTATAGGTGTTGAACTTCAATTCGGTTAATTGATGGAGAAGTCGGAAGTTGTTGAATGAAAGTCTGTTTATCTTTGCATAGATTATTTGCAATATCAACAATGTAACCCAATTACACTTACCACTTTTATGATACTATAGAGTAGGTTTGTGTTTTAAAGGACTTACCTCTATTGTAACCATGGTAACAACATTCCTTTTAAAGGATTCTCCTAATCTAATTAGAAAATTATCCAAATCTGATGTGGATCTGAATTCTATTAAGAGATAAGTCTTATCATATTAAGAGGATAGATGCTCCATACTTAATACCAAACCCAAATTCAACATAGAGCACACAACGACTTAATTAATCTTATTAATTTTGGGTCTTTGGCCCATTTTCTTCAAAGACTCACAACCCTAGGTGTTGCATGGCCAGTTTAGGTATAATATTGTATGACATGGGGCCCCACAATGATTTCACATAAGCCCACATAGCTTCTGCCCCACCCTTGAAATAGGCTAGGCTGAATTCACTATTCATGGTAGTGAACCCCTAATCCAATCAGCATTGGTTCAATTTGGGCTCCACATTTACATCTAAATGATCATTGGATTCAGCCACCCTATGAAGACCCAAGGATAATCAGCCCTATAATAGTATCTTACACAGTTACACTTAGTCTCTACTTAGATGGATCTTGTAATTAAAACCTTTTGCAAATCTTTTTCATAAAATAATAATATAATATATAAATATATTTTGCAAAAACAGATTTCAAACACAGGTGAAATCCATTGCCAGCAATTTAGGTTTCTATCAGAGAAAGTGTAAACCTTAATTTTTACTTTGTCTAACAAAGGGGTCGATCTTATCACTATGATCATCCACTCAAGTAATTTACTAAACTGTCTCTACATGCCCAGGTATTTGACCATCGATGGATCTCATTGGTTAGCATATCAAAGGCAGCCCAATTCACTACTTAGTACAGTATCATAATCAAGTTTAGGGTTATGTATAACATTCTAGTTTTTAACATCTATTTTCAAGATATAGGGCATAAATGGAAATTGGTCTGGGTTCAGTGCTTCTAGCAAACACCCATTATCTATGCTTGGAATTTAACCCTAACAACTGAGACAAACTGCTCTAACTATTTGGTAACACACTAGTGTTACTCTCATTAGGATAAACTCTCAAAGTCTATCCAATGACTAAGAACATTCTAAACTAATACGAGTCTCATAACTATATAGTTTTAGGGGTAATACATGAAATAACAATGTACTTTATTTATTTGCAAATAAATGTTGACGTACATCTTTCTAATTGGAGCTAAGGGCATACATTGCCTAGCAGGTGACCCATCTATTGATGTCATCCTTGAATGGTGGTGCATTCACCAACTAATGTTGTTGGTCCATTACGCTAAATTAAGGTGCTACCCAGAAAACAATATGATCTGTCCCTACTGGGTCCTTGAAATATTGTTCTCCTCGTATACTTCAAAAGATAATAATCTCCATGAAATTTAAAGAAGAGGTCATTATCTTATGTAAATTTAGTAGGAGAGAGTAAATTTTTGGACAGATATGGCACATGAAACAAATCATTCAACTAAAAATTATGAGAGTTAGAAGATAAAATGGAACTCCCAACATGAGATATCTGCAAACCTGTGTCGTTCCCCACTTTCACTTGACCTAGACCAGTGTAATCATATCATTTTGAAGATACTCAAGATGTGGTGTGTGGTGCATGGCACCGTTATCTGGATACCTTGCCTCTGAACTGAGTAGCAGAGAACCTAAAACGGAGAAGACGAGGAAGCTCCGGAGGGAACCCGGTGTAAAGGCTCCGAAGCTTAAGTTAGAATCCTTCAAAGGCAAGGTAAAACCAGATAGCGCAAAGTTTGCATACCTCCTCTTTGGGGGTGGAGAGCCTTTTATAACCACCTCGCGCACTCACTTCTAGACTCCTGTCAGGTCGGGAATGAGTATTTCCGTGCTTCTGCCAGTTCGGGCGTCATATCCTCTGCTGGGGCAGAACCGTCACTGCTCTTTTTGTCGAAGCCGTCTCTGTAACTGGAGGTAGCGATTGACAGGTGACGGTGGCAGGTGGCCATTTGAAATGCAACCGTCAAGCATCAGATCCCAAGTCAGTCAGGTGCGCCGCCCCTGGATACGGACTCCTTCGGTGTCAGGTACGGTGTGGTTCGTACAGTTCAATGCTCCAGAAGCGAAGTGCTCGGAGCGGTGCGTGAGGCGGTCTTGAGTTCGGATAAGGGGGGCCCTAGACTGTAATAGGACGGGCCAGTTCGGGTCTCTGCTTTGTGCGACTCGGGGCCAAAGGGAGAGTTTGGGCTCCTCGTAGGGAGTTCGAACACTAAGTAGGGAGTTCGAGCTCTAAGTAGGGAGTTCAGGCACTTTGTAGGGAGTTCGGACCGCTGGTCTTCCCTTTGGTGTTTGTTCCCTCGGTAAGTGCCGAGCTACTTGTTTTTGCCACGTGGCGTGATTTTGCGAGGTCGGGCCAAATCTTCCTTCATCAATTGCCCCCCACTCTTCGTGCTAAGGGTCTTGCCCTAGTGCGGGGAGTTCGCGAGGTGTCAGGTAGATTTGTTCTGCACTTTGAATCTTGGTTCTGCTGGCGCGAGGTGCGTTGTCAGGGTTTCTTGGGCTTTTCGAGCTTCCATTTAGGCGGGAAGCACGCCGGCCTGTCTAAATGCTGATGGATGTGGCGGCGCGCGCGTTACTTCGAAATTTCAAAAAAGCACGCCACTTGGGGGCGCGATAGCGGACATTTTTTCAAATTTGAAAAAGATGTGCCGCTGCCGTTTTTTCTGAGGAGACGTGCGCTGGCGTTCCGTTAGTTTCAGAAAGACGTGCGCCAATCACGTCTCGGTCTCGGGGGATGTGCGGTCAGTGTGGCTGTAGGCCATCGGATTGGCTTTGATCTAAGCCGTTGCCCTTCGGTCACCGTGAGCATAAATAGCTGTTGCCCGTCGGATTGGCTTTGATCTAGCCGTTGTCACTTCTGCATCGAGCTCACGTCTGAGTTTCAGCTCGCATCCAGTTCGCATCCAGTTTTCTTTAGTTCGCGCTCAAGGTCTTCCTTTCGTTCGAGCTTCTGTGGTCTACAGCTTTTGTTCGGGTGAGTACTTTCCTGGATCTCATCATTGACGATGTCTAGCTCGGATGGCTTAGATAGTCCTTTCAGCGGGCCTGATGCAGGTTCTAGGAACCAAGTTGCATTCCCCGATAGCCCTAGCGAGCCGGAGGTAGAGCTCGAGGAAGAGTTCGAGCTCGTAGGCTGTGGCGCTTCGGGTAGCTTGGCGTCCACCTCTCATCGGGGTCGGATGTTAGACAAGTTCGGCCCTTTGACCATGACACCAGAGGGGCTCCAATCCCTCATTACTTACTATAACTTGCCCGGGGAGTATGCTTATTTCATACCTTCGGGTAGCTTTCCTTTGGAACACGGTCTTGATGAGATCGTGATATTCCGGGAGTAGCTTGCTGCGATTGCCTTTCCATCCCCTCTTTGTCGAAGTCTTGAAGCACTTCGGTGTGACGGTCGACCAGCTTCACCTGAATTTCATTCGAAACTTGGTGGGGACAATCTCCTTATTCTGTGACGAGAGCTTTCCGTTGGACTTGGAGATTTTTTCTTCAATCTTGATGCTTAAGAAGCAAGCGGGTCCCCTCCCTGGGCGCAGGCGGGCTTACTACCTGTCTCCTCGCCCGGGCTTTAAGCTTTTACACGAGCTCTCCAACAAGGTCCCAACATGGAAGCAGGACTATTTTGGGGTGCAAAGTGTGTTGGGGTGGCCTTTTCAGACCGGGTGGGGGATGGCCGCTCCTGACTCCAGGGTCACGCTTGACAAGGAGACGGCGAAGGGCCTCCGGCAATGGGCGCGGCTTGGGCTGAAGTGTCAACAGTATCTGACGGAGGCCAAGCTCATTGCGGCCGGCCTGAGCTTGGGTAGGTTCTTCACTTAGAGACTCTTATCTTGCTGTCTTTCTTGCTTTTTACTGATGGCAAACTTCTTTCCGCAGGTGTGATGGATTCGCGAGGGACCCAGGGTGGGCACTTGTTTCAAGGTATGAAGAGGAGAAAGCGGGTTGCCAAGCGAACTTGCGCCGAGATGCCCCAGGATGCGGAGCCCGAGGTGCCGGGCTATCAGCCAGAAGATCCGCCCAGGGAGCCCGAGATGGTCCCTCTGATGCAGGAGCCGTCAGGGGGCCCTTATGCTGAGACTACATACATAGGGGCTCCTACATACTCCGGTGCTCCTGCTTACTCCGGGTCTGCTCATACGCGAGCTGGGCCCTCGGGCTCGGGGGCCCCGGGGGATTTCAGGAGTGTGTTGACGCTGACCCATGCTCTTCAAAAGAGTAAAGAGGCTATCTTCCTCGAGGAGGTCATGGCGTGGACTGATCTCCCTCTGCATCAAGTGGGCTGCCGTGCCGTTACCCATGCCATGGTGGTAAGTGTTTTCCTTTTTTTAGAGCTCTTTGGCTTTTGTTTTGTTGGTTCTTTTGATCATTCGGTCTCTTTTGGTAGGTGAATTCTTCTTTTCACGCTTTGGCGGCTCAGGTGGAGAGGAGCTCGAGGCAGGCGCGAGCTGCCGAAGAGGCTCATCGCGCTGCTGAGGAGGCTGCTCGTGCTGCTGAGGCTGCTGCTCATGCTGCCAAAGAGATTGCTCGTTTTTCACGGATCAGGCAGATGAGGTCTCAGAGAGATGTCGAGGCCATGGGAGTGGTGGTGAAGCACATGGAGGACTTGAGGCTGGATCTGCAGCATCCGGTCGAGTATCTTCAGGAGGATATCAGGGAGAGGACGCAGATCTTTTCTCAAGGTATCGAAGATGCCAAGAAGAAGGCCGTCGATGAGTACATTGCTTCACCGGGCTTTGATGATCTGATGGTGGATTCATATTGGAGGGGTTTTAAACTAAGCCGGTGGATGATCCGGAATACGTACCCCGAGCTCGATGTTTGCGCCATATCCACTTCGCGCATAACTCAGGAGATGGCTAACGCTGCTGACGCCGAGCCAAACTCTAAGGGTGAGGCGGGGCCTTCGGGTTTTGTTGAAGTGCCTTCTGATAATGAAGAAATAGCGCCGGGCTTGTAATTTTTTTTTTTGTTCTACCTTTTGAAATGGAATGACTTTGTTTAAGTGCTAGTTATTCTTTCTCCCGAACTGAGCATATTTTCCGAACTGAACGTATTTGCCGAACTGACTTTGTCCGTTTCTGCCCGTGTTATCGCACTCGTGCGGCCTGTTTTGGTGCTCTGAGATGCCGATGTCCCTATTAGTTCGTTGTCTCCGTTTTGCCTTTAGCTCTTTTCTCTGCTTGCCTGTGCCGAGGTTCCTTCGTTAGTTCGGCATCCTAGCCCGTAGGCTTTGGTGGTGATTTTATCCACTTTGTTTGGCGGTCTACAGGTAGTATTGCCTTAGGTTGACAATGTTCCATGCTCGGGGTACTTGTTTTCCCTCTAGGGTTTCGAGCTCGTATGCCCCCCCAAGTGATTTCTTTACTCTGTAGGGTCCTTCCCAATTTGGTCCGAGTTTTCCTACGCCGGGTTCGGGTACCATGACCTTACGGAGAACCAGGTCGCCGACGCGGAAGTTCCTCTTCTTTACACTGGCATTATAGTACCGAGCTACCTTTTGTTGGTAGGCCGCAGTTCGGATGTGCGCGAGGTCTCTCACCTCGTCCACTAGGTCGAGGTTGGTGCATAACTCGTCTTCGTTTGTCTGCTCGTCGTATGCTTCTAGTCGCAGCGTAGGTACTTCGATTTCCGCCGGGATTACCGCTTCGGTGCCGTAGGTGAGGTTAAAGAGGGTCTCCCCTGTGGTGGTTTTTTCTGTGGTTCGGTGATCCCATAGAACACTTGGTAGCTCGTCCGCCCACAACCCTTTAGCTCGATTTAGTCGTGCTTTCAGTCCGCGGATGATGGCTCTGTTCATTACTTCTATTTGGCCATTTGCGGGTGTGTGACCGACGTGAAGTTCTGACTAATTCCCATACTTTGGCACCATTTTTGGAACTTGATATCCTCGAACTGTTTGCCGTTGTCGGAGATCAGTACCCGAGGTAGCCCGAAGCGACATACTATGTTCTTCCAAAAGAAGTTCTGTATGTTTCAGGCTGTAACTGTCGCCAGAGGTTCAGCTTCTATCCACTTTGTGAAGTAATCTACTGCCACCACTAGGAATTTTCTCCCGCCTGTCGTTGGTGGGAATGGCCCCAGAAGGTCGATGCCCCATTGGGCGAAGGGCCATGGACTGGTGAGGTACTTGAGGTCGGTAGCAGGCTGATAGTGGATATTGACATGCTTCTGACACTTGTCGCATTTTCTGATGAGCTCGACGGCCTCTGTCTTCATCGTTGGCCAGTAGTATCCTTGTCGAAGTGCCTTTTGAGCGAAGGCTCTGGCCCCAGGTGTCCGCCGCACAAGCCTTCGTGAGTGTCGCGGAGTACGAGCTCGGCTTCGGCAGGGCGCAAGCAGCGCAGGTAGGGGAGCGTGTAGGATCGTCGGTACAACCGTTCGTCTATTATGACGTATTTGGCTGCCTGATGCTACACCCTCTTGGCTGCATTGCGGTCCGCAGGGAGGGCTCCGTCTAACTGGAAGCTTGTGAGTGGGTCGATCCAGCTCGGCTCTGCTTCAGAGACGGGAGCGACCTCTTCTGCACCACCGAGAATGCTGGGCCGAGGTAAGTCTTCTATGTACACGGTTCTCATGGCATTGTGGCTCGTGCTGGCTAGTCGGGACAGGGCGTCGGCCTCAGTGTTCTCTGACCTCGGGATTTGCTTGATGAAGTGTGACTGGAAGTTGAGCAGAGCCTCCTTTACTTTCGCCAAGTATGCACTCATAGTGAGCTCGTGTGCTTCGTACTTTCCTGTAACTTGGTTGACCACGAGCTGGGAATCGCTGCAGATAACTATGTGCTTTGCTCCAACCTTGTGCACTAGGTTCAGCCCGATTATCAGTGCCTCGTACTCCGCCTCATTGTTGGATGCCGCGAACTCAAAGCGTAGTGGGTATTCCAACTTTGTTCCACTCGGGCCGCGTAGCATTATTCCAGCCCCGCTGCCCTGCTGGTTCGAGGAGCCATCTACGTGAAGGATCCAGGGCTCCTCATCCCAGTTCGCGTTTGGTCTAACCAGGAGAGATGCTACACTGGCTGCTACTTCACGGGGTTCAGACTCTATCGGCTCGGGAGCTCCGAGCTCGCCCGAGCTGGGGATCTCGGGCTTGACCGGCTCAGGGGCTTCGAGGCTAAACGTGCACTCAGCGATAAAATCTGCCAAAGCTTGGGCCTTAATAGCAGTTCTTGGCTTGTACTGAAGGTCGTACTTGCTGAGTTCGATGGCCCATTTCGTCAGTCGACCGGAAACCTCGGGTTTGAGTAAAACTTGTCTCAGAGGTTTGTCGGTCAGGACGATGACAGTGTGAGCTTGGAAGTACGGGCGGAGTTTACGAGGTACTATCACCAGTGCATACGCTAGCTTTTCTATCTACGGGTACCTTATCTCTGCTCCCTGCAAAATTTTACTAACATAGTATATGGGTCACTGGACCCGGTCTGTTTCTTTTATTAGTATCGAACTGACCACCTCGTCGCTTGCCGAGAGGTACAGTTCTAAGACCTCGCCCTCCTCGGGTCGGGCTAAGGTTGGTATACTAGCGAGGTAACTTTTTAGCTTGCCAAACGCAAGCTGGCAGTCTTGGGTCCATTCGAACCCTTTGCCTTTGATTGCTTTGAAGAAAGGTAGGCAGTGGTCTGTCGATTTGGACATGAAGCGGCTCAGAGCGGCTATGCAGCCGTTTAGCCTCTGAACTTCTTTTACTTTCCGAGGTGGTCTCATATCTAGGATGGCTTTTATCTTGTCCGGGTTGGCCTCAATACCGTGTCGATTGACAATGTAGCCTAGGAATTTGCCTGAGGTGACGCCAAAGGCACATTTGTTGGAGTTCAATTTCATGCTGAACTGACGCAGGATTTGGAAGACAGAATCTAAGTCTTGTATTAATTCTTGTGAAAACTGTGTCTTGACGACCATGTCGTCTACATAACACTCTATCTTCGTGCCAATAAGGGGCCGAAACAGCCTATTTACAAGTCTTTGGAAGGTCGCCCCGGCATTTTTTAATCTGAAGGGCATGACCTTGTAACAGTACAGGCCGAACTCGGTGATGAAGCTGGTTTTTTCCTCATCGGACTGGTCCATCCTGATTTGGTTGTAGCCTGAGTAGGCGTCCAGGAAGCTTAGCAAGTCATGTCCCGAGGTCGCGTCCACTAGGCGGTCAATTCTGGGGAGGGGGAAGCAATCTTTCGGGCAAGCTCGGTTCAGGTCGGTGTAGTCGACGCACATGCGCCACTTGCCGTTCGCCTTTTTACCAGCACAGGGTTGGCCACCCAGCTCGGGTAATGGACTTCCCTTTTGAAGTCTGCTGCGAGGAGCTTCTCGACCTCCTCGTCGACCGCCCTCCAACATTTTGGGGCTAAGTTGCATTTCTTCTGTCTAACGGGTCTGACTACAGGGTCAGTGTTAAGTTTGTGAGTTATATGGCCAGGGTTAATACCGGGCATATCGGCCGTGGACCATGCAAAAATATCTAAATTTTGAAGTAAACAACTCACCAGTTCGGTTCGTAGGGGCTCCTCGACGAAAGCACCGATCTGGGTCCGTAGCCAAAGTCGGGATTGCGACTGTTTCCTCTGTGGGCGAAGCTCGTTCCTCACCTTGCTCCGCAGGCCGCTCCAGTTCGAGGTCATCGGCTGCCTTGGTTTTTCCCTTCAGGGCGGCAACATAACACTTGCGGGACTCGAGTTGGTCGCCCTGCGCCACCCCACACCGAAGTCCGTAGGGAACTTCATGGCCAAATAGTAGGTGGAGACCACCGCCCATAGGATATGCGTGATCGGCCACCCTATTATGGCATTGTATGGGGAGGGGGTCGCGACCACCAGGAAATCATGGTTGAGTCTGACCGCACAAGGCCATGTGCCGACTTCTACAGGTACTGTTATTTTTCCGAGGGACCTGACTTCCTCTCCGCTGAAACCCACCAGGGGAGTGTTCGCGGGTTTTAGTTCGCTCCTCTGTAACTGTAGCTGGTCAAATGCTGATTTAAAGAGGATGTTCGCCGAGCTGCCCGAATCTACGAGTACGCGTCTGACCTCGAAGTCGCTGATCCTTAGTTTAATGACAAGCGCGTCATCGTGGGGGTAGTGGACCCCCCCCCCCCCCCGCGTCGTCCTTCGTGAAGAAGATTGGTTCTTCGGTCTTTGGTCTCTTTGGGGGATTCCATTCCTCGAGGGCCGCTTCGCGAACTGAAGTCCGGGCTGCTGCCGAGGTACACCCTACTAACACCGATCCTCCCACAATTACATGGATGGTTCCCCGAACTGGCCTCTCCGGAGGCTGTCGCTGCAACGGTTCAGCAGGTCTGCTGCTAGATTCCGGGGCATCCTTTTCGTGCTCCCCTTGCCGACCTACCTTATTGTTATTATTGTTGTGCTGTACAAAGTTTCTCAAGTATCTGTGACGGATGAGCCCCTCTATCTCGTCCCGGAGATTATTACACTGCTCGGTACTATGACCATGGTCTCTATGGAAACTACAATACAAATTCTTATTTCTTTTGTTCGGATTTCCCTTTAGGCGAGGTGGCCACTTCACGTATGGGGCGTCCTTGATCGTCATTAAGATCTCGGTCCGCCTTGTGTTCAATGGCGTGTAATCCATCTGAACTGCTAGGGGAGCTCGGAACGACTGGTTCGGCTTCGGCTCTCGGGCCGGGTTTTTCCTGTCGACTGGGTTGGAGGGCTCGCCTTCCCTCTTTCTTTTTTCCTTCCCGCCCTCGGTTCGTTGGTTGATTTCTTCCTCTGTCCTCATGAACTTATCCGCGAGCTTGAGGAATTCGGCCACGGTTGCGGGCTGGTTGGCTACCATGTGCCATTTGAATTCTTTGTGCGTTACCCCTCTTTTTGCTGCCGCGAGCTGCACCGCGGGGTCCAACCGCGGTATCTGCAAGCATACTTCATTGAATCGCTTGATGTAGCCCATATGGATTCTCCTTCCCTTTGGACTACTCCGAAGATGCTTTCCTCTGTTCTAGGGCACCGTTTGCTGGTGACAAAGTGTGCGGTGAAGGCCACGCACATGCACGATTCGCTGGCCCTAGCGAGGTGCATTTGGGACTGGAAAGCGTCAACGTGGTCGTTGGGGTTGAAGGACCCGTCGTACTTGTCCAGAGGTGGGAGCTTGAAATCTTTGGGCAAGGGGGCCGCCAGGAGTTCTGATGTGAGGGGGGAAGGTACTGAGAGAATCGGGGCAACTCCTACCTCGTCCGAGCTCGTCTCTTCTTTGCCTCTAAGCTCTGACAGGACTCGGGTGGCGGTTCGGCGAATTCGCCAGTGCCTTCGTTGTTGAATGGGCCTTGTACTGGCGCTGCTGGCCTCCGTGTTGCCGAGCTCGATGGGTCCGGAATGCTGGTAGTCTGCTGCTGTCAGGGCGCCGAATTGGTTTTCCGTGAGTGGGAACTCGGGCTTGGAGCGCCGAGGTGCCAATCTCGCGGGCGAGGTTCCCAACCCGCCTGCGAGCTGCGAGGCGGGGATGATGTTTTTCTCTCTTCGGCCTGGGGACGAGGCCTGGCTGTTATGGAGGTTCTGGGCCTTGGAGGCCTTTCCTTGGTGGGGGCATCCATCCTGCGGGGAGGCCTTGACCGGCCTTAGAGCAGGGTGGCGAGGTGGAAGTAGTGGTTGGTTCAGTGGCAGTTGGGGGAACTGCTGTTGATAGTGATACTGGGAGATGTTGTGCAGCACTTGGTGCTGGTGAAGTTGGTGTTGGTGGAACTGTTGCATTTGGGCTTGCATTGCCTGCATGCACTGCATCAGGTTGTCCAACCGGTTTTGGCTGGCTGCCAGGGGGACGGCAGTCGGTTCAGTAAAGGTTGTCTCAATAGGGGGAGGAAAGGGGATGCTTGTGGCAGGAAGGTTTACGGGCGCCACTGCTTGTGGCGCATTCAAGCTGGGGATTCCATCCACCGAAAGGGGGATGGTGAACTGTCCAACGCACACCACGAGAACTTGAAGTTGTTCCCCGGTGGTGTTTGTCTCCGTGCCACGTCCGGCGTTGCTGGAAGAGGCCATGAGTGTTGGGTTTTTTGAAGAAGAAAAGGGGGTATGAGAGTTTGGAGGGAGGCTTTTTTGAAGCTTTCCCACAGACGACGCCAATTAATGATGCACAATCCGGCCGGTCTTAGCTGTCAACAACCTTGCCTCTGAACTGAGTAGTAGAGAACCTGAAACGGAGAAGACAAGGAAGCTCTGGGGGGAACCCGGTGTAAAGGCTCCGAAGCTTAAGTTAGAATCCTTCAAAGGCAAGGTAAAACCAGATAGCGCAAAGTTTGCATACCTCCTCTTTGGGGGTGGAGAGCCTTTTATAACCACCTCGTGCACTCACTCCTAGACTCCTGTCAGGTCGGGAATGATTATTTCCGTGCTTCTGCCAGTTCGGGCGTCATATCCTCTACTGGGGCAGAACCATCACTGCTCTTTTTGTTGGAGCCGTTTCTGTAACTGGAGGTAGCGATTGACAGGTGACGGTGGCAGGTGGCCGTTTGAAATGCGGCCGTCAGGCATCAGATCCCAAGTCAGTCAGGTGCACCGCCCCTGGATACGGACTCCTTCGGTGTCAGGTACGGTGTGGTTCGTACAGTTCAATGCTCCAGAAGCGAAGTGCCCGGAGCAGTGCGTGAGGCGGTCTTGAGTTCGGATAAGGGGGGCCCTGGACTGTAATAGGATGGGCCAATTTGGGTCTCTGCTTTGTGCGACTCTGGGCCAAAGGGAGAGTTCGGGCTCCTCGTAGGGAGTTCGGGCACCTTGCAGGGAGTTCGAGCTCTAAGTAGGGAGTTCGGGCACTTTGTAGGGAGTTCGGACCGTTGGTCTTCCCTTTGATGTTTGTTCCCTCGGTAAGTGCCGAGCTACTTGTTTTTGCCACGTGGCGTGATTTTGCGAGGTCGGGTCAAATCTTCCTTCATCAGAAATTAAATCGGCATCAACGCTTGAGTGCTCCATCAACACTTGAAGAAGACATTGTTGAGGGTTGGAAGGCTTCTACTTAGTGTTTGCAATATTGGTTGTTGGTGAGGAAGTATCAGTGGCAAGTGCAGTGCATGGTTTGTTCAAGCCCTGACTCATGGTTTAAGATGATTTCCAATGCATCATTACCATGAATTTCGACCATGTCAGATCGATTTGTGATGGTCGTAACAACCAACTTGTACTCTAAACCCAGTTCAGCCAGTACATGGGTTCAGCTACTGCCGAGAGGTTATCAACTAATTTTGGCTTTCCTCACATACTCAGAGATGCTCATTTTTCCCTTCCTTAGACTCTTTAACTGTCGACGAAGTTAATTCGAGAGAATGTAAGTAATTAGAGAATGAGTTAAATAAGGCATGCCATACCTCATGATGATCGCAAACCCACTACTTGAGCTAGCACGCCTTCAATGAGAGAAGCAAAAATCTAAGTAAGAGCGAATTTATCCCATTCAAACCATTAAATGTATGCAGGATTTGCTATCGTCTGGTTGCTGTTATTAGGATTGGGAAATCTTTGGTGGTGCCTTAATAGTGTCGTCGACTATCCCCATAAATTGGTTGGTATATAAGACTTGTAGCAGTTGTCACTCGTCAGTTTAATAGGAAGATTATGAGTGCCACTAGGGGTGGAGGGAGAAACACTCGAACTGGCTGCGATAGAACTCTGAGATGAGTTCTGTTAACTCTGGGTATGGGAAGCTAAACTGGAAGCCATAAGGGCTTTGTTACCAAGATAAAAATATAACAGAGATAAAACTCAGAGGGAAGACAAAGTCTCGATGCCTAGGCTAGTCGAGACACTATCATTGTATAGAGTGAGAGCCCAAATTAGATTACAAAAAGGAGATGAACCGATTGATAGGATACAACATCATAGAGATAAGATGATAGAGATTCAGTTTAACATGTTACAATATAAGGATAAAATCCTAGAACAAATATGATAAAACCTCATGGTTACATAAACTCCAATACATATAAAATCAAAGGAGGTGCCTCTACTTGGTGGGATTAGTTGCAAGTAAATATCCCCCACTTTCTCCTTCTAAAATTTCTCCTAAACTACCTCCCCCATTATCCCCCACTTTCTCCTAAATTATCTCTAATTCCAATTATTCTCTTCCCCACTTCTTATCTATATCTATACAGTTTGAATTAAAAAGTTTAAAGATTATTTAATTATTCTAACAAAATTATATAATAACTTTAAAATATTTATTGAAAACACAAAAAATAATTATAATAGATTTAATAATATTCATATTATTAATAATTTTATATTTTTCAAAATTCATTATGAAATTATGTACTAATAATATAAATTATAATTTTCTAGATTATTCAATTTAAATATTATTTAAACAACAAAATTTAACATTAAAAATATTTTAATAACTAAATATCTTAAATAACAAAATATTAAAAATAGATAAATAACTATATAATAAAATGATTAATATTGTATAATAAATTTAAACTAAATAAAATTCAAATAATGAAAATTTTTTAAATTTTTTATATATTATTAAATTATTACAATAACTAAGCATTTTAAATAACAAAATATTTAACATAACTAGATATTAAATAGTTAAAATAACGAAATTATGTAATAAATTTCAAAAAAAATCTTAAAAGTAGAAAAATGATTATAACATAATATTCAATTAATATTTTACAAAATTAATAACGAAATTCTGTAATAATAGTACAAATTATAATTGTACAAATTGCTAAATTCAATAAATAACTAATATTTATAAATTTAAACAAAGATATTATTTAAATAACTAAATAATATTGTAAATAACTAATTTAACTTATATCAACTAATAATTCTAGAAAATAACTTTCAAAAAAATTAACATGTATTAATAACTATATTAAAATATTAACATTTGTTTTTGTCATAATATATTTTTAATAATTACGTATAATTGTTTTTTTTTGTTTTTTATTTAATAGAAAATTCTCAATAATTACTGGAGACTAAACTATTATTTATTTTTTAAATTCAATTTATTGTACTTACTATACTTAATTTGTTTTTTCATAATTTATTGATTAATATTTAGTAGAAATTAAACAATTATTTAGGATTAAAATTTTATTTACTAATTTAATATATTTTTTAGTATTTTTTAATTATTGTAATTTTATTAGTTATTTATTGTATTTTCATTATCAATATATTTTGAATAATTGTGTACTTTTGCTAAAAATTTTCAATAATTATTGGAGATGAAACTATAGTTATTTGTTAGATATTAAACTATTAATTTATCTGAAATTAGGAGAGTTCATGGGTTGTTTGGCCAACCAAATTGACCTAGTCAGGTTGGGGAGTTGGTCACTCGAAACCAATTAATCATAAGTGAAACCCGACCAGCTTTGGTTGTATCGATTTGGATTGATTTTCAGTTTGGTTGGATGGTTCAAAAGATTTAACCTTAAAAAATTAAATTTAAATTTAAAAAAAAAATTATAGTGGTATGGTTAAAAAAGTAAATTTATGATATAAATATTTTAGACTAAGAAATATGGAAAATTTCCCACTTTCCTGTATTAAATATATATATATGTATGTATGTATGTATGTATGTATGTATGTATGTATGTATGTATGTATGTATGTATGTATGTATGTATGTATGTATGTATGTATGTATACGGTTAGGTTGTTCAATTTTGGTCGATTTACAAATGGCCAAAGTGAAATTGATCCAACCTGGTTAGGTTGGAAAATTATTGAACCAAAGCCGACCAAGAATACTAGAGAACTGACCAACTCGGGTCAAGTTGGTTCGGTTGGTCAATTTCATCATGTTTTTTAGTATTTATTGTATTTATTATATTTTTATTAGTTATTTATTGTTTTTTAATTATCAATATATTTTCAATAATTATGTATTTTTGCTATAAATTTTCAATAATTATTGGAGATTAAACTATTTTTATTCATTAGAGATTAGACTATTAATTTAACTAAAATTAGGAGTGTTCATGGGTTAGTTCGATTTGGTTGTAGGTTGTTTGGCCAACCAAATCAACCTAGTCAGGTTGGGGACTTGGTCACCTGAAACTGACCGACCTTTACTAAAAACCGACCAACTTGGGTTTTATCAATTTAGGTCAATTTTTAGTTTAGATAGTGGGTTCAAAAGATTTAAACTTAAAAGTTAAAAATAAATTAAAATATATAGTGGCATTATAAAAAATAAATTTAAAAATTAATTTTTGGATATAAAATATTTTAGATTAAGAAATATGAGAAAATTTTCACTTTTTTGTATTAAAAAATTATATTAAAAGTATGAATATTAATATTTATGGTTAGGTTGTTCAATTTTGATCAGTTTACAAATGACTAAAGTGAAACTGATCCAACTTGGTTAAGTTGAGAAATTATTGAACCAAAGTCGACAAAAAATACTAGAAAAATGACCAACTTAAGTCAAGTTGGCCTAATTGGTCGATTTCATCATATTAGTTTGATGAACAATTCTAACTGAAATTAATTATTTTTATTTTTGCATTGTAAAAAATTATTAAAATTAGTATATAAAATATAAATAATGGTTAATTATGTAAAAAATTAAAAATATAAAACAATTATATACTTATGTGTTTCTATTGTTTAGTTTTCGTTTAATAAATCATGAAAAAGGATTGTATAGTATAAATGTCTCGGTCAAGCTCTTTTTCTTGTCATACGGGTTCCACTGACAGGTTGTAAAGACTTTACATGTCTAGGTCAAGATCTTCTTCTTTTATAATTATTTCTTGGAGTACAGTCTATTTATCTCTTATTTATTCGATTAATTGTGAAAACCTATTTCTTTTGTTCTCCCAAAACTCTTTGGGGAGAATGACTGATCAATTCAGGTCAGAAAGTTTTAGTCCCACCTCATAACTGTGGATTGACCCACCCACATACTACATGGTGCGTTTTAAAGGGGGGCTACTAATAGACTATAGGGATTGTAGTTAAGAATTCTGCATTGAGCTGCAGTGTCCTTATCCTTTGGCTACTCAGTTGTCAGACCTTAGGCCCTAGGTGTGGTCTGAAAGTACATCTCTTTCATCATGCCGACCTCAATAAACAATTATTATAGAGATAGAGTGGCCTAGTATCTTAATTTGCTCTAATAATGTTTAATTAATTAGAAATACGCAGCTGGAGAGCCAAATAAGGTTTTTAACGTTGGAGACGGGTATGCAACCAAAATCATATGGTTTTTAAAATTGAACCGGACCGAACAATTAAACCAGAAAAACCGAGAACAACAAGGACGTGCAAATCCGTGCTCACACTGTTCGAAGTCTCTTGCAAGATATGAACTTGGCAAGTTGGCTCGGTTGAGACGAATCGACGACTTGCCTTGGAATCAGTTGGATGGAATGATTCCACTCAGATTATCCAAATAGTTTAATAAGTCAGTGTGGAAGACTTGAAGATGTAGCATTATTTGACAACAAGTTCACTGGAAGCCTCCCCAGAGAAATTGGGAAGCTGTCAAACCTTAGGTCCCTAGGTGTCTACAAAAATTTGTTGACAGGTGCTATTCCTTCATCTATAGGTAACCTTTCAAATTTGATGACGATTGACTTGGGTGAAAAACTACATAATTGGCACGAGAACTCGTTCATCTTCAAAATCTCCAATTCTTGAACTTTGAAGGGAACAACCTCACAGGACCAACCAGAAGAGAATTTTAACTTTTCAACTCTTGGATTGCTTCAAATATGGGGTATGTGCATCATCAACTTGAAGAATTAGGCCTTAGTAATAACAGCCTCACTGGGTCAATACCTGCTTCAATCTCCAATGCTTTCCCAATTAACTATTTTGGACCTGGGTTGGAACTCCTTTAATGGACCAGTGCCCACATTGTTGAGGAATCTACAACAACTCCAAATCCTCAACTTAGTTCATAACCGATTAACCAGTCAACCAGACACTCAAGAACTTGTGTTTCTCAATTCACCAACAAATTGTAAGTCCTTAGTATATTTGACCATAGGGTTTAACCGGTTTAATGCCATCCTTCCAAATTCTATTGGGAATTTATCAGCTTCTATAAGACATTTTGTGGTGGACCGTGGATGAGTCCCAAATTTGGGGACGTATTGGTAACTTGAGCAAATTAATCACTTCAACTTTTCCTGGCAACGACATCAGTGGTATCATTCCGTCAACAATGCAAGGGTTAAAGAAATTTCAGAGGTTGTACCTTGATACAAATAACCTAGAAGGGTCCATACCAAACGAGATCTGCTCTTTCACGCAATTGGGAGAATTGGTCCTTTTGGTCCTTTTTGGAAACAAGCTCTTCGGACAATACTAAACTGTAAAGGCCCTCTTCCAATGATAATTTGGTTAGTTTGGAATACCTGTGATGATGCACAATTTGCTCATTCCTTCGTATCTGATGATATGGCTAGAACTGAGTCCAGACCTGTCAATGGCGAGCTGTGATGCCGAGCTAGGAATTCGAGCTGAGAGATTCTGTAAAGAGAGATAGGTTAGAGTGCCTAGGTATGTTTTACCCAAAAAAACACTCCAATGCTCAAGTCAAAGAGGAGATGTAATGGGAATCTTTGAGAGGGTTCAAGAGCTTTAGTGCGCATACCATTCAGAGTGCCTCTGGGTTCTTTTTTATAGTTATTAGGTGTTCAGGTGCTATTGACTAATGTCTTTAAGATTTCTGTGGAGCTGTTTCTGTAGTTTGATGGAGTGTTGGGCCATTAGTTGCTAGATTCGCACGACGGTTACAAGTCGTCCGCGGGTCTCATGGCACATGATTCGGCAAGTTGTTCCTATAGTTTCGGTAACGGTGCTAGAATGGACATGGCGCGCAGGATGGTTTCGGGCGAGCTATCGTTGTCGGTGGGCCGAGCTTGCCTTAGCTCGGTCGTGCACCTATTATAAACTGACACGTACTGAACTAGTGAACTGTCTTACTGAGTTGGACGTTGTGTTGCTAACAACGTCCATGTATCTGCCATTAAGTGGGTTGACCAAAATGCCCTTCATCAATTTCTTCCCACTCTCGAGTCACAACCTAGTAGGCGAAGAGGCTAGAAGTTTCTAGGGCATTTTTGGTTCGACTTGCTTTGTTCTCAGGTTCGGTTCGCCTTTTCAGCCAGCTTGGTTCAGCTCGCCATTATCGGTTCAGTTCGTCCAGTTCAGCATGGTTGGTGAAGTTTGTTGGTGCGAAACAACGGGCTTTTCAAATTTTGAAATCGTGAGCCCCCTGCTCTTTCCAAATTTCTGAGATTGGCACGCTAACAGGTTCAGTGCACACGCCTGTCTACAACTGTCAACAGCTTGTTAGGCGCAAGCGCCACTCCATCGTGGGAGGCACGCTCTTGTCACATCGCTTCCAAATCTGGGCCATTGACTTTCCTTCCTGCAAGCTTTAAATATGGGGGCCCTCGAAGTCCCCACTTTGTCATTGTTCTTTGGACTTTTCTGAGGATAGGTGTGTGCCGAGAGTTTTGAGTTTTTTATGGTTGAACTATTGAGGCGAGCTCTGTTTTCCATGGGTGAGCTGTATTTTCTTCCTTTGCCAAGTTCAGTGGCTGTTGTTTTGAGTCCCTCCTAGCGTTTTCTAGTGAGTACTTCCTTCATTCTCAACATGTCTCATAGTTCTGCTGAGAATAGAGTTCGTTGTAGTGGGTTAGAGGAGGAGTCTAGCTCCTCCGATGAAGTCTTTCGAGACCTTTTTTGATGGGGCTTTGTCAGGCAAGCAGAAAGAGGTTGAAGTTGCAACAAGTTCGCTTAGGGGAACCTAGTTGTCAAGGGAAGAAATAGTAGAGCTTTGTCATATGTATGAAGTCATGGATGAGTACCAATGGATTGTGCCTAGTCTTGGTAACTATCCTTGGGAGCATAGCCGCGAGGGGCTATGTGCCTACGAGGAGTCCTTAGTGGCTGGTCTTCGCTTTCTCCTTCATCCTTTCATTGTTGTAGTCCTGAGGTGTTATCGGGTGTCTTTGGGCTAGCTCGCCCCTAATGGGGTTAGGACGCTGATTGGGTTGATCAGTTTATTCCATCATCGTAGCTTTCCTCTAAGCATCAAGGCCTTCTCAGCTTTGGTGCACATGAAGCAGGTTTTGGGTCCTTTTTGTTACTATCTTCCCTTTCGTAGTGGGAGAAAAATTTTTAATTTCCCAAACAAGGTTAGGAATTGGAAAGCAATTTTTCTTTCTTGAGAAGGCGGGTGGCTGGGACTGTGATACTGCCTGGTATAGCAGTCCTCAAAAGGTTGCTAGGTGCAAGGATGACAAGCTACGGGCTGCTATTCATTAGCTCGTCCGAGAACGTGTTGGGATATTATATTTTTTGGCCGAGCCAATGCTCGTGCAGGCGGGCCTAAGCCGGACAGGTGGGTCAGATGTCTGGCCACTTATTGCAGATTCAGTTCAGGTCACTTGTCTATTAATTTCTTCCTTTGATTTGGCAACTGATATTCTTTGCTTCATGTAGGTAAGGCGAGCTTGGCTTCCATGATGTCTGTTGATGCTGAGCGGAGGTTTGCTCGCAAGAAGCATCGAGCTGAGTGTAGGCTGTCGAGGGGTGGGGCTTCTTCTTCTAGGACTCCTCCCATTGTCGACCTGGAAGGGGAGGGGGACCCGATGCTCACAGAGCAGGACTCTTTTGGACCTCAGCTTGCACAAGAGGTGGGCCCTTATCTCTCTGACATCCCCCCTTTTATTCCTTGTAATCCTGATGTGAAAGTGATTGATCGGTCGAGTGATACCCGGGTGGCACTTCAAATCGGTAGGGGCATTCTTCTTCTGATGGACATGCAGCGGATCGGTAAGATGGACCATGCGGAAGCTGGGGCTTGAATGACCTAGTGCATCATACAGGTTTGTTGCTTTTTTTTTTTTTTTGAGGTGCCTTACTCCTACTTTTCTTTTTGTTGGCGAACTTTATGGCTAAGCCTTGCTGGATCGTGCTTACTCCAGCTAGAAGGAGTGAGCTAGCCTGTAGACCAACATTGGTTTGCTTAATGCTGAGGTGTAGAAGCTCAGGCTGGACTCCAAGGGGGAGTGTGTGGAGCATCAACATTTGTAGTGTGAGTTGTCGAAGGTGAGGTCAAAGTGTTCCTAGGAGTGCCCAAGGGCTGAGCAGGCTAGGGAGGAGGCAGTTGCTTCTTACTTGAAGTCTCCCGCGTATGACAACCAATGAGCGTTGGACGATATCCCATCGATGAAGAGGGGTTTCAAGTTGTGTCGTCGCTACCTTAAGTCCCTTTTCCCCAACCTTCACATCAGCTCCGTTACTTCATAGAAGGTCCCGTTCGAGCTCATCATACAAGTGGATAATGATCCATTTACCCCGAAAGAGGAGGAGGAAGACGATGAAGAGGGGTTTGAAGAGGAAGATGGCGAGGAGGCTCAAGATGATGTTGATGGTGATGAATAGCCTATTTTTCAGCTCGGTTGAAGAACTTGTGGTGGTCTTGGTGATTTTCTCAGTTGTTCCAAGGGCTTTATGCTCCTGTTAAGATCTTGGGGCCTGCTTGCCCCATATTGTCCAAACTTATGAAACCATTTTTTCTCTTGTAGGGGGGGGAGGAGCTCTAGTTCCCCTTTTTTTCTTTTTTTTCATCAATAAAGGAGTTTGTTTCTTTCAATGTTCTATGCTTGTTTGCTCCGTGTGACTTAGCTATGTTGTGTGGTTTCAGGCTTATCTATTGCTTTACGCTTACTGTTGGACGAGCTGTTTGAATCCCTCTTTTAGGCAAAATACCAACGTAGGTTGTCTATGTTCCACGCCTGGGGAACCATTTTTCCTTCAAGTGTCTGAATTTTGTATGAATTCCCACTTTAAATTTTATACACTCTATAGGGACCTTTCCTGTTTAGACCGAGCTTCCTTACTCCAAGCTCGGGCATCATAATTTTCTTGAGTACTAGGTCGCCAAACCTGAAGTTACGTTTTCTGACTTTAGCATTGTAGTATCGTGTGACACGTTGTTGGTATGCTGCATTCCAAATGTGAGTGAGTTCTCTGGTTTCTTCTAATAGGTTGAGGTTAGCTCGCAGCTCTTCTTCGTTTGATTTTCGATGCATACCTCAAATCGCAAGGTTGGAATCTCTATTTCTGTTGGTATCACAGCTTTGGTTCCATAGGTTAGATTGAACGGTGTTTCACCGGTTGCTGTCTTGGCGATGGTCCTATAGGCCCATAGCATGTTGGGTAGCTCATCCAACCACAACCCTTTGCCTCGAGACAGCCAAACCTTGAGTCCTCATAAGATTGCTCTATTGGTGACTTCAGCTTGCCCATTGGCTTGGGGGTACGCTATCGACGTGAATTTCTACCTTATTCCCCATTTGGCCACACCAATCTTGAAACTTAATGTCCTCAAACTACTTTCCATTGTCGGAGACTAGTACTCTTGGTAGGCCAAATCTGCATAATATGCTCCGTCAAAAAAAAATTTGGATGTTGTGAGCTGTTATTATTACTAAAAGTTCAGCTTCCACCCATTTGGTGAAATAATCCACGGCTACTACTAGAAACTTGTTCTGCCCTTTAGCTAGTGGAAAGGGTCCCAACAAGTTTATCCCCCACTGTGCAAATGGGCACAGGCTTGTCAAATATCTCATGTTGGCAACAGGTTGATGTAGGATGTTCGCATGTCATTGACATTTGTCACACCACTGGACCAGCTCAGTTTCTGCTTTCATGGTAGGCCAGTAGCATCCTTGTCGTAAGGCTTTCTGGGTGAGGGCCCTGCTCCCCAGGTGACCTCTACAAAGACCCTCATAGATCTTGTGTAGAACTTGGCTCGCTTTAGCTCGCCTTAGGCATCGTAAGCAGAGTAATGTCAAGGATCTCCTATAGAGCAGTTCGCCTACTATCATGTCGGCAACAGGTTGATGTAGGATGTTCGCATGTCATTGACATTTGTCACACCATTAGACCAGCTCAGCTGCGTCTGCTTTCATGGTGGGCTAGTAGCATCCTTGTTGTAAGGCTTTCTGGGCGAGGGCCTTGCTCCCCAGGTGACGTCTGAAAAGGCCCTCATGGATCTCGTGTAGAACTTGGATCACTTCAGCTTGCCTTAGGCATCATAAGTAGGATAATGTGAAGGATCTCCTATAGAGAAGCTCGCCTACTATCACATACCGGGCTGCCTGTCACTCTATTCGCCCAGCCGTGTTCCTTTCTGTCGATAGCATTCCGTATCTAAGGTAGTTGTAAATTAGGTCGACCTAGCTCAGCTTTGCATCTGCGATGCTAGTGATCTCTTCACCCGTCCTCTCTATCGATGGATGAGGTAGTTCTTTTATATAGATGGTTCGTTTTGTTGAGTCAATTGTGCTCGCAAGTTTGGAAAGGGCATTAGCCTCTGTGTTTTCTGATCTCAGAATTTGTTGGAGATACTAAGAGATGAAATCGGGAAGGAGCTCTTTTACTTTGGCGAGGTATGTTGCCATGGAGGGCTCCCATGCTTCGTAGTCCCCATTTACCTGATTTACGATGGCCTGTGAATCACTACATATGACTATGTGTCTAGCTTCCACTTCTTTTGCCAATGCTAAGCCTGCTAGTAGGGCCTCGTATTCAGCCTTGTTATTCAATGCTCGGAATTGAAACGGAGCATGTATTCTAGCTTTGTTTCGTAGGGTCCATATAGCATTAACCCAATTTCGCTCCCGCCCTGGTTGGATGAGCCATCTATGTGAAGTATCCAGGGCTCCACATCCCAACTCGCTATATCGTGAGGACGGAGCGCCAGGCTGGATGAAGTTCCAACTTCCATCTCTATTTATCCACGGAATGGCGAGCTGAAGGTACACTCGACAACTAAGTTTACCAGGACCTGTGCTTTTATTTCCACACGCAGTTCAAACTAGATATCATATTCACTGAGCTCAATTAACCATTTGGTGAGCCTTCCTGTGACCTCAGGCTTTAGGAGGACTAGCTTTAGGGGTTGGTCAGTTTGTACCACTATGATGTGGTCTTAGAAATAGGGTCTTAACTTTCACGTGGCTAGTACCAATGCAAAGGCGAGCTTCTTTATGTTGGGGTACCTTGTCTAGGCGGCGTGGAGAACCTTGCTAACATAATATACAAGTTGTTGCACTTTGTCTACCTCCCTCACAAGGACTGAGCTTATCACCTCGTCACTTGCAGAGAGGTAAATCTTGAGCTCGTCTCCCACCTCTGGCCTAGTCAACAAGGGTGGCGAGCTGAGGTATTACTTCAGTTTGTTGAAGGTGAGCTGGCATTCTTCAGTCCACTCAAAGGCCTAGTCTTTTTTATGGCTTTGAAAAAGGGAAGGCACTTTCCATCTAATTTAGACATAAATCGGTTCAAGGCTGTTATTCGCCCTATTAGTCTTTGGATTTCTTTAACTAACCTAGGTGGTCTCATGTCTAGGATAACTTAAATCTTCTCGGGGTTGGCCTCCATACCGTGTTGGCTGATGATGTAACCTAGGAACTTGCCAGAGGTTGTACCAAAAGTGCACTTGTTTGGGTTTAACTTTGTTATGTTTTCCTAGAACATCAAACATAAGTTTTAAATCGAAAACTAGGTCTTTTGAAAACAGCCTTTCTAAAACCATGTCAGCAACATAACATATGACTTTATTGCCAATCAACTTAGAAAAAACAAAGTTTACTAAGCGTTGATAGGTCACCCCGACGTTTTTCAAACCGAACGGCATGGCCTTGTAGTAGTATAGGCTTGTCTCGGTGGTGAAAGCGGTATTTTGCGGTCTTCTAGGTCTATTAGAATTTGATTGTAGCCTAAATAGGCATCCATGAAATTGAGCAGTTCATAGCCTGAGGTCGCATGTACCAAGTGATCTATACTGGGTAGGGGGAAGCTATCTTTTGGGCAGGCTCGGTTCAAGTCTATAAAATCTATGCACATCTGTCATTTTCCGTTTGCTTTCTTTAATAGGACTGGGCTGGCCACTCAGCCTGGGTACTAGACTTCCTCAATGAAGTCCGCCACTAATATCTTCCCCACCTCCTCGTTTACTATCTTCCACCTTTTCAGGGCAAGGTTCCTCTTCCTCTATCGGACTGGTCTGATTGTAGGGTCTATATTAAGCTTATGAGTTATTAAACTTGGGCCAGTACCAGGCATTTCAGCAACTGACCAAGCGAAAACATCTAAATTATTTAATAGAAAGCTTACTAGTTCAGATCACAAAGGTTCCTTTAGGTGGGCTCCTATCTAGAATGCCTTCTTAGGCTTCAACTTTATAAACCTATACCACAACCATTTCCTCGATTGGGCAAGCTCTTTCTTCTGCCTTCTCTGGTGGCGGCTCTAAGCATATATCAACTATCATTTTGCCTTTCACTTTTAATGAAGCCACATAACATTTCTGGGATTCCAGTTGGTTGCCTCATAACACTCCTGCCCCTATGTCAGTTGGAAATTTTGGTGCAAGGTGGTATGTTAAGACCACAGCTTGTAGTACATGCAAGATTGGTCATCCCAAGATTGCGTTGTATGGTGATGCGGCAACCACTACTCGGAAATCATGTTCAAAATGTACCATGTGGGGTGGCGAGCCCACCTCAACAGGCAGCCTGATCCTGCCAATCAGGCGAACCACCTCGCCACTGAATCATACTCAGGGTACGTTGGCGGGCTGCAGGTTGCCTTTGCTAAGTTCCATCCTATTAAAAGCTTCTGTGAACAAAACATCTGTCGAGCTACCTAAGTCCACCAGGATCCTCTTCACCTTAAAATCGTTGGTGAGTAGTTTTACCACCAAGGCGTCATCATGGGGGTACTGAACCCCGTGCATATCATCTTTTGCAAAATAAATGACTTCCTCCTTTTGGGGACGCTTACATGGTTGGCTGTCTTCTTGCTTCAATTCTCGTATTGCGTTCTTCCCAGCTGATGTGGTACAACTTGCTATTATTGAGCCCCTAGTGATTAGGTTTATGGTCCCTCTAACCTGCCTTTCTTGTGTTTGCTTATCCTACGTAGTTTGATCCTATTGCCTGGTGTTCTAAGCCTTCTCCTTGTTGGTTCCTACTCGGGCTGTCATTCATCCTTGATGAAGCATCTTAGGTAACCTCGTTTGATGAGTGCTCAGTGTCATGTCCGAAATCCTTATGAAAATGGCAATACTTATTTGCGTTCTAAGTGTTGGGGTCTCCCCCATCTTGGGAGGCCACTTTACATAGTCATTGGACTGAATTTGCAGATCTCCTTCCTCCTGGTGTTCAACGGGGTAAACACCCT
Source organism: Nelumbo nucifera (assembly GCF_055504915.1). Lineage (NCBI taxonomy): Eukaryota > Viridiplantae > Streptophyta > Magnoliopsida > Proteales > Nelumbonaceae > Nelumbo > Nelumbo nucifera. The sequence continues at coordinate 27,397,019 of NC_142656.1, read as the reverse complement.
TGTGTATGCCAGTGATGTTGCTACCCGTTGCCTTGTCCTTCTAACTAGTAACTTGCTTTTTCGGCGTGGCGAGCTACTATGCCTTCTCCTTGGGGATTTTCTCTTTTTGGATGATTTGCTTCTTCACCTGGTTTTACTCGTGCTTGCTTCTTCGTCCACTCGTTTCCTTTTGGTTGTCTTGGATTCTATGCCTACTACTTCCTCTGCTCTGGTGAAATCATTAGCTACTGCAAGAAATTTTTCCATTGTAGCCAGGGGATGCAATTTAATTTCCCACTTCAATTCATGGTGTTTAACTCCTTTCATGGCCGCTATGAGCTACACAAAGGGATCTAGGTCCGGAATTTGCAGTTGTTCCATGTTGAATCATTGAATGTAGTCACTGAGCTTCTCATTGGGCTTCTGCACGGTGTTGAATAGACACGTGGCTGATTTCGAATATCGCTTGCTGGTGACAAATTGGTTGATAAAAAGTCTAGCAAATTGGTCTCAGTTCTTGATAGATCCCGAGGCCAATCTTGAGTACTAGAGCCATGCCTCTTCCTTCAAAGTGGTGGAGAATGCAATGCACATATTGGTGCCATTTTCTCCATAGAGGAGCATAAGGGTTTGGAAGCTATTTGCATGTTCTACGTGGTCTGTCTTCCCCCAGTAGGATTCGAGGGTGGGGGCCCGAAAGTTTTTGGGCCATGGTATTTTGAGGATCTCGAGTGCTAGGGGACTCTCGCGGGACAGGCTGTGTTGCTTCGAGAGGGAGACCATTTTACCAGTTACCATGTTGCATTTTCTAGGTGGTATCATACTATTTTCCTAGGCAATCTACACTTTCTTTCCCGTGCAGTGTGTTTGTTTCTTTTTCTTGGTGTACTCGACTGGTGCATTTGCTTGACTTTCTACTGGTACCTGAATTTGGCTTCGCATTTGCTGGGGAGGTGGGTTTTCATGATTTAAGTTATGACAAGGGGGTTGTTGGCTATTGCAAGGTTGACTAACCGTCCTACTGAACTGGCTGATCTAGTGTCGTAGGATGGTAGTTGTTGGTACTGCTATTGCCGACGTTGTTGTTGCTACTGTTGAAGAGGTTCCTGTTGAAGCTATCGCTGTTGAACTTGTGATTGCTGTTGTTGCTAGATTGGTTTTCATGATTTAAGTTATGACAAGGGGGTTGTAGGCTATTGCAAATGATAGTTATAAATATATAACCCTAGCAAGTGCACTAGTTATCAAGTAGTATAACAATATCGTTCCCACGGGGATTTAACAAAATAAGTATTAGAACCACCGTCTTCCCTAATTATTTGGACAATCGAAATTCAGGTTGAGAGAGATCTATTGAAAATAAAGACTAGAGAAAGATAATAGAAACAAAGGTGATCACTAATTGAATCTGCAATGGATGAAATCGCTAGGACTTTTGGTCCACCTAACCAATATAATGAATATTGATGGGTTCGATTAACCAAGATTATTTGTCATTCCCATAAGCTGAGATTTTCCCAAATTTATTTAATATTCTCTCTCGAGATATATTAAACCTACGCCCATCAGGTAACCCTTCGATCTCTCGAGTAGAGCTCTCAAGATGGAAGTGCATTAGTCAATTATGTGAATTCCTCTCTCGATCCATTCACATAACTCAAATCAATTAAGAGGTGGCCAAGCTCTTAATTGCATTAAGCACAATAATTCATAGACTATATGGAAATCACAATCTTGGATAAATCATAAAAATAAAAATATATTCATTAACATGGTTAGGCTTTCCTTAGCCCTAGTAAGAAACAAATCAGTTCATGATAGAAGAATTAAAGTAAACAAAGGGAAAGAAAGAACTCTTGAATTCGCCCATGGTGCTGAGATCTCCTCTTCTTGCTGCCACCTTCTTCTTGAAGTTTCTTGAATTATTGAACCTTTCTTGAACCTTTCTAGACTGGTTGCTCCTTGCTTCTTGATTCAATCCCCAAGATTGAGTGATTGTGTGATACCCAAAGCTGGTCCGCCCCCTCCTTTATATAGCTTAAAGGGGAGGGGGTGGTCTCCTACTTTCTCTTGAAGTTGATCTTTACAAGAATAGAAAGTCCTATCCTAATTCTAATCTTATCTCTTTATCTAATGAACCCAATCCCTTTATCTTTAAGATTACATCAAGAATTTAGATCTGGAAGGACTCTTCTCAATTTCTTGTTCTTGGATTCATATTAGACCTCCTCTGCGAATTGGACTTCAGCCAGGCTTTTCTGCAAGTTGGGCTTCAACTGTGGATTGGACCTTCCTATGAATTTTCCCTGTCTTCGGGCCCGGATTTGACTTCGATGCAGACCGAATCAGCGAAAGCCCAAAATACGATAGTTGTGTCTTTTTCTCTTATCTTTCCAGTGGGTCTTGAATTAGCCCATTCGAAGTTCGGAGATGCGAGTTAGGCCCAGATCACTGAACGATGTTGAAACTGTGACAAATCATCCGATTTGTCTTTCTTTGCTCCTGATGCCTTCTTTCATACCCTGAACAGAAATATGAGTCCAATTAGGTGCTAATTCAGTATAAAAGACAGAATAATTGGGGATAAAAATATGATAAATTCTACTCTCATCAGCAAGGTTGACTACTTTGCGGTATTTGTTGACCGTCCGTCCTACTGAACCGACTGATCTAGTGATGTAGGATGTAGTTGCTAGTATTGCTATTACCAGCGCTGTTGTTGCTACTGTTGAAGAGGTTGTTGTTGAAGCTATCGCCGCTGAACTTATGATTTCTGTTGTTGCTAGATTGGTTTTCATGATTTAAGTTATGACAAAGGGGTTGTTGGCTATTGCAAGGTTGACTACTTTGCGGTATTTGTTGATCGTCCATCCTGCTGAACCGGCTGATCTAGTGTTGTAGGATGTAGTTGCTAGTATTGCTATTGTCGGTGCTGTTGTTGCTACTGCTAAAGAGGTTGCTGTTGAAGCTATCGCTGTTGAACTTGTGATTGCTGTTGTTTCTAGATTGGTTGTTGTTGTTGTCTAGTAATGAATACGGATCTGTTTTCCCATGACCGCATTTGTTTGGTCATGTTGTGGGCGCATCATACCAAGTCATTAAACTGCTATAGATCTACTACTGTGGGAGGTGCCACAAGATTCATAACCGAAGGTGGGGGTAGCATGTTCGCATTTTCATGCATGTCAGTTTGTGGTAAGGGGATGTCTATTTGCCCTATCATGACTATTGGCACTTGGCCATTAATATTGTTAGCAGAAGGGTTGCTTGAGTTCGCCATTGAAAAGACTTCTTTTGAACGGAATGAGATAGAATGAATAAAAGGAAACACTAGCTTTTTGCTGCGTTTCCCATAGAAGTTGCCAGTTGATGATGCACAATTCACTCATTCCCTCGTGTCTGATGGTATGGCTCGAACTAAGTCCAGACCTGTCAATGGAGAGCTGTGATGCTGAGCGGAGAGATTCAATAAAGATAGATAGGTTAGAGTGCCTAGGTATATTTTACCCAGGAAAACACTCCGATGCTTAAGCCAGAGAGGAGATTTGATGGGAATCTTTGAGAGAGTTTAAGAGCTTTAGTGCGCATAGCATTCAGAGTGCCTCTGGGTTCTTTTTTATAGTTACTAGGTGTTCTGGTGTTATTAACTAGCGTCTTTGAGCTTTCTGCGGAGTTGTTTCCACAGTTTGATGGAGTATTGGGCCGTTAGTTGCTAGATTTGTGCGGCGGTTACAGGTCGCTCGCTAGTCTCGTGGTGCACAGTTTAGTGAGTTGTTTCTGTAGTTTTGCTAACGGTGCTAGAACGGACATGGAATGCGAGACGGTTTTGAGCAAGTTGTCATTGTCGATGGGCTGATCTCACCTCAGCCCGGCTGCACACTTGTTATAAATTACCATGTGCTGAACTGGCGAGCTGTTTTGCTGAGTTAGACGTTGTGTTGCTGACAGCGTCCATATGCCCGTCGTTAAGTGGAAACCGTCCATAGCTTTGCGCTGAACTGGCGAATGGTTGAACCATTGACACATTCAACCCAATGATTGGTTTGTGGGTTGCACACTAAGTGTATGCAAACTTCCAAAGTCCATAGCTTTGCGCTTGGATATGATTTTTTTTAGGTAACTTTATGAGATTTATGCATCCCAATAGGTCATAGGCTCCTTCACACAATATTTTTGCAAAATAAAAACTTTTTTGGCCTTAAATAATAATTTTTTATTTTATAAGAAAATTAAAATTAATAGATCTTATGTTTTCAATATATGTTATAAAAATAAAATTAAAAGGTTGTGGATTGGGTTGGGTCAAAATTGGGTTGAACCCTATTGAGTTGGATCAAGTTCAAAAAATGCATCTTATAATATGTTGGCTCAGGTTTGGTTTATGTAGGAACATTAAAGAGTCAAGTTAGGCAAGGGTTTTCAATGGGTTAGATGTGCCCAACAAACTCAAACCATCCAAACAGATTATAACAGTTCTGGTTCAATGATTTTATCAAGATTAATAATTAAGATAGTTTTGGTTCTTTCTTGTCCCAAATCGTTTCACATTTTATGCTATAAATGGTAAATTTGATGGATAAAAAATGAGATAATATTAAATAAAAAGATTCGTTTATTAATATATAAATTTAAATTATTATTTAAATAAACAAATATAGTTTTTGATATATTTGGATCTATCAAGTTCAAACCAATAGACCCAACTATCAATTGGAATGGGTATGGGTCTATGATTTTGGCCCGATTAACAATCCGTTTGAGGTTGCGTCTACCTAGACCAAACTTGTTGGCTGCCCTAGGTTAGATTGAGGCAAAGACATGCTAAACCTAACCTATTATTGACATCCCTAGCTTTAGGCAATCCTTCAAGGTTAATTAATTAGTTAACTAGATATGATTAGTAATCAACTATCTAGTTAATTAATTGATAGTTACTAATAAAATATAAATATATATTATGTAATTTGTTATTTTTTATAATATATATATATATACACATCTCTAGTATTTATACTATATATTTGTATATTTATTTATAACATATATTATAAATATCACAAAACTAATGAAATAATATATGCAATATACAATGTTTACATATGCAATAATAAGATGAAATAATAAGAAGAATTTTTAAGATTATCATCTTGCAACGATCTTAACTAAAAACGAATCACAACAACAAGTAGCACTTCTCATTGGCTAGGATCTATGGTCCAAATACCTAGTTTAACCAGCATATGAAAAGTTACCCGAGACGGAGACGATCAAGCGTGGACTCCGGGATGGAAAAGAATTGCATACTATAGATGTCTCGGTCAAGCTCTTTTTCTTGCCGTATAGGTTCCGCTGACAGGTTGTAAAGACTTTGCAAGTCTAGGTCAAAGTCTTGATCTTTTTATAATTTTTTTCTTTCAATTAGTTGCCATTCGTAATAGTCAGGTTTTTGTGTCTTTCCCCGGCCCTTTTCCTTTGTCCTTCCAAAACTCTTTATCGCTACTTGGTTGTCAAGGCCTTATCAATATGGTGTGGTATAATAATGTTTAATTAATTAATATGCATGAATACATCTTTATATTAACATATATATATATATATATATGAAAAATTTGATTCATTTTTGTTTAGTTATTTACTCTTAGTCAATGTTTTAAAAAATGATCTGAAATTGGAACTGTTTTGGCCATCGGTTTCTAGGTTGATGGTTCGATCATTCAGTTCAAACAGACGATCCATTCTGACAATAAAAGTTTAAAAAAATAAAAAACTGCCAAAATCATTGAATGGATTAGGGATTTGACCACCCGGGTCAATAGGTTGTTGACCGATTCAATGGTTTTTGACCAAGAACCAAGTTTCGAGAAAAACGAAACCAGTTGCCTAGACAATTTCCGGGCTAAATGATCCAACAATTGGGTCAATGGCAGTTCGAAAACCATGCTCTTAGGTGTTTTAGTGATTCTTTGTTTTGGGAATTTTCGTTTTATGTATTTGGGTTTGTCTTAATACAAAAAGTGGAGCAGATGGTTGGTTTCTTCATTCACTTATTCTGATTTCAATCCAATCTTTAGAGATGTTTATATGTTACTCAAAAAAGAAAACAAGTCACTTGGGAGTGGACTCATCCGTTTACTACAAGGTAAAAATAAATCAAGACGTGTAGAAGGGATTACAAAACCAAAAGTTTTACTCCTGTTTCCTTGCTTGTAATTTATACACACTTGCCGGCTTGCTGCAGCTCAAATTTCCAAACTCTTAGAGCCATAACTGCCTGGTTATGAATTATGATCATGGGGAAGATTTTTCTCATCGCTATTGTTACCATGTTATGCTTATGCATGCCATGGCTCGCCTCAGCTTATTCCTCCAACCTTACTGATCAATCCGCTCTTCTAGCCTTCAAAGCCCGGACCTTGATGTTTGATCCACACAACCTCTTGGCTGATAATTGGACTACCAACTCCTCCTTCTGTGATTGGATAGGTGTTTCTTGCAGCCACCGCAGACAAAGAGTCACCGCCTTAAAACTTGCCAACATGGGCATCGGAGGCGTCATTGAGCCACGTCTCTGCAACCTCTCCTTCCTCGCAGAACTTGACCTCAGAAACAATAGTTTCCATGGACACTTGCCATATGCACTTGGCAAGTTGGCTCGACTGAGACGAATCGACTTGTCATGGAATCAGTTGGATGGAATGATTCCACCCAGCTTATCAAACTGCCGGAAGCTTGAAGAAATTTCACTCTCAGTCAACCAGTTAACTGGTGGTATCCCAAGAGAGATTGGAATGTTGAGTAATCTTCGTTTATTAGCTGTCACAAATTGTAGTCTCAATGGCACCATCCCACCTTCCATCGGCAATTTATCCTCGCTACAGGTGCTTGCATTTCAGACCAACAATTTACAAGGAAGTATTCCGAGGGAGATTGGAGGTCTTCATAACTTGCAGGAATTATTTCTGAATCATAACCAACTAACGGGTACTATTCCTTCTACCATATTGAACATCTCTACTCTGCAGTATTTGGTTCTCACAAACAACAGCATCTCTGGTAGTCTTCCGATGAATATTGGGTATGGCCTTCCGAACCTTAGAGGCCTTTATCTTAGTATGAATCAATTCAGCGGCCAGATTCCATCTAGTTTAGGGCAGTGTGGAAGGCTTGAAGATCTAGCATTGTATGTCAACAAGTTCACTGGCAGCCTGCCCGGAGAAATTGGGAACCTGTCAAACCTAAGGCGCCTAGCTGTCTTCAAAAATTTGTTGGCAGGTACTATTCCTTCGTCTATAGGTAACCTTTCAAATTTGATGACGATTGACTTGGGTGAAAACTACATAATTGGGGAAATTCCACGAGAACTTGGTTATCTACAAAATCTCCAATTCTTGAACTTTGAAGGGAATAATCTCACTGGGTCAATACCAGAAGAGATTTTTAACATTTCAACTCTTAGATTGCTTGCCCTAAATGCTAACCGTCTTTCTGGGCATCTTCCTTCAAACATGGGACATGTGCTTCATCAACTTGAAGAATTGGGCCTTAGTAATAACAGCCTCACTGGGCCAATACCTGATTCAATCTCCAATGCTACCCAATTAACTTTTTTGGACCTGGGTTGGAACTCCTTTAAGGGACCAGTGCCCACATCGTTGGGGAATCTACAACAACTCCGAGTTCTCAACTTGGTGCGTAACCAACTAACTAGTCAACCAGACACTCCGGAACTCGTTTTTCTCACCTCACTAACAAATTGTAGGTCCTTAGAATTTTTGAACATAGGGTTCAATTGGTTGAATGGTATCCTTCCAGATTCTGTTGGGAATTTATCAGCTTCTCTTAACATATTTGCGGGAGATGAGTGCCAAATTAGGGGAAGTATTCCCGCAGGGATTGGGAACTTGAGCAATTTAATCACTTTACATTTTCCTGGAAACAACATTGGTGGGACCATCCCGTCAACAATACAAGGGTTAAAAAAGCTTCAGAGGTTATACCTTGACGCAAACAATCTGCAAGGATCCATACCAAACGAGATCTGTAATTTGACACAATTAGGAGAACTGAGTCTTTCCAAAAATAAGTTGTTTGGACAAATACCAAAATGCATAGGGAATCTCCGTCAGCTACAACAGCTCTTCATGTCATCCAATATGTTAACATCTCCAATACCTTTAAGTCTATGGACTATTCCAAATCTCTTATATTTGATCTTGTCAAATAATTCTTTGCATGAGAGCCTACCTACAGCGGTGGGAAACTTGAAGACTTTAGTGCAATTAGATACATCCGGGAATCAGTTATTTGGTAGCATTCCAGGTACCATTGGTGACCTCCAAACGCTAAATTATTTGAGCTTGTCACGAAATTCATTCCAAGGCCCTATTCCAGAAACATTGGGCAAGTTGTTGAGTTTGGAAAATCTGGATCTTTCTTTTAATGATCTATCAGGCAACATTCCCAAGCCGATGGTGAAACTTCTGTTTCTCAGATTTTTGAATCTATCACATAATAGGCTTGAAGGAGAAATTCCAAGTGAAGGGCCCTTTGCAAACTTCACGGCAGAATCATTCCTGGCAAATAAAGCACTTTGTGGCTCATCAAAATTTGGAGTCCCAACCTGTACCATTTATTCTGCAAAGGGAAAGACAAAATTGCATCTGCTTAAATTTGTTCTTCTCACCATTGTTTCCTCTGCAGTCATTTTTGCTCTCTTGTTTCTGCTACTAAAACGTCGAATGGGGAAGAAGAATATTCCCCAAAGTGTCGATTCATTGCATGCAATAGAGCATAGAATGGTTTCCTACTATGAGCTACTTCAAGCAACAAACAACTTCCATCATGAAAACCTACTTGGAACAGGGAGTTTCAGTTCAGTATACAAAGCTACATTGTCTGATGGAATCATTGTTGCTGTGAAAGTTTTGGATCTGCAACATGAAGGGGCAATTAAGAGTTTTGATGCAGAATGTCAGGTGTTACGTAATGTTCGTCATAGAAACCTAGTCAAAATAATCAGCAGTTGCTCCAATCTTGATTTTAGAGCTTTGATAATGCAATATATGCCACAGGGGAGCCTTGAAAGATGGCTATATAGCCATATCTATTTCTTGAATCTCCTTCAGAGAATAAACATCATGATCGACGTTGCCTTAGCACTGGAGTATCTACATCAAAACCAATCAGAGCCCGTGGTTCATTGTGATCTGAAGCCCAGTAATGTCCTCCTCGATGAAGACATGATAGCTCATGTGGGTGACTTTGGCATTGCAAAGGTATTAAGTGCAAATAAATCTGTAGCACAAACCAAGACCCTGGGCAGCATAGGGTACATTGCACCTGGTATGAGTTCTTCCATATATACAAAATCTACCATTGGTACATTAATTGTTATTATAAATGCATAGTTAATCTTGTAAATCATCATCATTTTTTATATTCATTATTTGGTTGGGTTCGACTATGATATTCAAAAGATATGATATCTGAAAAGCAACTGACCAATAAACCAGAATCATAAACGTGGTAAGGAACATGGTGTTATTTATCAAAATTCATGGGTGGGTTTTGATTGAACAAAACTCTTTCCATACCATATCTTTTCCGGTCTTTAAAACATCAATACCAACAATATAAAAAAAAAATGTTTTAAAAACCAGAGGAAACCTAAAAAGAGCCATGAAGACATTGAGAGTTTTTCATCATAACTTCTTAACCAAAACTCTCTAACCAAATGCTACATATTACCTCTCCCTCTCCTACCTCTTCCCCCAACACTTTTAGAACCCCTAGGGCCTACTTGATCTACTGTATCCATGTATACATCAGCTATCTTCCTCAGCATTCTATTTCCCAATAATCATCCATAACCATAAAGTTTTTCCAACTCATCGCCTTCTGAGACTACTTGTTTCCCAATCAACCATACCATGAATCCTTGGATGGGATCATTACACCAAGCATTGGCCCCTTTACAAAGGGATTTTGATGAACTTGGTCACAATGTTGATTACACATTTCCCGATCAAAATCCACTTTCTGTAATTACCAACTTAATACTATTTAATTTTACAATTGTAAAGCCATATGCCATGGTTTCTAAGTTTTTCTTTGTACTCTTGTTTCATGTTATGATTTCTTGGATATGGATCAACTAGAATATGGGTCTGAAGGAAGAGTTTCAACAAGCTGTGATGTTTATAGCTACGGGATCATGTTGATGGAGACATTTACAGGAAAGAAGCCTACAGATGAAATGTTTGTTGGAGAATTAAGCCTAAGAAAATGGGTACAAATGTCTCTCCCAAATGAAGTAATGGAAGTCATGGACAAAAATCTTGTTAGCAGAGAAGAAAATAATGATTCACCTATGAGACAACGAAGTTTTGTAGCCATTATGGAAATAAGTCTAGATTGTTCAAGAGAATTGCCTGAAGAGAGGCTTACCATGAAAGAAGTTGCTGCAAAACTTGATAAGATCAGAAAGCAGTTTTTGGAGACTTCAAACATTGATGAGGCATGTAACAACACTTAAAGTGTGAGTATTAGTTACCACTTGGTTTATGATCATCACTTTTGTAACACATTGAATATTAAGTTTCACTTTGTGTGCTGTGTTAGAAATAAAGTTGCTAATATGGCAGCATCACAAGGTTAGGCAAATGTATATCTAGTTGGTGACTTGGTGTATTATGCAATGATGTTAGGTTGCTTGAGTTGTCTGTTTATATTTAGAGATTAGGTTTTTGGTTTCTTTGTGTCTAATTGTTGTGGCTCTTTCTGTTTTGCTTGGTCTGTTGTTTTACATTGGTTGTTTACTGTCATTGCAGTTTTTTATTGCTATTTTAATTAACTATCTTCCAGAAGAAAAGTCAACACTTTGCTTTTGAGGAGTCTCGAATTCAAATTGGACACCCCTTCATTAATTTCATATCCTTCTTTTGTTCTCTCATTTGTTTTACCCTGAATTTTAACTTGAACATGTTTATTTAAAGAATTGTTACATGGAAGATAATTATCTTTAGAAAAAATGAATTACATTTTAAAATATTAAGAGTTCCAGACATCCGGTCACAAATAGAGGAAATCATCTCTTTACTTTGTTTCTATTTCAACTTCAGTTGGGTTGAAACGTGGAACACCAGCATCAATTATTGGGCGTCCTCATTAAAGAATAAATTATAGATCATTCTGTTTAGAGGATTTATGTTAATTCATTAGAAAGAAACCCGTGGATCATCCAGAGGGAACTCTTCTATGGTCAACTGATGGAGAATTCTTAAGTTCGACCAGAATCTTCATTTATCCTTGCATGGTTTATCTGCAAGTTGAAATATCAACAATATAACCCAATTACAATAGCATATTTCTGATAATGTAGAACAGGGTTGTGTTTTTAAGGACTCATATATCTGCTGCAATCATGGTCACAGCAGTCCCCCAAACCCGCCAACCCCCCGGGCCTCCAACAAGACATGGACTCACTAATGACAAAAAAATGCAAAGCATCTCATCATCTTTTCTATTTCCTTTCCATTTCCACCATTCTCTGATCAGCTATCCACAATGGATGTTCAGTATCCAAATAATATTCCATTGTTGGAGAAATATACTAATGAGGGCAGATTTGGCCCTCCAGTGACAATATGACATATGGCATCTCGAAACAACTGGATGACATTCAAACACCACCTATGCGATGACTTGCCTTAGCCCAAGTGATAGAGTCTCACCTGGTGACTTGCCTCCACCGCCGACCTGGTGGAAACCTGGCTGGCGACCCCATCAACAACTTATGGTGGCTAGCAGCACCTAGTCTAGGGTCAACTTGTGGCACCTCGTCACCAACCGAAGTGACCTCGATGTGAGGACCGACCTCCTTCGACCCCATCAACAACTTATGACCTGGCTGCCGACCAACTCTACATGCATATCCTGTCTCCCGGCTAGCAGCACCTCGTCGAGAGTAATACCACAAAGGCACTCATGAGTAACGTATAGTTACCTCAGGCTGTGATGAACACGCAACGCATTAAGCAAAATAACGATAAACCCATGACTCACAAACCGGCTCTAGGTAGTGGGTCTGGAGAGGACAATGGGTCGAGCCCATGGTTAGGCCCGTATGTATCCAAACACGCGCAAACCCATTATGATGAAATACTTTACAGATCACCACGAGGCCTCAACGAACATTGACCTTTGGATGGTGACATCATCGTTTCAATGTAGGATTAGTCATGGTGTACAAAGGGGGTAGTAGCACACGTGAATAATGAGGGATCTTGAGGATAAGGAAAGTTGATCCTTGAGAATATCTTCATGAAACACGTGGCGATGCCCCAGTAGTGCACCCAATAATTGCCAGCGAATAATATATTCCCTTTTCCGATACGGAGTGAAGATCCTCATCGCCTACCTTTTAGGATCTCGGGATCTTCTTCATAAATAAGGGGTATTCCTCACGTTAGAGGGCATCAAACCTAGAACATTTTAGCTACCGAGACCCTAGAATCCCCACAACTCTCTCATTTTCTCTAAGTCTCATACCAAAAGGCCTTCGCATCCCTTGGAGGCTCTCCTTCATCTTTCAAAGAGACCACTCTCCGACTTAGCCTTACATCTTACTCCTACAATAGAATCTCTGGTTTGGTCTTTGATCATGAGGGATGGCCGCGAGAAGGATCAATCTCTCTACCATCCCGGAAGAGCAAGATGACAACCCAAAAAATGCCAACCCAGAGCGGAGAGTCAACCTGAGATGGAAACACCCATCCAAGTCGACATTGAGATCTTGTCAAACAAGGTCTACGGGTTTGAGGCTTCACTCCCGCTTTTCAAAGAGCAGTTCAAGAAAGTCAAACAAGGTACGAAGGAAACAAGGAGCGCCCTTCTGCTAATTAACCGATCAGCTTAGGCCGAACGGACACCCGCCGCCACCATCCCTGTCGTTCCGAATTCTAATCCCGATCCCAGGCGTCATACCTCTAGTGCCATATCCAACCTCCCTAGTTTCCTAGAACAGCACCGCAGGGTGGACCCAACCCCATCTCAAGCAGGCTTTGCACTCGTCCAGCAGCTCCGTGCTTACCCCAGCACTGACCCGATATCAGAAGTTCCCCTTAGTAGAAATGAATTGAAAGAGTATGTCCAGGGGCTGGTGGTCGAAAGCTACAATCGAGTTCAGGATTCAGTGGTCTTATAGAAACCTTATTCTGACTGTATCCTGTACAAGCTCTATCCCACTAGGTATGTCTCTCCCCAGCAATGGCCACAATATGACAGGAAGAAGGGCAGCCCACAGGAGCATATCAGCAAGTTTGAGGATTCCCTAGGCCCTTGCATTCTCAACGGGGACCTTAAAGTACGAGAGTTCTTGAAATTGCTGACCGACCCGACGTACATGTGGTTTGTAAGTCTCACTCCTAGGAGTATTGACTCGTGGGGTGAGTTGGCTAAGAAATTCCTATCAAAGTGGTTCACTCTAGAGAGAAAGATGACAATGGCCGGCCTGCGGAATGTGGAACAGGGACCAGGTGAAAACCTCACTTATGTCCAAAGATTCCAAAGCCTCACCCATTCCGTTTTCAATGAACACGCTATTTGTCGAGCAATGTGTTCAGGGTATGCGCCCTGCATACTAGATCGGCATTGAAAACATCGAAGCAAAGACTTTCAGCCAACTCTGGAAATGTGTAGAAAAGACAGCCCGAACCATTAAGGGTGCGACCCCATACAACAGGGAGGATGCATATGTAGTTGACAGAAGACCGAGAGGCAATGGAGGAACCAGGCAAGGGTCGTACTAGAGAGGAAACACCCAAGGAAGGAGAGATATACCAGTACCTCCCCTCTTTCCTTGCACCAAGGAGGAAGTCATCATGATCTTGAGCAAACTGGTTGAAGATAGAGTTATTAACTTGCTGCCACCACCTCCGGGAGTAGATCCGGAGAAAGACAAGCTTAGTGGCAGGTGGTGTCATTATCATCAGACACCACATCATGAATTAATGGATTGCTTCAGTCTCAGGAGAATTTTTGCACAAAAAGTGAAATTGGACCAGTTCGTGACAAAAGAACCAGCCCACGTGGAAACCGATCTCCTATCGATACATGCCCAGGGAGGTAGTGTTAACGTAGTCGGGGCGATCGGGCAGCACCAAGCCAATGCTTTGATAGAGAGACTAGAGCAGAGTGAAGAGCTGCAATAGTTCTTCGCCAAGCAAGGGGCCAACATGACAATGAGGAAGCTAGCCATTAGAGCATTGGCAGAAATTTTTCGATATCCGTTACAGCCTTATAATCGTGATCATAGTAGCATCGAGTTCACGGCAGATGACATGCTAGCAGCCGACCACCTGCATAACTGGCCTCTATACATCATGGCAAGGATAGGGGGTACGATATGCAGAGATCGATGGTCGACCCTGAAATGATTTGAATAGTGGTGCATTCACCAACTAATGTTGTTGATCCATTAGGCTAAATTTAGAATAGAGTAGAGTTCTGTTCTATTAGTATAGAAATGATTTGCATGATGTCTCATCCACAGAAATCTATATTCTATTGTGTCATCCAAAAAATCGATTGATTCCCTTTTTCTTCTTACTTCGGAAGAACCGATAGATACTATGTATGGAGAAACAGATGCTCTGAATTAATCAATGGAGTTAATTCTTCAAAAACATCATCAGAAAAAAAAAAAAAAAAAGAATGGGGTGGTTTAAAACATCGGAGCAGAGGTCCTGCTTTTTGCTATTTGAATAGAATATTATGATTATGTTGATTGGATGAATTTCCAACTTTTATGTTATGGAATGGATCAAAGTCTCGCTGAAAAAGATTTGTGCCAAAATAACAGATGCAAAGAAGAACAAAGGGCCTTGGACACGTAATGGATCTTGCAGTACTATTTCTACATCTCCCTGACCAAATGCACCCACATTGGGATTACTCGTTAATGGTTAATCAAGCTTGATGGATTCACCCGATGAAACAAGAAGTTCGGGTCCTGGAGGTATAATATCAACCACTTGGTGTCCATCCGATGCATCCGCTATGGTTATTTCGTATCCCCTTTTTACTCTTGCTCCCATCAGGATAAATTTGACCCCTTCCCCTGTTCCCGCCTACGTATATAGGATATTTTAAGAAGTGAACATCTTTCTTCGTAGCGGGGTCCGGGGAAAGAATAGGAAAGGTAATTTCACTATATTTCTGACCAGGAACCGGACCTATTACAAGAATAATTTTTTTAGTGGGGCGATAACTCCGAAAAGAAAGATAGATTGCCTATCTTTTCTGGGGAGCTAATTCGAATCCCTAAGATAAAATAATAAGAGTCCCTTTTTTTACCATTAGCAAGAACTTGTTTCAGTTGCATATCATAAGGGATTCTAACAACTGCTTCAAATACAGTATCAGGAACTACTAGCTAAATGGCAATTGGCACATACAATGCGCCCAATCGCTTCTGGTGAGAGACCTAAAAATATCTTATTTTCTTTTTGGTAGAATCATAAAGGAAAAGTATAGGGGACAATTTGACGAAACTGAGCATGCTGAAAAGGTCTTCTCGTTTCTAGTCTCTGACCAGCAGCCACCGTTATTCATCATACACCTTGCAGGTCTATAAAGGAATTTATAAATTTTTTCACCTGTCATGTTCTCAAGACAACTTAAATGACAATAAGCCAAAATATGAAATAAAATTGTCACCACTTAATCATTCCATGGAGCAGCCAAGTAATAACTTTGAAACCTATTGTTCCAAGCCCTTCCCTCTCTATCTCCCATCAAAATTTCTTCTCTAATGGTTCAAACTTTGGAGGGGAAAAACTTAGTAGAGAGATAGAACCAAACATAAGTATGGCTGTCAAAGAATTAAAATAAATAAAAAAATCCTATGGATGTTAAAGAATTAACCAAGACAAAATCAGTCCTATAGTAAAAATATTATCTTTTTCTTGCATCTCTATTTCAAACCATAACCATAGCCATGCAATTTGCATCATAAAAACCACAACCACAAGTCCATAACCATAAAATAAAAAATAAAAAAACCACATGGTTCACAACCACAAGTATACAAGGGCTGCAACTATAAAAAAGATGTTAACAGTTTTACACTTCACACTTCACAACCACAAACACAAGTTCCACAACCACCTAACCACTTAATCATTAATGTTGACAAGAGGATGCCCTTTGATGAGGGTGGATTTGGCCCTCCAATGACAATATAACACCTGGCACCTCATGCCAATTAAATGAAGCCTCTTGACAACTAGACAACTCAAGCTCGCCACAGGCAGCTCGCCACAGGCAGCTCGCCACAAGCAGCTCGCCATAGGCAACTTGCCACAAGTAGCTTGCCATAGATATCTTGCCATAGGCAGCTCACCACAGGCAGCTCGCAACCAGGTAGCTCACCACTAGTCAGCTTGCCACTAGGCAACTCGCCGCAGGCAGCTCGTCACCAGGTAGATCGCTGTGGGGCAGCTCGTTATCGGGTAGCCAGGCATCTCGCAGAAAGCTTTCTGTCTGCCAAAGCCATACCTACCAACCCTGATGACTACACCCACGTCCCTAACCTGGCGGCACAGTACCTGCCAACCTTGAAGACTGCACCCACGTCCCTTGCCAGGCGGTGCAGTATCCGCCAACACTGAAAGCTGAACTCATGTCTCCCACCTGGCGGGACCGTACCCTACAACGGTCACATTAGCCCACCTACTCCCCAGTCCTGGCAGTAACGGTCACTCTAGGACGTTACCTAACAACAAATTGCCATAGAAGAGATTCGGATCAATCCCACCAAACCTATCAGGACTCCAGTATATAAAGGCCACACCCCTTGGAGGTAAAGGGGGGGGGAGAAGAGGTGATCCCTGCTCTTTAGATCTCTCATTCTCTTATACTTTCAGCTCTACTACTAAGTGCTGACTTAGCCATCATAGTGACCCCGCCGGGTAAACACCCCTGGGTTCTCTGATTCAGTTCTCACAGGTCCCTCAGCTCCCGTCATCTACAAAGATAAGCAAATCTCCTGCAGGGAGTTATCGGTTTGCGCTACGCCAGGGAGCTCCACTTTAGCTTCTAAGTCACAGGCCACTTGGGAGCAGAGCAAATGACGAGGTACTTAGCTAAAAAACTGATACATCACCAAAAAATTAATCCATCAATTGGCGTCGTCTGTGGGAAATGCTACAAAAAGCTAAGTTCTCATCCTCTAAAGAGCTAAGTTCTCTTCTTCTATAGGCTAAGTCCTCATTTTTTAGAAACTAAAGCTCTCGCTTTATACTTTCCATTTTTTATGAACTCAAAGACTATGCAGGGAGCTAACAGACTAAACAACTCTACCCACTTTACTTTCAATTCAGATAAAACTTCATCAGTCCTCTTCGTGAGGTCCCCTTTACAAAGATGAGCTCTTCGTGGCTTCCGTGGGAGTTGGCGGCAAACAGACTACATGGGTGCCCTTGCTGCTCAAGCCTTCCAAGGCTCCCATGTGAGCTAGCGACCCAAAGTTATAGTGCTGCCCCTAAAGGTCGAGCTCCTAGTAGCTTCTTGTAGGAGTGGGTGACCGGCATTACGAGGCTAATGTAGCACATCATAGCTCTTAAGACACCCGCCCGACAGCCTATGCGTGGCCTGGCGCAACCTACGCACCACCTGGTGCGACCTGCGTAGGCTATGCGTGGTATGGGGGCTTGGCAGCCTAGCACATGCACCGACCTGGCAGCCTGGCACATGCACTGACCTGGCAGCCTGGCCTAGGCATGAACTGACGAACTAATAAAATACTTCCTCATCACTTAAGACCTAGTCGCCTCTTCAGCATGGGCAAAACCAAAGTTAACAAAAGTGGACTATGAGTCGCTCCCAGAGCCTAAGGGCTAAAATATCACATAAGACACAGCTACCTCTTCGGCATGGGCAAAGTCAACAAGAGTGCACTATGAGTCGCTCCTAGAGCCTAAGGGCTAAAATATGACATAAGACACAATTGCCTCTTCAACATGTACACAATCCAGGAGTGGAATACAAGTCACTCCCAGAGCCTAAGAGCTAAAATACCGAACTGGAGGAGATCTCGGACACAATTGCCTCTTTGGCAGAGATAAAATCCAAGAGTGGACTGAGAGTCACTCCCTGAGCCTAAGGAACTGAATCAATGCATGCGAGTTCCTCGAATTACAGGCCAAAAGGAGAAATCTACTCCCTTCGCCGAGTTACTTTCAGCTTGAGAGTGGGGGACAAATGTTGAGGGCAGATTTGGCCCTCCAATGACATTATGACACCTAGCACCTCATGCCAACTAAATGTAGCCTCTTGACAACTAGACAACTCAAGCTCACCACATGCAGCTCACCACCAGGTAGCTCACCACTAGGTAGCTCGCCACAGGCAACTCGCCGTAGGCAGCTCGCCATAAGTAGCTCACCACAGGTAGCTACCATAGGTAGCTCGCTACAGGCAGCTCTCCATAGGCAGCTCGCCACAGGCAGCTCACCACTAGGTAGCTTGCCACTAAGCAGCTCGCCACTAGGCAGCTCGCTATAGGCAGCTTGCTACAGGCAGTTCGCTGCGGGGCAGCTCATTATCAAGTAGCCCGGTGTCTCGCGAAAAGCTTCCCGTCTGACAAAGTCGTACCTTCCAACCCTGATGACTGCACCCACGTCCCTCACCTGGCGGCGCAATACCTACCAACCCTAAAGACTGCACCTACGTCCCTCGCCAAGCGGGGTAGTATCCGCTAACACTAAAAGTTGCACTCATGTCTCTCACCTAGTAGGACCATACCCTGCAACAGTCACGTTAGCCCACCTGCTCCCCAGTCTTGGTAGTAACGGTCACTCCAGGACATTACTTGACAACAGATCGCCACAACAACGATTCAGATCAATCCCACCAAACCTATAAGGACTCCAATATATAAAGGCCACACCGCCCAGAGGTAAAGGGGGGCAGAAGAGGTGATCCCTGCTCTCTAGCTCTCTGCACCTATGTCCCTCGCCAGGCGGCACTGTATCCACCAACATTGAAAGCTGCACTCATGTCTCCCACCTGGCAGGACCGTACCCTACAACGGTTACATTAGCCCACCTGCTCCCCAGTCCTGGCAGTAACAGTCACTCGAGGACGTTACCTGACAACAGATTGCCACACCAGAGATTCAGATCAATCCCACCAAAGCTGTCAGGACTCCAGTATATAAAGGCCACACCCCTCGGAGGTATAGGGGGGGGGGGGGAGAAGAGGTGATCCCTACTCACTAGCTCTCTCATTCTCTTATACTTTCAGCTCTACTACTAAGTGTTGACTTAGCTATAGGAGTGACCCCGCTGGGTAAACACCCCCGGGTTCTCTGATTCAGTTCTAGCATGTCCCTCAGCTCCTGCCATCTACAAAGATAAAAAAATCTCCCGAAGGGAGTAATCGGGTTGCACTATGCTAGGGAGCTCCACTTCTGCCTCTAAGTCACAGGCCACTCGGGAGAAGAGCAAATGACGAGGTACTTAGCCAAAAAACTGATACATCACCAAAAAATTGATCCATCACCCTTCAATCAAGGATAACATTTCTGTATTAAAAAGACAAATGCAAATTAGAATAACTATAACAAAATAAACATGAATAAAAAAAAACAAAATTGAAAAACACAAATTTTACCGAATTCCATATTTTCAAGCTCATTTAAGCTCTCCTTTATATAAAGATAACCACGTGACATTCAAAACCAATCATTTTCACAAATGATAGCTTCTACCATTCTCAGAGTTAGAGAACTATGAAATGAATCACGCACACAACCTCTTGTGCTAAAAGCTAACTCAAATGCAATTGTAGACGCAGGCATAGCTAATAAATCCTGAGCCATCAAAGAAAGCACTCAATAATTAGAGGAATTAGTTTTTTACCAAATGATTTACTTATTGGATCTTCACATTCCTCCCCTAAATATTTATCCAATTATGTTTTATTCTCTACACCTCCTTAGCCTGCTTTTTACTTGTTAAATAATGAATTATTGAAATTAGCAACATCATCCACATTCTCAGCTTCCATATTATTTGGATCCTGAGATTGATTACTTGAGTGAATATTAGGAGATGATTGGGCTAAACTATAAAACTCATACCTAGAAGTCAAAACTTGTTTCACCTTCTCTTTTAACACTTTAGCGGTATCAACATCATATGACTCGCTAATAACCCAATCCACATACTCGAATTTACATCAGGGGTCAAGAATAACTGCAATGAATAACATGGTGTTGATATTATTGACATTTTTCCAATACTTGTCATGCTTCCTCTTCATCTTGAAAGCCATAAAACTAATAGAGAAATCATCACTCTTACACCTCTGAGAAAGAACAATTCAAATACCAAAGATTTCTTTCACGTATTTGTTTCCAGTTACATAAAGTGAGCCAAACAATTTCAATTTAGTTTTATAGAAAATTTTAAGAAAAGGTAGCAAACCATGAGCATATTCCCAATCTCTATCAATAAGCAAACCCTTGTTTTTAACACAAGTAAGATCATCTACATACGTACTATCAACACTCTCCAACAAATCAAACGCCTTTTGAAATTTCAAAACAGATTCCAACATTTTGTAGAGTTCCACCCAGTTTCAACATTTAAGAAAACAAGACCCCTACTCACTATCTTTTCTTTCTCCACATAATCCTTAAATCTTTGCAACCTTGTTGGTGAAGATCTCACATATTTCACTATAGAATGAATCTTGAAAATATAATCATCTATCTCTCACAACCCTTCTTTAACAATTAAGCTCAAAATATGTACACCACACCTCATGTGTAAGAACACACTTTTTAGGAAACTTCCCTTCTAATTATTAAGTCTTTTCTTCAGATATTGAATCCCTACATCATTTGAACTTGCATTGTTCACTGTTATAGTGAACACTCTTTCAATGCCCCAATCAAGTAAACACCTCTCAATAGTCTTACCAATTATCTCTCCTAAATGACCAAAAATTTAAAATTTCTTTATGCAATTTCTATTCATCACCATTGAAATGAGCAGTGAGACCTGATGTCCATGTATCTACAATGAGGCAAACCCTTGATGATAGCTTTACAAAACATTGTTTCAACATTTTCTTCTCTTCCACGCAAAGATTATAACAATCTCTAGGTACTGTATGGCATGAAGGAACTACAAATCTTGGTTGCATCTTACTATAGAAGCCACAAAACCCCTTTCGTTTCATATGCTTAAAAGGTAATTCATATACAATAATCATCCTATCAAATTCCTTTCTACATTCATCTTGATCAAACATGTAATGCATAAGTGGTGGTGTAGTGTTCCCCTCTTTAGAACTTTGAAATGAAGCTTTCAAAGTCTTTTGTCGCTTGTCTCTATTATTAAGGGGTGTTAGCACCCGATTTTTGTTCGTTCCTTTCTTTGACCCATCTCCTACATTTTGGATGCTTGATTGGACCATGTCACTCACTTTAAAACATGGCGAAATCCTAAGAAACCAAATTTTGGCCCAAATACCCATAAATCCATTGTTAAATCTACATGGTTTCCTTTCAATGGTCTTGATTATACCACATCACCATATTTGATCCGTAATAAAACTCCATCACATGAAACAAAATCCTTAAACAACTAATAACACAAAATTTCAGCCCTAAATTCCTAGATTTAGCTAATCATCCATTAGAGATTCCATTTTGATGCGTAAAACACTACGATGCTCCTCAAACCTAAAACTCGTGATCTGCACATACCTAGCATGATCAAACCCTTCCAACAGCATCATACGGCAAATCTATACCTACCCACTAAATTTTATCCCAAAATTCTCTTGTTTGACCCATCATCAAACCTTGATTCTGTTTTGATGAATCTTATTGTCAATAGCTCACCTATGAAGGATCTCTATCATCCAAACCTTATTTGAACAATTAGACCCACCACCATGTTAAAAAACCTAAAGAACACTAACACATCAAATTTCACTACCAAACACCTCCATTAGATCGTTAAAAAAGTAAGATTCTATTTCGGGCCCTCTTGTTGATTGGAAAACCATAACCTAAGCCCATGATCTGAAATAAACCAGTCAATCTACATCTTTGATCAAAGATCCATCACTTCCATTAGATTCAGGATGATAAAAATAAATGCCTACCCACCAAATTTCATTCCATAATTCCTCCATTTGACACTTCATCAAACAAATATTTTATTTTAGCAAATCTTATTAATCCGAACTTGACACCACTATATTCAGAGACCCAAAAATCCCTAACACACCAAATTTCATGACTAGATTCATTTGTTTGACCGTTAAACTAGAGAGATACCATTTTGATGCACTAGATTGAATTGCCACATCAGATGTCCAACCTAGGATCTTAAGTAGGTGGAGATTGATGTTAGATCCTTACTTAAGCCCATTAAAAACCTGGACCAATGAATTTGCGCCTAATAGACTTAAAAAGCTCAAAATACCAAACAAGCCCCCACTTAAAACTAAAAAAGGACAAAACTTCATTAAACTTATGTTTTCTACCATAATCAACCCTAAATATAGGGTTGTAACATGCAACACACCCCAATTCCTCATTGGATGCATGAAGTCCAAAAAAAACCACTCATAATTGAGAACATTTGTTGCACAAAGAAGGAATGGTCTACTATAGACCCTTCTCTCTCAAAATCCTTACATATTTCAGTGAAAAAACTCTGCTAAATTACAGACACTATAGTTGGACAAATTTTGGATCCATCTCCCTCCATTTCCTCTATTCTCTCCTATCTTTCTCTCTCTATGGACAAACACACAACATGCTCCAAATCTTCCAGGCTTTTCAAATTTAGCACTCCAATATTTGGTTCAACTTGCCCACCACTCTATAATATGGTTAAAAGATTACCCTATATTAGTCAACATCCAGGGTTGAGGACTGATTTAAGGTCCAGTTTAATTTTGAAGCTTGATTTCTAGGGTAGCCGAGGCTGTCAATCCAAACAAGTTTGTACCTGTTTTGTTTCTATTAATAAAATAAAAGGATTTGTTGGTGTTGATCAAAAAAATGTTTCTTGGTGTGTAGCTACTCTTATATGGAGGAGATGGAATTGAAGTCTGTGACAATGATGCAATGAAATTAGATGTGGAGAAAAAGTAGTGAAAATAAATACTCGAAATCCTCTTATACCAGAACGCGGAATGCAAAGAGTTTGGTGAAGGTGGGTCGAACGGGTCGATAGTTAAACTGGCTGCATCAAACAGTTTTTGACTGACTGATGGGTTGTAATAGAACTGGACCTCGGAATCCTGGCTAGGTGACAGTTCACATGGTTCAACTGCTTAGGCCAACGGTGGGTTGAAAAGATTGCTTATTGGATCGGAACCAATTCCACCTTGTTCAAGACCGGTTCAGACCCGACCTAAGAGTATATAATTTAATATATTATACATATATATTAATTAAGTATATATTATACTTATATATGTATATGTATATATATAGATATATTAAATATATAATATATTAGATAAATTAATATTACATATATTATTTTCAATAGATTTATTATAATTAAGTCCAGTGGGTCAAACCGATTGTCTTGAGAACCGATCGGTTTGGGTCTTGGTCTAGAATTGTAGACCCTATCGGGTCTGGTTTAACTTTGCATCCCTAATAATTATTGATGTGGCATGTATATCTCACAAATTTGTATTGATCTACCAAAATGCAAAACAATGTAATCGCAACGCAATACCAAACACCACCTCCTTACTTATTTAGAAAATGAGTGATGAACGGGAGTTCATTTTCCCTGCAGTGACACTGTAGCATAGCCATGTCACACATTTTTAGAGAATTTTAGGGTCCATTTGGTTCAGCCAGATTTAGAAATATTGGAACTAAAATGTTTTATTCTTCTCACCTGTTTGGTTCACATGGGAGTCAAAATCGAATGGACCGGGATTCTCATTCTCAAAGGACGGCCGGAGGGAATACCCAGATTCCAATTCCCCCCAACCAAACGATTGAAACCAACTTTGATTCCAAACTCCTATTCCCATGAACTGAACCGACCCATTAAATTTAGAAAACACGTCCCAAACGTACCTCTCAAACAATATTTTGTTTCTAGCCTGCCAAATATACTTCATGAAGATACTTCCTTTGAAAATTAACCCATTTTCAGCCAATGTCTTGTCATGTAGTCACCAAAAAGAAAGGTCGGAAATATTCAGTAGTGAGATGTCATGAGGTCTAAAATTAGAGAGTGGATTAGTTGGAGACAAAATCATACTCACCTGGCTGAACTAGCTATCATGGTTGAACATGCCAATGTTGAGTAGAGTTGGGTCCCAGATGAATCCTACAGTGAACACTGATGTGTTCTACTGTAATAGGTAATTCAGCCGGATGTGAATGATTTTGTTTCCAGCTCATTCAGACTGCTAAAATTAATAGAAGATCTAGACCAAACAAATTTTGCTCCCGGGCAAAACACAAAAAGGTGGATCGGAGACTATGGCATTATGACAAACTAGGCAAGTTTCACTAATAGCCTTAGAAAATCTATTCAGATGATAATAAGTAGGGAGTAACTTTTTTTTTTTACGTTTGGGAGTAATTGTTTAACACATCTCTAAATGAACAATTTAATGGAAGGGGTGAAATTCGTCAAAGACTAGAGTTCTTTTCATGTCTAATCAGCAAAGATATAGCTACTAGACAAAATAGATGACTGAGAACTTGATAATTTCATACCGAATGAAAAGAGAATAATTTCCATGAGGTGTGAGTGTCCAATAAAGTTGATCAGGTAGATCTACACACCTATTTGGTAGTTGTACTTGCAACACCAAGTTAACATAATGTTCTAGTAAGACTAACCATGGTTTTCAAAATTGGACCAGACCGGACGACGGTTGGACTAGAAGAACTAGGAACCAGTCAGGTGATCGGTTCCATTTTACCATAGAACCATTATTTCCCCAAAAACCATTGATTTGATTAGCAAACCGCTGACCTGGGCGGTCGAACCGTTTAAACCGTTCAACGGTTTGGTCAATTTTTTTATTTTTTAATTTTTTTGTTAGAATGGGTCGTCCATTCAGTTCAAACGGTTGGACCGTTTGACTCGAGAACTGGAACCTTGACCGGTTTGTTGTCCAATTCAGTTTTAAAAACCTTAAGACTAACTGTAATAGATTACATCGTCATTGCATTGATGAATTATTTATAAAATCTATAACTTGTCTCTGAGAAGGAAGCGGTAAAGCATGGTCTTCAAGAAGAACACTAACATGCACCCACAGGCCACGGGTCACTAAAAAAATCCACTCCCCACCCATTCTCAGCAAACCACATCAAACCTTGAAAAAGGAAACCTAATCCCAACCCAAGAAGGGAGTTGAGGATTTGTAAAGTTTAGTGATATATATTTATTCTCATATTTACTCAATCTAGTAAATGTGCACGTAGCCGTAGAATTTTTAAATTACAATTATTACTATTATAAAATTTTTTATTTTAATTTTGTCATAAATAAAAATGATTTTTATTTAATATAATGAATATATAACATTAGAAATGTTCAAATATGTTTGAAAAAAATTTTGTACTTTTTCATTTTTTGTGTTCTATCTTTTTCTAAATAGTTATTATTCAATTATTACATATGAGTTTTCCTTAAAAAGTTGGATCATTGTCCCACCATCTAGATAGGAAAATAACTTTACTTTTGGATCAGTATAAATAATTTTATTTATTGTACTAAATTTCTATACTTAACACCTAACTTTCAAATCGTAGACGCAAAAGTAGTGTTTTCCACTTCTATGAAAGACAATAACTTCACCGTTCCTCACGGTGATGATAATATGATACAAAATCCGTCGTACCTCCCAAGGCATTTTGATACTGTATTCTTTAACCTAATGTCCTACATGAAAATCCTTTAGAATCCACTCATCTATATGTCCATAGGGATCTCGATCAAGAAATGACAAAAACCCTCCTTTCTCTATTAGCTACACCTGTATGTACTAATGTTGATGAGGGAGTTTTATTACACGGAATTTTTCTTCCATATGATCCATAGAAATAATATATCAGGTCGAATTAACATTCCAAAGTATAACTCCTCTCACAATATCTCTTTCTCCCCTAAAGAATTTATCAATTTGTTTATCTATGATTAAGTCGACTAGTTGCCTTGAATCACCATCACCACCACCACCACCACAAGTGAATATCTCACACTGGAAAGTAAAACTTCTGTAATCTTGAATCAAGTGTAATACCTTATACTCTATGTACAAGGAACATACACCAAGTTGAACTAACGACTGGTGAGTGCAGTACTGAATGGAGGAATGCTTATCCATTTACTTGTAGTAGGATTAACTACATAAAGATTGTGAAGACTCGATCCATCTTGTAATAGAAGCTAACCATTAGAGGAGCTTCTAAGGTTGGGCATCTCACATGAACTCAAAGATCTAAATTTGATGAATTGGACTATCATTTTGTCTGCTCTAGTCTCCATTAAACGCATTGCAATCTAACCGAGCTTGAAACATGTTGGCCCTAGAGTAATCAAACCCTATTTAGCATTGGAGCAATGAGCTTTAATGAAATGAGCATTGGAGATTAATTCAGTCTAATTCCTGCAAACAAGTTTGTTGTTATGATGAAAATCTGTTAGAACTCAATTCAATATCTCTTTAAAAACAATATCATCACTTAAATATGGGATGTCCATCTTCAGATTTTCTTATATTAATTACCGCACTTCCCCATGTTTGTTTGGCTTGAAAAAAGAAATTGATGAATTGAATTAACAACAAATAAGCACTGAAGAACGAAAGAATTTTTAACAATTATAGAAAAGAAGAGGACAACGGATGCTGGTACTCAATGATAGATCACATATGAGACTAATAAATTAATAAACATTTCAAATCCCAGCCCAATTAGGAATGTAGTTGATAGAGAGTGAAGTCAGAGACCAGATCGAAGACTAATTAAACTAAACTACTTGGCATGCAAGAAAACGCATAAAAAAGGCAATGAATTCGTTTTTTTGTTGGTAATATTCATAGGAAATTTAAGAAGGTTGTGTGTGAAAAACAACCAGATGGATGGATGTGTCCTTATTTTGTAGGGAGTAATAACTAATTAATTTGATGGAAAGCTATGTAATGAACTATGATAGTTGATTTTTTGAAAGATATATTAGAAAAGGACAACAATCCCAACTCCTAAACATTGCAAATAGCAATTGAACCATCACAATTAGAAGAGTAAGGTGCAAGAAAATTGCGAATTTTCTTAAATTTCAAAAGGTAACTCAATCCCGACCCAAGAAGGGAGTTGAGGATTTGTAAAGTTTAGTGATACATGTGTATTCTCATATTTATTCGCTTTAATAAATGTGCACGTGGCCATGGAAAATTTAAATGATAAATATAATAACAATAATAATAATAATAATAATAATAATAGTAATAGTGATACATGTGTATTCCCTTATTATTATTATTATTAGTATAAAATTTTTTATTTTATTTTTGTCATAAATAAAAGTGATTTTTATTTAATATAATGAATATATAACATTAGAAATGTTCAAATATGTTCCGAAAAAATTTTGTACTTTTTCCATTTTGTGCTCTATAATTATCTAAATATTTATTATTCAATTATTACATCATGAGTTTCTTTAAAAAGTTGGATCATTGACCCACCATCTAGACAAGAAAACAACTTTACTTTTGGATCAATATTAAATTATATATTCCATCTACATTATATAAATAATTTTACTTATCACACTAAATTTTTTATTGGAATAATTAATATATAATCTTTATATATTGTTTTGATTACTTGTATTTTTTTTATTTTTTAAAGATGTAATATTTAAATATCATATCATCAGTTAATCCATTTTACCCAAACCACTAACCCACCACTCAAAAAGGAAAATAGTTTGATTTCTATGTTGATTTTAAATTTTGTATTAAATTTCCATTATTGATAAAATTATGTTTTATATAGAATAATTATTTTGTTCAATATAATGAATGTATAATAGTAGAGATGTACCCAATATTTTATTTTTTTGTAAATATATAACATTAGATATATGCCCATTTTTTTATTTTCTTATTTTTGTGATTCTTTGTATTTTCTATTTTTAAAAATTTTATTATTTGACTATGGAATCATTTCATTTCTATGTTGATTTTAAATTATATATTCCATTTCCATCATTAATAATAATATTTTTTATATTCCATACTTATTTTTGTTTAATATGTTGAATATATGATATTAAAAATTTTTCCATTTTTTTAATTTCTATATTGTTTGCATAATATCTGTTTTTAAAGTTGTTATTTAATTGTGGCAACATAGGTTGGCCCATTATTTGACCCAAAATGGTTTAATTTCTTACAACCACCTAGATGGAAACACTATTTTTTTTCAAGTAGGTTTTAATAATATAAGTTTTTATTTTATTGGAATTATTAATTTATTATGTATGGATTTAATTAGTGGAATTTAATAATGATAAGAAATAAAAATGACTTCAACATACGATTCAGTGAAGGTGAATGAGAGTTAATACCTTAAATTATTGGATTTTATGAGAGGAAATTGAATGAATTCATGAATAGTATATATTCAAATTACATTCTATTCACTCACATTAATGAGGGATCATGTTTCAAAAACGAAGTATTTGGTCAAAAAAAAATTCTAGAAATTTTAGAAGTTATTAGTACTTTTATAGATATAGATATAGGTATTGTGGTTATCATGCTAAGTTACTATGGTGGTACAAGTCAGTTTGGACGGACTCAAGGGCAAGTTTGTTGCCTTGTTCATGTCAGATCTTAATGTCCATGTTGAAGAGTTTTCAGCTCTAGCAAAGGTTGATCACAAAATTAAGGGAAAAGAAAGCCACGAAGTAGTTTGGCTACCAATCATGGATCAACCCATAAATTCCTTGGAACAAAGTGTTGCTCAAGTAGCTGCTCGTATGTAGGGGTGGCGATTTTTGACCCAACCCACTTGACCCACGCAACTCACTTGAAAACCACCCATACCCACCCATATATCATGTGGGTCAATATGGGTTGAGCAATCCTTTTGGGTTAGGAGAAAAGGGTTGGTTTAGAGTGGTCATGGGTATCCATAGGGTCAGTATAGTGAATCAATGATGTTTAGGGTTTGAAAGTTGAATAACTCTCTGCCTTTGCATCAACTCTCTTCCTCTCTCTCTCTCATCTACATAGGTAGCTCAATTCGGGGGTTCAGATCATTGGCATGTTGAATCTCTCTCTCTCTCTCCTCTCCTTCTAATCTATACAGGTAGTTCAACCAGCAACAAATCTATACAAATTGAAGTAGAACACAAAATGGTCAAAAGGAATGAGGGTCATTGGAGGCTCATATTTCAGAAACTCAGATAGTTGAAGGGAGTGGTCAAAAGGAATGGTCAAAATTATTTCTTATAATTTTTATAATTTTTCTTTTTTTCTTCAATTTTTTATTTTTAGCTAAAACATATAATTTTCCTAACTTTTACCATTTTATGAATTATATATATACCGAATGATTTTTTAATAATGACTTTTTTTAGCTAAAATGGTCACTGCCTATTTCTATGGAGGTCGTGATCGTGATTGGATAAGATCATAAGAAAATTTGTCGAGGGTACGGTGTTAACTAGTTAGAAAAGAGACCAAAGTTGAGATGGAGACCACATTTACATTGGAACAAAGTGACCTAGAGCAAAACTGCGATCATTGAAAACCTGTCCCACTCCAAGATGGCACACTGTAATGCATACCTTGAGCTTGAGGATACAACCATGAAGGAGTTGATGATCATATCAAGTTTTGATGCCAACGTGGATGGATGGGTTTTGATGTTGGGAACTGGGAAGGTCCTCGATCGGATCTAACTGTGAGATATAGTGCAAAACAATTGACTCTATTATTTGAGAGCTTTGAGAGGTGGAAATCCAAAATTCAAGGGCAAGTGAACCTTCTTGACATTGTTGAATGAATTTGTAGGAGAAAACCATACCAGGGCACATTGCATCCATCTGATTGTTCAGAATGTGGGCATGCGTGCCATGGAGAATTACTTTCATGGAAAAATGTTGCACTAAATGCTAGAAATGGGTATTTACTACATGCCCGATCTGCTACCCAAGAGCTGTACCCACATCTATACATGCCTATGACACATTATAGCTGCATGCGCATTGATAATATCTAGATCTTTCCAATACACAATGGTGGTGCTCTGTGGTTAGGGATGTAGGAATAGCTCGTGGGTAGCAGATCCCGAGTGATCATATTTATTGGCGATAGCGATAAAAAAACCAGTCAAGTATCCAAAAAATGTTGTCTTTAGGGTGCTTTTGTACATGATGTTTCTAAATTGCTAAGCCTTTACTTTTAAGGCATCATTAATTTTTGGTAAATTATTTATTTGGGTAAATGCAATTACCTTGGTAAGTTTTTCCTGGGAAACACTTACCCAGGTAAGTGTATTTACCCATATTCTTTTATTTTCCAAGTAAAAAAGGAAGTGATCATTTTAACCATAAAAGATTATTATTAAAAGGGGCATTTTTGTTCCATTCAAGTGTCGGAAACTTTACCCCAAGTGAGATAGTCATTTACCCACCTAGGAGATGGGTATCACAGGAAAATAAACTTTCCCTGATCCCCACATTAGTCTGAAAAAAGAACATGGGATTCTTGGTCAATGGGAACCAAAATCCCATTGACCAACTATCCCCCCTCTCAAAATCCCAAAAAAGAATGCCCCCTAACTAGTAAATCATGCTTGTATCGTGATTATCAATAATAATAAAAGTTTAATTTTCAGGTTCTTAAGCTAACTTTTTTTTTATCTTGTGGAAGTAATCTTCATTCCTTCTCTCTTGAGTAAATTATTTAAGATAACCTTATAAATACTTAATGGTTGTTTGGGGTGCGTTTTGTTGGCTTTTGGGTCTAAGATTGTTAGAGGTTTTGGATTAGTTACTCTCTTGTGGGTGTTTTATTTTGTTGTCTGTGGCCTTTGAGGGAGTGTGCTCGGGTTGGGAGTGGTGTTTTGGAAGTTGCCAAACAGACTTCTTATTGTATACTTAACCTTTTTTTGAAGTGTAAAAGTAAAAAATTTACTAAAAAGAGAGAAAACAATGAGGGGGGGGGGGGGTCGAGGAAGAAGAATATACATAGGGGCCCTTGAGGTCATGACCCAAGCACAAACACCAAGACAGATCCCACGATGATGGCATCATCGGTTCTGATACTATCATTGGGAGATGTTCTCAATATACGGTGGGGATGTGCTGTGGGACGTTGTTGGGCGGAGATTATGTGAACTCCTCCTTGCATTGTTTGTGTTTTGGGTTGATGAATACACATTGTGAGAGAGAGATTTTTCTGGTAGAAATGTTATGAATTGATTAATACAAATGGCTATTTCTGTAAAAATATCAAATTTAATGTTTCTCACACACATGCATTTTGGTTAGCTGAAATGGAACTCATGACTCATATACATTATATACAAGGTATAATGACTTTAATTCAATTTTTACTTTTTTATATATAAAAAATATTAAAAATTGCAATTTAAGGCAAAAAATGGTTTTTTCACAAAAATGGAGGGGTAATGGCGCCTTGGAACATATAGATCTTGAAAATTTACCCAAAATAAATAAAAAACACCTCAATCGGACATTGGAGTGCAAAGTTATGGCCTCCAAAAAAGTTTACATGCATTGAGTATGCAACCTATAACCTAGTGACTAGGTCGAACGGGTCAATAGTTGAACCAGTCAAGTTGGAGTCAGACGGTTTTTGACCGACTAATAGGTTTTAATACAACTAGACCTCAAAATCCTAGCTGAGTGATAGTCCAAATGGTTCAACTGGTTAGGCCAATGGTGGTTTGAAAACATTGCTTATCTGATTAGATCCAATTCCACCTTGTCCTAAATTGATTCAAACCCGACCCAAGCCATATATTAAATTATATATAATGTAATATATTATACATATATATATTAATTAAGTATATATTATACTTCTCTATATATATATGTGTATATATACAGATGTATTAAATGCATAATATATTAAATAAATTAATATTATATGTAATACTTTCAATATGTTTCTGATAATTAAGTCCATTAGGTCAAACCAATTGTCCCAAGAACTAATCAGTTCGGGTCTTGGTCTAGAATTACAAACCCTATCGGGTTTGGTTTGGTTTGGTTATGGGTCCTTAATAATTATTGTCAGACCAATTGTCCCGAGAACTAATCAGTTCGGGTCTTGGTCTAGAATTACAAACCCTATCAGGTTTGGTTTGGTTTGGTTATGGGTCCTTAATAATTATTGTCAGACCAATTGTCTCGAGAACTAATCAGTTCGGGTCTTGGTCTAGAATTATAAACCCTATCGGGTTTGGTTTGGTTTGGTTATGGGTCCTTAATAATTATTGTCAGGTTGGTTCCAGTTCTACTTGGACCCAACCCAAATCCAACCCTTTGATGCCCTAATTGTAGGGCTATCAATTGGTCGGGCCCGATCGATAGACCTGAACCGATTGGACCATTTTTGGTTCTAGTTCCTGGAACCAATGAGTTGGTTCCAGGTCCTGATATAGGGTCCCAATTACTATCATTTCAAAACCGGTTCCACCTTGTACTGAACCGATTCAGTCCCGGTTAAATAATGTATATATATTGTTTAATATATTATACATTGTATATAATGTATAATAAATGAAATTATATATATATATATACACTATACGTATAATTTATATTGTACAATATATATAGAATATTTAATATATATAAACATATATATTTATTTTTTATTTATTATAATATGGTTTGTCGAGTCAGACTCGATTTTCTTGAGAATCGAATGGTTTGGTTTCGGGTCCAAAACTTACAAACCCTATGGGTCCGGGTCCTCCACATTTCATGTTGGGTCGTTCTGGTTCTAGTTGGTTTTCGACCCAAACTCGACCCGTTGACAGCCCTTCCTAATTGGCTTGATTGCTCGAACTATCTGAACCATCACACAACCATGCTTTCGGGTCTGATTCTCTCAAAATCCGATAATTAATAAAAAATTGTTTGATCCGGATGGTTGAACCATTAACACATTCAACCCAATGATTGGTTTGTGGGTTGCACACTAAGTGTATGCAAACTTCCAATAGGTCATAGGCTCCTTCACACAATATTTTTGCAAAAAAAAAACTTTTTTGGCCTTAAATAATAATTTCTTATTTTATAAAAAAAATAAAATTAATAGATCTTATGTTTTCAATATATGTTATAAAAGTAAAATTAAAAGGTTGTGGATTGGGTTGGGTCAAAATTAGGTTGAACCCTATTGAGTTGGGTCAAGTTCAAAAAATGTATCTTATAATAAGTTGGCTCAGGTTTGGTTTATGTAGGAACATTAAAGAAAGTCAGGTTAGGCAAGGGTTGTCAATGGGTTAGATGTGCCCAACAAACTCAAACCATCCAAACAGATTATAACAGTTCTGGTTCCATGGTTTTATCAAGATTAATAATTAAGATAGTTTTGGTTCTTTCTTGTCCCGAATCGTTTCACATTTTATGCTATAAATGGTAGATTTGATGGATAATAATTAGTTAACTGAATATGATTAGTAATCAACTATCTAGTTAATTAATTGATAGTTACTAATAAAATATAAATATATATTATGTAATTTGTTATTTTTTTATAATATATATATATATATACACATCTCTAGTATTTATACTATATATTTATATATTTATTTATAACATATATTATAAATATCACAAAACTGAAAAATAAAAAAAAATGAAATAATATATGCAATATACAATTGTTTACATATGCAATAATAAGATGAAATACTATAATAAAATTTAAAATAAAATTATATATATTAATATATTATATAATTATTATATATTATATATACAATACAAAAATATATATGGGTCGGGCCGCAAGACGTGGCTGGCACGACCCGCTCAATCGTTTCATGTTGTGGTGAGGTGAGGGAAAAATGACATGATTTACACCACTAGGTAGAGATATAATTTCTTGCGACATTTGTAAAATAAATGTTGTCAAAGATTCATGTTTAGCATCATTTAGTTTCACTTTTTGTGACATTTAGTTCAATTTTGACGATGGAAGAATACACAGAAGAAGATTTAAGATTATCATCTTGCGACGATCTAAGCTAAAAACGAATCACAACAAGTTGCACTTCTCATTGGCTAGGCGCTATGGTCCACATACCCGAGACGGAGACGATCAAGCGTGGACACTGGGATGGAAAAGGATTGTATACTATTATAGATGTCTCGGTCAACCTCTTTTTCTTGCCGTATAGGTTCCGCTCACAGGTTGTAAAGACTTTGCAAGTCTAGGTCAAAGTCTTCATCTTTTTATAATTAGTTGCCACTCGTAATAGTCAGGTTTTTGTGTCTTTCCCCGGCCCTTTTCCTTTGTCCTTCCAAAACTCTTTATCGCTACTTACTTGTCAAGGCCTGGTTTGGTCTAATTAATTAATACACACTGTTCTGGCCATCGGTTTCTAAATTCATTTTTATTTAGTTATTTATTCTTAGCCAATATTTTAAAAAACGATATGAAATTGGAATTGTTCTGGCCATCGGTTTCTGAGTTCATGGTTCGATCGTTCAGTTCAAACAGATGGCCTATTCTGACAATTAAAGTTTAAAAAAAATAAAAAATTGCCAAAATTGTTGAACAGATTGGGGATTTGACCACCCGGGTCAATAGGTTGTTGACCGATTCAATGATTTTTGATCAAGAACCAGGTTTCGAGAAAAATGGAACCAGTTGCCTATACAATTCCCGGGCTAAACAATCCGGCAATTGGGCCAAAGACAGTTCGAAAACCATGCTCTTAGGTGTTTTAGTGATTCTTTGTTTTGGGAATTTTCGTTTTATGTATTTAGGTCTGTCTTAATACAAAAAGTGGAGCAGATGGTTGGTTTCTTCATTCACTTATTCTGATTTCAATCCAATCTTTAGAGATGTATATATGTTACTCAAAAAAGAAAACAAGTCACCTGGGAGTGGACTCATCCGTTTACTACAAGGTAAAAATAAATCAAGACGTGTAGAAGGGATTACAAAACCAAAAGTTTTACTCCTGTTTCCTTGCTTGTAATTTATACACACTTGCCGGCTTGCTGCAGCTCAAATTTCCAAACTCTTAGAGCCATAACTGCCTGGTTATGAATTATGATCATGGGGAAGATTTTTCTCATCGCTATTGTTACCATGTTATGCTTATGCATGCCATGGCTCGCCTCAGCTTATTCCTCCAACCTTACTGATCAATCCGCTCTTCTAGCCTTCAAAGCCCGGACCTTGATGTTTGATCCACACAACCTCTTGGCTGATAATTGGACTACCAACTCCTCCTTCTGTGATTGGATAGGTGTTTCTTGCAGCCACCGCAGACAAAAGAGTCACCGCCTTAACACTTGCCAACATGGGCATCGGAGGCGTCATAGAGCCACTTCTCTGCAACCTCTCCTTCCTCGCAGAACTTGACCTCAGAAACAATAGTTTCCATGGACACTTGCCATCTGTTAAGCATGTTACATTATTCACCCATAACATATGGTGCCTAATTGGCCATAGGAACCATCATAACGGCCCCTACGAAGAAAAATTGTGAAATCATAGTTTTGATTGGCCTTACCCTACATAGCATGTTTAGGTCTCAAGACCAATTCCATCATCCATTAAATCGTATTTTTGGTCGAGCCAACCTTGCCTAATCTGTCTAGGTCTCAGGACTAATTCTGTCATTCATGAAACATTTACAATAGATTTCTATCAAATGAAGTGTCAGGTGTAATTAATAAACATATACAATAATTTTTTTTGTTTATATAAAGTATATAAATATATAATTTAAGTATTATATATAAATTATATAAAATTTTTAAATATTTCGTATATTATATATAAGAATTAAATAATTAGTCGAATTTGGATATTTATCAAAATGAATCAAGTCATATCTAGAATCGATTCGATTACTTAAATGGTATGTATAGGATATCCAAATTTGACTGGTTATGATATTTGAATTTTTTAATTCAATTCGATTATATCAAATCTTAAACTCAAAATTGTTTTTAGAAGATCAAATATAAGCAGTGTTGTGAACAACAAGCTTTTGATAATTCTTTTGTACGGAATTGGTCTTATGAATACCGATCACACATAGTTAGGCCTATCAATGATACCCAAAAATTCGAGACCTAATCCAATATCCAATCCAATTATCTCAGATTTGGATGATGTATTTATGTAATCATATTCGGATTTTAGAATCTACATTCGATCCTATTAAAATTTGAATCTGATTATATTATAATATTTATTGATTTTAATATATAAATTTTATATAATTATGTTCAAATTATAAAATATATTTTATATATTATATTATATATGAATTTATGTATAATAAATTCAGTATGTTATATTTATATTAATTTATTATATATAAAAGTTGAAAAGTAATTAAATTTTTAATTTCTTTTTGTATTTTAAAAGATTAAAACAGAGTTGGATTAAACCCATGTTTGAGGCAAAACCATTTGGATGGAAATTTGAATCCGAAGTCTTCAAATCCAATTGAATTGAGGATTGGATTCAGATGTTAATTTTCAATAATTGGATCGGATTCCGATTTTGCTGAATTTGATCTGAATCGCATCCGATTACAACCCTACGTGTAGAAGCCCAGTTCCTAAATGCCCAGTAATGCTTTCTTATGGAACCAGTATCATGAAAATATGAATTTGCTTATTTTAGTTGCTGATATCAAAAGATTGTCTGTTATCACGTGTGGATAGAAATTTGATTAATTTTTTTTTTGAGAAGTCAATTTTATTGTGGAACACGTTGAGAGAAGTCTCCTTGGTGAATGGTAAGATCCAAATTAATAATGGGAATGCATAAAGGAGTATGAAAAGGGTATTTCAGCAGAAAGGGAACGCACATAGGACCCAAATTAGCCGGTCATGAAAGGAATTTGCTATGATTCACGATTTTAGCCCTGATGTGAATCATGTGGTACCAAAATTGATGTGAATCATGGCTTTAATTGCGATGTTGTGAATCACGTCATTGAATCTATAGAGATACACTCAACATAGATCCACGGTCAGAACTCATTCCACCTGCACAGTGGGGTTAAGAATTCTTAGGTGGACTAAAGAGTCATTCTCCCTTAATGTATTGTTGTGGCCCCACCGGCCAAACCAAAGTACATTGCCGTAATGTGAGAGTGGGTCCCACCGCCCACAACAAGGTCATTCCACCCCCCCCCCCCTTAGATGTATTGTTGTCATAACTGTACAATGTAATAATTGTACAAGGCACATTGTACAATTTTGCAGAAGGAAACATGGAATCATCAAGGTACATTGGCTCAACTCGTCATGTGGGAGTGGGCTCGGTTCAAAGGGCTACAAAACAAAACGCCTACTGTTGATTATGTATTGCAGATGGAGTCATGATCATGTTTGTTGCTTGTATCCTATTTATTTATTTATTTATGAGAACACACTTAAGAAGTACAGCAGCTCAAATTTCCAAACTAGCTATGACCATGGGAAAGCCTTTTCTCATCTCGGTTGTTACGATTCTACTATGCTTGCGCTTATCAATTATGCCATTGCC
This sequence comes from Nelumbo nucifera, assembly GCF_055504915.1. Classification (NCBI taxonomy): domain Eukaryota; kingdom Viridiplantae; phylum Streptophyta; class Magnoliopsida; order Proteales; family Nelumbonaceae; genus Nelumbo; species Nelumbo nucifera. The sequence goes on along the minus strand of NC_142656.1, from coordinate 27,359,213 downwards.
GTGGCTCGTTACAGCTTATTCCTCAAACCTCACTGATCAATCCACTCTCCTTGCCTTCAAAGCCCGGATCTTGCTCTATGATCCTCACAACATCTTGGCTTACAATTGGACCACTAGTTCCTCCTTTTGCAACGGGATGGGCGTCTCTTGCAGCCACCGTCGACAAAGAGTCACCGCCTTAAAAGTTGCCAACATGGGCATCGGAGGCACCATTGAGCCACGACTCTGCAACCTCTCCTTCCTTGCACAACTTGACCTTAGCAACAACAGTTTCCAAGGACACTTGCCCAATGGAATTGGCCAGTTGGCTCGACTGAGACGAATCGACTTGTCATGGAATCAGTTGGATAGAATGATTCCACCCAACTTATCAAACTGCCGGAAGCTTGAAGAAATTTCACTCTCAGTCAACCAATTAACTGGTGGTGTGCCAAGAGAGATTGGAATGTTGCCTAATCTTCGTATCTTAGCTACTACAAATAATGGTCTGAATGGCACTATCCTAGTTTCCATGGGCAATTTATCTTCGCTACAAGTGTTTGCATTTCGCACCTGTTAGACAGTTTTGTATGCCCTTAGCTTCAATCAGAATGATGTACTTTATGAGTTTATTGTAAATGAATAAAGATACAAATTTGATTCATGTTCCCTTGGTATGTTTCTGTGTAATACCCTTAAACTGGACACTTACTGAGACTCGTGTTAGTTTAGAATGTTCACATCCAGTGGGTCGGTCTGGGGAGACCTATCCTGACAAGGCTGACACTGTGGTGCCACCAAGTCGGTTGGGGTGGCCTGTCTCAACTGTCAGGGTGAGACCCTAGGCACATACAGTGTAGGATTAATTGAATCTTTGAACTGGACCAGATTTCCAGTATTGCCCTGGACCTTGGAGATTGATGGGCAAAACTGGAAAGTTACACCCGACCCCTAGACTCGATTATGATACTGCACTAGGTGTCGGATTGGGCTATCTTTGATGTACCAATCAGTGAGATCCTTAGCGGGGTCAAAACCTGGGTATGTTGGGACAGTCCGAGAATTCATCTGAGTGGGTGATCATAGTGACAGGATCAGCCCCTTTGTCGGACAAAGGTAATGATCGGGGATGCACTCTCACTGATGGAAACCAAGACTGCCGGCAGCCGATTTCAACCGTTGAGATTTGTTTTGCAAAATATATTTTATATAAGATATAAAAGTATATATATTATGGTTTCTAAAATGTTTGCAAGAAGGTTTTAATTCCCGGGATCCATATGAGTGGAGAGTGCAACACTGTTCTTTGCAGCCGAGGGAGAGGTCCTCTCTTGTCGGGCAGTGTATGATCATTATGGGCTGAGAGGTTAAGTGTAAGACCATTGAGGATAACACCTGATGGGCTAATCTTGCATCTGCCCACAGTCCCTGGGTGTTACAAGGTGGCTTGGCCCAGGGACCACTTAGTGTAAGTGTTGGGCCCATAGAGCCCATTTGATGGGTTTCAGGGGGTACACTGTCTTCAGCAGTGCATTCGGCCAGGCCTTGTAACAAAGGCTGGGCTGAACCCATGTGGCTGATGTGTAGACCAATGCTTGGGTCCCACGCCATAGAAGGAAGCCCAACTGGGCAGCAGTTTGGAAGGCTTTTTGAGTACATAACCTTAAATGGGCCTCAAGCCCATTTCGAACTGGGCTGATTTGATTAGTCATTTAAAGGGGGCGAATTCTGAAGTGGGTCAGCTAAAAGGATTGGGCTTAGACCCTATCCACTCAGAGAGTCCAAGATCTAAATGAGATATAGATCTGGAAACCTCCTAATTATATTAGGAGATAGCTGATCTGATCTGCAGATAAGATAAGGTTTATCCCTTATAACTAAGGGACTTCTAATCCAAATATGATTTGGATTAGCAACTCCTAATCTGATTAGGAGCTGATCCCTTTGAGATTATAAAAGGGGAAGGGGGCGGCAGCCTTTTACATGATCATCAACAGCATTCTTCTTTTAAAGAAAGAGAGATTGAGAGATTTCCTGCATACTGCGAATTCTCTCCTGCCGCCACCTTCCTGCCATTGCCATTCCTTCAGTTCGATCTCCAGTTCTTGGGAGCAATCAAGATTTGATCTTGATCTCAATCTTTTGGGAAAAGATTGATTGGAGCTGTACTCACAAGCCGTCCAGTTGATTCTTGCGAATGGTTAAGTTCTTTTGAAGAACATTGTTGATTCTGCTCCATCCTTCATTGTGCCATCTTTAGTGGGAGTAGATTTTGGATCCTTCCTTGGGCATGAACACCTCCATTGGGAGATAGTATTTCTCCATATCAGGTATAATCCTCTTCCACTCCTTTTGGTTCAGATCTGGTTCAGTTTATGGTTCAAGATTGATCATTGAAAATATGATTTTCTAAATAGGGAATACGATTCCCAGTTGAAGGGAGAGAGAAATTTTTTGAAATTCGCCCCTTATTCCGCAATCTTTGGGCGTCCATAGGATGGATCTCTCATCCCTTCAGTGGTATCAGAGCAGTGGTTCAAATCTTGAACCATCTAGTTTCAGATCAGAACCTGCGCAAATGGGCAGAAGGTGTTATACCCGATTTGCGCAGATATGGGTTTTGGGAAATCTTGTTCCCAAAATTAATGGGCGAATAATCTGAAATTAATTTTATATAAATCTAATTATTATTTAGAATTGTTCTTTATGATTTTCTTGATTTATGGGCTGTTCGTACAAGTGGAGATCAAAATCTTGGTTTGCGCAGGGAACCTGCAAGATTTGCAGTTTCTTGATTTATTTATTACATTTGGTCTGTAAATAATTTTTTTATTTTCTAGACTCAATGTATAGGTATTCGATCTGATGTAATTATTAATAGAAATATGATTTCTATTTATTTTAATTTTGGATCGAAGATGGTGGCACAGAAAGGGAGATTTCGCAGAGAAGAAGATTTCGCAGATGGGAGAATCGCTATTTGCGATTTGGAGTTTGTGAAACTGCATTCTGTGATCTAACCTCTGTTTTGCAGGATGGATTGTGCGAACAGCCCTGATTTACTGATTGTTGTTTTTCTTTTATCAGTAATTAATTTCAGATTATTTTCTTGAGTTAAAGATTTAATTAAAGATCAAACCCTAGACCCATTCGAACCAAGATTGGTTCAAACTGTTTGGACCGAATCTAGGGTTTAATCAAGGCTGAAAGTCAGCCCTAATTTTCCCACTAATGGGCCTAAGGATTGATATTTAATTAAATGGTTAATTCGGCCCAACCTGTAAAGGCCCAGTTTTAAACAGTTAAAACTGCTAAAAGCCCACTTAACCCTTAATGCTATATGGGTTGAACCATTCGGCCCATATACCTAGATAATATTAATGGTTAATATTATGGATTTAAAATGGGCTTCAAATGGGCTTTACAGATAATTAATTGATTGGATCAATTTATCCCTGCATGTGATGTATGGATGTGTGATGTGCTACGTACATGGGCCATAAGTACTTGGCCCATGCTCAATCGACAGTGGCTCTTTCGCACACCATGGCTGAATGCACATCATTGCCATGGTGTCCCTTTTGGTCATTGGATGACCTCCCTCAGTGGTGGGCCCCACACCTCATCATGAGGTCTCGTGCGGAACCCTAGCCGATTTAGGCCCACCAAAATCTGGCTTTATGAAAGTCAGTGGGAGCCACTTTGGTTTGACCTAAAGATAGAACTAGGGCATAATTATCTGTTCCCTCTAGATAATATGAGTGCATGTGATAGGGAGATTCATATGATGAACTCTCTAAAGGCCTTCCATTATTAGCACGAGGATGGGTCCTTCAGTAATGAGGAAACGCACCAGAAAATGGGCTATCCATTTGCTGTTGGGCTTGTCTAAGTGTTTCATAAGATGATAGGGGCGTCATAAACCGATGTGGGAGGGGCTTCACCAGAAAATGGGAACTCTCTCACGGTACCTTGGTATTCACGAATATGATGGGTAAGCACTCACTGGACAAAAAGGTTTACCTGAAAACGGCTCTGAACCTTATCTGACAGAGGCCAAAGGGAAAACTCATATGATGAGTGGATATGATCCTTCACAGAAAGGTGGAGGGGTTATGCAGCTGAAACAGTTGGCTTCATGCACCTTATGTGATTTCCCACATTTCTAGAGACAACCCGTAGTCTCCATCACTGAGAAAGGAGGGAAATCTCAAAGACGAATAAATGGAAATGGATCGTAGATTAAAATCCATATCTATGAAATGAACATGAATCAAATTAGGTCATGGACTGATGTTTGCTCTTTTATCAGAAAATGGCAAACGGATCATTTGCAAAGCTACTTGATGACAACAAGTTGAAGGGCCCAAACTATGCTGACGGGTATAGGAACCTTATGCTGGTCCTTGCTTCTGAAAAACTTGACAAAGTGGCAAAGAATCCTGCCCCGGAGCGACCGGGAGATAGGGCTTCTGAGGCCCGAATGAGAGACTATCAAGAATGGGAGGAGAAAAACTCCCTTGCCCGGTGTTACATCATTGCCTCTTTGGACAATCCGATCCAAGGGTCAACAAGTTCACGACCATTGTCTTCGGATGATGGGATACATCAATGAACTGGAGGCTCTTGGATCCGGGCTGCACCTTGCAACCCAGATAGATGCTATCCTTAACTCTTTGCCTCCTTCCTTTAATCTGTTCATCATGAACTATAACATGAACAAGCTGAATGTCAGCTTACAAGAGCTCAGCAATATGTTGCAAAGAGCTGAAGAACTGATTAAAAAGGATGAGCCTGTAGCCATGCTTGTTGAAGTTGGCAAGACAAGCAAGAGAAAGAGGAAGGCAAAGAAGCCTCAGAAGAAAGCCACTAAAAGCAAGAAGCAGAAGAAAGACAAAGCATCGGATGCTTGTCACTTCTACAAGAAGACCGGCCACTGGAAAAGGAATTGTCCTGCCTACCTGGAATCTAAGAAAGGTAACTTCGAAACTTGTGTTATAGAAACCAATTTGTTGGTAGCTTCTGCTTCCTGGTGTATTGACTCCAGGGCTTCAACTCATGCGTGTAACTCACTGCAGGGGTTCAAGGTAAGCAGAAGGCTGAGTGAAGGAGAAGTCACACTCTATTTGGGGACTACTGCAACTGTTGCAGCCGCGGCTATAGGAACCGTGGAATTATATTTTAGAGAAGAAATAATTGTACTAAAAGATTGTCTTTATGTACAAAATTTAAGAAGAAATTTGATTTCTGTCTCAAAACTGTGTGCAGATGGTTATTCTGTCTTCTTTAGTAATGCGATTACTATTAAAAGAAATAGCAGATTCATCGCATACGGGGAACTGTAGAACGGTCTCTATGTTCTACATCCTTCTCTAGAAACTAACATAACCGAAACTACGTCGGCTGAAATCCCAAGAAGAGAGCCCGTGATACAGTTAATCCCACGTGTCTGTGGCATTACCGACTTGGCCACATCGGTGTTGACCGAATCACAAGGTTGGTAAAGGATGGTCCTTTGGATTTTCTAGCTGTAGAAGATCTTCCCACCTGTGAGCCTTGCCTACGAGGCAAGATGACGAAACGGCCATTTAACGGTAAGCCTGAAAGATGTACAGGCACACTTGACCTAATACATACTGATGTATGTGGTCCCCTGAGTGTTAGGACACGAAATCAACACGTGTATTTCATCACCTTCACAGATGATTTTTCACGATATGGTTACGTGTACCTAATGAGACACAAGTCTGAATCCTTTGAAAAGTTAAAAGAGTTTAGACAAGAGGTCGAGAAATAGTTAGGGAGAGAAATTAAAGCCCTTCGATCAGATCGATGTGGCGAATATCTCTCTGACGAATTCAGGGACTACTTAAAGGACAATGGGATAGTATTACAATTAGCTCCTCCTGCTACACCACAACTTAACGGTGTTTCAGAGAGGAGGAATAGGACCTTATTAGATATGGTCCGGTCGCTTCTCATACACTCAGAGTTACCTACATCATTTTGGGGTTATGCATTAGAGATTGCGATTTACGTGCTGAATCGGGTTCCAACCAAATCGGTTCCGAATACTCCATATGAACTTTGGACCGGAAAGAAACCAAGTGTTAGACACTTGAAGATTTGGGGTTGTCCAACACACGTTAAAAGAACGAGTGCAGACAAGTTGGAATCTAAGACCAGTCGTTGCCTATTTGTAGGCTACCCTAAAGGCTCTGTAGGTTACCTTTTCTATGACCCAAGTGAGCAGAAAGTGTTCTGCAGTCGAAATGCGCAATTCTTGGAAACTGACTATATCCTGGACACCCATCGTCAGGAAGTTGTTCTTGATGAGGAGAACTCAGGAGCAGTGGGAGATGTTCCACAAGTTCCAGGTAGTGACCAACTTAGAAGATCCACTCGGGCATCCAGGCCACCAGTCCGTTATGGTTATGATTAGGATAGTTACTTGGTGGAAACCTTGACTAGTGAGGAGGATCCCGTGACTTATGCGGAAGCTATGTTGGACATAGATTCCCAAAAGTGGGTGGAGGCCATGAGAGCAGAGATGGACTCAATGGAGGCCAATGGAGTCTGGACTCTAGTAGATCCACCCTCCGGGGTAAAAGCAATCGGTTGCAAATGGATTTACAAGAGGAAGATGGGCCCCGATGGTAGGATTGAGACCTTCAAGGCTCGTCTTGTGGCGAAAGGGTACACTCAGAAAGAAGGCATCGATTATGAGGAAACCTTTTCGCCTGTGGCCATGCTTAAATCCATTAGGATCCTACTAGTTGTAGCAGCATACCATGATTATGAGATTTGGCAGATGGATGTCAAAACTGCATTCCTGAATGAAGATCTTATTGAAGATATCTATATGCAGCAGCCGCAAGGCTTCATTGCTGCAGGTCAGGAAAACATGGTATGTAAACTTAATAGATCCATTTATGGACTTAAGCAAGCTTCTAGAAGTTGGAACATCCGTTTTGACTCTGCTGTCAAATCGTTTGACTTTGAGCAGAATCCGGATGAACCCTGTGTCTATAGGAAGTTCAGTGGAGATAAGGTTACCTTCTTGGTTCTATATGTAGATGACATGCTACTCATTGGGAATGATGTAGGAATGTTAACTACGGTGAAAGTATGGCTTTCGCAGCAATTCTCCATGAAAGATCTTGGAGAAGCCTCCTATATACTGGGTCTTCGACTCTATAGAGATAGATCGAAGCGGATAATTGGATTATCCCAATCTGCTTATATTGACAAAATAGTCAAAAGATACAGCATGGAAAACTCCAAGAAAGGAAATGTTCCTTTTAGGCACGGAGTCACTCTCTCCAAGAAGATGTCTCCCAAGACATCTGAGGAGATTGATGGCATGAAAGATGTTCCTTATGCCTCTGCCGTAGGGAGCATCATGTATGCCATGCTGTGCACTCGTCCTGACATTGCTCAGGCAATGAGTGTAGTAAGCAGATTTCAGGCCAACCCAGGGCAGGAGCATTGGACTACTGTGAAAAACATACTTAAGTACCTTCGAAGGACAAAAGAGTTTTGTCTGGTGTTCGACGGTAGCTCACTACAGATCCAGGGGTTTACAGATGCCGATTTCCAGTCAGACCCAGATGATAGAAAGTCTACATCTGGATATGTTTTCACGATAGGATCGTGTGCTGTTTGCTGGAAAAGCAGCAAACAGGGCTCCACTGCAGACTCCACGACCGAGGCCGAGTACATTGCTGCAAGTGAGGCTGCCAAAGAAGCTGTGTGGATGAAGAAGTTCGTTCACGAGTTGGGAGTTGTTCCGTCCAGCACATCACCCATCCCATTGTTGTGTAACAACAATGGAGCCATTGCTCAGGCTAAGGAGCCACGAGCCCACTCGAAGTCGAAGCACATCGAGAGGAAGTACCACATACTGCGGGAGATTGTTGGTAGAGGGGACGTCCTGATTCAGAAGGTAGCGTTAGCGGAAAATGTAGCAGACCCATTGACAAAGACACTATCACAGAAAGTGTTTGAGAAACACGTGGAAAGCATGGGACTCCAGCTAGTACCTGATTGGACCTAAGTGCAAGTGGGAGCTGTTAGACAGTTTTGTATGCCCTTAGCTTCAATCAGAATGATGTACTTTATGAGTTTAATGTAAATGAATAAAGATACATATTTGATTCATGTTCCCTTGGTATGTTTCTGTGTAATACCCTTAAACTAGACACTTAATGAGACTCGTGTTAGTTTAGAATGTTCACAGCCAGTGGGTCGGTCAGGGGAGACCTATCCTGACAAGGCTGACATTGTGGTGCTGGCCTAGGCACATACAGTGTAGGATTAATTGAATCTTTGAACTGGACCAGATTTCCAGTATTGCCCTGGACCTTGGAGATTGATGGGCAAAACTGGAAAGTTACACCCGACCCCTAGACTCGATTATGATACTGCACTAGGTGTCGGATTGGGCTATCTTTGATGTACCAATCAGTGAGATCCTTAGCGGGGTCAAAACCTGGGTATGTTGGGACAGTCCGAGAATTCATCTGAGTGGGTGATCATAGTGACAGGATCAGCCCTTTTGTCGGACAAAGGTAATGATCGGGGATGCACTCTCACTGATGGAAACCAAGACTGCCGGCAGCCGATTTCAACCGTTGAGATTTGTTTTGCAAAATATATTTTATATAAGATATAAAAGTATATATATTATGGTTTCTAAAATGTTTGCAAGAAGGTTTTAATTCCCGGGATCCATATGAGTGGAGAGTGCAACACTGTTCTTTGCAGCCGAGGGAGAGGTCCTCTCTTGTCGGGCAGTGTATGATCATTATGGGCTGAGAGGTTAAGTGTAAAACCATTGAGGATAACACCTGACGGGCTAATCTTGCATCTGCCCACAGTCCCTGGGTGTTACAAGGTGGCTTGGCCCAGGGACCACTTAGTGTAAGTGTTGGGCCCATAGAGCCCATTTGATGGGTTTCAGGGGGTACACTGTCTTCAGCAGTGCATTCGGCCAGGCCTTGTAACAAAGGCTGGGCTGAACCCATGTGGCTGAACAATAACAGCCAACTTGAAAAATTGAACCTAAACAATAACAGCCTCAGTGGGCCTAAACAATACCTGCTTCAATCTCAAATGCTTCCCAATTAAATCTCAAATGCTTCCCAATTAAATTTCTGGCCCTCTCTAGAAACTCATTTAGTGGAACGGTGCCCACATCGTTGGGGAATCTGCAACAACTCCAAGTTCTCACCTTAGCGCATAACCAACTAACTAGTCAACCAGATACTCCAGAACTGGTGTTTCTCAGTTCACTAACAAATTGTAGGTTCTTGCAAGTTTTGAACGTAGATGCTAATCGGTTGAATGGCATCCTTCCCGAATCTATCGGGAATTTATCAGCTTCCCTCATAGCACTTGCAATGGAAGGGTGCCAAATTAGGGGAAGTACTCCCAAAGGGATTGGTAACTTGAGCAGTTTAATCGGTTTGGGTTTAGATTACAATGACATCAATGGGACCATTCCATCAACGATACAAGGGTTAAAGAAGCTTCAAGGTTTATTCCTCGAACGAAATAACCTACATGGATCCATACCAAATGCGATATGTTCCTTGACACGATTGGTAAAATTGAAACTTTTTGGAAATAAACTCTCTGGACAAATACCCAACTGCATAGGGAATTCCAATCTGCCCCATTTATTCTGTTGCAAAGGGAAAGACAAAATTTCGTCATGAGCTTAAATTTGTCCTTCCCATAATTGCTTCCTCTGCAATCATTTTTGCTCTCTTGTTTCTGCTACTAAAACGTAGAATGGAAAAGAAGAATATTCCCGCAAGTGTCGATTCATTGCATGCGATAGAGCATAGAATGATTTCCTACTATGAGCTACTGCAAGCAACAAACAACTTCCATCATGAAAACTTACTTGGAACAGGAAGTTTCAGTTCAGTATACAAAGCTACATTGTCTGATGGAATCATTGTTGCTGTGAAAGTTTTGGATCTGCAACTTGAAGGGGCAATTAAGAGTTTTGATGCAGAATGTCAGGTGTTGCGTAATGTTAGACATAGAAATCTAGTCAAAGTAATCAGCAGTTGTTCCAATCTTGATTTTAGAGCTTTAGTCATGGAATATATGCCACAGGGGAGCCTTGAAAAATGGCTTTACAGCCAGAACTATTTCTTGAATCTCCTCCAAAGAATAAATATCATGATTGATGTTGCCTTAGCGCTGGAGTATCTACATCACAACCAATCGGGGCCTGTGGTGCACTGTGATGTGAAGCCTAATAACGTCCTCCTTGATGAAGACATGGTAGCTCATGTGGGTGACTTTGGCATTGCAAAGATATTAAGTGCAAATGATAAACCTGTAGCACAAACCAAGGCCTTGGGAAGCATAGGGTACATTGCACCAGGTAAGGGTTCTACTTCCATATATATAATATATATCATTAATACATTTTTATTAGTATAAATGCATAGCCTATATATACATACATGTTTGGTTCCCTGTAAATCATCATCATCATTGCTTATTAAATTTTTCATTTGCCTAACAATCAAAGGTCGAGGACTTCAATCTTTAATCCAAGGGTCCAGTTACCGGGTCGAGCGGTTGGCTCGTTTTGATAAAAAAAAAATTAAAAAAGAATGAAAAGCAATCAAAACCGTTCGAATGGTTCAAATGGTTCAAACGATTAACTGCCTGGGTCAACAGTTTGTTGACCAAAATCAGTAATTTTTGGAGAAAATCCTGTTTTGGGGAAAACCAGAACCAGTCACCTGATCGGTTCCCAGTTTTTCTGGTCCGGTCCGGTTATGAAAACCATGATCCTAGGTCTATGCTATAACAAGCCAAAGAACTCGTCAATTGAGCCCCAATCAGTTTTATCACTTTATCTAGTACTAGTGAATGACCCCTTACTAAGTATGGGGAATCAGTAATGTTAAATTTACATTATGAAATCAATGTTGTTAAATTTATGGGTTTGACTATGGCATGGAAAAGATACAATATTTGAAAAACTTTTAACCAGTAAACTGGAATCATAAACGTAGTAGCCAATCAGGTGTTTTTTATCAAAATTCATGGGCGGATATTGATTGGTTAAAACTCTTTCCATACCATATCTTTTTCGCATCATAGATTTTCCCTAAATTTATATTTATTAATATTTTAAATAATTATTAAAATTTCAAGAAATATTTATTTCAAAAAATAGTTTTTCAATAATTATTAGAATATGGATAGCTTTCTTTTGCTATGATACAAATAAGGTTAATGATTAACTAAGATTGATAGAATGTAGACATAAGTGGTTGTGGATAACCACTTTTGCATTTTTTGCATTTTTTCATGAACGAATTTAAAATGATAATAGTGGGTTGTGGGTCAGAAAATGCCATGTGTCTAACTATCTAGAAAAATGAAAAGGTCATGTGTCTGAATGGTGGGGGGTTGTAACCTGGTAGTGGGTTGTAGGCTTTAACATGAATTTTTTAGAAATTGCCACGTGTCTAGTTTTCTAGAAAATGAAAAGGCCACTTGTCTGAATGGTGGTGGTGGATTATGGTCTTTAACAACAACTTCTCAAAAATTGTCATCCCTCTAAATTTGAAAACGCCATGTATGTGAATGGTGAGGGTTATATCCTGAAAGCCTTCATTTAATATATATATATTAGATGTTTGTGGGAAGAAGAACAATAGGAAGAAGGATGTGATCCCACTTTATATATGAAAGATAATGATGGAATAAGAAAGGTTCGTTGGAGAGTACATAGGTACCCATGATCCAACTAGATCTGTTGCTCGCTATGCCATGTATAATAGGCTATATAACCATTCTCAGATAAATATGCCAGTATTCTATACTCATGGGGCACAACATAGCCAGCAATAGATCTTAGAGTGTAGTTAGAGTTGGTCACTTAACATCCCTCTGAAATTAAGGCATGATATTATGGTGGCCACCAGATCTAAGGCTCATTTTGGAAGCAGTACAAATACAAATATGTAGAGTGTAAAACCTTACATTTTGTATTATTTTTTATGCATTTGTACTGTACATATTTGTATTTGTACTCCTTCAAACTGAGCCTAAAATGCATATGCCTAAAGCGCAATTGGTTTAGTTTATTATTTTGGGTGCATCCTACAACATGAAAATTTTTGTTTTCATTTGTTTTTGAAATTGACACATCAGCAAAAATCAAAAACATGTTCTTCAACTTTGTTTTTGTTTTTAAAGGGGAAAATAAATAGATTTTGTTTTAAAAATCAATATATGTTTTTGGGACACAAATTTTCTAGTATAGAAATTATATGATTTATAAAATATTATGTATAAAAACATGTTTTTGAAACCAGATTCGAAAACATGTTTTTTGGTTTCAGTATCAAAAACAAAAAACACATACACAACCAAAAACATGTTACATGTGTTTATGTTTAAGGAAACAACCTATTTTCAAATAAAATGATTTGATTTATTTTTGAAACCAGCAACAAGAAAAACAATCCACATTGTAGAATGCCCTTTAGTTAATGTCTTGACAAAAATCTAACAGGTCTTCCATTTGATGCAATAATTTGAGGATCTTGAATCTTAAGTTCTAGGCCCAAATAATGTTGATTTATTACGATAAAAAGGAAGTCACCTTGATGCCTTTCCGGCATCATATATTTTTCCTTATAAATATAAGGATTTTTTTTTATCAATAGCATAAGGTGTTCCTATCCAACAGTACATAAGCTTAGCAAGGTAAGCTTAAGCAAGTTTCCTAGGTTGCCTAAGGATTGAGCCAAGCATTTCGCTTAAGACAAAGTTTGCAAACCCGAGGCAAACTAGGAAATAGGAATTGCTTTGTCCAAATCAGATAGACAATCCACAAGCCCAAAAGCAGCTAATAACATATATATTGTACAATCTTAACATAGAGATTGAACTATACCCCAAATTATTATCTTTTTGCAACCCTTTTTATTATAACTATGTCATGTACTCCTATCTAATATGAAACTTGAATATTTCATCACATTTGCATTCATTTGTATAACAAAATTTTGCACCATTAGTCCGGTAAAAGCATATTTGTTTGTTTTATTATTCTGTTAGAAGCATTTAAAACATCTGAGAGGGGTGATATTAGTCCATTTTAAAAAGAGGAGGTCTTAGTATTTAGCAAAAGCTGTCAGGGAGGTTTAAGAATTTTACCCTATTAAAAAATCAAATTTGAGTGAAAAGATGTATTGAATCAACATCAACTTTTCTAGTTATTTCTTTCTTATTTTAAAACCGATATTAATATATATCTATGGTAAGGTCATTCGATTTTAGTCAGCTTACAAATGGCCAATGTGAAATTAATCCAACTTTGTTAGGTTGGGAAGTTATTGAACCAAAGCTGACAAGAAATACTAGAAAACCGACCAACTCGAGTCAAGTTGATTAGGTTAGTCGGTTTTATTATTTTGGTGAAAATATTAGCTGAAATTAATTATTATTATTTTTGTATTATAAAAAAATTATTAAAATCAATATACAAAATATAAATAATTATTAATTATTTAAAAAATTAAAAATATAAAACAATTGTACTCTTATGTGTTTTTTTTTTAGCTTTTGCTTAACAAATGTCATTCATTGCACAGATCCCCGTAGTAGGTATGCAATTTAGGCCATGTTTGGTTCAATTCTCATACGCTTTTTTCCTAAAAAAGAATTCTTTTCAGACTGACAAGTGTCCTATGCTGCTCATTTTCATTCTTCAAAAAAAAATTGTGCCAGTACTTTTGTAAAAGAGCTTTCATAAAAGTCCTTTCATGTACTTTATAAAAGTACTTTCATAAAAGTGCTTTCGTAAAAGTACTTTCATAAAAGTTTTTTTATAAAAGTACTTACGTAAAAGTGATTTTACAAAACTGCTTTCTTAAAAGTGCTTCCATAAAACTACTTTTGTAAGTTCTTTTACAAAAGTATTTTTGTAAAAAATGCTTTCATAAAAGTACTTACATAAAAGTGCTTTTATAAAAGTACTTTCATAAAAGTGCTTTTGTAAAAGTACTTTCACAAAAGTGCTTTTATAAAAGTACTTTTGTAAAAGTGCTTTAGTAATGTACTTTTATAAAAATGCTTTTGTATTCATAAAAGTACTTCCATAAAAATGCTTTTATAAAAGTACTTTCATAGAAGTACTTCCATAAAAGTGCTTTCATAAATGCACTTCCATAAAAGTGCTTTTATAAAAGTGCTTTCATAAAGTGCCTTCGTAAAAGTACTTCCATAAAAATGATTTCATGTAAATGTACTTTTATAAAAGTGTTTTCATGTAAAAGTACTTTTATAAAACTGCTTTCATGTAAAAGTACTTTTATAAAAGTGCTTTCATGTAAAAGTACTTTTATAAAAGTGCTTTCGTAAAGGTATTTTTGTAAAAAGCTTTTGTAAAAGTGCTTTCACAAAAGTAAACAGCTATGGCAAGTTGGCAACAGTTGTATAGGTATTGTTTCCTCAAAGAATGAAATAAACAAAATGGGGTATGATTATTTTTCATGCTGCAAGCTAGTCAAATTTTGTGCTATAGGACTAAAATAAGGCCCAGGGCAGTGAGCCAAACATGACCTTAATGGCTCCTAACTGATTAATCATTCTGCCTTTTTCACAATTGTAGGGGCTTTTAACTAAAAACTATTTAATGTAATAATTGAAAAGCCATATATATGCCATAATTTCTAAGTTTTTGTTTTTATTCTTGTTTCTTGTTATTAATGCTTTTCCTGGTTATGTATGGTGCAACTAGAATATGGGTCTGAAGGAAGAGTTTCGACAAGTTGTGATGTTTATAGCTACGGGATCTTGTTGATGGAGATGTTTACAAGAAAGAAGCCTACAAATGAAATGTTTGCTGGAGAATTATGCCTAAGAAAATGGGTACCTATGTCGCTCCCAACTGAAATAATGGAAGTCGTGGACAAAAATCTTATTGATAGAGAAGAAAGTGATTCACCTATGAAACAACAAACTTTTGTTTCCATCATAGAATTAGGACTTGATTGTTCGAGAGAATTGCCTGAAGAGAGGATTACCATGAAAGAAGTTGCCGCAAGACTTGATAAGATAAAGAAGAAGCTTTTGTTGACATAAAACATTGATAAATTAATATTACGTTTCACTTTGGGCATCACGATGGAAATAAACTGCTGCTCACACGGTAGCATCTCATGGTTATTTGGGGTGAGGAATGTATATCAATCTCTCCTTGTTTTGTTGGTGTCTTATGTTATCATGTTAGTTGTTTGTACCGCACGTTTATATATAGATTAGCTATTTTGGTGTAAACCCAATTACAATTAACATATTTATAATACTATGGAGAAGATTTGTTTTTGAAGGGCTTACATCCACTGCAACCTTGGTAACAACACTCCCCTCAATGAAACACAAGCACACTAGTGATGAAATAAATTCAAATCATATGGGCCGAATCATGTAAAGGAAACTAGGGGCAGAGTCAACAAGACAAATCCTTTCTCCGCACCACATACAAGAAAGTCCCTTCCACAACCCAATCACTGTTGATAATGGTCATATCTAATTAACATTTTTCCAATGGCTATTTAATATCAAAATAATATTCCAAAGTTGGTGGCACTTCCTTAAATTGACCTAAGGCTACAAAATGGAGGTCCACTAAAAATGGATCATGAATGTGCACTCATTGATATAAAATCTCATAAGATAGTTCAGAAAAGAATGGCCAATCCTATGATATTTGAGCTTGACTCAAAGAGTGTCTACAGTAACAACATTCAATCCATGTAGCATCCTAGTAATTCGTATTAAAAAAACCTCTTAGCTAGAAATTCATACTTCATCTCATAGAATTGCTATTGTATTCATCGAGTTTTTCCCATGTTCAGATCTAGAAATTCATACTTCATCTCATAGAACTGCTATGCTTTAATCCTTGTGAGAACTACTGATGGCTCTACCGCGGGGAGAGGGGCATTCACATACAGTAGCAGTGTATTTATCTAGGGCACTGGGGATGCTGAGTTTAGCTTGAACTTGTCTGCTTGTCACAGGGGAGTTCTCCAAGTTCCTCATAGGTGTTTTTGTCCCCCAGTAATCGGTATTCATTTTGGGTGTTGATGCTACTCAAAAGTGCCTTTGAGTTCATAAAAAATAGAAATTAGAAAGTGAGAATTTTAATTTCTAAAAGGTGAGATCTTAGCTTTCTAGAAGAAAAGGATTTAGCCTTCTAGAATGTGAGAACTTAGCTTCTTATAGCATTTTCCACAGACGGCGCCAATTGATGGTGCACAATCTGGCTACTCCTACTTGGATGGTGATCCGATGGCGAGTTGGATTAATCTACAAAATAGTAGATCAGAGAACCCGGGGTAGCTAACTCGACAAGGTTGCTCCAATACTTAAGTTAGTAATTATGCTATGAATGCAAACTGAATACTGGAGAGCTTGAGTGCTAGTGAGTAGAGTAATCAAGCGTACCTCTCTTTTTTCTCTTCCTTGGGTCTTTGTGGTTGGTGCCTTTATATAGGCATTGTTCAATGTGGGCTTCATGCACTGCATTCGAGATTTCTAGGAGGTCGTGCCCAACCAGTCTGAAATCCTTGGAGGTAAACATCATGCATATTGACCACCCTCTAGAATATTCGGTACGTGGGCTAACTTTCACGAATCATGGGAGTGTCGGGATATGCATGCTGAATTTTTCGACGAACACGTCTTGTAGGTCGCCACCTAGACCTCAGTTAGGCCAGCATGCCCTCGAGGAAGGTCGCTCCTTGCGTCAAGGTCACTTCGGCCAGTGACAAGGTGCTATTGGTCAGCCTTGGATGAAGTGCTTCTAACCGATCTAAGTTGTTATCAAGGTTGCCAAGTTGGCTATAAAGGCAGGTCGCTAGGTCTGGGCGAAGAGAAACCACGATCTGGGACTCTAAGTCATTGTTTAGGTGGTGTCTATGTGTCAAATAGTTGTTCCAAGATGCCATGTGTCATGATGTCATTGGAGGGCCCAATCCACCCTCATCAATTTCTATTCAAACCCATAAGGAAGCTGATACGGCAATTGTAGATTTGATTGTCTCTAATCAAATGGAGGAAATATTAGAAACATAGTAGCCAAAAAGCCTATCCTTGGAAATAAACAATGGTACTCAAAAAGAAACATTGGTGGTGCAAGACAATGTCTCAATTGCTCCGATTGAATGCACAAATCATACCACTACTAGTGTTGAAATAGGTATTTCATTTTTTTTTTGAGATTGAGAATGCCACTATTATGGGGGAGGATGGTGAAACTACTAAGGCCGATCTAGTTTATTGTCAAAGTCCAAAAGGTATTCGATGAAATGCCAATAGAGAATTAAAAAAGAAACAAGAAGATCAAAACATGAAAAAAAATGTTGCTCTTAGAGAAGGAAGTACTAGAAAAACTGAGGTCTCAATTGTTCTCAATGAGGATAATCTTGTTCGAAATCAAGAAACAGAAAGAAAAAAGGTATC
This sequence comes from Nelumbo nucifera, assembly GCF_055504915.1. NCBI lineage: Eukaryota > Viridiplantae > Streptophyta > Magnoliopsida > Proteales > Nelumbonaceae > Nelumbo > Nelumbo nucifera. Next base: position 27,341,717 of record NC_142656.1, on the reverse strand, counting down.
AAAGTTGATAGATGGCCAAAATCTGAAACCTGTACAACCCATTGTGACAGTTTTTTGTTGGGATGATTTAATGATTGGTGTTGGAAAAAAGGTGCAAGAGAAATTTAGCAGTTCTCGACATTACAAAGTACATAGAACTTGAAGTGATACACACAACTAAGGAAAAATTTATTGATATCGAGTATTGTACCGAACAAATTGGATATGGAAATAGATACAGGTGTACTTTGGAAATGCATGGACATAGACAAAAAGAATGGAAACACTTGGATACACTAGTAAAACACATACAAATTTTATAAATACATTAATAACATTAAATTTAAGGTCAAATAGACCTAAATAATGTATAAATATATAAGAAATATATATTTAATGGTGTAAACAAAAAATATATTATAACTAATATTACGAAATGGGAATTTTGACCACTATAAAGCACAATTGGTGGCTCAAGGGTTTACAAAACAAGTTGAAATTAACTTTGTTGAAATATTTAGTCTAGTCATTAAACCTACACTATTTGGTTAGTACTCTCTCTTGCAGTTCACTATGGTTAGGCGCTTAGGCAACTCAATGTAAGCAATGATTTCTTACATAGTTACCTCAATGAAGAAGTTTTTATGAAATAACCCATGGGTCTTGTTGACCTGACAATACCACACTGTGTATGTTGGCTTAAGCATACACTTTATGGACTAAAGCAATCCTCAGGGGATTGGTTTACCTAGTTAGGGGATCATTTGGTTCTCTTGGATTTATTAAAACCTTAAGTGGATAGTTCTCTCTTTATTCGCTGCTGTGGTACTAATATCATTCTTCCTGTATATGTAGATAATATACTTGTCACTGGATCATCTACTTTGGCCATTACTGTTCTCATTTCCTAGATCTTTACCACTTTTTCTCTTCGAGATCTTGGAGTTATGCCCATTACTTCTTAGGAATAGAGCTCCATTGTACTACAGTTGGTGTGTATCTTTCACAACATAAATGTATTCATGATATCCTCTTTAAGACTAAGATAAACCTATTCATACATCCATGGCTACTTCTACCCGTATTGATGTTAGCCAAGGTTCACCTCTCTTGGATGTCATTAAATATCGTAGTGTGGTAAGGGCATTGCAGTACAATACTTTCACTCGACCAGACATTAATTTCTTTGTTAATAAAGTTTTCAAATTTATGAAGGAATCTATTGATGTTCATTCGAGTTCTGTTAAGTGGATCCTTCGGTTATCTAAAGTCAACCATTGATCATGGGCTTCTCTTCTGATCCACTCATGAATTGGATCTAGAGGCTTTTTTCTAATATTGATGGGATATTTGCCTAGTTGATTGGCACTCCCAAGGAAGCTATTGTCTTTATTTGGGATGTAATCTAATTTTATTGAGCTATTACAAGCGATCTATGGTTTCTCGCTCTAACACAGAATCTGAGTATTGTAGCCTTGCCTCCATTGCATCTGAACTTATCTAGTTCCAATGTTGCTACGAGAGCTTGGTTTAAAGCTTCCTCAACCTCCAATAATTTAGTGTGACAATTTGGTGGCCAAGATTCTATCATCCAATCCGGTGCACCATGCTCGAATTAAATACATCGAGTTGGATCTTCGTTATATACGAGAGAAGGTTGCAGGTAGGTGTCTCGTTGTTAATCATGTATCCAGTCACGAGCAGAATGTTGATGTCCTTAAAAAACCTCTTCCCACAACAAGATTTCAAGAGCTCAAAGCCAAGCTTACAGTCTCCAAGAGACTGCTAATCTTGAGGGGGGATGCATGTTAGAATATCCCAGTTACTCGCGTAATTGACTCATTCCATTTGGCAATATATGTACAAGCTTACCATTATCTTAGCTAATTAACTTAATCCCTTAGCTAACATTATCTTGTCATTGTAACTAGTTTTCTTTTTGAACTCTAACACTATACATAGCAATACCTCTGTAACCATCATCTATTTAAATACACGAGAAACTAGTCACGACTTAATTGAGTCATTCTCCTATTTCATTGATATTTTGTTTGTTTATAGAATGATCTCATCAAAAATTGGGAAAATCGGGGTTTCATACTAGTAGTTGAGTTAATAAAGCTCATTTTGGAAGGAGTATAAATACAAATATGTAGAGTGCAAAACCTTGTATTTTGTACTATACATATTTGTATTTCTACTCTTTTCAAACTGAGCCTAAGAGTTGATCTACTAACAAATAAGAGGGAGATTCTCTTCCAGCCTGATAGTTTATGTGTCACATATTCCATTAACCTTTCTTTAGTGACTTTACCATTAATGATAGGAGCAACCAAGTGGGACTCTGTATTGAACTCTAGAGGAATTTTAAAAATTTTTTACATAACTTTCCTCAATTTTCTTGGGATGTTTTTAGAGAAACTAACAAACAATTTGCAAAAATCAAGATTTTGTCTTGATGCTTTTAGGAACTTGGTGAAAATTTCTCTTATTTTTCGACAAACTATAATTGATGTTTCTGCAATACTTAAACATTAGTCTCCAAATTACAAATTTGGGATCATAGCCCATTCTTAGCAATTCTATACCCAATAGAACTTTTTTTTTTCTATCCATTGCTTCTTTTTCCAAGGGGAGAGATCTCCTTGTCTAATACCCTTAGTAAGAGTAAACTCTCTAGGAGTTTAATAAGAAGTTAATAAAAAACTAATATAATGCACTCAATGATCCATTTTTTTGGAACCCATATTTAATTAATGTTTTCACAATGAAATCCCATTCAATCCTGTCACAGGCCTTCTCCATATCAACCTTACAACCCACAACTTCGGGCTTCCCTTTCTTTCTCCTCATGAAATGCACCATTTCCTGAGCAATGAGGATATCACTCATTTTCTCTTGAGCTACCCCTAAATTTTGTCCTTTATGGTTTATTATGGAGATTTTACTTAACTATCTTAAGCTAGATTTTAGGAATAAATGTTTTTATGTTCTAAGGGGTTTAGTGGAGGGTTTTAATTGATTCACCGGTGGATTAGAGAGGTAGATCTGAAGATGGATATCTTGACCAATAAGAAGGGTTAGAAATAGAATTTAGGTGGTTTGGTGGGTTAAATGAAAGCTTTTTCGTATAAGTAAATATATTTAGTGTTTATGAATTGATTGGGAATGTTAGATCTAGCAAGGGAAGTGTCAATGTTTTGGTGTTGAAAGTTTGCTTAACAAGAAATGTTTAAATGGAATCTAAGATGATAGGATAAGTGGATCTTGGAATTTGGGGTTGGAATTTGTTATTTGGTGTGAATGGATATTTTAATGTTTCAAGTTAGATGGAGATATCTAATTGGACAATAGGGGTACATGTGAGATTTGATCGAAACCATCAAATTGGGATCTTGAAAGATCAAATGTGGATTTTATAGATATTTGGGTGTGAATTGGTATCAAAGATTGATTTTAATGTTTTAGTAATAACTAGTGGGAACCCGTGCGGCGGACTTTTTTAAAAGAATTTGAGGCAAAAGGAGCTAGGGTGTAGTTTGCATGGGCTAAACCTAAGCCTGACCTAGTTTAACTAAGCTTTTGCACAAATTGGCTTGAGTTTTTGAACTTCAAGTTGGGCTTAGGCCAAAAAACTCAAGCCTAACTTAAATTCAAGCTGAGATTGGGTTGAGGCCTCGGGTAGCCCGAGCCCAAACCAATCAATTTGATCCCATCCAACATTTTATGATATACATATTTACATATTATCAATATATTCTACATAGAGATTGGGCTACAAAGCTTAACATGTACAAACCCAAGCCCAACTTAAGATGTTGGGTTAAGCTCAGATTAGGGTTAGATCGAGCTTAACCCAACATCTTGGATTGGGCTTGGACTTGGGCAAGTTTAGCTTTGAATGGAGTCAAGCTCGAAGTACCTAAGGCCACAATTCATCCTAAGTTTAGGTTAGGCTTGAGTTTTCTGGCCTAAGCATAGCTTCAAGTTCAAAAAGTCAAGCCCAACTTGTGCAAAAGCTTTGGTTGAGTTAGGTCATGCTCAGGCTAGGCCCACCCAAGTTGCACCCCTAACTCCTTTAGCCTCGGTTCTTTTAATAAAGTATGTGCATTGCATGGATCCCCGCTATAATTAATAAAACTAATACTATTAATTATTAAAAACAATGACAATTTTTGGTACTTTTCATTAATCATGAAAGTAATTAATTAATTTTGGTACATAATTAATAACACTAATTTTAATTTACATTTATTAACAGTAATATTAATTACTAATAATAGTAATATTTTTTGATATCTTTTAATTTATTCACAAGAGTAGTTAATAAATATTTTTTTAGATTTTATAATTGATATATAAATAAAATTATTAAAAATTTTATAATTATAATTAATCATTCTTAATTATAAATTAATAATTTTTAAAATTCTTAATTTATAAAAATTATTACTATTATTAATAGTAATGTTAGCAATATTATTAATTAATAAAATTAATATTATAAACTATTCAAAACAATAATAAAATAATTAAAATATAGATTCATTTTTAAATTTGAATATTAAAAAATAATTAATTATACTTTGTGGTTAATTAATTTGCTGGTAATATATCACTAATTAATTAATTAATCATAAATTATTAATATATTGTAAATATTAAAAACGTAAGAAATTAATTAATTTAGTTATTCATGAAAATAGTTATTAATTTTAAAATTTTAATATTAATAAAATAATTAATTATTATTGGTAGCAATTAAATTGTTGGTAATATATCACTAATTAATTAATCATAAATTATTAATATATCCCTGATATTAATTACTATAAACAGTAATATATTTTGGTAATTTTTAATTAACCTTGAATATAAATAATAGATTTTAATTGAAATTTGGTAATTTTAATTAATGCCAAAACTAATTAATTAATTTTGGTAAGATATTAGTAGATTGCCGAAAATATTAGTAATTAATCCCAGAAATATTAATAAATTGAAACTTATTAATTATGAAAAACAATAATATTGTTTGGGAAGTAATCACAAAAAGAATTAGTTAATTTTGGTACGAGTTATAATAAAATAAATGAAATTATGAATCATAAGTAATAGATAATATACTATTCAACGCAAATGGGTCGGAGCTGGCTCAGATGGGTTCAATTAATGAAAAAACAAACCATCCAACCACATCACTTTAAGTCAAATGGATTGGGTAGTGGAAAATCTAATCCATATCTGATACCTGATCCATTTACCCCGTTTCCATCTACAGTGTTTGCTCCACAGAGTGAATACAGTAGATGTGAATCAGTGTTCAAAGTACTCTTTGTGATGGATTCAGTTGCTAATACTTGCGTAGAATGAAAAAACGAAATTAGAAATACCATAAGAAGAGTAAGAAAAATGATGGAAATGAGATTACCGTACCTGAGAACAATGGTCCGCAAATCGATGCTAGGAGAGAAACAAAGCTGGTCTTTCGGATCAAAAAAAAAAAACTGTTTTCTAGCGTTTGGTCGAACGAACTTGTGAGACTATTTAAACTGAAACGAATCAATATTTAAAAATTGAGAAAACATGAGAAAAAGAGAAAACATAGAGGGCGGAGCCCCTGTTTTCATGTGTAAAAATAAGAGGGGGGTGCCAATTGAAAATTAATACCTGATGAAGATGACAATGCCGATCTGATCTATCTTTCAAACGAACAAACTGCTAAGACTATTTTTTCCCATGAAAACTAAAACCATGCTACATTTAATACATTGAAAAAGCACACGGAGCAGAGCCCCTGTTTTAATGTGTAAAAAAATAGGGGGAGTCTCTCTTTTCATCTCCTTAGGAAACCATTTGCATGCATACCCGGTGAAGACAAAGTTTAACAATGCTCTAGGCGATGTAAGGCTGAAAATGGGCGCCAAATGTGAGACAAGGATGATGATTTATCGTATTGTTACATCGCTTACAAATTGGAAAGTGGGTTGGACATGATGTGGTGTCCATATGATAGAGGAAGAGGAGAGCTTTTTGAGAAAACAAGGAAGGCTAAAGAAAAGAGGGGTTAAAATAAGAGAAAAAGAGAGGACATCTAACGTGGCTTGATATGTAGAGTGAAGATTTGAAGTCAAGTGGAATAAAACTACATTTTGGATCTAGATTATCGAATAAGGTACTCAATGGTTATTCTTGGGAGTTTAATCATAACATTTGATGTTGATTAAATTTTTCCTAGACTTAATCTAGATGTTGGATCAGTTGATTGGGAGTTAGAGGTGTTAGATTTTACCAATTTTATTGATTGAGGGTGGTTTTATGGGGATCTAATGAATTCAATGGTGGATCTTGAGTGCTTAGAGCTATAGATGGATTTTCTTTGTGTTTTGGGTGGATTTGAACGGTCAAATCTAGTGCAAGGTATATGTAAGGTTAGACCTGGCAATCGGGTTGGGTTAAGGTATTTCGGGTTGGATTGTCAAATGCTAGACCCTAACCCTAAATGTTTGGGTTAGGGTTGACTCATGGGTCAATTCGGGTCATCCCAAAAAATAATTGAAATTTAAAAAAATAAAGAAAAATTACATGAAAAATATCAAAATTAAAAGAATTAACTTTAAAAATCCAAATATAAAATAAAAACTTGAACATTTAACAATTTAAAGAGTAAACAATAAAAAGTAAAGACTAAATAGAAAAAATTAAAGAGTGAAAACTTCTAACAATGCATAAATAATCTCAATTAGACTTGACAATCGGGTCAACGGATTGACCCATGACCCAACCCAACTCAACCCAGTTTTTTCGGGTTGGGTTGGGTCATGCCATTTTCACATTCAGGTTGCTAAATATTAAACCCTAACCCTATTTTTTCGGGTTAGGCTGGGTTGGGTTAATTTTTTGCCAGGTTTACGTAACATGTCAAATCATGTTCCTTGACTTTTGGCTTTCGAAATGGAATTCTTATTTTACTATGAATCTAGAGATCTAAGGTTGAAGCTTGGTACCCTAGGGTTTTTAGGTTTTGAGATGATTGGTTTGGTCTAATCAACCATTTAGGATGCATTTGGAAAGGATTCAAATAAATGTGAATGCAAATATGCTAAGCGCAAAATGGTTCATAGAAATTGCTAAATTGGGTTAGTTTGCATTGACAAATTTACCTTCTAACCAAACAGATTTTTAGTTGTAATGGATGCAAACACCAATTCCAATGAAATATGTCTTTTTTATCAAAAACCCACTTGAATGCAAATTTACTTCTTTTTTATTAGTCTACTTTTACATCTCATTATAAATGTAAACATGCATTGGAAAATGTGTTTTCTGTCATTTGTCAATGCATAAATGCGTTACTGCCAAACATAGGCAAAACTGAATCAGAATATAAGTTTACCTTGAACTGAAATTTACACTCCATTTACATTGTTTTCAAACACAGCCTTAAAGTTTGTTTTGGTGTGTTTTATGGTTAAGTTTCAGTTTTTGAGGGGAATTTGATGAATTTGGATGTATTTTCTAGTTTTTAGGGTTTGGAGGGCCAAAGGTAAGAGATTCATCAAAATTGAGGTGTTCAAATTGCGAAAACACTAGATTATTACTAAAACAAAAAAATTGCGAAACACTATATGTTATAAATTTGGTATACTTAACTCTAAATGGAACACCCTAGGACCAATCTTAGCTTGCTATTATTCATACATTGAATGCAATATTAGCAAATGTAACAACATTTACAACTTGCATGTTTTTTGTGGTTTCCATAAATATGTTTTTATGGTATAGAATTTGCAATTACATAAATATATATAAAGCTTCAAAGCGAAAAAGCCAAAAACATTAATTTCCGACTGAAAACATCATATCTTGTCAAAACTAAATGAGTGCAAATGGCCACATGCTACATTCTATTCATGTTTAAGTTATATATTGTTTTCCTAAATGTAGTATCGAATGAATAATATCCAATAATATTTATTATAAATGTGTGTCATCTGTTTGAATGTTGTTCCATGGTAGGCGTGTTCACGACGGTGGGGCAATTTTTGGAACCGAATCGATACTATTTGGGTTTTGGAAAATCGATAATTGGAACTGAACTGAACACAGTTGGTTAATCGTCGGTTTTTTAGTTTTTATAATATATATAAATATATAATAAAAAATTATAAATATATATAAAACATTATATTTTAAATAATAAATAATATTATATTATATATATATATTTATATATAATACATATTTATTAATTTATAATATATAAAGAATATCAAATATATATATTATAAAATATATATAATATACATAAATATATATAAAATATATAAAAATGTATGTATATCGGTCGTTTTGATTAACCGTCGGTTTTTTATATTGATTAAGTGAAACCAAATCAATACCTTAATTTTTTTAAAAATACCGAATTGAAACCAAATCGACTGATTCGATTAACCGGTTTTTCGGTTCAATTTTTCGATTTTTTTTTTTTGTTCACCCCTATATGATGAACTTGTACGTGGAGGGCGTGAAGAACATAAAAACACCGCAAATAACAAAGTTTATAACCTGACCCAGAGGTCGCCCCATTTTTCTGAGTGAGGCTTACCGGTTTGCTTGTAACATTGACCCTTAGATCATTAATTGTTAAAAGACTAATGGCCTTTTGATTAGAATAGAAGGGGATTGAAGGAGAAAGAAGAGTAACTTATTGCTGTCGGGGAAAATGGGGTCACTGTAACTTTGAAGGAGAAGCTCTGAGGCGCGTCTGAAGACACTGTCTTTAGAATGTTATTTGCCCCCACTCAGTTTTACTGAGTTTGCTGTTGGGTTACAGGCAAATTCGTTCCCAGGATACAACAGAGCCTTGGGCAAGAATCTACAACCAGCAAAGTTGAAGAGTCTCCAGAGAAACCTTCCGTGAGATTGTAGCAGACCGAACTGAGAGAGAGAGAGTGAATTTTGAAATTATATGTTTTGGAGTCTGATTCATGCTCCTTAAATAATTTGTGAAGATGTATGAGGAAAAAGTGGGTGCTGGTTTAGAGAAGGCACCTTGAACAGTCACAATGATTTAAAAAGTAGTTAACAGTTGGTGACTGTTAACTTTGAATTGTGCCTCTTGATCACACCCGATCGAATCGTGACCGTTGATCTCATCAACGGTGATCAACGGTCATCAATGCACCAAAACCAGAGCTGTCCATCGTGAACCACGCGGGTGCGAACAAAGTGCGAGCAAAGTGCACCTTAAAGCACCTCATTGATGACCAATCAAACCCATTGGATTTAATCTCTTATGAGATTAAAATCCAACAATTGCCACAACTGTTGACTTCTCTAGTAAGTCATTCTCTTTCTCATTTAAATCAAAATATTTATAAAAACAAATGTAAATAAAAATTATATTATCATTCAAAATATAAAAACATATATTACAAAAATTACTGGATTGAAATGTTTTAAAAGTTATCACTTATATATTTTCTAGGTCAACCAAGTCGATGGTATGCCCACCCAAATTGGTTTTTGACCAAGTCAACTACTAATTTAATTTTGGCGGGTTTGGGATTAATCTGAATTAGTGTAAAGAACAGGTGACAGGTCCAATGGTTCAACCAATGTTTAAAGTATTGACACGTATCAGTCACCCGGAATGATACGGGTTGATACGTATCATTCCGGCACTTCTCCGATATGCCCTTATAGTGGGTGTTTCGGGGTCTAACAGGTTTAGGGGTTAGAGGAGCTCTAAACGACCCCCTGAACCGGTTTTGAAAAAAAAATAAAAAATAAAGTAAAAAAAATATATCAATTCGTCCGATACATCTCTACCGACATATCAGACATATCGATATTTTGAACCTTGAGTTCAACAAGGTTAAGGAATCAGATAAATTTTCATTAAAATTCATGGAAGATTTTAATTAGTTAAATCGTTTCTGGTATCATGTGTTTCTGGCATCATATATAGATTTTCCCATCATTATTAACTATTGCATATCTTTATCACTAGCTGATTAGCACATCCAAATATGGACCATGGTTTTCAACGGTACTTTGGCTATAAAGCCAAGGCAGATCTCGACATTATACATTAATGCCTCGTTCTTTTGGGGAGATTATAAGTCACTTTAGACGTAAAATTTGAAAATTCCACTTTAGATGTTAAAACATCGATTAGTTAAAAAATAAATTTTATTAATTTTATCAAATTAGAGTCATTAAATTAATAATAATTAATTTAACTGTAAATAATTAAGAGTAAATTAACAATAATGATAATTAAAAGGGTATGATGGAGTAACAATAACTAATTAGAGTCATTAAATAAACAATGACAAAGAGTAAATTATTACTTAAGCACTAACTTAATTAGCTTAATTAAGAGTAAATTAACAATCACTTAATTAACTTAGTTAACTTAGTAACTCAATTCGCTAAATTAACTAACTTACTTAATTTCTTTAATTACTTTATTTACTTAATTAATACTAACTTAATTTATTTATTTACCTTAATTATCTTTGATTATTTAATTACTCTAATTTACTTGATTGGCTCAATCAATTAGTTAATTCACTCAATCGGCTTAATTTATTATTTAGATCGATTAACTTTGTTTATTTATTTAATTCCTTAATTAATTTAATTTACTTATTCAATTGCTTAATCTACATAGTTGGTTTAATTTATTTAATTATCTTAATTTGTGTAAATTATTAAATTTATTTAAGTAATTTTATGGCATCATAGATCCTTGAGTGAGTTTACTTAATTAACTTTACTAAAGTGTCAATTTCAAACTTTAGAGTCTAAAGTGGCATGTAATTTTTCAATTTTTTTTACTTAACTAAATTTGATAACATGGAACCCAAGGAAAGTTTCCATGCTTTATATAGCATATATGAAAGTGCACTTATCCTCTATTGTACCTTATAAATACTAATGGAATGAAAAACAACAGATAAAAAGAAGTCCTTTACCAAATCATCCTATTAATTAAGAATGATTTTATTGAAAGAAATTTGTTCACTTTCATTAGCAAAGTTAATAACAAGGGCTGGGAATTGGGCGTAAGCGATAGAGATTGTTTGCAATCCAATCTAATTCAAAAATGAGTTTGACTATGATATGGGAAAGATACGATATCTAAAAAACTTCTGACCAGTCAATTGGAATTATAAACGTGATAGACAACCAAGTGTTATTTATCAAAATTTATGGGTGGGTTTTGATTGGTCAAAACTCTTTCGATACCATATCTTTCCCGCATCATAGATTTTCCTCTTACAAAAACCATATGAAAAATAACAACAATAATAACAATAATAAACATTACTGATTATATTGGAACTTCATAATGTAGAGTTCTTTGAGTGTTGTTACTATCGAACCATTCAATAAATTATTTCCATTTATTATTTTATATAGGTGGGCAAATTTGGCAGATCCAACCTGAGCCTGAACCGATTCAGCTTGCAGTTTTTTACATGGGCTGGGTTTGGACTTTGGATAGTTGGTGCTTGGGCTAAGCCTGGCCCAAAACCCATCTCCAACCCAATGTTTCTCTGACCTGACAGACTATACACTTATGTACACAATATATACATACATGTATACATATACATATATTATATATACACCTACATGCTTATTCTGCATGATCATGATAACCATTAAAGACATTTGATTCCATTAGCTAAATGCATGAGTTGCTTGCTTCCTCCAATGAACTTTGTCCAGATGAGCCTAAGAGTGCTTAAAATGGAAATATTGACATGGTAATAAAATCTAAGCATATTGAATATTGCATGGCTAGTTATAGTAATATTGTTATGTCTGCTATCTTAAAATCTTTTATGATAGTAGTAGTTAAAGGTACTCTGAAATAAATTAAAGCTTTTCCTCTCAAAGATCCTAAAGACATCTCCCTTAAACAACCCCATCAACTTCTATTTGTCAAATGATATTAAAATACCATGTCATTTTTTATCATAGAGATATACTTTGCTGGTAATATGATCATCTCTCCATCTTAAAAGAATTAGAGTATTAACATACTCTATAACAAACACACAAATTCACACTATTTTTAAATAGGCTTCAAAATCAATTGCCTTAGATAACTTATAACCAGGCCCAAGGTTTTTAAAACCCACTCAGAGAACGAATCGGTCAGGGGTCTGGTTCTTGGGTTGAACAGTCGGTCCATTTTGACAAAAAAAATAAAAAATAAAAAAAGAACTGCCCAGGTCAGCGATTTACTGACCAAAATCAATGATTTTTGAAAAAAAAAATCTGATTTTAAGAAAAATCAAAACTGGTCACTTAACCGGTTCCTGGTTTTTAACAGTCCGGTCCGGTCCGGTTATGAAAACCATGACCATGCCTTTTAAGTGCTTCACCCACTAAACAAAAATTGACAGTTGCCAGCTTCCTTTATTTATATATCCACATGCATGTGATTCTGCTTTGCTACCCTCTGGTGGGCATATGTAGAAATTGAACATACATGATCATGCTAGATTCAGCCTGCTTCGATTCTTTTCTCACTTACTCTTTTGATAAACCAAACACATCCCTTCATTGGAAACGACCAGTTGTTGCATGCATGTTGAGTTTTCTGCGATAAATTAACTTTATCTTGCTGGAGCACCGCCCCAAATGGAGCTCCACTAAGTTATGTTCCATTTCCTGGCGCCACAGAAATGGAATTATTTGCTTTACCAACTTCACAAACAGCATCGGAAATGTCTAGAAACACCACCTTTTCAGGCACCCACGGCTATCCCACTACCTTGAGATGAGATTAATTTCATGTTTGGAGGGACCCACCTATAAACAATTTTTTTTTTTTTATATCTCCCACGTATACAACCAAACCAGCTATAAATAAGAGAGCCAGAGAGGCCCATCACTTACCCCACAAAACTTTAGAGTGAGCTGAAATAGTCTTTCAATTCCGACTCTCAGTCTAAGCAGGTCTTAGTCCACTAATTTCTGGGTTCCATTACGTAGAAGAAAATGGGGTGCTTAAAATCCATGGCTCTTGTTGTTCTTCTTGCTTCCTTGGCTCTTCAGGTTGAAAGCCGAGTTGCGAGGAAGGACTTGGGTTTGGGCTTAGGTGGTGGTCTGGGACTTGGGCTAGGACTTGGTTTAGGAGGAGGTGGTAGTGGATCTGGTTCTGGATCAGGTTCAGGTTCAGGTTCAAGTTCAGGTTCTTATGCAGGGTCAGGAGCTGGGTCACGTTCTGGTGCTGGCTCTTATGCAGGCTCAGGAGCTGGTTCAGGAGCAGGCAGTGGACGAGGATATGGTGCAGGATCTGGATCAGGACATGGACGAGGCTCTGGCTCAGGATCTGGTTATGGTGAAGGTCGTGGTTATGGTTCGGGATCTGGTTCCGGTTCTGGTGGGGGCTATGGTGAAGGTTATGGTGAGGGTCGTGGCTATGGCTCTGGGACAGGTAATGGGTATGGTGAAGGATATGGAGAGGGTCGTGGGTATGGGTCTCGATCCGGTGGTGGGCGTGGAAAGTGAGTGTAATGTTATCGGAATTTGATGGGTCACCCATCTTCTGAGTCTAGTTGCTTTGGTTTAGTAACAGTCTCTCTCTAATCAGGATTGTAGGAGTCACAGTCTGTGTGTGAACTGGTAGTTATTCTCTATTTTATCTCTGTTTAATGAATTTTCCTTCTACCGAAAAAAATGGGTCATCCATTTTTGTTCATGTATAAATAAATAAAACGATGATAATGAATTTCAGATCCATGGATGTATTTGTATTTATTTCATTCTACGAGTTCTGTATGTCAATGAGAGAGTTTGTTAATTTCCATTGTTGTTTGTGATATTAACATAGTGGGAATCATGGTGAAAGGCTTCTTCAATTAAGCAAAGCCTTGATCTACAAGGAAAAGAAGAGAAAATTCAAGCAAAGACCTTTGATATTCAAGCCAATCGTTAGTCATAAGCCTCTGTAACCCTTGCAATATTCAAGCAAAGGTCGAATAGAGATTGAGAAGCATCAAGTAATATTCCCTCTAAAAATGAAATAACATAACTGAAATCTGTGAAAAAACGTACAAACAAGACCTTTGATATCTCATTCCTTCTTCACATAGAATGCTTTTGGCATTCATCACCATCTAGTGAAGTATGCTTGATCTTCATGTACCAGACTATCCTTTGAATTCGACTATTAGCAAGGTAACAACTGACTGGTCGGTTAGGTTCTGGCTGATTGTAGTGAAGACTTGGGGTCGAATTTCACTTGCATCAGGTTTGGACGGGATCATTGGGTTTAGGGGATGGACTACCCCGCTTGTGTATCCCCGTTGAACAAAAAAAAAAGGGTAATTAACTCCCCATTGTTTCAAAGGCCCCCTACTATGGGGTAAGTAACAATTACCTCCCCCCATGAACTTTTATTTGTGACAAAGATTCCTTGATTTTTCGCTTTGCAACAAATACCCCCTTCATTAGAGTTTTATCAGTTAACTTCAAAAAACGATTCTTACTTAGCTGTTAATTAAAGTTTTTCTAAATCCCCAAACTACAATTTTCTTATTTATTTGAACGATTTATGATTCAATTAGTTTTTTAAATATAATATTGGAGTCCTCTCGGTTGCTCTAATAGATCCTTGCAGATTTTTGGCTGGATTCAATCTTCAAATAAAATGGTAAAGGTTTCTTTCTAATATATTGAAATTTTAAGGTTTCATTTGGTTTTTCTTGATTTTTCATGGTTTAAAACCTTCTATGCTTTAAGATGAAGAGAACATTCATTTGAAGTTCAAGTAGATTGTTTTTGCTAGATTTTTGAATTATGATGAGCTCTAGATTGAAATTAGTGTTGCAATTTCAGGAAATGACTCAAGTTTCTAAGGGTTTTAGTGGATGAACGTATTTAAAGTGCATTTTCTCCCTATATTCTGATATTCTTCTAGTAATTTTTTCCATTGATGTAAAAGAATACTTTTCTTTTGAAAAATAAAGATTACATCACTTTTTCTATACCAGTGAAATGGTTATTGTTACTTTAGCTGGTTTCGTTTGGAGATAGTGGAGGTATTTTAGGTAAATTAGGATTTGATAGAAAATGGGCAAGAAAAAGAAAATAGGGAGAGTCCAGGTGGGTATTTTGATAATTTAATGCATTCCATCATCTAATTTAATGGTTAGGGGGCATTGTCACAAAGTAAAGGTTCAAGAGGATATCTATCGCAAATGAAAGTTTAAGGGATAACATTAAATATGGATATGGAACTAATGTTTTCAACAAAGAAGTGACCAACCTAATTCTGATTTTAACTGTGAACCAAATGAACCTTTAGATCTGAATCTTGAACGACTTGATTAGTAAATCGTGACTAGGTAAATATTTAGTTGATTCATTGGTTTGACCATCTAAGTTAATGATATTTAATAAAATTAACTTAATAGGTTTGGGATATACAACATGGACACATCATCTATCCCTCCAATAGAAATCAGCCACGTCTTTATTTACATTTGAATTCAATTTTAATGGAGTCAAGATGTAACGTCAGTGTGGACTCCAAAAAAAATTAAATTCTCTTAACTTGTGTGAATTCTTTCCCCTTTAATCTACCCCAAATCTCTTCGCTTTCATTCCTCGGAGCTAGTTTCTGTGTCTCTCTCTCCCTCTCATTTCTTCTTCTCCCCTCACTAATACTGCAACTAACTACCGAGTGTGCTCAACATTTCAACTAAACCTCCTACAATGAATCATGCATTTGCATTTGGCCTTGAAGAGTTTCATCCTTTTTGTTAGAGAATAAAACCTATTTAAGGACCTCACTTAACAGTTTAAGCTTTTAGGTTGAATAATTCTTTGAGATGGTATCAGAGCCACTTTGACCAAGTGGTCTCGATTATCGTCACTCCCATTATTATAAATTAAGTTTTAGCACAAGGTATGGGTGGGCCTGTGCTGTCCACGTTTCAAGACCAATGGGCCCTCGTGTGAGGGAGCATATTAGAGAATAAAACCTATTCAAGAATCTCACTTAACAGCTTAAGCTTTTAGGTTGAATGGTTCTCTGAAACTCTTCTATCTCCAATTCTTTATCATGCATGTTGGAGCTCCAGCGACTTCCTTCTTGACTTCCACCCACCACCTCATTTACCTTCCTCTTTCAAAAGAATTGTAGACATTGCAGACCTTCCAATTTGGTACTTCTTGTTTGGTGCATTTGGCAGACTGGTCATGATGATGAACAAAATCCACCCACAATCAAGGTGCATTGGTGGTTACAGTAGGATCACCATTAAAATCTTGTTCTTGGGACATCATTTATCACTGCCTTACCTCTGATTGATTCTTCGGGTTGGTAACTTGGGATGAGATCTGTCTATGTTTAAAGAAATGCCAAGTCAATGGTCCAAAAATTGTGTTCGATCGCAGGGTGACCATGACCCAATGATACACTGATGCTAAACAAGTTAAGCATTAGAGGGAGCTGTATATAGGTTCCCGGTATACAGAAAATTTTCTGGACTCCGTTAACATTCAAATCTAACTGAAACATTGGTCAAGATGAGTTGCGATGGTTTGATTATTTTGTTCTTCTTAGCATTTTAGTACATCAAAGGAGTTGTATACAGGTTCCCAGTATATAGATGATATTCTGGACTCTCTTAATATTCAAATCTAACTGATACACTGGTCAGCGTAAAACTCAAATGGTTGTTAACGCCAATTGCAAATTAACTCCAAACACCTTTTCATTTTCATTTGGTTGCCCAACCCCTCCCCCTCGTTCATTCTATTCTAGCTTTTCATTTCTCTCCCTTACGGTCTGCCCTCATCCCCTTTCTTGTCCAATAACCGCCCATTCTTTGCAAAGGCGTCTCTGACGGCGGTGGAGATTCAAGCTGTGTATTGGTTTTGTGAAAAGGCGGTGGAGTGGGAAGAGAAGAAGAGAAGAGAAGAGAAGAAGAGAAGAGAGTGATGTGTTCAGTCCTCATTGGATGCGATCCGTCAATTCTACACTCCGTTAGTTTTGAATGAATTTAGAAGAGGGTGATGTGTTCAGTCCTCATTGGATGCGATCTGGACTAATCATTGTCTATAGGTGATGGTTTAACTGGTATGATCATCCAAATCAACCATGGGTTGCAAAACATTTTCATTTTTAAATGAATAGGACTAGATCCTCTATCCATTACATATGGATCTAATCAGACTTGTACTATTTATTTATGAACACATATTGGAACGGGTTGGACCATATCCCAGTGTTGATCTTATGTGTTTTTATAATAATTCATGGAGAGTACTAATAGTGTGATTAAGTAAGCAATTATCTTAAATAAGCTTCTTTGAGCCTTAGTTGTATTGAAGCAAGTTTGCTACTAAAGATGAAGTAGTCGAATAAGTTCTATTTAATCAGTTGCTAGAGCTTCATGTTCTCATCACGTCACCAAAATTTCTCTACATGAAGTTACTCTAAGGCCATGTTTGGTTTAAAGGAAAAAGTAGGGAAAGGTAGGGAAACCTTTACAAACCTTGTATGAGTTTTCTACTTTTTCCTTCAAACCAAACACAACCTAAGAAAATTCAAGCAATGACAAGACTACTACAAGAATTCAAAAGATTTTGAGCTGTTCAAATGGTCATTTGCTACTGCTCAATGAGGAAGATCACATCAAGTTGTGTTCAAAAGATCACATAAGATGTGCTCTCTATGATGCTCAACAATATTGAAAACAACTTAAGCAACCTTAGAAATAATGACTAGAATAAGTTTGGCTCTTGGGCTTTTCTAGACAAACAAGAGATTACAATCTTGAATGAGTTCCAGCCCTCTAAATGAATACTTCCAAGGTTTCTAAGTGTTGAGTTGTCTATAAAGCAAGATTGCTCGAGCTCTATAGTATAATTGACTAATTGTGATATTTGAGGCATGATATGCCTAAGAGATAATTGACTACCCAAACATGTATAGTTAATTATCTATAACAGCCAAGGCATATTTTGCCAAGACTATGAGACATAATCAACTACTTCAAAAGGCATAATCGACTAATTGTAACAACTGAGGCATAAAAATGCCTTGTTTGAGAGAAGCAGTAATCTACTCGAAAATGTATAGTTTACTAACTCAAACAGGTTGAGTTCAAGTTGCTATTAGCCGAATGATAGGAGAAACTAGTTGACTAGAAGAGAAAATGATTCCTCCCTTCATCAAGTAAATGACTACCAAAAATTTGACAGTCAACTACTTCAAAGAAATTTGGTCATTTGAAGGCTTAAACAACTATTACTATTAGTAAATCTTCTATCATGTTGAAGTAAATTTAATCATTTCTAAGAATGAAAAAATCACTCCAACAGCCAAAAAATAGTCAGTTGCTCTTAAATCGTCTATAAATAAAGGTGTTTAATTGATTCAAACTAAACAAGAGAAAAACATGTACTATCATTATAAATAGTATATAATTGTTTTTAGAGAAAGGAAATTAGCAAGAGTCATTTGTTGAAGAAAGTTTTAATAGTTTTTAAGATAAGAAAAGTTTAGAAGCCTTTGAGCTTGTACACATTTATCAATGATTGAAGCAGAACCTCTAGAGAACAACCGAGTGGTTTTGCATTAGAAAAAGTGTGTTTTATTTTCATTAATGTCAAGAGTGCAAATGCTAGAAAAAGCAGAATCTCCTACCACTGGTATTGGTTTGTGCGTAGAGATATGGGAAGAGTTTGGGGGTAAGAGACCGGGAGTGAGAAAAAAAAAAAGATTATTCTTCTTCTTGTCGTTGTTATGGAGTACACAACAGGCATAGCCTTTCTCCCAACCAATGTTTTAAAAACTGGTCCAGAAATAGAACCCTTTTGGACTGAAAAATAGTTATCGTAGGTTTTCCAGAATTTTCACCAAACATAACTTATGGGCTGTTCAGCTGATGTCCACTTCATAAAGCCGGAAGTTGGCTCCAATCAGGGCAAGTCCATATTCACACCGTTCCAACAGCCTCTTTCAACTCTCCATAAAATAAAGCACATGAATAAGGAGATATTCCCAATACAAGGCCCGAACTCTTTCCAAACAGGCACCAAGACCTGAAGATAAATATTCCTGCTGCAAGGAGCTGGACAAACTTGTCCAAGACAATTTGAATAGATTTCATTCAGCCGTGTAAAAGAAGAAGAATGAAAATTCAACAACGGTAGGCCTAAAAACATTGTTAAGATAACAGCCGTCTATAGCAACAGGAATCCCGTAAATCCTGTCTCATCTGCTGAAGAATATTAACCACTTGCTCCATCTTGTTCACTATTATAATCTCTTTCGACCAACTCACTTCCAGTATATGAGTTCACGCTAAGTGACCCAGATAATACATTATTAAAATCAACCAAATCTAAGACCACAATTCAAACTAATTTATTAAGAAAATATTGAGGACAAAATGAGAAAATGCCCACATCTATACATCACTTATCATAAAAAGTCTACACCAAAGTCATGTCAAATTGAAGTTTGAACACAGCTTTTAATAATATGAACTGTGCCTTCTATTAAATGTAAAGTAAGACCTTGGTTCCCACGCTTTCGTGAAGTTTACCTTATGGCCTACTAATTTTATTGTATAATATAATGTCAAGTAGTGACACTATTTATCTACATGACCTTGTTCTCAGGAAAATAGGTGAGAAAATTCCATAAGAATTTTCCTACAACTTTCTCTTTTCTCACTGTTTTCAGAAGACAGCTGACAATTGACTCTTTTTCTTTCTTATTATATATTTTGAGAAGACATGATCACTACAGTTCATATCTCCTGCCACAATTTTCGGATGGAAGTGTGTGGAAACCTCAACATATATACGGGCTTGGTGATGGGGACAAGCTCAAGTTTCAAACTGATTATTATGATCAATATTTTATGTTTGGACCAGACAGAAGGCAATATCAGCTTTAGAATTTTTTCTTTCTTTTAGTTCTTATTCGGCTAATATACCCCAAATTCATACCTCTCGTCTAATAAAAATTTATATTACAGCAACAAAACTGACCCATACCAATGCATCTGTATTCAATGAATCTATGGTTTTCAAAATCGGATCGGATCGAACGGTCGGACCAGAAAATCAGGAATCGGTCAAATGATTAATTTCGGTTTTCTCCAAAACCAGAATTTCTTCAAAAACTATTTATTTTAATCAGCAAATCGTTGATCTGGACGGTTAATTATTCGAACGATTTTGATTTATTTTTTATTTTTTTTAGCTTTTTATTTTCTTTGTCAGAACGGGCCGATTGTTTGACCCAATAACCAGACCCCTGATCGATTTAGTCTCCGGACCGGTTTTAAAAACCATGTTTTCACAATCCAACGCCATATCAATTATCAACCAAAAGAACAGCGACCTCAGTTAAGAAATCCCAGGCGCTGCTGGGATTTGGGTTATGAGTTCAGGGCGTCCTAATGCTTTCCATGGATGGACGTCAACAGTGAGTGAGAGAATGAGAATCTGATGAACAACTGGGTAAACTGAGCAGTAATCAATCATTTAGAGCCCGTTTTGTTTATGGGAACAAAGGTTTGGAATTGGAATTAGAATTGGAATGGATCATTTTAATTTCAATTATGGTTGAACGAAATGGGAATTTTTTGTTAGAATTAAATTTTCTCATTTGAGAGAATGGCCATTCCCTCCCCTTTACGTGGGAATGAAATCTCATTCCAACTTAATGTCAAGAGATGACACTATTTATCTCATTCCATCACTATTTTTTATTTTAGATTTTTTAAAATTTATATTTCATTTCAACATCAATAAAATAATTATTATTTGTCAAATTTATTTTTCTTTAATACGATTAATATATATGAAACATTAGAGATGTACCCAATTTTTTTACATTTGTTATTTATTTATATTTCAAAAGTTTTTATTTAATTATGACATCATGGATTAATCCACTTACCTAGATGCTTGATTGCTTACTCACCACCATGATGAAAAAACGGTTCCGCATTGGGTAATTTTAAAAATATGTATTTTATATTATTAAAAGTATTGGATATAGATCTAATTGATATAATTTATCTATTTTTTAATTTATGAAAATATCTTAAATATAAGGTTCAATAAAAGAATGGGAGTTAATACCCTAAGATAAGACTTATTGAGTGGGAATTGAAGGAGGATAAATGTAATAATTCAAATTACATTTTGTGCCCTCACAATTAGAGAGTAACCAAATTCAAAAATAGGGGTGTTCTAGTCAAGAAAAGGATTCAATGAATGTTAATGAGAGCTAATACTTTAAATATGAAACTTAAAGAGAGGAATTTGATGAACAAGGAGAAAAGTGGTTTTCAAATTACATTTCTGTCCTTAAAATTAGACAATGACCAAATTAAAAAATTGGGTATTTGAGTCAAATGAAAGTTCTACACCATTATGCGCACTTTTAATAATAGTATAAATATTCATTAAATAAAAAAATATAAAATAACATTTTTTCTATAAAATATTTTCCAATTATTCAAATAAGTAATACTAAATGAAAATGTAAAATAACATTTTTTCCTTTGCTCATTTTCCAATTCAAACTTTAGAGAGCGAGTATTTGTTGTCCAATAAAAACTCTAGAAGCCAAAGACTGACATTCACACTTTTATACATACTATAGATAGATAAATAGATATAGATATATGCAAGAGGACGGATTCAGTGCTGACAACATTCACAGCCATCTTCGGATGTGCATTAGAAACATCTCCATACTTGTACATTTTTGTTCATAGGGAGATAAGGGCCAATGAGAACGGTGTGACTAGTAGGGGTAACAATTGGACTAGATTTGGTCCAATCTGATCCAATCCATGTGTGAGTCCATTATAAATGGACTAAGTTCAATCCAGTCTAATGAATATTTTGGACCATTTTCGACCAGTCCAATTCAATGTCTGGACCATCCAGTCTGTTCAAATTCGTTTTGATTTAGATTGATTTCAACCCAAATCTGGTCCATTGACACCTATATTCTATTTTATATCAATGGACCAGATATTGGCTTAATCCAACCCAATCCTATATAAATTTATTATGAATGGACTAGGTCAAATCCAATCTAATAAATATTTTAGACTGGATTGATTCAATCCAATATCTATCCAATCCGTCCAAATTAATTTTGAACTAGACGGATCCAATTCAAAACCGATCCATTGACACCCTTAGATGTGAACTCAGTTTTGTGAGCTCCTAATCCGATTTCAATTTACAGAGTTCCATGGACAGGACCAACTAGTAAGCATGTCCCACAGATCTAATATATTACCTTGCAGCAAAATCAACATGATGATATAACTGCACCATGACTAGTGCAGACTCACTCGTGGCCCTCTCTCTCTCTCTCCTATATGAAATCTGACAAAAGGCTGATGTGGGGAGAGAACCTCAGCTCTGAGCAAGAGGGCACCTTCATTCCAAAACAGTTCCTTGAGCTGTTTGATTACCTTATAAGTCTAATATGATGTCAGACATATCTTGGTCTATAGGTGCTATGATACATGCATGCATGTGGCTATATAGATGGTTGCCGTGAAAGATATTGGACTCCATCTTTAGTGAAACCAGGCCACGGAATCATGCTGTACCATGCAAAAGCCCAAAAAGCACACCGGGACCAAATGTTAATGCTTTTGGGAGCTCCACCTACAGGGTTCCATGACTTGTGGCTAGGAAAGAGCAACAAGTCCATACTGAAATTGATGGGGTCATGAACATAGTTGAAACTGAGCAAAGATATCTTGAACCACCCACTTAGGGTTATGTCATTAATGCTTATACATCAATCTATGTTGGAAGTAAATCTCTAATTGGTACCTAATAATAAATGGATTTCTTACAAGGGATTGTCTGAACCAAAAGAAATTAAAAAAAAAAATCGTATTGTTGCATGATTTATCAGAATTAATTAAAAAATTATATTACTAAAGGGAAGTTTTAATATATTGACCAGACTAGTCATAGATCTGCAACATTATGAATAGTAAAATAAAAGTATAAGAAAAATATATGATGTTTTATATGGAATAGTACTGTTTAAAGCATCAAATTCATCATAGGCTACAAACTTGACTCTATTCTCTTTGAGTTAAACTTAGGCTGTATTTGGCATTTTCCTTTTAGATGTTACAAATTCAGTTTTCATAGAGGCATTATTTTAACTGCAAAAAAGAGATTAATCCAGGTTTAGTTTGGAAGGAGTACAAATACAAATATATAAAGTGCAAAACCTTATATTTTGTATTATTTTGTTTGTATTTGTACTCTTTCCAACCTGAGCCTAAGATAAGGTATCTCAAATGAAATGCAGCCTTCGTCAAAAAAGACTAACAGTTCTAGCCCCGGCAGACCAACTTTATTTGTTTCACAGTTTAGTGTGTGTTGGACTTCAGGTGCATTTCCTTTTTTCTCTCTATCTTTTTACACCTCTTTTTATTTTGAAGTGATTTAGCAATGCGATAGGAATATCTTAACTCTTAAGAGCACAGGTGTACATAAAAAATTTAACACCAAGGATTAATAAGTCATTTCTAGGCAATCTGACCCTTCAAATGTGTTCAAAAACTGATAAAAGTGAAAAACCCTAAGAAGCTACATGTGTTCAAAAATTGATAAAAGTGAGACCCTAAGAAGCTGCAGTGAGAATCTATCCATAAAGAAAAGATAGTTTGGACTCTCCTTTGAATCAATGTTTCCATGACCAAGGGTAAAGTATCTATACAATACTTCCAATATGGAACATATCTTATCCATATCCATGGTCATTGATACAAGATGCACTACGGCTGGGTACATATCCCATGAGTCATGTGTATCGGTACAATACGCCTCTATATCAGGCCGTATCGCATTGTATCAAAGGATACGGTCTAACTGTATATTAATTGCTTTTGGATTGTTTTTCATCCTTAATAAAACTTTAAAATATATTTGTAAAAACTGAAATAAGTAATTTAAAATTTAATTTTTTGAAAAAAAATCAATAAAAACTAAAAATTATAAAAATAATATATTTCCTCTACCTTAAATGATTTATGTATTTTATTTTACATGTAATAATATTTTAAAAATGAAAACACAGTTATTATTTAAAAAATAGAGTTATTATATAATAATACTAAATAAATGAATTATCCCAACAAAATTAATAGAAAATAAAAAAAATTATAATTATAAAAAATGAAATGAATAATTTAAGATTTAATTTCCACAAAAGATTAATAAAAACCAAAAATTATAAATAATTTATTTTATCTACCTTAATTGATTTATATGTTTTATTTTAAAATTATATGTACAATAATATATATACATATATGTTAAAATTGAAAATCTATTTATTATTTATAAATAGTTATTATAAATATAAAAATATTAAATTAATAAATTTCCCAAAAAATTAATAAAATTCAAAATTATAACTATAAAAATTGAAATAGAATGGTAATTGTATGATGTTAGAATGTTCCAGAGTTCTAGTATTGTTGATTGTAACGTTTCTCTTCATATAACCTATTAAAGCATGCATTTTTCATGTGTTTATACATTATTCATAGATAATTCTACTTTCGATTTAATATTATTAACGTATTTATGTGATTTGTATACATTTTCCTAATATACAAGTGTTTCTATATCTTTCGTCTGTATCCATGCATTTCCAAAATGTACCCATATTCGTGTCCAATTTGTCCAATACGATACTTGATACCAATACGTTGATTCTTGTCTATAACCTTCAAAGGAATAGTTTACAGGAAGTCAGGAACGCTATTAAATTCATTGAAGCTTATTCTTGACTAGAATACCACATATTTTTTAAATTTTCCCTCTCTAATTGTGAGGGCATAAAATGTAATTTAAAGTACTACATTTCTCTTCATTCAATTCCCTCAAGCCTTGTATTTAGTGCATTAAACTCGCATTCTCTCATTGAATCCTATATTTAAGCAATTCTTTTCACCAATAACTTATATCAATTTAAGCTATATCCAATACTTTTAATGCCCACTAACATTCATTGAATCCTATACATTCTTAACTAAAATACCCCTATTTTTTAATTTGGTCCCTTTCTAACTATGAGAACACGAAATATAATTTGAACTACTACATTTCTCTTCATTCAAATCCCTCAAGCTTTATATTTAGAGCATTAGTTCCATTCTCTCATTGAATCTTATATTTAAGCTATTCTTTTCACCGATAACATATATCAATTAAATCTATATCCAATACTTTTAATGTCCATTAACATTCATTAAATCTTTGTCTTGACTAGAACACCCCTATTTTTGAATTTAGTGGCTCTCAAACTGTGGGGATACAAAATGTAATTTGAAATACTACATTTCTCTTCATTCAATTCCCTCAAGGCTTATGTTTAGGGCTATATTTCCCATTATCTCATTGAATTCTATATTTAAGCTATTCGTCTCACCAATAACTTATATCAATTATATCTATATTCAATACTTTTAATGATATAAAATACATGCTTTTTAAAATTGACCTAAAAATGGAATCATTTTTCCATCTTGGTGGCGAGTAAGCAATTCAACTATTCAGGTTAATCCATGCACATCTCCAATGTTATATATTAATCATATTAAAGAAAAATAAGTGTGATAAATAATAATTATTCTTATTGATGTTAGAATGCAATATAAATTTAAAACCAACCCAAAAATGAAAATTATTTTCATGGTGGCAGATCAACAATTCAAACTTTTGAGTCAAGTGTGTATCAATCCTTGATATCATAATTAAATAACAAATGAAAAAGATAAAAAAATACAAAAACATTGTCTTAATAATTCATAATTAAAAAAAAAAACATTTAAGCACTTATCTAACGTTTTATATTTATCATACTAAAGAAAAATGTGTCAACAAAATTGTTTTTAATTTTATTGATGATCGAATAAAACACAAATTTAAAACCAACCCAAAATCCTATTTAGTGGTAAGTCTACAATTTAAACTTTTGGGTCAAATATGTCAAGCCTTGATTAATAATTAAATAATAATAAAAATTAGAAAAGATGAAAACACACATAAGTATAAAAATACAAAAAAAATGTAGAAAACATTTGGGCACTTCTCTAATATTATGTAGTCATCATATTAAAAAAATAAGCATGACAAATAAAAATAATATTTTATAGAAATAGAAATATAAAAATGAAAAACAAATTAGAAATATATTATATATTATCATTATCATATCATCATCATCATTAAAAAAAATGCACTTGCAAAGCACCTACATGCTACTAGTGTGACTAAATGTTTAGATAATTTGCATGCTCTCATGCAACTACACAAAATTTAAAAAATAATGGGTGACTATCGAGGGATGCAAGTAGATCAGATCGAATTCGAGTCGTGATATATCCAAACCCAATCCAATCCAAAGATCCGATCAGATCTTGCAAACATGGATTTAAATTCGAATCTGATGAGGAAGTCAAATATTCAGATATGATTCAATCCAATTTAATTTTTTTTAAATAATATACTATTAAAAGAAAAATAAAATATAACAATTTAAACAAAGAAAAACAAAAGGAAATGCAAGTATCTTTTTAACTATTTTCATCATATATATACATGTTTTTATAAAAAATAAATAATATAATAAATTTACAAAAATGCAATATAAATAATATATTTATAAATAAATAACATATATATTGAATCAAATCTTCTCGAATTGAATATGGGAGTGATCTGAATTAGATCCTATTTATGATCGGATCCTACTATTTGATCTGGTTTGAAGATTCAAAATCGGGACATCTAAACCCGACAAAATGAGATCGAACTTCAAATCAGATTGGATCATCGGATCATATGATCTGATCCATTTGCACCCCTACAACTACTGGCTTCTAGTTCAAATGCACAGGCTTATATTCAATGAGTTGAGACCCTTCCCTTCATCACAAAGCTTAGGTTGTCTAGTAAGATAGGAAAACCAACAAGAGAAATTAGTCAAAGGTGATAGGATCAATGTGGTTCTAATTACGGGTGTCAATGGATCAGTTTTGGGTTGGACCCTATCCAAATCAAAATAAATTCGGATGGATTGAACGAACCAATAAGACATATTGAATTGGACCAATCCTGACTTAATGGGCCAATTATTTGATTGGATTGGACTTGGTCCATCCATAATGGTTTTATATTGGATTGGGTCAAATTGAACCAATATTCAGTCAAATGGTAGAAAATAAGAATAAAGGTGTCAATGGACCAAGTTTGGATTGAAATAAATATAAATTAAAACCAATTTGAACAAAATGGATGGTCCAGACATTGCACTTGTCTAGTCCAAAATGGTCTAAAATATTCACCGAATTGAACTAGACCTAGTCCACTTGTAATGAACTCATATTGGACTGGATCAGATTGGACCAAATCAAGTCCAATTGACAATGCTAGTTCTAGTAGAGATTCTAATGCCCTAATGTCATCTAATGATTGATTTCTTGCATAAATTTTGTTATATAAGTGTCTTTATACACTTTTAATTTACCATTTAAGCTAACTCTTAAGGGGGTGTTCTCTTTTTGGATTGTGAGAGGGGGAAAGTTGGTCAATGAGACAATGGAAATCCCATTAACCAAAAAATCCATGTTCTTTTTTCAGATTTTTGTGGGGGGACTAGGAAAAGTTTATTTTCTAATATTACCTAGGAAAATAAACTTTCCCAGCAGAGGAAAAGCGATAATACCCATCTCCTAAGTGGGTAAAGAACTTTTTCACCTGGAGGAAAAGTTGCCAACACTTGAATGGGGCAAAAATGCCCTTTTTAATAATGTATTTTTATAACTAAAACATTCATTACCTTATTTACATGGGAAGTAAAAGAACATGAATAAGTACACTTACCCAAATAAATAACTTACGAAAAGTGAACAGGGTCTAAGGCCATGTTTGGGAGTGCTTAAATATAAGTGCTTATTTGGGCCATTAAGCACTTATTGGTATTTTGGAAATAAGCCTGAAATAAGTGTTTATTTTAAAAATAAGAGCTTATTTTTTAAGCCCAAATTTCTATCTTTTTTAAGTCCTTATACAATAAGCACTTATTCAACTTTTTTCTTTCAAAATTATCCCTAGTTGAATGTTATAAAAGTACTTTTATGAAAGCACTTTATGAAAGTACTCTTATAAAAGTTTTATAAAAGTACCTTTATGAAAGCACTTTATAAAAGTACTTTTACAAAAGTGCTTTCATAAAAATAATTTTATAAGTGCTTTTGTAAAAGTACTTTCATAAAAGTACTTTTATAAAAGTACATTCAGTGTTTTTATAAAAGTACTTTAACGAAAGAGTTTTTATAAAATTAATTTAATAAAAATGTTTTCAAAGTGTACATTTTAAAATATTGAAAGAAAATAAATAACAAAATAGTCGCAAATACTTATTTAAATGCTTATTAAAGAAAAAGACTACCAAACAATTAATATAAAATAAATGCTTATTTTAAAAATAAACATTTGAAAAAATTAAGTGCCCAATGCAAATAAACACTTACTTTTAACTTAAACACTCCCAAACATGGCCTAAAGTATAAAAATGCTAATAGGATATTCGATTATTTATCTAATTTATTTGTAAGCTGCTTTGTAGTGATCTATCTATTCATCTGCAAATAGAATACGAGAGAAAGGGCATAAAAGCTCAGAAGTCAGAACTTAAGTTTCCCTTTTCAAGATGCTCGCGCTTAGTTCATTTGTCTGATTTTTTATTAAAACTTAGGTCTTCGAGCTTGACTGAATTACACCCATCAAAACCCTCAAAAAGTGTGAACACCCTTGATCCAATGTAAAGTCACAATTGATGAATAGATGGATAAATTATTATAAATTATTTATTAAGCCTACAGACTCAGATGGGATCTGAAGATTCACGCATTTGTATTATAAGCATTTTCACATCAACTATCTAGTGAAAATACATCTGCAATAGCTTTGCTTACATGTGATGATCCATACAGAATCTGTTCTAATCAACATGGCTAACATAACCAATGACCAAATTGATCCATTGGGCTGTCCATCAAACCCAGTGACTACTGACTAGTCGCTTAAGTAAATGTCTCATGGGGACAGTTTTGCTACCTTTCAGATTGAAAAGGATACAAATCAGGGAATAATAATATATAGCTGGAAATGTCCAAAGTTTTTATAAGAATTTTCGAATAAGGACAATTCCCCAATTCCAAGGCCACCCACATCACAGAATACAGCTAGCTCTTGGTTTTGATCAAACTTGAGAAATCTCAGCGCTACCAGAAGCAGAACTATTCCTTCTTTGAGAGTCATTTGTCGATTGCATCAACAGTCGTATACCGTTAACTTCTTTCATTAGATCGTTCCAGGCGTAGCCGCAGATAGACAAGTCCAAGAGATAGAGACAGAACCCCAAGGATCACTGGTCCCTAGCTCCATAATACAGAGTCATAGATCAATCTAGCTCTCACTCCAAAACTCCTATAATCCTTCTTTAATTTTCATTAAATGCAGCTCACGCAGCTGGATTAGTGGATTAATCATCTGTTGACTAAGCAAAAACAAAAAAAAAAAAAAAAATGGCTTCGTCCAGTTACGACCTTTTACTGAGGAGTAGGCCAATCGGTCAAAATTGGCAGGAACCCATTTATATTGGTTAGGGGTTGATGAATCTTGGACCAGCTGACGTGGCCTCTTAGACATAGATAACCCACGTAGGTGGGAAAACGATAATAATAGACCGTTCAAAAGCTTTGTTTCTTTTAATCGTGTGGAAAATTTTTTCTCAGCCGAAGCCTGAAGCTCCATGGATAAAGGGGTAGGGATCTACTACCAATGAAACGCTTCCAACACTTTTCGAGTCGCATTTTGGAAACATCTCTTTATCATTCATGAGGAAATATTCTTGATGTACGGCTGTATTTTATAGTTGTGATTGTATTTTCAAAATCAGATTAGATCAGACGGTTGAACTAAAAAAATCATGAATCAATCATTTAACCGGTTCCGTTTTTTTTCAAAACTGCTTTTTGGCCAAAACTGTTGAATTGTTCAGTGAACCATTGATCCAGGTGGTTAAATCATCAATTTGGACAATGATTTTTTGTCGCTTTTTGTATTTTTTTATTTTTTATCAGAGTGGACCATCCGCTTGAACTGGATGATCGAACCGTTCAACCTGAGAACCAGACCCAGAACCATTCCCTGTCTGGTCCAATTTTAAAATCCTTGAGTTGGGATGTTATTGGCACCTTATGTTGGTAACTTAGAACTGCTCTCTTTGGTTGATACATTAGCTGGGTAGTCCCAACCATTCTAAATTTTACTCAAACTGGACCCAAACTCTTAATGAGGTGATGATTTAAGCGATTCAACTAGTTGATTGAGCCACCGAGCTCCCGCTCTACAATCGGGGTGTCCATTATACAATAACCAGACCGAATCAAAGCATCAAATTAAGAATGGCGTTTTGGTCTTGTCTGAACTTAAGAATGGTCTGGTTTAGTTTGGAAAAATTTTAAATTTCAATTTATGGTTTCAGTTCACTTATTTTAAATTTCAGAAACCAGACCAAACTGTAAATCGAACAAAAAAACTAAACAAAAACCATAAACTGAATTTTAAAATTTTCCTAAACTAAATCTGACCAATTTTAAGTCTTGACCAGACCAAACCACCGATTTCAGTTTGACTCGGTCTCATTTTGGAAGTCTGGACCATATAGTGAACACTTATATAATTCTTCTTTATACAGGAATGTATGTTATTTGGGATTTTCTAATTTGATTAAGCCGAATGGTCCAACCCGTATTAGAAACTGCAGGTTGGTCTGATATGAGAATTTCTCAGGTCATAATTTACTGGTTTGATTTAAGATTTTCATCAAACCAGACCGGACTGGACTGGACCATAAACACCCCTACTCTTTTTTACACTCAAAACTTTGATTATATAGATTTCTTCCATATGGTAAGAATAAAGCACTGTATTTGAAATAAGTAAATCAGCTTATGGCATGGGTCTTGAAAAGGAGAAATAATTAAGCAAATTGGTCCAGACCTGACTAGACCCTAACACACTTACATAAATGGCTAGCCAAGCCGGGACATCTATTCCAAGACCCAGCCTGGCCGGACCGGACAGCTGGGCAAGCTGTCTTTTGCCACCTAGTCACGTACCCATCATTCCCACTAAAAGCAAGAAGTCGTTGATGAATCAAGAGTATCTTGTTTAATGGATTTGTTGACGTGATGCCTCACCCACCTCGCCCTAAAGGTGTTTGCTTATTTTTCTAAACCAAAATGAACAGTTTCCTTGGGGTATTTTTTCTTGTAACTAAAGGTTTGTCTTTGTCATATCCTTGTTTGTTCGAGTAACATCCAAGTTGTCTAATGATAATCTGGATGCCTATCTTCTTCATTCTTTGAATGGTTGCTTGTGTAATATATTAATTCGTTAAAGCAAAGATTATTCAAACATAGTGATTAGTGAACTCTGTAAAGTAAAGAGATACCATAATTGCAATTATTGCTTGCTTACATACATACTTTTGGGACCCAATTAAATAACAGAAACAAATTTGTGGATTCTTTTTATATAAAATGACGACTATATATTTAACTATATATGATTCTAAACTCTCCTGCCTTTCTAATCCAGTCCTTTCACAGCTTTATGACTCTTTTGTCTTTCTCTTTCCCTTCTTGTATCTGATTTTTTTTAATTGTTAGTTTAGCTTCTTGGGCTGGAAAAGAATATACCAGCGTGGTATTCACGTTTATGATTTGGTAGCTTGTGGTGCCCTATATTTGGCATCTCCCTCTCTCTGTCTGTCTGTTGGTCAAATAATCAAATTCTTTTGATGGGTATGAGTAAATTTGGAGGAAGAATGGATTTTGAAGTTCAATTTAATCTGGGTTGCAATTATTTTACTTCATCTCTGTTGCCTCTTAAAACAAGGATTTTCCATGTGGCAGTTAGAAGGAATTAAGCCAAAAGCTTTCTGTGGTCAACCAGACAACCACCTCCACCCGTCTCCATGTGGCGGTAGGAGGAGAGTTCTCAATTTCTGCTTTCTTCCTGTTCTCAAGACGTATCAAATTTTCTCAAACTGGGTTGTTTATTTTTCGTAAGGAAATTTCAAGTGGCCAAATGCATGGCTGCAAGCAAAGGAAGCAATTTCCCTGATCCTTCTTTCATTGAGATGAGATTTTCTCTGTATGTAGGAGGTAGAGAACTTAATTGGTTAGCCAAGAAGCTAAGGAATTTCTGTAAATCTTTATGACCACTACTCAAGGATGTAACAATTTGAGGCTATCATGTTCAACTACAAAATTGTTATGAATTTTGAGATTTCTTTTAGCTTTCTATATCAAAAGATAGCCAAATTTCAGGGATTCTTCAGGATTCAATTTTGTCATTCAAAGATTGGGTAATCAGAAAACAAGAACATATGGGTGCATTAATTTTTCTATTGGGTTATTATATATTACTGCTTTGATTTGTGCCAAGCCACATGAACTGCAACCAAAACAATCCAAAAGATTTGAATATATAAAAATGAAGCATCTAGAAGGTCATAACTTAAGATTTTTCTTTAAAATTTGCATGCCATATGTCAATGCTATTGATAAACACTCGTGTTCACACAGACTTCTAATATGAAACGGAAAAGATCAAACATTTCAACACTAAAAATCCTTGATAAATAAATCAACAAGGTTGTGCATAATATGTATAAGGAAATTAAGTTTTCAAACTAAATTTTTCCATAAAAAAATGGTGGTTTAAGTATTCTCTGTTAATCTCATTTTTTGATATATGAATTTATATTAATAATATATTACAATTAAATTAAAGTGGATCAAGATTTGATCTCCCTATAAGCAGTTATACTGTTCAGTATCCATGCAGCTTAATTCATTTTGGATTTTGGGTGTATCTGGATCATGATCCAATCCATTGATAGCCTTGAACATATTTGAAGAATCTTATGCTCCATTTTTCCATGGGGAAACTGTTTTTTCTTTCCTCTTTCTTCATAGAATGTGAAATTCCTACACAATCTGCACATTAAAGACTATCCCCACCTCTTATGCAGTCATCATGTCTTGGTGAGGTATTTTAGTGCTGTCAATAGCATTTGTGCTCTGAGTATTTGATTTTTTTTTCTTTTGTGGGAAACAGAAAAGGGCCATTACCTAATGCTGATTCCTACATCCAGAGTGTTGGGTGTGGTGGAGTGGTTACAAACCAAAACCTTGGCACTTTTCAGCACAGGATAGCTGAAAGCTCTCAGACTGGAATCAGCATTTTCCTGCTTATCTACCCATGATTCAGTTTAGTGAGACCTTACATTCTCCAAGGTCATTGATGTCTAACTGGATACAAATTCAATGCACCACTATCCTTGAGGCTATTCAATTTCAACCCTTAAAAATGAAACAACACATTGGATGGTTTAGGTTGGACCATGATTCCATATAGTGGCTGCAACATGATCTCCCATTTCTATCTAGTTGGTCTCCAATTAGAAATCCAAAATTTCAGAATGAAGAGAACTCAGAAACCCCAATTCAAAGAGCTAAATGTACTCCAACCTTTTGCTTCCTTTTGTTGGTGTTCTCAATGTGCTTTAAGCCTTGTACTCAATCTGTATCATGGCCATGGTTAGTGGGAGTACCATGTTAGCACCACATATACCAAAAGAAAGTCATAGCCAATTAGCCATAGGCATATTAGGTGAACTTTACACTCATTTAGCAACTGTGGGACCAAATTCCCAAGAAAACAACAAAGAGAAGAGGAGCATCTCCAAGTGCAAGGTCACCTCATCTTCTCTTTTCAACTAACAATGTACAGATGATTTATTAGTTTTTTTTTTATTTGGTACCTTGAAAGCTTTATGCTCTGCTTACACACCACATAAATTGAATATTTATCCCAAATGGTAATATGTATACTATATAAACAATAAAGCAAAATTGTCATTATAGAAGGTTTAATATTTATTCCAAACCATATGGGATAAGCCTTGTCCCAATGTCATTGTAGAAGTTTCCGCCCAAGTTCTTTTCAGTCTGTCCCTAATTCATCGTTTTCTTGAATTGCTAATATTGCAAGATCATACTAAGCCTAAGCTCAATTTCGAAAGATACAAATATGTAGAGTGCAAAATCATAAATTTTGTATCATTTTGTATGTATTTGTACTGTAGATATTTATGTTTATACTCTTTTCAAACTGAGCCTTAATGACTCCAAATTCAAGTATTTAGTTTAAGCATTCAATTGCAATGAAAGATAAAATCATTTAAGTTGCATTTGGATGCAATGTAAATTTTACATTGATTCAGTTTTGTAGTGTTTAGAAAGAGGTGTAATTATTATCAATGTAAAGTTACATTTTGATTCAGCTTTGCATGCATTTGGGTGAAATGTAGTTTTATATCAATAATCAATGTAATATCTCATCAACTCTAAAGTTTTACATGAATAATCAATATAAAAACTACGTGAAATTTTACCCTCTTCCACTCATTACTATTTTTTACATTTGATGACATTTTACACTAATTCGAAAGGCAGCCTTAATATCCATCAAACTATAGGTAAAAATAAATAAATTGATTTCTGTATGTTTTTTCAAAGCACGTTGAAGCAATTCAAAACAAAACTCAATAAAATTGAAAATCAAACCATTTATAGCCACTAGCCAAAAGAATACCCACAAAATGCTTTCAAGTTTTACCAAAAATGTCCAAATAACTACTTTATCTTCAGAACCCTAAACATGGATAATTGAGTAAACAATGAAGAGGGTCTGCGCCTCAATCTGTCAATTCCATTTGCAGAGAGGTTCAAGCTTATCCCTCCAATCAGAACTTCAGCTTTGAAACATCAGCATCCAAAGGAAGCAATCCAACCTGCTAAATTTGAAACCGTACCATCCCCCCCCCCCCTCTCTCTCTCCCTCTCACAACCTGCTTTTCTAGGCAGTTTCTCATTCTTTCTAAACAATGAATTTTTCTCGTACTTTGGAGCCACTGATCTCGTTTTCTCACTTTCTTACTTCTTTCCGTGATAAAAATATCATAAAATAAATACATAAATAAATAATTTCTTTTACCGCGTAAGTTTAAACTTCAGTACAAAGTACACGCTTTTGCCTATTATAGAAGATTTCCACTCCAAAGGATGGCCCCGCAAATGGGTTAAATCCATCTCAGCCATATGATTCACGCGTCAAGCTTGATGGGTCCCACTTAACTGCATGCTTGCCACGTATGAAGATAGAGAGAGTGGAAGAAACATGGGTTCCAACTAAAAAGCCCATGTAAGTGGGACCCAGCTTCGTAAAAATCCAAGCTGGCTAAGGAGATAGAATACGAGAAGGACGCGACAGTCGATCAAAGGAGCACCGCCCAACCCAAACTCAAATCCCAAGAGCGAAGCCACCGGGGTCGCTGGCGAATGCCGGTTGTCCCCAGTTTTCCTCCCCAAGTCAATGACCGGTTCAACAGGTTGTAAAAGGGTCGGGTCCCACCGTCCCACAGCCAAAGTTAAGTAGTCAAAATAATAATGAGATAATATTAAAATAGTACAGCCCGGTTACTCCTCACTCTTGCCAACTAACAAATGGTTGGGCGCCCATGTTCCTCTTCATCATTAATTATTATTAAAAAAATCTAGGCCGTTTGATCAGCTTAATCTGTCATTGTATCTCATCTAATCCAACCGTCCGATTCCGCGTTAACGCGTAAACTCGTCTCTTCTTGTGGGCGTCCCACCATAAATAACCCTCTCTTGCATTCTCTCCCTCAGCAGGTGCAGAAAGGAAACGCCTCGAAGCCCTTCATCTTTCCTCTGCATCTGTTCTTGATTTCTTCTCTCAACCATTCGAGCAAAGAAAAACGTAGAATTGTAAGTAGAAATGCCTTCTTTGGAGGATGAATTCTTCCCTTCTACGCCGGGCAAGAAGGACAGAGCCCACACCATTAATCGACAATTCCATCGATGCTTTGCTTCTACCAGTACTATGTTCCTCTGGGCTCTCTTCTTGATCGCTTTAACAGCTTCGTATCTCAGTTTCCAGAGTCTTGTGCACTCGGGCAGTCGCTATTTCACGGCTTCTTGGGGTGGGATTCAATGGGAAAAACAGGTTCGAACGTCTGCCCAGATCCGTCGGTCCGGTGGGATGTCCGTCCTCGTCACCGGTGGTGCTGGGTTCGTCGGTACTCACGTCTCTCTTGCTCTCAAGAAACGCGGCGATGGCGTCGTGGGCCTTGATAACTTCAACAATTACTATGACCCATCTCTGAAAAAAGCTCGGAAAGCCCTGCTGAACAACCATGGCATCTTCGTCGTCGAGGGTGACATTAACGACGCCCGTCTCTTGGCGAAGCTCTTTGACATCGTGGCGTTCACTCACGTTATGCATCTCGCAGCGCAAGCTGGTGTTAGGTACGCCATGGAGAACCCTCACTCTTACGTCCATAGCAACATCGCCGGCCTCGTTTCTTTGCTCGAAGCTTGCAAATCGGCGAACCCTCAGCCGGCTGTGGTCTGGGCTTCTTCCAGCTCCGTTTACGGACTCAACGAGAAAGTGCCCTTCTCGGAGTCCGACCGAACGGACCAGCCAGCGAGCTTGTACGCGGCGACGAAGAAGGCCGGAGAAGAAATCACACACACATACAACCATATCTACGGTTTATCAATAACCGGGCTGAGATTCTTCACCGTCTATGGCCCCTGGGGAAGACCCGACATGGCTTACTTCTTCTTTACCCGAAACATTCTCCAAGGGAAGCCGATAACTGTGTACCGGGGGAAAAACCGGGTCGATCTCGCCAGGGATTTCACCTACATTGACGACATCGTAAAGGGTTGTTTGGGGTCTCTGGACACGGCGGGCAAGAGTACCGGAAGCAGAGGGAAGAAACATGGTCCGGCACCATATCGGATATTCAACCTGGGGAACACATCACCGGTAACGGTACCGGCACTGGTCGGAATTCTAGAGAGGAATCTGAAAATGAAGGCGAAGAAGAACATCATCGACATGCCTGGTAACGGAGATGTGCCCTTCACGCACGCTAACATAAGCTCGGCGCGTAGGGAACTCGGGTATAAACCCACCACCGATTTGCAAACCGGGTTGAAGAAATTCGTTAGATGGTACCTCAGTTACTATGGTTACAATCACGTCCAAGGCAAAGCTGTAAATTGATTTTTTTTAAATCTTTTTATTTTTTATTTTTTGTTTCTTGATAAAAAAAATCAATGAAAATTGATTCTTTTCTTGAGGAGGCGGTGATGAAGACGCTGATCCTCACTAGTTTTGAGGTTTCTTATAACTTATAAGGGAATTCTCTCACTCTCAGTTCTTTTTATTTATCCACCCGATTCCGATACGCCCGATACGCATTTGTTTCTTTTTCTTTATTTGGAATTGTTGTTTAAGGGAGGGTATTTCGGTCAAAGGATAGCTAGTAATATTTAATGTCAAGGGAGTCCATGCAGAGATTGACAGCTAAGGGGATTATCATACCCTTATCATAATCCCGTGAAATACGGTTGAGAGTTGAGAGTTGAGACGGGAGGCTCTTTTGAAGTTTGCTACGGCAGCCGTCCGATTCGACGAGGCTGTAGATATAGCATTGTGGGCCTGGGCCCGAAATAGCTGTAAAGCTGTGGATGTCGCTGGAAGGAAGTGCTTGCATTGCACAGTTGCCGACAGTGGAAGACAGTGCCAGACTGCCTGGTAGATGGGCTTCTTCTCTGAATTGGCTGGCTATGGGCCTGGGCCTTGTTGTTTTCTTGATCAAAGAGAGAAACGCGTGTGGGGACTGGGGAGTACATGGCTGCTTTTGTCGGTGGAAGCGGAGTTGACGATGATGATGAAGATGAGGACCCACCTTTGAAATCCCGAGAGAGAGAGAGAGTTGAGATCGGGACTCGGGAGTCGACTGTCGAGACAGGCTCCTTGAAAATGTCGTATGAGAACGTGTGGAGATTAAGAGAGATTGCGAGTGTTGGTCGGCGGTGAGACAAGCAACAAATCCGGCCATTTGGTTGGGTTGGGTACCCGCTAAGGTAGTGGTGGATGCAGTGAAATCTCGATTGGTAACATGTGTGCTTATCTC
Source organism: Nelumbo nucifera (assembly GCF_055504915.1). Taxonomy (NCBI): domain Eukaryota; kingdom Viridiplantae; phylum Streptophyta; class Magnoliopsida; order Proteales; family Nelumbonaceae; genus Nelumbo; species Nelumbo nucifera. Next base: position 27,303,520 of record NC_142656.1, on the reverse strand, counting down.
CTGTCATCTCACTCAATTTTCGAGCCTTTCTTGGCTGGTGCTTGTTGGTTAATTTTGGATTTTTTTATTGAGAAGCAACTGAGCCACCTTTGCAACGCTCGGTAGACACGGTAGTGTGGTCCAATCAAGCTTTGGCTGGTAACCGGAACCAGCCCGAAGCGGTTTGGGTTGGTAGGGATTGAACTATTGAAGTTAGAGTTGGTTCAAGTTCAACAACTCAGGTTAGATTAGGGTTGAACTCCATTCGATGGAGGTCCGTGCTGTCTTGGGCCAGGGGTTCGAGGCCCATGGGCTGGCATGGCACGGCACGAGTCCTGTTCATGGGCTGGGTGGACGGGTTTGAACAGGCTTTTTGGCCCGTGGGCTTAACCTCGGGCCAAAAAGCCCGGCCAGCATAAAATTCGAGTCGGGCTCGGGCTTTGCCAAAATAGCCCGGCCCGAGTCTGACCCAGGTTCAATCTATAGTTAAATCTAAGTAAAAACCCTATGTGATGTCCATTTGAATAAATTTTTTGATTTAAGAAGGTTGTTGATTCACTTGTAGGCCCGTTGTTCATTTAAATAGGGGAAAAAACATCTAAATTAAAATAGATAATGTCCATTTGAATAGGGAAAAATTAGAATTTCTTTTATTAGGTCGGGCTTCGGGCTTTTTATCAGGGCCGGGCTCGGGCTCAAGTTGTAGGCCCGTTGATCGGGTTGGGCTTGGGCTCGGGCCTAACATTTTTTTGTTAATAAAGAGTAAAAGCCCGGCCCGGCCCGGCCCATGAATAGGTCTAGGCACAACAGCTCATTCCTTGTCGTCTGTGGCCTGCGTGCCGGCATGGCCCAGCCCGGCCCGGCATGACCCATATATATAGTTATATAATATTATATAAATTATAATTATATAATAATATATAGTATATAGTATATTAATAAAATAAATATTTTTTTTAATTTTATTATACTAATTTATTTAATTATTGCATATATAAGTAATTTTATACACAAAATTCATATAAAATTAAAATTTTAAGTATTTTGTCAATATTTTTTTAAATAAATAGCTTTGGCCCGATGCACAGCCCGACCTGGCTCAAGGCTTGGCTCGCGGCATGGCACGGGCCCGAGCCATGAGCTGTGTCGGGCTGACCCTAAATTTTTTATTGTGGAGGGTGGCACAGTCCGTGACAACCTATGGGCCAGCATGGCATGGCCCACACTTTGCACCTTTACTAGTTGGACAGAGCACTGCCCACTTTACACTTTACACCTCTAGTACTGAATTTTGGGTAGTGTTAAGTTAGTATCCGAACTTTTAAACGTATCACTGCATTACCTAAAATTTCAAAAAGAAGTTGATCCTTATCCTTAATCAATTGTTAATTATCTTTTGACAATATTAAAATTACCCTTCAAAAGAAGATACTTTCAATAGAAAATTAACGTAGGTTAACGGTAGAGAATTTGACACTTTTTGAAAAAAATGTCAGTGACACTTTCAAACACTTTTTGAAAGTAAGGTTCAAATTATCGATATATATCGACCCATATTGACTGATACATATCATTTTGAGACCCTTTTAATATGATATCAGGGATTGACCGGTTCAGGGGTGGAGGAGCTCTAAACCGGCCCCACAGTATTGATTTCCCCGATACGCCTGTACAACATATTGACATTTTGAACATTGTTTGAAAGTTTAGGTAGTGTAAAGTGGAAATTTTCTTTTCTTTTTTCCTCAATCTTTTCATAGGCGTAATAGTCGGATTAGACTGCATGAGTCAGACTTCTATTGAATCCATAGCATTAATTGTACCAACACATCCTGGTGCAAGATTTAGGGGAGATTGAAGGTCGGTCATGCAGTTCTAGTATTTTAAAAGATTACATGCATTAAATACTCAATAAAATTAAAATTCATATATATGATTAGATTGGATCTGATTCGTTATTGATTGCCATGACCAAATAAAATGACAAATAAATAAACAAATCATCAAAGTTACCTCCATACGCCATAGCCACTAGTTGACCGATTTACCTCTATTCTTGTTTTTGAATCTAGAGATGTTAATTGGATTAGATTTGGTCTAAATGTGAGTCTATTTACAAATGAATTGGACCCAATTCAGTTCAAATTCAATATAAATCAAATTCAATTTAATCTATTAAAATGTAAATAGAATAGATTGGATCCAATTCAAACTGAATTAAATATCAAAATTATTTAACAAACAAAATATAAAAGAATTTACAAAAATATATTAAAATGAAAAAAATAAAAAAATTACAAAAATATATTCTTTTGGCATTAAAAAATCATTTTTGTAGAAGTGCTTTTACAAAAGTACTTTTGTAGAAGTGTTTTTATAAAAGTACTTTTGTAAAAGTATTTTTGTAGAAGTGTTTTTATAAAAGTACTTTTATAAAAATATTTTCGCATAAAGTACTTTTATAAGTGTTTTTGTAAAAGTTCTTTCATAAAAGTGTTTTTGTAAAAGTACTTTCATTAAAGTGCTTTTGTAAAAGTGCTTTTATAGAATTACTTCCATAAAAGTGCTTTCGTAAAGTACTTTTATAAAAATACTTTCGTAAAAGTGCTTTTATAAAAGTACTTCCGTAAAAGCTCTTTTGTCAAAGTGCTTTCATAAAATTGCTTGTGTAAAAGTACTTCTATAAAAGTGCTTTCATAAAATTACATTTGTAAAAGTGCTTTTACAAAACTGCTTCTATAAAAGTGCTTTCATAAAAGTATTTTTGTAAAAGTGCTTTCATAAAAGTTTTTCATAAAATTACTTTTATAAAAGTGTTTTCATAAAAGTATTTTTATAAAAGTGCTTTTGTAAAATTACTTTCATAAAAGTGATTTTATGTCGGCTTCAGTTTTGATTGGTTTCAAATTGGACAAGGGTTAGGCCTCATAGGGAGAATAGCGGTTCAGCCGAAGGTCAGAATTTTTAGGTCCAAAGTACAATTGGGGTGGGTGCCAGCTCAGAATTGATGCCAATTCATGGGCGGGCGTTGGTGTATAGAGTGGGGGTTTTTGACATTTTGAATGTTTTTGGAGTTGGAGGTTGTTGGATATTTACCAATTTGAAACTAGAGGTTTTGTCTGTAACTCTGTGTCAAAAGGACAGATTGTCATATGTTAGTAGTTAAAATAGAAAAGTCATATGAAGTATTTCAGTGGTAATTATAACAAAGCTGAGTACCAATCATTTAGTATTTCACTAGCTATTGTAGGTTAGTTTATTTTTCTTCTTACTGTGTTGTTAAGGCTCAATTTGGGAAGAGTGCAAATACAAATATGTACAGTGCAGAACCTTGTATTACAAACCTTGTATTTGTAATGAACATATTTGTATTTGTAATCTTCCCAAACTGAGACTAGTATACATCATACATCATAATTAAATCAATAATTTAGACACTATCATGTCTAACATATATTCATCCACATACCTTGTGGTCAAGCTCCTCAATGCCTCTATTTTGGATTATCTTTTTAATTAACTTATGAAATACTGATTCAAGAAATTTGCAGCTTCTGCAGTCAATCTAGAGTTATACTAAATGTTTGGTAAGAAGGTAAATTTGTTAGTACAAAACTAACCCAACTAATATGAACCATTTTACACTACATATTTGCATTGTTTCCAAACGCAACCATAGAGTCAATTCTGTTTTTCTGAAGAAAATTGGCTCAAAACTGCTAAATCTTGGTACAAATCTTGTTATCAACAATCTAAACCACAGTACAATACTGAATTCCATGTTTGATAGGTTCCACCAGATCATAATGGAGGATTTTTTACCCAACAAAAGAGAGTCAAAGGAATGGAATTTTAGTGCATTCATGATAAAGATAGTTCACTCAAATGATTATGTGCATGTTGCCACATACAATCCCCTTGAACCTGCCAACACATACATCAACCCATATACATCGGTCATTGATGGGCAAGTCATCAGTTTGCTGATACAATATGTTTGCACAACACTACACATGTTCAAGGGCCGGGCTTCAGGCTCGGATTTCCAATGTTTTGGGCCGAGCCCATTCAAATTTTGGAAAAAGCCAAGACTGAGCTTGGTCCATGGAAAGGTCTACTCAACACCTATCATCACTTCACTGCTAGATTATTCTTTCAGGTTAAGCAATTAAAAAGGAAGAAATTGAGATGCAAATACAATAGCATTAGCGTGTCATGGCTTGGGATATATGTCTAGAGGACCATATCAACCATTTTTTTGGTAATAAAAACAAAATTTATTAAAAAAAGCTCCCATTCTCCCAAAAACAATTCCAAACCAAAACCAATCAAACAAGAGAAGAAAACCACACATCGAACTCTCCAACAAAAGAACCATGGCCAAAAAGAAAAAGCCCAGAATCGAGTGACCAACACAAATCCACAAGAAAATGAACTTCCACACAACATCCTCAAAAAATGCAACAAACCAACCCATTTGAGGGAAAAACCAGGCTCTAACAGATGCCTAAAATCCGATAGCCTGAGGACAAACAAACAAGATCACAACCTCTCTACCTCTTGAAGACTTTCTTTGATTTTGTCACCTTCTTGTTTGGCCCAATCCCAATAAGCTCCTCCTTCAATCTCATAAAAACTTTTGAGACCAAAACATTTCGATGTCTTCTATGACTCTGAATCTTCTCCACTGCAAGAAGATTATTTCTGACATCCTTCATATGCTTAGAATTCTCATTAATCCTCTCCAACTCCAAAACTGAGTTTTTCTCAAAAATCTGAGCTGCTACACCCTTTTCATTGACAACCCCCGCAAATCTAGTAGGTCTCCACACTTTGTTTGTATCTCTAACCCTTGAATTATTTCCTTCAAATCCTACATCAGACTTCCTCAAAGGTATTTTGGATTTCTCTTCCAGTTCATTAAAAGGTTTCCTGGTAAACTCCTCACCTAAGAAAAATAAGTCCAATGATTTGCTCACTCCAACTTCAGTGTTTACTAGCTTTTCTAAGTTGATTATCCTTTCAACCATGCCAACCTCCACTTAAGTATCAAGAAGCTTGCTTCGTGGAAAGCAAAGTACTTATCAAAAGGGGGAAGGGTAACATTGATCAAAAGCACTCTTGCAAATCTGCCCACTTACTTTCTATCTCTCTTCCCTGTTCCTTGCTCAATAGCTAAAAGAAAAGAAAGGCTGCAAAGGGACTTCTTATGGAAAGGGTGGGAAGATGAAAAAAAGATTTATGTGATAGCTTGGGATCAGATTTGCACTCTAAGGTATTCAAGTGGTTTTGGTCTAAGAAGAATAAAAATATCCAACACAGCCTTATTGGGAAAGTGGATGGAGATTTGGAGTGGAAGAAAATGGTTGGTGGAGAAATCTCATTGCATCTAAATATGGTCTACAACCAGGGGGATGGATGACTTCTACCAATTTACCTTCCTATGGATGTTCTCTTTGGAAAGTTATAATGAAAACTCCTCCTAATGTCCTAAAAGGAGTGGGCTTCAAGTTAGGAGATGGGGAAAGAATTCACTTTTGGATGGCTTGATAAGGCATCTTTAAAAGAGAAATTTCCTCAGCCATTCTCAATAGCTGCGGACAAAGAGGCAATGGTGGCTGACTTCTTCAAGTCAATCCAGGGTGAAGTGGTGTGGAAGCCTAAATTCAGAAGAGATTTCCATGACTGGGAAGTGGAGGATATTGTAAATCTGCTGAGCTGCCTTAATGCATTTTCCTTTCAGCCCCTTTCAACTGACAAGCGGATCTGGATTTGGACTGTTGATAGAAAGTCCACTGTCAGATCTTTTGCTGAAAGTATGAATTTTAGAAGGGCAATTGGCTTCCAATATAAACAAATCTGAAGTCCTCAACCTCCGTCCAAAATCAACTTCTTGCTGTGGGCTTCTGCACTAGGGAAATGTCTAACAAAAAGCAATCTGGCAAAAAAGGTCTTAGTTTAGATGATCTTAGCTGTGGAATCTGTGTCTTGAAGAGGAATCCATTAACCACCTCTGTAAGCATTACACGATTATTCGGAGAATTTGTTCTCACTTCCTTAATGCTGTTGGTATTAGTTGGGTAATGCCGGGTACAGTGAAGAATATGTTTCAGTGCTGGTACCTGCCAGGCTTATCAAAGAAAGGAAAATACATTTGGAATGCCATTCCAGCTATAGTTATCAGCACTATATGGTCTGAGAGAAATGACAGAATCTTTAAAAAAGAGAAGAGAGAGCCGGAGGTGCTGATCCAGTGTATTGTAGCCAGACTTGCCTCTTGGCTTTCTACCATCCCTGTGTTTTGTAATCAAAACTTGTTTGTGATGCTTAATTTTGTCAATCTATGGGATATATGATTAGACCCTTGGGGGTGAATGATTCTTGGTCTTCCCCCTTTCTTATATGATTATCTTCATCATGAATAAAATTTACATTACCATTTTCAAAAAAAAAAATGTTAGGGTTTAATATTTAGGATATGTTTAATTGGCATCTTATCCTTATTAGGTTAATGTCAATAAGTTGAATGCTTCTATGTTGTTCCTGGAAGGTTTGTTTCATTAAGAGCTATATAGAAACAAGAGAGGTAGGCAGAATTAAGGACATAAATTATATAAATGGACAAAAGGGTCAATCAGAGAAGTTTGATTTAATAATAGAGGTTACAATTTTTCCCTGATCTATGTCAGAAGTGCAACTGTACAACCCATCTAGGGGACTTGAGCTTAGTTCTTCTTAGAAAGCTATTGTATTTCAATCTTCTCATATAAGCAGGTGATACTTTTATCATAGGCAATGCTTTGATCTATATTTCTTTTGTTGCTTATGGTGAATAGTCCATCTGGTTCAGGTTATGGTTCTACTTCAATTTGTCCTTGACTTCTTTGTTACTAACAATCTAGCAAATAAATATGTTTTTTGATAAGTATCTAGCAAATATATAATTGTCAAATACTTTCTCATTTTTCTCTTTTCTTTCAAAACAAATAAGACATTTTCTTCCAAACATGAATTGATTTACTTTTTAAAAATGCTTAACATACAGGGAGTGAGAAAATAGAAAAGATTTTACCCTTTCATTCACATTGTATTTGATTTTGAGGTTGGGAAAAAAAGTGCTTGGCTTTGTTTGCCACTTCTGCTTCCAATATTGCTTCCAAGAAGATATCTGATCATTTTACATCATCTGCCATAATATCCACTTTTTAGTTATTTAAACATTTTTTTTTCAACAGGAAATGTGCAGTTGTCCGCACACAAAGTAAAGGCTAGTGCATTATCTAGTTAATTCTTTCAAGATACAAGTGGAAATTGTAAGTAGAGGTGCATGCATAAGGAGGACTACTTAACACCTTCATTAGAGCTATATTTGTCAACCAAGTTGCATGTTGAATCAGTTTGATGAACCTGAGAAATAAAAACTTTTCATTTCAATGTTGACCTGCTTCTTAACCTTAGAGAAATGTCCTTTGCCCTACTGGCATTACCAGTGGAGATATATGTAAAGATGTGTAACCTCAGAATTTAAACCCAGAATTTCATCATAGTTCTACACAAGAACATCTTTCATTGGCACAAAGTATCCATGAGTTGTATTTTCTTACTATCTTTTAAATTAGCATTGGTTAAGACAGTTGAGCAAGGGACCATTAATTGGTGTAATAGTAAAATCTCAGGCTGGCAAGTGTGAGAACATGGTTTGAATCTGAGGGCGGCCACTTTGTGTGGAAAAAAATGCCAAAAGTTAGGACCATACCCAGTCTACCACTCCCAAGACCCCAGCTAGCTGGGACCAATATTGGGTAATGGCCTTTTTTTATTAAGACATTGAGCAGTTTTTGAATCATTAATTATTTTTTTTCTATGCAAACCAAGATATTCCTCTTTCCTCCATAAGTTTGCCAGACTTATTTACAGGACCTTCAATACATGGCAAACATATGTGGTTAGATATACTGTTATTTTATAGACATAATTGGTATAGTAGTCTGTGGCTATTCCAGACCTAGAATACAATGAACTTTTTATAGTACAATTGGGGTGGGTGCCAGCTTAGAATTGATGTTAACTCATGGGCGGGCATTGGTGTATAGAGTGGGGGTTTTTGACATTTTGAATGTTTTTAGGTCTGTAGTGTAATTCAGAAATCTAAATTGGGTTTGTTCGTATTTTTCCGATAAGAATATGGACTAATTTATCTTGGATTGGCCCAATCCAATAATTATAATGAACTGTCCAAATTCGATTTGATAAGGTTTGGATCAAATTGGACCCAATCCAAAACCGATCAATTGACACACCCCTATTTGAATCCCTAGAGAAAATGTAAGAAGATCTTTCTTGTTGCTTTGAGTCTAAGATGAATGCTTAGGTGGCGTTTGATAAATCTTAAATTTCATATTTGAAAAGTTAAAAAGATATTTTGTCTGAAATCTGAAAAGAAGCATATATGCTTTTCTACTTTTTAGACGCTCTGAATTTATAACTTTGTTTGTGTTTGATCAACCATTTACCATCTGAAATTTACTGATTTTACTATTTTACCTCCAAAACATACTATTTGGAAATGTTGAGTTCAATTTGCATTATCTCATAAAAAAGTAATTTTCAACCTCAAAATAAAATTGAAACAATACAAATAAAAAATAAAAAATTAATAATTAATAATTAGTAATTAATAAATGAAACGATTAAAATTAAAAAAAATAATTAATGACTATAAAAATATTAAAATAATTAATAATTACTAATTAATAATTTATATAAATAAAAATTAATTATTATTTTTTAAATTAATGAAATAATAAAAATTTACTAGTTAATAAAAATAATTTATAATTAATAAATAATACAAGTAAAATTAATAAAAAATATTAAAATAATTAATAATTAATAAAAATAATATATAAATAATAATAATAATAATAATAATAATTATTATTATTATTATTATTATTATTATTATTATTACTCACCGAACTGCTACTACTACAAGTTGCAGTGGCGGTGGCAGGAAGACAATGGGAGAGAGAAAGTTGTATGAAGACGAGAGAGAGATGTCAAATGGGAAGGGGTATTTTTGACTTTAGGCCACATTTGAAACGTGTCTGAATATGTTAAGTGACGGGCCTGAGTCTAAAAATTTCAGATCTGAAAAAACTTTTCAGACTCTATTTCAGATGCAACACCAAACAAATGTGACGTCTGAAAAGCAACATTTTCAGATTTAGACGTTCGAAAAGTGGAATCAAATGCCACCTTAGTGATCACAAGGTTTTATTCTATCCTGTTCTCAATGGTTCAATCCTTTTCTCTCTCTAAAATAGTGTTGACGGGAATACAGAGAAAAGTTGGATGTTCGTGGTGGAGAGAATGCACATGGATTGATTAGGGGAGAGGGTCCTCTCTCTTATTTTCTATTAGTTAAGTTTCACCTATCAAAAGAAATTTCCTAAAATAGTGGGATTTAATTCCCTTATTTTTTCTGAATTAATAGTTTCTTTATGCCTAATTAAATGGTATGAATTTTAAAATTTTAATTTTAAATTTGAAATCACCTAAAATCTGGAGCTAATTTAGGAAAGAATGAGCTCTAATTTGGATGGTTTTGGATTAGGACCATGCAATATGGATCGTGGCCACTATGATGGGCCATAATTCAATCCTACCCATATGGGTATTTTCTAATCTGTAAAACCATTATAAAAGCCCACATAAACAAAAGAGTAAGAGGTGAAATTCTTGAAAAAGATATCATGGTTAAATATCTCATAACCATTGAAGAGCATTTTATCGCCTCAAAGAAAGTGGTCTCACATACGCTCTTGAACAAATTGGTTAGCATGAGATTAACCAACTCAAAATCTATAAGAGATCACATTCTAGAGATGAACATAAATGACAAGTTTAATAGACTTAGTGTAACTATTACATATCCCTTTCTAATAGCCTTCATTGTAACTTCCCCATCAACTAAGTATGAACCATTCAGAGTATCATATGATGCACAAAAAGAACCTTGGGGCTTTAACCATGTGTGTGCAAGAGGAGAAAAGACTTAAACAAGAGAGGCTAGAAAGAACCAATATTGTGATGAAAGGTGAGAAGAAAATGAAAGGTCCTGCACAGAAGGGCAAGGGGCACAAGAATGCAAAAGGCAAGCCAAAAAATGAGCCCACTTGTTTCTTCTACAAGAAGAAGGGCCATTTTATAAGTGGCTACACAGGTTTTAAGAGTTGGCTAGAAAAGAAGAAGGATTTGAAAGGGAAAGAATCAAGTGTTAATCTTTCTTTAGTTTGTAAATCTAATTTTCTTAAGTCCTACTTTGATTCATGGTGAATTGATTTAGATGCTACAATCCATATTGTTAACACCATGCAATTGCTATGGAGGATAAGGAAACCAAACTCGAATGAATTACTTATCTTTATTTAGTCTGTCACAACATGTTTTCACATATAAAAGAGAAGACAAACTTGATGTGTATAGGTACACTAATTGTAACTATACCAGTTACCTAGATACTAGAAAATCTACATCAAGATATATATATATATATATATATATATATTCTTTGAGGTGCAACAAACAAAATCTAAGGGCTTACTCTAAGATGGAAGCAAAGTTTATTAGGCATCGTGGTGCTATGGCACGTGCAGTGTAATTGAAAAACTTCATTATTGGTCTAGGTGCACTTGTATTAGATTATGTAGGCAGATTGGTAGAACTTTACCATGATAATGCAATAGTCGTGTTTTTCTCTAAAACTAACAAGAGCAGCAATCAAAGGAAGCACATTAAAGTACTTGGTAGTAAGGGACAAAATACAAGAGACAAAGTAGATATTCAACATATTAGAACTAATAAGATGTTGGCATACCCCATAACTAAGGGGTTGGTTTACTTGTCCTTTGTAGCCCTGCATGGTGTTAATAATATAAGTTGTAGCATCTGAACCAATCCATCATAAATCAAAGCAGGACTAAACAAAATTAGATTTATAGAATAAAGAAAGGTTAATACTTAATTCTTTCCCATCCTTCTTCTTTTCTAGCCAACTCTTAAAACTTTGTGCAGTTACTTTTAACAGGCCTTCTTCTTGTAAAAGAAACAAGTGAACTCATTTTTTTGGCTTGCCTTTTGCATTCTTGTGTCCCTTTCCCTTTTGTGTGGGACATTTCCTTTTCTCCTCACTTCTAATCACAAGATTAATTGTTTTTGCTCTTTTGTTTAAGTCTTTTCTCCTCTTGCACACACATGGTTAAGAGCCTATTAAAGCTGTATTGTATGACACTTTGAATGGTCTATACTCAACTGAAAAAGAGGTTAGAATGAAGGTGACTAGCTAGAAAGGGATCTATGATAATTACACCGAAACTATTAATCTTGTCATGTCCTTCATCTCTAGAATGTGGTCTCTTATGGATTTTAAGTTGGATAATCTCATCTTTACCAATTTGTTGAAGAGCGTCTGTGAGACCATCTTCTTTGAGGTGACAAAATGCTCTTCAATGATTGTGAGATATTGAGCTACAATGTCTTTTTTAGGAGTCATACCTCTTTTATGTATGCAAGCTTTTATAGGGGTTGTTTGGCATCATTATTGTTTCCTGGAGCAATGGCGCCACATCAGTGCCACATCAGAAAAACAGTGCTCTAGGAAATGGGCATTTGTTTGGAACCGTTTTTCCATAAAAAATGGTGCTCCAATCCACATCTTGGAAATCGGGAAGTCATGGCTTGGAGCAATGCCAAATTTGGCGTTTCCTGGAGGTGCAGCTCGTTGCTGCCAATAAGGTAGTGATGTGGCATTGGATAATGGGTACCAGTGTTGAAAATATTTCCTGGGGCAATGGTACCAAATAGAAAAAGTTGTTGTTGCTCCAAGAAACATCCTACCTGGCAACAACGATTCCAAACAAAATAAAGGCATTGTTTTCTGAGAAAACGGTGCTCCAAGCCACACATAAACGGTACTGCAACTGCAGCTCGATGCCAAACATATACATAATGGTTTTATAGATTAGAAAATACCCATACGGGTAAGACCCTGATTGTGCCCCATCATAGTGTTCATGATCCATATTGCATTGTCTTGATCAAAAACCACCAAAATTAGAACTCATTAAGTAGGTGGTTAGGATTTAAACTCTCCCAAATTAGCTCAAGATTTTAGGGGATTTCAAATTTGAAATTCAAATTTTGAAACTGGCTCCATTTAATTAAGCATAATTGAGAGAAAATAAGGGAATTAAATCTTACTATTTTAGGAAAGTTCTTTAATAGGTGGAACTTAGACTGATAAAAAAATAAGAGAGAGGACTCCTCTCTCCTAATCGATACATGTGCATGCTCTCCACCACCAAACCTCTAATTTTTGTATGTGTTCTTATCAACACTATTTTAGAGAGAAAGAAAAGGATTGAACCACTAAGACTCAATGAGATAAAATAAGTCATTGTGATCACTAAGTATGTGTTTGGTTCCGTTTATGTTTATTGAATAAACATTTGTACTTTATATGCTGGTAAAACCGAGAAATGCAATAATTGCAACCGTTTATGACAATTAGGCGCCACTTCAGCGTAACAGTGAATAAACACCTGGCCATTTGTGGAAGCTTCAAAAAATAACTTCTATAAACGGCTGGTATGCACATAAACCAAAGTTCACTTTTTACATTTTCGATGTATGCAGAATAGCAAGAGAGAGAAAATGCTGAGATGGCGCCTATGTGGCACCATCAATACACATTTACTGAATAAACATAAATGGAACCAAACATCCACTAAGTATTCATCTTAGAGAGATCTTCATTTTACTATTGGTAACTAGCTGTGCTCAAATTCAAAGGAATAAAAAAGATCTTGCATTTTCTCCGGGATTCAACTAGGGGTGGATTCGAGCCGAGCTGAGCTGGATAGTATGAGGCTCGAGCTTGGATCGCCAAGGTAGTAAAAGGCTCGAGTTCGGTTTGAGGTAAAACCTTGAGCTCAAGCTCGATTTGAGAAAAAATATTTTATAAAAATAAAAAAATTATATATATATTTGAGCTCAACTTGTGAGCTTTACAAGTCGAGCTCTATTAGGCTCGAACTCAGCTCATTTATTAATTGAACCTATAAATTGGGCTCGATCTCGACTCGAAGCTCAGTTGAAACTGAGCCGAACCAAAGTCGAGTAGTTTGTGAAGAGCTTGTCTTGTGGCCACCCCTAGATTAAACTAATGGCTATAGCTTCTAGAGGTAATCTTGATGATTTGTTATTTATTTATTATTTTATTTGGCCATGGCACTCACTACTAAATCAGATGTGATTGAAGGTTTTAATTTTATTTTGAGTATTTCATGCATGTGATTGTTAATTTGAAATACTAGTGTCTCAATGACCCACTTTAGTGGTATCAAAGTGGGTTTTTTAGACCATTGCTCTATGTTGGTTAAACCACTTCTTGCTTAGATAGATCCCCTGACTGCCATGAAGTTTGCTATCTTGAATTGCGGGTTGTATTTTATGCAAATCTATTAGATTCAAGAGATTTAATTTATTTTATATTTCTTTTTCTTGTTTTTCTTTTATTTAGTGGGTTGCATTTTTTTATAATGCTGAGTTCAATGGCATCAGCATTGTAAGAAGCTATGTTGGTGGAATCCTTTAATCTCACTGTTAACATAGAGGATAATGTAGTTGTTGTTTTTTTGATGATTGATTGTAGACTATCATCTGTTGTTTTATAAGATATGATTAATATCATCTTAATTTTGTTTGATTTTGTTTGATGACAGGATGAGACCAATTTCACTTGTGTTATAACACTTTCTGGGCTAACCATGGGTCACAACGTGACCTGTAAATGGGTGTCCAACTTATTTAAATAATAGCCATGTATGAGGATGATGCACTTAAACCTAATGATCCATGGTTGAATGTCTCCCTTGAAAGAGCGAAGAAATCATGGGAGGATGATTTGGTCCTTACTTGAATGAACCAAGAAAAATCCTACAACTTGGATGGGCTCAATTTGAATTCTGACCAACTCAACATAAAATTTTATACAGGTTAGGCTTAGATTTTCAGTCTTTAAATTGACCTGGACCTAAAAATTTGAGTTTTCTTAATTTTTGGGTTAGGCCCGGCCTAGCCCTTGGGCAATTTGAACCTGACCAGACCTCATCCCAACTTGATTCTGGCCTAGTTATATACATACACATGCAGATATAGATAATTGTCTTACTTGAACATCCATATATACGTACATGCATACATAAACATATGGTTTTATTTTTAATTTTAATGTGGATTCAGGACTAGCCTGAAGTTGAGTCCTTATTTGCTAGTTTGGGAGGGCTTTCATAGAGTGGCTTATGGCTTTGTAAGGTGGGCCCACACTAAAGGCCAAGTAGTTATATTTGGTGAAAACCTTGGAAAGTTCAAATTAAGCTAAGAAATTAACTCTTTTAGTGAAATTAATTTTAATAGATTGTTCAAAGCAGCTCAACCAAGAAAGTTCAAAGTTGAAGCCCTCTTAAATGGGCTGAGGATTTAATCGGCTTTGGCATATCAAATCCTGAAGTTTATCCAAACACAACTTAAATCTATGCAAACAAGTATTCCTGCTAACAACATTGGCCCAATACTACACTTAGAATCAAAATGTAAAAAAGTTCCCCAAAAATATCTTACCCTCTAACCAGATAAAGAAGGGATTTTTTTACTTTAACAACCCCTAAACTTTGTAAAAAGGCTAATTTTGAACCCTAAAGAATATAAAAAGGCCATTTTCGTCCCAAACTTTGGTGAAAAGGACATTTGTAGGCAAAATCAGATGATGTTTGAAATGATGTCGACAAATATGTTAGATAATAAATAAAATAATAAAAATATGCTTATATGGCACTGTTAAAGTTTAAAAAGGACACTTTAGATCCTCAAGTTTGAAAATGTGCCACTTTAGATTTTAAAACACTATTATTTTTATTAACCTTAAAATGAATTATTTCAATGATTTTTATCAAATTAGAGTCATTAGAATGACAATAAGTTAATATAATAGTAAGTAATTAACAACAATTAAGAGTAAATTATACTAATAGTAAATTGACAATTACTTAATTCACTTAGTTAACTGAGCAACTCAATTTTCTAATTAAACTAATTTACCTAATTTCTTTAATTAGCTCCATTTACTTATTTTAACTTACTTATTTAACAGTAAATTAATTTACTTATTTACCTTAATTAACTAATTATTTAATTACTCTATTTATTTAGCTTATTTTTCTTAATTGACTTCAAGTAGTTAATTCACTTAGTTGATTTAATTACTTATTTTATTTAGTTTAATTAGCTTAATTTCTTTAATTGCTCTATTTGCTTTGCCTAATTTACTTGTTTTACTTAACCTATTAGTTAATTCACTTAATTGAATGGTTTGAAAATCGACGTTGACCCAAGCAGTCAAACTTTTTAACTTAGCAATCAATTAATTGTCTAGTTCCATTTTATACTTGGCCCAGAATTTTTCAAAAAAAAAAAAAAACATTGATTTGGTCAACAATTCACTAACCTAGATGGCTTAACCATTAAATGGTTTGATTCAATAAATGGTTTTTGGGTCATTTTTATTTCAATTATATTTTGTTGTTTCTTTTTCAAAATGTCATGGGTTAATCCACTTGGACCGAAACGATTAAACCATTGACCCAGTGGCCAAAGTGCTTCTATTTTGAGTCAATTTTTAAAACCTTACTTAATTGGCTTAACTTACTTATTTAGAATGAGTAGTTTTGTTTCTTTAATTTAATTAATTAACTTTATATCATCATAGACCCCAAAGTAATTTACTTAATTAATTTTATTAAAGTGGCCCATTTTCAAACTTTAGGGTCTAAAGTGGCTTTTTCAAACTTTAGTAGTATCACATAAACATATTTTTATTATTTTATTCATTGTTTAACTGATGCATCGATATCATTTCAAACGTCATCAATCACCTTTTCACCAAAGTTTAGGATAAAAAATGGCCTTTTTTTATTGTTTAGAGTTGAAAATGGTCCTTTTGCAATTGAAAGGTTAACAACAACAAAAAAAAAAATCCTATAATGAATCTCCATTTTGCAACCTACATCCATTTAGAATTTTAATGCAATGTGTATCTTAAAGTAGGGGAAAGTTAAAAACATTTTTTATTAGGAGAGGGTTGGGCCGGTATTAGATAGAACATCTAGGCATGGGCCCAGATATTTTTTGAGCTAAACTAGGCTGGAAATGATCACCATATTAAACCCAAAAGTTGGTTTTATACATTGCTCCTTGGTTTTCTGATAAAGACGGTATCAAGCAAGGTGTAGCGTGTCAAATCCTACTGGATTATTAATTGCATCACAAACCCAACCCAGATATCAATTTCCAAATGAAAAAACTTTTATTAGGGATTTTAGGTAGCTGGTTGGATCAGGGGCCTCAATGCCAAAAATTGGATAGAATGTTCGAGATTAGAGCAAGAGAAGCATTTGGTTAAAGCTTGCTTTTGTAAATAAATTTCCAAACCAAGATATTTTAGAGCTTGTGAGGTTAGCTCCAGTTTGTAAGCAACTGGCCCAATTTGTTTTAGATCTTGGAAGGGTCCGTAGTATTTTGCTAAACACTTCAAGTTATTCCTTGGGGCCAGGCCACAGTGGTTTAGCAAAAGGGCTATAACTTGAGGTATACATAATTACTAACCTCAAACTCCTTTTAGGCCTCCATGCATCCGCTAGTTGCTTCATACAATTTTGGGCCTTTGGCTAAGTTTTCTTTGAGAATTTGCAACATCTGCTATCTTTGTTAAACTAATTAAGCTGTAATAGCTATTGGAGTTCATAAATATGGCCACAATTGTGGTGGAGGGCATGGTTCAAAGTATTAGGCATATCGTATCATATCTTTTGAAAATGATACGGTCTGAAACGCCTATTTCCAAGGTTTCGGGCCCCTAATTTTTTTTAATAATGAAAAACAGGTTATAAGCTTTCCAAAAAATCAAACTTTGAAACTCGTATGGTACCGATACTTTGAACCTTGGTGGAGGGTACCCAAACAAGACTTGAAAGGGAGTCATGCCCAAGGTGGAATGATAATTAGTGTACCATCATTGAGCAAAGGCGAGTAACCATTTTAGCCATTACTTTTTGCTTTTTTCTTACACATACACCTTAGATAGGTCTCTAAATATCTATTAAGCCTCTCTGTTTTCCCATCTGCCTGTGAGTGATGGCAGAACTCAACTTGAGCTAGGTTGCCTTTTGTTTGAACAGTTATTGCTAGAAATTGCTAAGGAAGATCTTGTCCCGATCTAAAGCTTTGCATTAGGACTGCACCAGTGCCATTATAGCATGCATCAGTCTCCAACTCAAATGGGTTATTAAAATCAGGTAGTCTAGTATAAGAGTGACTGTCATAGCCAATTTCAACTGCTCAAAAGCCTTATCGGCTTCATTAGTCCATGTAAGAGGCTCCTTTAACAAGTCAATCAAGGGCTTGCTAATCTTCCCATAATCTCTAACAAACTTTCTCTAGTAAACTATTAGTCCCAAAAATTCTCGTTAAGGATTTCACTGATATAGGCTTGGGCCAATTGACCATTGCTTCAATTTTAGTAGGGTCAGCCTTTACGCTTTCTGTTGTGATGATATGCCCAAGATATTCAACCTGATTTTGCCCAAAAGAGCACTTGCTCTTCTTTACAAATAATTGATGTTGTTTTAACACATCCAATACCTATCTCGAGTGTTCAACATGGCTCACCAAATCAAGACTATAAACCAGTATGTCATCGAAGAATACTAGAACAAACCTTCTTAGGAATGGTTCTAGAATGATATTCATAAGAGATTGAAAGGTGTCTGAAGCATTAGTTATGCCAAACGGCATGAGTCGAAACTCATAGTGTTCAAAATGTGTTTTGGAAGTAGTCTTGTGGAGGTCCTCCTCCTTGACTTGAATTTGATGGTAACCTGATCTTAAGTCAAGTTTTGAAAAGAATTTTTCACCATGAAGCTCATTAAGCAATTCATCTAGGAAGGGTATAGGAAATTTGTCCTTAATAGTCATGGTATTCAACTATCTATAGTGAACACCTAACCTCCAACTACCATCTAGGAAGGGTATGGATGCAAAGGGGTTGTTGATGCTCCTTATTATTCCAAACTCAATTATTTCTTTAACTAATTTCTCAATTTCTGACTTCTAGATGTAAGGACATCTATAGTGTCTTTGGTTTGATGATGTGGAATTGGGCTTAAAAGGTTATTTGTTGGTTATGAAATCTTTTGGGAGGTAAGCCTTTAGGTTCAACAAGCAACATGGCATATTTCGAAAGAAGGGATTCAATCTTAGGATAAATATTTACTTGTTCACTAATTGATGTGAGTGAAAACAGATGTCCCATAATGCCATAGGACTGCTTATATTAAACTTTCTGTCGAGAAGTACCCATGATGAGCTTAAGTTCAACTGCTTCAGTTCATTACATCAACTGTAAACTCTTGTGCTTGCATTTTCCACTTGAACTGAAGACACCTAGCCTTGTTTACTAGTTTACTTCCATCAGCAATTATAACTAACAAAGGCCTGGTTTCTTTTATGTTGCACTTAGTTTGCTTGGTAACAGTCACATCAATGAAACTGTGTACTCCCACTACCAATGAAAATAGTAAGTGGTTTTCTTTTCACCCATCCTTCAATTTTGATGGTATTAAGGGTTTATATTCCCAACTAAGGCATGCACTGATAGTTCCATTCCACCTAGATCTTCCTCAACTATTTCATCTTCATGTTCAGCCAACAATTGTTCTTCTTGAGGAAATGTTTCATTTGTGTCATTTTCATTTCCCCACATTAGAAATAATTGGTTCCCTTACAGTTGTGGTTAAGCTTGAAGGGTTCATCACAGAAATTGCATAGCCCTTTGCTCTTTCGGCATTCGTTTCCACACTCGGTTATGTAGTTGTTAGTTTCCTGCCATAGGTTGGTTTAATGGCCTTAATTTGTTAGGTTGTTTTTGATATTTGGGTTAAGGTTGGGGTTATTCTTTGGAAGGTTGGTAGTTACATTTGGGTTGGAATGGATATTGAGATATGAAACGTTGACTGATGAATTGGGTTGAAAAAGAGGAAGTTTCTTGGATCTTTTTTTGTAAAGCTTCAATTGTAGCTTCTTGCATTTTGGCTAGGCTGATTGCTTGGCTGAGGGTTGTGGGATTAAACATCACAACCATATTTCTAATTTCCTCTTTTAATCCACTCAAGAAGCTATCCACAAAATAACTCCCGGTCAGACCTTTATTTTTCATCAACATGAATGATTTGAGTTCTTCAAATCTCTGTTGATAATCAAAGACTTGTTGCAACTTATTGAATTCCCAAACAACATTTTCTAACCCCAAATCTCCAAACCTACATAGTAGGGCATCAACAAACTCAGATCAAGAGAGATTAGGATAACCTCCATCTTGGACTTCAACAATGTGTGGGTTAGGTAGAAGGCCTACTTGAATGGTTGGAGATTGGTTTGATCAACAGTACTTAGTAATTAACAACCCTTCTAACTTTTCTTCTAATGAGCCAATCCTAGCTTCTTGTCGTTCTTGGGCCCTCTTGAGAATTTCTTCAAGAGTTTTGGACCTAGTAGACTCCGCTATAATAGCAGGGGTTGAATTTCAGGAAGGAATTGTTCGTCACAACTAGAATCTGTAATTAAAACTTGAGCTCCAATATCTAGAACTTACAGAAGAAAGGGAAGATAGAAGCGAACCTACTCCCTAGAACGGAATAGCTTTGATACCGGTTGTTATGCTTTGAATAGAGAGGGAAATAGTAAATAGAAATCAATATCCTTTTCATTAATTTGCTTTCTCTAGTTGTATTTATACAAGGTTATTTCTTGCTCACACATCCAACCGACAATTACAACTCAACAAGTAACTAATTAATAGACTATTTAGTTATTTTAATTCGTCACAAGAATGTTGTTATTTGAGTAGTGACTGTAGTAGAGAACAACCCTTGTTGAATTGAAAAGCTTGATTACATGAAAATACTAAAACAAAATCAACAGAAACTCAGGAAACCATAAACTGAAGAATGAATCTAACAAGAAAACAATACATGAAATGTGAACAAGAAGAAATCCATCAAGATATATCAACAACAAAGACGAAGAGGACTAGACAAGAAAGAAGTTAGGCATCGATCCAAGACTCATCTCTGCCTTTTGTCTCTGATGGTTTTCTTTGAACCAATAGCTCTTTTCATCGTCACCAAGAAAAACCCAGCATTAATTTCACCAATGAGAATGAGGGCCCCGATGAATCTTGAATACAAAGGTAGCATAGACAACCGACAGAATAATTGGAAATTCAGTCCATGAGCATGTATGACTCGTTAGAAGGACGATGACCCAAGTTTTCTGCAACCAGAAAATGATGTAGAGGAGATACTTCCGGTGATTCCTTGGTTTCAAACTCTCTGGTGGCGATCTTGAAAAGTGGACTTCAAATTAGTCAAATACATAATAAAGTGATAGTGCTTCTCCAATTTTTCCCTCTTCAAATACTATGTTCTTGGACGAGGGCTAAGTTTTAGTTGGACTTACAAAGAATTGGAACGGGTATTATTTCAAGATGTCTCTCTCCTTGTTCTAAATCATTTTTTTTTTTTTTTTTTTTTTATGTTTTTTAATGGCATCCATCACTGGGGCGGATTAGCTGGATACAACATCATACACACCGAGTTGGCTACTATCACAAGTGAATATGCTAGTGTGTAGACTCCATCTGTACTGAACATTGATGTATTTATACATAGAATTGGTCTAACTATGCCCCCAAGAAATTGATACAATTTTGTCTTCAGCCAGTTCAACTGGATTCATCTATCACTGTCAATGCCCCCAAGAAATTGAAGTACAGGGCAATAATCTTCAAAGGAATTGCCCTTCTCATTCAACCATTGTCTCTCAGTTATGATGGCCTAAGGGTCGGGAGCTTTGCAGCCCGGATTACCTTTTAGGCCCTTACAAGCAGTTTGGTTTCTATCAAGGCAAGTCGGTGCTCCCATCCTTCGAGCAGCCCCTTGCAATCTTGCACGGGGAATATCTCCTATAAAATAAATCACATAACTACGGAGATATTCCCAATGCAATGCTGTAAAGGCTGTTAGAACGCCCTAACTGAACCCAGATTCCTTACAAGTGTAAGCCATTTTTAGTAGAATTCAAATCACTTGGGCATAAAACACATTCCAACCACCTACCAACATGATCCGACACCACACATCTCACGTGAAGGACGTGTGTTTGTTGGTAGGTGACGGGGACTCCTTTTAACCCAGCCCGTGAGGGTCATGGGACAGACTTGTGTCCAATGCCCCGCGGCTCCATGGCCAATGCAATGATATGCCGAATCTAACTCTAATTCCGAATCCCTATATCCCTTCTAGCTGTGCCAACCTCGGCCAAGCCCACCCTGGCCCAGCAAATTGCTAGATTTTGTTCTTCAACGGCTCCAACGCATGCCAAGCATATCACAGTGTCACACAGAGATAAAATAAGGATATACGAAAATACGGAATCTTCTCCTCGGTAGAAGAAAAACCAGGAAAGAAATATGAGTGGGAGCAGAGCATTCTGCAAATCATCTGTCTTGCTCCCCCTCCATCGCTTCCACTCGGCTTGTTAGTTTCAATTTTCTCCTGAAACCCAACTCCACTAGCAAGTCTGTCCGAATGTCGACTGAAGCCTCTTCGCTTAACCGCAATAGTAACAATAACAAAGATGCTTCTGTAGCTGCTTCTTCTGGAAATGGAGGTGGAGCTTCCACTTCGATAGAATGTTCCACCTCTTCCGCTTCTTCTGCTATCGATTTCCTCACTCTCTGTCATCGTCTCAAGGTATTTTTTTTTCTTTCTCTCTTGGGTTCAATTCAATTGATTTAATTCCTGTCCGAAATTGAGGACGACAAAGATGAATTGGTGTAGACGAGACAAATAGGGCTCTTAACTAATTGAGTTTTGGATTTGACCAGACGACAAAGAGAACTGGATGGGTTCGAAAGGGAATTCAGGGTCCCGAATCTATTGCCGATCACATGTACCGAATGGGCCTCATGGCTCTCATTGCTTCTGATATTCCTGGCATCGACCGGGATAGGTTTGGGATTTTTTCTATTCTATTTTTTTTTTCTTGCTTTCTTCTATGTCTATTTTTTCTCTTTTTGATTTAAATGTGGAATGGTTGGTTGTTGTTTCTTGCAGGTGTATAAAAATGGCAATCGTACATGATATAGCCGAAGGTGAGAATCTAAATTCTCACTTTATCACTCCTATTTTTCTTTTGTTGTACTAAAAGAAGATTGACTTCAACCAAGGTAGAATGTAACTAGGCTTGGGGTGGGCCTCCCATTTCTTGAACTAAAATTGGTTCTAAATGTTTCTGATGGTCGGAAATCACACTATTCTGGGTACTGTGAGCTCAAGATATGGGCAATGGGAATAGATTCTCTGAGTATTTTTGAACACCAGATTTTCTATCCTTTTCACATATATAACTCTAGGAATAAAGTTGGTGCCAAGCTGAAGTTTCTAGTTATTGACACAGTTAGATGGCTAATTCATACTCGACTTGATGCCTTTGGATTCCTCATTTGACCTGTGAATTGGAGGCTACAAATGCCTTAAAGTTCTTTGGTCTTATTAGAGGACTTTCTGGTATTCCATGGGTACCCCTCTTAGTCATCCAGGACCACTCAAACAGCTCTTTCAGTATTTATCTTAAAAGCACCCTTTTTGGTAGTCATGGTTCCGTGGAGGGCTCAGTTTTCTGAAACAGCTCTCCTCCAATAACTAACTCCACTAGTTCTCTCTCCTCTAAATTACTCCATTAAATTGTTTAAAATTTATTTACTCTTTTTTCCCTTTTATTTTTTTTTAATTTTCTTTTTTCTTTTCTTATTTTATTCTCTCTCTCCTCATTAATCTAATAAACCAAAAGCAATTTTCTTAGGGGTGATCTTTTTGGTCATGCCTGAGCCTAGATTCGCATCAGGCCCACAAATTTCAAGGCTAGCATGGGCCCAACCCAACCTATAAACAAATAACAGTTTAAAAATTAGTTAATAAAAATATCATAAATAGTCAGAGAGAGAGAGAGAGAGAGAGAGAATTTTACTCTCATCCAAATGTAATTTATTTGTTTCATATTCAAATTCTATTTAATTGGTTAATTGTCAGAAAATTATAATTTGATACCTAATAACTAAAATTAATAAAAAACTACTAAAGTTAATAAAAATATGAAATTTTAACAAGTTAATAAAAATTAGTAGTTCATAAATTAAAAATGAAAATACATTTAAATTCTATTTAAGAATAATTAATATTAATAGGATAGTTAAAATTAATAAAAATTAAAAAAATATTAAAAGTAATAAAATAAACCATTTGTGTTCCATTTAAAAAATAAAATACAATTAAAATAATAAAACTAACAACGGAAAAATTAGAAATGTCATAAGACTCTTGCATAGGGATGATCATTTTTAACTTAGCCCAAGTGCCCAACCTAGCTAGACCTACAAACTTTTGGGCTCAAGCAACTATTTTCTTCTGAGCTAGGTCTAGCTCAGATTTGCACCAAGCCCACACATAATGTGGGTAGGGCTATAATGGATCGGATTCAGATCGGACCCAGTTGCATCCACATTCAATTATGAAATCTCTAGATCCAAGCTGTGATACAAGGAGCAGAAATCGCAAAAGAGTTGGCAGCGGAGCATTTAATGATTGAAGGTGACTCCAAATTGGTTATTGGATGGCTAAAAGAACTGGAGATGGCAACCTGGCCTATAGAGGGGTTTTGAAAAGATTTAAGTGGCTAACATCAAATATTTTAGTCACAGTTCAATGGGAAAGAAGACCGGCAAATGGGCTGGCAGATTTCCTAGCCAAACAAGGAGTACATAGGAATCATCTCTTTTGGGCTCAATTGTAAGCTTTATGATGTAGCTTGGAGGCTGCACCTTGCACCTCTTTGTGGGGAGTTGTATGGTGTATATTATGTTTTTTATTTAATAAAATTATCATTATCTATAAAAAAAATGAAATCTCTAGATCCACATCTACATGTGATTATTATGTCAGATTTTGGATCAAATGTGGATTTAATTCGCAACCATCTTATTGTGTTTAAAATGACTAAAAAATTAAAAAAATTCAAAAATCTAATTATTTATATATATAAATATAAAATATTAAATTTATCAATTATAAACTTTATATAATTATACACAACATCTATATGAATACATAATTATACTACATATATACATAAAAAATAATTTTCATTAGACTCGGACTTTAGTCAGATCGGATGTGGTTCCGCATTGGTCCCATTATTAATCGGGTGCAAGTTCTAACATCCAAATCTAATGTATTCGGATTTGGAGTCAAATTGGGTATTGAACTTTCGGAGTCCATTAACAGCCCTAGTAGGTAGGCCCTAAGATAATCAACCCCTAAGCTTGATGTGGAAATTATATACATATATCTTTAGATATCAAATTTTATAGTAATATATATAGAAAATAATTAAATTTGTAAAAAAAATCATAGTTTTACAATTAACACAGGCATTCCTATCCATGTCCCAGGCCCAGACAAATATTATTATGCTTGGAGTGTGTTTCGGGCTGACTGTTAATACACTATCAAAATCTGGCCCGAGATCTTTAATTTTTTTGGTTCATTAGGCTACAAAATAGGGGTAGCTCATCCCCCATAGCTCCTTTGGATTCAATATTAATAAGTTTTATCTAAAAATAGTTAAAAACCCAAAAATAATGCATGCATGGGTTGTACTTGGTTTGGTTTAGTCTAATTACAAATGCCACATTGCTCTTAAGGACTTGGAGGGTTGGGTCAGGTTGAGGATCAACCAAAGCCCATTCTGAAGTCTTAAACCTTGACCTCGGACTTAGATTAATTTAATTATGACTACAGCCTAATTTTATATATTTACTAATATTTACAACAATTGCAATATGCCAGTATTTAATCATTAAAAAAGTAAAATAAATAAAATAGAACACTAACAAATAATATGGAAAAAATAATTATTTTATTAAGTACTTTGTTAATCTAAATAAATAAGTTACTAAATTATTTTTGTAACAAATTATTAAAATAAAGATTAGTTATTTTAAGCAACATTGCATTCCTTCCTTACAATAGTTAACAATTTCTGTTGTTTCACTTTCCCTTGAAAAATCGTGTATTGCATGGGTCCCTGTTAGTATTCTAATATATCCATATGATATCTTTGTATTCTAAAGAGTTTTTAATTTGACCAATTATACTTCTTGTGGGAGTTTAATTATGTGTATTAATTTTTCGTAGTTTCTATGTGAAACCATGCATATCTACAATATCTCTTGTAAATTGATTTTGTGGTAACCACATTGTATTGAATTTCTGATATTTTAGTCCTTGGTAGGCATCTTCTTCTATGTAATATGGTGTTCATTTATATATTTTTGCACATTTATTATGTGTCCTGAAGCACTCCCTTAATTTAGGAATTGAGTTTTTTATGTTACTTTCTTAATTGCTTGAGTAGCCATTGTTGGAGATATCACTCCTTTAGACGGGGTATCGAAGTTGGAGAAAAGCCGAATGGAACAAGATGGACTTGATAACATGTGTAAACTACTTGGTGGAGGGTCCAGAGGTATTGTTATCCTTTTCTTTTTAGTCATTCTCAGTAGCATGGTCCTTGAAGGAATGCGTTGATCTTCCTAATGCTGAAAAATTATTACCAAACTTATATTTCATACAATGTTTTCAAATGTGGAGGTGTGGCATGAGGCATTCCACTTTCTTGAGGCATGAGGTGTAAATCAGAATGCAGGGGGCATAAGATTCCTGTGAATTGATTTTTAATTAATAAATATGAAGGAACCAACTAAGAATGACCCAACCAATGCCAAATGAGTTCAAGAGAACTATTTGGTTATGACATGGCTATGCAACTCCATGCAGCTTCACTTCACCCGAAACTACTTGTGGGCAAAAACAGATAAGGAAATTTGGAACATCATGAAAGAAACCTACTCCCAACCTCTTAATGTTGCTAGGGCTTATGAGCTGAAATGTGAAGTTAATAACCTAAAGCAAGGAGAGAAACCACTCTCGGTTTACTTCTCAACCTTGAAATCCTTGTGGCATGAAATTGATCACCTAGAAACGATTGACTGGAAGAGTTAGAAGGATGCATAGACTTACAGAAAGCAAGTTGGAACTAATAGGGTGTTTGAATTCCTAATTGGTCTGAATTCTGAATATGATATTGTGAGACAACAGCTTCTCACGAGAGAAAGTGTGACCTTATCACAAGCCTACTCCCTATTGCACAGTGAAGAGAGTAGGAGAAAGGTTATATTGCAACATCAACCTTTTGAATCAGCCTTAGCAGTAGTCAAACCAAAGTTTGAGGGTGATAAGGAGAGGGATATGAAGAAGGAAGATAAGAGGGACCCTAATATGTGAACATTGCAAGAAACCTAAACATACTAAAGACACTTGTTGGAAGTCAATCCACATTCTCTCTGAATTCTCTTCTTCGTGTTCTCCTTCTCTCTTTCTTTCTCAATCTTTTTCTTGTTTATTACTCATTATACCTAGGACTGATTGCAGTCCTATTCGACTACTAAATAAATAAAAACAGAACAAAATAAGTAGAAAAATAGTATATCCCTTCTTTCTCTCCTCTTCATTAACATACTCCAAAATAAAATCCCTTCAAGCCATTCTAACATCATATGCAAGTAGAAAGTTACATTTCACTCAAACGTATCAGCTAGCTTACTGGTAAAGTCCATGGCTGGTTGTAGTGGGGATTTGGGATCAACTCCTGCCTTCACCTAGGTTGGGGAATCTTGGGGTTTGGGGAGGGCTACTCCCATTGTGTAGACCATTCACCTACCAATAAAAAGTTGCATTTTTATTCACTTGATTTTCCTTTATGATATTATGTATGCATTATCAAGGATATTCTTGTAGGTATTAATCCTTGTGCCTCCATTTATTGTCTAACTTAGAAAATGATGTTTTGACGGAATAAATTATTTTCTTTTAAACTCTTTTACTCTGCTGAATGTGGAAAACTGTAGGATAGGGCAATGTAGTACAGTATTATTGCTTGTTATGAGTCTGGATATGCACAGAATTTATTAGACTATTTGCTTGTTTAAATATTGTAGAAATTTTTATTTCAAAATAAAAACTTGCAATTTTGCAGCAAAGGAAATAGGTGATTTATGGATGGAGTATGAGGAGAATTCTTCTCCAGAAGCTAAGGTTGTAAAAGACTTTGACAAGGTACTGCAATCTTGATCTTCCTTTAGTGATTTACCTTTGAAGCTGTTTATAATATTTACTGCAAAGCAATTGAGGTCATCATGGTTTTCCTTCTGTTATTGTTCTCCATTAAACTTGATGTGCATTTGTTGTGCAAGTACAATCATGATTCATCTTGTTGGCCCTAATTTATGTTCACCCATCATAGTCTCTTATTGTTATAGGTTGTTTTAAGTAGTGCATATCTGATTTAAGTTTAAGAATAGGATTATTGCCAAGGTACAGATACAATTATTGTACTATAGCTCATACTACACTTCAAGTGGCTTCCCTGGTTACCTTTAAATCCAATCAGTCAAGTAATTCATGTCTTTCTAGTTTTGGTCGAATTGGATTTATTGAAAATACCCACAAATTGAGCATATCTGAAGATTCTCAACCCATGAGCCGTTATAAGTGTTTTTAGATGTCTACAAGTTTAATGCTTCAAGGTGGACCTCAAGGTGAGATGCCCTCAAAATGCGCCAAGGCAGACTACTGATGTGGATGCATTGAAGACCTCTGAGGCTTATACTTCATGAGTTGAAGCTCAATGAAGCATATACTTCTAGACATAGTGTACACATCAGATATGCTTTGATACTAAAGTGTATGCAATGGGGAAAGAGAGAAAATAAAAATATTTTGAAAAGGACAAAATAAACCTATTTGTGGAAAAAAGGAGGAAGAGGGGAGGTGGGGGAGAGAGAAAATCAAAAAAGAGGAAAACCAGCATAATACCTGTTCTGGCATGGCGCCATCTTCCCTTCTATGGGACTGTCAAAAGTTACAATTTTACTTTTCATGAAAACTATACAAATTAGTATAATTTTAAACATGTGAGTTTTAAATATTATTCATTTCTTCATATTTAAATTAAGGGATAGATTCCAAGTATGTTAAAAAATATGTTATATATATGTATATAAGGAGGTATTTTTATAAAGTTATATAATAAAGACAAATTACCATTTTTTATATTAAACTATGCATACTTGTGAAGTTTACACTAGGGCTGTTCATAAGAAGACCCAAACTGACCAACCCAGTCCGACCCAACTCGAGTCGGCCAGATTTTCTTTAGCATCGGTTGGTTTCGGGTTACTAAAAAGCATAAACCGATGGGTCGGTTCGGTTGTGGTTTCCACACATGAAAACCAAAACCGAACCGACCCGAACCGACTTAGTTCCTAGTTGGTACTTAGTAGTTAGTACCTAACTTAGTTTCTACTTTCTAGTTACTTATAGTTACTTATAGTTTCTACTTTCTAGTTTTCTCTTTAGGAATGCCATTAATGCCATTAATAGCTTCTTGCATTTTTTTTGGAAGGTTTAAAGAAAGGATCCTATTCTCTAAGGTCCTTTACACCAAATAGGTAATTACAATTAGGTGTCTATTTTACTTAGATTAGAAGCCTTCTTAAAAATTCCAAATTTCAGTCTTCTTTTTCTAACACAAATTGACTCTCTCTTTTCTTGGTAACTTCTAACTTGGTCCACCCTTACTCCCTTAGCCCCTCAACTCAAGTACTCAAACCGACCCAAACCGTCTCAAACCAACCAGGTCGGTTTTGCCTAACACAGGGTCGGTTTCAGTTTCATTTTCAGGCAACCCGATCAGGTCAGGTCGGTTGGAAAAACAGCAGTAAACCGACCCAACCTGACTCGTGAACAGCCCTAGCTTACACTCTATGTATTGAGGCTTATGTGTCACATCTCATAATTTGAAAATACTGACTGCTATCACATTGTATTAGGTTATCATTTTACATGGTGTCCAGTTTGTGGTTCAAAGAAAGGGTGGTTGTGTTCCAGAACTATACCACCTTTTGAAATTGAACATATTAGTTTTGAATCATCATTGGCGTTCTGCACTTCTGCTATGTATAGTTTGGTTGTGTTCTAATCACATAGACAGAATCACAACCACTGTTCTGTTCATGATAAACTATTTTTTTTTGGACTCAACACATTGTCAGCTTTTCTGTGTGGTTCACATGTAGAGAAGCAATTCATCTATGACCATTCAACTTTGATCATACTACCATTTATTTATCATATGTTACATATGACGATGATGATGATTAAAAATAACACAATATGTAGAAATATATGATATGTTAAAAATTATATATGATTATATATTTTGTCATGTGTATAAAATGTATATTGCATTTTCTACAATATAGGAATATGGCTCAAGAATCCAAGACACACAGATCACTTAGCCACGTCAGCTTTCTTTTTGAGCCATGTGGTTGTGTTCAAAAATCTATCTTTCATAGTGCTAAAAAAATGGGGATTTTTCTTGTTTTGGAACCATGGTTTGTTGGTTCTATAACGAGCAACAAAATGATAATGTCCTTCAGAACACTGGTTGCATTTGTGAACCAGACGGAACATGGACATAACCATGAATCAAACACCAACTAGTTATTTGTGAAATTACATAAGATTTTGTATTTGGTATGTTTTCATATGATAAAATATTTCTGAAGATTTAATCTTAAGATGTTGGGTTTTCTCATTCCTACTATGGAGAAGTCTCAAGGAAGAATTCTTATAGGACTATAATTTATTTTGATTTTTCAGCCATTTGGATGGAAATAAATGGAAAAAATTCCACCGGAAGCAGTTATATCAAAAGTTGGTTTACATCCAGAAATATTCTAACTGACTTGTTGACAGAGGGTGGCTAGAAGTAGCTAGATTTTATTCACATAGAGTTCTGGACTCTCTAGTTATGGTTACCTCCTCCTGAGTCATCCATCAAGCTTAATTTTTATGTGCTCCTCAGGCAATCTGGGACCTTCTAAATAGGCGTTCTTTTGAAGATTGCAGTAGAGCAACTATTTCTTGCTTTTCTTTATTTGGGGCTGTTCATACTTGAAGCTATTGTTGAATGATGGTATGGATCCAAGTATTAGTAGCGTTAGACCCATATCCAGATCATTGTCATCGGTAGTCTGGTCTTCTAACAATTTATGCAGTGGATTTCCTTTTCTTTTTATTGAACTATTCATATACCATAATCTGTGTGTGGTGCAATGGTAATATCTGGGCTGACAAGGATGTGGAATTACTGTAATCATGCTTGTCAATGTACAAATTTTGTATTTTTTGATGAATAGCAACATGGAAAGGACATTTTAGGCCTAGAAATTCACTAAGGTAACTTTTGACATTTTTGTTACATAACCTTGTCTGCAAAGTTTGGTCAAGATTATCTGCAATTTTTCTGCATGATCTTGTACTTCAGAAGTGTAGCTTTGCTAAATATATTTCCTTTTCTTTTCATTAATCAGTTTCTGTTCAAAGAGTGTACTCAGAAGAGGTTTCCTTTTTTTCGCTGTTTTTTACTGCTTAGTATTTCTTTAATGTCCAGTCAAATATATGATACTGTTCAACTTTTTGTTCCTTAGGTGGAGATGATACTTCAGGCCTTGGAATATGAAAATGGTACAGATTTATTACATTGATCATGATGTTTTTAAGGGCATTCATAATTTGTAGATACATAATTCATTCTTTTATTCATTAATCAATAAAGTGACAAGTTACTGATAAAAATATGCTATTATCCTTTTTTTTGATAAATAAATTCATTTCCATTAAAATAATGATTGGATACAAGAAAATCCCTTTAAAGGCGTGAGGTGCTGCCTCTCCTAACAGCAAATACAAGAATTATAACAGAATTACATGAGTGTTGATGTTAAAACAAGAGTTAGAGTTGTGCCCAGAACAATGTTTCCCTATTTACCCGTTGTTTGGCCAAGGCATGTGCAATTGCATTAGCTGATCTCCCAACCCACTGTACTGTTATAGACATATTTCTTGTCAGCCATTTGAATTTCTTTAACTCATTTTTGTAGTCCCATGTGACGTCCTCCGGATTATTTAACCAGTCCACCACTTCTTTTGCAAGAAGTATTCCTTGTATTGCAGCAAACAGTTCTGCCCGGATAGAGTTCCCAACACCTAAGGGGCCAGAGTAGAGTAAGATAACCTTTCCAGCCTCATTCCTCAGTACACCTCCCATCCCAGAGGGACCCGGGTTACCTTGGCTACTCCCATCAAATTTCAGCTTCAAAGAACCAAGAGGAGGGGGGACCTAGCTAGTCAAAACCCTTACCTTGTAGGAGGAGCAGCTTGCTACCAATTTCCAATCCTTCCAACAATCAATAAAGGAGAAATTGTTAAATAATTCTGAAGTCTTTAACCAATGTATTGACCTAGACATAATGCAGTCCTTCAAGGCTTGATTGCTTCTCCCTTTTTCTTGGAAGATCTTGGCATTCCTTTCTTCCCATACTATCCATAAAAAAGCTGCTCGCCTGTATCTCCACATTTTTCTTCCTCTTTATGGGGCCAAGAGAAAAAAGAAGGGTTAAAGATTGTGCTTACTTCTATTGTCATATCCCAACTATATCCAAACAAAGATAGAAGCCAAGTCTAGAGCTCTGCAGATACACTACAAGATAAAAATAGATGATTACAATCCTCACCATGAGATCTGCAAAGAATGCACCAGTTTGGTGAAATACGAAGGCCGAGTCTTCTCTTTTGTAGGTTATCCATTGTGTTAACTTTACCATGCCACACTTCCCAACACAAAGTCATAACCTTGGGGGGAACCGTTCTACACCAGACTTCTTTGGAAGGGAAGCTTTGTTGAGAAGAGGTTTAGTAGAGGAACTTGAAAAAGGAGCCACAAGAAAAAGATCCATTGGGGTGAATGGTCCAAATTCTTTTATCAAGTTTCGAGGGATCCAACCAAACCTTACCATGGAACAGAAGAGTAGACAAGCACTCAATTTCCTCATCCCTTAACCCTCTACGGAAACCAAAATCCCAAGACAACACTGGCAAATTTAAGATTTATGGAAGGAATTTTGAGATCACCTCTTTTTTTTATACAAAGAAACATAGTACAAAGAAGGATAAAGGTCTTTTAGAGGGAGATCTCCCACTCAAATGTCCTCCCAAAACCGAATAGAGTTACCAGAACAAGCATCATACCTGACACAACTGAGAAACTACGGAAGAACTTTGTGAATTGCTTTCCATGGTGTGGCTAGGTTAGCCCTCCTTGATGTACCAGCATCCCAACCATTCTCTGAAACTCCATGAATACTCTTCACTACTTTGTGCCAGAGTCTATCTCGCTCCAAAGGCTACCTCCACAACCACTTCCTAGCAAAGCTGAATTCTTTTTAAGCACATTCTCAAGCCCTAATCCTCCTTCCTCTTTGCTTCTACCCACAATCCCCCCAATTAATTAAATGATCTTTTTTACCTTCTCTCGATTTCCAAAGAAAATCTCTCATCAATTTTTCCAATTTCTTTGCTTCCCCAAACGGAATCCAGGTAATAGGTAGGTAGATTCATGAGTGTAGCTTTTATCAAAGTGATTCTCCCACCCAAAGAGATATAATTTTTCTTCCATACTACTAATTTCTTTTCAAACTTCTCCAAGACTGGGGTCTAGAAACTACTCTCCCTAGGGTTTGCTCCTAATGGAAGCCCTAAGTAAGACAAAATCTCTAATCACTCTAGCTATGCAGCTCTTTCCTAGATTGATTTTTACATTGGAAACTCCTTCAAAATCTCTAATCACTTCTTTTAGGTTTTCCACCTTTTCATCGAAGCCTCCCTCACAAAAGATCATCAAGTCATTTGCAAACTGAAGGTGAGTTACTGGAATTCTGTTTATGCCTACTCTCCATCCCCTTATCTCATCTTTCCTATCAGCTCTAGTGATCATTCGACTTAACACATCAGCTACCAGGGTAAAGAGAAAAGGTGGGAGTGGGCCCCCTTGTCTAATACCCCTACTAGCTGGAAAAAAATCTCTCACCACCCCGTTTACTAGGATAGAATAATGACAAGAGCAGACACAACCAGATAACCAACTGCACCATCTTTAACCAAACCCACACTTCCTCAAAACCTCTAGTAGGAACTGCCAGTCCACTAAGTCGTAGGCTTTTTCAAGATTAAACTTACAAACAAATCCTCTCTGCTTGGACTTCTTCATCTCTTCCACACTTTCATTGGCAATCAGGATCTGATCAATTATTTGACGCCCTTGGATAAAAGCCCCTTGAGCCTGACTAATAATGGAAGGAAGGACTTCTTTAATCCTCAAAGACAGGACCTTGGTCAGGATTTTATAGATACTAGTCACCAAACTAATTGGCCTAAAATCTTTAGGATGGATAGCACCAGCTTTCTTTGGAACAAGGGCTAAGAATGCAGCATTAATGCCTCAGCTAACTACATGCTTCTCTGCAAATTCGTTAAAAACCTCACAAAGATCAACTTTTATCACCTCCCAATAATCTTGGTAAAAAGCCATTGTAAAACCATCTGGGTTTGGTGCTTTGGATCTATGCATCAGAAACACCGCCTTCCTAATCTCTTCTTCCTCAAAACTTCTTTCCAACCATCTAACCTAATCTTCCTCCAACCTTTGCCAATCTATCCCTTGTAACTCCATCCTCTCTTCCAAGGGTCTTCTGTAAATCGATTTGAAATGATCCACAAACTTTTTGGCAGTACCATCTTGATTAGTGAACGCCTCCCCCCCTACCTCTAACTTAGACACAAAGTTCTTTCTCCTCTTCCCATTTGCTACATCATGAAAAAACTTAGTGTTTCCATCACCTTCCTTAATCCATCTATGCCTCGACTTCTGCCTCCAGCTTATTTCTTCCCTCAGTAGGACCTCTTCTAGGTCCTTCTTCAACTGACCCCTCAGAACTCTCTCCCCCTCCTCCATTCTAGATTGGGCCTCTCTTTTATCCAACTCTTCGATCCTGGAGATTAGATTCACTTTTTGCTCCTCAAGTCTTCCAAAGTGTTCCTTGTTCCAATCCTTTATTTTGGCTCTCAACCTCTATAGTTTCTTGTGAAATCTTACTCCTTTCCAACTTACACCCCTCAATTCCTCATTCCACCAAAGCTTTACTTTATTTACAAAATCCGGGTGGGTTAGCCACATATTTTCAAACCTCAAAGGTCTAGATCCACTGATAAAGTCTTCCACACCTATTCTTATAGGACAATGATCCAAGGTTACCCTAGGCAAGGCTCTAGACACCAAGTTTCCCCAATAGTTCTCCCAATCAACATTAAAGATAAATCTATCCAATTTCGACCACAAGGGAATTTCCTATAAATTAGACCATGTAAATCGAGCTTGCATTAACGGGATCTCCTTTAACTCACAATTAGCAATAAAGCTATTAAACTTTCTCATGCTAGTTGTGATGGTCTTTTGGGAATTATTAGTTTCTTCAGAAAATCTTATCACATTGAAGTCCCTTCCCAGGCACCAAGGGCCTTCCCACAAATCCTGAATTGCATACAATCTGTTATGTGCCTTACCTATACTGGCCAAATCAACTAGAATGGGTCCAATCTCATGAACTGTCATGGGTGTCCTGAGTGTAGCTTGAAAGCAAAAGGTTTTAGGACCATTGTTCTTAGGCTTGGGCCTTATTTTTATCCCTTTTATTCTACCTATCAATGGCATTTATAGGTAACAGTGTTATGATATTTTAACATTGAGGTAAGAGGAACTTGTGCATTTATCCATGTGTTTGTAGGGAGGGATTAGCTACTCTTGACATTAAAGAATATGAAAGTAGCATAATACTTATAGCTACAAGAATTTTGAAAACTGATGTCATTTTTTGCTTCTGCAGAGCAAGGGGCAGATTTGGATGAGTTTTTCCAGTCAACTGCTGGTAAATACCCTTCCTGCAACTTGAGCATCTTTATTTGTATAATGAGTTGGCCTGTTATATATTTCTGTTCTTGTAGAGATTCACAATAATAACAGTGAGTAATGTAATGAAAAATTTTGGAAAAAAAATTTTCATAATAATTATGGGCCTTTGGCATTAGTAATGCTAATTCATTGAACATTTATTGAAGGTTACTTGCTTCCATATGTCATGGAAGCAAGTAACTGTAAAAACAAGGACTTTGATAGAAAATGATGATGTTGCAATTTGTTAATGATAGTGATGTTGCAATTATGGGCCTCAGGCTTGACCTTCCACTTCAACAAATAGTTGGATTACCTTCTTTGGTTGAGCCAACCTATAACTGTATGAGCAGCAAGACGACAACCTCAGTCTCAAAAATGTTGGGCAGGTGATGAGGCCCATCCGCATTGTTCAATCCCGGGTCATCACTTGTCCCTGAATGGAACGCTCAGGCAACTTGTTGATGACCTAAACTGGCCCAACCAACTGACCCGATCAATTGCTTTCACCCAGGCACCTCCAACATGCTTAGATCGTGGTAAGGACATCACCGGGAAGCTTGGGCAGACCCGACAACTGTCTCACAGTAGGATTAGAACTCCTTGACAAGCACAATGTCTTCTCTATAAATAGATAAGACACCCTAGGAAAAAGGTGGGAACAATACAAATACTTAACCTGGGCCTCATCCTTCGCTTTCCTCATTGATTTGGCCTCCTCAGCTTGGCCCAACACCTCTTTATCCATTTACTGGCTTAAGCATAGAAGAGTTCTCCCTCAGGTACACACCTTAGGGCCATCTGTCTTTCTCTGCTTTTAGAGCAACTTGGTTCATCCACCCAGCCTCTTCGGTTCATCTGGTTTCCAGTTTCCTCCCTTCTCTCATCTATTGTCCAATTTCGAACTGCAACAACTATTATACATACATACATACATACATACATACATAAATGTAATTTAAAGTCTGAGAGCTTGCGTGTGGACCCTGAATTGAGTGGATACAACAATAGCTAGAGTGTCATGTATACCTGTATTTAACATTGAAATGAGGTAGACAATTTTAAGGTCAAAAACTGAGTTGGATTATGGTGCATATAGTGATTTCATCTACTTTCTCCAATTTTCCGGACACTTCAAAAGGAGCCCACCCATATCTGAAACTTACAAGTAGAAAATTGCCTCAATGAAGTTGCATCCTTGCTGCACATAGGTGACATGGTGTTATTTTTCCTTTTATTAATCTCTTTTTTTCTTTTTTCTTCTGTTTGTTTTTTCCTTTTTCCTTTTAACAAATTGTAGAAAGGTTACTGGAACCTATGACAAAGAACTTTCCTTTTTGTCAGAGTTATTGAACACTGAAAAACTATCTGTACAGTAGATCACTTGTTTGTAACAATGGTGAAGGATGTGTCCTACTCATCAAAGCTTCAAATTGAAGAGAGTAAACACTGGAGAGCATTGAGATGTAATTTTTACAATGGAAATTTTCTATTGGTATATTTTTTATAATCTGATTTGCTACTTTTATGCATACTTGCATTACTCAGCGAGCTTTGGTACCTAAATTCCGATGCCCCTATTAAGCTCAACTCCTTGTTCCATTTCCTTTGCTTCCACAGCCTGAGACAGTGGCATTAGAGCTCAGCAGGATTTTACTTTCATTCTTTTCTGTTTCTCTGTTTTCTTGTACATAGCTTCCCCCATTTTGGGTGTTTCCATGTATATCCTTCCTCACAAATTTTGTTTAGTAAATTCCTCTTGGAAGCTCTTGTCTAACAACAATTGATTGTGGCCTAACAAAAATCTTGAGTTGTTGAACCAAATGGATTTTTTTTTTTTTTTTTCTTTTTGATATAAGGTCATGTATTAAATATGGTATTAACCTGAGGTCTCCCTAGCAAGAAGATTACATCAAATAAGAAAGGAAAGTATGCACTCTTCACAGCAGAAAGTGCATTCAAGAAGAGTCACTCATTCAGCCCTTGAGTATCTCAAACAGACTATGTTGACATAAAGTTTTTTACTCGTGTATTTCATCATAAGAACTGATAACAATGTCATATGACCTTATTACATTTTCCGTTAGTATAGAAATAGGGAAGATTTAAATGGGAAATGTTAGATTATATTTTGCAGAAGCTGAAACTACAAATATGGTGCACAACGTTAGCATGTTCTATATCTCTTACCATGAATCTTTTGATGATTTGCAGGTAAATTCCAGACTGATTTAGGGAAAGCTTGGGCCTCAGAGATAGCATCAAGGAGAAGAAAAGAACACTAGCTTCTAGTGTGAGAAATCCAGATCTTGGTTCTCTGTTTGCATTATTCATTTGCCTTGGCCAATGCCTTGTCATGTTTTTTAATGTTAAGATGTTACCATGCATTAATGATCCTTGTTGAGGTGACAATTCTGTTCGTCCAGCTATTTTGGGAAGTTGAGTTGCTTAACAACCAGGTGTTTTTAGAATCCACTTAGGGCCATGGACCTGACTGAAACTAATATCTTCCTATTGAATACTAGTTAAAATTTCTTTTGTCTTAGGTGTTTGATCTTTGCAAGGTGTATCAGTACGTTTCTCTTTCAGAAAGCTACTTTTCCCCCCTTGGGTTTTCATTCATAAAAACTCATTTGTAAGAGAAATAACAAAAAGAAACAAAAGGGAAAGCATATTCTCATTTATTACACAAGCATTTGTGAAGTAAATAACTAAATACACGATGCACCAAGACTGAGTGGTTTGATAAAGTTCCCTCAACTTTCAGCTATTTTGGGAAGTTGAGTTGCTTAACCACCAGGTGTTTTTAGAATCCACTTAGGGCCATGGACCTGACTGAAACTAAGATCTTCCTATTGAATACTAGTTAAAATTTCTTTTGTCTTAGGTGTTTGATCTTTGCTAGGTGTATCAGTACGTTTCTCTTTCAGAAAGCTACTTTTCCCCCCTTGGGTTTTCATTCATAAAAACTCATTTGTAAGAGAGAAATAACAAAAAGAAACAAAAGGGAAAGCATATTCTCATTTATTACACAAGCATTTGTGAAGTAAATAACTAAATACACGATGCACCAAGACTGAGTGGTTTGATAAAGTTCCCTCAACTTTCTGTATCTCTTATTTTTCTATCAAACCAAGTGCCTAACGGATGCTTTGGAATATATATACCAACTTAAAAGCCCCAGCATTTCAACTTCAAAGTCCTTGAGACCTCAATGAGAAGCAGGCTAAAATGGACAATAGCTTTGAAGACTTGCAGGCAATTATTACAGTTGGTAAAGCATACTATTTGCAATGGTTAATCTTAGTTGAAGGGCAAGAAAACCATGTCTCGGGCTGCAAATGGTATCCGTTTGTTTAAATTGAATAAGTTCGATCTGCTTGAGGGTGATCCATATTTGATTTATTTATAATTGGATTAAATATGGATCCACCTTTAGGCTTTATCTAATACAATATGATCCGATTCCATTTGATTTACATATTTATGCTTATATATACCTAAAATTATATCTATTAGTAAAATTGTTCTAAATGTTGTATATTCACTAGAGTCAAAGGTTCAAACTTCAAGCAAGCAAGTCTAGGAGATTAGGACAACCCGATTTTTTTTTTTTGGTAAGCAGTCAAGAAAATTCATTGATCATTAGAAGATAAAAGAGATACACCTGAGTTCTCAAACGGATTATACAAGTATACAACCAAGATTGGGGGTGAATCCCGCCATTCCACTTTGTTAGTACAAGACTTATAGCAATCAAGTGAGCTATGCTATTAGACTCTGTTGACGAATTGAAAAATACTTCCTACAACCCTTAAGATCAGCAACAATATCACACAAGATTGGCCAGATTTCACTTGGGGGAGAACACGGCTGAGAATTTAAACAGTTTATTAGTACTTCAGAACAAGGTTCAAAGTATTGATACGTATTGGCCCGTACCAGTCAACATGTATTGTGCTGGGAGCTTCCCGATATGCTCATACAGGGGTTATATCGGGTCAGATCATGATTCAGAGGGTAACCAGGACTTAAACTGACCCCTCTATATTAATTTTAAAAAAATAAATAAATAAAACATAAAAAAAGCATTGCTTCAGAATCTTCTCCGTCCAGTGGACTAGTGGAGGCCCAGACCTTTTAGATTTCTTAAGGCTTTGACAACACACGAAGGGTGTAAGAATGTCATTTGATTGTGATTCTCAGTCGTGTTTAAGTCTAGGTAAATTCTAGACTTACCTACCATGATAGGTGTACTTCACAATCATTTGATTGTGATTCTCAATCAGTAAGTTTCTAGACTTACCACCATGATCTATCTACCGACCAGTTCTTTGGAGATATTCCAATATTCCCTCAACACTTGGCCTAATAACAAGTCTTAGAATCTTGTATCTCACTGACAATAATCTTAGTCATCTTATCCTCCAAAAATCTCACTGGTCTCATCCCAAAAACTATTGACAATTTGTGCAAGCTGATCGTTTCTCTCTCTCTCTCTCTGAAAATCAGTTGTCTGGTCCTATTCATATGGAGTTAGGAAATTTGAAAACTCTTACTAGGTTAAGCTTAAATTATAACCATCAAACAGATTTCATTCCATTTTGGGAAACTTAACCAAACTCACCATCCTGTCTATCTAGAATAATGAATTGTCGGGTCCCATTCCTCGACAAATTGGACAGCTTGAGTCTCTTGTAGATACGTTCTTGCATAAAAAAATTGATTCATCTTTACCTCTTTCAAAATCAAGTCTGGTCCCATTCCGTTTTCTTTAAAGAATTTGAGCAGATTGAATCATCCAACCCCATACAAAAATCAATTGTCTGGTCCCACTCCTTCCTCCTCTTTAGGCTTAGTTTGGGAAAAGTAGAATCTGTACAATGCAAAAACAAGATTTAGAAATACAATATATAAGGTTTGCTCTTTACACATTTGTATTTGTACTCTTCCCAAACTAAGCCTTAGGGAAATTGAGCAATCTAAATCATCTAGTCCTCTATCAAAATCAATTGTCTGCTCCAATTCCTATGAAGTTCGGAAACATGAAAAAGCTTACGATTTTAAATAGTAACAACCTAACAGGTTTCATCGTTCCCATCCACATTGGGAAACTTAACCAACCTAATCACTTTCTATCTTGATGATAATGAATTATCAGGTCCCATTCATCCACAAATTGGGCAGCTTGAGTCCCTTGTATCCATCCCTGCTGCTTTTGGTAACATGAGAAATTTGAAAGAACTAGCCCTCTACCAAAATCAATTTTCTGGTCGCATTCCTTCCTCTATAAGTGACTTTAAGCAATTTGATTACTCTTATCATTCTATGAAAATCAATTATCTGGTTCTGTTCCTCAAGAAATAGGAAACCTCTAATTGAACTAGAGTAAATTACCTCTCAGCTGGTTAATTCGTATCACAGCTATGGATGGGAGGCTTACTTCATTCAGAAATTCACTGCACTCAACAACCATTTTGTAGGTCCCATTCCAAAAGGCTTGGGAAACTCCACTAGTTTTAATAAGAGTCAAATATCAGAAGCTTTCGGTGTGTATAAAAGTCTGAATTATATTGGTCTGGGCAATAACAAAATGTATGGTGAGCTTTTAAAGAATTTGGGAGGATGAATTGCCAAAGTTTGGAGACACTGAAAGTGTCTGGAAATAAGATTTCTAGTAGTATATACTAGCTGAGCTTGGGCAATTAACTCAACTAGGTATACTTGTCTTTAAATCATCTAGTGGGAGAGATTCCAAAAGAATGACCCCTTTGATAAACCTGAATTTGAGTAATAGTCAACTTTCTGGCAAATTGTTGCCGGAAATTTGTGGAGCATTGCAGAACCTAGAAAGTCTAGATCTATCAACAAACACCACACTTTTGCAATACCCAAACAATTAGGGAATTGTTTCAAGCTTCTCCATTTGAATTTGAGGAAAAATAGATTGAATGAGAGCATCCCATTTCAAATTGTTAATCTTGTTGTATCCTCCAAGATGCTTTGGATCATAGTTTGTAAGAGAAAATAAGATCACAGGAGAGATACCACCTCAGTTTGGAAACTTGGAAATTTTGGAAAAGCTAAACCTTTCTCACAATAAGATCATTGGTTCTATTCCTTCCACATTTACTGAAATGCTCAGTTTGACATCCATTGATATATCTTACAACGAGCTTTTTTTTTTTTTTTTTTTTGCTTCATTCGGCTACACAACGGGATCTATTTGAAGTATGGAATTAGGATGGAAGGATTGTGTACAAGGACATTATTATCTTAGAAATATTAGTAGAAAGATGAAAAGAGAAGAGAAGAAAAGAAAGGAGAAGAGAAGAGAAGAATGGGAGGCAAAAAGTTCTATTGGCGATTCTAACAATAGTATTTATACTAGGGCGATCAAATTGAATTTGAATTCCATTACAGAATCGAATATTGAAATAGATTTAAATTTGATTTAATGTATAAACACTAAAAACCCTAATTCTAGAGATCAGATTGAGTAAGAAACCTTCCGATGTGTGACTAGTGAACAAGAAAGAAAGACTTAAAAAAAATCTAGAATAAGGAAAAACACCTAAGAAATCCAATATAAGAGAAAGAATGATGGAGGCCCATCCCAAGGCCCACCTCACCATTAGGAGCGGCAGCTCATAGGATAAGGATAAGAGTCCAAGATAAGTCAAAAAAGGATAATTCAATATCCATCAAGACTTAATCCAAGACTCTAAGACTTATCAAGAATTCCAGACTTCAAGAATCATCAAGAATTCTAGAGACAAGATAACCAAGATTTCCAAGACTTCCAAGATTCATGCATAGATGAGTTCCAGGGAGATCGGACGGTGGAAGATCAAGCCCAAGAATGTTCGATCTTATCAAGACAGCCCAAGAATGTTCGATCTTATCAAGACCAAGATCAAGATCAAGAATAGTCCAAGATTCATGCAGATTAGGATCTATCACAACTCTCTTTCCTAATTACTTTACAATTTCCAGATGTATTATAAATACTGCTACTGTTTTCAGTTAATAGACACTTCAGAATTTCTTTAGATTTCCTCTTCAATTTTCGCCACCTTTTCTCTCTCCTAGAGAAATCGTGTAGTTTCGCTAGAAACTAGTGTTCGCCCGGTGCTTGCATAGCCAGCTCTGGTTTTCCATTGCCTCCACGTTGCGTCAGATGGTACCAGAGCAGGGAATTCGCCCAATCAGATGGCCAACCCAGACGGTAGCAGTCGCAACCCACCCCGTGACGGAGATCAGGGGTTACAAGCTGTTTGGAGAGCGATTGAAGAACAGCGCACAGCCACACGTAACATCGAACAACAGTTGGCAGAAATCGCTGGACAACTGCGAACCTTGTTACGGGAGGATGTTTCACGGAACCGGGAGAATCCATACCCAGTCGAAGGAGATGACCACGACAGACTTGTATCCCGGCAACCAACTCTTGACGATGATAGTGATGATGAGCTCGAATTTGGTGGTGCTCCAGTTTTTCCCGGCGACGACAAAAACGGTAGAAATTGGCGCAATCAAGGTAACTTCAATCCCCGTAGGAATAATGATGAATTTAAACTCAAAGTAGATATTCCTACTTTTAGTGGGGATCTTGGCATAGAAGGACTTCTAGATTGGATCACAGAAGTCGACCGTTTCTTCGAGTACATGGAGATACCAGAAGAACGGAGGGTAAAATTGGTAGCTTTCCAATTAAAGGGAGGCGCATCTGTTTGGTGGGAACGGATGAGAGAGACCCGTATCAGAGAAGGAAGGGGTCCTGTTCAAACCTGGAGGCGCATGAAACAGTTAATTAGAGGTAGATTTTTACCCCTAGATTATGAACAGTACATATTTGAATCATACCAACGGTGTGCGCAGGGGTCCCGTAGTGTTAATGAATATACTTCTGAATTTTTAAGATTAGCTGAAAGAAACCAATTATCTGAAAGTGATAACCAGCAGGCAGCCCGTTATCTGAGCGGTTTGAGACTGTCTATCAAAGATAAAATTGGTGTGCAAATGGTTCTTAGTGTGCAGGAAGCAAGGAACTTGGCCTTAAAGGCAGAATTGATGTTCCAAGAAAAGGCCCGTAGTGACAGTTACTGCCAGTACAGTGGGAGCGACAACAGGTCGGAAACCGTCGACAGAAACAAATCAGTCCCAGGAGCACAGCCTTCTCACCCGACAAATACAACTAATGCCGGTAAGGCCACTACAGGACATACTCGAGGTAACCCTTCCAACCCTCCTAAACCCAATAATCCCTATACCAATTCTGCTCCTTTTAAATGCTTTAAATGTAATGAGATTGGGCATAGATCTAGTGACTGTCCTAGGAGGAAGGCAGTGAATATGATAGAAAGGGAGGAAGAGGATGTTGAGGAGGAAGTATACTGTGGACCTGATGGGGAAGATGAAGAGGGTCCATACGAACATGAAGAGTATACCTGTGTGGTAAGAAAATTAATGCTGTCCCAGAAAAATAAAGATACTTCTCAAAGTTACAGATTGTTCCGTACTAGATGTACTTTCAAGGGTAAATTATTTGATTTAATTATTGATAGTGGCAGTCAAGAAAATATTATTTGCAAGGATGTAATACAAAAGTTACAACTACTTCCTGAAAAACATCCCAATCCATACACAATTGGGTGGATCAAGGAAGGAGGCGGCATACGGGTGGAGGAACGCTGCAAGGTACCTTTTTCTATTGGTAAGTACCATGATAAAGTATATTGTGATATTGTAGATATGGATGCTTGCCATATTTTGTTAGGGAGGCATTGGCAGTTTGATACAGATGCAAGGCACATGGGTAGGAAAAATACCTACAAACTTGAAAAAGAGGGTATACGTTAT
Organism: Nelumbo nucifera; assembly: GCF_055504915.1. Lineage (NCBI taxonomy): Eukaryota > Viridiplantae > Streptophyta > Magnoliopsida > Proteales > Nelumbonaceae > Nelumbo > Nelumbo nucifera. Next base: position 27,259,477 of record NC_142656.1, on the reverse strand, counting down.
ACTTTGTTACCCATGGCTGAAAAGAATATTACAAAGGCCCTAAAAGCACATGAGAAAAATTTCCTTACCATTACCCATCATCTTGCTGAATTTGTAAAAGAATGTAAGGATACTCGTGAGGTACATTTGTTAGTAGTAAAGGGAGAAAATGTTAAGGATAAAAATAAAATCCCAGTGGAAGTGCAGGGACTACTTGATGAATTCCATGATATAGTTCCAGAGGAATTACTAAATGAACTCCCTCCCATGAGAGATATACAGCACCATATTGATTTTGTTCCAGGTGTCAGTCTACCTAACCTCCCACATTACAGGATGACTCCTAAAGAAAATGAAATCTTACGGGAAAATGTAGAAGAATTATTGAAGAAAGGACACATTCAAATCAGTATGAGTCCTTGTGTAGTACCAGCTTTGCTAACCCTTAAAAAGGATGGCAGTTGGAGAATGTGTGTCGACAGCAGGGCCATTAACAAAATTACTATTGGGTACAAATTCCCCATTCCTAGGCTGGATGACATGCTGGATCAGCTTAATGGAGCTGTAGTTTTCTCAAAGATCGATCTCAGGAGTGGATATCATCAGATCAGGATTCGTCCCGGAGATGAATGGAAGACAACCTTCAAGACTAGAGATGGCTTGTTCGAATGGTTAGTCATGCCCTTTGGACTCACCAACGCACCTAGCACATTCATGAGGCTGATGAACCAGGTATTGCGTCCCTTCACTGGTAAATTTGTGGTAGTATATTTTGATGACATTTTAATTTACAGCAAATCTATCACTGAACACATGGGACATATCAGGGAGGTCCTAAAAGCATTAAGGGAAAATAAATTATATGCTAATTTGAAGAAATGCACTTTCATGAGTGATAACTTATTATTCCTGAGATTCATTGTGAGCAAGGAAGGAATTAAAGTAGATGAAGAAAAAGTGAAAGCCATTAGGGAGTGGCCGACCCCATCAAATGTCACAGATGTGAGACGCTTCCATGGGTTGGCAACTTTCTACAGGCGATTTATTAAACATTTTAGTAGTATTGTAGCTCCCATCACTGAATGTTTGAAAAAGGGAAAATTTCAATGGGGAGAAGAACAAGAGCAAAGTTTTGCTCTCATAAAAGAGAAATTATGTACTGTTCCTGTCCTTGCCTTGCCAAATTTTGATAAATTATTTGAAGTTGAATGTGATGCCAGTGGAGTTGGCATAGGGGTTGTATTGTCCCAAGAAAAGAAACCCATTGCTTTTTTCAGTGAAAAATTATGTGAAGCTAGGAAAAAGTGGTCTACTTATGACAAAGAATTTTATGCTGTGGTTAGAGCCTTGAAGACATGGGAACACTATTTAATTGCAAAAGAATTTGTTCTCTACACTGACCACCAGGCCCTAAAATATCTTAGTGGGCAAAAACAATTAAGAAGTGATTTGCATGCTAGATGGTCTGCCTTCCTAGACAAATTCCCATATAAAACTATGTATAAGGCTGGACAACAAAATAAAGTGGCCGATGCTCTTAGCAGGCGTGTAGCCCTCATCAAGACCCTCAGTATTGAGATTGTGGGTTTTGAGTGCTTAAAAGACCTATATGCCCAGGATGAGGACTTCCAACAGGTATGGGAGAAATGTGTGACTAGACAACCAGCAGATGACTTTTACATCTATGATGGGTTCCTTATGAAAGGGGAACAACTATGTATCCCTTGCACCTCCCTCCGCGAAAAGATCATTAGGGATCTGCATGGGGGTGGATTAACAGGACACATGGGAAGGGACAAGACAATTGAAGTAGTTAAGGGGCGACATTATTGGTTGAAATTAAGAAGGGATGTGTCCACTATTGTAAGTAGATGTTATGTTTGTCAAACAGCTAAGGGACAAACCCAAAATACTGGTCTCTACATGCCCCTACCCATTCCTACTGCTATTTGGGAAGACCTGTCCATGGATTTTGTGCTAGGATTGCCAAAAACCCAAAGGAACATGGACTCCGTCTTTGTGGTGGTTGACAGGTTTTCTAAAATGGCTCACTTCCTCCCATGCAAGAAAATAGCAGATGCATCAGCAATAACCAAATTATTTTTCAGGGAGATTGTTTGTTTACATGGGGTACCCAAGACCATCACATCAGATCGTGACACAAGGTTCCTAAGTCACTTTTGGATGACCCTGTGGAGGTTATTTGACTCATCACTAAATTTCAGCAGCACAACCCATCCGCAGATAGACAGACAGATGGAAGTGGTAAACCAGACCCTTGGTAATTTAATTCGCAGTATATGTCGGGAGAGGCCAAAACAGTGGGATTTCGCCATAGCCCAAGCTGAGTTCGCCTATAATAATGTAGTGCACAGTTCTACAGGTAGATCTCCATTCTCCATCGTATACATGAAGGTTCCTAATCATGCATTGGATTTAGTGAAGCTACCCAGAATACCCGGTGCCAGTACCTCCACAAAACAGATGGCCGACCAGATCCAGTCCGTCCAAGAAGCCGTGAAGCAGAAGCTAGAGCAAACCAACGCCAAGTACAAGTTGGCAGCAAAACAAGCACCGTCGGCCCCAAGTATTTGATGTCGGTGACGAATTTATGGTTTTCTTAAGGAATGAAAGGGTTCCCGTGGGAAAATACAACAAGTTGCAGCCTCGGAAGTACGGTCCATACAAGGTCGTGAAGAAAATCAATGACAATGCATATGTCGTGGACCTACTAGATCATATGGGTATCTCCAAGACCTTCAATGTTGTTGACCTTCACCGCTACCTGCCAGAGATGACACTTGCGTATCCTAGTCACGACTCGGGATCGAGTTCTCTCCAAGTGGGGGAGAATGATGGAGGCCCATCCCAAGGCCCACCTCACCATTAGGAGTGGCAGCTCATAGGATAAGGATAAGAGTCTAAGATAAGTCAAGAAAGGATAATTCAAGATCCATCAAGACTTAATCCAAGACTCCAAGACTTATCAAGAATTCCAGACTTCAAGAATCATCAAGAATTCTAGAGATAAGATAACCAAGATTTCCAAGACTTCAAAGATTCATGCATAGATGAGTTCCAAGGAGATCGGGCGGTGGAAGATCAAGCCCAAGAATGTTCGATCTTATCAAGACCAAGATCAAGATCAAGAATAGTTCAAGATTCATGCAGATTAGAATCTATCACAACTCTCTTTCCTAATTACTTTACAATTTCCAGATGTATTATAAATACTGCTACTGTTTTCAGTTAATAGACACTTCAGAATTTCTTCAGATTTTCTCTTCAATTTTTGCCACCTTTTCTCTCTCCTAGAGAAATCGTGTAGTTTCGCTAGAAACTAGTGTTCGCCCGGTGCTTGCATAGCCAGCTCCGATTTTCCATTGCCTCCACGCTGCGTCAAAGAAAGAATAGGTAATGAGGGTAAGCAAGAGATGAAGAGGGCTTGGATGGCTCTAGTCAAAAGCCAAAATTTGAATGTCCAAAGCTGGAATGCCATAAAACTTTGTATATATGCCTAAATAACAGCCCAATTAGGTTTGGGGGGGGGGGATTTCATAGTAAAAGCAGAGAATAATGGTTAATGGTGAAATGAGAGGTTGAAATGAAAAGTTAAAAATGATGCAACCTTCCTTAAAAATATTGAAATGTTAATTCCTTTTATAAAAGGCATTGTCACTGTTTCAGTCATTGTCCACTTTGTTGTTCTTTTTTAATAAAATAATATTAAAGAAAGGGGCACTTTTCAATCATCATCGCATCGTCCTTTTACTTGAACAATATTGATATGGGAAAATTATAGTCGATTCAACATTTCAAATTACTTTGCAGGTTGGGTCAGAAACTAGCAAAATTCTAACATTCAGCTCTACATTTTAAATTATAAAAACCCCCCGCTATATTATTAGAGGCTTATGTGGCTGTTGCCAATATATAGGACTCTTAATCTATGTTGGATTCAGAAAAAATGACTCTATTTCTTGATCTCCCTCTCACTTCTTCATTCTCACAATCGTCCCTCTTTGTTCAACAAACTCTCTCTCACAATCATCTCTCTATCAACAAATTATTTTTGTTTTTCTTCTTCTATACTGCTCCTTCTCCTTCTTTATTAGTGTTCTGTATTATATATTTTCTCCTAATTGCTCTCTCTCTCTCTCTCTCCTTTTTATCAATTTCTTCATTTCACTCTCCCTCTTCTTGGAGTTTTGTTTTCTGTCATTATTTTTCAATCTTTCTCCATCAATCTCTCTCCTATTCTCTCTTAGCCACTCTCTCTCTCTCTCTCAGATGATCTCTTATTATCCCTCAAGTGGTTGGTCCTTTATGTAAAACACTTATACGGTATTAACTAGGCCATATAAATAAACATAAGACTAACTTGAAGTTCACAAATCATATACAAATTTGACAAACGTTTTTAAGAAGCTCTTGACCAAATTGATTGATTTGATAAAATTAGCACACCAAGTTCATTTAAATTTAGACTTTACTTTTGATCCTTATATGATATTAATAGATCGTATAAAGTAAAGCAACTGAAAGTCTAGAAGGTTAATTGTATGACATTAGAAAAGAAGATCAAATTTGTCTTCTAATGCTCTTAGAGGCAGAGAAATATCTAATTTGATTTATCTGTGTATTTTCTTAAACCACCACTCAGTAAGGATCTCGATGTCTTCCCTCACGACTTCAAACTACAACTAAGAAAATTGAGAGAGAGAGAGGACAAATTAGATACGAAGTGGAAAGAGACAACTGTGAAATGAAGTTCATTGATTAGAGAAAGAACGATGTGAGAGTGAGGGAGTGAGAGCCGAGAGGGAGATCAAAAGACAAAGGAAGCGGGAAAGAGGTTGAAACCTTTTCTTGTTTTCAAATCACCCAATATTAAGGGCAATTTGGGCATAGGCATTTTGTTATGTCTAACATGGATTAAAAGTCTCATATTGGCAATAGTCATATAAGCATCCGATGACATGGTGGAGATTTTAATAATTTGAAATGTAGAACCGGGTATCAAAGCTTTATTGGTTTTTGAACCAAGCGACAACGTAATTTGAAATGTTGAATTAGCTCTAACTATAATTTTCCCTTTTAATATATTTTTGGATTTAATGCATAAAGTACCCCTACGATTTAGCAAATGGACAAAAACATACTCTACTGTTTAAAAAATTACTTAAAAGTACCTTCAAGTTTTTTGATAATGAACATCACCATTAAATATTGACAAAAAAAAATGAAATATTAAATTTACCCTCTATTATTTCTTCAAATTTTCAAAAAATACCCAATTGATAAAAATTTTCTCATGAACTCTCCAATTTGTTGGCCACCTCCCTCTAATTGACGAACGTACAATAGTATCTTCTGATACACAACGAAGGGTTAAAGATAATTATATTGCTACGAGTTGCAAACATCGTTCATAAGAGCAAGAAATCCTGCTATAGTGATGCACCTCCTTAGCTCTCTCTCTCTCTCCATCGGCTTTGCCCGGTGCCTGAGAACCAAGAGGTGACTGTTGATTGCATGCCCTACAATGTGCACTATCAACTAGGTAAATTGTTTGATGACCAAGGGGTAGGAGTGGCAATTTTTCATCCAACCCGTTGAATCCACCCAATCCACCCATTTACTTGGCAGGTTGAAAATGGGTTGATCACCCATTGGGTCAATTTAAATGGGTTGGATTGTGGATAACCATTGGGTTAACCACTATAGATATAAGTGTTAATTTCTTAGCCTTTTTTTTTATTTTCTTCATTTGAATGAAATAATTTATAATTAATGCATTAATTTTCTATTAATTATTGACTAAAATTAGTTTTGTCTTGAATCAACACACTTCACCCAAATCGATATAAATCCAAATCAACTTGGCCCTAGTCCAGACCAACTCAATTTGGTCTAAATATGAATAGATACGATCACCTTGGTTCGGTTCATTTGGGTTGATCAGCCTAGTCCGAACCCAAAACCAACCCATGAAAGGTCGATCTGGGTCAGCCTGAATCTGGAGTGGGATGGTCCGGCCCAACCCAAAATCTGCCCACTTGCTTTGCCCGGTTTGGAACATCTGGATTGACCCATATTCATACAACCCGACCTAAATCCAGACCGATCTGACTTACTTCTCTTGACTACTCCGGGCCAGTCGATTCGGTCCCAAATCCCTGCACAAACTTGATATGGGCCGGTCCAATTCAATCTTCCATTGACTGAACTGGTCCGGTCTGGTCTGACCAGACTAATCCAGATCTAAACGGTTCAACCACCCTTAATGTGATTAGCTCGAAGACAATCCAATTAGATAGTTCAAGTTGGTTTGACCAGTTTGAACCTAAGCGGTTCGGTCAAACCTGAAACCTGAACATAGTCAAATGGCTTCGTCGCTTGTGTAAAAATAACAGGCATGTAATGTGATTTGAACTTTCACCATTTGCGTAAATAGCAACTACTATTACCACCAAGCTATAACTAACTTATTTGTTAAGAAAGAGTTAGCTTTTTGTTTTAAGTACATAAATATAAGATTAATGGATTTGGGCGGATTGGATTGGGTTAAAGTGGGTTTGGGTTGAACCCAACCCATTTAATTTTATATAACTGGGTCATTAATGGGTTGGTGGGTTAGATGGATTGGGTTGAAACTCAACCCAAACCAAACCCAACTTAACCCGCCCAATTGCCACCGCTACCAAGGGGACAAGGTCTCGATTGCCTAGTCAAAAAAAGTGACGAAACTTGAAATGAAGACATTTAGATAAGCTTGGAGAATTGGATCACTTAATTGGCGACCGATGGTTGACACAACCCATATTTGATTTTGAGTTGTTTACTTCGGTCCAGCGTGACAAAGCTTGTTTGTGTGTATAACCGTAAGCTTGTAATTTCATTGCTGTTTTCTCCTTTTCCATCACTTCATTTTAAGAATGTTGGAAAATAGTAAAGAAGGTAGAATGAAACTTATCGGTAATCGCTTTCCAAACCCAGAACTTGCACGAGTGTATTGCAACACTGTAAAACTGAGAACTTGCAAAGAGAAGGAGGGCTGAGTCGTGCCACTTGGTCACTCTCCTTAAAACCGCATTTGCCCCCTACGGTGCAGTCGGGTGATTGAAAATTGATCACCAAGATAAAACAGGCCACATCCCATGCCCCGCCCCAACCTCCACCACCTCGGGCGAAGCCTGGGCATCGGTCATGACGTCACCCCTCAGCCTCGTAGACCCAACACTTTCACTAGGAGAGTCATCGCCCCGCCGGCTGCACTCGATGCCTCTAGGAGCAGTCCTCTCCCTCAGTAATCAGATCTCGGGCCTCTGAGGTGAGCCCTCGGACTCATCATAGTAGCTCTCACTATTATTGATGGAAGTAGTGGGACAAGCCGAGCTTGCACTCGACAAGTCAGGGAGATCATAGCATTCATGACGGAAATCAGAGTAAGACATGGCTAAGGATGCATTCTTTACCTAGTGGACGAGGTCTCTAAAAATTAAAAGATTGGCTAAGATGATGGTCGAGGTCTCTGAAAGCTCAAGATGAAGAAGGCAAATGGTGACAACTACCTTGACCAACAGCCTATTTAAAGAAAAATTAATGGTTCAGATCGACTCTGATCCAGCGTCCGCGGAGCAACCGACCTAATAGCCCAATTCGATGCGTGACATGTGTCGTCGACCTCAAGGATACAAAATGACGCCAAGTGGGTTAGTCAGTTCGACTACCAGTCCTGGGCCAAAGGTGACTCAACCCAGGCAACCCAATGCCCGTCTTGCGTATGGTCACGACCTATCGACACCGAGACCCGTCATGTGTATGGCCATGACCCAATGCCCGTCTCGCGCACGGTTGCAACCAACCGAGACCTGTCCCGCATACGGTCATTACCTGTTGACGTCAGCACTCGTCTCGCACACGGCTACAGCAGACCGATCCGTCACCCGTCCCATGCACAACAACAATTAGTCAACGCCGACACTTATCTTGCGCATGGATCCGCTGCGACGACTATGAAGCACATGGTTGAGGGTCACAATTACCTCGTACCCGTGCATGGCTTGGTACCTAGCCCTTGGCCCTCCATGACACTCCTAAGAGGCGGAGTCAATAGCAAAGAAGTTGCCAGCAAGGCAACTAAGGGAAGCCCTCAGAGGCCAAGGCCGACGCCTCCACACTTTTGAGCTAACACCCTCTCTAATGAAGCCGAGGTCCTCACCTAACACGCCATCTAACACCTCCCAGTGATGATGTTGCACTCTCTTCAGCCAAAGCCGAGGTCTCCACTCAACCCTCCTCCACAGCCTCGAGAGTGGGGGCAAATGATATAGGCTCATGTGGCAGGGCCAAGATGGCACCACATGGCATCAGCTGGATCACATCTTGGCCGTCCGTTGCTAACAACCTCAACCAACTCCCAAGCGAGCTTAGCATTCAGGTGACCTCATTTGAGCTCCTCCACTCAAGTCTCGTTCGACCCCTTGTTACGCACTTAACTAACTTGACCATTAGAGTCTCTGCCCCTGGAATAACACCTAGGGCCTCTGATGTACTATTTGATCCTCAAATCGGACATATCAGCCTCGAACGCACTAACCCTCGACTAAGAAAATAAAATTATCTTATTGCCCTCAGCCCATCCTTGACGGCAACATATCTAATGTTATATGATTTAGAACAGTTGGACAAAACTGACGGACATGCACACATTCCATGTAAAAATCTTTGCTTAATATAATATTCATTATATTTAATTTCTGAAGTTTCACCAACATTTTAAACCACATTCCTCAATTTGTATATTTATTTTTCATGGTTTGGCAAAGGGTAATTAATTGTTGGACTGTCAGATTAATCTTGGATTTGATACTGTAAATTTCATGCATGCTATGAGAAGGAATTATGCCTCCCACTTGGTAACCCCGGGTCCCATCCCATTTGATCATCTCAGTTCCCATCAAATGAGAGACTGAGGTTTTTCCTATATCCTATAATTCCCACAGGACAGTATAACCAAAAATAATAAACAAAAAATCTGGACCCATCAAAATTGTCTCCTAGTTGATCTTGACCGCCATATTATGTACAAATTGATTTTAGCTAATTGATCACATTCAAACGAAGTACCAAATCAACCAAAGATGTGAAGATGTGATCCATTAATGTGGTCTTGCAAAATCAGTGAACTATATAGTCTAAGCCATTCAAGTGATACCAAAACTTCAACTAATTCAAACTGCTCAAATAATTTGCAAAATCAACTTAAAATATCAAGGCATCAAAGTGATGCCCCATAACAACATATTAATCTCGTCCATTCAAATTATATGCTATAATACTAAATTGGACAAATTAATGATCAAATTTGTCAAAATGGATGGTATCATAAATACAAGTCAATGAATCAAAGCCATCTAAGCGACATGCCTAAATTTTCACATGATAGAATTAATGTATGATCTCTTCCTCAATAAAATCAGACATACCACTGGAGGGCTCGATGCATGTGATACTGAAATACAAGGAATATCACCAAAAAAAGAAAGGATAAAATACAAAAAACCTCCCCTGAAGTTTTGAGAAATTCAACAAAAACCTCCCTTTTGTTATTATTCCAGACAAAAAACGTTAGATTGATGCACCAGTTTTTTCCAAATATCCATTCTACTTTTTTATAAATTATTTTACATACAAAATTACTGAAATAATTCTATTTTAACTCAATAAAAAAACATATTTCAGTAATTTTGTATATAAAATTACTGAAATGGTCGTTAAAAGAGGTTTTTGTTGAGTTAAAATAAGGATATTTCAGTAATTTTATATGTAAAATAATTTATAAAAGGGTAGAATGGGTATTTGGAAAAAACTGGTGCATCAATCTAACATTTTCCATCTGGGACAGTGATGGAAGGGAGGTTTTTGTTGAGTTTCTCAAAAGTTCAGGGGAGGTATTTGTTAAAATGAAACTAGAGGGAAGGTTTTTATGATTGTCAGAAATTTCAAGGGAGAATTTTTTATTTTACCCAAAAAGAAAAGAAAAACACAATAATGCATGGGGAAAAAGTGACATACCCTGTAGGGAAGGTCCCTCTAATTTATCATAAATTTTATAAGTGAAATTTTGGAAATAAATATCAAATATATTGGGTACAAATGTAACACTTGAAGCTTAGACTAAGCTTGGGAAGAGTATAAATACATATATATATATATATATATATATATATATATATATATATGTGGAGTACAAAACCTTGCATTTCGTATTATTTTATATGTATTCGCACTGTACATATTTGTATTTGTACACTTTCCAAACAGAGCCTTAGGCTGTGCTTAGTTGCATTACAACTTTAGTTGCACTAATCCAAATGGATGTTAATGCAAATGAAAGTTAAAGTTTGAAATGCATTACAACTCTCATTTAATTTTTCTTTTTTGGATTTTACTTTATTCCGGTTCATATCTTAATTTAGTTCATTTGTAATGCAATCAAAAGCTAAAGTTTGAAACAAAAATAGGTCAGAATTTACACTCAAATCATTCACTGCTACAGTTTTGCATCAGTGCAAATTTATTTGCATTGCAACCAAACACAGCCTTAGAATCAGTTGGAAAGAGTATAAATACAAATATGTATAGTTATACATACAAAATATAAGGTTTTGCACTTTACAAATTTGTATTTATACTCCTTCCAAGCTGATCCTTAAGAAAGTTAAATAAAAACAAATAATAAAATTTTCCCTTTAAATTTCCTCTATTATTTTCTACTCAATTTTCTTTATCGAATGCATAGTTCAGCTAGAAATGATCATAGACGACCCTCGATCTTCATTCATGTCTGTTGCTGCCAAGGTTGGGCCGAGGGCAACAATGTATTTTCACTTCCTTAGTCAAGGGCTGATACATCTAAGGGCTGATGAAGTCAAGGGCCTGTAAGTCCGACCTATGGAGGAGGAAGCACATCAGAGGCCCCGAGTATTATCCCAAGGGTGGAGACTCCGATGGCCAAATTAGTAAGTGCGTAGCAAGGGGTCGAACGAAGCCTGAGAGGAGTATATCTAAGATGAGGTCACCAAGATGCTAGAGAGCTTGAGAGTAGAAAAGCCAAGATAGCTTACCTAGGGACTGACACCACTTATTTATACTTGAGCCTACCTGGACTTTGTTTGCAGCGGACAACCATGATGCCATTCGGACAATGCCATATGCGCCTACATCACTGTCCATTGTGGAATAGTCTAGATGTTCCTAATCTATGGGTTAGACTATGATGCCAGGAAGACATGATATCAAAAAAGGTAGAAACCAATCAGAAGGATTTTCGTCAAAATTCGCTAGGGGGTGATTGGTGAAAGCCTTTCTAGTACCATATTTTTCCAGCATCAAAGAATCTCCCTTAATTTAATCTGCCCAATCTGATTTTATCGCTCTTCCTAATAATCCCATATAGTATGCATTGGTCTAGTTGTTGCTAATCAGTGGCTTATGCCATTTTGGTTCACTTCTTTGGGCCTCATTCTCTTAATTTTTGCTCATTCTAGACATGAATGGGCAATAATGAATAACATTAGAGTGTTTGGTTGCAAAATTCTTGCCCAAGGCCACATTCTTTTTAGAATGAAAAATCAGCCCCATAGCACAAAAGTTGACTACTGTAGCATGAAAACTCTACCTATAAAACTATCGCCCCATCTTGCTCATTTCATTCTTTGAGGAAACTCTACTTATAAAACTATTGCCATAGATGTTTACTTTTGCGAAAGCACTTTTACAAAAGTACTTTTATAAAAGCACTTTTATGGAAGTACTTTTAGGAAAGCACTTTTATAAAAGTACATTACTAAAGCACTTTTACGAAAGTACTTTTATGAAAACACTTACGAAAGTACTTTTATAAAAGCACTTTTAGAAAAGTACATTTACAAAAGCACTTTTATAAAAACACTTTTACGAAAGTACTTTTATAAAAGCACTTTTATGCAAGTACTTTTATGAAAGCATTTTTATAAAAGTACCTTTTTAAAAGCACTTTTATGAAAGTACTTTTATGAAAGCACTTTAATAAAATCACTTTTACGAAAGTACTTTTATAAAAACACTTTTATTGAAGTACTTTTACGGTACTTTTATAAAAACACTTTTACGAAAGTACTTTTATAAAAGCACTTTTATGGAAATACTTTTACGAAAGCACTTTAATAAAAGCACTTTTACGAAAGTACTTTTATGAAAGCACTTTTACGAAAGTACTTTTATGAAAGCACTTTTGCAAAAGTACTTTTGTGAAAGCACTTTTACAAAAGTACAAAAGCACTTCTAGGAAAATACTTTTATAAAAGCATTTTTATTAAAGTACTCTTATAAAAGCACTTTTATAAAAACACTTTTACAAAACATCTATGCCAATTAGCAAACATTGACTAATGGAGACCTAGGCTGGTGGTTTGTGAATACCAACAATTTTTTTTTTTTTTTCTGTAAGAATGAAAATGAGCAACATAAAACACTTGTTAGTCTGAAAAGAATTAATTTTTAGAAAAAAAGTGTTTGGTTTATAGCAATATTTTCTCATTTTGCCTATTTTTATCCATTCTTTTCCATTTTAGAATTTCATCTTGGGTAAAAATTAGAAAGAATGGTAATTGAACCAAACATGGCCTAAATTTCTACAAACTCCACTGCAAGTGAGCCACTAGTTTTAGGAACGATCTCAGCCTAACACGTAATGGGTGGACCAAAAGCATTCTTTTATGTTTAGTTTGAAGGAAAATGTAGGGAAAGGAAAGGAAAGTAGGGAAACCTATACAAGGTTTGTAAAGATTTTCCTTTACCTTCCTTTCTCTACTTTTTCCTTCGTACCAAATACAGTCTTAAGCTTAATATGTGTCAAAGACCACCATGCCAAAACCTCAAAATCGTCTTTTTAACAACAAATCCCTGGGTATCAAAGAAAGAAGAGGAAGACAATGACCTTCACTCCAATAGTCAATATATTGCTCATTTAGAAAGTTCATCATTCAAAACTCAATCGTATTCTCCACTCTATGTATATATCATCCAAAAGATAGGTATTGGATTTACACTTGTCAGCAAAAGTATTGTGTATACCATGTTCAAACACTGATTTTAGTCAATTATCATCAATTATCATTATTATTCTGAACACTAAGGCCTCGTTTGATTTGCAGGAATTGGAATTGGAATAGGCTATTCTGATACCAACTGTTTGGTCTGGTGCCCAGCATGACGGATTGTAGGTCATGCCAGGCATAGCATAATCATATGGGCAATGTCAGGGCTGGGGTTTCAGATCCATGGGCTGGTACGGCACGACACACATTTAAGTGGGTATTATTTACAATAATTATATATAAACAATATTATATAATAATTATAATATTATAATATTATTTATAATAATTATATAATATATTAATATATATAATTTTATTTTCAACTTTATTATTGCATATATAAACAATATTCTATACATCAAAATTTATATAAAATACAATTTTAAGATCTTTCATTTTTGTCTATTCTTTAATTTATGCTAAATTTTTCATTGTTTTTTCAAAATTTTTAAAAATCATGGCTTGACCCGGTTTGTGGCCCAACCTGACCCAAGGCTTGGCCCGCGTCACGACACAGGCCCATGCAGGCTTGGGCTGTGGGCCATGCTGGGCTGAGTCCCCAAAGTATCCCGGAGGAGGGAAGCACGACTTGCAAACCGGCACGACATGACCTACACTTTGCATGGGCTGCATGCGAGCTGTGCCATGCCGGCCCAATACGACCTGATTTACACCTAGGGATTTGGGTGAATTTTGAAACTAATGTCCATCCTATTAGTTCTGCACGACTGAATGAAGGAGTTTGTGTAGGATGACAGTTTTTGGTCTTTGAATGTTTGGGGCGCCCCACATCTGATGCGAACTCCTCATATCTGCACTAGTAGCCTATTCTCAATAAAAAGTGCATTACAATAGAAGAATTGGGATCTTTACCAATAAAACACATTCCAATCCTCTATCAACCTGTGAGATAATGTTGGTGGAGGGTTGGAACGTGTTTTGTTGGCAGGTGACCTGGACTCACAATAGAAACCCAACTAAGCGGAGAGAAAAAAAAAAAAAAAAAAGATTGGCTGTTACGATTGAAACATTCTCAGGAAACTGAAATTTGGTGAGAGAAGATGGAGAGGAGACAAGGGAAAGGGCAAACTCGAGGCTGGAAGGAAACGATAAAAAAGAACCAAAAATTGGAGCGGGCAACAGATACATTTTCATTTTCTAACTCGGTGTTGTGCTGTTAGTGGGACGTTGTAGTCTTACTATCTAAGACACTTAGGCCCCCTTTGCTTTTCAGTAAGTTATTTATCTGGGTAAATGCAGTTACTTAGATAAATTTTTCTTGTATAATATTTACCCATGTTCTTTTATTTCCTAAGTAAAAAAGGAAATGATCATTTTAGCCATAAAAATCCATTATTAAATGGGGCATTTTTGTTCCATTCAAGTGTTGAAATCTTTGCCCTTGATTGGAAAGTTATTTACGCATTTAGGAGATGGGTATACCGAGGAAAATAAACTTTCCCTGTTTCCCACATTAATCTGAAAAAAGAACATTGGATTCTTGATCAATGGAAACCAAAATACTACTGATCAACTTTTCCCCCTCTCAAAATCCAAGAAAAGAACACCCCCTTTGACACGTATAATTAATACAAAGACCACCATGCCAAAGCATTAAAATCAACCGTCGAGAAGAAAGACAGTGACCTTTGACTCCAACAGTTAGCATCCTCCACTTCAAAAGTTCAGCACTCAATCATGTTCTCCACTCAATTTTTTCTTGCACCCCACTCTTATGTGTTGAATTCACACTTATCATAAATAGTATTAGGTCTCAATGCAATCTCCCGCATTGTGAACATTTTGACTGCACTTCCAGTTTCAGTCACAGATTCACACCCCAGCAAAGCGGACTGATGCTGAGACATGTACGAGCAACCTGAAATAACATAGCAGAATTGCTGACGGAACCTACTCTGAAATTAAACCTCCCCTTTCACACACAAGGGTGAATGATTTTTAACATAAATTGACAATGGAAGTTACATTTCATGGAAATTCATGGCAAGGCGCAAGAGTAGTCATCAAACAGCCAATACCCAGTAAATCTTTCTTCCAATGATCCACAGGTTAATTTCCCCAGGTTATAAAGCTCAGTAGCTCACACCCTATTTGGTGTATCAAACACACAAAGCTACTACTTCTTCGTTACCCACAACCATAGCTATGACGATTTGGCCATCTTCTTGGGGCTTTGAGAAATTCAAATCCTTCACTCTTATCCTGCTACCTGCAGTAGTTTCCTTGCTATCTGTGTTACCAAGTTTTTGTTTCTCTCATGCCTCTCCTTTTCCTTCTACTACAACCACAACAACCATGGCAACTGCTGATACTAGTATGATAGCAGAATTACAAGTGGAAGCCCTCCTCAAATGGAAAGCTATCTTCCCTGACCAAACCCAGTTTCTTCTCACTTCTTGGAGATCAATGCTTCCTTCTAATGGTAGTGGTGCCACAAACTCTTCTGTCCAATTCAATCACTGCAACTGGGTTGGAATTGTCTGCAACCAAAGGAAAAGCATCATTGAAATAAACCTCCCAAATATGGGTTTGCAAGGTACGTTTCATAAGTTCAATTTCTCATCTTTTCCAAACCTTGTTCGTCTTGATGTCACCAATAATGTTCTCTCTGGCACTATTCCATCCAGCATCAGTAAACTTTCCAAATTAACTTATCTTGATCTGTCAATCAATGAATTTTTCGGGAATATTCCATCAGAAATTACCAACCTAACAAGTCTCCAAGTCTTGTATCTTGATGGAAATCGTTTTAGTGGTTCAATACCTTCAAGTATAGAAAAGCTGAAACATCTTAGTGAGCTGACTCTGTTCTCCAACAATCTCACTGGATCCATCCCCACAAATTTTGCACAGTTAAAAAACTTGAAGTCCCTACTGCTCGACAAAAATCAACTCTCAGGACCCATTCCTCAAGAGATAGGAAACTTGACTAATCTTATGCTATTAGGTTTGTCCCGTAATTATCTTACAGGTTCCATTCCATTTAGTTTTGGGAATTTGATTAACCTTAATGCCTTGTCCCTCTCTGATAATAAGCTTTCATGTTCTATTTCACCAGAAATTGGAAAGCTTAGTTCTCTTTGGTATCTAGCATTGTCTTGAAACAATCTCATTGGCCTCATCCCTACCTCCTTCGGCAACTTGAGCAAGCTAACCACTTTATATCTCTACAAGAATCAATTGTCAGGACCCATTCCTCAAGAGATTGGAAACTTAGGCAATCTAATAGAATTAGATCTATCCGATAACCATCTGTCTGGTTCCATTCCTTCTACTTTGGGGAATTTGGTTAACCTTACTTTTTTACATCTCTTCAACAATAAACTCTCAGGTCCCATTCCACCAGAAATTGGAAAGCTTACTTCTCTTTTAGGTCTCTTATTGTATACCAACAATCTCAATAGCCTCATCCCTACCTCCTTGGGTAACTTGAGCAAGCTTACCACTTTGTCCCTTCATGAAAATCAATTTTCAGGACCCATCCCTCAAGAGATTGGAAAGCTTAGGGCTCTTTCAAAGCTATCATCGCAACAAAATAAGCTCATGGGCTCCATCCCTACCTCCTTAAGTAACTTGAGCAAGTTAACCATTTTATACCTCCATGAAAATCATCTGTCGGGTTCCATTCCAGCTGAGATTGGAAAGCTTAGGGCTCTTTCAGGACTGGCATTGTACGAAAACAAGCTCACTGGCTTCATTCCTACATCCTTAGGTAACTTGAGCAAGCTAAACATTTTATACCTCCATGAAAATCAACTCTCTGGTTCTATTCCTCCACAGATCGGAAGCCTTAGGACCCTTTCAGAGATCTCATTGCAACAAAATAAGCTAATGGGCTCCATTCCTACCTCCTTAGGTAACTTGAGCAAGCTAACCATTTTATACCTCCATGAAAATCACTTGTCAGGTTCCATTCCACCTGAGATTGGAAAGCTTAGAGCTCTTTTAGAACTGGCATTGTACAAAAACCATCTCAAAGGCTTCATCCCTACCTCCCTATGTAACTTGAGCAAGCTAATCCATTTATTGCTCCATGAAAATGAGCTATCAGGTTCCATTCCTCAAGAGATTGGAAATCTGACAAATGTAATGAAATTATATTTATTTGATAACCATTTGAAAGGTGCCATTCCATCTACTTTTGAAAACTTGATCAATCTTAATCATTTACGGCTCTCCAATAATAGGCTCTCGGGACCATTGTTGAAATAATGGTTAATACTTATTATACCTAATTGTAGTCTATCCAGCAATGGCTATTTTACAGCCTCATAGTCTCTTGTAATTGTTGCATCTTAAACATAGTTCTGTGATCAGCTTTATGGTATAAACATGTATAATTCTCTTCCTTTCTTTTGTAATTGCTAGTCTACCACTATTATAACCCCTTGTGAGTTGGGTAGACGATTGCTTGAACCAATGTATATTTATCATATATTATATATTCGATTAACTTCAGCAGTCACTCTTAATATTTAGGCTGCATTTGGAAATTATGTAAATGGAGTGTAAATCATGGTTCACTTTTGCCTGTGTTTGGCAACACTACATTTATGCATTGACAAATAATAGAAAACACATTTTTCAATGCATATTTACATTACATTATGACGTAAAAGCACATCAATAAAAAAAAAAGTAAACTTGCATTCAAATGAGCTTTTGATAAAAAAAAAGAGATATGCTTTATTGGAATTCGTGTTTATATCCATTACAGCTAAAAGTTTATTTAGTAAGAAGAAAAATTTGTCGGTGCAAAACTAACCCAACTTTACAATTTACATGAATCATTTTACACTCATACTTATTTGTATCGTTTCCAAACGCAGCCTTAAAAACTTATAACCATGGCAGAATAACCCACTGTACCTGAGAGGAATGCATATTTGCACTGTTAGCACTCACACTTATTTGCATCGTTTTACACTTTAAACATATGCATCTTATCTTACATGATTACAACAATTGGACACAAACTGACAGACATGCACATATTCCATACAACTCTCCCAGTTAAATGTTTCAGTAGATAATATTGATGATCCAAGTTGGAAAAATCTTTGCTTAATTATGTAATATTCATTATATTTTGTGAAGCTTCACCAACATTTTAAACCACATTCCTCAATTTGTAGTATTTATTTTTTTCATGGTTTGGCAGAGGATAATTAATTGTTGGACTGTCAGATTAATCTTGGATTTGATACTGTAAATTTCATGCTATGAGAAGGAATTATGACCACATAACCCCTCTTATATTGGTATGCCTCCCACTTCATAACCCTGGGCCCCATCTGATCATCTGAGTTCCCATGAAATGAGAGACTGAGGTTTTTATTCCTTTACCCTGCAAGCCTCACAGATTAGTATAACCAAAAAAATTTATATATAAACCAAAAATCTGAACCCATCAAAATTGTCTCCTAGTTAGTTGATCTTGACCGTCCACATTATGTACCAATTGATTTTAGCTAACTGATCACATTCAAATGAAGTATCAAATCAACCAAAGATGCGATCCATTATCCATTAATGTGGTCTCCCAATGGCGGTGAACTAGTCTAATTAACCATCCTAGTGATAGCCAAAACTTCAACTAATTTAGAACTGCCCAAGTAATTTGCAAAATCAACCTAAAAGTCAAGGTATCAAAGTTGTGCCCCATAGGCTGAGTTTGGAAGGAGTATAAATGCAAATATATAGAGTGCAAAACCTTATATTTTGTATTATTTTGTATGTATTTATATTGTATATATTTGCATTTGTACTACTTCCAAACTGAACCATAACAACAGATTAATCTCCTCCATCGAAATTATATACTATAATACTAAACTGGACAAATGATCAAATTTATCAGAGTGGATGGTATCGATAAATACAGGTCAATGAATCTAAGACATCTAAGCGACATGTCTAACATTTTAGAATGCATGATCTCTTCCATCAATAAAATCAGACATACCACTTTAAAATATAAATGTTATATGGTTAATATAATACTGTGTAGCTCTTCCTTTCTCTGTTTTTTTTTTTTTTTTTCCTTCAAACCAAATACAGCCTAAAGCTTTATATGTGTCAACTAACTTTAAGCCTGTTTGAATGCAACGAAGGATGTGTTTGGAAATTATGCAAATAAGTATGAATGCAAATATGTAGTGTAAAACGGTCCACATAAATTGTAAAGTTTGATTAGTTTTGCACTGACAAATTTACCTTCTTACCAAACAGATTTTTAGCCATGGTTTTCAAAACCGGACCAGACTGGATGGTCAGACCGGAAAAACCGGGAACTGGTCAGGTGACCAGTTCCGTTTTTCCCCAAAAGAAGATATTTGCAAAAAAACGTTGATTTGGTCAGTAAACCGCTGACCTGGGCATTCAAACCATTCAGCAGGTTTGACCATTTTTTTATTTTATTTTCATTTTTTTGTCAGAATGGGCTGACCGTTTGGGTCGAACAGTTCGACCCAAGAACCGGTCCCCTGACTGGTTTGTTCTCCAGATCAGTTTTAAAAACTTTGTTTTTAACTATAATAGATACAAATATGAATTCCAATAAAGCATATGTGGTTTTTTATCAAAAGCCCAATACAAACTTATTTCTTTTTTATTGATGTACTTTTACATCTTATTATCAATGTAAATATGCATTAGAAATTGTATTTTCTGTCATTTGTCAATATATAAATATAATATTGCTAAACAAAGTAAAAATAAACCAGAGTGCAAATTTACCCTGAACCAAAATTTACACTCCATTTACATCGTTACCAAACGCAGCCGAAGGAAAAAATAATAGGGTGACAAAGACCACCATGCCAAAACCTCAAAATCTTCTTTTCCTTAACCCCAAATCCGTGGGTACAAAGAAAGAGGAGAAAGACAAAGACCTTTATTCAGATGGTCAATATATTGCTTACTTCGAAAGTTCATCATTCAAAACTCAATCATATTCTCGACTGAATGTTGGATTTACACTAGTCAGAAAAAGTATTGGGTATCCCAAGCTCAAACACTGATTTTAGTCAATTATCATTGTTATTCCGAAGACTAAAAAGTGATACCTTTACACCTTACTGCACTAGATTCCATCTATAATCAACCTCCTCATGCCACATAAACCCACACATGTGGGTTCCAAACCTTCAACAAAATTCATGCATGTCTGATGGCTCCTGTCCTTCTTAGGCTTTAAAGATTCCTTCTTCCTTCTTGTGCTCTAGCTTTTTCTGTATGTGTCTGATGGGCAATGTCGTTTTTAAATCTTTGAATAGCGCTTACAATTGTTGACTAGCCTTCCAACAAAATCTATTTGACAACACCTATTCTATACTGCACAGGCTTGTTTGGAGTTGGTTTTCAAAAGAACCAGCTCACTGCAACTGAAAAGCAATTAGAGCATTTGACCAAGATTTTAGCAATTCTTGAAGAGCTCCCGAACCAACAAATTATTATTTATAAAGCAACAAAAACTAATGGCTGAATTTAGGAATGAAAAATCTAAGGGTCCGTTTATTTCATAGTTGGAATTAGAATCGGAATCGAAATTTTCCGGAATCAAAATGTATAGTTTATTTGGTTCAGATAGGAATGAAAATGGAAATTAAGATCAACAGGAATGGGATTTCATTCCCAAGGGAAAGGCAGAGAATAGCCATTTCCTCAAATGGGGGAATGCCATTCCAATAGGAACGGGAATGGGCTTCCGATTCCGTCCAATCAAATAGTTGGAATCAGAATAACCCATTCCGATTTGGATTCCAAACCCTTATTCCTGCAAACCAAACGAGCCCTGAGTATTCAAATACTTTGGGAGTAAATTTTGGATTAATAAGCAAAAAAATTAATAAATAAAAACCCAACAGCTTTATTGGAGAAAGATACACAACAAGATTAGCAACTGAAAATTAAGCAAAAACACTATTACGGGTCCATTTGATTCATAGTCGGAATTAGAATCGAAATCGAAATTGAATGGTCCATTCCTATAATCTGTTTGGTTCAAATGAGAATAGGAATGAAAATTAAAATCAGAAGAAATGGAATTTCATTTCAAAGGGAGGGGTAGGGAATGGCCATTCCCTCAAATGGATGAATGCCATTCCAACAGGAATGGAGAATGGGAATGAAATTCTAATTCTAGCCAACCAAAGAATTGGAATTGGAATAACCCATTCCAATTCTGATTCCAGACCCCTATTCTGCGAACCAAAGTCGATGCCTCATGCTTTCTCTGTACCAAAGACACAACATATCGGCTGCCCACAGAGCGCCAAATATCCATCGAAACTTGAAAGGTGCTGGAATCTATTGATACTGGATTAGTGGAACACATACATATCGTCTGCCCAAAGATGTAAAAATACATCTGGAACACAGATTTCCTACTCACTATTACTATTCACTGTCTATCCGCCGTGAATTATATCCACCGATCTCTCATGTGTGGCTGCAGATTTAAAATATCTGTTGAAATCACATCCTCTGTAAGGTTGGTATAGAAAATTTTCCTATACCAGAACAATAGCAACAGATTGTTATTGTTTTCGTACAGAAAATTTTCTATACAAGGGTATAGAGGATGAGAACTCAAACACTGGCATGTTTAATTGTGATGGTCACCTACTCGGTTTATTCGCACATTTTTGTAATAGGGATTTAAAAAGAAGCTTGTACACTTGCAAGAGAGTGGATTCGAATAAGTGCATAAACCCGGCTGACCCAGAGTAAATCAACTTAGACCGGGGTGGTTCAAGCTAATAAATTGAATAAATTAACATCTTAAATTTTACGACTTTTTAGAATAATAACCAAGGTTATTGATGAGGGTGGATTTGGTCCTCCAGTGAAATTGTGACACCTGTCACCTCATGCAAACCAAGTGCAGCCTCTTGACAACTGGGCAACTCGGGAAGCTCGGGCAACTCGGCAGAGCTTGCCACAAACAGCTCGGCATAGCTCGGGGAGCTCGGTATAGCTAGGGGCAGCTCGGCATAGGCAGCTGGCCACTCCGCAGGTAATCTGGCGTGTTACGAAGAGCTCGCCACTTAGGGGCAGCTCGGCACTCACAGGCAGCTTAGCATAGGCAGCTCGCCACAGGCAGCTGGCCACTCCGCAGGCAGTCTGGCGTCTTACGAAGAGCACGCCACTTAGGGGCAGCTCGGCATAGGCAGCTGGCCACTCCGCAGGCAGCCTGGCGTCTTACGAAGAGCTCGCCACTTAGGGGCAGCTCGGCACTTACAAGTAGCTTGGCATAGGCAACTCGGCATAGGCAGCTCGCCACAGGCAGTTGGTCACTCCGCAGGCAGCTTGGCATCTTACGAAGAACTCGCCACTTAGGGGCAGCTCGACACCACCAGGGAGCTCGTCACCAAATATCTCACCACCAGGGAGCTCGCCACCAAGTAGCTCACCACCAGGGAGCTCGTCACCAGGTAGCTCACCACCAGGGAGCTCGCCACCAAGTAGCTCACCACCAAGGAGCTCGTCACCAGGTAGCTCACCACCAGGGAGCTCGTCACCAAGTAGCTCACCACCAGGGAGCTCATCACCAGGTAGCTCACCACTAGGGAGCTCGTGACCAAGTAGCTCACCATTAGGGAGCTCGTCACCTGGTAGCTCACCACTAGGGAGCTCGTCACCAGGTAGCTCGTCACCAAGTATCTCACCACCAGGGAGCTCGTCACCAAGTATCTCACCACTAGGGAGCTCGTCACCAAGTAGCTCACCACCAAGGAGCTCTACCATCCTCTCGTGGGAGCAGGTCAAATGGCGAGGCACTTAGCCAAAAAAAATTGATACATCACAAAAAATTGGTACTTGACCAGAAACAATTATATCAATTGGCGCCATCTGTGCGAACACGCTACAAAAAGCTAAGTTCTCATCCTACAAAAGCTAAGTCCTCTTCTCCTAGAAAGCTAAGTCCTCACTTTTTATTAATTGAAGCTCTCGCTTTATAGTTTGCATTTTTTTATGAACTCAAAGACTACGCAGGGAGCTAACAAGACTAAGTTTACTTTCAATTCAGTTAAAGCCTCATCAGTCCTCTTCGCAAGGTCCCCCCTACAAAGATGAGCTCTTCGTGGCTTCCACGGGAGTTGACGACCAACAGACTACATTGGCGCCCTTATTGGTCGAGCCTTCCAAGGCTCCCGTGTGAGCTGGCGACCTAAAGTTAGTAGTGCTGCCCCCGAAGGTCGAGCTCCTAGTAGCTTCTTGTAGGAGTGGGTGACTGGCATTACGAAGCTGATGCAGCGCAATCATAGCTCTAAGGCACCCACCTGATCGGCTCGGCACCTGGTCAGCTCGGCACCTCACTGGTAGCTCGGCACCTCGCAAGCAGCTCAACACCTGATCAGTTCGGCACCTCACAGGTAGCTCGGCACCTGGTCAACCCGACACCTCACAGGTAGCTCGACACCTGGTCAATTCGGCACCTCACAAGCAAAGCCTACGGGCCACATTATTGCTTAAGACCCGGTCGCCTCTTCGGCACGGGCAAAGTCAAAGAAGAGTGGACTACAAGTCACTCCCAAAAGCCTATGGGCCACATTACTACTTAAGACCCAGTCACCTCTTCGGCATGGGCAAATTCAAAGAAGAGTGGACTACGAGTCGCTCCCAAAGCCTACTTGCCACATTACTGCTTAAGACCCAGTCGCCTCTTCGGCATGGGCAAAGTCAAGAAGAGTGGACTACGAGTCACTCCCAAAACCTACGGGCCACACTATTGCTAAATACCCAGTCACTTCCTCAACATGAGCAAAATCAGCAAAAGTGAACTATAAGTTGCCCCCAAAGCCTAAGGGCTACACTACTGAACTAGCAGAAGCCTCCTCACCTTACAAGCAGCTCGCCATTGGCAAGCAGCTCGCCATTGGCAAGCAGCTCGCCACATACAGGCAGCTCCCAAAGCCTAAGGAATTGAATCAACACTTACTAGCTCGTCGACTTACGGGCCAAAAGAAGAAATCTACTCCCTTCGCTGAGTTACTCTCAGCTCGGGAGTGGGGGCAAATGATGAGGGCGGATTTGGCCCTCCAGTGAAATTGTGACACCTGGCACCTCATGCAAACCAAGTGCAACCTCTTGACAACTGGGCAGCACGGGAAGCTCGGGCAGCTCGGCAGAGCTTGCCACAGCTTGCCACTTACAGACAGCTCGCCATGGCTCGCCACAGGAAGCTCGGGAAGCTCGGGCAGCTTGCCACAGCTTGCCACAGCTTGCCACTTACAGACAGCTTGCCACAAGCAGCTCGGCATAGCTCGGGGAGCTCGGTATAGCTAGGGGCAGCTCGGCATAGGCAGCTCGCCACAGGCAGCTGGCCACTCTGCAAGCAGCCTGGCATCTTACGAAGAGCTCGCCACTTAGGGGCAGCTTGGCACTTACAGGCAGCTCGGCATAAGTAGCTCGCCACAGGCAGCTGGCCACTCCGCAGGCAACCTGTCGTCTTACGAAGAACTTGCCACTTAGAGGCAGCTCGACACCACCAGGGAGCTCGTCACCAAGTAGCTCACCACCAGAGAGCTCGTCACCAAGTAGCTCACCACCAGGGAGCTCGTCACTAGGTAGCTCACCACCAGGGAGCTCATCACCAAGTAGCTCACCACCAGGGAGTTCGTCACCAAGTAGGTCACCACCAAGGAGCTCGTCACTAGGTAGCTCACCACCAGGGAGCTCGTCACCAAGTAGCTCACCACCAGGGAGCTCGTCACTAGGTAGCTCACCACCAGGGAGCTCGTCACCAAGTAGCTCACCACCAGGGAGCTCGTCACTAGGTAGCTCACCACCAGGGAGCTCGTCATCAGGTAGCTCACCGCCAGGGAGCTCGTCATCAGGTAGCTCACCGCCAGGGAGCTCGTCACCAGGTAGCTCACTAGGTAGCTCACCGTTAGGGTGTTTGTCGCCAAGTAGCTCACCACCAGGGAACTCGTCACCAAGTAGCTCACCACCAAAGAGCTCCACCATCCTCTCCTTGGAGCAGGTCAAATGGCGAGGCACTTAGCCAAAACAAATTGATACATCACAAAAAATTGATACGTGACCAAAAACGGTTATATCAGTTATGTTTATTTGTTTTACAAACGCACATATGTATTATACATAAATGCCTTTTCTTGTTTGTTTTAAATCCATACAAATTTATTGGTGTTTGGTAGATTGCATGGAAGAAAACATTTAATGCTTTAACTACCCATGCTCCACGTTTGGTGGTCTCTCTCGATTGACGGAATAGGTAAGCATGTTCCTTTCTTAATAGATTCACCTTTGTATGGCAAACAAATGCTCACAAACCCGAATTGGGGTATATTATATAAATCCATTGGTTCAATGTTTGTATCGTAAACAAACACAGTTTAA
Source organism: Nelumbo nucifera (assembly GCF_055504915.1). Lineage (NCBI taxonomy): Eukaryota > Viridiplantae > Streptophyta > Magnoliopsida > Proteales > Nelumbonaceae > Nelumbo > Nelumbo nucifera. The sequence continues at coordinate 27,233,963 of NC_142656.1, read as the reverse complement.
AGGATAAATTGCAAATTTCTTTAACTAATCCTAAGTATTAAGAAATTGACTTACTCTACCCCTATAGTTTACATATTATCTTAAAGTACGTCAAATTTTTGACAATTGATTAAGTCCTCTTTACCGTTAACATTCTTTAGAGTTCCATCACAATTTGTTCACATATGACACCATGTAAATTTTTTATTTAAAATCCAATATCATCCTTTTTTGGTCAAATTTTCCTTTTATTACTCTTCAAAATTTCAAAATAAAACTCAACATTCATCATCTCTTATCACAACGAAGGCCAGTGAACTTAGAGCTTGGTGGGTTTTAAATTAGGAATTTATTTTTAAATATATAGATTTAAATTAAAAAAATTGTTCTAGTTAATTTTTATATAGAAGAGATAGTGAAGTAGTCATTATTTTAGCGATACAACTATTAGGTCAGTTTGCAGAGGTGGGGGCGGTGATGTAAGTTCCGGTTGGATAACACATTCATCAATACTGTTTTAATCGACACTTGGAGAGAGAGAGAGGCCATCATTTATGTCTATTAATAATGTCGATGGGTTGAATTACGGGTACAAGTCGGGTTGGTCCAAGTTAATCGTTTACACTGTTTCAGATTCGAACTTCTTATTGGACCCATTGAAATTTTGACAAAATCTTAACCTTAACCCACAAAAGTTGCACCCCTAGGTTGAATCAAGTTTGAACTGAACCATCCGGTCACAATTGAATTGATTCAATCAAATTTGAATCAAGAATGTCAATAGCTCCTCTCTAGCATTCAGACTACGACTGTCTAAAGACAGTTCAAAGCTCCTCTCCAGTATTCAGTCTACCCAGTACCCACATGAACAATATCCATTATAACCCTAAACCCAAAATAACTATCACTGAGAATGAAGACCACTTGCTATACCTTTGTAGAAATTCCTTGTGGTGGACCAGATTTTGCCAAACTGAACTCGATCAATGTTCCGGCCATCGGAGAGATGCTCCTTTCAGGAAGAAAACATAGCCCAAAACCAACTCCCAAAATATGTTTCTTCTATAAATTGCCAAAACAATGAATCTCTCAGAGCCCTATTCGAATTGAAGGCTTTTGCACAGCTGTTGATAGGGTCCGAAGGCAAAGCATCTTGAGTCTTGACAGTGGCTGGAGGCACTTTTTCTACCCACCTACTACTAGCTATTACCCATCCATGTATGAGAGACAGAGCAGGTATTTGCAAGTCCAAACTGTGCAAGTTCTATGATCATGTATTGAGTTCCTGTTTAAATTAAAGTATCTTTAATTGCACCATGGAGTTGGTTTGGGTCTTGGGTATCAAAAGCAACTAAAAATTATAGACCAACCAGATTTGATCTTGGAGTTGAACTTCAAGAGAAGAAATCGTAATAATTTACTGGAAAATAAAAAATTATCTTTTATTTAAATATTTCATTTTGAATATTTAAAGAAGAATGACGAGTTAAATAGTCCTTCATCTTTCCTTCAATACTGATAGTAGAAGGATTCAGTCAATTGTTAAAAAACTTGAAGTACTTTAATACAATTCTAATTCTAAACAGTAAGGATAAATAAATCAATTTTCTAAAGTATTTTAAGAAATTTATTCATTCCAAAATATGGAGGTCCAAATCAAGGTTCATAGTATCGATACTGGCCAACAGTATCGGTCCTTTTTTTTTAACTTTTACTTTTTTTTTCTAATTTTGATTCAGAGGGGTCAGTTTAAGTCCCGATTACCCTCTGAACTAGGCCCTGACCCGATACAACCCCTGTAGGAGCGTATCAAGAAGGGCCCAATATAATATGTATCGGCCGATATAGGCCAATAGGTAACGATTTTTTGAACCTTGGTCCAAATATTATAAATACGGTTTATAATATGAGAACTTATTAATAGCATACTCAAGGAACCCATAACCAAAACCACATGAGCCTAGATTAGCTTAACTGCAGACAAGATTGAACACATTGGACTGGGCTACTCACCAGTGCTCACTGTGGGTGGTTCCATCTGTATTGAACACTGGCATGTTCACTCATGATAAGTAGCCCAGACCAATGTATACAATCTTGCCTTTGGCTCATCAGGAAACAACCCAGTTATTCTCTCTCTTCTTTTCCTTTCCTTTCCTATCTTCTTATTTACAAATAACCAAATTTTCCCACCATTCTCCTCCAAGGTTTTTCGAGTTAAATCACCACCACTGCCTTATCACATATTACTGACTTACATAGCATCTCTAGTTCATCTCCAATCTCCACGGGAGATGCATGGCGCTTTAAAAAATTTCTGTCCAAAGGAAACATCAACAACTTTGTTATTGTCATCACTTGCAGCGGTTCTTTGCTCTCTTCCGATTAGATCTCTCCCCTACCGGCCTTGAAAGAAAAATATATTCTTCAGTTGTAACTTGAGAAATCCAAGATCCAACACTCTGCCACTGTCTCACGGCTCCATCTGACTTCTTGTTTACCTACTAACTTTGTTTTCAGCATCTATTGGCGTTTCATGAAGTAATCAGAGAAATATAAATGCTAAATTGTCGTCTTTCTTGTGAATCGGTATATTAAATTATCTTTATAGTTTAGCTAATTGACAAAATACATCCTTATTATTTGAAAATTGACTAACGTTATCCTTATTGTTTTTGACAATTAACTAATACTTCAGTGTTCATAAACCATTCAAATATGTATCACGTAACTATTATAACTTCCAAAAATACCCAATTTACTCTTATTATAACTTCCAACACCAACACCAATGCAGCATAAGCACAGAGAACATCACCTATAAATTTTCTCCCATGTTTCCTCACCGCAGAAGGGGCCCTCCACCTCCAACCCTTCCTCTTATTTCTAGCCATCTCCCCCATTATTTCTAGCCCTTCCTCTTCCACAAATCTCCAAACGTCTGAATGCCAGCGCCTTTCATCTTACCACCTCCAAACCCATCATCTAATTCATCACCCAACTTGTCCACATTGAGCCACACCTTTCTGCCACCCTCTCGTTCATCTCTCATTCTTGATATTCCGAGAAGAGAAACCCTGCACTCATTGTGGATTCTCCATTTGTCCCGTTGGAGTAGGATCTCCAAAAGGCCAAAATGAACTCTGAAATCTGTTCACCCTTGTATTGGGGTCAACAAGACTATACCCCACAAAGTCTCACAGCACATCCCTGTCGTATATTGGGAACATCTGTCCAATTTACCTCTTTTTAAGTAAGGCTATCGGTCCCAACAAGGTCCTCTTTCAATGACTTTTTATGTATTCTTGTTAATTAATTATTTTAGTTATTGTAAAATGTAAAAACAATCAATTATAAACAAACTTTATCCGGATTCAATGTCGAATTTCTGCCCTCATTTTAATCGTATTATCTTGTGTCTTGAATGATTGTGTAGATGTGATGTGATGTAAATGAATAGGTATGAATTATTGTTTTGAAAATAGATATAAATACTTATTTTGAAAACAAGTCGATATAAAGCTATTAGAAAATACAGGCTAGGCCGTTGTTGAAAGCCAATAAAACCTTTGGTGACATTTATTAGGAGTGAGTAAAAAAATCCGAAAAACCGAATTGGTCAAAACTGAATCAAAAAATCAGTTAATTAAATCGGTTGGTTTGGTTTTGGTTTGGTGTTTTTAAAAAATCGAAAATATTGGTTCGGTTTTGTTAACCAATATAGAAAATTGGTGGTTAACCAAACCAACCAGTATATAAGGATGGTAATTTTCCCAATCCTCGGGGATCTACCTCGAATGAGGTGGGGATGGGGATGATTTTCCCCCTGTAGGGACAAGGATGGATGATTTTCCCCCCGCCCCATGGGATACCCACTAATATATATATATATATATATATGTATGCATACGTTATATATGTATATATGTACACATACGTCTATGTATTAATATTTTTAAAAATATGGTTGAACATTTTCTAATAGGATTGTAAATTTTAATTATTTTATTTTTATATTTTTAAGTAAAATAAAAAACAAAAACAAAATGATTAACATTATAAAAAATTATGAGAAATGGAGATCCCCGTGGAGACGGGGATGGGGATAGCCTTGTCCCCGTTAGCGGAGATGGAGACGGGGACGAGGATGGGAATTTTCATGGGGACGGGAATCGGGAGGAGCCCCCCCGTCCCCGCATCGCCCCGTTGCCATTCCTACCAGTATACATATATTTTTATATATTTATATATATATATATATATATATATATATATATTTATAATATATGATATATTATATATTATTTTATATATATTTATAAATTTTATTATATATTTATATATACTTTTATAATATATATTATAAAAATTATAAAACCGATAAACCAACAACCCAAACCGGTCAATTGATTAATCAACTAGCTTCAATTCGGTTCTGCTTACCGATTTTTCAAAAACCAGTAATACAGGTTCGATTCAAAAAATAGCCCCACGGAATAAACATCACCAAAGACATGCTCACAACAGCAAGTCTTCAGCAACGTTTTAGTAAATGCCACAGAAGTTGTTACTAATTTTCAAAAGTAAAAGGGACATTTGGCGACATTTATAGAACATTGCAAAGTGTTCTATTTAAGATTTATTAATTGCTAAATGTGGATTTCTAGTGATGCCAAAAAATGACTTTTGACGATGTTTAATGAAGATGTAGAAGATGGTTTTTTGGCAACATTCTATGATGCCAAAAATTCACGATACAAATTAAAAAAAAGCTTCGACTAATCACCCCTTAAATAGATCTTGATGAATATAAAACGCCAGCTGATTAGTTGTTACTTTAATGATACTTGATTTTCTAGTATCATAATCAAACCCTATTAATAAAGTTAATTGTATGAAAGTTCTATAGGGGAAGGATGAGTAACCCATCCCTTTTAACACCCCCAACCCTGGTAATAGTGGGATTTCATCCAAGTTTCTGCTATAACGTTTAAAGCTCCTACCAACTAAGCCACCATGAGTTGATCTTCTCTTATAAATTATCGAAATGCGTATTTTATGTATTTATTTATATCTTATTCATAATTATTTTAACCTCAAATTTAGTGTTAGTAATTTATTTGTAGAACTTATAAGAGTTTTTACAACATATTCAAACTTATCAATCCTTCCATGGATTCATGTGTATCCAAAGCGTATCGCAATATATTATTTGTATTAAAACTTACCAATATGATACATGAAACTAATAATTTGAATCAGACAATCAAAATACATGAAATTAAATGGGGCTGAGATGAGCCCTAATGTTCTAATTAAGTTCCCTATTAGGCCTTGCTCATTTCTAGGAAGTCCTTTATTTGGGTAAATGCATTTATCTAAGAAAATGTTTCTTAAGAAATACTTACCCAAATAAGTACACTAAACAATATTCTCTTGTTTTCAGGTAAAGTTATACAATAATCGTTTTACTCATAAAAATGTCTTTCTTGAAGGTACAAATGTCCCATCATGTGTTAGCCATTTTACCCACTCGCGAAAAAGTTATTTACCCGAGTGGATGGTGGGTAATATTAACCCAGGTACCTGAGATGTTTGAGAATTATTATTTTCTGTGAGACCCACTAATATCGAACAATGAACAGGATAAATTAATCAATTCTCGTACTGATCAATTTATCTGTCCTGTTTACCGAAAAATGAATTACTTAGGATCTGCTTGGTTTGAGGGAATAAGAGTCTGAAATCAGAATGAAATGATTCATTCTCATTCTGGATGTTTGGTTAAAAGAAATGAGAATCTCATTCCCATTCTAGGCGGATTGTCCATTTCTAACCCCACCCCAAAGAATGCCATTCCCATTCCGGGGGTGTCATTCCCATGTCGTGTTTCATGCTACCAAAATGTCACACACCCGCGATGAAACACGACATTCCCCCATGTTTTTTTATTGTAATTTCTGTTTTCTGTCAACTGTTGTTGCAGCAGATAAAGGCGCTGACTGTAATGTAGTGTTACATCAGATATGTAATTTTTCGTGCAATTGTGTTATATGAAAATGAAACATGATAGCATAAAAAATAGTTTTCTACAAATATTTTCATGCATTTTCTTTTTTTTTATTTTTATTAAGGACAAAATTAAAATTTATGGCTGATTTCAATTCTAACCTCTTAATGAACCAAACAGCATAAATCAGAATCCGATTCTGATTCTGGTTTGAACAAAACAACCAAACGAAAAAGACCATTCCAATTCCGATCATGAACCAAATGGGCCCTTAATATTTCAGCACATATGGTTGATCACAGAGGCAAGAAGCCAAGAAGTCAATATAAGCAAAAATTTCAGGCTGTTCTTTTATTAGTAGTGAGAAGTTTGCGGAGGAGGCTAATTCAGACACAAAGATGGAAAAAACTAAATAAGAAATCATTTGTGCCAAGCTGTGAGTCAGTGACTTGTGAGTCCAATTTGTACAATAACATCGTAGTGTCTCCCAGAGTCCCAAAGGTGGGATTGGCCACTCTAGGAAAAATATGGGTAGAGGCAAGGAAGGGCGTGGTAGGAACTGTGCAGTTTAATAGGATCTTGAGGTCTGTCTTTGGTCAAAGAAATAGCCTTTGCACCATGTTTCGTTCTGTTAAGGTGATTTTAATTTTTTTGTATATTAAATTAAAAAAAACTTAGATGTATAATTTTTATTTTTTTTATAGAAAGTTTACTTCAAGCTCAAATCGAACCAAGATTTGCTTGACAAACAAAAACACGCAAGTATGAGTAAAATCAGTACAAAATTCAAAATGATACGAACCAAGATGGATGACACGAACCAAGAAGGATAGATGGAGAAGATAATAGTTTCTTTTGATGTATATATTCAATAGGCTACAACTCTATTTATAATAGACCTAATTATAATAGGGATACAGGGAGATAAGGTCGGTGACCAAAAGAGGATACAATAAGGAAAGAAGATAAGATAAGGTATGTACAACTATCTCCTAGAAGGAAAGAGATAATGAAACTAATTTTGATAGAATACGCTAACAGCCCCCCTCAAACTCAAGATGGTAATGTATCAATCATCTATACTTTGCCGTGAAAAATTTTGACGATAGAGGAAAACTAAGTTTTGATCATGGTGGCAAATTGAATATAAATTGTAGGTAATTCAGATTTATTATGCATGAGATAAATTCATGTATATCGAGAGAAATCATCAACGAAGATCACAAAATAACGCGAACCACCCATGATATTACGAGGCGAAGGGCCCCAAATATCATAATGGATAAGATCAAAAGGTGCAGAAGAAACAGAATCACTTATCGTAAAAGACAAAGCATGATGTTTTGAAAGAAGACATGAAAACACAATCAAAGTTTGTTATTTTAACAGGACCCAAAGATCCATTAGAAATTAAAGATCCTAATTTAGAGGTAGAAAAGTGACAAAGACGAGAATGCCAAACACTAGAGGTGACAACAGCAGCAACAGATGGTAATTGAAGAGATGATAGCTCAAACAGTCTCCCAACCTTACGGCCTGTCCCAATGATCTTCCCTATCCGTGGATCTTGTACAGTACAACCACGACTTGAGAAATGTAGATCAAAACCAAGTTCACATAATTGTCCAACAGATATAAGATTTAGAGATAATTTAGATACCCCAAAAGTGTTAGGAAGTGACAAACGAGATGTTAAAACAGTGCCTACACTTTTGACAATTAAGGTGGAACTATCGGCAGTATGAACAATTGGTGCAATAGAAGGATGTGACTTGGAAGTAAACAGTGATGAATTGGATGTCATATTATTGCAACAGGAAGAATCAAAACACCATGATGAGGTAGTACCTGGAGTGACGGATAAGACTGTATTAGAAGGCATACCAGAATCAAGTTAGAGCAGGTGAAGAAGAGGTTGGAGTTCTCTAAGAGAAAATTTTGGAGAGGTGTTATCGGAAGAATTCTCTGTGGCAGCATATGCAGTAGAACGTGAAGCCTGAGAACCCATGGATGAGGACTTCTGTCCATACGCCTTTTTGGCTTGCAAGCGGTGGCACTCAGAAATAGTGTGACCAGTCTTCTTGCAGTAAATTGTAGAAAGTCCGTTTTGAAGATTTAGTTGAAGAAGTAGCAGACGTACCAGGAGTAGCAAGAACAACATCAATAGATAATAAGGATCGCTCATCTCGAAGTGTTTTTAGACGAGTTTCTTCAGAGAGCAAATCTTTGATCACAACTTCAAGAGAAGGCAATGGGCTACGATGAAGTAGAGTACCGCTAATAGGTTCATACTCATCCCTGAGAGTCATCAGAAGATGCCAAACACGTTGACGATTGCGAAGCTTGGAATAAGTAGTAGCTACAGAGGTACTATCCCATTCAAGTTCACACTGTGCTAACTGACCCCAAAAAACTTGTGATTCAGAGACATAACTGTGAATGGTTTGTTCAGGTTGCTGCCTCATATGGTGAAGACGCCTATAGAGCTAAAACTGATGCACATCATCAGATAGACTAACGAACTTGTAAGAAATCCCATACCTCTTTAGGAGAGTCATATCTGCAAAATTCCAACTTGATGCTTGCAATACAAGTATTGCAAAACCAAGTCAATATTTGATGATTTTTCCCGTCCCATTTTTCTACTTGTTCAACAAATTTATCTTCTGTTTCATCAGCAATTTTAGTGGGTTTGGGAATCTCACCCGTCACATATCGCCATAGAAGACATCCCTTGAGAAAATTGCACATCTCTTGGGACCATAAATCATAATTTGAGCCATCGAATGTAACAGTGATGGGATGAGAGATATGTTGAGCAGCTTCAGATGAATCCATGAGGAGAAACACAAAACTCGGGAGCAACGCAAATCACGGGAAAAGAAACAAGGCAGACCCGGGGCTCAGGCTTAAACCCGTGTTCCTTTTCTTGCTTTCTTCAATTAATTATATTTTTGTCTTCCCCCAACTAAGCCTTAGCGACCAGCTCAGACAACAGCGATGGCAAGTCAAGCGATTGAGAGTTATACAGAGAAGGCGGAGATGCTCTCTACAAGAAGAAATCGCTGCAGCTTCTGGAGGAGATATCGCTGCCCAAGAGTATGTTGCCGCTAGATGGTACAGAGGAGGTGGGCCACAACAGGGAAGCCGGTTTCGTCTGGCTTAAGAAGGAAGAACGTTGCACACCTTCAAGTGCACGGGAAGCAGGTCTCGTACGCGAATGAGACTATCGCCTTCGTGAAGAACCACCGGATGAAGAAGCTGATCGGCGTCAAGAGTAAGGAGCTCCTAATTCGGGTTGGGTCACCCTTTGGGATATCTACCTCGATGACCCTGCTTCCGGTAAGATCTCGTTCAAAACGCCGGCCGTTGGTCTGGTCGCAGAGGATCCAAGCTTGTTCCGCAGCCAACCGGAGCAGAGCAGAGGAGTCATTGGTCTGGTCGCAAACTTGGAAGACGGAGGACAGAGGATCCAAGCTTGTTCCGCAGCCAACCGAAGCAGAGGAGTCGTCCGTCTGGTCGTAGACTTGGAAGACGGAGGATCCAAGCTTCAGTTCTCTGTTTACCTTTGTACCGGGCGGCGGAGCAGGAAGATCCTTGCGAAACACAGACAAGAATAACAACTAGGTGCTTTTCGTGATTATCCTTGAAGCTGGATCGACAAGCTTCCGTGCTCCAGATGGCAAACTCTAGATTACCCTGCTTCCGGGCTTGAAGAAGAAGAAGCAAATAAGAATTGAACTCAGTTTTCTACGTGCACCAGAAGTCGTGTACAGGACAACGATCACGATGGGCGGTTATGCGAGGGAGCTAGCCTTCAATGCGAGGTGCTACGATAACCGGTGCAACGACAGTGTGCACTCATGAGAGGGCGCCGACGAAGCTCAAGTGGAGGGACAGATCCGATAAAGTATCACAGGCTCTGATACCATTATACGAACCAAGAAGGATGGATGGAGAAGATAATAGTTTCTCTTGATATATATATTCAATAGGCTACAACTCTATTTATAATAGACCTAATTACAATAGGCATACAATAGGGAGACAAGGTCGGTGACCAAAAGAGGATACAATAGGGAAAGAAGAGAAGATAAGGTATGTACAACTATCTCCTAGAAGGAAAGAGATAATGAAACTAATTTTGATAGAATACGCTAATATCCCCCCTCAAACTCAAGATGGTAATGTATCAGTCATCTATACTTTGCCGCGAAAAATTTTGATGATAGAGGAAAACTAAGTTTTGATCATGGTGGCAAATTGAATATAAATTGTAGGTAATTCAGATTTATTATGCATGAGATAAATTCATGTATATCGAGAGAAATCATCAACGAAGATCACAAAATAACGCGAACCACCCATAGTATTATGAGGCGAAGGGCCCTAAATATCAGAATGGATATATCAAAAGGTGCAGAAGAAACAGAATCACTTATCGTAAAAGGCAAAGCATGATGTTTTGAAAGAAGACATGAAAACACAATCAAAGTTTGTTGTTTTAACAGGACCCAAAGATCCATTAGAAATTAAAGATCCTAATTTAGAGGTAGAAATGTGACCAAGAGGTGACAACAGCAGCAAGAGATGGTAATTGAAGAGATGATAGCTCAAACAGTCTCCCAACCTTACGGCCTGTCCCAATGATCTTCCCTGTCCATGGATCCTACATAATACAACCACGACTTGAGAAATGTAGATCAAAACCAAGTTCACATAATTGTCCAACAGATATACGATTTAGAGATAATTTAGATACCAAAAATGTGTTAGGAAGTGACAAACAAGATGTTAAAACAGTGCCTACACTTTTGACAGTTAAGGTGGAATTATCGGCAGTATGAACAATTGGTGCAATAGAAGGATGTGACTTGGAAGTAAACAGTGATGAATTGGATGTCATATTATTGCAACAGGCATAATCAAAATACCATGATGAGGTAGTACTTGGAGTGACGGATAAGACTGAATTAGAAGGCATACTAGAATCAGGTTGGAGCTAGTGAAGAAGAGCTTGGAGTTCTCTATGAGAAATTTTTGGAGAGGTGTTATCGGAAGAATTCTCTGTGGCAGCATCTGCATTAGAACTTGAAGCCTGAGAACCCATGGATGAGGACTTCTGTCCATACGCCTTTTTGGCTTGCAAGCGGCGGCACTCAGAAATAGTGTGACCAGTCTTTTTGCAATAATTGCAGAAAGTCCGTTTTGAAGATTTAGTTGAAGAAGTAGCAGACGTACCAGGAGTAGCAAGAACAACATCAATAGATAATAAGGATCGCTCATCTCGAAGTGTTTTTAGACGAGTTTCTTCAGAGAGCAAATCTTTGATCACAACTTCAAGAGAAGGCAATGGGCTACGATGAAGTAGAGTACCGCTAATAGGTTCATACTCATCCCTGAGAGTCATCAGAAGATGCCAAACACGTTGACGATTGCGAAGCTTGGAATAAGTAGTAGCTACAGAGGTACTATCCCATTCAGGTTCACACTATGCTAACTGACCCCAAAAAACTTGTGATTCAGAGACATAACTGTGAATGGTTTGTTCAGGTTGCTGCCTCATACGGTGAAGACGCCTATAGAGCTAAAACTGATGCACATCATCAGATAGACTAACGAACTTGTAAGAAATCCCATACCTCTTTAGGAGAGTCATATCTGCAAAATTCCAACTTGATGCTTGCAATACAAGTATTGCGAAACCAGGTCAATATTTGATGATTTTTCCCGTCCCATTTTTCTACTTGTTCAACAAATTTATCTTCTGTTTCATCAGCAATTTTAGTGGGTTTGGGAATCTCACCCGTCACATATCGCCATAGAAGACATCCCTTGAGAAAACTGCACATCTCCTGGGACCATAAATCATAATTTGAGCCATCGAAGGTAACAGTGATGGGATGAGAGATATGTGGAGTAGTTTCAGACGAATCCATGAGGAGAAACACAAAACTCGGAAGCAGCGCAAATCACAGGAAAAGAAACAAGGCAGACCTGGGGCTCAGGCTCAGGCTCAAGCTCAGGCTTAGACCCGTGTTCCTTTTCTTGCTTTCTTCAATTAATTATATTTTTGTCTTCCCCCAACTAAGCCTTAGTGACCAGCTCAGACAACAGCAATGGCGAGTCAAGCGATTGAGAATTACAGAGAGAAGGCGGAGATGCTCTCTGCAAGAAGAAATCGCTGCAGCTTCTGGAAGAGATATTGCTGCCCAAGAGTCTGTTGCCGCTAGACGGCACAGAGGAGGTGGGCCACAACAGGGAAGCCGGGTTCGTCTGGCTTAAGAAGGAAGAACGCAACACACCTTCAAGTGCACGGGAAGCAGGTCTCGTACGCGAATGAGACTATCGCCTTCGTGAAGAACCACCGGATGAAGAAGCTGATCGGCGTCAAGAATAAGGAGCTCCTGATTCGGGTTGGGTCACCCTTTGGGATATCTACCTCGTTGACCCTGCTTCCGGTAAGATCTCGTTCAAAATGCTGGCCGTTGGTATGGTCGCAGGGGATCCAAGCTTGTTCCGCAGCCAACCGGAGCAGAGCAGAGGAGTCGTTGGTCTGGTCGTAGACTTGGAAGACGGAGGACAGAGGATCCAAGCTTGTTCCACAGCCAACCGGAGCAGAGGAGTTGTCGGTCTGGTCGCAGACTTGGAAGACGGAGGATCCAAGCTTCGGTTCTCTGTTTACCTCTGTACCGGGCGGCGGAGCAGGAAGATCCTTGCGAAACACAGACGAAAATAACAACTGGGCGCTTTTTGTGATTATCCTCGAAGCTGGATCGACAAGCTTCCGTGCTCCAGATGGCAAACTCTAGATTACCCTGCTTCCGGGCTTGAAGAAGAAGAAGCAAATAAGAATTGAACTCAGTTTTCTACGTGCATCCGAAGTCGTGTACAGGACAACAATCATGACAGGCGGTTATGCGAGGGAGCTAGCCTTCAATGCGAGGTGCTACGATAACCGGTGCAACGACAGTGTGCACTCATGAGAGGGCGCCGACGAATCTCAAGTGGAGGGACAGATCCGATAAAATATCACAGGCTCTGATACTATTATACGAACCAAGAAAGATGGATGGAAAAGATAATAGTTTCTCTTGATGTATATATTCAATAAGCTACAGCTCTATTTATAATAGAGCTAATTATAATAGGGGTACAATAGGGAGACAAGGTAAAAGATAAGGTATGTACAGCTATCTCCTAGAAGGAAGGAAATATTAAAACTAATTTTGATAGAATACGCTAACACAAAACATGTATAAAAGTAAACTAATTATTTTTACGGACAAGTATGAATACACACGATGCAGAATTCAGAATTCCAGCCCCCTCCTACTATTAGCCCTCTCCCCCTATAAACCACATCATGTTCTTGAATTTGACATCAATTTACGGTCAGATGCATTCCCTCGTACTTTCGGGTTATAAAATTCTGATCTCGCATTACTTCTTGATACTGCGCGATTTACTGTATGTATTGAAAAAGGGTAAATCTCTTAAATTATCCTAATGATACGCGGTACCCTATTGTTTAATTATAGTCTTATGGTACCCTTAAATTTACTGATAATTTTCGTTGTCGTTAACTACTGATAAACAAAATGTCAAATTTGCCCGCTTTTTCCTCTTCCATGGAGTAGCTTCTCTCGCTCTGACCTTGGACGATTTACAACGAACTACAGTGACCCACGACAACCAGCGACAGGTGGTTTTGCAGCGGTGACCCTTGGCTTCTCTGGTTCTCACTCATTCTCTCTGTTTCTCACGAAAACCATTTTCGTTCTTTCTCTATTTCTCAATTTCTCTCGTTCATACCTACAACAATTTACTGAGAACTACAGTGACCCACGGCGAAACTGCAAGAAACATGAGCACGTCTTGTTTCAAAAACGATTAATTAAGGAGTGCTGCAGAGAAAAATTATAAAGATTACATGCCACATAACCATAGATTTACTGGAATGATCCATCGGGAACAGGATTCATGCCCACTGTATGAATAGCTCGGTGATGGGAAAGCTGGTCTGCTCATCGCCACAGAGACCAAGAAATGAGTGGAAAGAAGCATAACTAGTAAAGTTTCTCATCTTGTTTTCTGCTTATTCCGTCGTTGTTTTCAGTTTGCAGGTAGCGAAAACCCTAACCGTAGCTTTGGATTTGAATTTTTGTGAACAGAGGACGGGAACTTCTGTCACTGTGAAATAGGAGAAGAGGTTCAGTTTTGTTGGCGGTCTCGTATTACTAGTTTTGGGGATTGCAGAAATAGGACGTAGTTGAGCCCTAACATCAGAGAGTTTCTTATGACTCTTAGTAGAGAGGACTCCCTCTGAGTACAAGAAAGGTGAGTCTTTATTCAGTTCTTTTTTTTTTTTTTTTTCTGAGTCGTGATTTATGTTTTGATGGAGATTCGGAGGTGAAGTAACCCTACTTCTACAGGAAACGGGCTAGCGCTACTTAGTACAAGAAAAATCGTGAATTCCTGTTGCAGTGTGTTTGGGATTCTGATTGCTTTTGTTATTTGGCACAAGGGGAAAGCTGAGAATTACAAGCTGTCCGTCACCTAATTTATTCATCAGTTTCTTTGAACGAATTATTGCAGTTTTGAATTTTTCTAGATTCATGAACCTTTAATGGCGGATAATAGGAATGGAAATGTCAAGGCTCCAAATGGTAAAGCTCCGGTTCTCTCATTCTCTCCATTTTGAAATTTTTTTTTCTCCTTTGCCGGTGAATCTTTAATTGCAGCGGGGGTTTTAATCACCGGCAACTTCCTTTCTCCCTCCATCTTCCTCCTCTTTTTCCTTTTCTTTCTCCCCTGTTCCGCCACTGCCGCTGCAAATCGAACCAGCGGCAGTAGCAACTTCCTCACTGGATGACAACCGGATCTGAGTACCTACATCAAAACGGCAGATGAGAGATACCCAGTTCTAGGTTCCTTTTGGGATATAGGCTTGCTGTTTAGATTTGGGCTTCCGAACATTATTTCTGCTTTTGCTTATTAGACCCTTTTGGACTCAAGGGAAGTTGAGCTCAGATGGCGATGGCGGCGGAGAAATAAGGAGTGGAACGGTTGCAGAGTAGTTCACCGCCGGGAGAGGGATGGTGAAGAGCTGAGAGAGACGAAGGGCAAAATTGGGTTTTGAAAAAAATTCAAATTTTCACGCAACATTAACGGATATTAATGGCAGGGGTAGAGCTAGTCAATTGTAAAAAAACTTAAATGTATAGCAAAAAACCGTGTGTGGATAATTTGAGTACAAGTTGATTGCTAGTGCGCTTAGTGTACGACAGCTTCATCTCAAATTGCTTTAAGCTATCACTAGCGTAGGGGCCCTACTTCGCAGGGCTAGAATGGAACCGATGATTTGTTGACTCAGTCCCCGACCAAAAACCGTTAAATCGGTCAATGATTTATTGACCTAATCGATTGAATCATCGATTCATTGGTTCATAAAATGGTTTTTAGCCGTTTTTTATTTTTTTAATTGGGAACCATCCAGGCAACTAGTTATGTTTTATCCTAATCTCGGTCCCTGGCCAAAAATCGTTGAATCGGTCAATGACCCATTGACTTGGATAGTTGAACCATTGACCCGTTCAATGGTTTTTGGTCATTTTTTTATTTTTTTAATTTTTGTTGTCAAAACGGGCCATTGTTCGAGCCGAACAATCGAATCATTGACCCGAAAAACAGTGGCCAGAACAATTCCATTTTCAAGTCGTATGAGTTACACACTCGAATGACATGACACGTATGGTACTGCTTAATGGACCTCACACACTCAATTTTTTTGCCTGTAATTTTTGTTGTCAAAACGAGTCATCTAGTTTGTTTAATTTTTTAATTGGGAATCGTCCAAGCAACCAGTTCCGTTTTACCCCAATCCTGGTCCCTAGCCAAAAGCCGTTGAATTGGTCAACGACCCATTGATTCGAGTGGTCGAACCGTCAACATGTTGACCCGTTCAATGGTTTTCTTATTTTTTTAATTTTTGTTATCAGAATGGGTCGTCTGTTCGAAATGGAGGGTTGAATCGTCGACCCAAAAACCGATGGCTAGAACGGTTCCATTTTTGGATCTTATGAGTTACATGCTCGAATGACATAATATCATGGTTTTTAAAATCGACTAGAGACCGAATCGGTCAGGGGTCCAATTACCGGGTCAAACGGTCTAACCATTCAAACCGAATAGTCGGCCCTTTCTGACAAAAAAATAAAAAATGGTCAAAATTGTTAACCAACCCAGAGATTGAACCAATCAAGGGTCCGGTTCCCAAGTCGAACAGTTAGCCCATTCTAACAAAAAAAATTAAAAAATTAAAAAATTAAAAAACTGAAGCCGTTCCAACAGTTCGATATCTAGTTATTAACAATATTTATAATAACTATTATATATTTATATAATTAGATATATATATATATATATATATATATATATATGGCGTCACCCCAAAACAGGATTGGGGTGCTCTCTCACGTGGGAATCTACTCGCAATCCTACACGGAGGGAGCACCGCAATCCTATCAATATATATATATATAAGATGCAAAAGAATAATGAGAAAAGGTTTATCCAATTTTATTCATGAAAAAAGAAACAAAAATAAGGAAAAACTTTAGGCTGTATTTGGTTGTAGTATAATTTTATTTGCACCAGTACAAAGTGTAAATGAAAAAAATATGTAAATCCTCATTTAATTTTGTTTTGGCTTTTACTTTATTTTGCTTCATGTCTTAATTTATTTCATTTGTACTACATTCAAACAAGATATATTAAATTTTGAAACAAAAATAGGTCAGAATTTACACCCAAATCATGTGCATTGTCAAAGTTTTGTGTCAGAGCAAATTTATTTGCATTGCAACCAAACACAGCCTTATGAGTGAAAATAGTGATGCAAAAGGGCTTTTTGTGATAGGGTTCAGGTCATAGTTGTCAAGGCGATGCCAAGGTGGGTGCCTAGGTGACGCCTAGGCAACATTGTGCCGATGGAGGCTCACCTCACTTGATCGTCAAGTAAATTTTTATATTCTGTTGTAAAATACTTCTATAATTTTTTATTTTTTGAGATTATGATTAGACATTATTAAATTAAAATATTCATTTTGTGGCTAGAAAGTAGAGATCTTTCTATATTTGTTTATACAGAAACAAAATTAGGAAATAGACCATCCAAAATTTTCCATCCACATAATTCATTTGGATATATTGACATTCTTTCTTTGCAATTAAATCCAAAAATACAAAATTAACTCCATGTGGATCAATTTTCACTCACCATAAAACATTTATAAATCCTAGTAAACAAGTAAAGGCCTTCATAGATAGAGAACAACACCAGCTGATCATGGAGCTTTTTCCTGGCTTAGATGTACCTCTTGCACCTGAAACACTAGACACTAGAGGGAACTCATGTTTTTTCTTATTAGCAAAAGAGAATTTTATTTGAAATTAGGGTTAAAATAAGGTTTTACAGCTTTGTGTATGGGATTAAAGCTCCCACACTATTACAAATTTTTGTCCCACTTTACATTGCAGCCCAAAACAATTATTGCCTTAAGGCCCCTTGTTTAGCAAGATAATCAGCTAGTCCATTTGCACTCTTAACCCATTTGAATTCAGTCTCTACCTCTCTTTCAACCTTTTCCACTTCCCTTATCACTTGTTTGAATGTTCATGTAATACTTCTATTGTTTTTAGGCCAGGAGATGATCACCTTGGAATCCCCTTCAATCTTAATATGCCTCATCCTAGTTGCTTAGCTATCTTCAGCCCTTGTAGCATTAACTCATCTTTTAGAGAGTTGCCCATGCCAATCAGTCCAAAGAACAAAGCTAATATTATCTTTTCAGAATTTCTGATTATTCCCTCAATACTTAACAGTCATGGATTTCCAAAAGAGCTTCAATCAAAATTCAGTTTAAACCTGTTACCATCTAGAGGTTTCCATCATTATTTTCTCTTTCACATTTGTTTGTGCTACTTCTGTTCAAGATCTTATAATGTCTATGACTGAGAAATCTTGAAATATATGCATAGATCTTATCTAGTGATCTACTTTAACTTTGATGGTGTCGATTACCTCCTCTTTTCTTTGATTGACTCAAAAAGTCCTGGTTGAAGAGCCTTACCACATCTTGAGGGGAAACCCACTTATAACCAAAGAGGGTACAGAAAAATTCTCAAATGTGATGCACAAAGGAGCAAGATAATAATAGGTGTGTTAGGGTCTCACCACTTTTCATACAAAGGGAGCACATGTGAGGAGAAAGGCATACAAAAGGCCTTCTTCTCTGCAAATATCACAAATATTTACCTTGAAGAACAAGAGAAGAGGCCATCCTAAAAGCCTTTCCATATTTTGGAATCTTCCAAGGATGGATGAACTTGTCTTATTAGGTCTGGCAATTGAACAAAAGAGTTACATTCATTTTCCCTAAGGCCCCTTCTAAAACCCAAATTCCAATTAGCCCCATTTGGACTAGGAAATCCCAAATTTCTTACCGTTTCCCCTTTAAAATTTGACAAAGTGTAGAGGTCAGGAAAAGTGTCCTTAAGTGGACTATCTCCCACCGAAAGGTCTTCCCAGAAACGAATTTTATTACCCTGGCCCACATCAAGTCGAATGGAATTAAGGAATGTCGGGTAAATTTCATAAATTGCTTTCCAAGAAGAAGTTGAAGAAACATGAAGGGCAACTTTTGCATCCAAACCATGAATACTCTCAATGACTTTGTGCCATAGCTTGTCTCTCTCAAAAGGAAATCTCCACAGTCATTTTCCTAACAAAGCTAAGTTCCTGAGTGAAATATTTCCTATTCCCAAACCCCCTTGATCATTGGGCTTTCTAACTTGATCCCGATTAATCAAGTGAACCTTCCTCTCCTCTCCTAGGTCCCAAAGTAAATCTCTCATGTATTTTTCCAAATTCCTTATTACTCTACAAGGTATTATAAAAGATGAAAGAAAATAAATAGGGAGGTTTGCCAAAGTGGCTCTAAGCAAGATTATCCTTCCACCAAGAGAGATATAATTCCTCTTCCACAGACCTGGCTTCCTAGAAAATCTTTCAATGACTAGCTTCCATAAACCTTTTGACCTAGGATTGCCTCCTAAAGGTAACCCCAAGTAGCTCATTGGCCAATTTCTAATCTCGCACCCTAAAATCTCTAAGAATCTATGGAGTTCCCCTTCTTCCAGATTGACCCCTATAATGCCTATTTTAGTCCAATTTATCCTTAAACATGTCACCCCACAAAATTACCCAATAGCAATTTTAGGTTTACCACCCTTCCTCATTACCACCCATGTTCGGAACAAGGCATTCAAGAACTATACAAGAGTGGATCATGCATATAACAATTAAAACCTGTTTATAAGCTAAGGGCTTGTTCGTTTCCTCTTAACTCTTATCTCTTAAGAAAAATCTTTTAACTTTAAGAGAAAAATGGTTGTTCGTTTCCTCTTATCTCTTAAAGTTCAATCATACAACTTTTTGTTTTCCAATAATACTCCCAAAAAGACAAAAACTTTCATATATGGGGTCAAAAGGGATATTTGATAATTTTCAAAATTCAGAATTCAAAATAACAACATTCTTTGCATTCAAAGTTTAAAGAAAGTAAAAGTTCACCAATACCAATATACCTCTTAATGTAATTATTGCACTTTCATACGTCAAACTTCAGAGCAAACGAATAGGCCCTAATGTTTGTATCAAATTTGTCCAATTCTTTTTGGTTGTCTTAGAATCCCCACATTGTAGCCCAAACCAAGAATACCAAAATTTTACATTCATTGAAAATATCAATAAACATGAAGAATGTATTGAAAACTAACTAAACGTTGAGCCGGAAACTGGAAAGAACCCGTTTCCAGTTCAATAAAAAAACACATTTCAACTGTTGGTCATCTGGGTTTAACCAAAATCGATATTTATTTACCATATTCCGCATGGTTCATAATCATATTTGGCAACTGTAAAGGGGTCCTGTTCTGGCTGAACCCAGTCAACAAGCCAATATAGTCCAGTTTTCAAAACAATGAACATGAATACCAAGGGAATGTTCTGTATTGTGTTCTATACGTGTGGAGTGTTTCAAATCACTGGGCCGTTCTGTAGTGTGGTTGAAACCACATGTTTTGAAACACCACACCTCAGTAGTGTTCTGCAAATTGTGGTGTGGTGTGTTACATGTTTTGAAACACCACACCTCTCGTGTTTCAAACCACGAGAAATAAGCATGTTAACCAAACCAGCAATATTTTGGAGTTCTTGAACACATTGCTGGTCCCAGAACTAGAAAAAAAAAAGCATAAAAGAATGCCCAGACATCAAGGTGTGTTCTGGAACCAGAGCATGGTAATGAACACCACCCAAGTGTAGGTGCATTATACGAAGATTAACTTAATCCAGCGTGCAATTCATGAATGTCTTAGAAATTAGGTAACACCAAACAAGATAACTTCAAGAGTCTCAAGCTGAGTTAGAACACTTCAATAACATGAGTTACAGAGCAAATAACTAGAATGTTATGTTTCTACAGACATGACCAAAAATAATACAGAACTCAAGTTGTTAGTTACAAAAACCCATGAACAAACAGGATGAATTCGACATCTTTCAGATTTTTTAAAAAGTCTACCACATTCTCCTGATACAAAATTTTCAAAACCAAAAGAACCAAACCATCGTCAAATAACTATCTTCAGAGGCATATCTCAAAAATGGAAGGTACTGTGCACCATGCTTTCATTGAGATCAAAATATCAAGAAATGAACAAGTGCCAGCACAAGAAGATGTACATATTACCAGTATAACACAATCCAATTTGTCCAAATAAACCCTCTACCACAATTCATTTCTCTGTTCCAGTATGCCTCCCACAGCTACCATTGATCTGTAAACTTGAAGTATTTTGAAGAGCAATTCTCACCTGTAAATTTCAACACCCAAATATAGAACACACCCTACAATAGCAATTAGTGCTTCTTTTGGTTTTGGGCATTTTACAAGGCACATTAATAAGGCCATCTTAAAATGGTAAAACATATTATCCTCCTGTCCTTGTACTTTCAGAAGTTGTCAATGCCTCACTTGATGGAATGAATCCAGTCCCATCAGAGGCCGTACTCCCCCCAGCATCATTATGCTTATGACGCACCTGCTCCAGCTCTTGGCCAGGAAACACTTCAGATTGCAAAGAAGGAGCAATCTTGTTTACATTTAACCATGTTAGTTCCCACAAGCCATCCCCACCTAAAGCACTTCTGTGCACAAGAATCTCCTTTGTCTTCATAACAAGCAGAACATTCTTAAGGAGCTCAGGGACTAGTTCCTGAAGCTTCTCACTCCTCTTCCCCCTGACTTTAGCCTTCATGTATTTCTCCATATGGTTAAGAACCCCTAGCCATAGTTTGCAAAATGTTTTATCCTGTGAGAGGTCATGCAGTAGTTGTAAGAACACTTTTGCCAAGAGCTTCATTGCAAGGATAAGGGTGCCTTCCATGTTTCGATAATCCTTTGGGGAATGCCCCTGTGCAATCTCTAGCAAGTCATCAAGCATAGTGAAGATGACCAAATCAAAACACTGAGACCACAAAGAAAGTGAAAGGGATAACCCCTCCACCCCTGTCAAGCATCTCTGCAATGATAATATGGCATGGTTCCGGACCTCTTCCCTGGGATCCAAACACACCTTTCTCAGTCCTTGCACCAACCTCAGCCACATCTCCCCTATATCATGAAACAATTTAGCAGCTCCCTCCCCTGCAGTCTCCTTAGTCTCACGTGACCACTGTGCAAGACAGGCAAAGGAGCCTGCCATCAGATCCAATGCACGGATAGATCGCTCTGCCTGCCCTACTCGAGATTCAGCAAACTGTCTTGATGCATCAATACAGAGAATGTAATTTGCTGGTGAGAGATGGGCACCATCATACATGATAAATATTAGTGCTTCAAATCCTGCTTCTGAGGCATCTGGATGACGAGCTGTGATGGAAAGAAGGGAAGTGATAGTCCGCCATCCAATTTGAGATCTAATGTGAGTAGCATTTGCTTTTACAAGGCGCATGACTTCTTGTGTTATTTGTTCACAATATGCATCAGCCACCCGGGCATCAAGCTTCAACACTAGTTGCAGTGACCTAAGAAGTTCATCAGCCAAGTTCTCTTTATATGGAAGTAACCGCTGGCATATCCGCAGGAGTCCAAACACAGCCTTCTCCACCAGCGCACTAGGCATCATAGTCGACTGAACAATGTTGGATATGTGCTCATACACAAGCTGCCAGAGGAGAATGATTCGGTCACGGTTGTTCAAAGTTATTGCTATCAGCAACTCCAAACAAAATACCGCAGTATCTTCATCCTCAGGAGAGTTGTTTCCCTTCTGAGGTCGCCCTGCAGCCCAGATGAGAGCTCGAGCAAGATAAGACAGTGAATCAGCTTGAAGAAATTTGCTCTCTGTAAATATGCTATCAATATGGCATTTCTGGATTGTCTGAAGAGTCCGTTGATGAGCTTCAAGTTGCTGTTCAGTAGGTTTTGACCTTGGCTCTTCTGTGTCAAGAGAGAGAAGCTGGCTGAACCGGCCCATCAGCCCCGATGATCTCCGAGGAGTACCCATGGAAGGCATCTGAGATGCAGATAAGGAACTTGTAACAGGTTTCCCTTGGCTAGGATCAGAGCAGAGTTCCAAATCATCAGCAGCATCACTGGCTACACGAGCCGGAAGAAGACCAAGTTTGTGTAACCTTAGGATGCAGTCCAAGATATTTCTCCATCCAGTGCGAATATAATCACCATACCTATTTGCTATAGTGAAAACCGTTACAGTTGCCATCCTAGCTTTTGTGTCATCACCAAAGGCTAGAACAGGTTCTTCAACAGAAGATGGGTTTAGGAGGGTTGTGAACTTACAAAGAGACACAACAAGATCATCCAATACATCTTCCAAATGATGGCATGCTGAAATCTTTGCAACAGCCAAAAAACCATCCACACATGTTTGGAAGACTTCTTCATGCTCTGCGTGATCAAACACCACTGAGATAGCAGCAATTGTTGGACCTGACATAATCGCAAACATATCATGGTCCAGGAAGGCTCTAGAATCACACATGATGAATGGAGAAGTCTTGCTGGATTTTCGCATTAGATCAACCCATCGGCTAGGTGTCATCTCAGGGAAACCTGCACCTTGTTCCGGGGTTGTCCGGATCTCATTCTTGCAAATTGAGTGGTACAGCTCCGATAGGAATTCTCGAGGGAGATCATTTCCACCATTAATATGCCGATTGTTTCGGATGAAATCCTCTTCAGTCATCTTCTTCTTAACCTGTACATTATGCTGATCTGTGTTCAGCATTATAAGAGAATAAGACAACAGCAGAGCAGCATCTTTGTTGGCTAAAATCTGTGGTGATTGCTCATAGTATCTCTCAGAGAATGCCTCCAGCACCCTCTGAATTTTCTGCGACTCTCCAGGCAACCTAAAAGTTTCTAAGAACAGCCGCAATGCAGTATCCAAATTCATATCTTGGAAATCAAAAGTCCCAGCAAATTCATGAAGCACCTGAACACAAAACTCATCATGATTTCCCAGGAAATCCCCAACAAGATTCTTATCTAGCCCAGCTGTATACCTGAAAAAGCAAGCAACACTTTGGGGATCAAGCTTATCAGGCAAAAGATGAGTCCCTTGAAGAAACTCTAGGCCCTTTTTTGGATCCCGGTTAAAATGATCAGCACCCATCATCAACCTTTTCTTTATGTACTTTCTTCGCCGGACAAAAGGAACCCAATGATTAGGATCTGCATAGTTCTCACACTTAACAGTCCAGAATGGGGTATATTCCTCAAGTTCTGATGAAGCCTGTACAACAGGAGACCCATTTCCTATCCTCTCAGCCATTCCCTGAATCACAGCAATCAGACCATCCAAAGCAAGGATGTGCATCGCAGACAAAGGGCAATTCACTGGAAATGCACTTCTTGATAATAGGTTAGCAAGGTCTTCAAATACATTACTGCAGGTAATGTCACAATCAAAGTTGGCATACATCTCTGCCATAAATGTCTTCTGCCTGCAGAAGTCAACAAGAGCCTCCATGACAACTTCCTGCTGTTGGTATGAAGCCCCATGCCTGCTTTGTGCTAGCCTCAAAATCACACAAGAAAAGAAAGCCTCAAGTTGTAGTTTCAACTCACTACGTAAATGGAGATACAGATTGAGAACAATACTACATACCATTGACAGAATCAATGGACTCATTGACAAGCCAAACTGCATGAGATTACGGAATAATTCATCCTGTATCAAGGACAATAATTTAGGGTGTTTTCGGATAGAGGGTCCACCCAATTCAATGGCCGAATTTATCAGTCCTAAAGAAAAAAGAGGTACATCTTCGTCAAAAGCCATGGAATTTGATCTAGGGCCCATTCCAATATGCTCAGCAATATTTAACAAGGAACACAAAAAGTGAAATATCTCCACCATGCAAGGGACTCCATATGGCTCTGTCATGAGATTCAAATCATTTGGAGAAGCATCCTTCCCATTAACAACCCCAATTGTATTTTCGTCCATCAAGGTTCCAACCAAACCCATGGAAGAATTTGAAGCAAAACCAACAGAAGGAAGTTGACCATCACTTTCAGAACTGCCATTTCCATTATCTAGTTGTTTAACCCCAAAACTGTGATCCTTTTCTGGCCCACAGACCTGCATGAGAAACAGTCAACCTTGCATATTAAGAAAATGACTGATCAAAACTAAGCAGCCATATATACTCGTTGTTGAAATGCCTTAGAGGGTGATAATATGAGCTTCCTGCCTAGATAAAAGCATTTCCCAAGAGAAAATAGAGTTTGTGATTTCCTAATGTTAAGAAACATATCACAATTATCATTTGTATTTCAAAGAAGATATCATTTTTTCTTTCTTTGTATATGCATGTGTGGGCGGGGGGGGGGAAGCATTTGAGAGACAAGTAGTAACATGGCCAGTCTCATATTTATCATCAATCATGTTTCAAAATGATTTTAAGTTTCATTCAAAAGGCTTCTCCCCCAATCTCTGTAAAAAGAAAATTCAAAATAAAAAGAGAATTTTCTATGACTACTATGCTAAGAAAGATTTATGGTTAAAGCACCCCAACCTATTCAATCAACTCATTATACAAACTCTTCATTTGCACTAAAAAATGCCACCTTCAAGATGTGGACCAAAAATCCATGTCCATTAAATGTCACTACCATCTATTGCATGGATTCTCTTTCTGAACTGCAATCTCTTTTTTTCAGGCAGATGATCCATAGATTTCCAATCTGTGCCAAACGTCAGAGACTTGTTGACAGAAAACCCATGCCAAGACATGTTGAAAGCAGTTGAACACACACACAAATGCATATACCTTTAGTTTCTTTATTTTTTCAAAAAAAGGTGACTATTATATTCAAAAGAGAGAGAGAAAATACAAGTATACAACATGCATTAGCACATGAATATATGTACATGCCTACTTACAAACAACTATACATTTGTATTTATACATACAGCCATGTCCATTATTCTAGGTTTTCAGGCCTTTTTGAGTCTGACAAGACAACCTTTGTCCATGCTGAAATGTGCTGTGTCCACATATCAAAAAGTTTTCTCTAACAAGCAGCTTATGATTTTCCTAATCAGCACTAAGTTTGGTCTAAAAACCTATTTAGAGGTAGCCTACAAAAATTTAATCCAGATTGATGAGCTAAATATCTAAATAGATGGAAATGTTTAACTAATGCATCAATACCTCTTGTTTGACAGAAGACATGCCTCTAGACAGTGAGCGGTCAGTATTGTCAATGTCTGGCTGGTGCAAGAAAATACACCGAACAAGTTCATGCATTGTGTGCCGAGCTATCCGCTGCAACAACTCACCTTTAGTTCCTGCTTGATGAACTACACGGAAACATGTGTTTACTATGGTGCAGACATGCTGATTACTCAACACAACCGATGCCTTACTTTTCATGCATGCCAGGAGAACCTGAAGTATCTTCATCAGTACCACTTCTTCTGAGGCAGGATCAGTCACCTCAAATCTGCAGCTTGTCACAGCATCAACTACCAAATGCATTGCATCTTCAACATTTGTGGTATTTAGATCAATTACATCAAGAGTAAGTATTTTGTAGACGGATGACAAGGCAACACCAGTAATTGGTGCACCAGTTTCATCCGATCGAATCACATCCAAGAAAGGCTGGAGATAGACAGCTGGATTCATTGTATTCCATTGATGTTGCCATGAAAAAATTTGCTTCCTTAATGTCTTCAAAGACTGGATAAGAGAGTGCTCAAGCTGATCATCCCCCGCCATATAACGACCTCCCCACCTTACATTTCTTCTCATGACAGCCAGCACAGCACCTACTTCTGAATTCACCATACATGCTAACGCACCTCTGTTAGATGTAGAATCATAGTCCTCAGGCTCTTCCTCAATTGCCTTGATTCCTGACTGCAGCTTTAAGCGCCCCATATTTATAATAAATTCCTGATTAGAAAACCAAATGATGAGCTATACTAGGAAAGCAATGTAGAAATGGAACAAGAAGCTGGGTGAATCATTCCCTGCCCCTTAAGTAACATAGAACAGATAAACCACAAATCTCATATACTCAATGGGATAAACAAAGATCAGAATAGTAGGAAGTGAGAAAAGTGAATGAACACGGAGAAGCATACTACTAGGGATGTCATTAGTAATCAGTTTGAAGTTCCATTCTTCTAAACAATTTTCTTTTAGCACTACCTCTGATATGGGTATTACCATTACACAACCTATTGAAACAAACTATTCAGCTCTCCTTTCTTGGCATATTAACTGGCATTGTTTATGATTTTATCACGAGCAAAGAAGATTAACTAATAAATTCCATAAACATGTTGCGAACATCTTCTGACAAATCTGTGCAACGTTACTGATGGAATTTTAGGGAATTGCGAATCAATTAAAGGAATATTATTTAAAATACCAACATTGAAATTTTCAAACAATGGTTTAAATAGCGCTTCAAGCGTACCGAGAAAATGAAAAAAAAATGGTAAAATTCCAATAAAAAGCTATAATAACAAAGAGTTTAAATCGAAAAAAAAAAATAACAACCCTTCTGCATGGGTTTACATTCCTGGATAATCTGGAGAAAGGGGGATTGAAGGGAAAGAATTCGGAAGTAGAAGCGAGCAAAATCTTAAAGATGAAGATCTATAGGTCAAAAGAATCAGATCTCAGATGAGAATTGGGAATACAATGTGGTTTGCAAACATGAAAGGATTCGCATAATTTCAAGCACATATATTAAATTATGAGCCTAAACTGAAAATGGAAACAAAAATGAAGCACAACAAAGCTATTTGGCGAATCTAGATTCGTGGAAATGAAGAAGTGCAACAAAAAGAATTGAAGAAATTTGAAGGAATTAGACGAAATCTGATGGCGTAAAATCTGATTGAGCAAAGAACTGACCTTTTTCTGAACAAAACCTCCGGAGATCGCCCCGACGAGACCGATCGCCCCGACAGGACCCTAACCTGAAAAAGAACTGGAGGGGAAGCGGAATTGAGTTGATTAAGCTTGGATCGTTGGCATCGACAATTCCACTTGGGCTCTTTCATTCGGCCTCGCGCGTCCTCGGAAGGAGAACTCTGAAGGTTTGTGGGCCCTCTCTTGTAGTAGATTCATGGGCTATTTTCTTGATAGGCTAATGGGCTGTTCATATCCACTTTGTATTGGACTCATACATGGGCTGTCGCGTGCATTCCAAATTTCCAATTGGTTTATTCATTTTTTATTCTATTCTATTGAGAAAATAATTATAGTTTTGTTTCTTATAGGACTTGAGAAAATAATTGCTAGGGCAAGATTATAGAAGACAATAGAGGAAAATTCTTTTATACTATTTTTATTTTCCCTTTTTCTTTCGTTGAAACAAAATATATAGCATGCTTTCAATTTTCTTTTGGTTTTTCTGTATAAGAAAAAATTTCTCAAGCTCCCTTTCCTAGTTTCCTTTAATTGATATTTTTTTTCTTTTCAAAATCAAAATAAATAAATAAAGGGAAAATCTATGATGCGGGAAAGGTAGGGTATGGAAAGAGTTTTGACCAATCAATACCCACCCATGAAATTTGATAAATAACACCTTATTGACTATCATGTTTATGATTACAATTTATTATTCAGTTGTTTTTCGGATATCATATCTTTTTCATATCATAGAGAACCCATAAAAAAATGGACTTTAAATTCGTAAACCTGAGATCCATTTGATTAATATAATAGATATATAGACTCTATGGACACAATCGCTGCTTAGAAAGATAGATATATAGATTCTATGGACACAATCGCTGCTTAGAAAGTTGTGGAACCAATAATAACGTTTTACATCGGTCATAAAATACATTGAACCCACAACCATTCAACCTCTTAATGTAGACCATATATGGTTCCACTTCCACAGCCCAATACACAGCTAACGCATTTAGGGGCTATGTATTATTTTTCTTTTAAAAACAAAACAGTGCAGCAGCTGCTTTTGTTTTAAAAAAACCCTTGATATTGATGAACACCCTGATATGTATGATTTTTATTTTTTTTTAAGCAAAAACAGTTGCTGCATCAGCAAACACAACATGATTCTTCTAAAGGATGTAAGTTTTTGTTTCAAAAACAAAATCATACATATTTCTAAATGAATGATTTTTGTTTTCTAAAATTAAAAAAAAAAAGAAAAAAAAATACCATATCAAATAAAACAATACATTTTTTGCTGAATTAATAACTGGTTTTTCTTAGATAAAATACTTAAACTACCCCTATGTTTTATCAAATGGAATAAAACTTATCTTATTGTTGAAAAATCACTTAAAAGTATCCATTACTATCTGTTTGCATGTAATGTCACGTGATTTATATTAGGCCAAATGACTCTGAGCCCCCTTTCACAAAACTAAAAGCTCATAAAGTCGAACCGATTAATACCTAGCCAATGAAATCCAACGCTAAAAAACAATGCCCATTTAACATTTTTCTACATTTCCGTCATCTGTTAAACAAATTAACTCATTTGCCCATAAAATGCAGTGGCTAGCCCACCCCACCAGAACTGCCATAATGGCTTATAATAGTAAAACTTGTGAAATCGCAGTTCTAGCTAGCTTGGCCCTGCCTACCATGTTTAGGTCTTGAAACCAATTTTGTCATCTATTAAATGAATTACCACATCCACCCATAAAATACTTTGCCCAATTGGCTATCGGAATTTCTATAATGATCTTAATAATCATAATTATAAAATCCTATTTTGGGCAACCCAACCTTGCCTAGCATGTCTAGGTCTCATGATTAATTCCACCATCCATGAAATATTTCATGGTGTATCGACGTGTCAATATCAATTCTGTCATCTATTAAATGGTGTGTCAAGGTGTCAAGACCATCTTTGCCATTTGTTAAACAACTTTCCACATCAATCCCTATAAGACAATACCCAAACTTAAGGTGTAAGCAAATCAAATTCGAATCGAATCAGGTAATATCCAAATTTAAATTCAATTAGAAAAATTTGATATCTGAATCCTATTCAATATCTTAAAGATATTGAAAATCAATGATTAAATTCAAATTTGACCTATTAATTATTTTAAGTAAAAATAAATATTTTATTTATATAAAATATATAAATATATAAATTATTTATATAATTTAATTATTTGACTAAATTTTTAACCGAATGCTCTCCTCTAAACAATGGAGTACTTCGACATAAATTTGAGTTGGAAGGACCCATCTCAATCAAATGAGTCCATTTTGATCAATGTTAGATAAAGAAAAATCTAGTCCATCAAATTGGATAGTGATCAGGTTGTCTGATTTTTTAAGTGAGCTCACCTAACTGAGATGGTTCCTCTGACCCCACATGATTCTATGACACACTAAATTGTTTAACTACATCATCACCATCTAGATATCCCTCCTTTGTTTCAATTTCCTATTTCCATTATAGTGTTTCCTCTTCCCATGTTTATCAGAGCAGTTTGGACACGGAGATCTTATAACAATTGGCCTTTATTCGTCCACCACATCCACTAATCTGCTTCTTTTTTTTTTTTTGGCAACAAAAAGAAGCAGCTTCATATATTACTTGATAGATAATAACTGTACAGTAGCAGATTGTCTAGGATCATAGTTGATGATCATTTGACCTTTACAAGCAGTATAGGCAAGTATATGAGCAGCTTTGCTAAACAAAAGATATATTTGCAAAAAAAGGAGCGTCATGTGTTTTGTCCAGTGTAGATGCTTTGTCCATTCTGATGGTGTTCCTTTGCTTCCTAGAAGATGTACCAGCTTTTCAGAGTCACTATATACATAGAGTTCTTGATCAGTTAAGGTAGAAGCTGCTTCGAAACCTGCTATTAACGCCTTTATTTCTGCTTCGTAGCTTGAGACTGCCCAGCATGGTCTTCCTTCAGCAATGGTTTCACCTGTAATTTGTTGGAAGATGAAGCTTCTTCCTGCAGTTCCTGTTAAAGGATCAAAGGAGCCATCAACCTGTAATTTGTTCTGTATATGGTTTAAACTGGGGTTGGGATAATGCATATGTTTCTGGGATGAGGGAAGATGGCCTGTTGATAGTTTTGCATATGATTTAGCAGATCTAGAGGACTCATTAAGGTATTTTCAAAAATCAAACTGTTACAAGCCTTCCATATCAGATATAGTGCAATGCTTGCCTTGCAGAATAATGAAGATCTCATGCATTAACTTGTCTGCCTGTTCACAGAATTTAACCATCCTAGAATGATTTCATGGGGGGATTTCTCTCTGATTTTATCTGGATTCAATCCCGTGTGATTATGATACCAGATTGCTCGCGCACAAGGACACTTGGAGAAGAGGTGGTGCAGTGTTTCTGTACTTTGTTTACAGAAGGACACTAATCTGCTTCTTGTGAAACTTAAACCACTATCCCATCCCATGTGATCTCTTCAATTAATTAACTTGATTTCCTGCCTCTAATCTCCAATGGACATTAACAAAATCATGTAAACAAAGCAATAATTGATTATTTATTTGCCCAAAAGAAGCCAATTTTATTAATTAACATGTTGAAAGAGAATTGGGGTTTTCTCCTCACAAGCCCTCCTCATATTGACCTAACAGCCACATCCCACCATGTATTATGAACATTTCTCCATGAATAATAACTACATGTGTGGGAGATGTTCCCAATGTACAATTGGGACATGCTGTGAGGTTAGTGTGATGTGAGGAGTAGATCCGGACTCGTTGAGAGAGGAAACTTGTTGAAAATCTCATCAGCAAAATAAAATGAAGGATCATATTATGCACAAGTGATGCTTTCTTCCAGATAGGCATTGGCATTTATTGTGTATGAAACCATTCGTTGGTTTCAATATTTATCAAATAAACATTGAAAAACATAAATGCTTTGATTTGTGTGCATGGGCGTTGGAAGAGACTTTAAATTATTGTTTCCCCCAACACCTAGGCATTTATTGAAACAAAATGCTTGTGTGGCACAATTTAAGCCGAGGTGGAAAGTAATTTTTTGAGTGTTACTTGAAACATTCAACCAAACAACAAAAGCAATAAATGTTTAAAGTTTAAAGTACCATTTTTCAAATAAACTTTTATTTGATAAAGACCCCTTCAATAAACACCCACGGAACCAAATACATAAAGCTTTTGCCCTTTGTTGCTGCTCTTCTTAGCATTCCTCAACAACCCATTGCAGTCTCCCTCTAATACCGGTATTCTTATTCATAGTCCCTGAATAACTATGCTAAAGAAATCCTTTGTATAAAAGATTAAAAGGAAGCCTATGAAATAAAAAAGGGGTTTTTACTGTTCAGATTTTCTAGTTCCATCGTACAGGTGGGGTAGGTGCCAGCTCGGAATCAATGCCAATTCACGGGCAGGTATAGGTGTTATAGGTGGAGCTGTTTATAATTTTGAATTTTTGTAGGTCTGCAGTTCAAATCAAAATTCTGAGGTGGAATGCATTCTAAAAATTCCAATAAAAAAATGACCATTTGTGAAGCCTGAGCTTCTCGTGATTTGTACCTCTCTTCTCACATCTTTGATATCGACCGCTATTCTCAACTTCTTTGAAATTGATTTGTAAGCAAATTGCTCCCTTGTAGATTTGTCTGTGCAAAGATATGTAAAATCAGAAGTCTGTGAAATTGCTCCCCAGTAAATAAAGAGAGGGAAAAATGGAACTGTGTGAAATCGAATAGAAAAAAAGAAAAAAGAAAAAGCCAAGTGAATTACTAACCCTTGAGATTCAACAATTGGGAGATCTTTAAAAATTTGATTTAGTTTTTAAAATCTGACGAAGAAGAAGAATGTAGGGCAAAATAATCTTTTTCAAGTATCATAAAACAGGGGTGCTTTCAATAATTTTTCAAATAATGGGGTAAGTTTTAGTCCACTTGCTGAAACATAGAGGTAGTTTAAGCCTTTACAACTCATTCACACCCCCTTAATCATTTTGAAATTGGATTCAGATCTGATTTGGATTTTCAACCCCAAGTTATGTTTGGAGTAGGATCAGAATTTGCAGTTGGTCCGAGGCAGGGCCCATTTGAAACTAGGGCCAGGCCTGGGCCAAAACGTAGGGCTTGAGGATGTATTCAAGATGGGTTTGGGTTTACACCTAGTCAGACCTTGGACCTAAGGCCAGGCCTTCCTTTACATATACTTAGCTATAATATAATATTTAGTTAGAAAATAAGTTTACAATATGTTGCATAGTGTATAAATGGAAAATATGAAATATGATAATATAATACCTATAAATATGTGATTTATAAGTAATATATATGTTCATCTTGCGACTCGTCGGTCATTTGATTTTAGTGAAAAGTTAACCACATGGTTGGGTTGGATACTTGAATTTGGGTCCAATGTCATATTCCCTGTTCAGGATTGATAACCCAGAAAGGAACTATTTTAGGGGAGGTTGGGTTTGGACAACCTCGGCCTCCAGGTCCAGCACAATTGTGCACCCCTAGACCCAAGATTGGATCAAACTGGGTATTGAAAATTAAATTCCTATGGTTTTGGACTCCGCCCAAAACAGTGGTTACAATTTACAAACTAGTAGGGCTGCAACCTGGCAAGAATTTGTTCACAGCCCAACAGAAGTGCGGAAATTTGAGGAGTCCATGTATCAGAAAGGTGTTGTTTGATACCATTGTTGTTTCCACCTGAAACATTTTACATCGATAGTTAAAAACAGGCACATCTTAAAAATACATGCATAGGACTGTTTATAATTGACGTTTCTAATTGCAACTTAAAATATCATTTGATCAAGCCAGTTTGGTTTAGAGCCCGTTTGGCAAGTCTTTTTAAGAAGATCTTCTCGTAGCTCTAACAGTCAATAGATGCATTGAGCTTTTGACATAAGATCTGGACAGCCCGAAGACCGTTTGCTAGACGTGCGTCGTTTCAGGTCTTTCTGCATGAGATTAAAATGTGAAAGATATGAGAAGCTTCATTTGGAGCTTCCCGAAATCAGCCCAAAATGAGCTTCGTGCGTCTTTTCAGCGCCATGTCTTTTGGCAGCTAGATCTTTCATATGCCAAACGGGAATAGACTGATTTTCGGTCTTCCCGACTTGTAAACAGCCGAAAGACCACACAAAAAGACCGCCAAATGGCACCTTAATCTTCCCAAAATGTTTTAAGTAGAAACAGCAATGGTACCAAACACAACTAAAGCCTTCCTTATGTTGCATATGTCTGATCTATCCTAATTAAATGAGTCAAAAAAGTTAGCTCTCCTTGGGGCTAGCCCTACATGATTTGGATCTGATATTCTGAAAATTAATTTATGAAGATTTTGGGATTCAGTTCAGCCCAAGAAAGTGACTGCCAACAGATACCAAAATGTCAAAACTGATATTACCGAAGGATCCGTTTGGTTAGTGGAAATAGGGGCTTCGAATTGGACCATTCCAATTCCAACCATTTGGTTGGGCAAAATCGGAATTCAGTTCTCATTTCTGGTGCATTCGTGCATTTGACAGAATAGCTCGGGAATGAGAATCCATTCCAGCTGATTCTAATTCCAATTCCAGCTTAAACCAAGCAGGTGGGAAAAATAGACCATTTCAATTCTGATTCCAAAGGATTCCAATTCCAATTCCAACTGTAAATCAAACAGACCCAAAATAATGTTCAAAAGAAAGAAAAGGTACGAACCACTTGGTTTCCACATCCCATGTTTTTGAGGGCTGTCAATGGGCGGGTTTGCCCATGAATGGCATAATAAAGCTACCTTCAACTTTGGTCGTATGTCAAGGTGAACTTCATGAAATTCTCCAGGTTTTCCAATATATATGCTAGATCTCCAACAATGACAAAAAAGGGTTCTCTTCGTATGTGAATAAGAGATACTGAAATAGGACCAAAAGCTCATACCCACCATTCCACCCCTAGGGTGGAGCTAAGATTTCTAGGGGTAGACTGAACAGTTAAAACCCCTAAAATAAATTAAATAGGTCTAACAGTTGTACGACAAGTATGATGGAGTAGGGTAGTTGCAGGCAATAGGCAAACCAGAAAGCCACAGAACAGTTTGATATTTTACTCCTATACACAAATCCATTTACATGAACAACTTTGCATTCCCTCCAATGATATAAGAAAACAAAATATGGAAGAGAAAAAACCTTTCACATTCTACTTCCTTCCCTCTAACTTCTCTTCCCCATTAATGAAAGCAGTAATTGTCTTATGCAGATTTTACATGCAGTTTCACTAACGCTGGAATGAGATAGAATAGGACCCAGTGTTGGGATCTTTTACTGCTTTGAAGTTGTCAAGGCTCATTCCAAAGCGTCCTAACAAGGAATTCCCCATATCTTTTAGCTTTCCTGTTCATACACACGTTCAATTTTTCATTGAAGAGCAATATACCATAGGGCAGAGAATATAACAGTTTACTCTTGTTGAAACAGCATGCATGAAAATATAAACAAATGAGACACCAAATTAATAGTCGCACACGTATATAGTATTTCAGTAAACGAAGAAATATAGAAAAGTATTTGGATGCAAGTCATTGGGACAATTGCATATTTGTGTCATAAGGAGACAATAGGCAAGGATCACTAATCTCATACACAACAGTTTCCTATTGTGGAAAAACTGTCACCAACATAAGGTGGATCAGGAACATGGAGAGAGAGAGAGATGGATGAGTGGATAAAGAGTATAGATGTATTGTAACCTTAATGTAGCACTAAATAGGGCCATTACCAATGTTAGTCCAAGCAATCTGGGTCTTGGGAGAAGTTGATTGGAAAAGGACCTACATTTGGTATTTTTGCACAAAGTGATGCACCGAGCAATGTCCACTTATCTTAACAATTTCGAACTTACACTCCATGTGGACATACAGACATAGGAAAGAGAAAGGGACAGGCAAAGACAAGGCTGGGGTGTCAACATGTATCTTTGTATTTTATGCATTTAAATTTTTACATAGAAAGGGAGAAATGGATCAATATTCAGCGGGTTAGTCATTAAGGCTAGAAAGGTAACTTTGAGCAGTGTCAGGTGCTATATAAACCATTAATCACCCTTCCCTTTCAAGCTAGCACACAGATTCCACTGAACCTTGTCTGAATCACACACGGTTCACATTTCAACAGAAATCCCATTGTTAAACATCTGGAGTGCAGTGGGTACTTTGTTTTGGGTACATGGTTCTGGTCACTAAGGCAAGACAATATTATTGTCAAAGCTACTTATGAACAAGCTTTAACATTTTCTTATAACTTAAAACTTTACTGAAATTAGTAATGGAAAAAGATTTTTGTGTAATGTGACAGTATTGCAATGATTTGGTTACCCATATGTACAGAAGTACCCTACACCCCATTTTAGTGTTTATTTTACTTTATATTACATTGACCCCAAAACAGCCGCTCCCTGGTGGCTCCTCATTTGGCTAAGGAATCTGCCAAACAGGTCTACGAATATTAACAAAATAGAGATAGAAGGGGATTCTTAAGGAGACAGGATTTGCTGAATGTGACTGCTGTGTTACAGACTGTGGAACCCCAATAATAATGTCCTGCACCAGTCATAAAATGCATGTAGCCCACAACCACTCCATCTCTCACTTTGCATTTATGGCTTGCATTGCAATTATCATTGATTCCACTCCCCATAACACAGACATCATGATTAGCTAATCTGGATTCATTCCCAAGTGGTTGTAAGCTGGTTAAAGAATAATAGCCACGTAACTGAGGCAATATAGGCAAACCGTCAAGGAAATCAAGTAGCTAGTAAGAGGGGGAGGTAACGTACCAGTGAGTACCAAGATTGGCTAATGCAATAGCTGATACATTAGCTAAACAGGGAGTGGACAGATATGAACTCTGTTAAAGTGAGCCGAATAAGGGTAGTTTAGTCATCTTATCTTTGTTAAGTTGTATGCTTATGTGGCAGTTTTATTAGAGACACTCTGCCCCACACTTAAGTAAGGGCAGTTTAGTCTTTGTAGAAATTATTAGAGACTAATTACTATTAAGGGGTCGACTGATAGGGTTTACCTATCAGATTCGACAGTCCCTTCTTTTCCTTCTTCTTCTCTTCTTCATTTTCTTCTCCTTCCTCTTGCTGGTTCGGGTTACTGTAGCAGCAGTCAAAACATGGTATCAGAGCAAGGTACCTGACCTACTTCAGTTCGTGAAACATCTCAGCAGTGTTCGTGACCTCTCTTTCTTCGTTTCTGGGCTGTTAATGGAGAAAACTGATTTGGCTTAGGTCAAAACATCTCAGTTCGTCTCTCTCTGCTGTGCATAACCTTCTTCATTAAGGAAAACGACCTCAGCAGTGAATGGTTGGTTGAGACTCTCAAAAGAAGGTCGGTTATTTCTTCTCCTAATGCTGCTGGTATTTCTGGGTAGAAAATCTTCAAGAACCTGCTAATACTGATCAGAACCTAGAGAACTAGGTTTATTGTTGCCTTAGTTCTTGGAGAAAATCCCAAGAACGGGCTGTGTGTACAGTAGCCGAATGGTGTAGGGGCTGCTGTAAGTGGCCGAGTGGTGTAAAGTGTAATGCAGTGACCTAGCTGAGTCCCTTGTGGTCGTGTGGTGCCCTCTTAAAGGTGTTAAACAGGTCTGTACCAGGTGTAACAGATATGACTGTGGTGGTGCTTGTGATGCACAATTTTTATTGAGTGGTTGTAAGAGGGCTTGCATGTGATTAGTAAGTGTTGAATTGATGTTTATGCAGTTCGTGGTGTTGTGAAATCAGTAGTAGTGTGAACAAGAACAGGGCTCGTGTACCTATTATTGTGTTTAGGGGCTGCTATAGGTGCTGGAACATCAAACTCTTAATAACAGCACTCAGTTTGTAGCTGAGAATTCAGGTTAGAAGCAACGGCGAAAGAGTACCATGGCAGCAATGGGAGATGGGCATAATGATCAGAAACCCAGTGTGGTGGTTCCCTCTGACTACCTAGGTTTACAGATGACCTCAATTAAACTGAATGGGGAGAACTATGTTCCATGGGCCAAATCAGTGGAAGTTTTCCTCAAGGCAAAGAGGAAAGTGAAGCATGTAAAAGAAGATAAACCACCGGCTGACTCTCCAGGGTTTGATGATTGGGAACAAGAGGATGCTCAAATCATGACCTGGCTATGGAATAGTATGGAACCCAAAATTAGTGCCACCTTCATATTCCTAGATACAGCTAAGGATATATGGGAACATGCTAAGAAGCTGTATTCTGGACAAGATAATATTACAAGGGTATATCAACTTTATCAGGAATACTTTGATTTGCAACAAGAAAACAAAACCCTAGAAGAGTACTATGCCTGCATGAAGAATATAAGGAATGAACTCAATGTCTATCATCCCCTCACTCCAGATGTTAAAGTTCAGCAACAATAGAGGGAACAACTAGATGTTACAAGATTCTTAGTGGGGCTGAAATCAGAGTATGAACCAGTTAGAGCCCAAATATTAGGGAGCTCTACCCTTCTTACTCTCGATGAAGTATTTGCACGGCTTCGTAGGATTTCTTTGGGACAGACAGAGAATCCCACACAGTCTAATAGATTAGCGCTTGTGACAGCTAGAGCAAGTGGACATGGTACAAGAGGGGGAGGATATGCCTCCCGAGGAGGCCATGGCAGTTCCGTGTTTGGCCGGAGTGGTGGTCGTGACTCAGGGGGAGGCCGTGGCAAAGGAAAGAGTAATTCTGCAAGGAAGTGTACTCATTGTGGCAG
The DNA here is from genome assembly GCF_055504915.1 of Nelumbo nucifera. NCBI lineage: Eukaryota > Viridiplantae > Streptophyta > Magnoliopsida > Proteales > Nelumbonaceae > Nelumbo > Nelumbo nucifera. Next base: position 27,195,620 of record NC_142656.1, on the reverse strand, counting down.
GGAAGGACACACGGTGAATTTCTGTTATGATCTACATGGCCCTCCCTCTAAATGGGCTAATCATGCTATAGCTGGTGAGGTTGATATCAGTGACAGTAAACAGGAAGACCTAACTCCTTCCACATCTACATCTGCTTCTGGAAGGGAGATGGTGAGTGTACCGTGTGATGAGTATGAACGGTTCCTTCAAACCACTTCATGGCATACCACTGCTACTCTTGCCCACTCAGGTATTGCTTGCATGTCATCTAAAACCTCTCCTTGGATTATTGACTCTGGAGCCTTTGATCACATGACCAGGACTCCAGGTGTATTCTCTTCTCTTTTTGAAATTTCCACATCACAAACTGTTACACTTGCCAATGGCTCTTCATCTCCCATCTGTGGTGTTGGTAATGTTGACATGGTTTCTCTTTCTTTATCATCTATTCTATATGTACCTAAGTTTCCATTCAATCTTATGTCTGTTAGTAAATTAACCAAGACTCTTAACTGTTCTGTTACCTTCCTTCCTTCCTCTTGTGTTTTTCAAGATCTCAAGACAGGGAAGAAGATTGGTGGGGGGCATGAAGCTGGTGGATTGTATAATCTTGATTGTGGGGGATCCTCAATTGCTCTTCAGACTTCACTTACTCCTCTACAGTGGCATTGCCGACTGGGACATCCTTCTCTCAAGGCACTTAAGATATTAGTTCCGTCTTTGAGTCATTTGTCAGTTTTACAGTGTGAGTCATGTCAGTTTGGGAAACATCATCGTGTTTCCTTCAGTCCTAGAGTTGAAAGTCGTATGTTGAGTCATTTTTCTTGGGTTCATTCAGATGTTTGGGGCCCGATCAAAATAGAGTCTTATAATGGGTACAAGTATTTTGTCTCTTTTATTGATGATTGTTCAAGGATGACATGGATTTACTTAATGAAAGAAAGAAGTGAATTATTTTCCATTTTTCAAAAATTCCATGCTGAAATATGTACACAATTTGGTGTTCCAATTAAAGTCCTTCGTTTAGATAATGGTCGTGAATACTTTCTTCATTTCAACAGTATTTAGAACAACATGGCATTATTCATCAAACCTCATGTGCATCCACTCCTCAACAAAATGGGGTGGCTGAACAGAAGAACCGTCAGCTCCTTGAAACTGCTCGGTCTATTCTTCATCATATGAATGTTCCTAAACGGTTTTGGAGTGATGCTGTACTCACTGCATGTTTCCTCATTAATCGGATGCCCTCCTTCATTCTTCATGGTCGGTCCCCCTTCTCTATCTTGTTCCACACTTTATCTCCATTTCCATTAACTCCTCGTATCTTTGGCTGTTTGTGCTTTGTCCACAATCTGAGTCCTGGAATAGACAAGCTAGATGCACGCTCCATTAAATGTGTCTTTCTTGGCTACTCTCGGACTCAAAAAGGGTCCAAGTGTTATAATCCCATTACTCGAAAGTGCTATGTCTGTCCCGATGTCACCTTTTTTTAGTTTGTCCCCTTCTTCTCAGGACCTGAAGCGCCTTCGTCTCCATCCTTACTTCCTCTTCCTCTTCTTGTTAGTGATCCAGTTCCAGATGTTGCTGTTGGAGTAGACTCATCATCTCATCCAGTGCAGATCACCACTGAACAACCACCGATCCGGCAAGTGTATACACGTTGAACGACACCGGCCCCTCCTCCAGCTTCTACCTTAGCTGCGAATCCTGTCATGGCTCCTGTTGCTGAACCCTCAGAACTTGACCTACCCATTGCCTTACATAAAGGTAAACGCAGTTCTACTCTCCATCCCATTTCCAATTTTGTTTCATTATCTCGCCTTTCCACCTCACATCGTCAGTTTGTTTCACTTTTGTCATCTATTTCCATACCTAACAATGTCCAAGAAGCTCTTACCTCACCTGGGTGGCGGCAGGCAATGGAGGAGGAACTCTCTGCTCTTCAACATACTCAAACGTGGGAGTTCACTACTCTCCCACCTGATAAGCATGTTGTGGGCTGTAAATGGGTGTATATTGTTAAATACTTGCCAGATGGTAGTGTGGAGCGTCTGAAGGCCAGGCTCCTTGCTAAAGATTACTCACAGTTGTATGGAGTGGACTACATGGAGACATTCTCTCCGGTGGCTAAGATTGGCTTTGTTCATGTGCTAATCTCCCTGGCAGTTATGTATGATTGGCCTCTGTTTCAACTTGACATAAAAAATGCCTTCCTTCATGGTGACCTTGTGGAGGAGGTATATATGGAGCAACCACCTTGGTTTGTTGCTCAGGGGGAGGATGGTAAGGTGTGCAGACTGAAGAAGGCAATTTATGGGTTGAAACAATCGCCGCATGCTTGGTTTGGGAAGTTTAGTGAAGTGGTGAAGAGTTTTGGAATGAAGCAATGCCAGGTTGATCACTCAGTGTTCAGCTATGACTTAGAAGCTGGAAAGATTTTATTAGTGGTCTATGTGGATGATATTGTTATTACTGGCAGTGACAAATTGGGGATTGACAAACTAAAGGTATTTCTGCAAAATCGTTTTCAAACAAAAGACCACGGGACATTGAAGTATTTCTTGGGCATAGAAGTTGCCAAGTCAAAACAAGGTGTAAATTTGTGCCAAAGAAAATAAGTTCTTGATCTAAAGGAAGAAACAGGACTGTTAGGTGCAAAACCGGCTGAGACCCCTATGGAACCAAATGTTAAGTTGAGCAGTGATACAGGGGAAGTATTTGAAGATCCTGGAAGGTATAGACGACTAGTGGGGAAGCTGAACTATCTGACTATCACGAGACCCGACATCTCCTTTGCAGTCAATGTGGTGAGCCAATTCATGCAGAACCTTCGTATACCTCACTGGGATGCAGTTCTTAGATTTGTAAGATATCTGAAGGGAGCTCCAAGCCGTGGACTATTGTATAAACCAGGAGGAAAACTTAAAGTAGTTGGGTACACAGATGCAGACTAGGCAGGCTCAGTGAATGACAGAAGATCTACTACAAGCTATTGCACATTTCTTAGAGCAGACGGTTGTGGCTAGAAGCCGTGCTGAAGCCGAGTATAGGGCCATGGCACACACTACCTATGAATTAGTGTGGTTGAGGAATCTCCTACAAGAAATTGGGTTCCACATGGATAAACCTATGAAATTGTACTGTAACAATCAAACTGCACTCCATATCTCATCCAACCCTGTTTTTCATGAGAGAACGAAGCACATAAAGGTTGATTGCCACTTTGTGAGGGAGAAGGTTCTTGCTAGAGAGATAAGCATAGAACATGTGGGCTCGAATGATCAGTGGGAAGATTTGTTTACAAAAGCTCTAAGCTCAGGGAAAGTGAACTATCTATGTAACAAGCTGGGATTATATGACATATATTCTCTAGCTTGAGGGGGAGTGTTAAAGTGAGCCGAATAAGGGTAGTTTAGTCATCTTATCTTTGTTAAGTTGTATGCTTATGTGGCAGTTTTATTAGAGACACTCTGCCCCACACTTAAGTAAGGGCAGTTTAGTCTTTGTAGAAATTATTAGAGACTAGTTACTATTAAGGGGTCAACTGATAGGGTTTACCTATCAGATTCGACTGTAGCAGCAGTCGAAACAAACTCTTTTGGCTTCCATTGTAATTATATCTTATTAAATGGGTTAGATGGAGGTATTCCAGCTTAAACACATGATGTTTAGCATAATGTATATATTCTTTTTCTTTGATTTAATCCAATAAAGATATTCAGTTATCCCAACCTGACCCAGACCCAAGGCCTGATTATAATCCTGGGGCTCTGTGCCTAGTTCACTAAATACATTATACTTAAATATAAAGGGATCAACCAAGTTACCTTTAAGAAATTATACCAGAAAAACTTATAACCAATTAATTGGTATCATAAAAGTGGTATTCATCAAAATTCATGGAGGGGGATTTGGTTGGTCAAAGCTCTTCTATATCATACTTTCCAGCATCATAGACTTACCCAAATATAATATTATATATAATATATTATGTGTCACTTTATAATATATAAGATAAAATAAAACGTATACACATATATATATATATAAAGCATATATATGCAATAAAAAAGTATATTGTGGACTGGATCTGAAGACAAAATCCAGGCCAGGTCAGTCTAGAAATGATCACCCCTACTTCCATTTTAGTTCTATCTACTCTGCAAGAAGCTAGCATCCAATAGTTACCTCTTTCAAAGTATTGACTGCAGTTGTATGTCTATACCCCAATTGGAGGAGCAGCAACCTCATTTTAACAAATTTATAAGATCAAACAGCCACTCCATCCCTTATCAAATGGCACCTAAACAACAATGGTCAACTAGAAATATACATTATGGCAACAACTCATCCTTAATCCCAATTATTTGGGATTGGTTACATAAATCCTGTCTCACCACTATGCACTATCAAATACCATGTCTTCTATAAAATTTAAGTCCTTAAATCATTTTCTACCACTTCAGACCACATTTTCATCAGTCTTCCCATTGATCTTTTAGAGCCTTCTACTTGCACCACAACTCACTCCTTTACTTGTTCAAACATTACTTATTTATGCACACGATCAAACCACCTTAGTCAATTTTCCCCATCTTGTCATCAATTGGAGCTACTCCCAAGTCCTCTATAATCCAAGGTTCAAAGTATCGGAAACGCAAGGTGTATCAGAAAGGTAATTTTAAGAGACGTATCGAGATACGCTTTGGAAACGCATAGATACAGACGAAAAATCAAGATACACATGGATATACTAGAAAATCCAAAAAAATCCTTAAAAAATATGAACAACAATAAAAATGAGTTTTATGTGATTATAACTAATTTATTTAAACATAAAAACCATTCTTTAATGATTTATATAAAGTATCAGGTTATATAAAGCAATTGAAGTCATTTATTAGTTAATATTTATTATATAGATTTAGATAATATTTATTATGTATACAAGTTAATATATACCTTAATTTTTAATAAATAAATATAATTTGCATTTATTGGGAAACATCCACCAAGGCAAGAAAGATTACTTTAAGTATAAAAAAAAAACATGTTTTAATAAGCAATTAAGGTTGGCATAATGGTTAATTAATTATTGTTGTAAGCAAATGACTTGGGTTCGAAACTTGTTACCTTTGGTTTGTGATTTTTAACAAGTTATTTGACTTAAATAACATTTAATGACATATTAAATGCCGTAATTAAAGGTAACTCAAATGAGCATTTAATTAAATAATATTAGCATTTAGTGATGTCTCAAACTTAAAGGCTTAATTAAAATTGATATTAATGAGAGAGTGAAGAGATGAATTAAATTTAAATTTAAAAAGGATACGCATCGGCCGATACGGGCTGATACATTGTGAAATTTAAAACCTTGCTATAATACACTCATTGTTAAACATGTTATTTGATTGCTCAGCACTCCACCCCATATAGAAATATTAGTCCTATAACTGTCTACCTTTTAGTGTCATCAGCATTTTATGGTCACACAAAACAGCAGTTGACCTTCTCCAATTAACTACTCTGCTCTAACTCTATAGGTGTAGTAGGTGACAGCCTCTTTATTCTCCTTTATTATGTATGATTGATCCAAGGTACTGGAAGTGACTAATATGGAGTATCTCCTGATCATCAATCTTATTGCACCACCATTGTTATTAACATTTTGAGTAAAATCAATATACATGTATTATCACTTAGTCCAAACTATCTTGATTCTTGAAACCTTTTGATTCTAAAACATCTTTCTATTGTTCTAAGATTTGGAAGCTGATAGTTTTCTTTACAATCGTTTCCTTTTATGCCAGCTAGAGAGTTTCTTTTTCTAGTTGCGTAATTAGCAACTTTATGTGTCATTTAGGAAACTATTAGGCAACTAAAATGCAGATAAGAACAGGTAAACAGGAAGTATGGCTTTTGCGGAAGGTGGATTTGTGAGTGAAGGCAAGTGGAGAAGAGTCCTCAGGTCAGAGGCAAAGCAAATCCTGTTTGAAAGCTTCAAGGTGCAGGTGAGGACAGCTCCAAAAGTTAGAGAAACGAAGTTAGCCATCTGAATCCTGGTAGGAGAGAATGTTCTGGCTTCCTGTGAAAGTAGGTTGGTCTTCACTGCTTCAAAGGAGGATTTATTAAGGGAGCTGAAACTGAATTGTACAATTATTTGAACTCCCTTTGAGAAGTGTAAATCTTTACTGGAGGTGCCAGGTGTTGAGTTGGAGTTAGATGCAGCTTACTTTCGGTTGGTGTATGGTGCAGTCACTGTTTCGAGGTGGCCTCCAATGGCTTAATGCCAAGAATCTGAATGTTGTAGACAAAGTCACAGTTAAAATTTTGGGTTTGCCCTTTCACCTTTGGAAGACCAAAGCTTTTGCCTCTATTGCTGGTATGTGCAAGGCATGTCTAGATGGTATTTTTGTTAAGAATTTAAGATATACAGCACTTAGTCTAAGTTGTGCACGCTGAAGATATTCCCAGGAAGCTTAAGTTGTTTGAAGGTAGCTTTTTCTTCTCAGTTTCGTTAGTGACAGCCATTGAAGCAGCCCTGTGGTCTGAAGCTAGAAGAAAAAAGAATGAAGAGGTTGAAGATGATTTGCTATGTGGCAATCAAGGATGGGCTCCTTCAGAATTGTCTGGAACTTTCATGCCTTTGGAAAGTCTTGAGAAGGAAACCTTAAAAGCTAAGAGCCCAGGCACTGACTTTACACAAGGAGGTGGTAGGTCCTTTGCAGAGGTTCTGATTACTAGAAACAAGGAACAGACTGGAGGTAGACAGGCCTTTACCTCAGAAGGAAAGTTTGACAGTGGGAAGGGGAATACCAAGCACCCGTTCGACAGACCAGAACAAGAGGTTTAAAATTTCCAGGGAAATTGTCTAAAACTCACCAGCACTTTTCAGCATTTCTCTTAAATTTACCATAACTTTTCAAAACGTCCAGGAAACCCGATGTCAGTGAATTTTTGTTTTCCAAAACTCACCATTCGTTAGAGCACCGTTAGTGTTTATTGACAGAAGTTGTCCATATCGGCATAAATGCACTTTTCATGACCAAACTACCCGTGAATGGCAAGTCAGCCTTATTAAACACATTTTTATGCCTAAAATGCCCTTAAGCACCCAACTGCCTCATATATAAGATTCCTACTCATTGAGAGACATTTTTCTCTCATTGTGCCAGTTGAAAGTAATCCAAGAAAGCTGAAAAATGGGTTTGGGTCAAATAATGACACTTCTGAAATATTGAAAAATGGGTCGAATATAACAAAGGGTAAAATGGTAATCTACTAACACCATTAGTCTTCTTGACATCAAGTTACTGACATGGGTTCCCTGGACATTTTGAAAAGTTATGGTGAGTTTTAGGGAAATGCTGAAAAGTCATGGTGAGTTTTTAGACAATTTCCCAAATTTGAATTAAAAGGACATGTGGGCACACGTTGGCTAAACAATCAATCCAAGCAAAATTTTTTAAGTTCAACCCAGAGTGGTTTACAAGGTCTGACTAGGTTCAAAGATAAAGTGAGGGTGGCCCAAGAGAATCTTGAGTGGTTGGGCTCTGATTTGAATTTAATCAAGCCCAATGAGACTGGGACAGGTCTTAGCAATGGGTTGGGCCTCTTCTCTAATGGAAGACAAGTGGAGTCATGTGCATTTATAAAAGTCACATGGAGCTTTTAAAAGGGGGACGAGTAGAGCCCAACAAGACTGAGGTGGGCTTTGGAAACGGGCTAGGCCTCTTATCCAAAGGGGGAAGAGTAGAGTCACATGACATTATTAAAAGTCACATGGCTCACTTAGAAGAGGCAACAATGGACGATTGTTTAGGTCCACCTTTGTCCCCTTTGATTCCTCCTTGTACAGCCATGAACCAAGGGTGGAGACCGAGCAACTGTACTATTCAGTGGTTGCCTTTGAAGGCTAAGAACCCTTTTTTCTCCAGAACGTCGAAGCCCTAGAAGCAAAAGGCCTTTGATGGAAGAGATGTTTGACCAGTCGGAAAGGGGTGCTTAATCAAACGAACAGGAAAGTGATTCCAATGACTCAAACACTTCAAGTAAAGGTAGTGTTTGCTTGGAAAAACATCAGGACACTCGAGAGTTAGAGAGTTTCGAAATGGAACAGCTTTTCTTGGAAGAAGATGTTAGTGGAAATCTGGAAAACAGAACTTTGCCAATTAACTCTGAAGCTGGACTAGGGAGTCCTAGGGAAGAAAAGAGCTCTTTCGGTAGGGAACAAAATCTGAGCCCATCAAGATGAAATCTGAACCTAGAGATTCAACAATTGCAGGGTGTCCAATTGGAGGTTTCCAACAACTCTTCTAGGGCAAGAGAGGGTACCCCAACTATTCAGAACTAACCATGTTTTCCTCAAGTACCTACCTTGTATTCAAATCCGGTTGGTAGCGAGTACCTACCTTGTATTCAAATCCGGTTGGTAGCGATCTTTTGGGGTTGCACTCCAACCTAGCTGTATCCATCAGTGATTTAAAAGGTGTGAGGCCCATTTTAGGGTATATGCCTCACCTAGGTCCTAGGCGGAGTATTTTCAAAAGGCATGCACCTGGTGTGCCTAGCACTTCAGCCCAAGCTTGCGCCTTTTGAAAATCTGTGCATTTTTTCTGTTTTTTTTTCTTTGTATTTAGTAGCTGGGCTTGGGGCTCCACTCCCAGACCCTTGACCAACCCCCTCAAGACAATCCCAAAACGAGTGAACCGGATAGAGAGAACCCCATAGGCCCATATTTGCTAATGTTGCTCATTCATGGACTAGTTGGACTTGCCTTGAGGGGCTTGGTACAAAGATGATTCATTAACATCACATTAGTTATTTGAAGTAATGAAATTGGGAAAAAAATATAAAGATTAAAGAGATTAAGAGTTTACAAGTTTGAATATGCTTCATATGTTATGCCTAATTTTATTTTTAATTTTCCATTTAAAATATGTTTTTACGTGTTATGTTTATGTATTTTAATTTGAGATAATTGGTTATTTTAATGCATTAATTTTAAAATTTTAGTTTATATTTTAATTCAATAATGTGTTTAATATTTTCATAATTTGCATTTTTTTATTTGTTGACATCTTTTTGAATTTTTTAGTTTTTTTTTTTCATTTTTGTGCCTTGCTTTGTTGTACAAGAGAAAGGGAGAGAGAAGAGGAGAGACGAGAGGACTGAGAGCCCAAAAGAATACTGCAGGCGTGTAGTATGTTATTATTTATACTAGGGCGACCATACAACTTAAAAATAAGAAAGAAATTACAAAAGTACCCCTGCGGTACCATACATATATAAAATAACATCTGTTAACACTCCCCCTCAAGTTGGAGCATAGATATCAATCATGCCCAACTTGTCACAAGGATCATGATGTCTTGAGTGGTGTAGTCCTTTTGTAAAGATGTATGCAAGTTGGTTCTTAGAGCTGACATAGGGAGTACACACTTCGCCTGTAATGACTTTCTCTCTAATAAAATGCTTGTCGACTTCAATGTGTTTTGTTCTATCATGTAGCACTGGGTTAGCAGCAATGTTTATGGCTGCGTTGTTATCACAGAATAGGGTCATAGGCTTGTCCACAGGGAAACCCAACTCACCCAACAGATTCTTTCTCCACATACTTTTAGCCACTCCGTGAGCCATTGCACGATATTCAGCTTCAGCACTGGATCTAGCCACCACACTTTGCTTTTTACTTCTCCAGGTAACAAGGTTTCCTCCTATAAAGGTGCAGTAGCCACTAGTAGACTTTCTGTCATTTTGAGATCCAACCCAATCTGCATCAGTATACACTTCAACTTTCAAATGCCCGTGTCTTTGAAATAACAAGCCAGTACCAGGAAACCTTTTAAGATATCGGAGGATTCTTTCTGCTACTTCAAGATGAGTGGACCTAGGTGCATGCATGAACTGGCTAAGGACACCAACAACATATGCAATGTCTGGGCGAGTCATAGAGAGATATAACAATCTCCCTACAAGTCTCTGAAACTGTTTCACATCCTTGATAGGTTCACCTTGGCTATCACCTAATTTATGGTTGGGATCAATGGGACAGTCAACTGGCTTCACTCCCATCTTTCTAGTGTCCTGAAGTAAATCTAGGACATATTTCCTTTGGGAAATGAAGATACCCCTTTTTGAGAAGGCAACTTCAATTCCAAGGAAGTATCTGGGAGGCCCTAGATCCTTTACTTCAAACTGTGTGGCAAGGAAACTCTTCAACCTCTGGATTTCATCCTTCTAGTCACCAGTAACAATTATATCATCAACATATACTATTAAAGCAGCAATTTTACCTTCTCCTCTTTTCACAAACAGTGTGTGATCTAATTGACATTGCTTGTATCCTTTCTGCAGAACCGCAACATGGAATCTGCTGAACCAAGCTCTTGGTGATTGTTTCAGCCCGTATATAAAGACTTCTTCAACTTGCACACCTTCTGTTCATTGCCTTGAGCTTGGAAACCAGGGGGTTGTATCATGTAAACTTCCTCTTCAAGATCACCATTCAATAATGCATTATTGATATCAAGCTGATGTAGATCCCAATCCAGGTTAGCAACAAGAGATAATAGAACTCTAATGGAGTTCATCTTGGCAACAGGAGCAAAAGTTTCTGCATAATCAACTCCGTACACTTGTGTAAACCCCTTTGCCACTAAACGAGCTTTATACCTCTCCACCGTGCCATCAACCCTATGTTTGACGGTGAACACCCATTTACATCCAACTGAATCATTTCCCTTAGGAAGATCTACAAGTTCCCATGTGCCATTTTTATGAAGGGCATTAATTTCTTCCTTCATGGCATTTGTCCATTTAGGTATTGAAAGAGCTTCTGCCACATTCTTGGGGATAGGGACACTGTCAATAGAAATAAGAAAAGCACGAAAAGAAGGTGAAATGTTCTCATAGGAAACAAATTTGGAAATGGGGTGTTTAGTGGTACACAATCTAACACCTTTCCTGTGAACAATAGGAAGGTCAAGGTCATTAGCAACAGATGTATCAATTGCAATAGAATCAGGGACATCATTGGGAGCTAAGTTACCCAAGTGAGTATGATCCGCCCCCGAGGAGTTTGATGGCACTGGAGGTACAGCTTCTAGATTCTCCACAGCTCTTGAATTTGGTTGGCCTTTGCGACAACGAAAGAAGACATGAAAAGGCGGTGGATCAGGAAGAAGAGGGAGCTGAACCAATTTCTCCTCATGTCTACACTCCCCCAAGGAGAAACAGAAAAGAAGGCTCATCCTCAAAGAAAGAGACATCCATGGAAACATAAGATTTCCGAGAAACATGATCAAAACAACAGTATCCCTTCTGAGTGAAGGAGTACCCCAGGAATATGCAAGGAGTAGCATGAGAATCCAATTTCCCACGAGTGGGAGACAGATTTTGGACAAACCACCGACAACCAAATACACAAGGAGGAATGGGAAGAAGGGGGGCCTTAGGGAAGAGAAGCTGATGTGGGGCTTTGTACTCTAACCACCGAGAGGGCATACGGTTAATGAGGTAGGTAGAACAAAGAACAGCCTCAAGCCAAAAACGTTTGGGGACATTCATATGGAGTAGTAAACCCCGAGCCACTTCAAGGAGATGTCAGTTCTTTCATTCAGCAACACCATTTTGTTATGGTGTTCGGGCACAAGAGCTACGGTGAAGTGAACCACGCGAAGCAAAGAACACCGTGAGATCACTATGAAAATACTCTTTCGCATTATCTGACTAAAAGATTTGAATTTCAATTTGAAATTGAGTGAAGACCATCCGTTGAAAATCTTGGATAATTTTTGGTACTTCCTCCCTGGTTCGCATGGGATATACCCAAGTATATCTATTATAATCATCAATGAGGGTAATAAAATACTTGTAACCACTCTCAGATGGTAAAGTAACAGGGCCCCACACATCAGAATGAACAATGTGAAATGGAAATTCAGATTTACTATTTTTTGGAAGAAAATGAGTTCTACAATGTTTACTCAATTGACACGTTTGACAAGAGAAATCTGAAACGGACACTGACTTAAATAGTTCTGGAAACACAACTTTTAAAGACTCAAAAGACAAATGACCAAGGCGACAATGCCATAAATAAACTTCACTCTTATAGGACTGACTCATAGACTCTGTAACATGAAGATCAGCCTTATTCTCTAGCATGTAAATTCCATCAACCATACGTCCTCTACTAATCCTCCCCGAGGCCAAATCCTGGATCACACAGTAAGAAGGGAAAAAGGTCACTGAGCAGTTTAAGGAATTAGTAACACTACTAACAGAGAACAAATTAATGGGAAATTTTAGAACATGTAGAACATCAGAGAGGGTAAGCCCAAAGGGAAGAGAGATGGTTCCTTGACCAGCTATGGAAGCGTATGATCCATCAGCTAGTCTCACCTTGTCTCTTCCAGAAAGAAGGTGATAAGTTTGAAAGTAAGAGGGCATACTAGTCATGTGTTTTGACGCTCCAGAATCAATGATCCAGGGAGAGTCAAGGGTATGAGAAGCAACATGGAAAATTGTGGCAGAGTTACCTGATGTAGATGCGAATGAGGTTGAGAGAGGAGCATCCATCTGACGAATTGCTCTACCATAGAGCTCTGAATGGTCACGGAAGGAATTCATAATATCCTCCCTTGGGTCAGATCCAGAGGAATGTGAGTCATAGTATGGATGGGGGGCTGATTCTCTCGAGTAGCCATGTTGGCCATAGTGTGTTTCTTTGTACCTTGTTGTCCTGACCTTTTATTCACATCTGAACTTTGCTTCTTGTTAGTGGTGTTAGTGAAGGGGTATTTTGGTCTTTGCACTAGTTGAGAATGTTGATGTGTACTATTATGTTAGTTCGAGTGCCTCTTACTTAAATAAGGGCACTTAAGTCTTTTCCAATAAGTTAATAATATAATAACAGGTCTGGCCGAATCTAGGGATAACTTTTTCTCTAATTCGAACTAGACCTTCTCTCTTTTCTCTCTTCTTCTTTCCTCTCCTACTTCTACTTCTTGCTGTTCACTTTACTTTACTTTACAGTCAACGAACAAGACAGAATTCTAGGGCAGGTCGAACTTCAACATGGTATCAGAGCCACATTGAACAAATCAGACTTGCTAGAATTCTGTCTTCTGCGCATTCGAACTAGGGTTTCTCTTGGGTTTCTTAGTTGTGAGTTGGAGACTGGGAAAAGGGCTGAAAAGGAGTGATCGCCCTCTTCCCTTGGAGGTTCCTATGCCTCCGATTGTGTCGTTGGTGATTGGTTGTTGTGGTTTCTAAGCCCTAATTAGGGCTGGTACGTGTGGTGCAATGGTGTCTCAGTCCTTCGTGTGGTTGGCCTTCAGGCGATTAGGTAAAGTTTTTTTATGCATATTTTCTATTATGGAATACATGAGAGGTGTAGTACAGTTCGTATGATGGGTTTTCAGATTGCAATATGCTAGGGTTTATTCTGGTTTGTGTGTGATTCGAAGGGCAATAGTGTCTACTTAATGGTGAAACTTCCGGTAGCTGTGGATTAGGGTTTGTAGTGTTATAAGTGTGGTTTTTCAGCATTTAATATTGCTGAAATTAGTGTGCAGGCTTCAGTGAGTAGGGTTTGTGGTGTTGCAGTTTTCAGCATTTAATATTGCTGAAATCAGGGTGCAGATTTCGGTGAGTAGGGTTTGTGGTGTTGCAGTTCTCAGCATTTATTACTGTTGAAATCAGTGTGCAGATTTTGGTGAAGTGTTTGTGTAGTGTGCAGTGTGTAGTGCTCAGAATTCAGTGATAAGGGAGTTCGGCAATGGCAGATAACAGTGATAGTAAACCTAGTGTCATGATATCTACTGACTACCTGAATGTCCAAATGACCTCCATTAAACTGAATGGAGAGAACTATGTCCCTTGGGCCAAGTCTGTAGAGGTTTTTCTGAAGGCAAAGAAGAAAGTGAAGCACATAAGAGAAGAGAAACCCCCCGCTAATTCTCAGGAGTATGAAGACTGGGAACAGGAAGATGCACAGATCATCACATGGTTGTGGAACAGTATGGAACCCAGAATCAATGTGAACTTCATGTTTCTTGACACTGCCAAAGAGGTGTGGGATCATGCTAAGAAACTGTATTCAGGTCAGGATAATACCACTAGGGTATATCAACTGTATCAGGAATACTTCAATCTGCAACAGGGAAATCAGAGCCTTGAGGAGTACTATGCCAGTGTGAGAAATATCTGTAATGAGTTAAACGCCTATCATCCTCTCACTTCTGATGTCAAAGTTCAACAGCAACAGCGAGAGCAGCTTGATGTGACACGGTTTCTGATGGGGCTGAAGTCTGAGTATGAACCAGTATGAGCCCAGATACTAGGGGGATCTGCTCTTCCATCTTTAGAGGAGGTATTTGCTCGTCTTCGAAGGGCTTCCATTGGATCTATGGATTCTAATGTCTCAGATAAATCAGCATTTGCAGTATCGAGAGGTCGAGGTGGCAGAAGTGGGGCTCGAGGAGACCAGCCTGGCAGGAGTGGTAGTGGTGGACCTACACATACCTGTGGTGGTGGTCGTACTGGAGGCAGAGATTCAGGGGGAGCTCGTGGTAGAGGACGTGGCTCGGGTCCACGGAAGTGTACTCATTGTGGCTTGGATGGACATACTATTAACTACTGCTATGACTTGCATAGTCCTCCCTCGACGTGGGCCAACCATGCCATGACTAGTGACACCAGTTTCAGCTCTAGACAGGAGAACCGGTTAGCTGACCCGATGCCTTCTACTCCCTCAGATGGTCCAGGCAAGGAAATGGTGAGTGTTCCTCGGGATGAGTATGAAAGGTTTGTTCAATCCAAGTCGCAGCAGAACACAGCTACCTTTGCACACTCAGGTATGGCTTGTTTGGCATCCACACCCAACCCCTGGATTATTGACTCTGGAGCCTCCGATCACATGACGGGAACTCCAAGTGTGTTTTCATCTCTCACCCATTGCTCAACATCACAATCTGTTACCCTTGCTAATGGCTCCACATCGTCTATCTGTGGTGTTGGTAATGTTGACCTAGCCCCTGTATCCCTATCCACTGTTTTATTTGTACCTAAGCTTCCATTTAATCTTATGTTTGTTAGTAAGCTGACCAAGTCCCTTAAGTGATTCATCACATTTTACCCCTCTATGTGTGTTTTTCAGGATCTCAAGACGGGGATGAAGATTGGTGGAGGGCATGAAGCCGGTGGACTGTATTATCTTGGTGATGGTGGAAGAACGTCAACAGCCCTTCAGTCATCCATTTCTCCTCTCTAGTGGCATTGTAGATTTGGTCATCCTTCGCTGAAAGTGTTGCAGTCCTTAGTCCCTTCATTGAGTCAACTTTTTGTTTTAGATTGTGAGTCATGTCAATTTGGGAAACACCATCGTGTTCCCTTTCGTTCTAGGGTCGATAACCGTGTGTCGAGTCTTTTTTCTTTAATTCATTTAGATGTTTGGGGTCCTTATAAAGTGATGTCATATAATGGATACAGATATTTTGTTATTTTTGTTGATGACTGTTCAAGAATGACGTGGCTCTATTTAATGAAAGAAATAAGTGAATTATTTGCCATCTTCTAGAAATTTTATGCTGAGATCCGCAATCAATTTGGCATTCACATCAAAATTTTCCATTCTGATAATGGTCGTGAATACTTGTCTTCATCTTTTCAAGAATACTTGGACCAACATGGCATTATACACCAAACTTCCTATGCCTACACTCCGCAACAAAATGGGGTTGCTGAGAGAAAGAACCGACATCTTGTAGAAATGGCACGCTCCCTCATGCACCACATGAATGTTCCCAAAACCTTTTGGAGCGATGCAATGCTCACCTCTTGTTTCTTAATTAATCGGATGCCCACGTCTATTCTTGATGGTCGTTCTCCTTTTAGTGTCTTATTCCCCAACATGTTTCTGTTTCCACTTCCTCCTCGGGTATTTGGGTGTGTCTGCTTCGCTCATAACCTGGGTCCCGGGACTGACAAGTTAGATGCACGTTCCCTGAAGTGTATCTTCCTTGGCTATTCCCGAACTCAGAAAGAGTACAAGTGTTATCATCCCAGTTCTCGTCGTTCCTTGGTATGTGCTGATGTTACATTCTTCGAGTCTACTCCGTTCTTCGTGGGGTCCGGTGATGCTGCTTCCTCCACATCACCACCTCTTCCTCTTCCTGTGGCTGATCCACCTCTGGTTCCAGTCATGCCTACGTCCTTGCCTCCGGTGCCACCGTCTGTTGACCGTCCACCCATCCGTCACATGTATACACATCACCCGTGTGTACCGGCTACAGCTCCTCCGGCTTCATCACCGTCGACAGATCCAGCTCCAGCTCCGACACCAGCTTCCGACCTAGATCTTCCTATTACCTTCCGGAAAGGTAAACGTACCTGCACCCTTCACCCTATTTCCAATTTTGTTTCACTTACTCACCTCTCCGCCTCCCATCGCCAGTTCATCTCTTTGTTATCCTCCGTGACTGTTCCTAAGGATGTCCAGGAAGCCCTTACCTCTCCAGAGTGGTGCCGTGCTATAGAAGAAGAGCTCTCTGCTGTGCATCATAATCACACTTGGGACCTCACCGCTCTTCCTCCTAGGAAGCAGGCTGTCGGTTGTAAGTGGGTGTATAGTGTTAAGTACTTGCCAGATGGTCGTGTTGAGCGCCTGAAGGTGCGGCTGGTTGCCAAAGGGTACTCCCAAACCTATGGCATTGACTACATAGAGACATTCTCCCCGGTTGCTAAGATAAGGTCAGTTTGTGTCATCATCTCCCTTGCAGCTATGTATGATTGGCCTCTACATCAGCTAGATATCAAAAATGCCTTTTTGCATGGTGATTTGCTCGAGGAGGTCTACATGGAGCAACCACCAAGGTTTGTTGCTCAAGGGGAGGATGGTAAGGTATGCAGACTTAAGAAGGCTATATATGGACTTAAACAGTCCCCTCGAGCATGGTTTGGTAGGTTCAATGAGGTGGTCAAGAAGTTTGGTATGAAACAGTGCCAAGTTGATCATTTTGTCTTCAGTCTAGACTCTTCGGCAGGCAAAATAATATTGGTGGTGTATGTGGATGATATCGTTGTGACTGGGAATGATAAAATGGGCATTGACAGATTGAAGGCATTCCTACAGGAACACTTTCAGACAAAGGACCTTGGCAAGTTGAAATACTTTTTGGGCATAGAAGTAGCAAGATCTAAGCATGGCATTAATTTGTGTCAGAGGAAATATGTGCTTGATTTACTGGAAGAAACAGGGTTGCTGGGTACTAAACCGACTGAGACACCTATGGAAACAAATACGAGGCTGAGCAGTGATATAGGTGAAGTATTTGAAGACCCTGGCAGATACCGACGACTTGTAGGCAAACTAAACTATCTAACCATTACTCGGCCAGATATTTCATTTGCGGTTAGTGTGGTGAGTCAGTTCATGCAGAAACCTTTGGTCCCACATTGGAATGCAGTGCTAAGGATTGTGAGGTATCTGAAAGGAGTTCCTGGTCGTGGTTTGTTGTACAGGAATGGTGGAAAACTGGTAGTAGAAGGGTACACTGATGCTGATTGGGCAGGTTCTATGTCTGATAGACGATCTACCACAGGCTATTGCACCTTTCTGGGGGTAACCTGGTAACGTGGAAAAGTAAGAAGCAAACAGTTGTGGCAAGAAGCAGTGCAGAAGCAGAATATAGGGCCATGGCACATACTGCTTGTGAATTAGTGTGGCTAAGGAACCTTCTACAGGAGATAGGATATGACATCAGTACTCCAATGAAGCTCTATTGTGACAATCAGGCAGCGGTTCATATCTCTTCCAATCCGGTGTTTCATGAAAGAACCAAGCACATCGAAGTTGACTATCATTTTGTGAGAGAGAAGGTGCTGAATGGAGTGATAGAAACTGCATATGTTAGTATGGGAAGCCAGTGGGCAGACTTGTTTACAAAAGGTTTGAGTCGGGGGAGAGTGGACTACATATGTAACAAGCTGGGATTATATGATATATACTCACTAGCTTGAGGGGGAGTGTTAGTGGTGTTAGTGAAGGGGTATTTTGGTCTTTGCACTTGTTGAGAATTTTGATGTGTACTGTTATGTTAGTTCGAGTGCCTCTTACTTAAATAAGGGCACTTAAGTCTTTTCCAATAAGTTAATAATATAATAGCAGGTCTGGCCGAATCTAGGGATAACTTTTTCTCTAATTCGAACCAGACCTTCTCTCTTTTCTCTCTTCTTCTTTCCTCTCCTACTTCTACTTCTTGCTGTTCACATTACTTTACTTTACAGTCAACGAACAAGACAGAATTCTAGGGCAAGTCGAACTTCAACACTTCTTATTCAGATCTTGAGCCCATTTCGGTTTCCCATGAAGATCCCAGCATGTATCTCTGGTGTGTCGTGGTTTCTGGCAATGAGTACACCACAATTTTTCTTTATCTTCCGTTTTTTTCTGGAGATCTCCTTTCCTGGAAGAATTTCCCACACTGGTAGAGACACCCCCTTTTGCTGCCAACACAACTGCACCTCCACCAGGGTTGTTCATCAAATTCCTTCTGCTCTCTTCAGATTGTACAAGAGCATAAACTTCCTGAACTGATGGAAGATCCTTAGAACTGAGAATCTGGACTCTGATAAATTCATACATAGGGTCCAAACCATGTAAGAAGGCAAACACTCTCTGCTGGGAGACAAGTTTCTTGTACAGTTTTGCATTCTCGTCACATTTCCAATCCACACTCTGATAATGGTCCAACTCCTTCCAGACAAAAGTCAAGTCAGAGTAATATACCGATAGACACCTCTCCCCATGTTTACAAGTAGACAACTCTACCTGTAGTTGATAGATCTTTGCATAGTGTCGCAGTTCTGGGTATGTAGATTTTGCTTGTTCCCAAATCTCATTTGCCGTTTTAGCCCACATGAAATTCTTCCTTATTTGAGGTTGCATAGAGACTAAAAGCCAAGACATAACCATGTTGTTTTCCTGATTCCATCTATCATATTCAGCACTCCCAGAGTGTGGTTCTTTAATTCTCCCATTAATATAACCCATCTTCGCCCTTGCAGTGATGTACAACTTGATCCCTCTTGACCACTCTAAGTAATTTAAACCATCAAGAGGGGCAACAACCATGGGAAAGGATAGGTCTACACCCCACTCATTCCATTCAGCATTGAGGAAACTCTAGATGTAGCAGAATCTTCACCACTCATGATTCCAGATTTAAAAACAACACCCAAAAAAAAAAAACAGGAACACAGCCTCAAAGAGTTATTACAGAAGGTACCAGCCACCTCCAGACCTTCAGTCCACCAAAAAAAACTGTTGTTGCAGCACACAAACAAGGTCCTTATGACCTACGGTTTCACAGGGTTCCAAAAACAAAACTGCTGTTGCAGCACATAAACAAGTCCTTATGACCTACGGTTGCACAAGGATCAAACAACCCCACAACAGAAAGAAAAGGAAGAGGTGAAGCTCACCACACATCTAATCGGTAGACCTGGAACAGGTCCAACATCAGGGCAGCCGAACAGTCAATGAGAACAAAGGAAAAAAAAAAAAGAGGTTACTTCAGTCGAACACCAGGGGAGCCGAACAGCAGATGGACAGCAGATGATAATTTCTGAGAACCCGTCACCCTCAAAACAAAACCTTCTACATGCTGGAAGCCGAACAGCAAATGGACACAACAGGAAGATAAAGAGACAGACTGCTCGACTTCACCTTTCAAGCCTGGACAACCTGCTCTGATACCATGTTGTACAAGAGAAAGGGAGAGAGAAGAGGAGAGACGAGAGGACTGAGAGCCCAAAAGAATACTGCAGGCGTGCAGTATGTTATTATTCATACTAGGGTGGCCGTACAACTTAAAAATAAGAAGTACCCCTGTGGTACCATACATATATAAAATAACATCTATTAACATGCTTCAAAAAAGCACACGCCTCGCCTTGTGCCTTGCACTTCAAGCACAAAATGGTCATTCCGCTTTTTTTGTGTCTTTCACTTTTAAAACATTGGTATCCATTCCTAGCAACCCTTTAGAACCTAAATCTCTAGGCATGCATGTCAAGTTGGTTAAGGCTAGTACTAATAGTCTCCCTATTTGTGAAGATACTACAAACTGCCAACCATTGCTTGTAGCTTGTCTTGAAAGGAAGTTAGTTGGTGAGAAAAGGAAGGAGAGAACGACTAGGGAGATTGACATTTTGGGGCAAGGAGAAAGGATCAAGAGGTTGGTGTGTGATTATTTAGAACAAATTAAAGGCCAATAAGGTTACTTTGAAGAGAATGTTGATGGTGGAGTACTGACTAGGAGGGAAGTAGAGGAAGAAGATAGTGAGGGGGGGGGGGGAATGTGTAAGAAGGGTTAGAATCCATCATATGGATGGTCAAACCATGTTAGATGGTTGGGCGAATTTCAAAAATTTTCCTAACCCATCTTGGGAACCGATTTCCCAGTGATTTTGAAAACTGAAATTTCTAAGTCGATCTTGCATTGAACCTGACTAGATTTGAAACCAAATTTAAAATTAATTGTACTTAATACGGAGTCCACAAATCACAGCTCCCAGAGTGGTAGTTCATGCCCAAAATCAGTCCCAAAAACCAGCCTCCAACTGAAAATGGCGCAGCGAATGAGAAGCCGATTCAGCAACACTGTTTTCTGCAAAACTGTTATCCAACTGCCTTGGATCAACTGGGATTTGTGAGCCTGATTTACCCAACGTTTTTCTTGCAAAAGCACAATGGGAAAACTGGTAAAAATCAATTCTTTCAATGGCTAGGTCGTGATAGGGTTTCTGGGAGAGAAGAGAGAAGAGGAGAGAGCAAGAGAGTGATGAGAACAAGTTCTTTCTGCCCTCTTCCTCTTAATCTTCTTTTATGGAGCACTCTCCTAATCTAATTAGGAGATTATCCAAATCTGATTTGGATCTGGACTCTTTTAAGAGATAAGCATTATCCTCTTAAGAGGATAGATGCTTGATACCTAGAACCACGCCCAGTTTCGACCCAAATCACATGACAACTTGACAGCTAAACTAATCTCATTAGTAATGAGCCTTTGGCCCATTTTCTTTAAAGGCTCACGTCTCTAGGTGTTGCATGGACACTTTGAGCCTGATTTTGTATGGTGTGGGACCACCACAAAGGTCTCACACAAGTCCATGAGGGTAGAGGTTAGGCCGAATTCACTGCCCAAGACATTGAACCCCTGAGCCAATCACATGGGCTCAGTCTGGGCCCAACATTTACACCTAAATGATCCTTGGATCAACCATTGTATAAAGACCCAAGGATAATAGACTTATGTGAGATAAAGCCCATCGGGTAATCAGCCCCGTAATAGTCTCTTACACTTAACCTCTCGGCCCACAATCATCAGAACATTGCCCAACAAGGAAGGACCTCTCCCTTAGCTACAAGGTGCAATGTCACACTCTATGCTCGGATGAATCCCGGGATTAAAACCTTTTGTAAACCTTTTTCATAAAATAGTAATATAACATATAAATATATTTTGCAAAACCAGATTTCAAACACAAATGAAATCCACTACCGGTAATTTAAGCTTCCATCAGAGAGAGTGTAAATCCCGATATTCACTTTATTCCATAAAGGGGTTGATGCTATCACTATGATCACCCACTCAAGTAGTTTCCCAAATTGGCCCAACATGCCCAGATATTTTAACCCGTGAAAAGGCAATCCGGTCCACTACTTAGTGTAGTATCATTATCAAGTTTAGGGTTATGTGTAACCTTCCAATTTTGCCCATCTATCTCCCAAGGTCCAAGGCAAAATTGAAAATTGGTCTAGGTTCAGTGTTTCTTCCAAACACCCACTGTCTGTGCTTGGGGTATAACCCTAGCAGCTAAGACAAGTTGCCCCAACTATTTGGCAGCACAACAATATCAACCTTGTCAACATAAACTCCCCAAGTCTATCCAATATATGTGCTTGGGGTCTAGCCAAGCCCGACTAATAACGAGTTGGGCCATCGGGCTACCCGACCCATGAACAGGTCTAATATATATATATATATATATATAGAGAGAGAGAGAGAGAGAGAGAGAGAGAGAGAGAGAGATTTGGACTTTTCATGGAAGTGCAACCAATGGCTGGGATGTTATACCATCAAGGGCTACTATGGTTTCTCCTTGGAAGTTCATCCGTGGAGTTCTTCCTAAGTTTCTAAACCTTATTAGGTATGACATTTTCTCTAGAGATAATGTTCTCTTTTGGAAGGACCTTTGAATTGGCAACTCCACCCTTAAAGATCTTTTTCCTTCCTTGTACTCCCATTCCTTGTTCAAAAAGGAACCAATACATCGTTTTGAGTCCTACTCCTCGTTGATCGGGTTTAACTGGAATTTGTAATTTGGTCAGGAGAGATCTAAGAGACCATGAGTTCAATATGGCAGTCTCACTTCTAGATGTTCTTGATTCTGTTTTTTTTTTTTTTTTGACTTTTCTTCATCAGATGGCCTTTTTTAATGAATTCGTCAATGGTCGTATTTGGACTCCTCATCCCAAGGGAGTGTTTTCTTGTGCCTCTTTCTTCTCTTCTTTATGTTCAACCCCTGGTCCTCAACCTTTCCCTATGAAAGAAATTTGGTCTAAAACCATTCCTCCCATGGTTGAGGCTGTGTTGGGAAGTCTTTTATATAAAAATTAACACTTTAGATGCTTTGCAAAAACGAAGACCTTATTTGTGTATCTCCCCAAATTGGTGTACCCTTTGCAAAGCAAATGGAGAAAGTTATTACCATTACCATCTTCTAATCTCCTTCCCCTTTGTTGTAGGTATCTAGGAAAAGATTTTTGGTCTTTTTGGTAACAGGTGGAGTGTGATCATATAGATTGGAAACCTTTTTGACCCTATGACCTTTAGCTGGTCGAGGAGAGGTAAATTCATGTGGAGCTGTGTCCAGGCTGTTGTGATTTGGACAGGATGGAAAGAGAAGAATAGTAGAATCTTCAATGACAAGGATGAAGCGGTGTTGGAATGCATAGTAAATAGGGCTATACATTGGGCTAAATCTCTATCCCTATTCTCAGAATTCTCCTTTGATGATATTTGGAGGAATTGGAAAGCTGTAACAAGAAGTTCTACTGTGAGGGACAGACACATACTAGTTGTAGATTGGAAACCTCCAGAAGACAGTTTTATCAAGCTAAATTTCAATGGCAGCAATCTAGGGAAACCCATGGCGAACTGGTATAGAAGGAGTTTTTAGAAACTCTAAAGGACACATTCTTTTTGTTTTTTCAGATGTTTTGGGAGTTGGGGATGCAGTGTATGCCAAGTTCTAAGCAGTCTTGCAAGGGGTACAAATTGCTAGACCTAAACTATGACAGATTGCTAATTGAAGGTGACTCTAAATTGGTAGTAGGGTGGCTAAAGGAACCAGAATCTGTGACTTAGAATTATGGGGAATCAATGAAAGGGTGTAAATGGTTAATTAGAGACATCATAGCTAATATCCAGTGGAAAAGGAGGTCAGCAAATGGGACGGCTGATTATTTTGCAAAAATGGGGGTGCATAAATCTGGACTTTTTCAGGCTAAGTTGTAGTTCTGTATCTGTAATGGAGGCTGCATCTCGTGCCTCTGTTGGGTTGCTTTATTATAATACTTTTCTGTAACACTTTATCTAGTTTATAATAAAATATCATTATTTATCAAAAAACCAACATCGTACTATTGCTCTACCTTTGCACTCAACCCATCTTTAGTCTTATCAATCAATACCATTATCATCAGCAAGCAACATACACCATGGGACCTCCTATAAATGTCTAATTAGATCATCCATAACTGAGGCAAAAGGATACTATATCAACTAACATGCAAGTATGCATGTATCTATGTATTTATAATAATGTATGTATTTTTTTACTTTTCTATTTTTTGTGTTTTTTCAAACAAAAGCAAATAAACTTCAGTCATTTCCTTCAAGCGTGTTCTTCCACGATGCAAATATAAATTGGAAAGCAATGAGAGAAAAGTAATAGAAAAATCTATAAATTTACCAATCATCTCTTCCTTCATCTTTTCTCGTTTTTCTGCCGCTAATGGCTCCAACCGCCTTGTGTTTATAATTGCTTGTTTATTTGAAGGATCCAATTCCAAGATTTTTTTCATGTCTGAAAACAAAAAAAAAATGAAAAGAAAATACATTGAAAGAGAGTCTTTGTGCATTGCAACACAAGAAAATTGACCTATGTAATGTTAGCATGTTAAGTTTACCAATCAACGAAATTCTAGGTAGTGTTGGTATTGAAGTTACTAAGAAGAAAAAAATTGAAAATGACACGAAAAAAATTGAAAATTTTATAAAAGAACTGAAGAAGAACAAGAAACTAGTTTTGTAAATATAATAAGAAATTAATGCATATAAGAATATTTTTTTATTCCTTAAACACCTGCAATGGCCTCTTCGTAATTTTCAAGTTTTTCATGTGTCTCTCCTCTTCTAACCAGAGCTTTCATGTACATAGGATTCAACTCCAATGCTTTAGTGCATTCCTTAATTGTGTCATCATATCTTCCCTGAGACAATATTGAATATTACAACAAAAGAAAGAACATTTCAATTACAAATCTGGCAAAGCTATCAAAGAACATTGTGGTTAAATGAAAGAAGGCAATAAAAGAAGCAAACAGGCGAGATTGACAGCAACAGAAATGAGACTCAGTAACCACATTCTTCAGCAATCAGGAGAACAAAAATAATTGCATAGAACTTGCAAAAATATCTCTTTTCCTTTTTTTTTCTTTTTTGGATATGTAAAATGTGCATTGTAGTATAACAAACATCATAGCACAAGGAAAATCCTTTTAACCTTACAAATTATGATGAATTACCACATCTTAATATAGAAAGTAGGAAAATGCCAGTGTCTTAAATTCTAAAATGCCCAAACCCCAAGAAAACAACTGCTTCCATTTTTTATTAATGTCATATACCATTCTTTGTAATAAAGGTTTTCTAGTTTCTTTCCTTCCAATAAATTATTTCCAAGAACTTATTGAAGACTTGTTGGACTTGGAATGAGCTGCACTAGGTTGCATTACTAAGATATTAAAGCAATAGAAAACCCCTGGAACCAGGGTCTTGGGGACACTTATATTCATGCAGTTATGCTAACTCCTAAAGGGGAGGTGGGGGAAGTAAAGTGTAGATTTTGAGTGCAAGGAGGTATCATTTGAAGACATTAGAGGTTAAGTCCTCTTTCTCCTCGCTCTTGGATCCTGGCCACAGACTTGCTTACTATGCATCAGCTACAATGATTTAGTGATGAAAGTGATTGATATTTTTTAGTTTCTCTCAGTGCCCCCTTGGGGGCAAAACTCTCCTATCGTCAGTGTGAGTTATAGTTTGGCAACAACTTCCTCAGGAGCCTGCTCTCACTAAGTTTGGTGGGATCTCCCTTTTCAGGGATGGTAGGCAATTTGGCTCTACAGTGATCCTATAGCTGATTCCGGCACCTGATTAAATCTGAGGTGGTTGACCTTTTACATGGACCCACATAGCAAAGCATCTAGCCATCTACAGATGTCCCCTTTGTGGGGAAGGGAACTCAATCAATATTACCAATTGTTAATGAAGTTTTTGTAGATGGCATTAGATGTTGGCTTATTACCTTAATGAAGTCAAGGAGATGTTTCCTTTGATCTCAAACAGGAGAGAGCATAATTCAGTAGCTGATGGTCCAGAAATAGCTGATTGCCTTCTCTCTTTTCCTTTCTTAAAAGCCATCAACTTAGCCATGCCACCTCAGCTATGCCTCAACTCTCACCTATATTTGTTCAGCTGCAGATAAGAACCATCAATCAGAAATCCCATAGAAAATACCTATCAATGGTCTATCAGATTCTGCACACACATGGACCTAATAGATGGTTGTGGAAGCTAAGCACTTCTAGCAGTTTGATACAGCTAAGGAAGACTTGGTTCAATCTAAAGGAAGCCCAGGACTCCATCCGATGCAAGCATGGAAGAAGAAACCCCCCATATTCTGTTTTTTTTTTTCTAATCAGCAACAAACAAGAAGAATTTTATTAATGTGTAACAGAACCATACATGAAGTTCAAACAGTGGACAGCCTCAGCTAGCCACATCAGAATTACATAACACAAAAGTCCGCTTTAGACCACTACTCCCCAAAACAAATTGACCTTTCTGGCTCCATGTTTTGCCGATCCATCTGCTATACTGTTTATAGCCTGAGGAACCCAACTGGTTTTTGTGTTTAGCTGCCTCATCGAATCTGTAACTTCACTGAACAAATGCCTATACATCCGTGAGCTTTCCTGATTAGTCTCCAACCACCCTGTTACCACCTTAGAGTCAACGATGACATTAGTGTAGTTTAGTGCTCTTAATTTCTGCAGCCCCATATTCTTAAACCAGTGTCAATTTCACAATTTGTGGTGATGTGAATTTTGGTATTCTTGACTTTTCTTCAAATTTATTTTCTAGTTCATTTGTGCATTAGGAATAGGGTTAATCATTTTCAAGGGTCAAGGTAGTTTATAGAGTCTTGTTAGAGAGCTTTTAGAATTGAAATTTTGAAGATAAAATTACGTTATTTTTCTTTCAGCCTATTTTTCAGGGGTCAAAATTTGTCAAATTTATATGATTTTAATGTCCTTGAATAGGTACTTAAATTATCTATCCAACAAGACCAAAATCTTGTAAATATAACATGTTTTGAGTGAGTTATGATCATTTTACATATAGATTATTAGTATATGCTAGGATTTGGATCCATGTCCTATTTCTTAAGGTAAATCTTGGAGTTGTTTTGGTTAGTTTAGTTGTTGTAGGAATCGGTTAGCAAAATGTTCAGAATGTTATCTATTGGGTTGTCATAGTTTTGAAGCATTTTGAAATTGTTTTGCATCGGTTATCTACTTGAAGTTGTTTCTAAAAAGAGATCCAATCCCATATGTTGAGTCTTTAAATAGAGTCATTTTAATTGCAATTTTCTAATAAAATGAATGGAATGGAAGTTTTTTTCAAGTTATTTGTACCTAAAAGTATGGTATTCTTTCTCTCTTTTTCTTCTGATAGAGCAACATTTCTTCTCTCTTCTCCATTCAAATGTGAATCCCTTTCTCTCATAAGTCAAATCCTTACTTCCCCTTCCTTACCCACCGCATTCACCCTAGTATGACTTTCTCCTTCCCGTCCTTCATAGGGGTGGCAATTGGACAGGTTTCGGTGGATTGGGTTTTTGGGTTGAGTTTCAACTCATCCATCTAATTGGCCAACCCAATAATTGCCCATTTAAATAAAATTAAATGAGTAGAACCAAATCCAAATGCACCTTGAGCTGACCCAACCCATTAACCATGTAATGCATTAAGTCATATGTTTTAAGCCATTGTGGACTTGCATGTTGCACACACCAAGTAATATGATGTATAAGGGTTAATCCAAAACGTGGCACTCTTTGACCATTTGATACACAAAGCAGAAGGCCCTAAAGAAGAACTCTCAGTAGGATGGCAAACTTATTATTGAGATCTAAAAAATGGTGTCCATCACAAATTAGGGATTCCTATTTTCTATGCCATGGTATGAAGCCTACTTTATTGTATATAAGTTTGATGGCTCATATGAATCTAAGGGTGATATACCACATGATATTTTAGTCACCAAGAAGATCATCACAGATGCTTATCCAAACTCAAACATCGAACTGATACCATACCCATGACCATCCAACTCATGAAATTCTTTCTACAGTAATAAACTAAAAATTAAATTCCATACAATCAGTTTAATTTGTTCTGATTGGTACTATACCACATTTGTACAGGGAATGATTCGGCATATAGTAATCGTTCTATTAGGCAACCTCATCAATCACTATCTGGTAGAAATACAAGCTTATAAACCGAATTAGTATGGTTGACCCATTGGGGTTCCTGTTAGGACCCCAGATGAAGCTAGGAACCTCAGGCCCAAGACTGAGGTCCAGCAGACTGGTTATTGCACCTTTGTAGGAGGAAATTTGGTCTCTTGGAGGAGTAAAAAACAGTCTGTGGTTGCAAAGTCAAGTGCAGATGCGGAGTATAGGGCTATGTCTCAAGGAGTTGCTGAACTATTATGGTTGAAAAATCTGCTCACTGAGCTAGGTGTGTGGGATTCAAATCCTATGTCATTGTACTGCAACTACAAGGCTGCAATCAACATTGCTCACAATCCAGTTCTACATGAGAGAACCAAACATATTGAGATTGACAAGCACTTAATTCATGAAAGAGTTGAAAGGGGTGAAATTTGTGTACCATTCATTGAGTCTAGGGAACAAGTGGTTGATGTGTTTACAAAGGGTTTGACTTCCCTGAGCCATTTAGAGCTATGTAACAAGTTGGGTATGCATGATATCTACAACCCAACTTGAGGGGGAGTGTTGTAAGGTGTTTTTTGTTATGTGTTTTAGGTGCAGGGGTCTTTCTGTAATTTTAATATTTATTAATATAAAAGGGGTCGGAGGGGTCCTCTCTCTGTATGAACTAGATTCAACCCCTTACTGCTGTCTTCTTTTCTTCTCTCTTCCCTTCTCTCCTCCTTTCTTCTCTTCTGTTATATTTCTTCCCCTCACATGAGGTATCTGTGACAGATTACAAAAGATGATTTTGAGTAGGGCCCAATGGTGCAACAAGCTTTCAAAGATCTGAAGGTGGATGTCTCTTCATTCTTCACCTCCAACGTTAGCTCTACCTGGCTTAGCCAAGGAATTTACAATAGAATGTGATGCCTCTGGCATGAGAATCGGGGTTGTTCTCATGCAAGAAGGGAAGTCATTGGCATTCTTTCCTAAGGCATTATCCACTCAAGCTCTCTCCAAATCAGTCTATGAAAAAAAAAGAGCTTATGGTAGTGGTTTTACCAATTCAGAAATGGCATTCATACCTAGCGGTCCAGATATTCACCATACGAACTAACCATTGAATACTGAAATTCTTGCTAGAGTGAAAGGCATTGTCAGATGAGCAGTAAAAATGATCTCTAAGCTATTACGGTACAATTATCAGATAGAGTATCGAAGTGGGCTTTCCAATAAGGAAACTGATGTTTTGTCCAGGTAGCCAGAGCTTGGGCTGATGCTAGTATACAGGCCTATGTATCCCGTAATTGATGAGATTAAAAGAGAGGCAGTAGCCAACAACAGATGGGCAGCTCCAAGGCATTAGAGAAAAATGGCCGAGGACCCAAGCTAGACACCCAGTTACACTGTGAGGGGTATAGGCCATTTCTCCAAAGGCTGGTTAGTTTTATCACCCACTTCGGCCCATACTCCCATTCTCCTTGATTTGTATATCACCTCAAGCAGAACACTTAGGGGTATTCCAAACTTACCAATAGCTTCCTTCTCTATTTTACTGGACTGGAACAAGGAAACAGGTAGGAGAGTATGTGGCAACCTGTTGCATTTGCCAAGGACAAAAAATATTAAACTTAGTTGTCGGCGGGTCTACCACAGACCCTCCCTATACCGAGCCAGGTTTGGGAGGATATCTCAATGAACTTCATGTCTGAGTTACCAATTCAGCTGGAAAATCGGTGGTGTTGGTGGTGGTTGATTGATTTAAAAAATATGGCCACTTCATGGGTTTACCACACCCTTACAACACTGCTATGGTGGCTGAGTTGATTGTTAAGGAGGTAGTCCAGCTACATGAAACACTTCAGAGCATCATCTCAGATTGTGACACCCCCAATCCTCATGAGAAAGTTTTGGGAAGAGTTCTTTAAGCTTCATGGAGTGCAGCTACAGAAGTTGACCAGCTACCATCCTCAAATAGATGTCCAAACAGAGATGGTCAATTGATGCCTAGAGACCTACCTCTGTTGCTTTACCAATAGTCATCCCAAGCGATCAATGAAATGGCGGCTATTGTGGGCTAAATGGTAGTACAATACCACCTAACAAGCAGCCACAGGAATGACCCCTTTTTCAAGGTCTTATACGGCCACTATCCTCCACTAGTCCTGCCATATGAGAAAGGGTTCACTAAAGTTGCCTCTCTCAAAGAACACATGCTACAGGGAGATGCTATCTTGCAAGAACTAAAGGCCAACCTACTCTAGTCTAATCTAGCAACTAATGATGAAGGTGTATGATAACAAGCATCACCCAGTTGAGTATAGGAGTGGCAACGGGTAGGGTACCCGTGCAAATTGCCCTACCATTCCCAAACCCGCCTATGTACCCTTGACCACAAACCTGTCCCAAACCCATCTAATTTTTCCTCTCAATTTCCCAAACCCGTTAAACCCATCCCACCCGACTTGAAAAGTTAATTAACACTTTCTACTAAAAAAACTTTATTAATGCTAAAGCATGACTTGAACCCAGATCAGTTAAATCAGTTAATGGTAGGCCGAAACTCTTAACACTTTAAGCCACAAAGCCATATCGCCTTTTGTGACATTTAATGAAATAAAATAATTTTTATTAACTTTCTATTCATCCAAACAAACAAAACATATTTACGATTAGCAATTCCAACTAAAAATTAAAAGAAATAATATTTAAAATTAGCATTTTATAAATAAATAGAACAAATAATCTATCAAATCCAAATTTACATCAAAAGAAGATTTTAATCCCAAGAATTTATACAAATAAAATATTAATAATAGAATAATTATCTTAGTACTTAAATTTATAAATTTGAGCATGACATATATCTTACAATTTTTATATATTTTTATAGTTATTAGTTAATATTTAAATTTATATTAAATAACATTATACTTATCATTTAAAAAAAAATGTTTACAAAATATTCAAGAATATAATATAAAATTGAATCTATCAAATACACTAATTTACATTTATATGAAAAAAAAAATGAGTTTTAGTTTCAAAAAAATTATAAAGTTCAAATTTTAATAATGACATAATTATTTCAGTAATTAAAAATTATGAATTTGCATATGATATATATCTTAGAAAATTTAATAGATTTGATAAATTTAGAGTAAAAATTATATATTTGTATAAATTGTTAAATGATTATTTAATTTATATTTGAGAATTTAATATTTCATTGGCCTTTTTGTTAATGCTAAAAGGTAAAAATAATAAAATAGAAAATGTTATGGGCCCGGGTGTAGGATCTCGTCACGGGTCGGTCCACGGGGAAAACTCCTAGCCTTCCCTTGCCCTTCCCTTTGTGTGCTGACCCTATTGTGGCGAACTAGGGGGTGATTTGTCCAAGAGATCACCCTAACTCTCCTAAGCTCTTTCTTGATCGAAAATTCAATGCCTTTATTCCAATTCCAAGCTCCTTTAAATAGGAGATTACAAGAGGGTTTCCTTGTTGTATTCGGCTAGGATAATCCATCTCTTATCGAAACTCAAACTCCTACTTCTAATGGTAATTAACTTCCTATTTCTACTGGTAACACAACTCCTACTAAGAACAGGGGATAAGTAGATGGGATAAGGGATAAGGTAAGCTGGCGGTGAGTTGGCTAGAGTGGCAAGGTAAGTGGGCCCCTGATGAGCTGTCGTGTGGGCCCCCCCTTCAGTGTTGCTGCCCTTCACTGCTGCTGCCGGCCGCGGTGGTTAGGCTCGCCTACGAGTGTGTCTATTGCTTTTGTGTCCGCAACATTACACCCCTCTTGGACTACGAGCTTGTCCTCAATCTCGAATTCAGGATGGGTGTTAGAAACACCGTCAAAGGAATCCTGGATAGGTGGAATGGCTTTGCCCTCCTGGATTGGGTTCCCATGAAGGGGGTTCCTCTTCATCTTCCTCTTGTTTCACCAGGAGGCAGAAAAGTCTCTTGCACTTGTGCCCTGCTGAGTAGAGTTCCTCGCAATTAAAACATTGCCCCCTCGCCCTGCGTTCTGCCATCTCAGCCCTGGACAAGTGCTTAATAGGGGGTGTAACGACGCTGCTCCCTACACTGGATGCTGATCTGGGATTGGTGCTTGTCTGTGGCTTCCGTTCTTGCCTGGTTGCTGAGTATGGAGCCACTCCGAGTGGTTCCGGGGATGCCCATGCTGATGGAGGCCGCCCCATACTGACGGTTCTGTGGCTGAGCTGTAGTTTGCGTTCGAAAGCGCATGCTAGGTTCATGGCTGTGACCAGCCACCCTTAGGGGTTCTGCTAGCCCTGCGGTGAACATATCCACCTGCTGGTCTGGGCGTACTGAAGAAGCTCTGGCGAGAAGGGTCTGAAATTGCCACTGGTACTCGGCTATGGTTCCGGTCTGCTTGAGGTTAATTAATTCTCCCAGGGGGTTGCTCGTTAATGGGGGTCCGAACCGAAGGAGGCAGTATGACTTGAACTGATCCCAACTAAGTCCTAGTTCTTCCTGCTCCACTCAGTAGAACCAGAGTTGCGCTTCGTCTGTCAGATGGAACGGGCTAGGCTGACTTTATCCTTCTCTGTGCGCTAATTACGAAAGAATTGCTCGCAGCGGTACAGCCATCCCAGTGGGTCGCCGCTGCCGTTGTATGAGGGAAACTCCAAACGGCTATACTTGGGAATAACTGCAGCTGTCAGGGCAGCGATCTGCTGTTCACTAGATGCCTCTGCCCAGTCCGAACGGCGACTATTTGTGTTGGCAATTCCCTCATAACTCCTTTCTTTTTTGGAGAGGAATGCTTCCAGCAAGCGTCGCAGCTCCCGGACATCTTCCTTGACTTCACGAACCTCCATGCTGGTCTCTGCAAGCTTGTGTTCCAGTTCGTGGACCCTGGAAGACAGCGGCTCCTGTTCCCCCATGACGGTAGGCTCTGATACCAGAATGTTATGGGCCCGGGCGTATAATCTCGTCACGGGTCGGTCCATGGGGAAAACTCCTAGCCTTCCCTTGCCCTTCCCTTTGCGTGCTGACCCTATTGTGGCGAACTAGGGGGTGATTTGTCCAAGAGATCACCCTAACTCTCCTAAGCTCTTTCTTGATCGAAAATTCAATGCCTTTAATCCAATTCCAAGCTCCTTTACATAGGAGATTACAAGAGGGTTTCCTTGTTGTATTCGGCTAGGATAATCCATCTCTTATCGAAACTCAAACTCCTACTTCTAATGGTAATTAACTTCCTATTTCTACTGGTAACACAACTCCTACTAAGAACAGGGGATAAGTAGATGGGATAAGGGATAAGGTCAGGGATAAGGGATAAGGTAAGCTGGCGGTGAGTTGGCTAGAGTGGCAAGGTAAGTGGGCCCCTAATGAGCTGTCGTGTGGGACCCCCCTTCAGTGCTACTGCTCAGTGTTGCTGCCCTTCACTGCTGCTGCCGGCCACGGTGGTTAGGCTCGCCTACGAGTGTGTCTACTGCTTCTGTGTCCGCAACAGAAAATAACTGATATAATAATTAGGATAAATATAATAGGTTCAAATGTTTTGTATCTTGGACTCTTAATTAATGTATTGTTCGACATTCGTATTCGTATTCAAGTTCATTATTTTTTTTTGTTTTGATCAATAACACAATTCATTAAATAATCCCAATAATAATTAGAAAAAGGAAGACAAACTTTCTTATCTTTCAGCTATTACTTGAGCCCCAAGAAAAGAAAAAGAAAAAGGAAAAAGAGAAAGAAAAGGAGAAAAAGAAAAAGAAAGAATAAAATTACAATTGTGCCCAAAACATTGACTCCCTCTCCACCCCTTGTTTAGCTAACCCATCAGCAAAAGAATTAGCTTATCTTTTTACCCAACTGATTTTAACTTCCATTTCTCAAGCCAGCCATCTAAATTTCCTCATATTATTGTAATTCCATAAGCCACTGTTGTCTTTATTCAGCCATCCTACCACCACCTCCAAGTCCCCTTCAATTATAAGTTTTCTAATATTCATCTCCCTAGCTTTCTGGATTCCTTCCATAACTGCATGGATCTCAGCTCTGAAAGAGTCGCCCACTCCAATTGGGCCTGAGAACATGGCAGAAACAATCCCATTCTCATCCCTAAAAACACCCCCAATCCCTGATTGTCCAGGATTCCCTTTGCAATTCCCATCAAAGTTTAGTTTTATGAAACCCGTAGGTGGGGGAGTCCAAGACATACTCATCACTGTATAATTTGTGAATAGCTCTAGTGATTTTATCCACTGTATGACCCTTATAAGGTATCCAAGTTCATTATTAAGTAAATAAAAAATGTTCTTCAAAGTTCATTATCAACCAACATTAGAACCCTTCCATATAAAAGAGCAAAACAATATAAGTCAAAAAAATAAATAAAACAAGTGACATAAGAGAATGGGTAAACAAATAAGTTTTTAATTTCAAAGAACCAAAAATCCAAAAAAAAAACCCAAAAGTTACCCGTCAATAGGTCTTGGACTCTTGTTCATAACTGTTAAACCTTAAGGGTAAATGGGTAAACAAATAAACATGAAGGTTGAAGGATTGGAGCTTGACTTAAAAAACAAAAAGAAATTCTCTTAAAATATTATATATTATAAATTATTTTATACAATATATTATACCATAAAACATATTATATATATATATATATATTTATATATTAGTCGGGTTTATAATCGAGGATCAGGAACGGGTACCCATGTCAAATAAAACCAGGTATCGGGTGTCGGATACCCTAAAGTCAAAATGCAAACCCGTCCCAAACCCTATAGGGTTTTAATATAAAATCCCAAACCCTATAGGATTTTGATAAATGAGTCCTATTAGGGTTGGGACGGATTGGATACTCAAAATTTCCTGTGAAATTGCCATCCCTAATTGAGTATCAGGTTGCAAACTTAGTTTATTTCAATCTATAGCCCTATAGGCAAGTGACCATTGCTAGCCGAACATGGAACAATCTGGCACCCATTTCTTTGGCCCATTCAAGGCAATAGAGAGAGTTGGTACAGTAGCATGTCACTGTTGAAGATGTGCCTCAAGGAAGATACTATCTCTAGCCCGAATTTACCCCAGTTCACTGACGAAGGTATGATGAAGGTTGAACCACTCAGGATAGTGGGCCTATGTTGGGTTTGTAAGGGTGGTTGACTGATTCCTAAAGCCATGGTGATTGGAAAGAGCCACTGGAAGAAGACAGTACATGGAAACCTATCTCACTCTCCAGGATGAGCTTCCACATCTGGAACTTGAGAGCAAGGTCCAACTTATGGGGAGGGGACCTATTAAGACCCCAGCTAAAGCTAGACCTCAGGCCTAGCAGACTGTAGTAGACTAGCCCATTACATGCAATCTTCCAACCATTAAGCTAAGGTATAACACGAGGCCACCTGAGCAAAGCATGCCCAAATCACCTAAAAGTGGGAACAACTTAGTTGGTTGTAACTAATTCCAAATCTGAATGTAAACATATATAAATACCCACACATCAAAGTGGGAAAGTAAACAAAAAATAAACCCTATATTCCCTTCTTCTTCCTTTTTCTCTGTAGGAGATGATTTTCCTCGAAGAAACCCTGAGATAGGAAGTAACATATCATTACCCATTACCCAACCCAACTCACTTAAATCTACCCAATAGGCGATTCAAACCATTGCCAACCTACTAGGTAAATGAGTGGGTTACAAGTGGATGAATTCAATGGGTCAAATGGATCGGGTTAGAAGTTACCACCCCTAGTCCTACATCATCTTTGCCTACAATTACAGATCACTCTCATGTTGTTCAGATATCCCATCTGCAAAAGGAAGAAACTAGAAGATATATTCTAGCAAGATTCAAGATATGCCCTTTTTTATGAATAAAGATAGTTTTATTACTTCAAAAAGATAATGGAGATCTCATACAACAGCCCATGGAGAGGCGCGAGCTGCAGCCTCTCTCAACTGATTACAAAGAAACTTAAAAGGAAAAGGAAAAGATAAACATGTCTGCTAGTATACAATGGGTGGGAAGATCAGAAAATGCTTTGGCAGATGACTTAGCTAAGCAAGGGACAAATAGGGAAGTTTTGTTTTGGATTCAAGATGGGCCCTTTAAGACACCTATTTGTGGATATAGGCCCTTACATCCTCAATTAGATTTTGGAGCTGAAAGGGTTTGATGATATGTATAGAATAACATTTGACAAGCATTTGTGTAACAACTAACAAGTAAAGAATATGAAGAAGAATGACCTTTTCTGCATTTTAGAGCTCCTTTTTTGTACACAGGGTGTTCTCTTTATACCCATTGTTGTATTCACATTATCTACCAACAAAATTTTCCATACTAAAAGAGAAAGAGAACCTGTAGATCTGGAATCACTACAAGCAAGCAATTTATTTTGCCAATATGCTTTGGCTTCAAATCCAAAGCACCATGCAGAAAATCTAATCCATTTATTTTCCTCTATAATGCCACTCAACTAGTGCATTTAATGCACTTAGCTAGGAAGCCGTTGAATATTAAACAATTAAGTATTTAAGTTTCCAGAGAGCTATAAGGTTACCTTTGAGCTTTCTCACCAAACATTCATATCCTTGTGTTCTTTCCATAAACAGTTCCATCAAATTTAGCTTAGCAGATTAAATAGAGAATAACTTAGTATTCTAACATGTAAACACAGAGAAAGTTATAGGTTAGGGAATTTATTATTTTATGTCACCATAATAGGAATAACATACCAGTTTAGAGAAACATATAGCACGGTTTGCATGACATATGGAACGTATTTCCACAGATGAAGGCATCTCAGGAGCTACTTCTAAGGCAAGCTCATATTGTGACAATGCATCTTCATACTTCCCAGCTCCAAAAAGTTTATTGCCTTCAGCCTTTGCATCAATGGCTTGAGATAAGGCTCTCTGCAGCACAAAAAGAAATAACCAACAAATAAATAAATCAGAAGATCACAAATTTTAGGATTAAAGAGTGTTGTGAGATGTATTATATTGTATTGGCACAAGGGCATTCTAGTATGTTCCTCTTCAGCTATAATGTTAATATAAATGGAGTGTGAGGTCACTGCCACAGACATCCCTAAGATTTTCCTAAACTTTTCTCTCCTTTGTTTCTCTTCTTCTCTTCTCTTCTACACCATCTCTGCCTCTTGTTCTCTCTTGACAGATAACAAAGAGCACAGAATACTATGACACAATACTACATACATAATTGTCTATTTATCTATCCTCCATCTATGCATAAATATACAAGCATACATAATATAAACCTCATGAATTCATCTTATACAAGGCACAGACAAATTCTTTTCACTTTCATTCCATGGCATTCAAACAAGGCACAATACAAAAAAGATAATCACAAAATGTGCATACCATGAAAAAAATGCTATCAGTATGGTAGTAAAATGGAAAATCCAAGAAAGCCTCACACTAAACAGCCTAGAAATCCAGATGAAGCATGTGGAAATAACAAATATGGGAATATTCATACCATCCATCAGGTCATGCATTATCCTGTGAATTTATTCAAAGCTTTAGAAATATCAAGTAAAAATATATGTAAAATGATCCAGATCATCAATTCTAAATGAGCTCGATGGTCAAGTATTATGCAATCCACAACCATTTTCTATGCATAAGAATCATATAAGAGGAGAAATGACTCAAAAATGAAAAGAAAAAAAAAAAAAAAGCTTTATAGAATATAGACTTAAACATAAGTATCTAATTATGACTATTTCCTTCTTGAAACAAAATAATAATCAAAGGAAATAAGAATCTTTTAAGAGTCAAGGACAACAAAAATGCCAGCCTCCAATCTATCCACAACAACTTCAAAAGGATCTATTTTCTTTCTCAAAAGTTCAACTGGCTTAGAGTTCTTATGTTCATGCATTTGAAGCCATTATGTGATGCATTTTCTTTGATAAAAACTAGGCCAACCAGCAATAATACCCTGATTATTGGTCCAATTAAGTTTTGCTTCATTCAGTGAAAATTCCAACAGTCTTTGTGACAATGAAAGAAGAGTCTTCTAGGATTTTGAGACATTCACTCCTAGCATAAAGGCTGATTTTCAGGTTTTACCATTATCAAATGGTAAGAGGGCTCTTCCTTCAAGAAAAGAGAGCATTTAGAAAGAGAAAAGATGAAACTAAGGGCCACAAACAAGACGGTGCCTAAAAAAAATTTGGACATTTTTTGGAAAAGATAAGAACAAAAACAATAAATGGATGCTATAAATGCATAAGACTTCATTGCAATATAAAAGATGTATCATCATTTTTTATAATAAAAAGAAATTTATTAAAGAAAAAAGAGATTGCAAAAGACATGATGGCAAGTTATTACACAGAAGAGAAAAGGACTACACCTCAAAAACAACCAAAAACAAGAAACCTAACAAAACAAACTAACCAAGAACTCCCTAAAACACCAAACACCAACACTCCACCCCTTGGCCCCCAAAACCAAAGGAAAGCTGAACAAGCCACCTCTGCTCCTCCTCAAGCATTTTCTCCTGCCGAGTGTTAGCTTCATTCCACACCTCTCCTCCTTCCCCCACTATAACTTTTTCAAACTTTCTTCCCTCCTCTTAAACTCCTCAAAGGCTCTTCTAGCAAAAGCCTCACCACCCAAAAGAGACAAACCAAGATTTTTGCCAATCTTAACAATCTTCTCAATAGCCAAACATCCTTCCTTCTCCACCTTTTCTTCTGGAATCCAATTAACCATTCTCACCTCATCTTCAACTCTGCCCACACTCTTTCTCCTTTTCTGATGGAAATTATGCAAATGTGCATCCAAATTGATGGAGCCACAAGACTCTCCCCTACCAATGCTATTTGACATTGAAACCTTCGTCTTTACCCCTTTTCTCTTATAAACTCTGAAAATCTTTTGTGGGACCTATGCCAGTCAAACCAAGCTTTGGCCACAAAAAGACTACAGTAATGTGAACAATGTGTTGCTTGCTAGGAGCGAGATTTCTTAGGAGTTGCCCCAATGACATCAACCACACCTCTCTCTTAATCTTTCCTCTTGCAACCCAAATCCACTCCTAACTTACCTATCACCACCTCCTCAAAAGAAAATTGATCAACAAAAGGATTCTTGTTATTAGAAAAACTCCTATAGCCAACTGCTTCGACTGAACTCTTCTCTAAAACACCTCCATCTTCTTTGCCTTGAAATGACGATTGACTTCTTCCACACAACCTCCCCTCCCACCCCCAACCCAAAATCCACCCCTTCATTATCCTCCTCTAGATCTGTCAAAAATGACTCCATCAGAGCAGCATAGCTCTCCTGTAATAGAAAAGCAACACCCTTCTGAGAAACTGAGCTATCACAAACCATAGGAGATTCACCACTTTCCAAATCACAAGCCCTAGGAGAACGAACACCCATAGCATCACTCCAACAGCTACTAGAATCAGCACATTCCTCCACAGCATCTTCGGCAGTCTTCCTCTTGCCTCCTCTATCGAACTTCGAGATCACCCAGACCCAACTCTCATTCTCCCCCTCTTGTGACTTAATAGAGTCATTTCTAATTAGATCCCCAAAAATCTTTAGCCTTTTGATGCTTGAAAGAAATGCAACCCCTTTTGTCAACCAGAAACTTGGACAACCGGTTCGAATTTCCTTTCTTTTTAAACCTAAATCTCTTAAACAACTCCCCTCTTGATCCTCCAACCAACCTCACAAAACCACGCATCTCCTCTGCTTCTATATATGCTAGCTTCTCTTTTTCCTTGCTCATCTCCACACTCCTACACTTCTGGGCCTTCCACGTGGCCCATCACCCTTCTCTCCGCGCCAACACCAAAGGACTCCATTAAGTACAAGCTTTCCTTAATAGTAGACCCAACCATCGAATGTGCCTCACTTCTTCCTTGGCTCTGAATCCCAACGCCCTCCATTGGCACCAAGACCCACAACGCAGCCCTTAGAAATAAAACTTTTAGCCATAATTCCTAAAACACCCTCATCTTCAACTTCTTGATTCACCTGTTCATACTGACCATTCAGCTTCCAAACAGTTTCAAAAGACTCCCACAAGTTCTTCAATTCTCCTTCCTCCACCAGTCCATATGGATTTTCTATCCATTTGCATCCCTACCTTCAACTTGCAATAGATCACTTCTTATGAGTGCTGTTGGTGGTCTTCTATGCATGTGACCAAACCATCTTAGAATAAAATCTATAAACGAGTGCTAATAATTGCAGACTTTTGTTGCAAACATGTAGAAGGTAATCTCAGTAGTGCTGTTAAACAGATGTACAGTGAAATAGCTTTTAGTGACAATAGAACATAACAATGAATCCTTATTATCAGAATGGTCACAGTGCTGGCTAATCTTTACAAAAGTGAGAACAAAAGACAAGAACCATACAAGTATAGGTGAAACACAATGGCTAAACACAAAAGGAATCATGCATAATTTTCTCCCCAATATCTAATATGTAAAAAGAGTAACAAGTCTAAGCCCCTTTTGAACTCCTTTAAAGCACAATGCTCAGTCAAAGAGTTGCCTCCTGTTTTTTAGAAAAGGTAACTATTATATTCAAAAGGGGGGGAGGGGGATGTACATGAGAGGATTTACAAACAAAATCATCAAATCCTCACAACTAAAATATCTCCCCACTTTAGGGGGCAAAGTATTTGCTCTATACAAAAAATACCTATCCACCCCAGATTTAGCCAAAAGATCCACAATTGAGTTCAGCTCCCTTGGAATCCATCTAAAGCTGCAATGCAGAGAAGTTACTTCATAATCTCATTGAGGAAATAACCCAGCCTCCAAGGGCCCTTTTCTGGGTGGGAGGCCCAATTAATAACATTCCTAGAATCCCCCCTCAATGAGAACAGAGTTAAGCTACAGAGATCTAACAATTCTCAGACCCATTACCAATGCTCTGATTTCAGCTTCAGAAGCATATACAGCACCAACTGGGCCACTGTAAGCCCAAATCACAGAGCCCTCTCTGTTTAGAATAACTCCCCTGATGCCAGCTGCCAGAGGCTGGCCAGAAGATGATCTACAATTGCCATCAACCCTTAGTAAATAATCTAGATCTGGCCTGGGAGTGCTGGAATGTCCAGGCTGATTGTCAATGTGTGAGGAATGTATAATCTCTATTAATTAGAAAGAATTGCCAAAGAGAGTGAGCCACCTCACAATTAATTAGAAAGTGACTAGTCGATTCACCATCCTTCACGCACATGACACAAATGTGAGGAGAGAGAGAATAAGATCCAAATCTTCTAATCTGTCGAGGAGAGAGAGAATAAGATCCAGACCGCCTCCCAAATAAAAAATGAGACTTTGAGAGGTACCACACAAGGCCAAATTCTGTTGACCAAGAAGGCAGGAGAGGCTCCCAAAGTAAGGTGGGTGAAAAAGGATTTAGTGGAGAAAATGCCATTGGGAGATAAAGATCAGATACATTTATCAGGGAGGTGAGAAGAGAGAAAGACTTCATTTAATGAGAGGAGAAGGAAGGAGACTTCTTGGGCTTCAATGTCAGTCAGAGCTCTACGGAAGTTGAAATTAAAGGACACACCTTGGTTATCCCTAACTAGGACATCACAAACTAGAATGTCTTTGTCCAAGGTTAGGCTGAAAATATTAGGAGAGGTAACAGACAGAGGTTGATGACCCCACCAAGTATCAGTCCAAAATCTGATATGGTTACAATTCCAATTCTAACTCTTACTAAGAGGGAAAAGAGAAGGACTTGCATAATACCTTTCCAAGGATTGGCTAAAGAAAATCTGTTTGTTACATTGTTGCTGTCCCACCTGTTATTAGTCCTTCCAAAGGCCCAGAAAATATCTTGCTCCAATGGGAAGCGCCATAACCATTTCCCGAGAAGAGCGACATTTCTTTCTACCAAGTGTCCAAGACCCAAGCCTCCATCCCTTTCAGGTTTGCAAACAATATCCCAATTAATTATGTACTCCTTTTTTTCTCCCCCTCTCCCCCAAAGGAAATCACGTTGCAGTTTTTCAAGAAGAGATCTCACTTTAGTTGGCATCTTAAAAATAGAAAGAAAGGAAATTGGCAAGTTGGAGAGAGAGGATTTGATGAGAATGAGTCTGCCCCCTTTCGAGAGGTAGTTCCTTTTCCAAGAACCCAACCTTTTTTCGCATTTTTCAACCATAGGATCTCAGAAAGCAGGAGAAAAGGGGCTTCCCCCCAAAGGCAAGCCAAGGTTGAATAAAGGTCACTTCTCAACCTTACACCCCAGGATTTCTTTAAAAGTGTTCAGCTTTCTTTGGGGAATACGAATGCCTACAATGCTGCTCTTAGCTAAGTTGGCTCTTAAACCCGTAACAGCCTCAAAGCATTTGAGAATTTTCTTCAAATTTCTGAAATGAAATATGTCACCTTAAAAAGAATTGTCATTGGCATAAAATAAGTGGGAAATCTGGATCTTCTCTCTACCTACTATGAAACCCTTTAATAAATTGCTATTTGAGACGGACTTAAGGAGAAAGTCTAGTAAATCTACTACCAAAGTAAACAGAAGTGGGAAGAGAGGATAACCTTGTCATAGCCCTCTAGAGACTTTAAAAAAACCTTGGGGGGTGGGGGGTCTCCATTGATGGGGACTGAGAACCAAGTAGATTGAACACAGCCTTTCATCCATCTAATCCATTTATCCCCAAACCCTTTAAGTCTTAAGATATTCCAAAGACACTGCCGGTACACTCAGCCATAAGCCTTTTCTAGATCAATTTTGCAGAGCACACCTTATTTTCTTTTTTGTTTTCTATCTACTACTACTTCATTGGCAGTTAGGATCCCATCCACAATTTGTCTACCTCCGATGAAAGCACTTAGAGAGAAGTCCACCACATCTCCAATTACTTCCTTCAGCCAATTAGCTGAGGCTTTGACCAGAATTTTATATAAGTTGCTGAGAAGACTGATTGATCTATAGTCTTTAATCTCAATCGCACCAACTTTTTTAGGAATGAGCATAACGAAAGTGGAGTTATTGCCTCGACTTAACTTCGCAAATCTATGGAAATCAGCAAATACCTCCACCAAATCCAGCTTGACAATATCCCAGCACTCCTGATAAAAGATCAAAGAGAAACCGTCAGGGCCAGGGGCTTATCTTCATCAAGGCTAAAAACTGCCTCTTTAATCTCCTCTTCACTGAAATCTCTCCCAAGCCAAGACCTTTTATCATCCAAGAACTTAGGACCAGTCCATTCTGATAACAAAGGTCTCCATATTTTGTCCGATGAATAAAGCTTCTCAAAGAAATCAACTATTTCTTCCTTGATAATATGGGGATCCTCCGTCTTGCAATTGCCCACCATCAGCTTAGAGATGAAACTCTTTCTATTCCTACCATTAGCAAAGTTGTGAAAGAAACGGATGTTACAATCTTCTCTTAACCAGCTCACCCTAGATCTTTGTCTCCAGTAAACCTCCTCCCTCCACACTAATTGTTTTAGGGCAGCTCAAGTCTCATTTCTTTTAATCAAATTCCCTCTCTCTTGTTGACCATTAGCCTCTTTGGCATCCAAATTTCCAAGATCCACTAATAGCTTATCTTTTTCTTCTGAATCGTTTTGAATTTCAGCTTACTCTACTCCTTCAATTTCTTTTTGACAAATTTTAACTTTTGACCAAACTTAAATCCTGCCCAACCTTCAGGATTACATTCATCCCACCATTTGGCCACTTCATCCTTGAAATCAGGATGAAAAGTACAAAACTTCTCAAATCTGAAAGGGCTCTTAGCCACTTGTAATTTTTCTGTATCCAAAATTACTGGCCAATGATCTGAAGTACAGCAATGTCCGGTTGTCTGAACCGTCTTGGGAAAGTGATTCTCCCAATCAGAGGAGTAAAGGTGTTGAGAGTGTAAGGGCATTTTTGTCCTTTTATGTATTTTTGTATTAGGGTGCCTAGTCATGGGCTTCGTTGTAATTTTATTCATTATGTTTAAATGAAGTTTTTCTAGGTGTGAACAGTAACACACCTAATCTTCTCAACAAAAACCTCTTCTCCTTCTTCTTTTCTTTTCTTTTATCACAAAATATATTTTAACTTGGTATCCTAGTGACCTAAGATCAAGGAAATCATCTGCTACTAGTCATGACTCACAGACAAACCTGCTGATGTCAGCACGCCGCCGATTGATGTCAGTAGTTCGTACAGTCGGTGGCATCCCTATGTGTTTCTAATGCATGTTGGTGTGCCTCGATTTTAAAGGAATTTTGGTGTAGGTTTCATAGTATGTTGAAGCTGCTTGAGACATTTTTGGGTTTTCCATATGAAAGTTGGCAAAAATTCCAGATCTGGGGTTTAGGGTTTGTATCCTCGTATGGTGGGTTGGCTGCCTTTAAAAGCTCTTGTGTTTGAATCATGGGGAATTTCTGAGACTGCAAGAAGTGGTCCCCAATTTTTTGGAGCCCTAAAATATTTTTGAGAATTTTTTTCCTCCACTGCTTTACTGCCAACACCTATTTTTTCCCTTGTTTTATTGCTGTAACCCATGTTCAACCTTGTGGGAAAGGGTTTTTGGTGCTCAGCTAGTATTGGGATACTGTGGTGTTAGTGAGAGAGATTGTTTTGGAAGGGTTGTTTTGGAGGGATTGTCGGTGAGAAAGATTGTCTATGTGCCTACCTATGTCCTCCTGGGAGGTAATGATAATGTTGGAGGACAAATTACTTTTATAAAACTTGATGGAACAAATTTCCTTGAATGGTCCCAATCATCTAAGCTTACAATCAATGGAACAGGTAAGTTTGGGTTTATTACTGGCAAAGAAGCTAAACCAAAGCCTGAAGATCCAAATTATTCCAAATGGGAGCAAGATAATCTGTTGGTTATGTCATGGATTGTATGCTCTATGCAGCTACACACCGACCACAACTATATGTTCCTTTCAATAGCCAAGGATATTTGGGACAGGTTAACTGCCACTTATTCTCAAGATAAAAACACTACTAGAATCTATCAGTTGCAAAGAGAAGCATGTAATATGCAGTAG
Organism: Nelumbo nucifera; assembly: GCF_055504915.1. Lineage (NCBI taxonomy): Eukaryota > Viridiplantae > Streptophyta > Magnoliopsida > Proteales > Nelumbonaceae > Nelumbo > Nelumbo nucifera. The sequence continues at coordinate 27,150,740 of NC_142656.1, read as the reverse complement.
GGGGAGAGGTCAATGGCAATTTATTTCTCTTCCTTACAATCAATTTGGGAAGAAATTGATCATTTAGAGGCTTTGGTGTGGAAGGATCGTGTTGATGCTGAACAATACAGGAAGTACATTGAGAAAAACCCAGGTTTTATTCCTTGTTGGACTAAATGATAACTATGACTTCACCAGGAAACACATCCTTAGTGTTGATACCTTGTTACTCTCCACAACATATTCTCTTGTGCAAAATGAAGAGAGTAGGAGGAATACTATGATGCAAGTACCTGTAGATGAACACACCGCCCTTGTGTCCACAAAGCCCAAATAGAGTTCTAGTAAACCTGAAGAGGTATTTTGTGAATATTGCAAGAAGTCGAAACACACCAAGGATAGGTGTTGGAAATTGAATCCCCATCTAAAGCTTGAGAAGTTTAAAATTGGAAAGAAGGAAAATGCTCATGCTGCTACAGGCATTTAGTCATGACACCTCTAATTGATGGAAAAATTGAGAGGCATCTTACTCCAATTTGAAAAGAGCGAGTTGCCTACATCTATTGGTTCACATACACCTTCTAGTGCCTTTACAAAATCAGGTATTGCAATTGCATGCCATACCTCATCCCCTAGCTCTTGGATAATTGACAAACGAGCAATGATCATATGACTAGTATGCCTTCCTGCTTTACCACTTATAGATTACTTTCAGGGAAAGGTAAGATTACGTTGATGATGGATCTCAAACCCCAATCTCGAGTTTGGGTGAAGTTAAACTTACCAACAACCTTTTGCTGAACTCTATACTTTATGTTCCACAATTGCATAGATATCTTCTGTCTATTAGCTCCTTTACCAAGTCATAATTGTTCTGTAACATTCTTTCCATCTCATTGTGTCTTTCAGGATCTAAGAACAGAGAAGACGATTGGAAGTGGACATGAAGCCGATGGAATTAACTCCATCTTGGGCATGTGTCTTTTGGTTCATTGAAGTTTTTGTTTCTTAGTCTGTTTGAGTTTTTGTCTAGTTCCGATCTGCAATGTGAAGTTTGTCAACTATCAAAACAACGTAGAACCACATATTTTTTCAAGTAACAAAAGAAGTAATATTGCTTTTCATTTAATACATACCGATGTTTGAGGACCTTATTCTATTCCTTGTATGAATGGCTACAAATATTTCATTCTTTTTATTGATGACCACTTGCAGTATACTTGTTGCATTTGATGAAGAGCCAAGATGAAGAAACCTTCGATTGCACAAGGCTTCTTCAGTATGATCGGGATAGAAAAAGAAAGGGTGTCCTTGTGGAGAAGGGTGGTAGTAGGGAAGTTCAAGGTGGCGAGGTTTGGGTGGGAAACGAGGGAGGTATCAAATTCCTATGGGGTGAGTATTTGCAAGGGCATAATGAACTTTATTCAGAACTTCAAAGGCTCAGTTAGTGTTAAAGTGGATGATGGTTCTAGAGTGAAGTTTTGGGAGGATAATTGGAGTGGGGTGGGGAAGTTGTGTGAAATCTGTCCAAGACTCGCCAGATTGGTAGATCATCAGGTTTTAAGAACCCATTACTACGAAGTTAGAGAAGAGAAGGTGATCTGGAGACCTAGGTTCAGCAGGCCACTACTTGATTACTAGGAAACCTTTTCTCCGGTAGCCAAAATGAACTCAATTAAAGTTATTATGTCAGATGTTAGAAATGCTTTCCTTAATGGCAATCTTCAAGAAGAGGTTTACATGGATCTTCATCTAGGAGTGAACATCCCTAGAAGTGAAAGAAAGGTTTGCCGTTTGAAAAATCTCTTTATGGCCTTAAACAATCACCTAGCGCTTAGTTTAATAGATTTAGAAAGGCAGTCTTGAAAATTGGCTTCACTCAATCTCAAGCTAACTATACCTTGTTTATTAGAGAAGAGTAAATAGAAAGGTGACTATGTTGATAGTATATGTCGATGATATTGTTACCATAGGGGATGACGTCTCAAGAATTGCTAAACTAAAGTCTTTCCATGCTACTAAATTTAAAATTAAGGACGTTAGAAATCTCCAATAAATCCTAGGGATTGAGGTTGCAAAGTCAAAAAGGGAATTTATATTTCTTAGAGGAAATATGTCCTTGATTTGCTTCAGGAAGTAAGAAGATTGCATTATAAACTAGCTGAAACTCCAATTGATTCCAATCATAAGTTGGGAGTTGATGATGGAGATGCTCGTCTTGACAAAGGCGTGTATTAGAGACTTGTTGGTCACCTTCTCTACTTATGTCTTACTAGACCTGATATATAATATGATGTGAGTGTGGCCAATCAATATATGCATAAGCCCAAGATCTTCTCATATGCAAGCAATGAATAGAATACTTGCCTATTTGAAGGGGTGTTCAAGAAAAGGAATGTTGTATATTCTGATCATGGGCATCTCAAGGTTGAGGCCTACTCTGATGTTGATTGGGCGGGTCCTATTGATGATAGGCTCTCTACTTTTGACTATTGTACCTTGGTGGGTGGTAATGTTGCATGTTGGAAAAGTAAGAAGCAATCAATTGTGGTCCGATCTAGTGCAAAGGCAGAGTACATAGCTATGGCTCATGGGGTTTCTAAATTGTTACGATTGAAGAACTTGTTGACAAAAATAGGAATACAAATTCATACTCCAACGATGTTATATTGTGACAACCAAGCTTCCATAAACATAGCCCACAATCCTATTCAACATGACCGTACAAAGAATTTAAGAGGTTGATAGGCACTTCATTAGAGAAAGAGTTGCAAGTGGAGAGATTTATTTACCTTTTGTGAGGTCCGAAGAACAGTTGACTGATTGTCTTACTAAAGGTGTTCCCAAATCAAAGCTTGACAACAATTTGGACAAGCTAGGCATGACAAATATCTATAGTCAACTTGCGAGGGAGTATTGAGAGTGTAAGGGAATTTTTGTCCTTTTATGTATTTTTGTATTAGGGTGCCTAGTCATGGGCTTCTTTGTAGTTTTATTCATTATGTTTAATAAACAGTAACACACCTAATCTTCTCGACACACCTAAAATATATCACAAAATATATTTTAAGTAAAGGAATCTGTCCAACCTACTACAAACTGCTTTGGCTTGCAAATTCGACCAACTATACTTTGGCATTAGACGGGAGGGTCCACTAAAGAAAGGTCCCATAAAACAGGAGAACCTTCACATACTTGAAGTAAGACGTCCTCCATTGGATTTCTCTAGGGCAGATCTAGTGACATTGAAATCACCTCCCACACATCAGGGGAGCTAACAATGAGAGCCAACACTAAAAAGATCATCCCATAAGTTCTCTCTTAATCTAGGGGTGTTTGGAGCATAGATGCCTGTAAGGATCCAGGTGAAATCATTGAACTTATTAGTGAAGAGGATGGAAAGAGAATGACTTCATCCACCTTCTTTCTACCAGCCTTACTCTGAACTCCGTTTTTCCATTTTAAATTACTCTGGAGTTTCTTCAATTCTCTAACGGATCTAGGCTTTAAAGAATTGCCTTCCTCTCCCAAAAACTTTTCTGTATTCATTCTTTCCTTTGTTGTCCACCAATGAAATTCCCAAAACCTCTGCTACCTTATCTGTATCCATTTCTGAACCATCCTTACAATTAATTCTATCAACCTCTTGGGTCTGGGCTTCCAGGGATGGTGTCAATGTAGATATGGGAGGAACATCAACAGGAGAGCCAGAACCTGTGACAAGATTAGGGGGGCAACCAAAAGACAAGTGGCAAGGCAAACATTCAAGAGAAGGAAAAAAGAAGACAGTTCTAAAAAAGACAAATCAAAACAGTTCAAGGAAACAAAAAAGAGATTATATCAACACTAGTTCAAGACAAAAACAATCACACCTGCAATCTCAACATCCAGGACTGGGGTCTCGGGAGTCGCCTGGATGCTACAACTCTAATGATCAAGAGACTATATCAACCAAAAAAGAAGACATAGTACTAAAAAAAGAATAAGAAAAGAAGATGGACATGATGGACATCAGACAAAAACAACATGATTCCATTCCATGTTATGTGATATACATGCTAAACATGGTAAAGAGAACTCAATATGCATCCTTTCCCTGTTAACCTTGCTAACCCATCTGAAATGGTATTTAGATCCCTAAGAATCCACCTCAATACTGTCATGCAAGAATCAAAAATATTTCTGATCTCATTCAACTTATTTTAAAGTATCCATGGACCTCTCCCAAATAGAAGGTCTTGAGAAGAAATAGAGATCACTCTCAACCCTACCAAACCCATTGCACCAAGTAACATACCTTAAAATATTGCTATGGTTCCTCTCTATCCATGGGCCCTGACTTTTTTTTTATCAATATGGGCCCTGATTATACCAAAAAGAAGATACAAAAGGATTCTATGACTAGTGAATAAATCCTTTAGCTGCCAAAACCTGAGCAATCATTTAGGTTCCTGGGGGATTACCAAAGATCATATAGTGACCTAAAATGATTTAAAATAAAAGTAAAACTGTAAATACAGAGTACGTATGGGAGGAAGCCAAGAATGAAGAAAAAAAAGACACAGAAGAAAACAAAAGGAGCATCAAAGGAAAAGACCAAACCTGCAACACCCAATCCATACAGCATCTGTAACACAAAAATCCCTAGTTCAAGACAAATTAAAACTATCCACCTAGACCCAACCAAAACAATCACAACTGCAATAGCTTCCCAACCAACCCAGCAAGGAAAAGAAAAAGAAGCAAACTTAATTACACCCCCCCAATGATTGGTCCACTTTCTGTTTTTTTTCTGTTCTCTTTGAAGAATAACAGAATATTTTATATCAAACTTTTTGAAGAGTACACCCATAAAATTGTTAGCCTCATCTAATGAACAAGGCCTTTACAACAACATAATCAATAAACAAACAGAAGCACGGAATCCAATGAGCAAATCAACAAAAATATAAGTCTAGCCCCAACCCTTAAGTCTTCCCCCAACCAATTTACAATGTGGCCAGAAAATGTGGTCTCTATATGCATCCTGTTTTGCAAGATGGTCAGCTATGTTGTTTGCCAATCTATGAACCCACTGTATCTTCAATTGCATGTTCCTTGTGAACCATTTAAATTTTTTTAATTTAATTTTTGAACTCCCACAAAACTTTCTCTTAATTCAGTAACCATCTTATCAGAGTCTTAGAGTCTCCAGCAGCAAGTTTTTCCACCCCCAATTCCTTAGCTTTTTGCACCCACCCCATACACTGCTGCCATCAGTTCTGCTCTCATGTAGTCTCCAACCCCAATCGGTCCTAAGAACAATGCACAAATCTCCCCCTTTCATTCCTAAGAACTCCTATACCTGAGGGTCCCAGGTTTCCAAAACAGCTGCCATCAAAATTTAACACCTTCAGTCACCAAATTCTGCATTTCTGCTAGCAGCAACTCCAATTCTGACTCCTAGCCATGAACTTGGCATCTAGACATCACCTCACAAGCATAAGCATCTTCTTTGTCAAAGGAAGGACAAATGCCAGAAAAAGTGCAACATCATTTCATCCCAATCATTGCATAGAGAACATGAAGTACAGACAATTTTCCTCCCCAAGATTGACTATCCATTATCAATATTTTATGAAGGACTAAAAAAAGAGGTTTCAAGATAAGTAAAGACTAACAATGGGAGAGGGAATCAGGGCACAATCAAGACTTGGGAGCAGGCTCCATGTGATATCTTTTATTACATTTTTTTATCAGCCACCTTGGTTCAACAATTCATAACAAAGGAGAGATTTAAGAGAGTGTCACCCAAAAAATTAGAGTGGGATGGACAAAATGGAGGGATGGATCTAAAGTCTTATGCCACAAAAGAATACCACTCAGGCTCAAAGGTGAATTTAATAAAATGGCTATAAGGCAGCAATATTATATGGAGTGAAGTGTTAGGAAGTCAAGAAACAACAATGTCCAAAAAATGAGTATAGAAATAGAAGCATCACGAGTCGTATATGTGCCAATAAAAATAGCAAACCCATCAAGCAATCGACAGCAAAGAGCAAACCTTTTACGTCAATACAATATAAAATGTTGATTAGCTTCCGAAGAAGATAAATTAACTGAAATGCATCTCTCAGTGGACGGTCATCAGCGCTAATTAATAGAATTGAATGCCTCCTAAAAATTTTTTTTTTTTTTATCAATAACAAATGCCTCCTAAATATTGGAATACACCTTCAAGCTTTCCATGAATAGTTTGATTAGAAAAGGATGAAGTGAGACAATCGCACTGAAATTCAATCATTTCTTGCCAAATCAACATACCCAAAAGTAATAAATGTTGTTATAATCTGATTAGTTTCCAAAGCGGATGAACCCAGAACCATAATCTATGAAAAGAGTGGAAACCAAACACGTACCTCTTTCAACTGTTCATCAGTCAATGCATCCTCGTAAGAGTCACCTTTAGGAGGTGCAACTTCCTCTTCGCCTTCTCCATCACCTTCACCGGCTGTTTGGTAACCTTCAACTTCTTTATTGTTTGTTTCTTCATCTGAAGCAATAGAAGCCTCCTTTCCAGGAGCTCTTGAACTCACAGGGTCGTGTGTTGTTTCCTCTTCAATAACCACCATTTCCTCACAACGGAATTATCTATCAGAAGCTGCTCGTAAAAAAAAAAAAAAAAAAGTCGAAGAATGCGAAACGATTATCTCAGCTAATTTCAAAATTAAGAGTTAATAATGCAATACTTCAGTAATTTTGACAGATCAATGGTCCTAACAGAAGATAAAAGAAGATCTAATGAAGGAAGAAAAACTTAAAAAATGAAACAAATAAATGATTTTATCAGGGTTCCAAACTTCGTAAACACTTCCAGAGAGGCAGGAGGCAGGTACCTTTTTCCCTGCTTAAAAATCGTAGAGATCAGGGAACAAAGATGAAGTCTCGTTTTTGTACAAATCGGGCCAGGATTTTGGACTTTGGACTGGACTTGAACCTTACTTAAATATGGGATGGTAACGATCGAGGCCTCGAGTTTCGTGTGAGATTGGATTAATTTCAGCCCAACCCAAATCCATCCAACTTAGAGCTCTCATTTTTCGTAATATATAAAAATTATATCATTGTGAATAGGGGTGGGCAAGAAAAATCGAACTGAACCGAAAATTTTGATTAACCAAATTGATCGGTTTGATTTCAGCTCAGCATTTTTATAAAATTAAAGGTGTCGGTTTAGTCATTTTTATAAATGACTATATATGCATTATATATACAAATATATATATAGTATATAATATATTACTTATTATTTATAAGATAATATTTTATATGTATTTATAATTTTTATTATATATTTATTTATAATATATTTTATAAAAATAAAAAATAAAAAAACTAAAAATCAACTAATCAAACCGATGATTAACCAAATCGATCGACTTTGATTTAGTTTCGATTACCGATTTTCCAAAAATTAGTATTACCGGTTTGATTTGGAATTTAGGCCCATGGTTCAACTAACTGAACCATGAGCCGACCTTAATTAAGAATACTTTATATTATATTTTATATACTTAATATGGGTACATATAGAGCTTTTTACAAAAAAAAATAATAATAAAGTTTTATTGATTATCAAAATTAGTCACGTTTTGAAACAAATCACAAAAATAGTGAGCGGGATGAAAGGTTAGTTTTCTTTCACCCAACTACCCCTTATTAAAATCCCTCCCATTAGATGAGAGCTTGGTCAAGGTAGCAATCACCATAAAATACAAAAACCTCTCCTAAAGTTTTTAACAATCATAAAAACTTCTCTTATAATTTTATTTTAATAAATACCTCTCCTAAATTTTTGAAGAATTCAATAAAAACCTCCCTTCTGTCACTTTCCCAAGCAAAAAACGTTAGATTGATCCACCAATTTTTTATACAAATACCCACTCTAGCCTTTTATGAATAATTTTACAAAAAAATTGCTGAGGTAACCCCGTTTTAACTCGACAAAACCTCCTTTCTATACACGTGCCCCACGCATTTGCACTTCCAGTCTTTATTTCTCTCCATTCACACCACGAAGACTTGATAGTTTGGGTCCTCTCTCCTCTAGGTTTGAGATTTTATACATTATCTGTTTATGGATTGAATTGAGAGGGATGATGACGCTCTCTCTCTCTCTCAGACACAACAAAGAGTCTCGATTCATCGCTCTCTTCTATAGTGAGGAAGGAAAAAAAAAAACATCTTTTTCCCTGTGATTGTGATTCAATGAAAAAGAACCAAATAAAAAACGAAAAGGAAAACTGCAGAGGAAAAAATCCCGGTTTTCTAGTCTTTTTCCATATCTCTGTTCCCTAACTACCAGCCCAGTATGAAAACAACCAGCAGCCGGCCCTGTTCTACCCGGGTTATAAAATCGTAGATTGCATTATTGTACTATGTGTTTTATATTTAATAGAAGGCCCCCACAATCACTTTAGTGCAAACTTCAAACTAAGTTGAGATTTCTCGAATTTAGAAGTTTGAACTTTGAAGTTTCTCCCATCTCACAGTCACAGTATATCCATTCCTACAACACCATGGGCATTCCCACTGGTTTTCTCTTTTTTTAAACACCTAACTACAAGTCTATAATCAAGATGAATTCGAATCCATTTTCTTATCTTTGATAATTGAAATATTAATTCTGGGTCGTCGTTACATGAGTTTACTTGAAAACCAGAAGAGCTGGAAAACTCAACTATAACTAAACATATTTTCTTGGGTGTTGTTTTCAGTCTTATTTCTCATGCAGATGCAGTCTTATTTCTCATGGAAATTAAAACTGAACTCCGTTTCTAGAGAGAGAAGGGTTGAAGGAGTGATCAAAAGAAGCAAAGCGATGCATTAGTTGCGATGGATTGTTAGAAAGAAAGGGAAAGGATGAAATGGCTGAAATCGTTTGTTTTGTCCTTACATGACAAATGGTGTATCTAGATGGTGGATACACAAAATCGACTTATTGACGTAGAACCAGATGGAAGTCACTGAGCTTTGGCTTGGTGAAGAAACATTAGTGAATGATGAAGCATCCTTTGCAACAGTAGACTCAGCAACAACCTCCCATCTCTTAGAATTGCTACAACAGACGGTCATTTTGAACACTTTTGCTGAAATTTACAATTGTAAACACACTTTAGAATTGCTACAACACTGCACTATCTGTCTCGCTATGGGTAGCCAAAGACGCCTTCTCCTCTCCTCTTTTGTATTATTTCCTGCTTTGTTTCTATTATTTGTGTTGAACCATGCAGATGCAGACGACTTCTCCGCTCTTCTCAAAGACGCCTTTGAGAGGGGTTTTTAGTTGCAAAACCATGTAGATGAAGGCAGATAATATGTATATATAGAGGCAGGAATATAGCTTTGATAGTATGTATTGCGAGATAATATAGCATCGTAGGTTGTCAAATGGGCATCGTTTATGCTCTGACAATTATTCAGGGGCAATTTCGTAATATTAACTGTCCAGGAAAGTAACGGAAGGAAGGTTTTTGTTGATTTTTTTTTTAAGTTTAAGGGAGGTTTTTGTTACGGTGAAACTATAAGAGAGGTTTTTGTATTTTACCTTTTAATTAATTAATAAATTTAAATTCAAATCTTAAAATTGAATAAATTTTAAAATATTAATAATTTTTTAATTTTATAACAAAGTTCATCTAACCAAAAAATAATACTTGGATTGGATTCAAACCATTACAACCCAGTTGGAAATGTCACAAGATTCCATTTGCTTCAATTTTTCCTAACAAAAACAATATTTAGATTGCTCTTTTGCTTCAATTTTAATCCCCACCATCATCGCATTGGATAACAACTTTTGCAGTACATCACATGGGACCCTTCTAGTACTAATATGAACTAAAGGTATTATCAGAACAAACCAATGACACATGAAATGGATGCTCTTTTATTTATAACGAAAATATGTATAATATGTCAATTGGAGCTGAGGGTATAAACATTGTCTAACATAGAGCCTAGAAATAATAAATAAATAAATCTGTTAATCAAAATTATTATATATAGTCTTTCAGATTTACCCTTTTAAAGAAAAATAGAATAAAAAAATACAAGAAAACTAGGAAACCTTTATATATTATCAACTTAATAATCAATTCAGGTCTTAATTAGTTTGGAACAAGCAAGAACTAGAATCAATATAATCAATTCAATCAAATCAGTTTGGTTGGGTAAAATTGACCCATTGACAACCATAGCTAATATACTTGCATACACAGAATGGGGCAAGCTTTTCCTGATCTGAAATAAGGACGAGAAAATGTTGTTTGCCCCAAAACCCAATGGTAAATTAATAAAAGTCCCTAGATTTAATATTAATTTTTAAAATACTTCTAATCTTTTTCAAAATTCTTAAAATCCTAGAATCTCATAATTTCGTTTGTAAAGTACCCCCAAATTGTCAATAACCCAATTCTTAAAATACCCCTAAATTTTATTATCCTATTTTTAAAATGTTCTTGAATTAGATTATTTTTAGGTGATTGCCTCAGGGTGGAAAACTTTAAGGATTCCCCATCCCTGATGAGGAGTAAGTGGCCTACCCCGAACTTGCCACACCATCAGGGATGGGATAGAATATCTTGGCTACAGGGTGGGGACAAGAAAGGGGTGTCCCACCCCCAACCCACCCCATTGCCATTCCTATTCATGGGTGGATTTTAATTGGTCAAAGCTCTTCTCGTACCATGTCTTTTGGGCATCATAGATTTTCCCAATATATTAAGCCTGTGGAATGGGGCTTGCCTTATAGGTCCATTATTTAAATGGGTAGATGATAGTTTGAGGCTTGCTGGTCCAAATGACTGTTCTATTTAACTCAATAAATCATAATAGGTCTAAGTGGGCAAACTCCTTCTATGATCCATCCCTATAGCCCAACAAATTAGTGTTCTACATAACATACCCTGAGTTTTCTTAAATTAACTTAAACATACCTAGAGTTTTTAACATTGAGTTAAACATACCTTGTGACTCTTTTACCTTTTGTTTTCTTTCAAATTCTAAAAAGGAACCAAATGTAAGACACTGTCTACACTACCCTGTCACAATCACACTTAAACCACACAATCTTTCTCTCTCATACCTAACTTCTTCCTTATGGTGTCTAAAGTCTAAACTCATTGCCTCATTCTTGGACTTTGTGGCTGTTGGAAAAGCCTAGCAAGCCAATTCCAGCCCATTGGATAGAAGGCCACCGGTGACAAGACAGTGAACTTATATACAAGTTTTTAAAAATTAACCGGACAAGGAACCGTTCAAAGCGAACAAACTGCCCATTCTGACATAAAAATAAAAACATTAAAAATGTAAAAACGATCAAAAACTGTTGTTCGGGTTGATGATTCAATGGTTTGACTGCCCGAATTAATGATTTATTGGCCAAATCATCTGATTGAACATTCTCATACAGTAATTAATATATATATATATATATGCTGATCATTTTTGTTTAACACTTATTTTTTATTATTTAATTAAGAGAATAAATTGGGTTTTATTTTTATAAAGATGAGAAACCGTTATTTAATTGTTTTTTATTTAACTACCCTCACTTTTGAAAGAGTGGTTTGATATGTGGCTAAGCTTTAAGACTTAATTGAAATTGGAGTTGACCACTCTCAACTTTTGTAGAGTGATATGAATTGTGTTTTTAAATGGAAGCAAATCACTTCTCAAATACTATTTCTTGAATAAATAGGAAGCCACGTGCCTGAATAAGGGGCTTTAGGTTTGACCACAGACTTACCAATAAATTCTCTTCCCTTTTTCTCTGGAACTCATTCATAACTGATGCTACCAAGAAATACTGAAATAGGAAACCTTATTCAGCTTAAAGGTATCAATTATTTGTGAGATATCATTTTTGTGCGGTGACATGCTTTGAAGCTGCAAATTGCTGATGAAAATTTATATTGTGGCATTTTGTAATTTGTATAGACTTAGTTTCTGTGACCGCAGATGGCAATGGTCGCATATTCCCCCAAATCAAGTACCCTGGCATGTTGTTATTCCACAGAAATTGGTTTTATTTGCATGTTCTGTGTGGGAATGCTCTTTTCCTTCATGACAATACAACTGCAAACTTCCCTTTAGACGATTTAGTATTTTCCAAGTGTTAACATTTGAATCATCAGTAGGGATACAAGAGTAAAGCCTCGATGATAAAATGCTACTTGTTACAAACTTTTCACATTACAAAAGAATCATGTCACATCTAGGACTCAAGCTTGATTCAAATGTATATACAAAGAACTCTAGGGAGTTGTAAGGAAGCAATTCTCGGCATTGCCAATGGTTAGCAGCAAATGGTGAAGCAAACTCCGAATTACTGGGAACTCCTAGACAGCCAGAAAAAAATGCCTTTTGAAGTACCATTAGAGTAAAAATGCAACATGCAGTCATGCAGTTAACAAGTCATTATTTGTCCAGCATAATCAAATAATGAAAGTAAATTACCATTAAAGCTTGATAATAATATACCTCTAGCATGTCTTGGAAGGAACCATCCAAAAGTGGCTTGGGAAGTTTTGCCATCACAATATTAAATCCCCTGAGACAATGGCAATAAACTCAAGGATTTGACATAATTATGACATGCACCTCTGAGTTCCTTACCAAATTAAAATAACTGAGCTCATAAAGCAGATCACCTTGAAGTTGTAAAAATGTCAAGAAGTTGGTAAAAATGTCAAGTTGTAAAACCTAAGATAGTTTCCCAAGACAGTATTCAACTTGAATTTAAAATCAAAAGTTATAACTTAAGCAGATGATTGAACCATAACTCCAACAAAACATTTCATTACTCCACACAATTATTGTCTACAGAAGATGCAGAGACAAAAGAGTTAAAATTTTAAAGAAAAGGGAGAGAAAGCAGAGGTGCATTATACTACAGACTTTGACCACGGAAAGCTACATGCTAAGCTATTCAATCTTTAGCTTTTAGTCTGCATTCCAAAACAAGGCTCATCCACTTTGGCTACAAATGGGTATCCCCACAAACATCCACTTTATTGACTTTTTCTCATTATCCCTTTCTCACGAAATTAATAACCAAAATACAAACCCTAAATTCCATGTCGTATATATAGCAACAATTATAAATGCAGCTCTGAAAGGTCCGCTGCATTGTGAGGTCAATCTCAACAGATGGGCCGGCATCATCTCATTAATAGTGTTTGAAAGCTTAGTCCTTAAGTTAAGGTGGGTGGTGGGTGCAACTTCAAAGCTCCGACTATTTCAGAAATGGATGAACCATATATTTAGGAACTATTTCAACATTATTAACGTGTTTTCCTCCCCACGCCCAACAACAAAATGGAACCTGATGAACAGCTTTGTCCCATCTGCCTTACTAATTCAAAAAACATGGTCTTTGGTTGTGGGCATCAGCATAAGGTATGTAGTTTGGTTATTTTCTCTAAATTATTGCTAGGGTTGAGGCTTAGATGAGGAGAAAATAAATGCAAGAGTTAATACTGAAATGTTGTGAATTTTTATTTTGTCAGACATGTTTTCAGTGTGGAGTGTGGAAATACTTTGTGCAAAAATTGACCTGTCAATTTATCAGTTCTCGGATGTATCTTGCATTTCTTACATGACAAGAAAGAGAATATGACAAACCATAGTACATGCACATTATGAAAGGCAATGATCATCCATTTCTATTAATTTGGGCCTGTGAGGTCTAGGTAGAACCTGGGATGGTGTATTCAACCCCACCCCTTCCACACTTTTTTCTGCCTCCGTACGTGCACCAAATTTTAAGTGAGAATAAACTCTGCTAACAACAAATAGTACTAACCAAATACACTTGCAGATTTTACACAAGAAAACAAGGTCAACTGCATCCTACAGGCATGCAAGTGGTAGCAGGTACTAGGTTTGGAAAAAGATCACATTAATACTGGTATTATAATGGTTTGTCTGGATGTCACGCGAAATGAAAATGATAAAAATTGTGATCTTTTTTTGAACTTCAGAACATGTTCACTACCAATCTATAATAGAACCATTTATTTCAGATTTTTTTTAGAAAATGAAATCATTTCAAGTATCAAATGTTATGCAAGACTGACATGAATGACTCCATTTCATATGGCATCAAGCCATCAACACATTTTACAAGAATAAAAAAGGCTAGATATGCTAGTGTAGGCAGCAAGGAAGGAGAATAAGCTAAAATACAAAACAGTTCATTATTTATGTAGGTTACCTCATATGATTGCAGAGAAGAACATAGCATCTAATAATGTGAAAGAGGAGTCGAGGAGAGAAATCTTGATACACAGCCAAAAGAGCAACCTTCATTTCAAAGTTGAAAAAACAGAAGAATGACTTGGGTTCAAATTGAAAAACATGATTTACAACAAATTGGTTGAGCATGAAAAATAAGATACCAGATTATCCCATGTTTCCATCAATCCTAGCAGATGGTTGTTCCTTGGACTGCAAATGTAGCATATCCCTGACCAATCTTGCAGTATTGCTTCCAATATGTGCATTCCAATCTAAAATAACATAATTTGAGGTAAAAGTAAATAAAGTATCCTCTTTTGATCAAAGCAGAAGAAAGCAAAGAAATGTAGAATTTGAACTCAACAATGTAGAGGCTCGGTTTCAGTGCTTTTGATGGATGTGGACTTCAGCCAGTAAAGTGACTTGAGACTTGATATAAATATCTAGTAGCAATATTAGTGGAATTCTACAAATAAGTAAAATGATAGGGATCATAGGGTGGGCCTTATGATCATCTAAGCAGCTCAAATCCTACCTTGGACTTGGAACCCATATAGTGCATAGATCTTTAGTATGCATTGAGTGGTCTAGATGATTGCAACTAGCCCAAATGATGGTTCTATTATCTGACCTTGTACCGCATTAATATATGATAACGTAATTGTATATTTGTAGGTTTGTTGATGACTAATTATGTTAACCTCCAAATACAAAGACATTTAGTCCAGCTTGAGTTAGCGAGTTTAACTTGATTATGGTGTTGAGTGAGTCATGGTGGAGAAAAAAAATGAGGAACAACAATTGAAGACAATACCTACCACTTTGGAGAGTTCATTTCCATTCTTTATGGATATCTGACAGATTCCCACCATGTTGCTTTCAATAGCCCATTTGATGACCTTCCGATCTCTAGTCTTCAATTAACAGATTAAACAGTTGAAGAATTATTTAAGTTTAACCCAAGCCATTGTGATGGGTCTATAATAAGTGACTGCAGCCTAGAAAGGACAAACACCTGGCATAAAATCCCAATGACAGAAAGTGCAACTGCTCGAACATTATGAAATACCTCCAATGGGCTCTGAAACAGTATCAGAGGTACCAAGAAGTTTGGCACACGAGCTACAATAATTAGAAAAAAGAAATGGAGGTCTCAGAAACTTAAATAAGAGAAAATATAGAAGCAAAATCAAAGAGCTGAAAATGAGCATGAATTGAACTCTTACATTTGACAAGTTTCCACCTTGTTTCATGGTTAGCAGCAATGCTCTAAAGTAAACACAATAATCAATACAAGGGAAAGGATGAAAAATTAGTAGTATGAACAAGAAAAAGATGCTGTCCACCTGTAAAAGGGTGATAACATTTGCAAGACGCTTAGAAGATCTTATATTAAGACTCCCATCTGTCATCTTTTGAAAAAATGCAACCATTTCCTGTTTCAAAGAACACACTACCTCTCTTATTTCCTTTTTGGGTTTTCTGATAAATAAAATACAAACATGATGAGTGAACGATGTCTTTGCAGAAACCTGCACTAAGATGGCCATTGTACCACAGGAATGATAAAGCAAGAATCCAGTTCTATAATAGTTCTCCGGATCTTCTTCCCTCCGCTGCCACAAATCATTAATATCCAATCACTAAAAACAAATTAAACCTATATAATACCAAGTCAGAATCAACACCTCAGATAAGAGAATAAGCCTAAACCCATATAAATACCAAAAACAAATTCAACCCAAAATCATAAAAAGTCAAATCAAGAAGCATAGAAACGTAGAGATAATAAGTCTTTACATGGAAAACAAAGATAAAGTTCAAATCATCAACGTCCGCTACAGAAAAATTCAAAAACATCAAGACCCAAGGTGCGTGTATATGTAAAACCCAGGCAATGAAAGAGCAAGTCCTGAAACCTGTGATATTACTAGAACCGATTTTGATAAAAACCAGATAAAAATATAAACAAGGAAGAAGTGTACACTCGAACTAAGAAACCCAGCTTACAAAAACCCAAAATCTCTTACCCAATTATGAAGAAGCTAAATCATGCAAAATTAAAAAAAAAAATGCAAATTAAGAAATCCTAACATTCCACAACCATATCACCAAGTAGAAAAGGCATAACATCAGAAGAAAGATTATCGAAGAAAGGTATGAGAGAGCAATTAGATACTAAATAAGACATAGAAGAAGAGAACCTCGATTAAGAAAGTACTGAGGCATCGCAAAGCTGTTTCCCTGAGTTTTTCCTCTTGAAGCTCAAGAATAACTTCAGGGATCGCCATTGGAGTTCTCATCCATTTCAGGCTGTGCTTTCTTCGCCCCCTCTTCTGGGATTTAGCCGCCGAAAATTCTGCAAATATACGAAAGAAAAAAAAAATGATCATGAATATAGAAGAACATGAGAATCGAGAATTTTGTCGAAAAATTTGAGGTCACTTTATAATTGAAACCAAGAATAGAAGGTTCTATCTAGAGAGAGATGAAACGCAGACTTCTGTTTTCACAAGAAAGAGACCTTGGTCGATCTTCGAGTCTGCAAGAAGATTAAGGGTTCTTTCTTCCCATTGATCCTCCTGGAGCTCGTGAATGTCTTGAATTTCATCGCTTTTTGCTATTTCCATTCGTCAATTTCCTATGATCCTATCGTTTGCTACTGCTTTCTTAGTCTTGCTCGAAATCTCGAATATGAGAGAGAGAGAGAAGAAGAAGAAGAAGAAGAAGAAGAAGTAAGAGGATTTCTTGTTATGAACAGAACATTCAAATAAACAGATTTTACTCATAACGCACCTTGTGTTTTTGGCGGAATGGCGGGAACCGTGTTATTTAATTAAATTTCCGATCAGTACCTGTACTTTGGCTCGAGTGATAATTTGGTCCCGATCTTTACGACAATCCAACACTCTGAACTTTCGAAATACGATAATCTGCTACCTACCTTTAACGGACCGTCAACCAGCGTATAAAAAGACGTAAATACTCATCTCATTTTCGATAATGAGTTTGATACATTTTCAAAATGACTTCCATTACAGTAACATAAGTCAATAATGCGAGTGGAAACCACTGTTCACTATTCTAACCTTTCAAAGAGCACAATTCTCTCCGCCATGGGCCGAATAGCTGAAATCATGGGCAAAACATCGCTGAAGAGAATGCTCTTGTATGATTAGGTGTATTATTAAAAAATATTGTACTTAATTAACTTATAATTTAGGAAAGTAAATTACAATTACTTAATCTAAATAGATTAAGTTAAAATAAGTAAAATAGAAATAATTACATCAATTAGCCTTTAGTATTTTCACTGGTTTGACTTTAAATTTAGTTAGAATAAGAGTAATTAATGATGATTATTATAAATTAAATTATTTAATTACTTTTTGTGTAAATATTCATAGAAAATTCATTAAGACTTTTACTATCATATGGATTCTCACGCCTAATATTTAGATGTAATTAATTTTTATTTTTATCAAAAAAAGCCATAAATCATCATTCGGGGGCTCTTTTTTTTAAAAAAAAAAATTAATATTCTCTTGAACATGAAATACTAACATTGGAAGTTCCTTCTATTTCAGTTTTACTTAACAAATATTCGTGCATGCTCAACTAGTGCATATCATAATAATAATACTAATAATACTAATAATAATAATAATAATAATAATAATAATAATAATTTATGGTAATAATGAAAAAAATGTTATATTAATAGTTGGGAAACCAGTGAAATAATTATTAAATAATAGTCATTACGAAAAGCCCTCTAGCTTGCATTTGAACTTAAAGCCCTCCAACCTTGAATAGTTTATTATTTAATTAAAATCTATTTGTGTGTTTGATCTTCTCTTAATTTCTCTCCCATCTATGGGGCTTGGTTTCTGCTTAGAATTATGTGTTAGCTGCAGTGGGTGATCCTTGGATTAAAAGACACAGGCTGAGACTGAGAGTAGTCATTGAAGCTTGGAATCAAAGCAATGAGGTCGGATCGATATCATGTCAATCCCAGAGATAACAATCAGAAAAAAAAAAGATCAGACAAATATATATATAGTTTGGCAGAACTAGGGGAAGAGCCTATATATGCTAATGCTGCAGCTTTGCTAGCTTTTGATTGGTGCTCCTGACCTTGTACTGGGCTTATGCAAATGCTACATACAGCTTTGCTTTTGATTGATGATCCTGACGTGGGACTTGCACTAATTAAGGGCAAGTCTGTTCAAATGCTACAGCTACATACATCTCGCTGTCCCTAGCTTGGAGATTCTTATGCTTGTATGGCTACTTCATGGTCTCATTTCATAAAACCTAGTAGATTCTTGGAATTGGAGATTCATCATTCAAAAGGGATTAATAATAATAATAATATTATTATTATTATTTATTAGTTATAGTTAATAATATTGATACTTTAGTTAATTATTATTTATAATTATATATTAGTAATTATTGATTATTAATAGATCAATTAAATTAATTGATTTTTTAGGAATTAATTAATCATTTGAAATAAGCATAATCAACAATCGTTCTCTTATCTAGGGTTAAAATGGTTAACTATAATTTTTTCGAAGATCAGCATTTAGATTTTTGAACCAAGAAAAGCTCACTAACTTCAATACAAGGGCGGAGCTAGGATTTTTTATTGAGGGGGGCCAAAAGATAGAAAATATAGGTAAGAGAGAAAAAAATATATATGTGGGATCTAAATAACTACAATGGGGATTTTCAAGGCATAAGGGGGGTCATGGCTTCCCTCTTCCACCCCCTGGTTCCACCCCTGCTTCGATATATCTCTTAAAATAATTATTACAGCTTTAGAAACATTCAAACTTTAATGCAATGCAAAC
Source organism: Nelumbo nucifera (assembly GCF_055504915.1). NCBI lineage: Eukaryota > Viridiplantae > Streptophyta > Magnoliopsida > Proteales > Nelumbonaceae > Nelumbo > Nelumbo nucifera. The sequence goes on along the minus strand of NC_142656.1, from coordinate 27,131,622 downwards.
AAACACATCCTAAATCAAATGATACCAAACAATTTGAGTCATTATGTGGACAATTGGTGGCAATAGATGTCTAATGCAGCAATGTGGGATCCTTCTAAGGCGGTGCAATCTTCCTTTGCTTAATAGAAACACTTTTACATGTAGAAACCCAAATTCTCATTGGTTCTTATATATGGACTTCATGAGCGAGCAATTGGAATTCAGAGCCACAAGGTGCCAACTGGTTGGTTGGTAAGGCCTCCTCTTGGTTGTAGTGGAGACTTGGGGTCAAATCCCACCTACAGTAGGGTTGGGGAATGGTCTACTCCCTCCCCTCGCCCATTGTGTAGACCCATGGAGAAAAAAATACAAGAAATTCAGAGCCTAGCTTAGGTTTCATTGTCGCCTCTTCAATCACTTTGTCACCATTTTCCACCAAGAGGTTGTTGGGTACCATGACTATTTATTCAAGAAACATTCTGTATGGGATTTATCTTGAGAAATAGGAACATTGATTGATAAACGTTTTTTTGGTGTTGTTTGACAATTAGGTGTAATTAAGTGTCATTAGGTGCCACATAAAATGAACAATAAAAAAATACCTAGGTGTTGAGGAAAACACTAAAAATGAAACTTCCTCCAACAGTTGATTCTCACACAAATTGAGACAAAAATTTGTCAAATAAATGTTTTACCAAATAACATTTTAAAATAAATGACTATCTAACAATAAATTAACACCATGAATATCTATATATTAAAGTGGAACATGCCAATCTGGCACTTTCCTGCTTTCCAAATATTTTTGAGAAGCATATATCTTTTCTCTGGTTGTTATCGAGAAGCACTTATCTTCTTTTCTACTTTTTTTTTAATTTTTTCATTTTAAAATTGAACAAAATAACTCAAGTGGACAATAAACTTTGAGACTTTTATCTCCTCTCATTAACTTACCATTAACTCCCTCTCATCTTTCTCATTAACTCCTTTAATTATCTCTTCTCATTAATTAAGCCATTAATTTTTTCCTTCAGTTATGGCTCATATCGTTGGACTCGCACTAGTCTATTGAGTTTCCCAAATATCTCTCTCTCTCTCTCTCTCTCTCTCTCTCTCTCTCTCTCTCTCTCTCTCTCTCTCTCTCTTAGCTGGAGATATCTACTTGTCCATCTCAAGCTAATGGCAATTTTTATTCGACTCAGGTCATTCCTCACAATTTAACAAAGCTGACAATGACATCCAACACTTAGTTCGAGCGAAGCTCATACCCATAGAATCGTCCTCCTCTCTAATCCCCTAATTGCAATTTTCGATCATCCTTGCTGTTCAAAAAAGGAAATTAGGAACGACACATACTTGGGTTTCCTTGTTTTAGTACTCGATCCTAGGCCAAAATCTTGAAATCTTGCAGGTAAACCCAACTCTCATCTCTCCTATGTTTCCTTTTTTTTTGTTTATTTTTGTTTTCCTTGCATCCTGCCATGGTTGGGAGTTGAGGAAGAGGGAGAGAATCAGTGAAACTCACAGTTCCTATATGTTTTCAATGCGTTCCCAATCCCGTCCTACTTTTCTCTAAGGTGGTGTTTGATAAATCTGAAAATTCAGATCAGAAAAGTTAAAAAGATATTAAAAGTGTATGAAATATGAAAAGAGGCATAATTATACTTTTTAGAGGATCTAAAACCATAAGTTTGTTTGTGTTGGATAAACCCTTTACCATCTGAAATTTACTGATTTTACTATTTTACCCCTAGAACATATTATTTGAAAATGTTGAGTTCAATTTACATTATCTCATAAAAAATAATTTCCAACCTTAAAATAATATTGAAACAATACAAATAATAAATAATAAATTATTAATTATTAATTAAAAAATGAAACAATTAAAAATATAAAATTATTATTAATTTTAAAATAATTAATGACTATAAAAATATTAAAATAATTAATAATTATTAATTTATACAAATTAAAATTAAAATAATTTTTAAAATTAATAAAATCATTAAAAATCATTATTTAATAAAAATATTTAATAAATGACACAAGTAAATTTAATAATAAATAATTAATGTTTAATAAAAATAATAAAATAATTAATAAAAAATTGCGGTGGAAGACACAAAGAGAGAGGGGGGAGGAGAGAGAGAGCGAGAGAGAAGACAGGGGAGAGAGCTGCCACTACAAGTTGTAGCGGCAGTGGCGGTGGTGGGAAGACGGGAGGGAGAGAGAGAGAGAGGGAGGGAGGGAGAGAGAGAGAGCGAGAGCGAGAGCGGGAAGACAGGGAGGAGAGAGAGAGAGAGCGAGAGAACTACCGCGGCGGTGGTGAAAGACAGGGTGAAGAGAGAGATTGAGAGTGAGAGAACTCCTGCGGCGGTGGCGGAAGACAAGGAGGAGAGAGAGATCGAGAGAGCAAAAGAAGAACCAATGCCGTTGTAAGGTAGTGGAAGACAGGGCGAAGAGAGAGCGAGAGAGAAGAACCACTACCGTTAGAGAGAGAGATAGAGAGAGTGCAGCGGCAGTGGTGGCTATGGAGCTTCGTTCAGTTCACAATGAGTGTTCGATTGGATTTACATGAAAGGAAAAAATATGTAATATTAAAATTTCTTTAAGGGTATTTATGTCTTTTATGCACCTCTAAATTAAGTCTAAGCACATTAAGCAGCTTCTCCACCTCTAAGAAATTAAAATCTGAAATCCAATCTCAGATATGTAATAAGAGGTAATAACAAACAAAGCAAGGTATTTGAAAAGCAAACTTTTCAGATTCAGACATCTAAAAAGTGCAATCAAATGACACATAAGTATGTTGATCTTGGTATTGATTGGAATGGAATATATATCGTAATTTTATCTAGGATGGATTAGTGTTTTATTGCCTTTTCTTCTCTGCAATCTATTTTCTTTTACTAGTAATTTCCATGTTAATGAAATTGTCATTCTTTATTTCTAATTGTTTAATTCCTCTTATACCAAAGTACGACAAGGAGACCAACCTAAATGCTCTGGTAGGTGGAATCTTTTTTTTTTTTGGTAGCAGATAGGTTAGGAAATATGTAACTAAATAATTCCTCAATGAAAACAAAAAAAAAATAAAAGAAAAGCAAATAGAAAAATGAAAATCTATAACAATGGGTTTGGATAAACAAAGCTAGAGTTTAGCTTGATAGATTAGGGTGTATTTTCAGGGAAAATAATCTAGGGGAAACAATAATAAAAAATGAAGTAAAAAATATAACATAAAAAATAATAAAAAAGAGAAAGATAAAATAATAAATAAAGAAAATATAAAAGATTCAAAAAAAATATTATTAGGAAATAGAAGTTAAAAAATAAAAATAAAATAGAAAGTAATTCTATAAAATAAATAATAAAATAAGGTTGCATAAGAAAATAAAAAAATATAATTCATAAAATTAAAAAATAATAATAAAATAAAAATTAAAAAAATATATGTAACTAAAAAATAAGGAAAATTCTCTTTTATATTGGTTTGTTCTTGTAGTTTGATTTCTTTATGATTAATATTCTCTTTACTTCTCCAACAAACCTGCGTTCCTTCTTTTTCTTCTTCCTCTTCTCTTTTCTCTATTTTCTTTCTCATTTATTTTCTCTTTTTGTTCCCTTTCATCTCCTCTTTTCTTCCTCCTCTCTTCCAATTGTACCGTTCCTATTCCTTCAAAAATTCTACAAGTACCAAGAATAGTACAAGTTTATAGTCTGCCAAGCTATACAGAAGGAAAGAAGGGACCCCTATATGTTTGAATCTTGAATAGATTGATTGGGAGTAAGGAATTTTGTTTCCACCATTCAACAAAGAAAAGGTAATGCACTAACCCTTCGACCATTTTTCATTGTTTCACACTTGTATTTTGATAAGCATATTTAACATTTCTTGAGGTCAAAACTTATCCACTTTGCTTGACTATAATGCCTTTGAGAGGTTTTTGAGTTACCTATTCAATGAGACTAAGATCTTGTGAATCCAATATGAATGAGGGGAAAGCTATGGTCAATTTATTGTCAGTGTTTTTAGTGGGTAACAAGATTGAAAATGGAAAATGGGTTGGAAAATCCCTCTTCATAAACTATTTATAGGGTAAATTACAAAGACCCCCATACTATGGGGTCTGAGACAAAGACCCCCCTATACTTTGTTTTGCAACAAAGACCCCCTTGTATTATGATCGTGAGACAAAGACCCCCTTCTGTTAGCTTTTCGTTGAAATCCACCATTATAATATTTTTTAATCCCCATACTACCCTTGTAATAGCTATTAATTGAGAGAAAAACACTGTTCATCTTTCCCGGCCTCATGATACACGAACAACAGTGGTGGTAGCTGTTGCAACGGTGGTGGACTTCCGTTGAAGTCCTCTCTCTCTCTCTCTCCCCCGATCTCTCTTCTTCCCCTTCCCCTTTCTCTCCTCCCCTCTCTTCTTTCTGATTTTCTCTGTTTTCCGTTCCTTGCAGATGGAGAACAGATGGCGAACACGTAGTTACATATTAGCATACCATTCATCTACCTCCGGTTACAACTTATAATTTGATTATTAACTAATTGCATAGACCACCCTACTATATATATATATATATTCTGCTTAATTTTCCTTGTTTTGGATTTCAGGGTCCGGACATGGCAGCCATATTGAAAAGGCTTTCACATTCCAGAAACCAGTACCCCTGAAACCTAGGACCAACCACATACAATTGGTAGGAATGACAGTCAGATTCCTTGTAATATATATATTCTACAATGTTCAATTTCCTTTCTTTCTTATCTTAAACAAGGAGCTTAAGTAAGGATCTCTCTCTCTGAATGAAGGATAGTGGAGCCTATTTGAACATTAGGCTTGCTGGTGTTCATCGTGTAGCTGTTCAAGGTTTGAACACCGGAACACTTGATCTATCGGCCAATGGATGGGGACTTTAGGTAATTATCATGCATCAACTTTCTAAGCTTAAACTACACCATATATCTCAGTCCATGAGCAGCAGCTACCCAATGGATTAAGCTTGGCACATGCCACAGGTTGAAGTGGATGGAGAAAAGAACCAAATCTTCACTACAGAGAGAATAGAGAAGGTATTGTGGAAAGAGGCCAAGGGGGGTGGACATGCTCTTACATGGTACAAGGTATCATTGCGGAAACCACTACTACTAGAATTTGATCAGTGATAAGACTGAATTTGGTGTGATGTTTTTGCTTTTTCTTTTATTACAACTTATATCTAGCTACAAATGGTAACATATAAGATGAAAGTTTCTCATTGCAGACTTACTTCGACGCTCCCGAATGGGACAACCCAATCACTCTCAATCTAACAAGTATGGGCAAGGGCATGGTTTGGGTTAATGGCAAAAGCATTGGTCGTTACTGGGTAGACTAGAAGTCTCCTTTGGGGAAGCCTCCTTAGTCCGAGTATGTATTAATTAATTTAATTGCACCTAATGCTACTACTAGCTTAACCATATCCATCCATCTCAGCACATCCCGAGGGTGTTATTGAAGCCAAGTGGATGGGCACCTGTGTGTCATGTTGAGAGGCAACCGCTTAGGCAAGGGGTTGGCGTGGTGAAGGGTCATGCTTGAGCTAGGCCCGCATGCCAAGCCTCCCTTGAGTCTCGGCAGCGCAGTGCCGGTCCATGCATTGTCCTCATGAGCATGTATGCGCCCATGAGAAACCTTGGTAGCCATGCTAGCCATTAAGTAGGGCCGCCCTGCAAGGGATGATGGTCTAGGAGTGCCAAGGTTAGGCACCCAAGGAGGTCGACCACCCCTCCTCAAAGAGTATGTTAAGCTTTTGGTGGTCTACCTGAAGATAACATCAATTCTCCCAAAAATCTTACAGGCGAAAATGATGGTGATGTCCCTTAACGTAAGTTTGCCAAGCGTAGGCAAGGCTAAGCCTGTGTCAGACCGTAACAAGACGGCAAGATACGGGCGGTGGTAGGTGACACCAACCCAAAGGCACACTTGAAGTGTCCCAACCACAAGGTGATTGTCAATGTCGACTTTGCAACCTTTGGTAATGTGCCTATTGGCACCTGTAAAACTTTTACCCCGGGAAATTGCACCTCATCATCAGAAAGCCAAGAAGGTTGTTGGGCAAGTGGGGTTCTCCTACTACTACTACTACATTTCTCCCCTTTTCTTTCTTCTTTTTCTAGATATATATGTAGTTGAGTTCAGCACTCTCCATCGCTTAATTCCAACCAATATTGGCTTCGTGCAGTAATGCCTAGGAAAGACTACCTTCTCCTAGCAAGTAGATCCTGCTTGTTCTCCATCGTTATGTTGTCTGTTCTCCATCTGCAAGGAATGAAAAACAGAGGATATCGGAAAGAAGAAAGGGGAGGAAAGAAAGGGGAAGGGGAAGAAGAGAGATCAGGGGAGAGAGAGAGAGAGGGAGAACTTCAACGGAAGTCTGCCCCATTGCAACAACTACCACCATTGCTGTTCGTGTATCGTGAGGTCGAGAAAGATGAACAATGTTTTTCTCCCAATTAATAGTTATTACAAGGGTAGTATGGGGGTTAAAAAATATTGTAATGACGGATTTCAACAGAAAACTAACGAAAGGGGGTCTTTGTCTCACGGTCATAGTACAGGGGGATCTTTGTTGCAAAACAAAGTATAGGGTGTCATTGTCACAGACCTCGTAGTACAGGGGGTCTTTGTAATTTACCCTTATAAATATGCACTTTTAAATGGGTAATAGAAAACTTGATTATGAAATAAGAAATTGAACTGAGTTATTTAAGTGTCTCATCTTTCCTTCTTCCCTTCTCTACTTTAGAAATCTTGTTTGGACTTCCATGTGACCCCACCTATTGTACCTAGGAGAGGGGTGCCTAACCCCTTCTCTCTCCCATCCTAGTCTTTCCCGGATTGGTTCTGCCAACACCTTGGGTCCTGGACTCACTATTTGATAAAAAATCATTTTGATGTAATTCCTGGATGTCCCATTACCTCCATTTCCTCAATTGATGGGTGGCAATTCCAAGTCATCCCAAGTGAGCTGTTTTCCAATGCTTATACTCGTTCTTTTCTATAATGGGTCTCTCCCTCTTCTCACATCTTGGAGTTTCTCAACTTGATATAGAGACTTAAATCTCAAATCCCAATATACACATCAGTCAGTGAGATTCACCTCATGGAAACCATTCCCTTGGGATATCTCTCCTATCTAGATTCCATGTTTGCCATGCACATTATGTTCCTTCATTGCCATTCATGTAGTTTCTCATCCCTTCTCTTCTCCGTCCTTGGTCACTCCGATTCTTGACATTTCTAGTGGCACTCTCTATTACAAATATATGAGCAAACTTAGAGAGAGAGAGAGACTCTTTTCATGAATTCTCTCCCCTCTTCGTTATTCCATTAAATTGCCTAAAATTCATTAACTTTATATATATTTCCCACCCATCTCCCATTTTAATCTCCTCCACCCTCTTTCTCCCTTCTTCTCTTTGTCTTTCCCTTTTTCTTATCATCTTTAACCCCCTTCGCCTCCTCTATTGATAGTCGACGTAGTCGCATATCGTTGGACTCACACTAGTCTGGTGAGTTTCCCAAATATCTTATTCCCTTTCGATCTCTCACACTCTCTCAATTGATCTTTTCCCCTTAGTTGGGGATCTCTACTTGTCCATTTCAAGCTAATGGCAATTTTTATTCGACTCGGGTCTTTCCTCACAATGATTTGACAAAGCTGACAACAACATCCAACACTTAGTTTGAGCAAAGCTCATACACATAGAATTGTCCTCCTCTCTAATCCCTTGGCTGCAATTGTTGATAATCCTTATTTAAAAAAGGAAATCAGGAACCACACAATACTTGGGTTTCCTTGTTGCAGTACTCGTTCCTAGGCCAAAATCTCGAAATCTTACAAGTAAACTCAACTCTCATTTCTCCTATGTTTCCTTTTGTTTTAGGAACCAAGATATGATAACCTAAAAAGTTTATATGATAAAAAATTTTAGGAACCAAGGTAAACCATCCGTGGAAGCAAGGTTTTAAAAACCAATCCGGAAATGAAACTATTCTAGCCATTGGTTTCCAGGTCAGTGGTTCGACCATCTAGGTCAAATGGCTCGAACGATTTAAATATTATAAATGGTGATATGTCATCTTACCCATTAGATTGGAATATTAGGGTAAGATGCATATAAATAAAAGAGAAAAAGGGTTTGACTGTCTGAGAATGAGAGAGATGTGAGAAGTTGTCAATGGCTGAGAGAGTTTAGAAGAAGAAGAAGAGGAAGAAGGAGGAGGAGGAGGAGGAGGTCAACTGCAGCGGCGATGACGACGGCAACTTATAGCGGCAATAGTGACGACGATGGCAAACTACAGTGGCAGCGATGAAAGTAGATCTGATATTTCTCTTAGTCTCATATCTCTCTCTCAAATCTGTCAACCAGACTCTTAGCCTTCTCTACCAGATCTCTCTCACTATCTCACACATCCAGTAGATCTCAGATCCGAGATCTCCCTCAACTGATCTCTCTCTCTCTCTCTAGTAGATCTCAGATCTGAGATCCGAGAGATTTCTCTTTTCATTCTTGAATCTTGCTCTTATTTAATAAACCACAAATCGTTCTCCGAGTTGAATGGTTCATTGGCCAAACCATTTGGGTCAGTGGTTCGTTGACTAATTCAACGGTTTTTTACCAAAGACCGGGTTTGGGGTAAAACGGAACCAATCGCCTGGACGGTTTCCAGTCCAAATGGTCCGACCATTCGGGTCAATGACGGTTCAAAAACATTGCGTGGAAGTGCTGAAAATGTGCAAGAGATCCCAATATATTCCTGAAACCAATGAGAGTAGGTGGATGGAGTGCCTTATTTTCAATTATTGTTGCTAGGATGGAAATTTGAAGTGAAAGGGAAACTTCATGTTTTTTGTTTTGAAACGAGTCTATTGTTTTGAAAATTTAAAAATTTAATAGGGAAAAAATAGACTTTTTAATGATTCCATTGAATGTAATTAAGACAAGGGAGGTATTAGTCCATTTTAAATAGTGTGGGAAGGTTTCAATATTTAGGAAAAATTTGAAGGGAAGGTTTCAATATTTTAATATTAAATTAACCTAATGATTGTTTTTGGATTGAAGATGCCCCATTAATTAATATGGGATGGTGAATCATGAATGTTAAAAACTAGGGGTGCAAGGTGGGCAGGTTGGGCCGGGTTTATGGTCAACCCAGGCCCAGCCCTAAAATCTGTGCTAAAGGCCCAAGCCCAGCCCAAGCCGGGTTGGTCAATGAACACACACTCTAAAATTATACATATATAAATGTATTTATGTAAATATATATACATATATTTATGTATGTATGTAAATATGTATGTAAAATATGTATACAAATGTTATATATACAAATATGTATATATATATAGGTAAATATGTATGCAAAATTTAGATATATATATATATACACACACATATATATGTATAAATGTATATAATTGGACCAGGCTCAGGGCCGGCTTTGGGCTACCTAAGGGCTAAACCCGAGCCTAGCCCAAAAAATAAAAAGCCTGACTTTTTGGGCCGAAATCCAGTCCAAAGACTGAAAATCCAAGCCTAACCCATATAAAATTTCAGGTTGGATCAGTTTAGGCTTGGGTTGAGCCCGCCCAAGTTGTACCCCTATTAAAAACCAAATTCGTTGGAGGTATATATGATGCACATGTCATTGAAAACAAACATCAAACGCATGTTATAAATAAAATTCATTGAGGACAAACATAAAATATTCTTGTTACAACTCAAATTCACTGAATACATACATCTTTCGCCTTTGTTACAACACCAATCCAATCAATAACCACTACAAACACTTATTGTGTAGGGTCTAAGCTTTGGGATTCGAAATTAGGTTCAGCGTATAGGGTGGGTCTTCTGGGCAGGCGTGGCTAGCTAGTGCGCTGGGCGAGGAAGGGGTGGCTTGGCAGGCGCTTGTAGGCTGGACGTAGCGTGTTCTTGTGTGTGCGTCTGATTGGGTTAATGTACCTAAACTCCAGTTTTTTCAACACATTTCACGCATGGCTGCGACTATGACATTTTCTAGAAATAATAAAGAAATAAAAAATCATTTTCACACAAATTCATATAAATATGTGAAAATTTTCAAAAAACAATACATGTTAATACTTGGTTTAACATCCTAATGCAGCGAACAACAGATTTTTCTTTTTGCTTGACAAAACTTCAAACAGTTGTAGTCGTGGATTGGATGCCGGCGACCGAAATTTGTTCATGGCTACCTTTTCTCAGTAAGGGGAGGTTTGTGTCCACATAATACACAATCAAATAAAAAAGAGTATAATTAGAATTTTTAAAAATCTAATCCTCACATGGTAACAGACATGAATGAAAAAATAACTTATGGAAGGATTTTATCCGCTGACAGACATTATGTTTAAGAGAATGTCTAAGTGTAATTGAAAAACGGAGAGAAAGTACAAGTGGTGAAAAATCAGGAAAGGTTAAAGTCTTTTATCTTAAATATAATAAAACGGCAAGATAACAAAACACCATCTATTTCGTGGCATTTACTATGAATTTGTCATGTTGTCGCCATTTTTACTCAGCCCAGCATTCACTCGCTAGTCGCTAGATTCAGAGACAATAATGGTTCCGAAAATCTTGGCTTTTAAGACCGAAATATGTCCTCATCTTGTCCAAAAGCTTGGAGGTGCAAGCGAGAGGCAAAAAGTTGTCGAATCAAATCCCATTCCAATATCTCAAGTATTTCTGGCCCACTCCCTTCTCCACGACTCTTCTTTCCCATCCACGAAAGCCAAATCGTGCTTCCACCCCTCTAATCCTTACGTGGGTCCCACCCACCTCTCAATAGTCCATGGTCCACCCCTTCTCCGTTTTTACTTCTCCCATCGCCACCACTCACCAGCCACCGTCCATCGGTTCATTATAAATGGATCAGGTCCAATCCAATTCAATGAATATTTTGGATCATTTTGAATCGATCTAATTTAATGTTCAAATTTATTTTAATTTAGATTGGTTTTAATTCAAATCTGGTCCATTTTTAATTTAGGTTGGTTTTAATCCAAATCTGGTCCATTGACATATATATATATATATATATATATATATATATATATATATATATATATATTCTTATCTTATGTCAATAGATCAGATATTAGCTTAATCCCATCTAGTCCAATATAAATTTAAGGAGTACAGATAGGCCTATTACAGAATTCCGAATTCCATTGCAGATCTATAAACATTCAAAATGTCAAATACCCACTCTTGATACACCAATGGATTGACATCAATTACGAATAGACCAGATCTAATCCAATCTAATAAATATTTTGGCCCAAATTGATCCAATCCAATATATCTTATTTGGTCCATTCAATCCGTCCAAAATCACTGGACGGGGTCCAATCCAAAACCTGCCTGTTACTTCCATCTGCCATCGATAAATAATAACGGATTTGATCATACCCGAATGAAATCGAATATACCCGCTGGATTTTATTAGATCCGTGTCCGATCCATTTCATAAGGTCGAGCAATTAATTAGACTTGAGACATGCTTGTTGGACACCGGACAGATAATGGAATGACAGTGGTATAAGCTAAAATACGCCTATGATGCAATTCACTTGTTGATTCTCACAATTGAGTCGCACCAGTCCCACATTCCCAGGCTCCCCCCACTTCTCTCGTTTCTTAAAGTCAAAAGCTCGCCAACGGCGTAAGATAGCGGATATTTGGGGGTGTATGGTTGGCCCTAACTAGGGTTAGTTTACCGCTAGATTTAGCTGAGGTTCCGAAAATTTAACTCAACCTCTCCCCCTTCCCCCTTATTTCGCCCTACGAAGAGCAGAGTTTGAGCATAAAAAACTAATCTCCGGCGACGGAGATGATCCCTTGTCTCGGATTTTTAATCTTCCGATCTGTCAAAAGAGAAAGCGGAGGGAAATATACGCATCGTTGACTGAAATTAGAATCTTTCTCGTCCCACCCACCATGAATGCCGTGAGGAATGATATATCGCGGCCACTCACCATGACTAGCCTTTCAGCGAAACAAGAGTCGAATAACAAGATACCGCCAGCGAGAACGTCTTATCCGGCGGTTGAAGCTCAGCCGCTGCATTCCTTTCCTCTTTCGAGCAACAGCAACAAAGTGCTTGGAAACGGTCATACAGCAGACGAAGACAAGAAGAGGGAGAAAGAGCATAAGAGGAGATCGAAGAACTGGACGCGAATTGAGACGATGAAGCTGATAAGGTTTAGATCGGAGATGCAGCCAAGGTTCTTAAGAGGTGGCAGGAAATCGGAGCTTTGGGACGAGATTTCGGAGGGTCTTAGAAGTGAGGGTATTTGCAGAGACACGCAGCAGTGCAAAGATAAATGGGAGAAGCTCACGGCGGGGTACAAGGAAGTTCGAGAGGGCATTCGAGACAAGGATGACTATCCGTTTTACGACGAACTCGATCCTCTTCTATCAGGAAAAGCTCAGAGGAGAGAAACTCTAATTCGAACTCAACTTCGAAGACAATGTCAAGGTATCGAGTTGCCGAGAGAAATCGAGATGGAGATCTCGGGAGGAGAAGATGAGTTTATCCGATCGGACGGCGAAGACACAGAAGAAGACACCAATGAATTTCCAGCGAGGAAGCGGCAGAGATCTTTAAATTTTAGAAATGACGAAATGATAGAAGCTTTTAAGGATCTCTTCGACAGTTTTTTAACAAGACAATCCAGATTATTTGTGGATCTCCTTGAATCAATGGAGCGGAGAGAGAAAATACGCGAGAAAATTCGGCTAGAAAGGGAAGAAAAATGGCGGGAAGAAGATCGACAACATCGACTAATGTTCCAAAACGCCATGACTCTCTTCATGAAAAAGATCGTTCACGAAGGAGTAAGATGCACTTCAGACTCTGCACCGTGCCACCATGTGAACGAACCAGCCTCTACTCCAATAGCAGAAACTGCCGTCACAACCGCTGGCGGTGGCGGGGGAAGCGGAGGAGGGAGTGCGGCGAGAAAAAGATCGAAGAACTGGAAGAGGGCGGAGGTGCTGCTGCTGATAAAGCTGCGGACGGAGATGGAAGGGAAGTTCGCCAAGTCGACGAGGAGGGCGGTGCTGTGGGAGGAGGTGGCGCAACTACTGTGCGCCGAGGGGGTGCAGAGGGACGGAAAGCAGTGCCGGGAGAAATGGGATAAGCTGATGGCGGAGTACAAGGAGGTTTCAGACGGGAAGCGAGACCGTGGAGACAGCCCTTACTTTGCAGATCTTCTTGCCACTGTCACACGTGCTGGTTCTGGTTCCGGTTCTGCTTCTTCCTCCTCTCCCGAATCTCCGATCACGAATATCAACACCGTTCTCGATTGAAAAATATTACAGAATTAGCTAAACTTCTCATATTTTCACATTCTGTTTGTGTAAATAGAAATAATTAATTAATATATAAATAAAGAGGATCAAAACCGTGTAGTAAGTAAACTCTAGTTGATCTTTGTTATTTCTTTGACGAGTCTTCTCTGTGGTTAGTTGAAGGAGATAGGACTTTTATTGTCGGTCTCTGCAAGTCTGCCTGTCGCTAACTGGATTCTCGTGATACCTCTCGAGTCCCGCCCAACAACTTGTGACGGTAGTTCTTCGAGAGGATCTCAGAGTCTTGACCTTGACCGGATGTGTTGACGGTTTCCGGTGGTTCCGACGAAGTTCTCGTTCTCCGGCTGTCGACGCTTCTCGTTTGGAGTAAAAAAATCCACGACACTCAACAGCGTTGAGCGGAACGATCGAGGTCGAAGGATTCCAGTTTCGGGATTTGGAGAGGAGGTCTATTTCATGCGGCAGTAGAGCAAAGGTTCTCATTGGAATCTTTTGTGGGGCCAACTGACTCTCTGGATTTCAGTCTTAAGAGAGTCAGATTACCGTAGGATGAGAATCGAAGGGTTCTGAAACAGGGATATCCATCAGTAACTATACCTGTTAGCCAAAAAATCGCAACCTTGTTAAATCTAGTATATGTAATATGTTTCAACTAGTGTGGCCCGTTGAAGCGAAATAGATTAATGGGCCTCCCTTTGCCTTTTGGTCCGGGTCTAGGGCCTATTGTTGGGCCTTCCTATCCTACCACGTGGCATACTTGCAGACACTGAGACACCGACAGGTTTAAACCAAACCAATCATTGGATGGGCCCCACATACAAAAAATCAGATGCCTTCAAACCATCTGATTCATCCATTATTTTAAGAGCTTAAAATTAAAATTAAAAAGAGTCCAAACAGAACTTTTGACCACATCCAATTAATTTGAATGGTGACAAAAACTAAAGCTTTCATATTAATGAAAGGCCTAAAAAAATTGGAGACTAAAAAGGTCAACACCTTACGCCCTAAATTATGCTGATGTATGGAGTGACCAATCTTTCGGTGGACATTTGATTCAATTAGGATTTGCAGAATGCAGATGTTATAAAGCTAAAGCTGTCTGTTTGTTTTGTTTTATGGCCACAAATGATGATGGATACTTGGATAGGACACGATACCAGTAATAGCGACAATTCCTTAAGAGCTATTTGCTTCAAGGCAACTCAGAAGAAAGTAGCTTTTCTACACCGACTATTCATGGTGATTGATACAAACACCTCACACTTTGCCCAGAATTGAGATAAACTGAAGACTAAAATCATGTTGTAAATAAAAGTTTAGACCACCCCTTTAAACAGGTTGCTTGCTCCAATAAGTTAGTGGCCACAGTACTAGTGTGATGTAAGATTAGTGGCTAAAAGTTATAGCGTGCGGCAAAATAAGGTTTGGTTGGTTTTGGATAAGCTTCAAGGTTTTCGCTTTTAAAGCCAAAGGTAAAATGTCCCAATTTTGTTTGGAAGCAACATCTGTTGAATCTTGAAAGTAAAAGGCATGGGAGTACACTGAGACCAAGTTATCCGGCCCGCACATAGGAACATTTTCCATGCCTATACCTTAAATTCATTGGCTGGATGCCGTGCTCTCATTTTATTTGTACATTTTTTTTTTTAACCCATGTGTTTGGTGAAAAATCTGAAAAGTCCAAATATGTTGTCATTCAGCCAAACATTTGGCTTTTCTGTGAAGTATTTTTAGTGGTTTCTTTATAATGATTTAGGGGTGTAGAGTTCACAAGGATTAGGATTGAACATAAGAAAAATGACTTTTAGCGACAGTTAGTCTCTAAAATTGCTGTTATAAAAATCCGGTGCGTGTATCTTAGCGGCAGTCAGGGATATCTTTAGTGGCAGTCCCTAAATCTATACTTTTTTTTTTTAATTTTCTTTAAATAACCTGTTTTCTTTATAACATTTAAATTGAAATTAAATACAAAAATAAAAAAGCATCAATTATAAATAAAATTTAAAAAACTCATTCTTCATTCAAAATATTTGAATCATAAGTGCATCTTAATTTCAATTTGATAAATTCTTGGCTTATACAAAAAATATTCCCTTCACAAATACATCTTCTTTGTTGTTTGAATCCCAAGAGAGGAGACAATTTGAAGGATCTTTGAGACCCTTTTTCAGGTCGAGAAGAGCTGTAAACCCCAGTTGACAATTCTGAAACCCCAGTTGATGGCTGCCATGAAGGCGTTTTGATAGGACTTCAAATTATGAAGGCACTTTGAATCCCTCAAGGGATATGAGCCCACCAAACCTACAATATATCTACTCCATATATATTATGTATACAACTCCAGCTTCATGGAAGAGAACCATTTCTTTGGAGGTTGGGATAATTTTAAGATACTCATGTACCATATGCCAAATTTTATGCACCACTGATTGCTAAAAGCTATAGAAGCTTCAAAGGGAGTTATTTGGTGAAATAATAAGAGGAGAAGAAGAAAACACTAATCTCATGGAGATCACAAATTGGATTAAACACAAGATTATGATGCAAATTAGTTTGCATGGCTTGAGTGAACTGAAATAAGCTGAACGCAAGAAATAGAGATCAAGAATAATAATAAAAAAAAAAATCTCATTTAATTCTTACCAAATTAAATCCCAGAACTAACAAATTTCTAGTTTAGTAACATCCACATTTTAAAATTTAATAGCATTCACATTCAAACTCCAATCCCATGCTGCATATCATCCTACATCATATCATACTAATTTCTTTATTTGATCTGATCTAGGGTATTTAGTAGCTTGTTTTTTCGGATAAAAAGGAGAGAGAGAGAGAGAACATAAAGAAGCAAGCTTCAACAATAAGAAACAATGAACAACAAGGTAGTCAAATTTGTCATTGTAAATAATTTGGTGTTGTCATGCTGGAAACAAATTTGAAAGATCTTAATCTAATTTGATGGTAATTAAAAGCATCACAACAAAATCCCCATGGTAATATAATTTGATGCATTCCAAACAAAATCCCCAGGCTTGGAGCCCACCACCCTCACAACATCATAACAAGGAATCCACTATGCCATTGGCTTTATATTGGGAGTTGGGACAGACATGAATTAGCTGTTCAAGGTGGACACCAAAGCCTTTGCTTCTCTAATATAATTATTGCATCTACTAACCACAGTCCCTCACAACTCATGATGTGGTCTCCTAGCACAACTAAGCATCTACTAACCACAGTCATTTTAAAGCATTATTTGTTTACTTATATCTCCAAATATAATGATTGCATTTTATGGTTTATAAAATAGAAAAAAAGGTATAAAATAAAACATGGCAGTAGAAAAGTTCTTAAGTTTTCCTTCAAGAATGGTGTAGGTATAGAGTTGCACAAACAAAAGGGCATATCAAATGGTCAAAATCTATTGCACTCTTTCTTGCCTATCCAACTAAAGTTTTCTTCATTTGCAAAACAAAGGCTGTAAATTAACTTTTCAGTATCATATATTGTATTGGCGTACCCATATATGATTGAATACATTGATAATTACTAAAAGGGTGTTTTTTTTTGTTATAAAAGATTTCCATTAAAGAAGCAAACAACAGAACAACCTGAAGCTACACAACCACCACATAAAACAAACCTGAGACAAATTGACACATACAAAAACCTCTAACAACTACACACTTAGAAAACTCAGACCTACTAGAAAATAAAACATTCAGAGCAACCAAGCAATGGGATAAAATGGGATAGCTTCACTACATGGGAAAGAAGACCATGGGCTTATTGTGGCATCACCATGAGCAGCATGATTCAATTCTTGAGGAACCCATTGAAGCATAAATGACTTGCCCACACTAAGGGCTTTAAAGCCTTTGAACAAAATAGAATGCTATGGTGGCAATCACCATTTACTGCCTTTACACTATTCACTAATTGCAAGGAGTCTCATTCAAAAATAATGGTGCTATTTAGCAAGTCTTTTTTGAAAGATCTTTTGGTAGACCTGAAAGCCGAAGATAATGTGAGCTTTTGCATTATGATTTTAACAGCTTGAAGACCATTTGGTTAAGGAGCGTCTTCCCACATGTCTTTTCACATGAAGATGCAATGAAAAATGTCGAAAAGCTCCATTTAGAGTTTCCTGAAAATAGCCCAAAATAGACTTTGTGCATCTTTTCGGAGCATCATCTTTTGGCGGGTAGATCTTTTCCTAACCAAATAAAAAAAGATCAAAACGTGGGCTGTTGGGCTTCTAAACAGTCGACAGCTCACACGGAAAGATGTGCTAAATGAGATTGTACATTAACTAGATTCAAAGACACAAAAAGAGCAACAGCCAAGAAATCCATATCATCAGCAGCAAGGGGAAGAAGCTTCAGACGGGCCCCCACCAATTCTCCAATACAAACCATCATGGTCTCTCTATTCAGTGAACAACTTTCCAAATTTGAATGCAAGAGCTAAGATATCTTTGCTAATGATTTGCAAATAGAAGCAAATTGTGCAAGAAAAACATTAGTATCTCTATTATCAAAATAGAACCTATTTTTGTCTTTCGAAATTTTCCATAAAGTGAATAGCAATTTTGTAGAAGCATCAAGGTTTGACTTCCCTAAACCTATGATGGTTCTAAGGAATCCGCAATCAAGAGCTTAAATTAGTCTCTATGGGAGGAATTACACCAACCTTGGATCCTAACCAAAGGCAATGGGCCTTTCACAAAAGAATAGATCATGGAGCACTGTTTCACTCTTCTGATTGCACCTTCCAAGAATCAAGATGGGGAATGTATTATTTTCCTCCTAAAAAGGTTCTCTTGAACAACTAAACCTTTTATGCAACACTTCCAAAGAAACATCTTTATTTTTTGCTTAACATGAATTGCCCACAATAGCTTCCAAGCTTCTGTATTCGTAGAGGACCTTTCAAGAGAATTAAAATGCAAACCCAAATATTGAGACCTTTATTATTGGGAGCCCAAACCAAAGCATCATCCCGATCATTTCTAAAACAATCAAGTTTTTAAGGATTTTTTTACTTCAAAATTGAAAATAAAGTTGTAGATTTTTGAGGCATCTCAACATTTGTTTCGATGATTAATAAGATCAGCTACCCTAGGGCTCACAAGTCTTGTTTTGGGCCCATAGGCTTGAAACATTTAAGCTAGGGGATCCAAGGGTTGTCCCAACCTTTCAACATATGAGCGTAGTACTTGGCATTCATTGCTTGGGCCCACAAGCTTTTAGTATTTAAGCATAGTTTCAAAGCTATCATAGCTAAAAGAAGTAGGTTAAAGACATGTGGGTCTCTAAAACCTATTCCACTATCTAATTTATTCCTACAAGGCTGAGACCAAGAAATCCATCTAATTTTCTTTTGTCCCTCTTCTTTTCTCCACCAAAATTTCTTTTTGGCTTTTGTAATATTGTCATACACCTTTTTGGGTATTAGGAAGCAAGACATACATTAAGCGGAGAGACTTATCAGAATTGACTTGATAATCACTTCTTTTCTAGCTTGACCTGATGGGCAATGTTGGTCATATACCATCATAGGGCTGATTACTTAATGGAGTTTATCCTACATAAATCCATTATCCTTGGTTCTTTATAAAGTGGCTGAATCCAATTGTTATTTATGTGTAAATGTTAGGCCCAAACTGAGCCCAAGCTGATTAGGTCAGGGGTTCATTGCCCTTGAGTAGGGAATTTGGCCCCAGCTCTAGAAGAGGTGGGGCTGAACCCTTATGGACTTGTTTGAAACCTTTGTGGGTCTCACACCATACAATATTCAAGCCCAAAGTGGTCATGCGACACCTTGGGATTAAACCACTAAAGAAAATAGGCCTAAGGTTCATTACTAATATGATTGGTTAAGAGATCACATGACAACTTTGGGTTAAAAATGTGCATGGATCTGGGTATGGAGCACCCATTCTCTTAAGAAGATAGTGTTTATCAATTAAAGATAAAGTTGTGATCCAAATTTGATTTGGATTCATATCCTAATTAGACTATGAGAGTACTTCATATAAGTGATTAAGAGGGTAGGGGTGAATTCACCAATTCTCTCAACTCTCTTGCTTTATTCTCTTCTCCCTTGCATCCTAGAAATCATAATTCAACTCAACTGTGATAGGGGATGATTTCCATCAGTTCTCTACTATGTTTTTGCAAGAAAAACATTAGAGGATATCAGGTTTATACACCCACATCGATCCAAGCAAGTTGAGAACCGGTTTTGCTGAAATGGTGTTGTTGAATCTGCTTTACATATACATTATGCCATCCTCAATTGGAGGTCGATTTTAGGACTGATTTGGGCATGAAATACCACTCTAGCAGTTGCACGTTGTGGTCTCTGTATCAGGTATAATCAATTTTAATTTGGGTTTTAAATCAGATCCAGTTCAGTTCAAGATCGATCCTAAAATTTCAGATTTCAAAACTATCAGAAAATTAGTTCTCTAGTCATGCTAGGAAATTTTAAAAAATTTGGCCAGTCATTAAACCTGGTTCAACCATGTTTAATCTAATTTTTAACCATTCAATAGTAGTGTTGGGTACCTTAATAGTGATAAGTTTCTAATACCTTATAGGAACAAAGATATCATCTAAATGAGTGGAGGCATGTGTATTGGCCTAATGCCCTAGTTGAGATATTCAACATCAGGTATTCTACAACAAGGAATGTTATTGAAAAAACATCTGGATACCTCAAATTGGTATCCAATAAAGAGTTAGCATAGAATCATTGTTACTTGTTTCCTCTTGTACATTGCATTAGGAGTATGTTAATTAGCCCCATGGAATCATAACTTGAAATTTATTGGTTATTAAGCAAGGCTCTCAAGGTGCAATAGAGGTAGTTGATGAATGAATAACAAGTCTAGAGGAAAGTTAGGAGTGGAATGCATTTAAAGGCAACTTGAAAAATTAAATGTGATAGCAATTTACACATGAACTAGAGCACTACCTATCTCTTATTAACCTCTTAAACACCGGAAGTTCCCTCCTTGGAGAGTCCACTATCAATTTCTTGAAATATCTACCATCTTGATGTAGGTAGAGTTTCCTTTAGCATGTATTTAGAGAAGCTAATAGATCGATTGACTTATTAGCCAAATTGGGTGTTGATTTTGCCATGAACACAAGATTCTACTTTGTTAATGATCTATCTACTACCCAATTATATAAGACTAATGGTGTATGATAATGAGCTTTCTGGTTTACCTATCCCTAGATTCATTTAAAGTTTTTTGTTTGTTTTCTTTGGGATGGGTTGAGAGTGAGGGAGATATTTTGTTATCTAGAGTTTGGGGCAAGGTGGGTGATGTCCTCCCTTGTTTGAGATTTGAATTTTTGTTATTTAATAAAATTTTAAGGTAGCCACATCTCCACCTGGAGTAAAGTATGGGATTATAAAAAAACAAAAAAACAAAAAAAAAAGACATAAAGTAGAGCAATTTATATAAATATATTAAGCTGAAATGCATACATAAGAAGGCATGAGGATGAGGGAAGTGGAATCTCAAAGTATTTTTTGCCTTTTTTCATAGAAATTACAAGAATGCCACTCTCTACCAACTCTCTCTCTTTTGTTTTTTTCTTTTAAATTACAAGAATGCCACTCTCTCTCCTACCAACTCTCTCTCTTGCTTTTTTTTTTCTTTCAAATTACAAGAATGCCACTCTCTCTCCTACCAACTCTCTCTTTCTTATAAATTATAAGAATGCCACACTCTCTCCAAGTGAGGGAGACCTTAGCTCGACATCTCGGTTGCTAGGGGACCTGTAGTCAAAGGTAGTTGAGTTCGAGCCGAGTTGAGCTCGAACTTCTGAGCTCAAGCTCAAGTCTCTAATTCAAATCGAGCTCAAGCTAGACGAAACTTCGACCAATGAGTGAGACCTTGGCTCGGCACCTCGGTCACTAAGGGAGTTCTTGGCTTAGCACCTCGACAACTGAGAGAGACCTCAACTCGGCACCTCGTCAACTAAGGGAGACCTTAGCTCGACACCTTGCCTGCTAGGGGAAACCTCAGCTCGACACTTCAGCAGCTGAGGGAGACCTCGATTTGGCACCTCGGCAATTGAGGGAGACCTCGTCTCGGCACCTCAGCTGCTTGAGAGACCTGTAATCAAAGGTAGCCAAGCTCGAACTTCTGAGATTTTGACTCAAGCCCAACTCGAACTCAAACTCAAGCTCAAGTCTCTAATTCGAATCGAGCTCGAGCCTGATAGTTTATGAGCGAGCCCCTACAACCAGGGCCCCCTCTTCTAATTTATTTATTTAAGTTGTTTTTATCGAAAGTACTGTATATTTGTTGTGCTTATTATGAAGGCACTGTATTTGTTATTTTTGTGTTGTTTAATGTTACGTGATTTGATTATAACAACAATTAACTAATTTGTCCTTTTTGGTCAGATTTTGACTTATTTATCTATGCATTGTTTATGTATATATATTCTATGCTAATTGAAATTGTTGGGAGAGACAAAAAAAAAGGCATATGAATAGACAAAATAGATTATGAACAAAGAAGGAAGAAGGGAAGTTGATTGAGGAACTAATGATGTTAATTACAATGAAGATGTGGAGAGCAAATAATGGAACTTTCAAGTTAGGATGAAGTCTTCAATGGATGAGTTAAGGTAATTGTTAATTATTGTACTTTATACTTTAAAGAAATCTTTATAGTTGTTTTACATAACATCTAAGTTGTTAATATGTTTTTGTTTTGATAATTGTAGAGGCATCTATGTGTGAAAGGATTAAGGAACAATGGGGAGAATGTAAAGCCAATGGGGAGAATGTAGAGGGTCCCGCCAATGGTACACAAGTTGTTGGGAGATAGAGAGGAAGAACACTGGAGCATGGAGGTTAAGTCATTTACACTGTGTTTGGTTTGAAGGAAAATGTATGAATTTCCTTACCTTTTCTTTCCTTTCTCTACCTTTTCCTTCAAACCAAACATAGCGTTAACGAAGGAAAAATCCCAACAAGATGGGCTTGAGTTTATTCAAGAGGATGGCATGACTTTACAATCAGTCCCACAATCTCCAACTACTCAACATCAATTAAGTGCTCCATTAACCTCTTTGCCCTCATAGAGCAAGTAAGAGGACAAAGTACAATATGGATGATGACCCCTTGCTTAAGGTATTTTTAGATGGGCTAGCTATGGTTGGTCAATACTTTGCTATAACTGGGGATAGACTTTCACAAGTAGCAAATGCTCTGAATGTGGTTAGGGAGGGTAGCTAGGGAGATAAGGATGAAAGTGTTTGAAGAGATATTGAAGATCCTTAACATAAATGATAGGATTAGGGTGGTTAGGGAGGGTAGCTTATTTGGGTTGACTATGAAACTTAAAATGGGTATTTTGAACCATCTTTAAGTACTTACTAGTTGTGATTTTAGTTGCAAACTTATGTTTAAGTATACTTGGTACGATTTTAAGTTCTTATGTTGTATCGTTTGATGATTCAAACCAATAGTCCATATGGTTGTTGGTTTACTTCTTTGGCTCCATGTGTAGGTGGTTTTATGATTCAAAGCAATAGCCCATAGTTGTTGGGGTAGTTGTTTAGGAGTGAGTTCAGATATGTTAGATGTTTAAAAATGTTGAATCCTTGGTTCAGTTTAATTTGTAAGGTATATGGATGTTTACACATGTATACATATGTAATATGTTATGGATATTTTCAGATTTTCTAGTTAATCCTTCGGTGCTATTGCACTTAAATAGGTGGAAGATATGCATTTTTCATAATAGGTAAATGCTTAAATCATACAGGTATTGTTTGATATATAGTACAGTAACAGTTTTAATCGAGGTCCATTCAATGGTTGAAGATTCTTGTTAATTTCGACATGTGACAACTTGGGTTGATTCAAGTCGAGTTGAATTGAATATCTAGTTATTCGAGCTTGGCTTGTCAAAAATCCATGAGGCTTGAGTTTGAACTAGAGACTTGAGCTCGAATTCAGATTGACTCATAAGTTCATATGTTCTAGCTTGGCTCAGCTTGAGGTTGACTATGAACCAAGCTTCTTATAAAAATCTACTTTTTATTGTACACATAAAAATTAATAATTATAAAAAAGTATTTTATTATACATATAAAAATACAACCTTTATATATATATAAGCTCGACTAAGCTCGCGAGCTTTATGGGCCAAGCTTCATTAAGCTCGAACCTTGGTTTAGACCAAAACAAATCGATCTTTTCACACACCAATCTTGAATAGCTTGTGGAAATCTTAATTTTTTTCAACCCTTAGTAGTAAATTATTTGACAGGTGACATATAAAAAAAAATCATTTGATGATAGCTTTCTAAATAAAACATTACATAATGGGCCATAAATTTTATGTTTGGAAAGTTTTATTCCTTGTTCAAATTAAGTCCGATGCATTATTGTGAAGCTTGGTTTGAATATGATGATTTGTCTATTTGAATTGAGAACCAACAAACAACTATTGTTCAATTGCTTTGCTCTTTTGGTGCCAAAAGTTCAGGGGGTCTAAGAGTTCCCAAAATCTTAGAAACTACCGTTTGGTTTCTAAACATTTGGTTAGAGAAATATGAGTTGAAACCAACATCTTCTACCCATGGCTCAAAGTATTGAACAAATGATAAAATAATTAAGAGTTGAATTCAAATAAAAAATATAACAACATAAATAACAGTTTTCCAAATAAAAAATGATAAAAATAAAGAAAATAAAAAATTGAGTAGCCCATTAAAAAATGAAATGCTAAATTTATCCCATTCTAACCCATTGAAAGACTAAAATTGTTCATTTTGCCCCAAAGGGTAGAAATGGAAATAGAAAAACAAGAAATCACTAGTCCCGTAAGTGATTGAGGCAAAAAAACATAGGTAAGGTAAATGACCTACCTTGGCTAAATTTTTATTGTAAAAGAACATGGGGAAGCATGTTTACCTGGCAAGGGTTGCCCAGAAAATACTGGCTTGGGTAAACACATTTACCCGAGTAACTAAAATGAACGGTCCCTAAGTGCATTGATAAAAAAATGTTTCAAACTGTTCTTTTGACCATTTTTACCCTTTAATGAAATTATTGAAAAGACAATTTTATGTTATAATGTTTTAACAACTTTTCCTTAATAAGAATAATTTATGAAAAATCAAACACGAGATTGTTGGTCAATGACCAACTCTCCCTCCGTTTAGGGGAGCTCATATGACATGAAACTTATTTTGTTGGTACTCATGCTGATTAGGCATTGAACAAGTGTTTTGAGCGGCATTTGTGTTTAGTATTGGGAGTTAACATCTGCGCCCCACAGAATATCCCGACCTTATATTGGGAACATCTCCCTATGATATGTTATCATCTCCCATGTTATCATTGGGAAGATGTGCTGTACGGCATTGTGAGAGCCCCTTGTGACACCACTCTATTATATTAACATCTAGGTACAGATCCGATGGTTTTAGAATCATAGAACCAAAAAAAGAACCTTCAGATACTCCCTGATGGTTTTAGACCATTGGACTTTTTCCCTTAATACTCCCTGATTAATTTATGTTCCAAGTAGTAATGTTTTATGAATAGAAAATTGTCATTTAGACTCAAAATGCCAGGTGGCATTGATGTGGCAGTGTTCCAAGTTGAACAACAACAGTATACCAAAATGAATATTGGCACTTGGCAACAACTGAGACATGGTTACAGCAAAATGAATATTGGTTTTTTCTCCTGAAACTAAACAAGGTAAATGTAAAATTACAGTGGACAAAACGGTCGAGAAGCATTGAACATTGGGATCTCAAATTCACTAGTCACTCAACACTCCTAAATTCATAGCAATGGACAATAACTTTTTTGGGCTAAGCGTGAGAATGCAGGCTTGAGTTTGAGAACGGTCATTTTATGTAAAATAAAAGTTGGGATTGCCTCAGGAATTAAGCTGAACATAATAGCTGCGCACCAAGACCCATTGCCAGCTATTATGGGTGTAAATGTATCCTATTTGGTTGAATTTGGATTATTTCTGTTTGGATTTTTGGATTGGATCGGATAATAAGATATGATTAGAAATTGGATTGGATATAGATCACCCCTATCTGATGATCTGAAAAGATACAATCCGATATATGTTATATATTTATAAATATAAATATATATATGTTATTTATTTATTTATATTGTATTTTTATAAATTTATTATAGGGTAAATTACAAAGACCTTCCTGTACTTTGTTTTGCGACAAAGACCCCTGTACTATGACCGTGAGACAAAGACCCCATTTCGTTAACTTTCTATTCAAATCGGCCGTTATAATATTTTTTAATCCCCATACTACCCTTGTAATAATGACAATTGTACAGCATCGCTTGTTCCCAGCTACGACACTATCTTCCTCTCCAAAGCAGCTCAACAATCGTCGCGTTTAATATGTTTGTGGCCCTTAATAACTTAATAACCCAAACATAAACCTTGTCATAGTAGATGAAGATGATCCCGAGAGTGACCCCGAGCTCCTTTCCTGGGCAGATTCATAATTATCTCTAAAACTCTCTCTGCTCCGCGTTAGAAGCAATGGGTGCCGAGGATGGTTTCCTGTTGGAACGTGAAAGATGCATTGTATGTAGAGATATTGCTCTGTGAGAGTGACAATGGCGGCAATTGCAGGTAGTGTTGGACAAGCCGTTCTTGAGGGCGTAATCATTGAAGGCATAGGACACCATAGACTAAATATCCTGGGGATTGTAACAGGGACCGCCTTGCTATAGAGCCTTGCAATTGGCGCCTCCCGCTCCGCAAGCCCAATCCAGTGTTGTCAGAGCCACTGTTGTTGGCCTCCGATTGAAAATTGGGGTTCAAAGGCGATGTGAACGAGGGGCACTGAGATGGGTGGTAATGAGGATGAGGGAGACGAGAAGAGAAGCACAAAATCAAAAGGTCGCAGCCATTGGAAGGGATCTTATGGCCAGCCAAAGAGTGTGAACTATGAAGGAATAGAGGCGTTTGACAAGGTTTTCTTCGATTTTTATATGAAGAGAGAGAGTGAGTGAGTGAGTGAATAGCCGGCCATCCAAAGAGCGACGGATCGGTTGAAGAAGCTCGCATCACGATCGTATCGATGCTCAAGTCTTCTTTCAGCCAATGGCAAAGGTCGAAGCCTTCTCAGACCGAGCCAGCCGTCGGAAGACATGGTTGAAGTGGAGGAAACAACACTGGCTCTTAGAAGTTTTCATACACTGAGAAAAAGGAACCCCAAAGATAGTGATCTTAGATCTATCGTTGATGGAGATCCATTTTTCTTTCTCTTGGTGGAATTGAAAATGATAATATTGAGATTTTCTTTTTATCTAATGGGGAAGGGGAAGGTGGTAGTTGGAAATGCGGTGATTTGTGTTGTGACTGTATGCACAGCGGCAACGCTTATTGTGCGTCATCGGATGTGATGCTCAGGTCATTGGGCCCGGGCGATGGCCATACTGAAGGAATTCGAAGAGAAGTGTGCAGCGCCGATTGGGAAGCTCAGATAGGTGGCCGATGGCATGACCGTTGAGACGCATATTGGCCTTGCTTCTGATGGAGGGAGCAAGCTCATGATGCTTATCAGCTATGTCGACAATCTCCCTACAGGGTACAAAATCCTTCTTTTTTTGTTTCATATTATTGGTTTTACTTCGTGGAGTTAATTCTGGTTATTGTTGTGGTTTTGCGTTTTCAAGTTATTGTTGTCGATCTTTTCTTTTCTACAAATTTTAATTAGTTTTGGAGATGTATTGATTAAAAGCTGTGAGTGCTTCTAAAGCAGACGATCTTCAGTCAAACTACCATTGTTCTAGTATGCTCAATAGTTTCTGTTTGTAAGTGTATATAATGCCTAGCTTGGTTTTACTTTTTTTTTTCTTGGGTAAATTACAAACTCAACCATAGGCTTAATCACACTAAGCAAAGCGTCCATGTTGAGAGGGATGAGTAATTTCATCTTCATAATTATGTACTCTTATGCTCTCGCCACTCTCCTCCACCTTTTCCTTCTTCCCCCAGCAGGGCAGAGAATTTAAAACCTACATAGTTTCAAAGTTAGGACCAAAATCAGATCTCTTACAACAAGAAAATCAGAAGAGAAGAAGAAAAGAATGAGAGTTGGTGAAGGGATGAGAGATCCATCCTATGGACGCCCAAAAGATTGCGGAATAAGGGGCGAATTTCAAAAATTTTTCTCTCCCTTCAATTGGGAATCGTATTTCCCATTTAGAAAATCATATTTTCAAGGATCAATTCTGAACCATAAACTGAATCAGATCTGAACCAAAAAGAAGTGGGAAGGATTATACCTGATACGGAGAAGTAATATCTCCCAACGAAGGTGTTCACGCCCAAGGAAGGATCCAAAGACTGCTCCCACTGAAGATGGCGCAGTGCAGGTGGAGCAGAATCAGCAGTGTTCTTCTCCAAGAACTCTGTCATTCGCAAGAATCAGCAAGATGGCATGTGAGCACAACTTCCTTTCAATCCTTTCTCAAAGGACTGATGTCAAGATCCAATCTTGACTTCTCCCACCAGTGGAGATCGAACTGGAAAGCAGGGCGGCAAGAACAGGGAGGCGGCAAGAGAGTATTTGCAGGGAGCAGAATTCTCTCTTCTAGATTTCAGCACCAAAGAAACCTGATGATCTGTGTGTATTGTGTCTCTAAAGGCTGCCGCCTCCTTCTTCTTTTATAGTCTTAAAGGGATCAGCTCCTAATCAGATTAGGAGTTGCTAATCCAAATCATATTTGGTTTAGAAGTCCCTTTAAGTGATAAGGGATAATCCTTATCTTATCTGGAGATCAGATCAGCCATCTCCTAATCTGATTAGGAGGTTTCCATATCTAAATCTTATTTAGATCTTGGACTCTCTAAGTGGATAGGGTCTAAGCCCAATCTTATTAGCTGATCCACTTCAGATTTCGCCCCCTTTATTAACTAAATAAGCAGCCCAGTTCGAAATGGGCTTTAGGCCCATTAAGCTTATGTGCTCACTTAACCCTCTTAACTGCTGTCCAGTTGGGCTTCCTTGTATGGCGTGGGACCCAAGCATTGATCTACACATCAGCCACATGGGTTCGGCCCAGCCTTTGTTACAAGGCCTGGCCGAATACACTGTTAAAGACAGTGCACCCCCTGAAACCCATCAAATGGGCTCTACGGGCCCAACACTTACCCTAAGAGGTCCCTGGGCCAAGCCACCTTGTAACACCCAGGGACTGTGGGCAGATGCAAGATTAGCCCATCAGGTATTAACGTCAATGGTCTTACACTTAACCTCTCAGCCCATAATGATCATACACTGCCCGACAAGAGAGGACCTCTCCCTCGGCTGCAAGGAACCGTGTTGCACTCTCCACTTATATGGATCCCGGGAATTAAAACCTTCTTGCAAACATTTTAGAAACCATACATATATACTTTTATATCTTATATAAAATATATTTTGCAAAACAAATCTCAACGGTTGAAATCGGCTGCCGGCAGTCTTGGTTTCCATCAGTGAGAGTGCATCCCCGATCATTACCTTTGTCCGACAAATGGGCTGATCCTATCACTATGATCACCCACTCAGATGAATTCTCGGACTGTCCCAACATACCCAGGTTTTGACCCCCGCTAAGGATCTCACTGATTGGTACATCAAAGACAGCTCAATCCGACACCTAGTGTAGTATCATAATCGAGTCTAGGGGTCGGGTGTAACTTTCCAGTTTTGCCCATCAATCTCCAAGGTCCAGGGCAATACTGGAAATCTGGTCCAGTTCAAAGATTCAATTAATCCTACACTGTATGTGCCTAGGGTCTCACCCTGGTAGTTGAGACAGGCCACCCCAACCGACTTGGTGGCACCACAGTGTCAGCCTTGTCAGGATAGGTCTCCCCAGACCGACCCACTGGCTGTGAACATTCTAAACTAACACGAGTCTCATTAAGTGTCCTGTTTAAGGGTATTACACAGAAACATACCAAGGGAACATGAATCAAATATGTATCTTTATTCATTTACAATAAACTCATAAAGTACATCATTTTGATTGAAGCTAAGGGCATACAAAACTGTCTAACAGCTCCCACTTGCACTTAGGTCCAATTAGGTACTAGCCGGAGTCCCATGCTTTCCACGTGTTTCTCAAACACTTTCTGTGATAGTGGCTTTGTCAATGGGTCTGCTACATTTTCCGCTGATGCTACTTTCTGAATCCGGACGTCCCCTCTACCAACAATCTCCCGTAGTACGTGGTACTTCCTCTTGATGTGCTTCGACTTCGAGTGGGCTCGTGGCTCCTTAGCCTGAGCAATGGCTCCATTGTTGTCACACAACAAAGGGATGGGTGATGTGCTGGACGGAACAACTCCTAACTCGTGAACGAACTTCTTCATCCACACAGCTTCTTTGGCAGCCTCACTTGCGGCAATGTATTCAGCCTCGGTCGTGGAGTATGCAGTGGACCCCTGTTTGCTACTTTTCCAGCAAACAGCACACGATCTTATCGTGAAAACATATCCAGATGTAGACTTTCTATCATCTGGGTCTGACTGGAAATCGGCATCTGTATACCCTTGGATCTGTAGTGAGCTACCGTCGAACACCAGACAAAACTCTTTTGTCCTTCGAAGGAACTTAAGTATGTTTTTCACAGCAGTCCAATGCTCCTGCCCTAGGTTGGCCTGAAATCTGCTTACTACACTCACTGCCTGAGCTATGTCAGGACGAGTGCACAGCATGGCATACATGATGCTCCCTACGGCTGAGGCATAAGGAACGTCTTTCATGCCATCAATCTCCTCAGAAGTCTTGGGAGACATCTTCTTGGAGAGAGTGACTCCGTGCCTGAAAGGAACATTTCCTTTCTTGGAGTTTTCCATGCTGTATCTTTTGACTATTTTGTCAATGTAAGCAGATTGGGATAATCCTATTATCCGCTTCGATCTATCTCTATAGAGTCGAAGACCCAGTATATAAGAGGCTTCTCCAAGATCTTTCATGGAGAATTGCTGCGAAAGCCATACTTTCACCGTAATTAACATTCCTACATCGTTCCCAATGAGTAGAATGTCATCTACATACAGAACCAAGAAGGTAACCTTATCCCCACTGTACTTCCTGTAGACACAGGGTTCATCCGGATTCTGCTCGAAGTCAAACGATTTGACAGCAGAGTTAAAACGGATGTTCCAACTTCTAGAAGCTTGCTTAAGCCCATAAATGTATCTGTTAAGTTTACATACCATGTTTTCCTGACCTGCAGCAATGAAGCCTTGCGGCTACTGCATATAGATATCTTCAGTAAGATCTCCATTCAGGATTGCAGTTTTGACATCCATTTGCCAAATCTCATAATCATGGTATGCTGCTACAGCTAGCAGGATCCTAATGGATTTAAGCATGGCCATAGGCGAAAAGGTTTCCTCATAATCGATGCCCTCTTTCTGAGTGTACCCTTTCGCCACCAGACGAGCCTTGAAGGTCTCAACTTTACCATCGAGGCCCTTCTTCCTCTTGTAAATCCATTTGCAACCGATTGCCTTTACCCCGGAGGGCGGATCTACTAGAGTCCAGACTCCATTGGTCTCCATTGAGTCCATCTCTGCCCTCATGGCCTCCACCCACTTCTGGGAATCTATGTCCAACATAGCTTCCGCGTAAGTCACGGGATCCTCCTCACTAGTCAAGGTTTCCACCAGGTAACTATCCTGGTCATAACCATAACGGACTGGTGGCCTGGATGCCCGAGTGGATTTTCTAAGTTGGTCACTACCTGGAACTTGTGGGACATCTCCCAGTGCTCCTGAGCTCTCCTCATCAAGAACAACTTCCTGACGATGGGTGTCCAGGATATAGTCGGTTTCCAAGAATTGTGCATTTCGACTGCAGAACACTTTCTGCTCACTTGGGTCATAGAAAAGGTAACCTACATAGCCTTTTGGGTAGCCTACAAATAGGCAACGACTGGTCTTAGATTCCAACTTGTCTGCACTCGTTCTTTTGACGTGTGCTGGACAACCCCAAATCTTCAAGTGTCTGACACTTGGTTTCTTTCCGGTCCAAAGTTCATATGGAGTATTCGGAACCGATTTGGTTGGAACCCGATTCAGCACGTAAATCGCAGTCTCTAATGCGTAACCCCAAAAGGATGTGGGTAACTCTGAGTGTATGAGAAGCGACCGGACCATATCTAATAAGGTCCTATTCCTCCTCTCTGAAACACCGTTAAGTTGTGGTGTAGCAGGAGGAGCTAATTGTGATACTATCCCATTGTCCTTTAAGTAGTCCATGAATTCGTCAGAGAGATATTCGCCACCTCGATCGGATCGAAGGGCTTTAATTTCTCTCCCTAACTGTTTCTCGACCTCTTGTCTAAACTCTTTGAACTTTTCAAAGGATTCAGACTTGTGTCTCATTAGGTACACGTAACCATATCGTGAAAAATCATCTGTGAAGGTGATGAAATATACGTGTTGATTTCGTGTCCTAACACTCAGGGGACCACATACATCAGTATGTATTAGGTCAAGTGTGCCTGTACATCTTTCAGGCTTACCACTAAATGGCCGTTTCGTCATCTTGCCTTGTAAGCAAGGCTCACAAGTGGGAAGATCTTCTACAGCTAGAAAATCCAAAGGACCATCCTTTACCAACCTTGTGATTCGGTCAACACCGATGTGGCCAAGTCGGTAATGCCACAGACACGTGGGATTAACTGTATCACGGGCTCTCTTCTTGGGGTTTTCAACCGACGTAGTTTCGGTTATGTTAGTTTCTAAAGAAGGATGTAGAACATAGAGACCGTTCTCCAGTTCCCCATATGCGATGAATCTGTTGTTTCTTTTAATAGTAATCGTATTACTAAAGAAGACAGAATAACCATCTGCACACAGTTTTGAGACAGAAATCAAATTTCTTCTTAAATTTTGTACATAAAGACAATCTTTCAGTACAATTATTCCTTCTCTAAAATATAGTTCCACGGTTGCTATGGCCGCGGCTGCAACAGTTGCAGTAGTCCCCAAGTAGAGTGTGACTTCTCCTTCACTCAGCCTTCTGCTTACCTTGAACCCCTGTAGTGAGTTACATGCATGAGTTGAAGCCCCGGAGTCAATACACCAGGATGCAGAAGCTACCAATAAATTGGTTTCTATAACACAAGTTTCGAAGTTACCTTTCTTGGATTCTAGGTAGGCAGGACAATTCCTTTTCCAGTGGCCGGTCTTCTTACAAAAATGACAGGCATCTGATGCCTTGTCCTTCCTCTGTTTCTTAGGTTTGGCAGCCTTTTTCTGGGGCTTTCTCTTCGCCTTCCTTTTCTTGCCCGATTTGCCAGTTTCAACAAGCATGGCAATGGGCTCATCCTTTTTAATCAATTCTTCGGCCCTCTGCAACATATTGCTGAGTTCCTGCAAACTGACGTTCAGCTTGTTCATGTTGTAGTTCATGATGAATGGATTAAAGGATGGAGGCAGAGAGTTGAGAATAGCATCGATCTGAGTTACTAGATCCAGCCCGGATCCAAGAGCCTCTAGTTCGTTGATATAGCCCATCATCCGGAGACAATGGTCGTGAACTTGTTGGCCCTTGGTCATCTGTGCGGTCATGAACTGTTTCAAGACCTTCTGCCGAGTAGAACGATTCTGCTCTTCGTACATTGTCCTAAGACTGTCCAATACGTCTTTAGCAAGTTCGATCTGATCGAACTGCCTTTGAATTGGATTGTCCAAGGAGGCAATGATATAGCAGCGGGCAAGGGAGTTTTTCTCCTTCCATTCTTGGTATTCTCTTCTTCGGGCCTCAGAAGCCCTATCTCCCGGACGATCCGGGGCAGGATTCTTTGCTACCTTGTCCAATTTCTCAGAGGTTAAGACCAACATAAGGTTCCTATACCAGTCAGCATAGTTTGGGCCCTTCAACTTGTTGTCATCAAGTAGCTTTGCAAATGATCCGTTTGCCATTTTCTGATAAAAGAGCAAACATCAGTCCATGACCTAATTTGATTCATGTTCATTTCATAGATATGGATTTTAATCTACGATCCATTTCAATTTATTCGTCTTTGAGATTTCCCTCCTTTCTTAGTGATGGAGACTATGGGTTGTCTCTGGAAATGTGGGAAATCACATAAGGTGCATGAAGCCAACTGTTTCAGCTGCATAACCCCACCACCTTTCTGTGAAGGATCATATCCACTCATCATATGAGTTTTCCCTTTGGCCTCTGTCAGATAAGGTTCAGAGCCGTTTTCAGGTAAACCTTTTTGTCCAGTGAGTGCTTACCCATCATATTCGTGAACACCAAGGTACCGTGAGAGAGTTCCCATTTTCTGGTGAAGCCCCTCCCACATCGGTTTATGACGCCCCTATCATCTTATGAAACACTTAGACAAGCCCAACAGCAAATGGATAGCCCATTTTCTGGTGCGTTTCCTCATTACTGAAGGACCCATCCTCGTGCTAATGATGGAAGGCCTTTAGAGAGTTCATCATATGAATCTCCCTATCACATGCACTCATATTATCTAGAGGGAATAGATAATTACGCCCTAGTTCTATCTTTAGGTCAAACCAAAGTGGCTCCCACTAACTTTCATAAAGCCAGATTTTGGTGGGCCTAAATCGGCTAGGGTTCCGCACGAGACCTCATGATGAGGTGTGGGGCCCACCACTGAGGGAGGTCATCCAATGACCAAAAGGGACACCATGGCAATGATGTGCATTCAGCCATGGTGTGCGAAAGAGCCACTGTCGATTGAGCATGGGCCAAGTACTTATGGCCCATGTACGCAGCACAGCACACATCCATACATCACATGCAGGGATAAATTAATCCAATCAATTAATTATCTGTAAAGCCCATTTGAAGCCCATTTTAAATCCATAACATTAACCATTAACATTATCTAGGTATATGGGCCGAACGGTTCAACCCATATAGCTTTAAGGGTTAAGTGGGCTTTTAGCAGTTTTAACTGTTTAAAACTGGGCCTTTACAGGTTGGGCCGAATTAACCATTCAATTAAATATCAATCCTTAGGCCCATTAGTGGGAAAATTAGGGCTGACTTTCAGCCTTGATTAAACCCTAGATTCGGTCCAAACAGTTTGAACCAATCTTGGTTCGAATGGGTCTAGGGTTTGATCTTTAATTAAATCTTTAATTCAAGAAAATAATCTGAAATTAATTACTGATAAAAGAAAAACAACAATCAGTAAATCAGGGCTGTTCGCACAATCCATCCTGCAAAACAGAGGTTAGATCACAGAATGCAGTTTCACAAACTGCAAATCGCAGATAGCGATTCTCCCATCTGCGAAATCTTCTTCTCTGCGAAATCTCCCTTTCTGCGCCGCCATCTTCGATCCAAAATTAAAATAAATAGAAATCCTATTTCTATTAATAATTACATTAGATCGAATACCTATACATTGAGTCTAAAAAATAAAAAAAAAAAATTATTTACAGACCAAATGTAATAAATAAATCAAGAAACTGCAAATCTTGCAGGTTCCCTGCGCAAACCAAGATTTCGATCTCCTCTTGTACGAACAACCCATAAATCAAGAAAATCATAAAGAACAATTCTAAATAATAATCAGATTTATATAAAATTAATTTCAGATTATTCGCCCATTAATTTTGGGAACAAAATTTCCCAAAACCCATATCTGCACAAATCGGGTAGAACACCTTCTGCCCATTTGCGCAGGTTCAGATCTGAAACAAATTGGTTCAAGATTTGAACCTGGCTCTGATACCACTGAAGGGATGAGAGATCCATCCTATGTACGCCCAAAAGATTGCGGAATAAGGGGCGAATTTCAAAAATTTTTCTCTCCCTTCAATTGGGAATCGTATTTCCCATTTAGAAAATCATATTTTCAAGGATCAATTCTGAACCATAAACTGAATCAGATCTGAACCAAAAAGAAGTGGGAAGGATTATACCTAATACGGAGAAGTAATATCTCCCAACGAAGGTGTTCACGCCCAAGGAAGGATCCAAAGACTGCTCCCACTGAAGATGGCGCAGTGCAGGTGGAGCAGAATCAGCAGTGTTCTTCTCCAAGAACTCTGTCATTCGCAAGAATCAGCAAGATGGCATGTGAGCACAACTTCCTTTCAATCCTTTCTCAAAGGACTGATGTCAAGATCCAATCTTGACTTCTCCCACCAGTGGAGATCGAACTGGAAAGCAGGGCGGCAAGAACAGGGAGGCGGCAAGAGAGTATTTGCAGGGAGCAGAATTCTCTCTTCTAGATTTCAGCACCAAAGAAACCTGATGATCTGTGTGTATTGTGTCTCTAAAGGCTGCCGCCTCCTTCTTCTTTTATAGTCTTAAAGGGATCAGCTCCTAATCAGATTAGGAGTTGCTAATCCAAATCATATTTGGTTTAGAAGTCCCTTTAAGTGATAAGGGATAATCCTTATCTTATCTGGAGATCAGATCAGCCATCTCCTAATCTGATTAGGAGGTTTCCATATCTAAATCTTATTTAGATCTTGGACTCTCTAAGTGGATAGGGTCTAAGCCCAATCTTATTAGCTGATCCACTTCAGATTTCGCCCCCTTTATTAACTAAATAAGCAGCCCAGTTCGAAATGGGCTTTAGGCCCATTAAGCTTATGTGCTCACTTAACCCTCTTAACTGCTGTCCAGTTGGGCTTCCTTGTATGGCGTGGGACCCAAGCATTGATCTACACATCAGCCACATGGGTTCGGCCCAGCCTTTGTTACAAGGCCTGGCCGAATACACTGTTAAAGACAGTGCACCCCCTGAAACCCATCAAATGGGCTCTACGGGCCCAACACTTACCCTAAGAGGTCCCTGGGCCAAGCCACCTTGTAACACCCAGGGACTGTGGGCAGATGCAAGATTAGCCCATCAGGTATTAACGTCAATGGTCTTACACTTAACCTCTCAGCCCATAATGATCATACACTGCCCGACAAGAGAGGACCTCTCCCTCGGCTGCAAGGAACCGTGTTGCACTCTCCACTTATATGGATCCCGGGAATTAAAACCTTCTTGCAAACATTTTAGAAACCATACATATATACTTTTATATCTTATATAAAATATATTTTGCAAAACAAATCTCAACGGTTGAAATCGGCTGCCGGCAGTCTTGGTTTCCATCAGTGAGAGTGCATCTCCGATCATTACCTTTGTCCGACAAATGGGCTGATCCTATCACTATGATCACCCACTCAGATGAATTCTCGGACTGTCCCAACATACCCAGGTTTTGACCCCCGCTAAGGATCTCACTGATTGGTA
The DNA here is from genome assembly GCF_055504915.1 of Nelumbo nucifera. NCBI lineage: Eukaryota > Viridiplantae > Streptophyta > Magnoliopsida > Proteales > Nelumbonaceae > Nelumbo > Nelumbo nucifera. The sequence continues at coordinate 27,094,936 of NC_142656.1, read as the reverse complement.
CATCAAAGACAGCTCAATCCGACACCTAGTGTAGTATCATAATCGAGTCTAGGGGTCGGGTGTAACTTTCCAGTTTTGCCCATCAATCTCCAAGGTCCAGGGCAATACTGGAAATCTGGTCCAGTTCAAAGATTCAATTAATCCTACACTGTATGTGCCTAGGGTCTCACCCTGGTAGTTGAGACAGGCCACCCCAACCGACTTGGTGGCACCACAGTGTCAGCCTTGTCAGGATAGGTCTCCCCAAACCGACCCACTGGCTGTGAACATTCTAAACTAACACGAGTATCATTAAGTGTCCAGTTTAAGGGTATTACACAGAAACATACCAAGGGAACATGAATCAAATATGTATCTTTATTCATTTACAATAAACTCATAAAGTACATCATTTTGATTGAAGCTAAGGGCATACAAAACTGTCTAACAGTTGGGTCTAACAGGTGACTTTCTGGGTCTAACAGGTGACTGTGCACAGCGGAGAATTTAAATGGGTTTCCTCCATCCTTTCATTTCGGAGAGTTGGGAGAGAGAAAGAATGAGAAAGGACGGTGAGGGAGAGGAAAATAAGAGAAGAAAGGGAAAACAATAGGTTAAATAAGTTTTAAGAGAAAAAAGGGCAAAAAAAAAAAGAAAATAGAAAAAGTTTAGTGGGGTGTTTTGGTGATTTAACGCATTCCGTCATTTGACTTAACGGTCAAGGGGGTCTTTGTCTCATGGTCTTAGTACAGGGGGGTCTTTGTAATTTACCCTTTATTATATTATTTATTTTTGTATAAAAAGTATGTATATATGATGAAAATAATTAAAAAAATACTTATTTTTTATTTTTTTCTTTATTTAAATTGGTATATTTTGTTTTTCTTTTAATTATTTATTAATTTTTAAAGAAAACAAGTCAGATCGGATCAGATATGAAGATGTAACTTACCGATAGGATTCAAATTCAAATTGAGACCTATCATATCCGATCGGATCTTTAGATCGGATCAGATCCGACTTAAACAGTTGGATCGGATTCAAATATACCCTGATTTGAATTTAATCCGATCTATTTGCATCCCTACCAACCATAAATGCTAAGTGAGAAAGTAAATGGGCTACATACATATAATGAATGGCGTGAGAAAGTGAATGGGCGGCATACATATAATGAATGAATGGCGTGGGACATGATAATTGGTTCCACAACTCACTGCATAACTATTGTGTTCAGCTAATCCAATATATCCCAAGACCTATAGCTGGGACGAACACTGAGTAATGGCCTATTTTGGGGACAATGACACTACTGCAAAATCATAATGACATTGCAACCAGGAAAATTGGTAGGGTGGTAGTTTTGTTCATTCAGTGGTGTCCTTTGGGAGGCTGAATAGGGGTGCAATTTGAGCAGTTTTGGGTTGGGTTTTTGTCAAAATTTGAACGGATCTTGGCTGAAGCCTAAGCCCAAAGCAGTGTAAAATGTTAACTTGGGCTAACCCGAATTGCACCCATAGGACTGAAGTGAAGCACGGCAGCTCCTGGCGTGGACTACACACAGACAGCCTAAGCCATGTTTGGTGAAAAACCAAATAGCTCAAATTAACTGCATGTCAAATCATTTAAAAGGTTATGTGCTTCAGTCTCTTTAAATGACTGTTTTAGAGCGCTCAAAACAACTGAATCAATTTAGCTGAATCTTTATTACCAAAAAAAAAAAAGAAAAAAAACTTGGTTTAATCTTGAGATCGGCCCTCTCCAACAGTCCAGCAATAAGACAATTAGCCATTGACCCAATCAAAGCCATAAAAAAAAAAAAAAAAACTCAGGATCTGATCAGTTGACTGGTTCACTGGTTCAATCACATGGATCAACGACGATTTATAGGGGTAGATTCGAGCTGAGCCGAACTAAATAATACGAGGCTCGAGCTTGGCTCATCAAGGTAGTATAAAGCTTGAGCTCAAGCTCGAGTTCGACTTGAAAAAAATTGTTTTATAAAAATAAAAAAGATTATATATAAAAATATTTTTATTTAATATTTAAAAAATTAAGAATTACAATAATTAATTATTATTATATATAAAAATAAAAATATTATATATAATATTTTTTATAATTTTATTATATATATATATTCAAATTCGACTTCGTGAAGAGCTCTCCTCGCGACCACCCCTATTCAAAGGCACCATTGGAAACTCTTTCCACTTTGGTATTTCCAAAAAATAATCCCAAACTAAAATACGAACAATTTTATTTCATAAAAATTATTGATATAGAATTGAAAATCGTGCAAAACAGTGGACTTTGCCAAAGGCTGCCACGTTTATAGGAAAGCGTTTTTCATAAGCACTTTTAATATTCCTTCAGTTTTTTTAATAAAAAAAGCAAGGCTACAAACTGACTAAGGATCCGAAATTCGTGTCTATTAACTGTGTGCACTCGTTTTCTTCTTTCTTTATAGTATGAACGAATGAATATGACAAGTTGACAACCTTGATACTAAAATCCCAACCTCTGGTTTCATATTAAAACAACAATACAGTAGTCATAAATAATCGCAACGACTAAGAATTATAGGGAGAAACAGCACACAACTAGTGCATATTATTAGTATGCAGCGCTCTCAACCAACTTGTTCAGTTTTGTCTTTCTCAATTTGTCTGCATAAGCCACACTGGCTTGGCATTGATACCTGCAAACAACAAAATAAATTGCAATTAGCCCAAATACAGATTTCCTATTTTCCTCAGGATTTCATATGAGAAAAAATACTAGGACCAGGAAAGGTTCAACAACTCTTCTTGGCTATGTTGATATGTCAGTGTTCTCAGAGTTGAACCAGTGGAGGGTGGAGCACTTGACTGATGACCAGGTGAGCTTCTGGGTCCCAGTATTTAATGGTTTTTATGGTCAAGGTTCAAAGCATAGATATGTACTTACTGTAATGGTTTTTAGTCACCAATATGTTACATACTAGGTGTTATTCAGCTCCTTTAATTTTGTTATTGGTGTAAATGTAGGGGGAGTACAAATGGGCTGAGTGTAAATTCTGATTTACTTTTGCTTTAGGTACTATTATCGGGAGATGTTTTCAATACACAGTGGGATGTGTTGTGGGGCGGCCCCTTGTGGGGCGGAGATGTGAGTGGGTTGGGTCTGTGTCAAATTGAATTCCAAATAAATAGAGCTATAGGGAATGTGAGTGGGTTGGGTCTGTGTCAAATTGAATTTTTGAGAAATCTCAAGCCCTTTGTTCTAGACTAGAAAAATTGATATGGGTGATCACTTTCATCCTGATTACCAAGGATGTAACTCAGGTTGCCCGAATTCAAGAATTTCAACTACATCGGTCTCAGGTTAGGGTTCAGGTCTATTCAAAATTTAACAAATGCTCTATCCAACTGCTCCTGCTTGATTACAGGAACATGGAAAGGAGGAAATAATACCCTGGTGGTAATGAGATCAAAGGGCTCAAGGCCTCTGCTAGCTTTATAGCTTCTTCATCTGTGTTGATGATCTGACTGAAGCAAATGTATCGCCCGCATGTCGATTTATCTTCGTAAGTTCGAATATGGACATCGACAAGAAAGTCCACATCCACAAAGGCTAATACTCCATTTTCATACATTTCGGCAGCTCCTGCAAAAGAGAATAAGAGAAAGAGATGAACAGAATTTATTTCAAACCATGTTCAAGGTGACTGCTTTTGCTTAGTGGGAAGAGAATGATACCTTTTAGATAGGACATTGTGGGCCGAGGGTTTTGTTGAGCAACACTAGGCCCAAGAACTAGACCTGCATTGACAGAGACCATGCTCAACATCCTGTCCATGGCTAGGGCCCAAGCAGCCTGCTCAGAGAGTGTCTTTGCAAGTGCATACCACAACTATGGAGTTCAAAACAGTCAAAGATGTTACATAAACCCATCACTAACAAGATCATCAGATTTCAAAATAAAAAAACAACTCTAGTCTATGATCCAATCTATAACTATATATGGGCTCTGTGATCAAATTGTCCAGCTGGTTGAAAACCTAAGGCCAAAACACCCAAACCATGGCTGGTTTTACTTTATTAATATCATTATCATCATCATCATCCAGGGCCAAGACATGATGATCCATGCCAACATGAAGGCAATTGGACTAGTTTAATTCATTGCACCAGGGACAGGATTAAATCCTTCAAAAGGCCAAAAGAATAAGGAGGGAGGAAACTTGATAAGGAGTTTGGAGATTGAAATAGGACTAGATAAGATTAATAGTCATAATCAAGTGCTTACCAAATTTACAAAATCCTGCGGCAAAATTACCAATTAATGAAGCTCAATCCCCTTAAGCAAAAGGTGGAGGAGATAAGATTATTTAGGAGAAAAGGAAAAGCTTTTAATGATTCCAAGTACTTGATCAGTTGTAAGGGTGGAAAGTCACCAAGTGTAAAGAACAACCTGTTTGAAGTCATTTCAGGTCTACAAAAAGCATTCCTTTTGCAAAGCAAAAACAGCTCATCTCAAGAAGACCAGTAACTCCACTCCATCTCAAGTAAGGAAGAAAAAAAAAAAGAAAAAAAGAAAAGAAAAGGTAGAGAATAGAAATCCATACCTTCTGTCTTCTGCAGAACTCTGGATCACTCCATGACTTCTCATCTATATCCTTCTCAACAGATATATTCTCCCTCCAAATTGAGGAAGCCAAGGAAGAACTGAATACTATCTTCTCTATAGTCTCTGTTTGTGCACATGCCTCCACCACATTGATTGCTCCTCTCACCTCCAAATCCACCATTTTGTCCTACCCATCACTCATAAGCAGAGGAGATGTTAAAAGAAGAACAAAAAACAATAAGAATAACAAACATCTACATGGGTTGATATAGGCAACTCACATCATACCCATCTGAACTATCCAAAGAGCAGAACAAAGCAGAGCAACCCTTCAGAGCTCCAACGATGCTTTGGTAATCCAGAACATCTACAACAAACACCACCAGTCTCTCTTCCATCCTCTCCAGCTCCCGAATTTTCCTCACTATCTCTGTCTCTCCTGAAACAACAATAAAACACTTGACAATAAACAAAAACTGGACAACCCAAAACAACTATTGACTGAACTCAGTAACAGAATCATCAACAGAATTGTAACCTCACCATTGTTCTGGATAGCAGCATGGACTTTGTAACCTCTACTTAGAAGTCCCTTCAGAATAGAAAACCCCACATAGGAAGATGAATCTAGAACACAAACACTTGGCTTCTGGTGATCAATGTTTGCTCTTTTGACCTCTGTTTCTTCCATTTCTATCACTTCCCTCATTTCTTCTTCTTCTTCTCTTCAAGTAAACTGTATCTCCGTATGTATAACTTGTGAGAAAACTTTGGAAGAAGGATGGGAATTAAAAGAGGGGGTTGTTGAAAACCGGTTCACGTTCCATCTACTCGCCTTCTTGAATGAGGAGATGGGTGCTTAATTATTATTTGCTGGGAATGTTAGGTTTCGTGTTTCGGCATAAGTTCCGTATTTTCTGCTTTGTATCGGCCGATATATAATAGGAGATTCGCCGTTACCAAACATGGAGCTTCATCTAATGACCAAAATAGCCCTACTTCAACATGCGATTTTCATCATAATTCATAATGACGAAAGAACCCCCCTCTTGACTGATTCTGTGGCAAAACTTAGAGAAATTGATGTACCAGTTTTAAAACCTTCTAGAGAGGTAGAAACGTGCGGCCATAAATAAGAAAAACATGTACAAATGGACGACCTTTTCTACTGAAGGATATCAGAGGCAGAAAAACTACACAGCACTGCACATTATGCAATGCATCCTACAATCCTAATGTGGTCCACCAAGCATCAGAGCCGTTGGCTCTCCCCTTTATTGACCAGCCTAAGATGGGTCACCAGGGCTAGCCCTCCACCCATGATTGCAACTTGCAAGGGTCCATCAGAGTTCAGACCCTAAATTTGCATGGTTTGGGAAGAAACCCATTACCCATTTCAGTAACTACAACCGTTCATCATGCAAAGATGAACGGCCGGCCCCATGTTTGTCTGGCTGATCAGGTGGGACCAAAGATGATCGATGGATCATTTGGTTGATTGCAGACTTGGAGAATTAGAATGAGTTGGGCTGCTCTACCTACGTGGGTTGATGTGGTTGGGCTATCATCAGTCTTTACTTCTAGCACTAGAAATGTCACTATTTTATTGGCTTGTTTATGTGGTTAGGAGGGAGGCCATGGACGCATTTGAGTTATATCTCTCTCTCTCTCAAGTTTCAAATTGGAATGCGTGTAGGGTGTTTGATGTGAGTCCAAAGAGGTTAATAAAAATGGGGTTTGAAGGAATAAAGAAACAGTTGCGTAGGAGAAACCCAGGTGGGAGAAACTTGTGAAAGTTGATCAGAGCTTGATACACTAGGGTTTGGTGACCAAAAACCAAACGGTTCAACAAGGGTTTTACATGGTAAAATATTTTAGTTTATCAAGTTTTGGTGGGTAGTTGAGGGAGCTGAAATTTGAGGATCTCTATTGTGCCCCGACACTCACCTAACCCAACCTAGGCCATGCGATCACATGTAATCCCACTTACCCATCTACTAGAGGATTAAGATTAACAATTTAACATATGTCAATCCTTGATGCAACCTACTGATCCGATCCATAGATTATACGGTTCGGTTCAGACGGCAACCTGCCCCGTATGGGGTTTGTCAATTATTGGGTGAGCCGTGAGCTTGTTTTCACCAAGGTTATGCAATAAAAACTGAAGATTCATTGTTATTATTCCAAATCGCATCCAATCCAAACTAAATGAAATATCAAAAATTATATAAAAAAACAGAACATATAAAAAATTATAAAAATATATTAAAATGAAAAAAATATGAAAATTGTAAAAGTATATCCTTTTGGCATTGAAAAAGCACTTATGCAAAAGTACTGTTATAAAAGTACTTTCGTAAAAGCACTGTTATGAAAGTATTTTCATAAAAGTACTTTTATAAGAGTACTTTCGTAGTACTTTTATAAAAGTATTTTTGTATGTGTTTTGTAAAAATACTTCCACCAAAGTGCTTTTATAAAAGTACTTCCGCATAAGTGCTTTTGTAAAAGTACTTTATTAGAAGTGCTTTCATAAAACTAATTTTGTAAAAATGCTTTTGTAAAAATACTTTTGTAGAAATGCTTTTATGAAAGTACTTTCATAGAAGTGCTTTTATAAAAGTACTTTTATAAAGTGCTTTTGTAAAAAGTGATTTCGTAAAAGTTCTTTCATAAAAGTGCTTATATAAAAGTACTTTCATAAAAGTGCTTTCGTAAAAGAGCTTTTATAAAAGTACTTCCATAAAAGTGCTTTCATAAAAGTACTTTTATAAAAGTACTTCCGTAAAAGTTCTTTTGTAAGTGCTTTCATGTAAAAGTACTCTTATAAAAGTGCTTTCATGTAAAAGTACTTTTATAAAAGTGCTTTCGTAGAAGTACTTTTGTGAAAGTGCTTTCGTAAAAGTACTTTTGTAAAAATGATTTCGTAAAAGTACTTTTGTAAAAGTGCTTTCATAAAAGTACTTTTCATAAAATTACTTTTGTAAAACTGATTTCGTAAAAGTACTTTTTCATAAAAGTGATTTTGTAAAAGTGCTTTCATAAAAGTGATTTTATGTCAGCTTCAGTTTTGATCAGTTTCAAATTGGACAAGGGTTTGGCCTCATGATCGGATTATTAGATATTTGGGCAAGGTCTAATTCAGACCAATAAAAATATGGTCCAATTTATCTTGGATTGGCCCAATCCAATAATTATAACGGACCGTCCAAATTCAATTTGACACCCCTAATCTCCACCATCCAAAAATTCCTTTAAAATCTCAACCCATCAAATGGCATTCTGGTTTTTCCTACCCTATGAAATTACTAAAATGCCCCAATAAATCCAAAATTTACCCTACTTATTTAAATTCTCCAGTCTTAATTTAAACCTAACAGGGAAAAGTGCACCATTCATAATTTTCCTCGTCCCAAGATGGAATTCATAGCAAAGGTGTTTTAATTAAGGGTAAATTACTAAATTGCAAATCAGTACCTTGTACTCTGGGCCTAGTCTCACCTTGGTACCCGAATTTCAAAACGTGCCAATTAATACCTGAATTTCTAAAACGTCTTTAGTCCTTACTGTTAGCAGTACATTAGGTATCTATAACTTATTACCATAGTTAATTATAGATGTCAAGTATACTCGGGTCAATCGAGTCAAACCTGAGTATCTTGATTGATAATTGGTTTAGTTCTAGGTGTAGTTTACAGAACCCATTAATAATTGGTTTGGACTGGTTTTCCCTACCCCAAAATCAGAATTGACCACTTATTGACCGTGGATGGCAATTTCTACCTTATCGCTGGGTATCCATCCCAACAAAGTGGTGTTTTTGCTTGAAGGATGGGTTTTGGGATTCTACAACCTGTGCGGGTATGGGTAGGGTACGGAATTAGGTTAAACACAATTCTCTCTAACCCACATATTATTGGAATATTTAAAGCATATAAGCTTTATGTATTAGGTGTTGAATTTAATAATATTTTGAATTTTATGTGAAAGATAATTGATAGTTTATATGCTTTTTACATATCTTAATCAAATAATTAGAAATTTTGTTGTTTTATTTGTATTATTTTACATATTTATTGCTTATATATAACAAAAAATAATAGAAAATTAGATGTGGATTCTAAAACCAGCCTACCCATACCCTTGAATGTGGGGAGGGTTTGTATTCTCAAAATCCAACCCAATACGGGTTTTGGGTCAGGTATGGCTCGGGAGGTTTAGAGAGACAGATAGGATTTAGAATTTACAACACCTTCCCTGAACCTGCCCTATTGCCATTCCTATTTATTATTGATTAGGAATGTCAATGGGTCGGGTTTGGTACGGGTTTACCTCAACCCTAATGCAACCCTACAATGCCTCAACTTGAACCCAAACCTGACCTGTCTTAAAATGCATGATTTCCAATTTTGACCCGACCCTATAGGGTCTAACTCGATACCGACCTGCCCATAACCATTTGCTACCAATGGGGAATTGCTTCTCATCTCAAATTGAGGTGATTGGATTTGCACCAATGAAAACCATAAACTTAATACACAATAGATAGAGGTATATGATAGATCTTTTGACTTTTAGATAGTGAATGGGGTTCTTCCATTCTATCATCTTCAGTGGTACTGGTCATTGATATTGGAAAAATTGTCTCCTGACCCATAGAATTTCAATTGTATTTTTTTAACACGTTTTAAATACCTAAAATCCATTAATTTAAGTTAGGAAATTGTTTTATAGAATTTAATATGTTACTTTTCTCATTAAAAAAAAGAACAAAAATCAAAACCAACATGTAAAGAAGATCCACCCAACGGGTGAATCAGCCAAAACGTGAACCCGACCTGAGTTGAATAATCAAAACCCTAACCCAACCCTAAAGCCAAATATATTGACCCAAACCCGACCATAGGGTCGGGTCAAGCCAGGTTTACCATTTAACCCAACCCACTGACGCCCCTACTTATTGACTATTGCTCAATTCTTATTTGTCTCAAATTTATTTTAGGAATTATTTGCAGTCCTACCATCTCTTAAAATTTGCAAATTTGCATCCTTAAACCGTGTCATTAAAGAATTGGAAAGATTGTTTTATATTAATGGGATAGATTCAACTAATTGATATATATTGGTTGATATGGACCAATACATATTACTATATTCTCAAATGTGTTTGTCCACGTCAGCTTAGTCTCTTTTGCTTCCTTCCTCTCTTAGAGGCTTAAAATTTTGTATTTTTTTATTTAAAAAAATAAAAAATTAAACATTATGGGCTATTGTCAACGGACTCTCTTTCATTTAATTATTGATTTCCTCCTTAGAGAGTGGTCTTCACACCCACTTCACAGCACTTGTAGCATTGAGAACATCTCCACATGAATGAAAACATATAAATTCAAGAAATGTTTCCCATGTGCAGCTATGGCATTCTATGAGATGGGCGTGAGAAGGATTCTGCAAAGAGGAAGTCCAAACCCATGTAAAATATAAAAACAATCATGTTTTAACCATGGTTTAAAGTATCGATATGCCCGATATGCACGAACATGCATATCGGGTGTTTTGATACTTGTAACTTTCTTTTTAATTTTTTTTCAAAATGTTTTAGGGGTCAGTTTTAGGCTTGACTACCCTTGAAATAGCATACATTTCAAGACACTCGTTATTTGGTGTTTTAGGGAGCTGTCGATATAGTATGTGTTTGGTTCCGTGGGCATTTATGGATAAGTTGTTTATTTGTACATTTTCACTTTAAATGTTTCATATTTTTGTTGTTTAGTTGATCTTCACTTTTAACGTTTTTTACTCTCCACCTCAGATTAATACCCATTAAAGTATGCCACATTAGCATTTGTTTTCAAGAAATGTTGGGGCATTGGGGGAAATAAGAATTTAACGTTTCCCCAAATACCCTATGCACAAAAATCAAAGCATTTCAGTTTTCTACCATTTATTTGATAAAAAGTGAAACCAAACAGCTATTTCATTTTGCTTCATTTATAATAAACACCATGCTTATCTAATATTGATGTGAGGGCATATTTTTAATAAATGCCTACAAGCAAGCACAACCATAATACCATATGCCAAATACAAGGTGTATCATATCTTCGGGTGGGTTTCTAACGCGGTAAATAAATGGCATGGTTGGAAATTACCTATTTAGAATCGTGCATGTATCTGTCTATAATCTGTATCAATCAATACTCTCATTATCATAAACCAATAGTTCAATCATATCAAGACAAATCAAATAACCCATGTGTTTCCTTCTTTTTCCATGATTTAAAAGGCTAGTGATTCTAGCATTTTCCTTACACAATTCAAAGATGTGACTATTACATCAGCTGCCAAACGGTGTAGCATCACAGGCCATGATATGACATACCCACTCAGTAAAGATGGATATTTTTTTGTGCAAAACCTGAGTGTTATTAAATGGTAGCTAGGGCAATGTTTGGCATCGATACTGTTTTTTGAGAAAACAGTGCTATGTAGGTACTGTATCAGAAAAAAGTGGTGTTTTAAAAAACAGATTCTTATTTGGTACTATTTTTCAAAAAAAAACATTGCTTCAGGCCATGCTTTAGAAATCGGGAAAGTGTGGTAAATTCAATGTTTTCTCAGAAAACAACTCATTGCTGTCAGCGGTGAAATGATGTAGCATCATTTTAGACGTTGAATAATATGACCAATGTTGAAATGGTTCTACAGCCTTGATACCAAACAAAACCAGTACTGTTTTCTCAGAAAACAACATATGTGCATAATAGCACTGCTTCCAAACTTACAACTCAGACATGCCCAGCACTGTTTTTATGAGAAAACCCCTACTAGGTTGTTCTTTTGTGTTCTATAGGGTCGATGTAATGTTATTTTGGTTTTGTAATCTGTTTATGATTATACACCAGGATTCGGTCTATGCATGAACAAAAACCCTTTTTGATGTCCATAGACTTATGGTAATTTTAATTGTATAGCTTATTTTGAGTATCCACAAATGGATTACTTGAGCTGATATGGAATCATAACCTATCAATGAGAATGAACTGGGAGTTATTCAAATAGTGGTTCCATATAGCAAGAGGCAAGGTCTATTCAGCAAGAATAAGTTAGGACCAAAAGAGAGAAGGGGTTAGACACCTCTCTCCCATTTCAATAGATAGGATCCACATGGGGGAATGCTCAAAATAAACATTAACAAAATAGAGGATATCTTACAAAGCAAGAAAATGAGAATGATTATTAATTGGTATGAAAAAACATGAAATACTTGAAGGTAAAAAAAAGGAAAAAAATATTCTAAAAAATGTCCAGAAAAAGAGTTAAAAAGAAAAAAATATTTAATAAACTAAACATGCAAGAGATAGGAAAAGTCTTGAAAAAAGATATAAACTAATGGGTAGTCATGTCACATGAAGTGAGAACAAACACCATTAGGTATCATAGTTAGTAGCACAAGGAGAAGAATTTATAGTTAACCTAAAAAGACGATTGGCATGGTAAACATTATTCACAATACAATGAACAAAAAACACTTAAAATTGACATTTATTCAACGATGCATCAAGGGAATTATCCAAAGGAAAAGTATGAATTCCTACGTACCATAACATGGGCTATTGATAGTATATAATTAAACGGAATGATCTGATGTAGTATCTATCTTTTTTCTCTGTTTTTTTTTTATGTTTTGTTTTTCTAATTCTATGTAATTCCATGTATATATAGCGAATGAGAAGCAGAGATGTTTCGACTTCCAAAATTTCTCCTGCATTATCCGACCGACCATCTTTTGCTAATCCTTCCTCCAAGCAATGACGAAATAACAAATGTCAACGTCAAACCACCTAGAATCTGAAACTCATTTTCATACCTATCTTTTTCGATCAAATTAGTGCTACTAAATCCATCTGTGGTCAACTGTATATCTCTGTGGTAGAACCTTTGCAGCTTCAGGGGAGTGCCACAGTTGAAAAGGGTGGTGCCAGAGCGGGGTCAACACCACAATATCAGAGATGAGAGAGAAAGATGATGAGGCCAGTGAAGAACAAAGCAAAAAATGAGATGATGATAGGCGGGATACATAACCTGTGCCCTGAGTATCAAGCTAGGGTAACGTAGTTTGTTTTTGGATCCCAAGACCTCGACGGCATCTTCTTCTTATTAGGTGTCTTGAATCGATTCTAGAAGAATAACGTGAGGAGAAAGAAAAATGTGGTAGGGAGTTTTCATATTTGACTAATTAATTAAAAGATAAATTGTATATTAGTATCCTATAATTTGGGTTTATTTTTTACCCAAATTTTAAAATGTGCTAATTCAGCACTTGAATTTCTAAAATGTCTTAGTTTAGTCCAAAATTGTATATTAACCACTGCTGAGTGACATGTGAAAGGATGCAAATGCTCTTTTGGTGTCATCTAATTTTCTTTATTAATCATCTAATATCCTTGAAGTTGTTCATCATTGCGTTGATTCAACCATGATTCTAGAGGAAGAAGATGATTAGCAATGTCTTATTTTGAAGGATAATTTTGATATTTTCAAAAAATTTTAAATTGAATATATCATCACGTGATACAGATCATAGTTTTCAAAACTGGACCGGACTAGATGGTGGGACCGGAAAAACCGGTAACCGTTCAGCCCTCATGGTCCAATTTACAAAAGCACTTTTATAAAAGCACTTCTACGAAAGCACTTTTACGAAAGTACTTTCATAAAAACACTTCTACAAAAGTACTTTTACAAAATTAGTTTTATGAAAGCACTTCTACTAAAGGACTTTTACAAAGGCACTTATGCGAAAGTACTTTTATAAAAGCACTTTTGTGAAAGTATTTTTACAAAAGCACTTATACGAAAGTACTTTTTTTAAAAGCACTTCTACGAAAGTACTCTTATAAAAGTACTTTTACGAAAGTACTTTCATAACAGTGCTTTTACAAAAGCACTTTTATGAAAGCACTTTTACAAAAGTGCTTTTTCAATGCCAAAAGGATATATTTTTGTAATTTTTTATATGTTCTGTTTTTTTATATAATTTTTAATACTTCATTTGATTTGGATTGTATGCAATTAATCCAATCCATTTACGTTTTAATGGATTGGATTGGATTTGGTCTGTATTAGATTTGGACTAGATTGGGTCTAGACCATTTGTAAGTGGACTCACATTGGACTAGATCGGGTTAGACCAAATCCAATCCAATTAACACTTTTAGTGAAAATGAGGTCTAAGGGTGGAAGAAGGTTTTAGATAGGTGGGCCAATAAGATGGCCCAAAATAGAATTGTTTTAGTTTAGGGGGTAATTAGGGGTATTTTTTGGTGAAATTTGACATGGTGGGCTTTTTCAATATTTTGGATCTAATGGAAGGGTCTAATTGGTTTAACTGTCAAAAGGATTTGGAGTATGGATGTTCTAACCAACAAGGATGCTTTAAATAAAATCTTTGTCTAATGAATGGGTAGATGGGGGAATTTTTGTGATTAAATTTAAATAGGTAGGGATTCCAAGGACTTTGGATAAATTGACATTGTCTAATTGGTTGAAATGTGCCGGGGTCAAGGGAATATAAAGTATAGGTGCTTTGACCAATGAAATTGGCTAAAATAGAATCTAGGTTTGGTAGAAGGCTAAATTGGTGGAACTTTGAGCTAGAATTTGGTGGCTCTGTGTGTCTAAGGCTCTTGGTGAAACTAAGGTACAGGTACAGGTACGGGTGTAAATGGATCGAATTTGAATCGGATCAGGTAATATTCGAATTCGAATCTGATTAGAAAATCTGATATCTGAATTCGATTCGATATCTAACGAATATTGAAAATTAATATCCGAATTCGAATTCGATTAAATATTCGAATATTCGATTCGATTCGAATTCGATTAATTAATTATTTTAGATAATTAATAAATATATAAAATAAATATTTTATTGATATAAAGTATATAAATATATAAATTACTTATATAACTTAATTATTATATATAAATTATATAAAATAATTTATATATTATATATAAGAATTAAATAGTTGGTCAAATTTGGATATTTATCGAATTGAATCAGGTCATATCCGAATTCGACCAATTAGATATTTGAATTATCCGAATTCGATTTGATTATGTTGAATATCGAATTCGAAATCAGATTTTCGAATACCGTTGACACCCCTAGGTACAAGTGAAAGGCTACTCGGGTCAAGGGAAACTAAGGTACATGTATTCTGACCAACAAAACTAGTTGAAATGGATTATAGGTTTGATGGAAGGCCATATGGTGAAGCTTTGAGTTGAAATTTGGTGGGTATGTGTCTATGAGGCTAAATTGTTAAGGGAATCTGAAGTGCAAGTGTTTCGACTAACGAAATAGGCTAAAATGAGCTCTAGTTTGATGGAAATTCAGATGATGTCTGATAAGTTTGGAACTTCATGGGTAGGTGCCTTGAAACGAATGGAGTTCATTGGTGGTGTTTGATTGGTTTGGAGTTAGGTCAAAGGGGTAGATCTAGGGATTTGAATGTTTCGGCCAATGAGATGGGCTAAGATGGAATCTAGGTCTAATGAAGGGCTATATGGTGAAGATCAAAGGTGAAATTCTCTAGATGGTGGTTTGAAGGTGTTTGGGGTTTGATGGAAATGATAGATATTCAATTGGATGGGTAGAATGGGAAAGTTTTCGATTGTAAGCAACCTAGGCCAGGCCACATTGGGTTGGTCAATCCACAGTTTCAGAATGGAATATGGGATGGGCTTTTGGGCTTAAAGGCAGAGTTTGATGTGATTAATAAGATGTGGTTCAGCAATTTTAAGCTTTGAAGGCCTTGGCTAATCATAATCATTTAAATAGAATCTTTAATTGATGGAGGGTGAAATCTTATAGTTTAGAGATAAAAATTGATTTGAATGGCTATTTTATGGATTCTAATTATATGCTTGAATCTAGGGTTTTCTAGGGTTTTTAGGTGCTTTAGGGAAATTGGTATGGTGTGATTAAGCATTTAGGGTATGCAATGGAGGTTAAAAAAGGGATCGAGCAAAAATTGAGTGTTGACACATGGTAAGAAATTTTCATAATTTCCAATTCTCTCCTTTTTAAAAACTAGCAAATATATTCATGCTTTATGCATCAATTTCAGATGATGATATTGATGATAATGATAGTAATTATATGTTTTTATAACATTATATAAATTTGATATTTCTGCATATAAAAATAATTCTTATTTATCGTACTTATTTTTTGCAATATTTTATATTTTTGTATTGTTAAATATTTATTATTTAATTATGACATCAAGGTTCAACACATTTGACCTAAAGTCTGAATTGGTAACTTTCTACCAAAGAGGAAAATAATTTCATTTTAGGTTTGTTTTAATTTTTGCATTTTATTTTCATCATCAATAAAACAATTCTTGTTTATCACACTTAATTTTTTTAATGTGATTAATATCAAATATTAGAGTTGTGCCAAAATTTTTCTGCACCTTTTTATTTGTAGTCTTTTGCGTTTAAAAAAAATTATTATTTTACTACCTAAAGTGTGAAAGAATGGTTTCATTTTTGGGTCGGTTTTAAAAAAATATAGGTTTATAAAAAAAGGTATTGGATACAGATCTAAATAATAGAATTTTCTAGTGAGAAAAATACCTTAAATATAGGATTTAATAAAAGATAATGAGAGTTAACACCTTAAATAGAAGATTTAACGGGAGGGATTTAAATAATATGAAAGGTAATTCAAATTGCATTTCTTGTCCTCACTATCAAGGATGACCAATTCACAAATATTGGTATTTCAATCAAGAAAAAATTTTCACAAACTCATTCATACTTTTCATATAGTATGGATATAGATGCAGATAATAATAATTATTAATTATTATCATCATGTAAGCCTTGTCCCAACTATATTGGATCAACTACATCAAATTTGATTCAACATTCTGTTTTATTCAGTTCTATATCCTTCATTAAATTGTGGGGTTTTAAATTATTTCTCATCACTTCCAGCCATGGTTTTTAAAACCAAACTGGTGACCGAACTGGTCAGGTATCTGGTTATCGATTCGAACCGTCCGACCATTCGACCCAAACGATCGGCCCATTCTAACAAGAAAATAAAAAATTAAAAAACTGAAAAATGGTCAAAACCGTTTGAACGGTTAACTGACCGGTTCAATAGTTTGCTGACCAAAGTCAACACTTTTGGGGAAAAACGAAACCGGTCAAGGGACCAGTTCCTGGTTTTTCTAGTCTGACTACCTGGTTCAATCCGGTTTTGAAAACCATGCTTCCAGCCACGTCATTTTAAGTCCGCCTTGGCTCTTCTAGCTCCTTCAACTTGTAACTTTTAATTTTTTTTCTAAGGCTCAATTTGGAAGGAGTACAAATACAAATTTGTAGAGTGCAAAACTTCATATTTTGTATGTATTTGTATAGTACATATTTGTATTTGTACTCCTACCAAACTGAGCCTAATGGGTGCTATTCATGTAACCAAACAATCTATCTACTTTCTCTCATTGTGCCATGTATATAGCTAGTCCTTTTGGTTAAGAAAACAAAACAACAACAATGTTATCATAATAATGATGATTATGATGATGATGATAATGATAATTTCAATGTCATTATTTTAACCCATATTATAGGCAAATAATTAAAGCATGGTGTATTGATAGATTTGTTGTCTTTCAACCTAAGGACCTAGTTTTTATATCTTCTTAATTGTAGTAAATTTCGTAAGGGATAATTACTTATATATACCTTGTAGTTTGGAAAACAACTTGTATCTGACCTCTTAGATGGCCCCACATAACATAAATAAGCCCACCATTAAGAAAACACTTTAGGGTCCGTTTGGTTCATAATCGGAATTTGAATCAAAATTCTCTAGAATCGTTGTCGGAATGGTTTATTCTCATAGTCTGTTTGATTTAAACAGGAATGGGAATGAGAATTAAAATCAACAGGAATGAGATTTCATTCCTAAGGGAGGGGCAGGGGATGACCATTCCCTCAAATGGGGAGAATGCCATTCCACCAGGAATGAGAATGGAATTCCAATTCCGTCCAACCAAACAGTTAGAATCGGAATAGTCCATTCTGATTCCGATTCCAAACCCATATTCCCACAAACCAAACGGGGCCTTAGACCTACTTCATATTCCCACTAATTATTTATAATGCCATTTTCACCTTCGTCTTCTTCTTCCCTCTTCTTTTCTTTCTGTTTACCTTCCCATGCCATTTTCTTCCCCATGAGTCTCTCTCTCTCTCTTCTTATTCTTTTTCATGTTTTCTTCCCCCGCTGCAGCATGCCATTTACCAGTGGGTAGCTCTCTTGCTCTCCTTGTTCTTTAGTTGCCTATGTATTTGAATCCAATGTTTGCAAGTGAAAAGGAATGGAAGAGATATCAATTTTGACTAATTTTTACAAGGGGCACACCTAAGAAGGGGCAAACGAAGAGTGTTTTAATTTAGTCACTCTTCACTCAAAAGCATGTATGAAGTGTTATGGGATGAAAACCAATCTCAATTGAATTTGATGACATTAAATGTTATTAGGAAAGTTTTGAAACTAAAAATACCACTAAGATTCAAAATGATGTGTTAAACATCTTTTCATAAAAGATAACTCAGGATAATCTGTGGTTTTTTTTTTTTTTTTGTCAAGAAGGTGAGAAGTCCATTTATTTTGTTATTGTTTGTTTGCAAGAGTTATTTTGTTTGCTGGTCCCTGGAGTTTTAAATTTTAATCAATTTTGCATTGTCTTTTATTTATTTTAAATTCTGGATTAAGTCTGAAATTTTGAAAATTTTGTCTTGATTTCTTGTTTCTTTTTGTTATATCTGGTAGGCAAAAAATGATCGCATGATTCAGTTTGTAAATGGGAGTTTGGGTACTGTTTCTATGTTTGTAAGTAATGTTACACTGGAAGATTGGAATAGTCAAGGGTTTATGATTCTTCTTTGTGATGGGGGTTAGTAATTAAACAAGGTTTTGGCTCTTATAGTATCTGTGCTTTGTCTGATTAGGCAAGGCTTCAAATCCTATGGAAGTTGAACTACAAACAATTTGGAAAACTTGTTTATTGGCAAAAGAGTAGGGATGGAGGATTATAATCATGGTAAGATTCTAAAGTTGTGTTGGACTCAGTACTACTTAAGGAAAGTTGTGCAATCTCATGGTTTTTGGAAAATTGGGTTGATTTTATTTATGACTCTTTAAATTCCTTTCTTGTTTATTTTGTTTATAAACCCTATGTTTTTACCAAGCCTGCTCATGTTTTAGCTCAATCGGCCAAAGTCTTTGGGGACTTTTGTTTTCATAGACCCCAATTTCCTTTTATTGTGAGACAATGTTTTGTTTAGTGGATTATTTTTTCTCTGCCTACCTACAAAAAAAGAGTGCTTTGATCCATTTCATGTTTCAGATTCATACTTTTTTTGCCCCCTCAAAAGTGTTTCAGTCTTGGAATTATACTCATTTTGATTTAATTTGGCCAAGAGAACCATCACTTCATCTAGATCAAGATAGATTTTCTAAAGCCAAAACCCACTACCATGAATCTCTCATGGAAACAGAGTATTAATGTATTGGCTTTGAAATTTGCAATAAATCTTTATTTTCTTTGTTTCTTGTTCGTCTTTGAGACTCTTTGTAACATTAACACTTAACCATTTAAAAACAAAAAATGATGATGATCAGTTTTTGGTTTGATTCTAGTTGACTTTGATCAAGATTTTGGATTTTTAATTATATTTCCTAAGGCTGCGTTTGTAAACGATGCAAATGGAGTGTAAATCCCGGTTCAGGGTAAATTTGCACTCTAGTTCACTTTTGCTTGTGTTTGACAACATTACATTTATGTATTGACAAATGACAGTCAAATGCATATTTACATTGATAATAAGATGTAAAAGTACATCAATAAAAAATAAGTAAATTTGCATTAAAATGGGCTTTTGATAAGAAAAAGCATATGCTTTATTGAAACTTGCATTTGCATCCATTACAGCTAAAAATCTGTTTGGTAAGAAGGTAAAATTGTCAGTACAAAACTAACCCAACTTTGCAATATAAGCTCAATTTGGAAGGAATACAAATACAAATATATAGAGTGCAAAAACCTTGTACTTTGTATTGTTTTGTATGTATTTGTGCCGTACATATTTATATTTGTATTCCTTTCAAACTGAGCCATATAAACCGTTTTACACTCTACAAATTTGTACTCACACTTATTTGCGCAGCCTAACGAATTTGTAAATTCTATGTATTTGAAAGTTGTGCTTGCAACGCCTTTATTAATTTCAGTGCAAATATGCTGCAATTCATGCATTATTGTTTTGTTTGTTTCAATGCTACTACTTTAACTTTAATCTCTACGAAGAAGAAGAAGAAAATGGTAAGTTATGAAATTTAATGAACAACTAAGGACATTTTGGTCTTTAAGTTTTATCTATTGCAGTTAATGTTTGAAAGGTCAACAAGATATATGTAAATAGTTTCTAAAATTATTGGCTATATAAGTAGTTTCTTCAAATATTAAAGTACTTATCCCTTTTCCTACCAATCTACAAAGGTATGATTTGTTGGGCATGAAAGTCTTATCAGTCTAATTTTCCCAACCATCTTATGCAATGCTTTGAAATCGTTTAAGTCTTTAGTGGATGGCGTGATAAGAAGAAATTGGGCTTTTTCTGGGGTCATAAGATCATAAGAAACAAAATATGCTTATATTGGAGAAATATATATTGTTATTTCTACCTGAAATTTCAGTTTGATGTTTCAACAATAAACATTGATCAAATCAACCCATCCATTTTTCCTGCTGAATTGATTCATATGTAATGTTATGTCTCAACTATTTATATTGATTAACTGAAAACGTTTCGGTTAAAGAAACTAATTTGAAGAAAGGCAACAATGTCTGGTAGCTCGAGTAAGGTGAGGAGATCTCTCTCCGAAGCATTCCTTTCAGAAGCTGTTAAAGAAACTAATTCGAACAAAGGCAACAATGTTGCTTGTGTAGCCCGCCCAGTTAATCTCGAAGAGCTCAAGGGGAAGAAGATTATGGAGAGCGAGGGTGCTCTCTGTCTGTTCGCTAAGTTTCTCGGAGCTAGATCCGGAACCTCTCAAAGTTCTGGTTGAAAATATCAAAGATTGGAAGATTACCAGTAAGCAGGACGTCCAAATCCTTGGCAATGGATTCTACCTTTTCTCCTTCTCGTCTGAGGATGACCTCAGTCGAATTTTTAAGGAGGGTCCGTGGGTCATCAATGGGAAATACTTAGTCTTCATGAAATGGAGACCTGGCTTCAACCCACTTGAAGCCAAACTGGAAGAAGCGGATGTGTGGGTCAGGATTCCAGGTCTGCCCTTGGAATTTTGGTCCAGAGAAGATCTTGAAATTATTCTCAGAGATGTGGGTGCTGTTATCAAAATTGACAGGGATACGGAGAGGGCCTTGCGTTCTCTATTTCCCCGTGTATGCATTCGTGTTAACACCACTAAACAGTTCATCCTGGATATTCCAATCACTGATATGGTAACAATGACAAGCTTAGAGTTTTCTATGAAAATGTTCATGATCTTTGCACTACGTGTGGCTGGTTTGGTCACAAGTATTACCAGTGTGCTGTGGGTAATACTAAATTGGATGCGGTTGGTTGGACTGTTGTGAATAGAAAACAGAATTCTGGTTCTATCAAAGGTGAGTGGCTCAAACAGTCTATTCAGGTAACGAGAAATAGACAAACTCAGATTCCCATTAAATTTCCTGGACACTCCCATCTGAAACAGCAAAGAGTTGATCGAGCTAAGGGCTATACTGCCCGCTTCATTAACCCAATAATTCTCCCAGCTAAATTGATTAACAAAAAGGGTTTCTGGGTTCAAAAGAAATAATACTTACAGCTGGAACCCCCTTCAAATGCTAACCCACCTATTGTATTGAGGCCACTAGTGGCGGTGAGGATGGCAAAATTTCAGTTCCTGATAACAGTTACAGCACAAAAGAAAAAGAAGAAAATGATATTACAGATTCGAAACTTGAAGATGAGGAAGGTGTCAACGAAGATGACATGGAAGGAGAGTGGGATGGTCAAGAGAATAATAATTGGATGGCTTTTGAAAACTTTGATCGAGGGACTTCAGATTTCATCTCTGATTTCTCTGTTGTTCAAGTGGGGCTAGACGAGCAGGGTTCGAAGGTGACAAAGGGTTTTAAATGAAGATCTTAATTTGGAATGTTAGAGGGGCTGGTAGAATCTAGCTTCGACGCCAATTTTCTGAGTTATGTAGGCAATTTAAGCCCAATATTTGTTGTTTAATGGAAACAAGGGTTAATCCTAATAGAGCAAAAAAAAAAAAAAAAATTGTGTCTACATTTAAATTTGATAAATGTCATCTTATTGATCCTATTGGTTTTGCTAGTGGCCAATGGCTATTATGGAATTCCTCTTCTTGTTCTATAAATGATAGGCTTATCCACACCTACATTACTGATCTAGAATTTAATAAAAGCTGGTTTAGTACATTTGTTTATGCTCCTCCTTGTAAAACTGATCAAATTAAGGTGTGGGATTGGATTAGAAACATAGCTGATATTACTTCTGGGGCATGAAGTGTTATAGGGGATTTTAATGCTCTCTGAAGGAAAGAGAATAAAGTTGGTGGTGTGGAGGTAAGGCTCTCTCAAACCAGGAATTTTAATCAACTGATTAATTATTGTAATCTTATTGAATTAGATATAGAAGGTAGCCAATACACTTGCAAGAATAGTACTACTAAGGAAAGGATTGATTGGGTCCTAAATAATGCTGAATGGAGATGTGAATTTAATGAATGTAGACTAAACGAATTTGCCTTTTTTGGCTTCTGACCATACTCCTTTGATACTTAATATTAATTCTCAGGCTTTGTTTGGGCCTAGAACTTTTATATTTGAAGCCATGTGGTGCCTAGATCCTAGTCTTGATAATGTGATCAAAAGGGCTTGGGATATCAACATTAATGGTTTTAGGGCCATGCAGTTTTGTAAAAAGAGAAAAAACCTTATTAGAGAACTCAAATATTGGAATAAAGATTATTTTGGAAATATTAGAAAAAGAAAAGAAGAGTTATTGTTAAAAATTCAGATGATCCAAGACAACTTAGAAAGGGATCCAAATAATAGAAGTCTCATCAATCAAGAGAAAGCTCTTTAGAAACTTCTCAACAACACTCTGGCTAAAGAAGAAGTTTATTGGGCTCAAAATTCCAGAGTTGATTGAATTAAAATTGGAGTTAAAAAATAATAAATTCTTTCACACCACTGCAACAAGTAGGAGAAATAAGGACAAATTTAGAAAAGTCAGAAATGAGGATGGATCCTGGATTGAAGATGTTGAGGGGATCAAGGAGAAGTTTTGTTGCAGTTTTGAAAATAGATTTAATTCTGAGGGCACTTCGGAAGTGGACAATTTCATTTCAAATATTGATTGTTGTGCCTCTCAAACTCTTAATAATAATCTCTGTAAAGAGGTCACAAACGAAGAAATTCATAATACCTTGCTTTTGGTGAAGGATATGAAGGCCCCGGGTCCTATGGTCTTAATGTTTTTTCTTCAAAAGGTATTGGAATATTACTAGGGATGCTGTATGTAAAATTGTCAAAGCCCTTTTTCATTTTGGGAAATTGAATGGGGATCTAAACAGGACGTTTATTACTCTTATCCCAAAGCAAGAAAACCCAGAGGGGGTAAATGATTTCAGGCCTATCAGTCTTTGTAATGTTATCTATAAGATAATTTCTAAAATCATTGTGAATAGAATCAAACCATTCATGGATGACATTATTTTCCCCTTTCATAATGCTTTCATACCCAATAGACAAATCACAGACAACAATCTCATTGCCCATGAGATGGTGCACACTATGAAAAAGAAAAAAGCAAGTTGGGGATGCTTGCTTGCAAGATTGATATGGAGAAGAGTTATGATAGGCTGAAATGTGATTTTATTAGAAAAGTGCTTGTTAAATTTGGTTTCCATGACAAATGGATTAATTGGGTCATGGAATGCATTAGTTACATTTCCTTCAAGATTCCCATTAATGGCTCACCCACTAGAGTCATTAAAGCTAGTAGGGGGATTCGGCAAGGTGTCCCCCTGTCCCCCTACATATTTGTCCTTTGTGTTGAAGCTCTTTCAAGTAATCTCAATAGGAAGGTTGAATGTGATACAAATGGGGTGGGTTGTAAAGCCTCTAGGGGAGGTCCGACAATTCTAATTCTCCAGTTTGCAGATGATTGCATTATCTTTGCAAAGCCCTCAATTAATGCTTGCCTCAAAATCATCCACTATGTTCTCCAATAGCATCCCCTTTAGACTCCAAAAAGTGATGGCCTGAATTCTCAAAATTCCAATTGGGAATAGAAATAAGACTTATCTTAGAGCCCTTATCATTGAGGGTAGAGTATCAAAGGATACTTTTAAATATTTGAATGAGAGAATGTCTAATAAACTTGTGGGTTGGAAAAAAATTCTCTATCTCTCCCAAGTAGTGATTGTTGCTGATTTGGATAAAAAGAGAAGAGATTTCCTTTGGGCAAAAGAGAGTTGTCAAAACGCCATTCATCTTGTTAAGTGGAATAGGGTTTGTACTCTCAAAATGTGGGGTGGACTAGGTGTGCAAAACTTCAAATGGTTTAATAAAGCTCTTCTTGCTAAACTAGGGTGGAAAATTTTAAATTGTCATGATAATCTTTGGGTCAAGGTTGTAAATAATAAAAGTCTTAGAAACAGTAGTTTCTGGGATGCAAATAAGAAGAAAAGTTGGTCTTGGGCCTGGAAAGGTATTATGGGTTCAAGAGATCTTATTAGAAAGGGCTCTATGTGGAGGATTGGCAATGGTAGGAGTGTGAATTTTTTTTTGGATTCATGGGCTGGAGAAGGCCCATTAATAGAACTGAGGGACAGTAGTGTTCTTATTGATGAGAATATGATTGCTTGTAGGGTAATCGATTTTGAAAGAAGAATATGGAATGAGGATAGCATTTTGTCGCTGCCAACTAGCAGATTTGGCAATTGATAAAACCTATCCTTATTCCCCATGAGGATTCTTAAGATTAAAGGGTTTGGAAGTTCACCCCGGATGGGAACTTCTTTGTTAAATCGGCCTATGAAGAGGAATGTCGATTTAATGGTGGTGCAGATTCTGCTTCTGACTTTCAAAAAAAATTTTGGAATCTCATGCTTTTGCCAAAAATTAAAATTTTCCTATTCTTTTTACTTAATAATAGACTTCCTACAAAAAACAACCTCATTTCTAGGGGTTTTGGACTAGATTCTGCATGTGTCTTTTGCGGGGAAGTTGAAAATATCTACCACCTTTTTATTAACTGTAGTGTGGCTAAGCAAGTCTAGAGTTGCCTTTCGGGGGAACTGCCGATTCCTATGGGCTCTTCTACCTCGATGGACAGGTGGTGGAATAATTTATGCAAACCTATTGGTATCTTCAAAGATTGCTTCATTAGAGAAAAAATTTCTTGTGTCTCTTGGTTCATATGGAAGAATAGAAATAGTAAATGTTTTATTGGTTGTACTTGTGATGTGGAGACCATCATTAATAGAGCCTTGGCCTACTGGAATGGGATTAAAGAGATATCCTCGTGTTTGATTAACAATAACAAAAAAATGGTAGCCCACGTTGAGTGGTTCAGGCCCAAACACAACTGCATCAAGATTAACTTCGATACCTCTTGCTTAAATGGTGGAAACTGTGCAATTGGTTGCATAGCTAGGAAACATCAAGGCAAAGTCTTGGAATCTAAAGGTACTGGAATTGGAATTTCAACTATCAATCTTGTAGAAGCTGAGGCAACTTGGGAAGCCATTAATATGGCTATCAACTTTAGGGATTAGAAAATCATCATTGAAGGTGACTCTAAGCTAGTTATCGACTGCTTCAGTGGTAGACTTGTGCCTCCATGGTGATTGGAAAGTGTCATCAAAGAATGTCGAAACCTAGTGAACTTCTTCAACTTAAATATCAAATTCAAGCATGCGTATCGAGAAGCATATCAAGCGGTAGACTGGCTAGCTCGTAAAGCTCTTTTCAGCAAGGGGGGTGATAGGAGTCTTAATTTTAGTGATTTTATTTTTATTTGTGATTCAGATGTAGGGGAAGAGCTACTCCTAGGCTTGTGTAGCTCATCTTTTGCTATATGTATATATATATAAAAAAAAATGAAACAGCAATGGTACCAAGTACAACCTTATAAGTTCTGATGATGACCACAATACCGGTTGGAAGATATCATAAATGGTTCAGTGTCAACCTTGAATTAAGATGTTCTTAAGGTTATTGGCCCATGATAGACTTCCAACAACCAGAAATAATCTGATCAAGCGGGGAATTGCAAATATATATATAGTCATTGTGAATTATGCAATCATTATGAAGAAACAGCTGTTCATTTGTTTTTACAATGGAATTCTCTAGGGGTGATCATTTTATAATGGAATTCTAGTTAACTGAACTGATAAGTTTGGTATGTACAAAAAACTGAAGGTATCGGTTTGGTTTTGGTTAACCAATATAAAAAACTGGTGGTTATCTATATATTATAAATGAATATATATATGCATTTTATATAAATATATATCTATAACATATAATATATTATTTATTATTTATAATATAATATTTTATATGAATGTATATCTAGTTTTTTATTATATTTATATATTTATTTACAATATATTATAAAAATAAAAAAACTGAAAAACCAATGAACTGGACCAACGATTAACCGATCAGCTTCGATTTAGTTTCGGTTACCAATTTTCCAAAAACAAATTCTAGTTTGGTTAGAAAAATAAGCCTACGGCCGTAAGATGGGCCTTATACTCAAACCCTGGTCCCAAAAGCACTTGGCAGTGAAGGCTAATGGGCCGTCCTAGCCAATTTTCAGACCTACCTTCAGTTTGGTGTTTAAACATGGAGCCCAATCCAGCCTGGCCATGCACTCACCAAAGATAAAATGGGCCTCACCCATAAAATAGAAACCAAGTTCAGAGGCTCTTATGCTTTTCTTTCTATTTCGGATTTTTGATATGATATGGGATTGATGAATTGTGAGTTTTTAATGCTTTTTGCCTTTCTTGCTGTGAGTTCTATAAACAAATTAAAACCATTTCAAACACAGAAAATATTTTTTTGGTTGTATATGTGGTTTTTTTTTTTCAAAACTGAAACTGGAAATGCCTTCTTGAATTTCTGGTTTAAAGAGCACGCTTTCAACCGGTGATATAAGGTTTCATAGATAATGCTCTGTTTTTGCTTCTTACGGTTTAATAATATATTTCAATTTTTTAATGAATAGAGTGTGACGAAAAATTAACGGCAAGAGAGATTTTAGACAATTTCGATTTTTCTATGTCTTCGTTTCCAGTTCTGATTCCGTCTCCTTCTTAATGACCGATTCCGATTCCATTCTTGTCTCCCTCTCCATCTCAAACTCTAACTCCACCTCTGCAATTTCTATAGGAGCCCCTCTTTAAAAGCTTTGGTCAGCAACATCACACAAGCCCTTGAGCTTCCCAAGTACTGTGGCATCAACGACACCATAGCGCAAGCTCCAAGTTCTACTTCTACTTTTATGCCAGCACCTCCTGGTGTGTCACAGAACGAAGGCAATGGCGTGGGCAGGTTTGTCACAGCGACTGCATTTTCCTTTTGTCTAATGTGACGAGGAAGAGTAAGATATATGGGGAGAGGGAGAATCATAGGGGTTAATGAACAGTAAATTCGGCAGATTCGGTTCTATCTCGATGGAAAAGAGGGTGAAACGGTGGGAATGGAAGATAGGGAAAAAAAAAAGGAAGAGAAGAGAGTGACAAAAATGTGAAAGAATGAGAGGAAGAAGATCACCATGGCTTCTGAAAGTTGCAGAGGTGTCGGTGATTTTAGTCAATCCAAAAAGAGGAGGGCCGAGGGAGAAAAACAAAAAGGAGACCGTGACAAAAAAATGAGAAGGGTGTATCCTCCCCCTGTATCTCCCTCGCTCCTCCTATCAACAACAAGAATAACACCATTGTCACTGCCTATATACCCACTTCACTCCTCTTGCCCTTTGAATCACCCATTAGGGGTATTCACAGGTAGGGTTAGGTCAGTTTGAGTCATTTTTTCAATGAATTTGATTTAGTGGGTTTACTTATTGACTAAACCGAAACCATTGATTCTGAAATAAAACTGATCCAAGCATGAAGGATTGATTTGGGTCGATTTATCAGTTTAGTCGATTTATATATATTTTAAACTAAAATATCTATATCTAAATATCTATTTATATTTAAGTTTACTTCTTTTTAGCTTTTATGCAAAACCAAAATATATATTTAAATTGATTAATTTTTTATGCAAAACGGATTTTTTTGTCAATATATATTTAAATTTTTTACAAAATTGAATTAAATATTGTACCATTGTATTACATTTGTATTGGTTTTATGTTTTTAGTTTTTATCATAAATAACCATTTTTTTTCAAAGTTCAAACAAAACACAAATAAAATATATCAACATTTAACATATAAGGTAGGGACTAATTAATAATTACTTAAAAATAAAGGATAGATTCAGTTTGATTTGACTTCGGTTTTCATACATGAAAACTGAAACTGAACCGAGTTATTGATTTATTTTTTCATACAAATCAAAACAGATCAACTTGATTTGAGTCGGGCCGATTTAGTTGGTTTGACATTTAATACAAACACCTCTATCACCCATCTCTCTCTCTTTGGTTTATGGGCACCCTCTTTTCTCCCTTTATTATTCTTCAAATTCCGACTTCGTCCACCTCCCCTTCACAAAAAAGTAACATGGAAAGACCTCCTGCCACGATTGGCACTTCCAATCATTTGCCAGCTTGCAAGGGAACGAATTCAAGACTTAGAGAGGTGTTGTAGAAATGGACCCCCCACCATTACCTAGCATAAGTAGTGGACGGTTGAAGAGATGGTTTCAGTGATGGACAGAAAACAAAGATGGAGACAGATGGAAAATGGAGACGAAGGCAGAGACAGAGACGAAGATAGAGTATCAATCTGCTACCTATTTCTGAAAAATTTCATCAATTGGGTTTTATTTTAAAATTTTGAGAAATAATGGAAGACAAATTTGACATTTCATTTTTTTGTTAACACTTAATGACGATGTCAATTATCAGAAACTGTAGGGGTACTCTAAGATAATATGTAAACAATAAGGATAGAGTTAGTCAATTAGCTAAATCATAAGGGTAGTTTAACAAATTTGCTTTTTTTGAAAATAAATAAAACCAAAACAAAAATATTTGTGATACAATTCCCTGTTCAAGCCCTTATTTATTTATTTGTTTGTTTGTAAATGCACAGTGCTTATATAAGAACTCTAATAGCTATGCTTCAAGAATGTGATATCCATGAAACAAAGAAAAAGAAAAAAAAAAAAAGAAGAAGAAAAAAGCATCTCACAATCCAAAATTGGGGCTATTTGGTGGATTGGATCTGATAGAGTTCGATAAAAACCAAATTAGGGAAATCCAATCCAACCCATTTGTAATAAAAAGGATATTGAACCCATATTTGTACAAATGTATCCACATCTACATTACCCAAGGAAACAATTATCCGCCAAATTCTTCTCAAATCTGTTAGAATTTGACATATTCCATTTTACATATAATCTACCCATTAGGGCTTATCATTTCAAGCCCAGTCCAAAGCTTAGCCCAGCCTGTCTGGTTTTCGATCACCCCTACTACTCAACCTCAATCTCTGAAGGGTTAATCTATGATGTCACAGGAAAGAGTTTTGATCAATCAAAACCCCCGCGAATTTTGATGAATGCCACCTAATTAATTATCACTTTTATGATATTGGTTGAGTGGTTATAAGTTTTTTCAACATCATGTTGGAAAAACTTATAATTATCATGGTCAAATTCATCTCTAAATCTTATTGTCAACACAAATTTTATGTATATAATTATCATAACATATAGAAATAAATTACAAAATAGTTTTGTAAAAAAGAAAAATATAAAGTGATTTGAATCTTTTGATTCTGCTTAATTACATGAACAACCTTTGATTAATGGTCAATAATGCTGAAGATGAGGATTGTTGGTACGATTTTCATATTACTTGAAAAGTTGATGTAAATTTCTTCACTCCATTTTTTTTTTATTTTGCGTTTGATTAATTGTGAAAAGTGCATCTGTCTTAAACTTGAATCCAAGTGTGAAGTTGAAAGGTAAGAAGTGGTTTCTCTTTTCTCTCTTAAACTTGAAGTGGAATTATAGTAGACTTTTGCAAGTGTTTGTTGATTGTAATTTACAAGTGTTGGTGAAAATTGAAAAGAATTAAGAAAGTGTTTCTTCTCCTTAGGCAGTACTAAGCTAGGGCTGCCACCTCAGGCCACTTGCTAATCAATCCCACGTGTGTGGAATGTTGGTCAAAGTTGGCTCCAATATGTAGGAATTGGTGGTTTTGTCAAACACTATTTTTATTACAAAAAATAGCACATGGGCCTGTTTAGGCCTAGTGCACTTGAATCCTTGGGCAAGGGACTATGTCCACTTAGACGAATGCCCTAGGCCCATGAAGGCTTATGGTTAATTTTTTAAAGGCTCATTTGTAAGAAAGAACCCATCATTTGACCTTTTTCTTGTGTTCTTATACTTATAATATAAATTCAAAATACTCGTAAGACTAGGGCCAAAATTGGGTCAGATTCAAATCGAGCAGTTAGGATGTCATGAGAGTGATTCAGCCGAAAGATTAAAATCAGCACGAGTTCTAAAGATCTACCGGCATGGGGTAATTTTAGGAATGTAAATGGATCGAATTGGATCAGATTCGAATCAGGGAATATTCAAATTCAATCCAATATTATTTATGTTGGATCTAATTTGATCCAAAGATCTGATTGGATCTAATAGGACTCGATTTGAATTTGAATCCTATCGATAACTTGGATATTTGGAACTGATCCGAGTTGACTTATTTTCTTTAAATTAAAAAATTAAAATATACTAATTTAAATAAAATACAAACAAAAAATACAAGTATTTTTTAATTATTTTTATCATATATATATATATATTTTTTTTTTATAAAAAATCAATAATATAACAATTTTATAATAATATAATGTAAAAAATATATTTATAAATAAATAAATAAATAACATATGTATGTATTATATACATACATATATATATAAATATATAATATATGTTGGATTGGATCTTTTCGGATCGGATAGGAGAGAGATCCGAATCCAATCCGATTTTTAATCGAATCCTAATATCTGATCCGATCTAGATCCGAATAGAAATTATCCCAATTCGACCAAATAATAATCCGATCCATTTACACCCCTAAATAATTTTGATGATTTTGATGAATACACCACTACTGAAACTAGAAAAAGCTTCCATGTTTGCTGAGGTATCCGGTTTCCACAAGTATGATATTGGTCTTAATGATTAATTCCCTACTGTTGCTAAGCCCACAAAACCATTCCGTACTTTGGGGTCACAGAATGCATTAAATTATTAAAATATTCACTTGAATTTTTCTTCTTCTTTTTTTTTTTCCTTCTCTTAAACCTTAATTGATCCCCAAAAATCTCCATTTTATCCAAATTAAACCAGCTAAAATAATAAGATTCATTTTATTGACGTAAAAAAACAAGTTTCAATGTCTCTCTTCATCTTAAAATATAAACATTATCCAGTCCTTTCTCCAATAAACTAAGAAATATCAAATAAAACCTTAAAGTTATATCTAAATATTGAATCAAACCAAAAATCTGTAAGGATTTATTAAAGCAATCGAGAGGACTTCAATATTATATTTAAAAAATTAATCGAATTATAAATCGTTCAAAGAAAAAAGGAGTGATTTAGAGATCTAAAAAAATTTTGAACAACTGAGTGAGAATCTTTTGTAATGTTAACCGATGGAACTCTAATACACAGGATATTTGTTACAAAATGAAAGTTCAAAGGGTCTTTCTCACAAATAAAAGCTTAGGGGGCCTTTTTCACTGAAACATACAGGGGGGTTTTCTTTACCCAAAAAACCCCTTGTCACCTATTTACGGCATTAACAGCATCATCACCAATTTACAGCATAGCTGGTCTTTGATTCATCTTCCTTCATCCAGTGGTGATGGAATTAGACAAGAACTAGTCCAAATACAAACATCTGAAATGCCACCCCTTATCAAATTAGTCCAATCTTAGGGTTCGGGCTCAGTTTGGCAAGAGCAAATACAAACATGCACAGACTCCAAATATTTGTACGTACTTGTATCCCTTCCAAAACTAGACCTAAAAAGCAAACTTTCCATACATCAAACCTCATTTCACCATTATCATAAGTCATATCTTAAGAGCATGGTTTTCAAAACTGGACCGGAAAAACCGGAATCGATCAGGTGATTGGTTTTGTGTTTCCTCAAAATTGGATTTTTTCTTAGAACCGTTGATTTTGGTCAGCAAACCGCTGAACCAGCTGGTTAACTATTCAAACCGTTCGAACTGTTTTGAATGATTTTTTATTTTTTTTGTCAGAATGAGCCGACCGTTTAATTCGAACAGTCGGACCGTTTGACCAGGGAACCAGACCTCTAACTGGTTCGTTCTCCAAATCGGTTTTAAAAACCTTGCTTAAGAGGGAATGGACCAAAATAGAATGACATAAAGAAATTGGTCATCCATATTTGGACCAGAGGTTTATTAGTGGTAAGAGTCCAAAGGACATAGGCTCTCATTTAATCTCCAAGTCTACCGTTCATAGATGGCAATCCAATGCTCCAATTAATCCATGTAAAACTCTCTGTTGGGGGTGGGTTCTCATTTAGAGCCATGTAAAGCATAGTTTCATCTTTCTCTTTTACTGGTCTAATACTTTCTCCATTCTCTAAACTTCTTTGGAACCACAAAAGTAGACAATTTTAAACCTAAAGGAAATTTTGAATATTGTATCTGATGGTGCATGATCTGATGGCTCTCACTTGGCAGGTGACTTGGACACCGAGTTGGAGGTTTTCTTTGTCAAAAGCCAAGCTAAGCTTGGCCAAACTGAGTAATTCTGCAAAAGAGTAATATTAGAGTGCCCAGGCTGTTTTACCCAGGGAGGGCACTCCAATGCTTAAGTTAGTGAATAGTTTCTCAAAGAATTAGAGAGTATTAGAGTGCTTGGAAGCTTAGAGAGTGTGAGAGTTGAATCGTGCATACTTCTTGAAAAGGAAATGAGACCTTTATATAGGTGTGAGGGATTAGAGACCCTCAGTAACAAGTTCCAGATTCCCAGAGCGCTATTTCTGCTAGGTTGGGAGAGAATATCTCCATCGGTTATATAATCTACGCAGAGAGCTAAGGTCCGTCCGATCGATGTTGATGTGGATGATGCGGGTAGGCCGGCTTAATGGTCAAGCTTTATCACTCCGAAGAACTTGCTCTTGGTAACGGATCTATGTAATTGGTCGGAATGCAGGCCTTGTAGGTCACCACTTATACCCTACTTAGCTCAACCAATCCCGAGCAAGTTTCATCAAAATATAATTTGTCTGAATGCAGGTCGAGTTTCATCAGAATGTAAGTTTCTTTAACTTTTAGAGTGAATTTCTATTATTTCTTTTCTTATGCTTTACCGATAAGCTTATTGTGCATTGTAAAAACTAATTTACTGCTTGAAATTAAAGAAGTGGGATTTAACTTTTTAGAATTATGTGAGTTTTAATCATTTGGATTTTTGATGTGGGTATTTAATTAATAGATATATACAAAGAAAGAAAGAGAGGGAACTAGGGTTTTGATTTTCGTTGAATTTGTTGATCATGCATTTACTTCTTAGTTGATTATAAAATGTTAAAAATTCACTATGATGGATAAACTAATAATATTTTTCCTAGACGATGGTAGAAGATTCATCTACATTTGGTTAGAAAATAAAATACAATTCTTTAAAATTTCACACTGCAAACCCAGAGAGGTGGGCTTAACTCCATTCTGAATTTAAAGTGACCCTTAGAATTTGTGACTTCCATTTTTAGTCTTTTTCTAATAAATTACCTCTCTCGGTCACTGAAATTGGTTTCCTCACAGAGAGCTGAAGGCATGGGAAGGCCGGTTTTAGTCTAACAAAACTTATTGTCTTTATTGGAGTGCACTCTCTATCTATAGCGGAAGAAGCTCCTAAATTCCTTGGATACAGGAGTGAGAGGAGTGACTAGGTGTCATTGTTGTTAGGTCTCGACAGGTTTATTTGACTTTTTTCTGCAAAGAGCACATTTACCAAGGAATATACCTCCAATTACTTTAAGTAATCTATTTATCTCAAAAGTCAAAACCATTATTATTTGAAGTTGCAGTCTTTGGATTTTACTGTCTAATGTTTTGATCTATCGTCTCATGTCGGTAACTTTTGCTTCATAGTTGCTTTGACCCTCTTCAAGATACTATGATTCCTTGCCAACAAAAAAAAACGATGTTTGGGTTTGTAACTTTCGTCTAGCTAGAGACTGTGAAGATGATTTTGGCAAAGGACAATCACCATTGTCTATGAGGCTTGTCTTTTGGTGAAACTCTATGGGGAAAAGTCAAGAATTATTCATAGGTAAAGTTATTGGCTTATTTAAATGATAATTGACCATTTGAGGGAAATTCTCCTTGTACTTTGGTATTTAATTGGCTTAGGTGCTGATGAGGATTATGTTTTCTTATATTGTTGATAGTTTGCATATTTCTTAGCCATCAATGTTAAATTGTCTGAATGAACTGAATTTTTTTATGAATTCAAAACTTAGTTTAATTTTTGAGCATTATGTTGGATGAGGATCATTGAGTTTGTTGTAGAATCAATATTCTTTCATTGCAGAAAGTATACAGAGGAGATTGAAACCTTAACCTTTTTGTCCTTCTCCACTTGCTGGAAATGGACCCTGAGCTCCACTCAAGTGAGTATTATATGGTGATACATGTTTTTTTTTTGATAAATTTATCCTTTTAACAGTTTTTAAGTTAAAGATACAAGAAGCATAATAGAAAACAAACTTAGCCCCTGACTTTCTGACATCCTCATTATGTTAGTAAGTGAGCAATGTATGAAAATCTTCTTACTGATCTTCAAAAATCTGCTATAAGAAGAATTTCAAACAATAGTCCCATCCCATACATATGTGGTAGTATATGGCTTTGTTAATTGTTGATAAGATGATATGATATGATCTATATATGGAACCATGGATCTGTCATCTAACTTTCAGTTTACATGCCACTTATGCAGTAGTGTAATTGGATTTGCTTCTAACCAGGAATCTCCCAAAGATGAAAGTGGTGTACTTTGCTTAAAGCAGTGCAAAATGTGCATGCAATGATAGACAAGGAAATAGGTTCTGGCACAAACCCTGAGAATGCAATGATAGAGATGGAGCAGGGAGGCAAGCCCTTGACTGGAGGGCTCCTAGACCAAGGATTCATATATATATATATATGTATATATGTTTTGTATTCTGAGGTAGTGTTGCTCTTTCTATTTCCTCTTCTTTCTGCAAGATACTTCCTGCCTTCTTCAATATGACAGGTCTTCCATTATCTTTATTGTGCCGAGTTCTTGGCACCTGTAAAACTTCTTAAAACCATGACACTGCTCTTCCAATGAGAATAAAGAAGCTTACCTTAGCTCAACTATCTTCAGAGCCAATCCTCCTCTGGCCCAAACTTCCTCCAAGACGAAGTTTTATACTGCCAATCTGAAGCCTTGAGAAACAAAGGGCTTTTTAGGTTGGAAACTGGCTAAAAAAACCTTCGGTGAAACCAATATGAACATGAGTCCTGAATAATGTGATTTGGTGACAATCTCGACTCTATGATGTGCTAATATAACTACTGTGTTTCGACTCTCTAATGAAAGAATCCATTGTTTATTACCAAATGAATGACTTTGGTGGTCACAACCTCAATGACTGCCTTGGTGGACTATGTTGGAAGATGAATATTGTCCTTGATAGAGTGGAAAAAAAAAACAATTTTCATGTAGCAAATCCCATATAGTAAGGAAGTAGGGACAAGACTTTTCTTAGTTGAGTTGAAGGAAGCTAATTCGTAATGATTTTGGTTAATACTACCTTTTTTTGTGTTTTAACTTTAGTACCTATAAAAGGGTGGTGTTTTAGCTGGAAACACTGTTAGTATTCAGAAAGTTTTCTCACTACTCTAGTGCTCCTCTTACAATATTCCTAGCTAAGTTGTTGTTCTGCCATGTATTGAACTTGAGAATAACTTCATGCATTTTTGGACATATGGGATGCAAACCCTAGTTTGAGACTTGTTGTAGGCCACAAATTGCAGGGTTTAGGGATTTAGGTTATAAATCAGAAAAGTTCAGGTTTAAGCTAGCCAAAATGACATAGTTTTGAGAAAACAAAATAAATAAGGAACTACCAAGAAACACAGTGCAGGAAAGAATTAATGTTGATTGAAAATGGAGGCAAATAGAAATCAGAGAATTCCAAAAACTTGAGGCACATTTGTAATTTTGTCTTTAGACAATAGTTGTCCCTTCTATTAGTGACCATGAATACAAACAAGCCTCTGCAAAATTCTCCCCACGATACAACAAGCTTCAATGGTATAGAAGTCAATTGCATCCACAGTTTTCCCACAAATGTCCCAGAAACCTAATCATGAAAAATTTACTAAGCTAAACTCACTATATATCATGAATCCACGGATTTACATCATGAATATTTTCTTTTGAATAAAATTGTCTGAATAGATATAATTGGTCAGCCTTCTTATTGTTTTGCCTCCATGCCCTTTTTATTGATAACAAGAAAGTTCATCGATGTACTTGTAGAAAGATGTAGAGTGATAGACAAGAAGGCCTCCTTTACATGAAAAAATTTCCATATATATGTGAGAGAAAGGTAAAACAAAATAAGCTAAAAAGGACATTTATTCTAACTAGCACTTCCCACTTGGATTCAATGACACACCTGTACAAGTCCTTGTTATCATTGTGAGCTGAATCTCTATGTCATTTTATCATTAAAACACAAATACCTTTTGCATTTGGTTTATGACGTATTTATTCTTTGTTGATTTGGCAGATCGAAGATTATAATCCAAAGTGAATGTCTTGAGTGAGATTCATGTTTATATAAGCAAATTTTCAGATGCAACCAGGATAATTTTGTCAATTCTCTTTTATTGTTTTTTTTTTTGTAATGAAAATACTTGTATAAATGTGAATATTAAGCATAGATTACTATGGATATTTTGTGTAAATGTGTAAAAGTTTTATTTGTAAAAATATCCATCATACAAATACAGATTCAGGTGAGAGCAATTTTTGTCCTTTCTTCTTAGGTGGTATTCTATTATATAGGTGATAAGCTGTTAGGATTGTTTCCCCCCACAATTCAGATGTGCATTTGAATTAATCAACATTGCATTCATCATTTCTTTTAGTGTTCTGTTAAGTCTTTCTACAATTCCATTAAATTTAAGTTGATAGGAGACTATGGTTTCATGTATGATTCTATTTTTTTCAAAGAATTTCCTAATGGTTTGTCCATCATATTCAGTTATCTGTTCTGAGTTTTTTATTTTCTTATCTATCTGATTTTCTACTTCAGTTTTGTAGTTTATGAAATCTTGATCAGCATTATCCTTTAATCTAAGTAGAACTACTTTTGCATATCTATTGAAATCATCTGTAAATGTTATATAGTATATTTTTTCTCCTCTACCTTCATGACATTTAAGGTCTTCTAGATCATAATATATAACTTGTAGTAATTCAGATTCTCTTTATACATTTTTATCAGGTTTCTTAGTGAATTTTGCTTCTACACATACATAATCGTTTTAAATAAAGAGCACTACGATGTCCTAGTTTAGCATGCCAAATATCAAAAGATTCAGCAATATAAACAGAAGAATAACTTGTTTTATTCATAATAATATCAAAAACATTCAGTATAAATAATCCTCCTTCTTCAATAAAAATATTATTCTTAGTTAATACGGCCTTGTCTGCTTCTAATGTGAGCTTTAGTCCCACTTTGTTGAGGAGTGCTCCTGATACCAAGTTCCGTCAGATCTCCAACACATGCAACACATCATTTATCATTAGAATTTTTCTTTAAATCAGTTTCAGAATCACCTTTCCTTTATCAATAACCTTTGAAGTTTGTGAGTTTCCCATGAAAACCTACTCTCCTTCAAACTGAGTTGTATACTCATAGAAGGAACTACGGTCCCCATGGATGTGCTTGGTAGCACCAGTGTCCAATACCCACTCTTTCAACTTATCAAGTAAGTTTACCTCAGTTACCATGGCTGCAATAACATCCTCAATCAAATTGATTTTCGATTTCCCAGGGTCCTTTCGGTACCGGTAATCCTTCTAGTAATGTTTAGATTTGCCACATAAATAGCAATTTCTTTTCTTTTCTTGCTTTTTGAATTTCTGATCATTTTTTACATTCAGATTCTTTTTGAATTTTGTTGTCTTTTCCTCCACCAGATTGGTTTTGGAAAACTGGTCCTCAACTTTCTTTCTATTCTTTTCTTCTATCATAATTCATATCACTACTTGGTTCAAACTAGTGTCATTTCTCTTATGCTTCAGACTAGTATTGAAATCACTCCATGTGGCAGTTTCTCTATGAGAGAACCGGCAATGAATTCATCTGGTAATATCATGCCTTTCTTTGCTAGTTCCCCCACAAGAACCTAGAACTCATCTATTTGGGTAAATACATCAATGTCTTCTTTCATGGTGAAGTGTAGGAAGTTAGCAATTACATACTTCTTATTTTTGGCATTTTTCAAAGCATACTTATTATTCAATGCATTCCATATTTCATAGGCAAAATTGTATGAAGAATAAACATTATACAGTTCATTGGACAAACAGTTTAGGATATGGTTGGTGTAGAGGTGATCGGTTGTAGTCTAGTGTTCTGCAACAAGAGAACGGGCTAGTTCCTTCATTCAAAGCAAAGGCTACCCCTAACTATTCTAAGGCAAAAGCCAAGCGTTGTCTCCAACGCTTATAGTTGGTTTCTTTGAAAGGTTCAATCATAGAGAAGTTGGGAACTGTTGACAGTATCTAGTTCCTCATGAAAAGGTTACCAGGGATAGGTTCCATAATGCAGTTTTAAGATTATTGTAAAAAATAAAAAAGAAGGCATAATGGAACTTATTGATAACTGCTTTCCAAGCCAAAGTTGCGGTGACGTGATGTTGTAGAGTTTCGACTGTGAATTACAGGGAAGAGGGCTGAGTCGTGCCACTTGGTCACTCTCCTTAAAATCGCATTTGCCCCCTATGGTCCAGTCGGGTGATCGCAAATTAGTCGTCAAGATAAAACAACCCACAGGTTACTAGTAGGCATGCACGCGCTTATCAGACCTCTTCGAACCACAAAAAAGGTGATGCTTAGGTTACAGAGAGGACAGAGAAGAAGACTTGTTGAGAATTGATCTATGTTAAATTGGGAGCCTACGCACACACGCGCACGTGCACGCATCCGCGCCCCGGGCCCGGCCCGGCTCAACGTACGTGTGTGAAAAGCACCCCCAACCTCTCCCCCTTCACATGCATGAAATATCTATAGTGCTCTCATCCTATGGATCTTTGCAAAACTACAAATATACTCTACTTCCACTCATTTTTCAAAATATGTGAAACAATGAATCTTCCTATGCATTCAAAAAAAAACAAAAAAAAAAGAAAAATAGTAGAGAGAGGAGAGAGATTCTTGAAATTTTGAATTTCCCTCCAACACAATGTGTGAAAAACACCCCCAACCCCTCCCCCCTCACATGCATGAAATATCTATAGTGCTCTCATCCTATGGATTCCTACCCATAAAGAAAAAAGCAAAACTACAAATATACTCTACTTTCACTCATTTTTTAAAATATGTGAAACAAGGAGTCTTCCTATACACTCAAAGGTGGAAAGATGAAAAAACAAAAATAAAAAAAAGAAAGAAAAGAAAAAAAATTCTTGAAATTTTGAATCTCCCTCTAACACAATATCGATACATTGTATCACATATTTATCATCTAATTGGTTCTTTTTTTTATAGAAAATTATGAGATTGTAGTTCAGATTACAAATCTTAGTTATCACGTAGATGCTAATACAAGTGATTGGCTATTTGAATCTTCTGTTTTTGTCTTTACCATTGCACTTATCGACATTAACGGCTTTCGTCATCCCCATTAATATAATGGCATCAAAAGGAATCCGATAACTCTTTTTAGCCCCCTTCTCAATAATACAGAATTTGGACGTAGAAGGGTTTTATGGAGATTAATCTATATCAATTGACATCATAAATTGTGAAAAAAAAATACATAAAGAAAGACATCTCACATCTACTTCTCATCCATATTTGTTGTATCATTCAATTCATCATGGTTTTCTAATCATCGTTGACCTCGGCAGTTAGACAGTTTGGCCCAGAAATCGTCTAGCTATTCAACCGGTTTCCTTTCACCTCAAATCATAATCTTGCCAAGAACTGTTGAATTGGTCAGTAATTCATTGACCTGGGTGATTGATGGGATGCTTAGAATTATGGCCATTTTTCAAAAAAATGGTGTCACGTTAGATTCGCATAGGCATTTCAACAAATGGCCATGTATCTCATTGTTTGGTGCTGATTATTAAAAATTCGGGCATGCCTCGAAAATCAGGACCCACTGCAGTATGAAACCCCATATATCGGTGAACCATTTCCCCCAACAGTTGATTAATGTGTATCCTATGTAATACTTACTTGTCAGCACATACATGAAAAAC
This sequence comes from Nelumbo nucifera, assembly GCF_055504915.1. Classification (NCBI taxonomy): domain Eukaryota; kingdom Viridiplantae; phylum Streptophyta; class Magnoliopsida; order Proteales; family Nelumbonaceae; genus Nelumbo; species Nelumbo nucifera. The sequence goes on along the minus strand of NC_142656.1, from coordinate 27,054,465 downwards.
AGTGATGAAAATCATCTTACGAAACAGTATAGTGTTGCACATTGCCTATGTGATAGAAGCGTTTTTTTTTTTTTTGAAAAACGGGCCTTGAAAGCATGAACGTTTTTTCTTGAAAACCAGTCCTTGAACTATCAATCAGCTTGAGCCAAAGAACTGTTTTAGCCATTTTTATTTTTTTATTTTTTTTAAATTGCAACGAATCATCCATTCAGACTGAACGGTCAAACCACTGACGGCACAATCAATGGCCAAATGGTTCCAATTCCTTGTAAATTTTTAAAAATTGATGTAAATAGTTGAGTGTTAAAGCGCCTCTAAAGCGTCGCACACACGTGTGCATGCGTGTTGCATAGTATCAAACCCCGTACTCTCATCTACTATTTCTAAAAAGTGTAATTCAATTCATATTAAAATAATGAAAACAAAACTTATAATTTTCCAATGTGGGATAAGTTCAAAACTGAATTTTATAAGAGAAAAAACTAATTTTTTAATCAAGTGTGTAGGTGCACTTTCTCATGTAATTGATCCATCAAACCCATTGAATTTAATCTCTTATGAAATTAAAACACAACAGTTATTTCTTTTAATTTTACCTAATTAATCAGTTGTAAAGGATATGATTTTCTAGTGAATTCAGTTAATAACAGAGATGAAGCTTCAACTGAACTGGTTGGTCACACTGAATGAAATGTCGGAGCCTAAAAATTTTTAACATTTTAAAAGTACAAATATTTTATTATTCTTACTTTTTTAACTTAGTTATTAATTACAAAGAAGGATCACATACATCATAATATTACAGACTTGCACGCACAATTACACATAACAGAGACAACGGAGAGACCCTACAATTGGACAATTGGAGGGAGAAAGAGAGAGAATCACATGTAGGGCGTTTCTCTCTCCCACAAATAACCACACCAGAGAGACAGAGAACAAAATAAAATAAACACAACCTGATTCCTAACAGATTCCTCCAGAGATGATCTTTAAGGTCGCCTTGAGGACAAGTTTCATCCCTCTCTTCAATGGACCAGGAAGACTATAAGCGGTGATATCTGGTGAGAAACGATACGAAAACTCCACTATTCCTTTTCTCTTTGAGAGGTTACGGTCATGACGAAACTCCTCATCAGTCCCCTTATTGAAGAGGTCCTTCAAGGCGATCTTCACCTTTCCTATCTTCTTATCGCAGATAAATGGACACCGTTTCTCGTACAGCTCAAAGACGAGCTTGACTTTGTTATATTGGAGCTTTGACTCTTCGACATGGAAGCTCATTTCAGTAACCCACTTGGGGTTGTTCCCACCAGTCTCGTCTGGCTTAGTTTCGAACCTCCTCTCTGATGTATCTTTGCTCAAAGAAACCTTGGCGTACACATTGGTTATACCATCCTTCAGATCTCTTGCAGATATCATCTTGATTTGCATCGACCTGCACTCCACCAATGTGTTCATCTTCGTTTCTTCTTTATCGTAGACTGTGTATGAATCGGTGTTATATAGAGAGAAGGAAGACAACCAGAAAAAATTTGGAACCACATTAGCCGTCTAGTCAATGGGTTTTGAATTTAGTGATCAGAGGAGAAAACAAGATAACACTTTATCATCTCCTTCCAAACGCAGCCTTTAGAAAAAAATAAAGAAAAAAAAGGAAAGCAAGTTGCTAAATATGTTACTGAACAGCAAAAATGAGTTATCAGATTCCTTTTGACGCCATTATAGTAATGGGGATGACGAAGGCCGTTAATGTCGATAAGTGCAATTGGTAAAAAAAAAAAAAAAAAAGGATTCAAATAGCCAATCACTTGTATTAGCGTCGACGTGATAATTAAGATTTATAATCTCACCTACGATCTTAGAATTTTCTATAAAAGAAAAAACAATTTCAGATATTAAATACAATAAGATGATAAAGAGATGACAGAATGTATGGATATTGAACAACTCAACTCGTAAAGTAAACGGCCACTTTGTAGTCACGTCAACTTTGTATGCTATGCTCTTATTAAGCCATCTACATTATTGGTTATGCTCATTTTTGCTGACTTCGCAACTGAGTTTTTTCGCAACTGAGTTTCAATCACCGTGATTTTTCGCAACTGAGTTTCAATCATATCGAAAATCTATAATGACAGAAAAATATGATATTGAAAAGGCTACCCATCATATGGCCACATCTTGTTTTGGAGCGCCATTGCTGACTTCCCAATTTTTTTTTATTTTTAATTTAAAATTTGCTTTGAAAATGATTTACTTAAAAAAAAAAAAGAAATTCATTAGCCTAAATTAGTTTAACATTTAGTTAATGTCTATTTGAATTGAAATGAATACAATTTGTTTAAGAACATATCATATGAATAATATTTAAAAAAATTAATAGAAGTTATATTTTTCAAAATTTAAAATATATATTATATATAAAAATATTTAAAACATTACAGTCGGATCAAGGATGTGACTTCACTCCCAGCCCGGTCAGAGGAATCTCCATACCCAAGCTGATCGGGTTGGGGAGGCTGGGTACCGAGCGAGATGAGGGCAGATTCAATGATCACACTGTTATTAATTACAACCCTTGTTAGCCGTGTATAGGGAACATCTACATATTTCTAGATGTAGGGTTTGTAGATGTAGAGCTGTAAGAACAATTTTTATAAACACCATGTTTGACATCGATGCAATTACTCTAAAAACGGCAACATATCAGTGCCATCGGAAAAAATAGTGCTCTAAAAAACGCCTTGTAACCATTTTTTCATAAAAAATAGTGCTTTAAGTCATACCTTGAAAATTGAAAAGGCATGATTTGGAGCAATGTCAAAATTGGCATTTCCTAGATCTGCAGCTCATTGCTGCCACCAAAGACATGAGGTCTTTGGTGGCAGAGACGTGGCACTGGATAATGGGTACCAATGATGAAAATGTTTCCTGTAGCATTGGTATCAAGAAGAAAACGTTGTTATTGTTCTAGGAAACATCATACCAGCAATGCTTCCAAACAAAAAAAAAATATTGTTTTTTCAGAAAATGACACTTCCAACCCACACATGATAAAACAATATTGTATCTGCGACATCGATGTCAAATATATACCAAATTAATTAGATTACAAGCGGGATTGGGAAAATTGTCATTCCTAATAAATTGGCTCCAAAAGTCCAAAAACCCAACTAGGCATTGATTCCAAATAGAATTGTGTAAATTGCAGAAAAGGATGCTGATTTTGAAAAATTTACGTTGCAGGCTGCTTCTGAGGTGGTTACACTCATCCTCCTTCGGACTTGACTTTGTGGATTTCAAATTTTCAACAAACTTTGTGCTTATTGGTTTATTCATAAGTACAGGAGTTAGCTTATATGTCTTATCTGTATCTTTTTTATATTATACTAGCGGGGACCTATGTGATGCACGGAATTTGGTAAAAATGTGAAATAAAATAATGTAACAAAAAAACAAACTTTACTAATGTATTAGTGTAATTAATGTAACAAAATAGACTTAATTAATGTAATTTCTCTGCAAAAAAAAACTACTTTACACTCCACATTTTATAATAGAGTTGAGCCATCTTGACTGCTTCTTCATTGTCATCAAACCTATAATGTAAATAAATAAATATTAAATTAACTAATGGGAATAATTCAACTATATCAATTATTATTAAATGTTCTTTACTATGATTGAAGTAATTCTTCCTCTATGAGAAAATCCCTAGTGAAAAGACAAACAAATTGCTGAAAAAATCAATACATAAGGATGCATTTGTCTTTAAAACATGTTTTAAATAGCAACTTTAATGTGTCCTATGTATTGCAGCATGTAGCTTCAATTGGTCAAGCCTTAGTTAGAAATGCAGCAGTTACTTTCCTTTTCATAGTTTTTATTGTAAAATCATTTACTAATCTGGAAATTGAGTTATTTCAGTTTCAATTTTGTGTTGTATGAAATATAAAACATAAACGCCATATTCTTCTATTCTTTAAATCTAATGTGGAATGCTTATATATATATATATAATATCTGTCTCTCAACTTTGTTGTACTTTGCAAAGTTCATCCACATTGCAAGCCAAAGTTGCTGATCTGAGCTTTTTTTTTTCTACAAGCGATGAGTAAAGGCATTGTTGGTTTCCCAGAACAGGTAATGAATTCAGTGACGTCTCCCGTATTTCCACAAATGTCATGATCGATAATATATAATAGAAATCTAATTCGAATTGAAATATTTGATATCCGCTAGATTAGATATCGAATCAAATTACAGAGAGACCCTACAATGAGAGGGAGAAAGAGAGAGAATCGCATATAGGGTGTTTCTCTCTCCCACAAATAACCACACCAAAGTGAGTGAGTGAGAGAGAGAACAAATTAAAATAAAGACATCCTGAACAGAATCCTGCACTGATAATCTTTAAGGTTGCCTTGAAAACGAATTTCATCCCTCTCTTCAATAGACCAGGACGACAATCAGTGACGATATCTGGTGAGAAAGGATACGAAAACTCCACTATTCGTTTTCTCTTCGAGAGGTTACGGTCATGACGAAACTCTTGATGATTCCCCTTATTAAAGAGGTCCTTCAAGGCGATCTTCACCTTTCCTATCTTCTTATCGCAGATACATGGACACCGTTTCTTGTACAGCCCGATGACGAGCTTCACTTTGTTCTCTTGGAGCTTTGACTCTTCGACATGGAATTAGCTCATTTCAGTAACCCACTTGGGGTTATTCCCACCAGTCTCGTCTGCCTTAGTTTCGAACCTCCTCTCTGAAGTATCGTTGCTCAAAGAAACCTTGGCGTACACATTGGTTATACCATCCTTGAGATCTCTTGCAGATATCATCTTGGCTTGTATCAATCTGCAACTTACCAATTTGTTCACCTTTGTTTCTTCTTTCTCTTAGACTGTGTGCATGAATCGGTGTTATGTAGAGAAGGAAGAGGACCAGAAAGAAGTGAAATAAAGTGATACACATTGTAGCACATTATAGAAGGATCGAAGTAATGAACTGTATAATTTCCCACAATTAGTACCAGACTCGGTATGCGATTTTTTTTTTTTTTTTTTTTTGTGTGATCAATGGGCTGATGACGGTGTAATTCACCTTATGATTATTATTATTATATCTATATATTGGTTCAATTTTATATTCTTACTAATGCAACTGTTTTTGGCGGGAACATTAATTTATCAAAAGACAACAACCAATGGCTACACCTAGTTTTGTTAAGAAATCAGAAAAAGAATAGTAAGGAGTTCATGAACAGAGCAATTTTAGATTCCACAAAAGAAGCCAAGTAAGATGTTAAAACACAAGGCCTTTATTATTTTTATGGGTTTTCTTGATTTGGGGTTGGTTGGTGCTCATATTTTAGATTTTCATGTGTTTGCTTAGGAGACTATTGTTTTGCTACCCATGCAAATTCGATTCAATCGACCACATAGGCTTTGATCCAACAATACATGTGGCAATTCAGAAATGGTCCCAGATCAATAGAGCACCAAAACATTCACATCCATTGATTTTGCCCTGTTATTGCATCTGTATAGGAAAACTTATGCAGCTGCCAGTAGGGGTGAGCAAACGGTTTGTTCGGTTTAAAATCGAACCGAACAAACCAAACTTTTCAAAGATGAACCAGTGGAATTGGAAACCGAAGTTTGATTAAACCGAACAAACCAAACCGAATTTTTTTGGTTAATTCAGTTGTTTCGATTAAACTGAAATTCGAACAGGTGGGTCATTCACCGAAAAGTGAAAAAAGAAAAAGAATAACAGTTCAGTCTTGCTCAACGTTGCAGTGTAGTCTTGGAAAATAAAAGTTCATTCTTGCACTCTTGCTCACTATTGTGTTCCTTCACAATACCAGCTGACTATTTTTCTTCCATGGCAAGTGATGTCACTTCTCGGAAGGAATTCATTGATTCTTCCATAGAAATTGCTCTAAAACATTCATTCGATGGGCTCAACCTTGACTGGAATTTCCTCGATACCGAAACTGATGATATGACTAACCTGGGTCTACTTTTGAAGGAGTGGAGAGCTAACGTGAAAGCCAAGGCAACTTCCGCTAGCCAACCGGCGGAATTGCTCTTAACGGCATCTGTTTATCACTCCCCAGAACGTCGTGCAGGCCGTGCAAGAATAACTTACCCAGTTGATTCAATGAAGGAGAATCTGGACTGGGTCAACGTTAAGGCTTATGACTATTACATGCCGTATTCGTTTCAGGTTACTAGTTCTCATGCCCCTCTATACGAGCGGCATGGCCGACTCTGCACGAGTTCCTGCATCCAATCCTGGATTAGGGCCGGGTTGGCTCGTGATAAAATAGTTATGGGTTTGAATTTCTATGGCTTCGCATTTAAGCTCGCTGACCCTGCAAAAAATGCTCTGGGTGCACCAGCAATTGACCCCTTTACCGCTGACGGTAAAATGTCTTACAAAGAAATCGATGCCTTCATTCAGAAAAACGAAGCAGCAATATTATACAAAGCAGACTTGGGGACCAATTACTGTCATTCTGGATCAACTTGGATTTGCTATGATGATGTAAAGGCAATTAAAACCAAGGTTAAATATGCTAGTATGGAAAGACTACGTGGATTTTTCGCCTGGAACGTCACTGATGACGACGAGTGGATCCTTTCGGGAGTTGGTACGTATTATAAGTCCCACCGATCCAAACTCTTCATTTCTTTACTTTAATATGCATCAGAAATTAAAGTAGAGACAAATTAAATTAGATGACTACTTGCTCAGATCCTAGTAATTACTTACATGCAGCAGTACTGATTATATTATTAATTGTTTAATGTTGCTTTAATTTGCTTTTGCAGCCTCAGTAATGTGGAAATGATTAAACTGCATGCGATTGCTCAATACGTGGATTGATGCTGTGATTGCTATGGATCGATCATTGATCTTTATATTTTAAATAAAGACAGGGCTACCAGTTCTAACAGTCCTCCTTAAGTTGTAGTGTTTTAGATCTCTAGTTTGCTACTGTGTCTCCTGCCCTGTGTGCTATAGTATTTGGTCTTTAGTCTGTTTGTGTTCCTTCACTTTTCAGTTAGTTGTTATTGCTGTCATTTTAATTTGCTGGTTTAATGAAATATCAATAAAGGAAGTACTTTTGAAAAAACTAATTAAACCTCCCTTGAGGCTTATGCTTTATACTAAAACCTTTCCTTAATTTGTTTTCAAAAAGTACTAATTAATTAACAACTCCATCTCCTATCAAATATTGTTTTAACTCTTATGTCTAAAGGAGGAATTAAAAGGAAAAAAATATACCCTAAACAGAGAGACAGAGAGTCTAGTTCAAACACAACGAATTAATCTGAATTTCCTCCTCAAATTAAGGATGGTCGCTCGTACCCACCTCACAGCACTTGAAGCATTAATTCATGCTTGAGTGCATTCCGTGAAATAATTCTTTTGCTTCCAAGTTTGACACAACTGTTGCAAGAGGCCACTTGGGTAATGGTAGAGACTTGAAATTAGGTAATGAGGGTCAACCGAGGTCTTGCATGTTTTTGCATTTGGAGCACCGGCCCAAATATCAGAAAATCTTGAACAGTTCATCAATCTTCAAGTGTCCCGAGGGAATAATATTAAAAGGTCTCTGGTTCACCATCTCAGCAAATTGCAAATTAATATATATAACCCACAGACCAGACATGAACAAGGGTAGAGTAACAATTTACATCATTGTAATTAGGAAGGCTTCGCTTGTTTTCCAACATCTTACGAACAAGTATTCCGAAGGAGCTTATTGGTACGTAATCTGCTGATGAATTTAATGGAATTGGCTTTGTTTTCCAACCAATTGACATTGACAGGACCCATTCAATTCCTTAATAATATATTTAACGACACATCTCAAGTCTGAGAGGTATATATATATCTCATGCAGAACAGCTTTTCAGGTTATCTTCCCATGTATATTGGACTTCGCCTTCCTAATTTACAAAAATAAAGATAAAATTAGAATGCCAATTCAAAAAAGCTTTTGTCATTGTCTTCATTTTTCTTGTCAATGATGAGAAAATGAAACATGGCTACAATGATATTGAGCTCTCATGCGACAGAGCATCAGGGCTCCTCTTCCTCCGTTTAGTGTTAAAGAATCCAGAAGCAAGAGCTTCCAAGGCTCTAGTGGTCAATGGCCGGTTTCTAGTGCTATGCCTCCTAGCATTTGCAATATGCTGCTCTTCTGTGGTAGCAATGTTGTTTGAGGTTTGTAACACTCCTCCATGTGCTGTCTTTCAGATGGAATGGATGACCCCCTTGACTTGGGTCATCCTGGCTGTCTGTCACCTCCATGAAAAAGGGCTCATCAATTTCAAAATCCGGTGGGACATGGGTAGGTTCAGGTCAATCAATGTCCGGGGTTTTGGTTTCTCATGAGGTAGTTCTGTGCCGAAAAAGTTCTGACCAGGAATGCCTTTGCAGATGCCGTCGCAGCACTTGTCCGGATTGTCTTTAGCAGAAGAGCTAGTAGATGATGCCTTATCCAGAGACATACCCATTTGAGAAACCATGTTTTCACTTCCATCAGGTGAGTCTGACTGGCAATGGGGCTCCTCCTGTCCTGGAGCTACAGAGAAATTGTTCAAACTGCGACTACAAGCAGTTAATCTCCGCCGTTTTGTGACAGGAGCTAAATAGTTTGAGTGGCCAGATTTCACTCTCCGGCTAAATGGGTTCTTCCTCTGATGTTTGTTATTAGACATATGGACAGATAGATCCTTGTGATTGTTCTCTGGGAAATTCATAGGAACTGGGTTATTCATTAGCTTCTCCTGCACCAAAACACTAAGCACACAATCTGACAAATCAGAGTGCACTCCCTTGTCAAAGATAACCTTCATTGGGCTGGAAGTATTGGTATTTGCTTGATCATTTGACAACACGTCAGCAGAATCTGGCTCATCTGTTGGCTCCTCAGAGCTATCCTCATCTGTTTATCTTGAAAGACTTGGGCTGCTCAGAATGCCAGCCCCTTGCTAGAAAATGGGGCCAAACAGCTTCCCAGAATAGACCATTTGACCGAGCTTTGCTTAATCTGAAGTCTCCAGTTAGAAATTTGATGATGTCTCCAGATGTAATGAACAAGGAATCTGCAATGAACATATTGAAGGCTGAAGTATGTTTATTGAAGGATTCTATATTTTAAGTTCAGTTCTAGTATTATTAATTATCATGGTGTCTCAAATTTTTCTTTACTTCATTAAACATGTTTAGATCTTAAGAACACAACTTTTCAAGTGCCATCAACAAGCCCGTGGAAAATCGTATGAAGCTTTCATGTTGAGCAAATTAGTTCCTGTTGTGGGAAACATCTGTGAATCTAATTGGAATAAAAACAAAGTTAGCTGAAGACATTGCAGAAGAAGTCGATGTAATATTGAACTCAGCTGCTAAAACAACCTTTGATGAAAGGTTCGTCTTCTTTTAATATATATAATTGGCTTGTCTTTTTTTGATGGCATTCATAAATCAATATTTAGTTATCTAATTCAGTCCTCAAATGGGTTCATAATTTAAAAACAAAATATTCAGGTATGATGTTGTTATGGACACAAACACACAAGGACCCTGTCGACTTATGGCCTTGGCAAAGAGATGCATGCAATAACCTTAAGCTCTTTCTGCATGTGTCAACTGGTAAGTAATTAATTAATGTTTAAACAAGCTCAAACAACATTCTGTGAATTCAGTTGGAAACAATCAGATTGGTGTTTCTTCTGGAACAGATTATGTTAACAGCGAGAGAGAGGGAAGAATATTGGAGAAGCCCTTTTGTGAGGGAAGAACATTCTGTCTAAAATGAACAAGCAATTAATGCATTCTGATCATTTCCACCTTGTTTTAATGGTCTTTCAAATGTTACCGGAGAGCCCACTTGGTCTCCCTTTTGTCTCACTGAAAGTGCAAATTGGCCTGTGAGTGGTGATTCCAAAAAAGTGAGGCCATCTCATATGAAGTGGAAGACAGGCAAGAGCCAATACAGAAGATCTTTTATCACTTGTGTTTATTAGGATTTGTTGTCAAGACTTTAAGAGTCGGATAAATATATTACAAATCCTTGTCTGGGGCTTCTCATATCTTCGCCCGAACCAGATTCTGTAAGATTTGGAGAACTTTCCTTTGATTTGAATTTTGTTGCTTTGACATGGTAGGTTGATATGTGGAACTATATTTGCAATCTTGTTGTCATCAGAGACAACTTGGTGTGGTTGATGTCTTAGTCTTAGAAAGTTTAGAACCCAAGTTCCAAACTTAACCACACACTTTGTACTGGAGCCTTGAAAAAGTTTTAAACTAAAACGGGGAGGGTTCCTGACTTCCTGAACGGTCAAACCACTGACGGCATAATCAGTGGCCAAATGATTCCAATTCCATGTTAATTTTTTAAAATTGATGTAAATAGTTGAGTGTTACTGATACTCCTATTTTTTTAGAGAAGAGAATCTTAAACAACCTTCTCTTCATTTCTTGAGTTCAATCAAAGTTGTGAAATATGGAATAATTCGAGGGAGAGGTGTACGTTATGGTGAGCAGTAGCCTAAAATGGACATCCTGTTATTTCTTTTAATTTTACTTAATTAATCAGTTGTAAAGGATATGATTTTCTAGTGAATTCAGTTAATAACAGAGATGAAGCTTCAGCTGGACTGGTTGGTCACACTTGAGTTCAATGAAGATTTGATGCAAAAAGAATCAAGTTCTAAGACAACAGAGAAAGTTGAAGTGGAATCTTTTCAAAAGATTCAAGAGTAACAAATTGACACAACTATTGATGTACCTGAAGAGCACATTGAAAATTTTGAAGGAGAGACTCACGGTGATCAAGGTCGATCGAGGAGAACTACAAGACCTCCTGTCTGGCTTGAGGATTATGTAACAGCTTATGCTTGCATTACAGAAGAGCACGAGCCTTGTTCATACCAGAAAGCATGCAAATGTCCAAATGCTCCTCATTGGCAAATGGCAATGGAGGAAGAAATGGAAGCTCTGAAGAAAAACAAAACTTGGGACTTAGTCAAACTACCTAAGAATCAAAAGGCCATTGGTTGTAGATGGGTGTACAAACTCAAAAGGGACACTAGTGGGAATATCGAAAGATACAAAGCTCGACTGGTTGTAAAAGGATATGCTCAGAAATCAAGTATCGACTTCAACGAAATATTTTCTCCTGTTGTTCGATTAAGTACTATTCGTATTCTATTAAGTATGGCTGCAATACTTAACTTGGAGCTAGAGCAATTAGATGTTAAAACCGCATTCTTGCATGGTAATCTTGAAGAAGAGATTTATATGACTCAACCTGAACGCTTTGTCGATAACGACAAAAAGGATATGGTTTGTTAGCTTACCAAATCACTTTATGGTCTAAATAGGCGCCAAGGTGTTGGTATAAGCGATTTGACTCCTTCATTGTGAGCTTAGGCTTTACCAAATGCGGAGCAGATCATTGTGTCTACACATACTTTAGTAATGATCACTTCATCATTTTGTTGTTATATGTTGATGACATGCTAGTTGCAGGTACTAATAAAGGAAGTATCTCAACACTCAAAGCTTGTTTAGCTAAGGAGTTTGACATGAAGGATCTGGGGGCAATTAATCAGATTCTTGGGATGACGGTATTGTTAGACAGTGTATGCCCTTAGCTCCAATCAGATTGATGTACATTATGACATTTATTGTAAATGAATAAAGTACATATTTGATTCATGTTATAGTGGTGTGTTTCTGTGTAATACCCTTAAACTGGACACTTATGAGACTCGTGTTAGTTTAGAACTTTCACAGCCGTTGGATTAATCTAGGGAAATCTATCCTGCTAAGGCTAACACTGATGTACCGCCAAGTTGGTTGGGGTGGCTTGTCTCAACTAGTAGGGTGAGACCCGAAGTACATGCAGTGTGGGTTTTCTTGAAACCCTGAACCGGACCAGAATTTCAGTATTGCCCTCGACCTTGGTGATTAGTGGGCAAAACTGGAATGTTACACCTGACCCCTAGACTCGATTATGATACTGCACTAGATGTCGGATTGGGTTGTTTTTGATATGCCAATCAATGAGATCCTTAGAAAGGGTCAAAACTTGGGTACGTTGGGACAGTTCGAGAGTTCATCTGAGTGGATGAGTTGTGTTAAACTAGGAGCCCGCACACGCACATGTGCATGCGCCCACACCCGCACCCTGGGCCTGGCCCGACTCAACGTATGCGTGTGAAAAAAGCAAAACTACAAATATACTCTACTTCCACTCATTTTTCAAAATATGTGAAACAATGAGTCTTCCTATGCACTCAAAGGTCGGAAGATGAAAAAACAAAAAAAAAAAAAAACAAGAGAGAGAGGAGAGAGGATCTTGAAATTTTGAATCTCCCTCCAACACAATGTATGAAAACCACCCCCAACCCCTCCCCCCTCACATGCATGGAATATCTATATTGCTCTCATCCTATGGATTCCTACCCATAAACAAAAAAAAAAACAAAATTACAAATATATTCTACTTTCGCTCATGAAGTATTCCTATGAAGTCAAAGGTAGAAAAATGAAAAAGCAAAAAAAAAAAAAAAAAACAAGAGAAAGAAAAGATATTCTTAAAATTTTAAATCTCCCTCCAACACAATATAAATACATTGTATCAAGTATTTATCATCTTATTGTATTTATATATGAAAGTGGTTCTTTTTCTATAGAAAATTCTAAGATTGTAGTTCAGATTACAAATCTTAATCATCACATAGACGCTGATACAAGTGATTGGCTATTTGAATCTTCTGTTTTTGTCTTTACCAATTGCACTTAGCGACATTAACGGCTTTCGTCATCCCCATTAATATAATGACATCAAAAGGAATCCGATAACTCTTTTTAGCCCCCTTTTCAATAATACAGAATTTTGTTTTCAGAAACATATTTAGGTTTTAGCCTTTACAAGTTTACGTTATGCATTAGCGACTTGCTTTCCTTTCTCCTTTTTTTTTTATCTCTCGTAAACCAAAAGAATTTTATTAGTGCGAATTTCAAATCCATGATTCCCATTCCCATAAATGAATCTTATCTACTAGAGCATAGAGCATAGCGGCCTTAGGTTGTATTTATTTGGACGTAGAAGGGTTTTATGGAGATTAATCTAAATCAATTGACATCATAAATTGTGAAAAAAAATAAAAAAAGAAAGACATCTTACATCTACTTCTCATCCATATTTGCTGTATCATTCAATTCATCATGGTTTTTTAATCATCGTTGACCTCAGCGGTTGGACAGTTTGGCCCAGAAATCGTTTAGCTACTCAACCGGTTTCGTTTAATCCTAAATCATAATCTTTTCAAGAACTGTTGACTTGGTCAGTAATCCATTGACCTGGGTAATTGAGGGGATGTTTAGAATCATGGTCATTTTTCAAAAAAATGGTGTCACGTTAGATTTACATAGCCATTTCAACAAATGCCCATGTATCTCATTGTTTGGTGCTGATTATTAAAAATTCGGGCATGCCTCGAAAATCAGGACCCACTGCAGTATGAAACCCCATATATCGGTGAACCATTTCCCCCAACAGTTGATTAATGTGTATCCTATGTAATACTTACTTGTCAGCACATACATGAAAAACAGTGATGAAAATCATCTTACGAAACAGTATAGTGTTGCTAATTGCCTATGTGACAGAAGCGTTTTTTTTTTTTTTTTTTTTTGGGAAAAACGGGTCTTGAAAGCATGAATGTTTTTTCTTAAAAACCAGTTCCTGAACTATCAATCAGCTTGAGCCAAGAAACTGTTTTAGCCATTTTTATTCTTTATTTTTTTTAAATTGCAGTGAATCATCCATTCAGACTGAACGGTCAAACCACTGACGGCATAATCAGTGGCCAAATGATTCCAATTCCATGTTAATTTTTTAAAATTGATGTAAATAGTTGAGTGTTACTGATACTCCTATTTTTTTAGAGAAGAGAATCTTAAACAACCTTCTCTTCATTTCTTGAGTTCAATCAATTACTTAAAAATAATTATTAATTAAATGAATAATTAATATAATTATTAATAATTAAAATTTATTACTAAGTAAAAAATTATTAATCATTAAAAATTAATTTTTACTTAATTGTAAAGAATATTAATTTTAAAATTATAACTAATAATTATTTTAATTATTAATATAATTAATAATAGTAAACAATTATAATTAATAATTATCAATAGTTAATAATATTAGTTTTTAGTTATAGACTTTTTATTAAATAAGGTAATTAATAAAAAATATGTTCATTTTAATTTTTTAATTATTTTCAATATATAAATTGACTTGTTGTTTTTTCATAATTTTCCATATTTTTATATAAGTTTCGGCATTTTTTTCAATATAATTCAGTATTTTCAATCTTCTTTGCTTATTAGTATTTTCTTCATTAATTTTCAGTAATTAACAGTAATTTTAATTTAAGGTACAAACAGTAATCCAAACGTTTTCAAATACATGGCATATCAAAAGCACAAAATATCCAAAAAAATTCCAACAACAAAATAGAAACATATCAATCACGTAAATGACATAAATAAACAAAAAACTTTCAAATGAGTTAACTAAATACTGTATGTATTGAAAATACTGTTAATTAATAAAATACTATTTTTAATAAATACAGATAATTTTATTTTTTTATTATTTTCAGTATTTAAATTAACATTTAGGTTTTTCATAATTTTCCATATTTTTATACAAGTTTTAGTATTTTTTCAATATAATTCAGTAACTTTTCTTTATTATTCAGTATTTTTAGACTTTTTTGCATATTAGTTTTTTTTCATTAATTTTCAGTATTAATTATTCATTAAAAATTAATATTATTTACTATTAATAACTAAAAAATAATAATATTTCAGAATAAAAAATTAATTTTAAATTTTTAATACTTTTTTATTATTTTCAGTAAATACTGTAATGAATAATTAGTGGGAATTATATTTATTAATTGCAGTAATTTGTAGTATTTTCAACAATTTGTAATTAATAATTACTGTAATTAATAATACTGTAATTAATTTTCAGTATTTAAATAATATATTTATTAAACTGCTTTTCAGTAAATACTGTAATTAATATTTATTAATACTGCTTTTATTAATTACTGTAATTAATATTTATTATATATTTATTAATTAATAATGACAGTATTTATTAATTAATAAATACAGGATTTTGGAAAACAATATTTTAGTAAATACTTTAATTAAATTAAATACTGTAATAACTTAATTAATAAATACAGCATTACTAACCCGTGTTCTACACGGGCGGGTCCATATGACCCGAAACGTGTTTTCGGAAACGGGTAGAAGACGACTCCCTTAGTTCGTCATCTCCACCCGTGCGGTGAAACGGGTCATGCGACGCCGTATCTTATTTTATAGCATTTTTTTCATTTTTTTCGGATTTCTTTCACGTGTAATTGGTCAGTTCGTATGTTTTTTATATATTTTTTACTACAAAACGTTAATGGTTGAGAAAATCATACCTGTTTTTTTTTTTTTCTTGAACCAACTTGAAACTTGTATTTTTCACCGGAGAACCAACTTGAACTGTGTATTTTTCACCAGAGAACCAAATTGAACCGTGTATTTTACACCAGAGAACACACCCGAAGCGACATATGAGAACCATTAAGCAAAAATCGAAAATGAATCTGAAAAAAAAAAAAATCCAGCGAAGAAAACAAACCTGGTATGTGGCTTTATTCTTCTGTGTTCACTGAGATGAGAAACTTTTCAGTGAGTGTGATAAACAACCAAGAAAATCAATGAAGGAGAGCCGTAAAACCACACTGGAAAAGAAGCTTGGAAATGCTCTTCAAACTTTTTGAAAATGACAGTACTCCCGTTCATGCACAGAGATCTCTTACTTAGTATATGGGAGATGCTTTGAACAGAGTGGACCAATGACCGAATAAGCTTGGAATTGCTCTTCAAACGTTTTGAAAATGCCAGTAGTCAGTTCATGCACACAGATCTTCAACTCAGAACGTTGTTGGTTTTCTTCTTAGAAATGTAGTGGAAGAGGAAAGATCACTTGGTAGAGATGAGAGATGCATTGAACGGAGTGGACATGATGTTAGTTTTTAGTAAATGACATTTTTGCATTGGTATAGATGTAGGAATAAATGCACACAGACGTAGGAAAAAAAAAAAAAAAAAAAAAAAAAAGAAAATTCGAAAATTTGAAAAAGTGGGAAAGGGGTGGGGGAGAAAGGAGACACCTGCGGCTATGGCTGGGTTTCATCTTGGAAATGTTTTCAGTTTGCTACTACCACTATAAGAAAATATACCTGTGGTTATGGATAAAACTGTACTATAAATCCACAAAACTGTCTGTAGCTATAGGTCTATAACTACGGTCAGAAAACAGTAGCTACAATGGAGGTGGCTATAGCTAATAGTTATTGATGCTATCAGCCCTAGCTAAAACTAACCTATACTACCTTCTATGTCAGTGGCTAAAGCCCAATTTAATAATTATATTTAAAGTTTTAATTACGGATTTTTAATTAATTATGGCTACAAAATTGACTCTTTAGCTACAATTTATTTTACAATCATAGCTAAATGTTTCTTTATAGGTACGGTACGGTTTCAAAGTGCTCAAAGCTATAACATTTATATCTATAGCTACGGTTTTAAAATTACCATAGCTAAAAATAAAAATCTGAATCTATAGCTACAATTTACTTTGACCATAGCTAAAATTAAATAACTATGGACTTAGCTTGTCTGTAGCTAATAAAAATAAGAACCTATAGCTACAGCTAGGCAGTTTATAGCAAAAAAAAAACATGAATCATAGCTACAGCTCTTAACTATTCGTAGCTAAAATTATTGATATATGGTTGATGGCATTTTTTTCCTATATCAAATACAAGCACGATATATTCCATTCATAATAAAAGATGGAATTCGAATTCAAAATTCAAATAAAAGATTTTAACATGAAAAAATGAATTACATTTCAAGGTGTTTTAATACATCCATGTGTTTAAAACCTATTACTAGGCCTGTAAATGGAATTCCAAAACCCAAATTCGAATCTGAGATTCGGCATAATCGAATCGGATATTCGGTGGAATTTGAATACCATTTTTTACCAATTAAATTATCATATCAAATTCGGATATGCATAGATTCTATTTGATAAATATCCCAACCGATTATTTATACAAGTATATAACTAAAAAGAAGGTTAAAAAAGTAAGAAAAAAACAATTTCATAATTGAAAAAATGAGAAATAACATTCGAAGATTCAAAATTGAAGCTTACCTCTCTCCAATCTCCACTCTCCATCTTTCAAACCCTAACCCTTCGTCCCTCCCTTCGCCATCACCAGATGCCACCCAAACAACCACCATCACCAGTCACCGCCCCTCATCCTCTGCTACTCCGCCTCTCCTCAGTCCTCTCTCGTCACTTCGTCAATCGTCTCTCATATTCTCCTATCCCTCATCCTCTGCTTCTTCATCAGTCATCTCTCATCTTCTCCTCTCTTGTCACTCATTGACTCAACATCGCCGCCGCCCAAGCAACCACCATCACCGAATAGATTCTTAGATGCTCACTGTTGCAAATGTTCACAGGGTGCGTACAGTTGTAGAGATAGGTGGGTTCACTCTTCACTAGTGAAGTTAAACTGGAACTCACCACTGCCACCTGCTACTGGATTAACTAATGTCGCCGCTCGCTGCTTGTTGGTGGTAGATGATAAAAGATGAAGCCCAACCAAAAGGTCGTCGACACCTAGGTGGGAAGACAAAGTCTCGAAAGGGAAGCAGGAAGGGGTTTTGCGTTCTCTCCACTGCCACCCACTGATGGATTAACTGATGCCGCCGCTCGCCGCTTGCCAGTGGTAGATGACAGAAGATGAAGGCTTCAAAGCCCAGCTAAAAGTTCGTCGACGCCTGGGCGGGAAGACAATGTCTCGAAGGGGAAGCAGGAAGGGGTTTTGTGTTCTCGCCACTACCGCCCACTACTGGATTAACTGATATCGCCACTCGCTGGTGGTAGATGACAGAAGATGCAGGCTAAAGCCCAGCCAAAAGGTCGCTGACGCCTGGGTGGGAAGACAAAGTCTCAAAGGGGAAGCAGGAAGGGGTTTTGCATTTTTTTTTTCAAATTGCTATTTCTATTAAGAATAGGATTTGAGAAATTAGGAGTTAAGATAAAGACTTAAGAGGGAAACTATTTTACCTACTCACCCCTAGTTGACAGAGCCATCGATGCAGAAATTAGGAATGTGATTCAAGCTATTCCATGGTTAATCTAGATGGAAGTTGACAAGATTATCATGTGTTTGGACGTTGAATTCATGTGTTAGGAATGTGATTCAAGCTATTCCATTATAAAAATGTATGAGTGTGATGCTTTCCCTCCTTTTCTAAAAGAATTCTATTGTTGTAATCTTTTAGTTTGTTTTATATGAATTAATTATATATATATTTCTGTACTCCACATAATAGGTTATATGTTTTCAAGGTAGCTTTTAGTTGCTTCTTCCTATATTATTAGTGTGGAGTAGGGAGTTTATTTCCTTTTCCCACGAGTTGTTTATCTTATTAATGTAATGATTTCTTCAGCTTCATTCCTATACACAATGCTATGTTTTTAATTCTTAGGTCAATACTTATTTTATGTGATCTTTCCTCAAGCTTTTACTTTCTACTTTATTATTTTTTTTGAAGCCAAAGGAAATAAAATTTATATCATAGAACAAGTTACATCTCATCCAGAGTAATAGATCTAACGAAATCTAGAGTAGTCAACCAGGTCATAGCACAATTGTATCTCCGTGGGCTAAACAATTACAAGAGCGAGATGTATGAATATAGTTGATTGAAAGAAAGCAAGAAGCAAGATGCCTACATTCCAGAATGGTAGAATGTAATCTCCAAGCTAAGGAGGGTCTGCACCCGAAGAGAGAATGTCAATAATGTGCTTTACATCACTTTCAATGATGAACTAAAGAAGCGATGTCCATTGCAATGGAACATCTCAGACCTTCCAAAATTGCTAAGGCTTCAGCTTCTGTAGGGGAAGAACATTGGAGGGGAGCACATCTTCCTAGAATGAAATCTCCATTATAAATTTGTGATCTCGGATAACAATTCCTAACGCCGAGTGAAAAACACTCCACGCACCATCTGTATTAATTTTTAGGATTCCGGTTGGAGGTTTGATCCGCCCCGTGAAACGGCTTGTCTATATTTCAATTGATGGATGCATACTAATAATTTTGGATATATTAGCTTTAGAGGTAATTAGCCAAACCATCCAAATGACTTCTATGATTTCATTTGGTTCTTGATTATAAAAGGTAGAAATAAATGGTAACTAGCCAAATACTTATGCATGGTTTGGTGCTCTGCCAACTTTTCAACAATGAAAGGCAACATCTGCATAAAAATGATAGATAACATTGCCAAACTAGAGATCATAAAATATAATCTGTTTTATGTCAAAAATTATAAATTTTGGGCAAGATCATGGATGGAGAAAAACAATAAGATACCAATTAACAAGTCATATTATAAGCAATAAGATACCATTAGAAGGCTCTAAAGCAGTTATTACTATTCTTGGGAAGCCTTCTATCATGTTAGACAAACTTAAACCATTAGAGAGTAAATTCCCTCCCATGGCTAAAAAATGGTCATTTGCTATTAAATCCTCTATAAATAAAAAAGTTCAACTTAATTTAAAAAGAAGCAAATGCAAAAGTAAGAGTTTGAACCAAGGCTTGTAAAAAATAACTTGTGCATTCATTGTACATATTGTAAATAGTTGTTTTCCAAAAATCAACTTAGGCTAGAGCCATTTTGAAGAAAATATCCCTAAGCTTCAATAGTGTTAAAGGTGAGCTTGTTTGAGAAGTCATAGAGTTTGTGTTGTCTTATCCATTTATTGTGATCTCCTTCCTTAGGCTAAGCATTTGTTGATAACTCAAGTTTAGTTTGTTCTTGTATAAAATTTGTCAATTGAAAGGTTTCTCTTACATAAAAATTTGCTCTAGTGCTAAAGATGTAATGATATTTTGAGAACGTAAGTGTTTAATTTGTTGAATGCCATTAAATTCTTGTTGGCACCTCTATAACCCCAATTACAAGGTGTTGCAGGCACTTGGAAGCCTTGTTGGTTTAGGTATTATAGGCACCCATGTAAGTCCAACTAGTTTCAAGTATTATAGGCACCCATGAAGTCTTGCTGGTTGTAAATGTTTGGCTAGCACCCAAAAAGTCTAGTCAGTTAATAGAAACCCTTAATGTGGTCTAAGGTAGAGGACATAGGCAAGGTTGGTGGAACCTCTATAAAAACCTTATGTATCTCCTATTTTGTTTTTTTTCTTTTTAATTTTCAATTTGTTTTCTTTTATGTTAACATTCTCATAAATGCAATAACTTGATCCTTTAGATCTTGCAGATCTGTTTTTTACTTTATTTCTCTTTGTTTTCATCTGTAAGATGCAAAGCCATTAAGTACAAAGTCTATTTCTCTAGCTACTACTGTTAGTACAAAGCCATTAAGCCATCTGTAAGATCTGTTCTCACCACCACTTCCCAACTTTTAGAAGAAACGGTCACCAATTTCCTTTCTAATGATCAAGATGCATTTCTACTACAATGAGTTTGAAAGTTTTGCTATGCAACTAAAGAAACTTCTTTCTTTTAAATATTTGGCTTCATCTACATCAACCAAAGGGCCTCTTCTCCACTCAAGGGTTTAACAATTGCTTTGCAAAACGAGCTTTATTCATCTTTGAAGCTTGTCAAAGACCAAAACCTCCTTTAACCTGGTTTGCAAATCCTCCTCCAAATTTATTAAGGATATAAACCGCACCAAGCTTTTAATTTTTTTTTTTGTTTGTATTTATTTCATAATGGGTTAATCCATTCTGCCCTAAACGGTTGAACAGCTCATGACCGATGGCCTCAAAGGAAAAGTGGCTCCATTTCCAAGTCATTTTTTAAAACATTGCCTTAAACAAACCATCCACCAATTTCACTCACAATCTTCTCAATTAAATGGTTGGACCTTGATACCATCTCAACCTTTCTCACTAACTAAAACACTAAGCCCCAATTCTATCTCTTTAACCCACCATTAGGCTAATTAGATACTTCATTGAATCCAAAACATTAAAAAAATATATACTTCTTCCAATTTTGCCCACAATCTTGTTTGTCTAACCAAAATTTGAAATTTCGACATGTTTAAAGCGTATCGTATTGTATTTTTCAAATTCTGATACAAGATATATATGATGGAAAATCGATGGTATCGTTTTTTTTTCACCGTATCGGATCCATATATTGGGCCGCATTGGAAGTGTATTGAATGTATTGATAGCGTATCAACCGATATGCTAAGAAAAGGATATGGGCAAAAAACAAGAAAAAATAAAATAAAAGGGGAAAGAAGGCATCTTTCCCTTGACACAAGCCTTCTTTTACCCCCCCCCCCCCCCAATGGCTCTAAAACTCCAAATCTCATTCATAAAGTGCTAGATATGCAAAAAAAAAAAAAGTGTGAATCATTAATGTTTTTTGAAAGTTTATCAAGTTTTGAAAAATATTACAAAAATAGGTAATTTTTTCCTTTAATGCTTGAAAATATTTGAATCTATGTTATGTGTTATAAGTAGATTTATGAAAATATTGTGAAGAGATTTGGAAAAAAATCTAAAAAGATAAAAAAAAAATGAAATCATTTTTTCGTCTACCTAAAAAGACTTATTATTATATATATATATATATATATATATATATATATATATATGGATTATCTATCATGTCCATAGATCAATTGCAATTTTCTATTCAACATTTTTTTTATTTTTTATATTTTTAGAATTAAAAGTAATTAATAATTAATTATATTTTATGATCTAATCACAAGGATTGATTATATTATAGATCTATGGATGATCTACTATATCCATAGAGCAATTAAAATTTCTTCTTCAATAATTATTTTTTAATATATTATATAATGTTTATTTGTATTTTATTTTTATAATTTTTTAAAATAAATAATAAATAATTATTATTTAATAAGAAATAATTATTAATTATATTTGCACTTGGAAATTATGCAAATCCATGTTTTATGGTTGGATAGGATAGTTGGGTTTTCTCATCCTTTAAAACTTAAGAATTATAATTTGTAAATTATAATTAAGTATAGGGTTTTTTAATAAAATTATAATTGACTACGATATAATTTTTTCAAAAAACCATTAAAATATATTAATTTAATGTATGTACACCTCATTGGGGCCTTATATTTAGTGTTATAGATGTATTTTTATGATTTATTGAAGTATTTATAGTGTTTTCATGTATATATGCATATCTTAATTTTTCTCCGATACACATATGTATCCAAGGCATATCTCAATACATCTTTTAAAATTATCTTTGTGATACACTTGATGTTTCCAATACTTTAAACCTTGTATCTAACCATTCATCAAAACAAGATCCCATTATGACCGCTCATTGGCTAAAATATGTCTCACCTTAATTAGACTCCACTCTTGGAGGCATTTTGTAACCAACCGAACATTACCATTAAATCCAAGACCCCTAAAATCAATACCGTGGCAAAATTTTGAAATATATGTTTTATAAGGATTTCATTGTTCTTATAAAAAATTGGTTTTTATTATTTATTAGTTTTTCTATATTTTGGGTTACTTTTAGAGTTTTTTTGTTTTCATAATTTAGCAAGCAATATTTTATGAATTAAATTTATTTTCTATAGTTTTTGTGATTTTTTGATATTTTCGTAGTTGTTTCTAAACATTATGCAGTTATTATAATATACTTCTTTTTAAAAGTATATGGTTTTTAATAATCTATGTGTATTTTGTGGTATCTACACTTTTAAGAAATTTTAATTCTTCTAAAATATTTAATTTTTATGAATTTATTTATAAATTATACATTTTCTATATTTTTCATTTTTTTGCAATTTATACATTTTTATTGTCAATTTTTGTGATTCTTGAATTTCTATTTTTTAAATATTTCTACAATTTTTTGAAATATACGATTTTAATGAACTTTTTTGCTATTCTGAAAATTCTATTATTTTCTATAAATTTCTGGATTTTCTATGTTTTTTAGGGTTTTAATGAATTCTTGTTTTTTGTAAAATTCCCAAAATATTTTTTCTAAGTTATATGCAATTTTTTATCTTGTATTTTATAAAATTTCTGAAGTTTTTCCATAAATATATGCAATTCTTGTAATTTTTTGAAGTATATGTTTTCAGATTTTTTATATATTTTTATAATTTCTATGTTGTTTCATACAATCTTTTCAATGTTTGTGAAATATATGGGTTTTGTGAATTTTCCCTATTTTCTTCAATTTCCTATATTATTTATAGTTATTTTTTCATGAATTTTTATTTTTTGAAATATTTTTTTTGTTCTAATATTTTTTATTTTCATGAATATATGATGTTTCTAAAGGTTAAACAGTACTTTATAAAAATATATGGTTTGTATAAATTTTAGTTATTTTCTACAAATTCTAATATTTTCTACCAATTTCTAATTTTTGTGTTTTCATGTTCTAAGT
Organism: Nelumbo nucifera; assembly: GCF_055504915.1. Taxonomy (NCBI): domain Eukaryota; kingdom Viridiplantae; phylum Streptophyta; class Magnoliopsida; order Proteales; family Nelumbonaceae; genus Nelumbo; species Nelumbo nucifera. The sequence goes on along the minus strand of NC_142656.1, from coordinate 27,030,796 downwards.
TCCTATAGTATTTTTCTAAATTATATTCAATTTTGTGTTTTATGAAATTTCTTTAATCCTTTGTTAATTATATCTGCAATGATCTTATGAATTTATATCTATTATTTTAATTCGTTATATTTTTTTCAAATTTTTTGTTTTATTAATTATTGTGCACTTTTGCTATTACTGCACATTTTACTAAAATTTGTCTTTTTATAAATATTGTATTTTTGAAATTATATATTTTATTATAAGAAAATCACTTCTATACAATTAACACAAATCAACCACAACTACTCGCATGAAAAAATAAAATCCTCATCACTATATTGCAATACATTTTGGATCCAATGCGTTTGAACTCAAAGGGATTTTCCCTTCGAGTCCACTAAAATTTTGACATATCATTTGATGCTCAATTGGCCATCACCTAACTAGTTGAAGCTTTAATGCTGATTATGACTAACAAAATTATTTTTAAATAAAAATTGATAAGATATCAACTCTTTGTAAACAAAAATTGACAGAAAACTCCAAACCCTCACGTTCTCAGACTTAAGCCCTTCTCCTCCAGCCATTAGTGGGAAGACAAAATCTTCCTCACAGTTGTGGCTTTGAATATGGAAGACAAACCTTCACGTTCTCAGTCCAAACACAACTCAAACCTTGCTCCCCCAACTGTTAATGGGAAGGCAAAGCCAACGGTTCAAGAAGGAAGGATGAAAAACCCTAAACACATACAAATAGCAAATCACCCTTTAATTTGAACACTCTTGACGTTTGAAACTTTCCATTAATACCGTTTTCATCGTTGTTAAAATCCACTCTGTTGTCGTTTGAACACATTGGTGAAGGCTTGTTGTTGTTAATGGTTGGGGGAGCAAGGTTTAAATCCGAGAAAGGGAGGGTTTTGGAGTTTTCTGTTGATATCTTATCATTTTTTTATTTAGAAATAATTTTTTCAGTCATAAGCAACATTAAAGCTTTGGGCAATTGTAGGTGATGGTTAATTGACCACCAAATGATGTATAAAAGTTTTAGTGGAATCCCTTCGAGTCCAAATGCACTGGATTCAGAGTGCCATATAATACAACTTATTTTAAGTTTTTAACATTTTAAGCCGCATTTTAAACTTTCTATAAAAGTGAAAAGAAGGAAAATAAGTAATGATAAATATTAATGAAATTTATATTGGTTTCTTTATAGAATACATCACCATCATCATCTAAGCTATCACAATTATACAAAATTGACTACATTAGTCCTGTTTTGAAATGTCAATATATTTAATGTCATATTCTTTTGAGTCAAATATTTAATGGCATATTCATTCTTAAATTATGAGCACTTAAACCCATTTCCTTTGCAATCTACCCTTGGCCCTAGAACAGAAATGAGGCAAGTTTGGGGAGGGTTTTATAAATTCTAGACCCTACCTGTCTCTCTAAACCTCCCAATCCATACACAATTAGTCCAAAGCCTATAGCAAGTTAGATTTTGAGAATCCAAACCCTCCCATTAGGGGTGTAAATAGAGCAAATTCAAATCGAATTAGGCTTGATTCGAATTTGAAACTGATTAAAAATATAAGCATTTGAATTCGATTCGATATTCGATGGTTTTTGAAAACACTAAATCGAATTCGAATTCGTTTATATAATCGAATATCGAAATCGAAAATCTCTCTGACTTCTCCAGATGAGGAAGAAGAATTCTTGTTCAAATTTTTTTCTCATTCTCTATTGATCCAACCTCCAAGAAAAAAAAGAAAATACAAATCAAAAAAAATGTTTTTGAATAATAGCCATCGATTTGGTATTGCTATGTTGGTGTGTTCTGCAACAATCATGGAGAGATCGCTATTGGTGTGTTCTGCTATTTGGTATTGCTATGTTCAACTCTACAAAATGCATAAAGAGAGAGGAATAAAAAATGCAATTCAAAAATAAAGAATCAAAAAGACTTAAACTTGTAAAATTGTAATAAACCGTAGAAGAAATGCAGCATGAACAGAAGGACTGAGAAGAATAAGAAAGTGAATAGTAAAATTGAAATGATTCAAATGCAAGTAGTGGGAGATAATAAATGAGACAAGCGCCATTTGATAACAAAATATTTAAATAATATTTAAAAAGTGGAAGATAATACATGCTTCATATATGGGTTCGCCCCCCCCCCCCCAGGTTCGCCCCCAAAAACATCCCACGGACTCACAGCGCGTTCGTTCTCAGAACTCCCCCCTTCGAGTTCCGCCAGTCAACGCCGACGATCGTTCCGGCAGATTTGTTTTTATTCTCAGTTCTCATATCTGTTTTTTCTCATTTTTTACGTTGTTTTTTGTTTTTTCTGATTTTCTATCTTCCGTCCTCAGAAACCCGTCGGAGCTTGCCCCCCTTCGAGTTCCGCCAGGAGCAAGGCCTTTGGCCTTTGCAACGAGTTAACCAAAGTCTTACCCACCCCACCTGTACTATGATCCCACAGGAGCAAGACCTTTGGCCTTGCTGCAACAACAAGTGCTGAAGCTGTATTGGGTGCAGAGGGAGGGACAGGTGGAGAGTATGAACTATCCTGGGATACAGGTTGCTGTTGAAGCTGCAAGAATGTTAATCCAAACATTCTGAGGATTAAAAAGTGTCAAAGATGAGTTAATCGGATCAGATGAGCCTGCAAGTCAATGAATAAGTGTCAAATATGACTGCATATAAAAACACAGATATGAGAACGGAAATTACCTCCGATAAATAAATCTTCCGGAATGATCGTCGGCGTCGACCGGCAGAACTCGAGGGGAGAAAGCTCCGGCGGGTTTCAGTTCTGAAAACGGAAGGTCGAAGGTTCAGGTGAGGATGAAATTCGAGAGAGAGAGAGAGAGAGAGGAGTGAGAGTTTGAGAGGGAATGACCTTTTGGGCGAAGTGGGTTAGCTCCGCACGTTGAGAGTCTAAATCGCGTGTGGAAGGACACGCGGCGCGCTGTGAGTCCGTAGGATGTTTTTGGGAGGCAATCTAGTGGGGGGCGGATGCGAGGGCACCCCACTTGTACATCTCAGGATGCATGCTAGATGTGAATGTGGGGCGCCAATGCGCTGTGTAAGATGTGCAGTATCAGATCGTGCTGGGAGGGTGTTGGAACTTTTTTTGTCGGTAGGTGATCCCAACTCTACTGTTTCTTGCTGCAATCTGAAAGACTACTTTGTATATGGTGGTGTTTGGAGTTATGTACAATAATCAGGAGTTAGGATTTTATGAGTTTTAGTGTATTCTCTTTAGTTTTGGGAAAGAGTTGTCCATTAGACATTTTGCAGGAACTACCTCATTTGATGTTGTTGATTTTACCGTATTTAAGTTTTGGGAAAATCTCTTAAACTACCTCTCCAATGCCTCCTGAGAGCAGGTAGAAGCATCGCATTTACACCCCTTCGATTACCGACCGGATACATTCAATGTAAAGGTAAGAGGCATTGTTGAAAATTTCAATACATTTAATTTTAATTTTGAAAATTTAAAAATCAATGAAGGGCATATTTGACCACAAAAGAATAATTTTGAATTTAGAAAAAAATGGATAAAACACTTAAACATACTTAACATTTTAAAATGAACTTAAATATACCACTAGACTTGAGCATACCTTCCATTGGCGAAAGTTAAATATAAACTCAAAAAATAAATAAATAAAAAATCCTATTTTGCCCTTCTATGTTTTTTAATAGATGAGTCCTTTTATTTTGAAAATCTGAAATTGACTTACCTACACCCGCACACTCACACCAATTACAGTAAACATGAGATTATTTTGTCTATGTTTACTGCCAAAGCCCAAAATAATACACCACCTGATCGAGTTCAACCGGACAGTAAGTAAATTTCAACCCAAGTGAACCATGAAATGCCCACCACCCAGGTGAACCACAAAACCCAGCTATTCATGATACAAATACAATAGGCCGAACAATCAATAATCTAAAACCAGAGGTTTTCTATCAGGCTGCATGTTTTCCCAAAAGAAAATGCCGCTTCAATTGTTAAACCCAGGTAAACCCAAAACCCAGCTCCAATAACAACTGTATAATACATCAAGAAGAATTATTCTCATGACTTTTTTTTCAAATTAGGCTTTTGTAACTCACAACCTAATAGTAACAATAGAAAGAGTTCTAAATGACTGAAATTATAAGTAAGAAAATGGTTTTATCTTCTCTTTGGTTTTTCTTTTTTTTTTTTGAAAATTTAAAAAAAAAATGGAGGATAAAAAAGTCATAAGGCATGTTTAAGTTCATTTTAAAATCTCAAGATATCTTCAAGTCGCTTTCTGAAAACTCAGGATATATTCAAGTCTTTTACCAAAAAAAAAAAAATTATATGACAGTTGGGGAGATGTTCCTAAGACTGTGTTTGGTTGCAGTGAAATTTTATTTAAACTAGTACGAATGATTTTACATTATTCTGCTTCATGTCTTAATTTACTTCATTTGCACTGCAACCAAACAAAGTAAGTTAAAATTTGAATCAAAGATGGATCAGAATTTACACTCAAGCCATTTGCACAGCCTAAGGCACAAGTTGGGGAGATCTTCTCTATCAAATCCTCAGGCTCAGTTCGGAAGAAGTACAAATACAAATATATAAAGTGCAAAACCTTGTATTTATCCTCTTTCCAAACTGAGCCTAAGGAACATGACTGAATTGAATATTGTTTTATGTGCATTGGGACTTCTAAGTTGGATTGAAATTGGAGACCTCTGTGTCTTCAATCTCATAGATCAGTGGACCAGAACCACTCTAATTATCATACCAAAAGGAAACTCCCCCTTTACAAACAATCCATTGACTATTCATGAACGCCACATCTTTAATTCGATCATCTCTCAACTAAAATTTAGAGTGAGGCAGTTTTAGTGAGCAGAGGAAACAATACAACGAATCCATATGGCTTAATGCGAGGCAGCTAAGTTTGATCAGCCCAAGCTCTAATTTTCATCAATCACTAGATCAAAATATTGATTCTTTGTTACTAATGCCACATACAAGTTATGATGCAAAATCGGTGTTCCATGATAAAATGCTTGTTGAATTATAGTTCTTTTCCCAACATGAAAATATCTCCCAGCTTACTAAAGAAGGGTGATTGCTTCAATTAGATGATCATAGCTTCCACAAGCTCCAGCATCTCTGGCTATGATGCAGGTTTACTAAGTTGCATCTTAAACAATAACAATTATGGTTTTACCGAAAGAAAACAATGAGAACTATGGAGGATTTATATTTATAAACACAACTTGAAAGAAAAATACAGCTCAAGGTTATTACCACACCAAGTGGCTGGTACAGGAAAAAAAAAGATTCCTTTCAATTTTATTCAATAACCTCAAAACAGCTTTTACAATATTTGTGTATGTAGCTGGGCATCATCCAAGCTGTCCCACATTGCCAACCATAGACTAAGCATTATTAATGACAAGGAATCACTCGGAGTAAGCTAAATGTTGATACAATAAATTACTTCTTTTTTCAGTTGACTCAAGTCAGTCTACCAGGTTGGAAATCACCAACACACCAGGGTTGCTAAGTAGTAAACCTCTAATCCACAATACAGACAACATTGTCAATGGAAATAAATCACTTGCGCTTGGTGGGGATTATATTTTTCTTGGAATCATGCTTGTAAAGCATCCTCCTTGATTTCTTCCTGCGCAAACTGCTTCTCTGACAACATGGCAGCATGCTGCTCTAAGTACTCGCTGCTATTCATCTCTGTTAACCTGCAGCACTCCTGAAGTTATCAACAGACACACGAGCAGAAAATGTCCACAATCTTTAACATTTTTTTGAAACCAAATTTAAAAATAATAATAATAATAGTTAAGGACTAAACAACTGAGGCAGGATAGCAAGCTTGTATTTTATTAAACTAATTTTATTCTCCTTTTCTTTTTTATTGGTAACTATGAAAATTTATTTATATTAAGAAAGAATGGGCATATACTATTTAGAAAATGGTCAGCTGACAATTTTTTAAACTAATATAATTCTTAGTTGATTAAAAGGCAAAGACAGAAGAAGCAACTGGAAAGTATTGTTCCAAGTACCATTTAGAAAATGACAGGATTTTTTTCATCAGAAAAGTATATATCAACTTTGAGGATAAACACTTGAATCAAAATTATATAAGGCAAAGAATCATCATTCTTTTGGAATGACGGGTATAACACAGCTCAAGTTCTGCCACTCAATGGTTCCACACCCATGAAATTGGCAAACATCAGTAGAATCAGATTATATGAGAAGAAAAATGAATAAGTTGAGAATGTTTTGCCCTCTACATGAAGATTTCTTTCTTTCCATATTTATTGTCCAAGTTTCCCATTGATTGAAAAGCTGTAGTTAATCAACATGTCAATTACAATATCATGCCATTTTTCAACAAGTAGAACATGCATGTCAAAGAATTCATGGTTCACTGTAAGTAGAGCCTGGTATAACCAAAAGTCCTATTCCATTTGTGGATAGGAATTTTGTCAGAGTGGTTGCTGAAGTGAACCGTGAGATATGGATTTGTTATCCACCTTTAAAAGTCATGGCTGCTAAGAATTTGCAGCTTTTTTTTCCTCTGATACATACCAATCCATTTGCAGTCTAATATGTCAAAAGTTAACAGTAAAACTGCAACTTGGATTTTATCATGAAGCATCCCCCATCTCAGAATCAAATAAATAAAATCATGCCACTTTTCTTTTGTGCCCTGCACACCACAGACAAGCATTTTAGCTTATCCTGTATTGTAGAGTATTTTATATGTCCAGCACTCAATCATATGTAGAAATTATAAATTATATAAGGCTTAAATTAAAGAAATCATTGTTGCACCATTCAAATGTTGAAGGAGCGATAGATTTCTAGATGGTAATAAAAGCAGGAGTTATAGAAAGTACACAGTTTCCACTTTGAAAGAAACTTCTTGAAACCATGAAATCATCAAGACAAACTATGGCTCTGCAGAAACTAAGCAACTGTTTTATGGCATGGAACCATACCGACTAATGGTACGATCTTTTGCAAATCCCAATTCATTGTCCACGCAAAGGTCAAAATCATCATTTTTCCTTGATCTGGAAGAGGTTCTAGGTGCCATGTTTTGGGCATCAGAGATGGTAACTATTCTTTCAAAAAGCTCAGTTGGAGTCCCCTCAGCCGTACACAATAGTCTGGCCCTGTTTTCATACATCACCTGTTAAACATTACAAAAAAAAGGGGAGAAAAAGGTCATTTTGGCTTGTTATAATCGAAATAACTTGCATAATAAATAATAATGATCAAAAATTAACTTGCATAATAAATGACCCAATTATAAAATTTCTAAAACAGATTTTTTGGCAATGCTCATTCTAAGAAGAGTTAAATGAAGGATGACATTTTCATTAACTTAAATTGTCCAGGATAATTAATATAAGATAGTTGCTCTTTATTAATTTGCATATGATTTGCTGCTTTTTACGTTATTTCCTTTGTGATTAACTATATAATATAAGATATTATCTAGTACACTAGGGGCCATTGCTTGGTTAAATGGTAAAATCTCGGGCTGGCAAGCATAAGAACATGGGTTCATGTCTAAGAGAAGCCACTTTGTGCAAAAAGATGCCGAAAGTTAAGTCCACATCCAGTGAACCCCTCACAAGACTCCAGATAGATGGGACCAACATTTGTGTAATGGCCTTTTTCTTAGTTGTCTGGTATATTGCCTAATGAAATGAGGCCTACACAATAAAATAAAGAGCATGAGAGACAACAAATGTTATTACCTGAAAATAGCACATTCTGAGAATCAAGTAGACTAGATCTTTTAAAATTAACACCATAAGCATCATGAAACATCATGGTCATGATTCAGATAAAGGATGAAAAGTGCAGTAGTTCTTATTTGCCAACCAAATTCATGTTTTAAACTTCACCAGACAAACTATTAGGCATCAATAAATAAATATATTTTCCTAGCATTGACTATTCATCCCTCTTTGAGCCCTATTTATTTCTGTAATGCCTTTACAGTTGTTAGGCCTTGGTCCATAGTGCTTTTCTTTATTTCTTTTAACAGCCGCCCTACGAGGGGCATATTTGTCTTTGTACATCCACTTCATAGTTAAGTATAAATACAGATAGAATGGGGCAGCCCAATGCTTTTTTGGCTCCCCCTTTTTCTCCTCTATTCTCCTCTTCTCCTTCCTCTTCTATTCTACTGCTGAAACCTATTTTCTGCTTAGTTTTCTTTTTTTATTTCTATTTCTTCACAGATTACATAATTCTACTTGTTATCAGAGCTTAGCTAGGAGCTTTTGGTGTGGCTTCATGCTAGTTTAGGATCAGCCAACTGCATGCAATAGAAAGAAGACTGATCACCCTCAGTTTTTGTGCCTAATTCTTAGGTTCGGTTGTTTCTTTCTGCTGTCCAAGGTGTCAGACCTAGATTACTGCCCAAAACAAGAAGATCAAAGAGAGGAAAGTAAGGATTTTGATAGAATTGAATTTTGGGATCCTTTTTGAAGAGGTGACTGACTTTTCAGGAGTTGTTTGACTCCTAATGGAGAATCAATTTCTGCCAGGGCAGCTTTTGACTTTACTGGAGTGATCGGTGGACCTGTTTATCTCTTCCCAGGTTACGGTTTCAAAGCAGATTTTTCTCCAAACTTTCCCTTGGAATTTTTCGATCTGATTTGATTAGTTTTATTTTGTGGGTGAGATCAATCTAGTAAGAAGCTTGTTTTGGTGTATCTGGAGAGGTTGATTGGAGCTTCTCCCTTTTACCATGATCCAGGGTTACTGGTTTTGCCTTGGAACAACCTCATACTCGGGTCAATTAGGTCCAGGAGTATTCCTATTACCTTTATTTGGTGCTTGAAATTGTTTGTGAAGCCATGATGCTGGTGGGAGTGATAAAAAGTGTTCCATTGATCACGGGATGATTCTGACAAGTGTTGGAGACACCCAGAATGTAGGGTTAACAACTACAGTGAAATTGAATGGTACAAACTACAAACTACTTGGAATGGGCTCAATCTACAAGGATAGCTATTGATACAAGAAGGTGGGGTATATCACTGGGGACACGACAAAGCCAAAGGATGCAAGTGCATCACATGCAAAATGGGTGCAGGAGAACTATATGGCTCCCTTCCCTTTTTTTTCTTCCTTTTCTCTTTTTTCTTCTCTTTCTTTCTTTTTCCTTCCCTTCCCTTTCTTTTCCATTTCTTTCCTTTCTTTTCTTTTTTTCTTTCTTTTTTTCTGTCTTTTTATATGAGATGTGCATGAGGCACATGAGGTGTACACCTCTAGCATGCCTTAGGAAGAAGGCGTAAGAGGTGTATGCCTCTTGCACCTAAGGCGTATGCCTCAGAGGTGTCAACGCCTTTGGCTTACACTTTAAGAGTATTTTAGGGTGCCTTGCTTGGATGTGCACCTCCAAGCGTACCCTTCCATGCCTTTTAAACACTGTTTACAATGAAGCACAAGGCTGGTGGTAGTATAGAGAGGTACAAGGCAAGATTGGTTGCAAAGGGGTAGACATAGACCTATAGTATTGACTATCTTGAGACCTTTGCACTTGTGGCAAAAATGAGTTTAGTTCATGTGCTTCCTTCACTTGCTGCCATCTTTTCTTGGCCCCTATTTCAGCTTAATGTTAAGAATGCTTTTCTACATTCTGAATGAGGACTTGCAGGAGGAGGTATATATGGACTGGCCAATAAGATTCTACAATGGTGTTGATAGTAAGAAGGTATGCAGACTGAGAAACTCATTATATGGTTTGAAATAATCACCTAGAGCCTGGTTTGATAGATTGAAAGGGGCTTTGAGCAAATTTGGTTATATAGACAAAAGTCCTATCATACTCTCTTTGTGAAAAGTAGAGGATCATTGTTAACGGTCCTTATAGTTTATGTTAATGATATTGTTGTCATAGGCAATGATCTTGAGGAGATAGATGTTCTTAAGAAATCCTTGCGACATGAATTTGAGATAAAAGATCTAGGAGAACTCAAATACTTTCTAGGAATTAATGTGACAAGGTCTAAACATGGGATCTTTATTTCTCAGCGTAAATATGTTTTGGACTTACTACAAGAAATAGGGAAGCTTAAAGTGAAACTAGTTGATACTCCAATTGATCAAAATCATAGGGTTAATGCTTTTGATGGGGAATTGGTTTAAAGATGTGGGGAGGTATCAGAGACTAGTGGGAAAATCGTTGTGTTTATGCATGACATGGCTAGAGACATGCTATGCAGTAAGTATGGTAAGCCAATACGTTCATGCTCCTTAGGCGACACATTGGGTGCCATTGATAGAATACTAGTTACTTGAAGAAGCATATAGGTTGAGATGTATTGTGTGTCAATCATAGACATGTCAATCATAGACATGTTTGGATGATAGGCAGTCCGCTTCAGATTTTTGTACTAGTCTCCTATAAAAGTAAGTAGTCAATGGTGGCCAAGTCAAGTGTAGATGCCGAATATAGATCTGTGGCTCATGGTGTCTTTGAGCCGCTCTAGCTATAATCTCTTCTAGGAGCGCTTGGTGTTGATGCAGAGCAGCCTACAATGTTGTATTGTGATAATTAAACAGCAATAAATATAGCACATAATCCAATTCCACATGATAAGACTAAACAAGTAGCAAGCATGCAAACACATATAGTCAATCTCAATGATTTGGTAGCATCAGGGATGGGAAGCACAGTCCTTTCAAATTGCAAGTACTCTCATAGATCTAAAACAATAGTTGATATGCAGTGAGAAGAACTGTGACGGACATCAACTAAAGTCACAAACCGATATGCTGCTGTCCTATTGTGGAGCCCAAAAATCGGCACACCATCCAATGCCAAGGTATGAAAATTCTCTGGCAGAAAAAAAAAATGAAACTAAATAAATAATCATGACATAAAGAAAATATCAAAACCATTAAGATATGCATCAAACCATATGTAACAAATAAAGAATTCAGACATTTCCTATTTCTTTTTCAGAAATTCTTTTCGGTATACATTAGGAAAAAAGAAAAATACAAAATGGTGATATATCCAGAAAAAAAAACCACAATTAGTTTACATGATTTTTTTTTATAATAATCATGTAAATTACTTTACATGATTATTATATTGGCTTAAACTTCTACCATAAAGACAAGAGGGTCTGCCCAATTGAAAAGTTGGTCGCAGACCTCCCTGTTTATTAATACACCATAGGTGATCTTACAGAACTCAGGCCATAAACCATCTCTTTCTCTGATATTTAAAAAAAAAAAATCATAAAATAGGACAAACTCTAGATTACACTCACTGAATAATCCAAAATAATCCGCTGCTCCTAGAGGTTTGTCACAGAGATCTTTAAAAGGAAAATATGCACATCCATTGGCTCCAAGTGGAACCTGGAAAGAAAGCAGAACTTGGTATGAACTGCCATAGAACAAAGTGAAGCAATAATTGTGAGAAAAGTTCCTTTTATAACCTGCAATTTTCTTCCCATAACAACTTCCACCTCTTGTGGAGTTGCTGTTTGTTCCCCAATTAACTGATGAAACTTTTCCTTAAGATGACCTGACGACATATCTCCAGTGAAATAAAAACCTTGCCTAGCCTACAGAAGTGTATGGACATGAAAAAAAAATCAAATTAGTACTAAAAAGGAAAAAGGACTTAGAGGCTGAAAAGAGCAAAATTTTTCAGTCAAATATATCCATAATTGGAACAAATATTTTACCGAAGTCATTTTCCTATAGTCTATCAAGGAACCAATTTCATGAACTACACATCTTTCCTGTGCCATTAAAATAACAAGATGTAAGTAAAGGGCGAAACATTCAGAGAAGGGGAGGAAGAATAGTAACATTATTCTGGAAATAATGCAATCATCAAATAATAACAAATGTAAATGCAAATCTCAGTCATTCAATAATCAAAACAATATCTGTTAAGTACCTTCAAAGTGGAAATGAATGGTAAGAAAAGATCCCTTTGCAGGCCACCTTCATAAAGGTTATCTGGAGCACGATTTGAAGTGGCAACAAGAACCTAATCTCCAAAATTCAGAATTTACACAACATAAGATTGACGAATTTTTCAAGCAGACAATCAACAGGATAATGTTGTATTCAAGGAATAGTGGAAAGATCTGGAATGTAGAGAAGGATATAAACTTCTTACAACACCATTGGTGAATAAATGTCCAAAAAGTCGGTTCAATATCAATGCATCAGCAACATCAGTCACCTGTAATAAGTCTCATGAGCAAGAAATTGAACAAATGCAGAAACTGTTTGCTACCATACAAGATAACTAAGCATGGTTACAATGCTATCTGAACTCACCATGAATTCATCAAGACATAATAAGATAGACTCATCTGATATCTCTCCTGCGACAACTTCAAGTGGATCCGTCACACCTTTGTGCCTCTGCAATTGTACAGAGTTCAAGTTTATTGGTTACATATGCATAATGCAAAGCCATTTTGGGTCTACAAGAGAAATGTGAAAGTTGACACTATGAACAAAGACAAGAGGACTTCATCTTTGATGCCTTCTTGGATGAAACCATAGCCAACCAAGAGGATGCAACCTGCAACCATCTCAGCCAGCCAGTCAAAAGCAAAGATAAGGAGAAACTTGGTGGCTGAAAAAGGTTACTGGCAGTCTGAAACATTGGACAGTTGAGAATGGAGGACTATCGAACTAGAATTACTTTTATAATGGTATAAATGTGGCTTCCCACCTATAACCAAACATTCCAAAAAAGCATTTTCTGTGGGCATCATATTGCATGGACATAAGACTCAAGTATTCCTATAGTGATGCATAGATCACTATAACGGAAAACTCAAAGATCTGTTTTCTTACCTGAAGGCGGCTATGGACATTTAACATAAAGTCATGGAAATGGATTCTCTTTTTCCTCCAGCTAGTTGGCCTGAGCAGGTGAAAAATACAAGTAAAAAACAATTTGCAAATTCAAATTCTGCAGAATTGAACAAAATGAAAATAAAAAAGTGACCAACAAATAGGTCTTTGAATTCTTTGAAGGTTATGGTATTATACTTAAATATAAAACCCAGAGATGGTGATTGCAATCGGTCTCTCAAACATTCCAAAGAAACAAATGGGAAAGAGTAACATTCCAATTCTGCTATCTCCCACTGTGGATATGATCATTAAAATGAAAAGATGGGCACCAAAGAAAAACGGAAACAATCCCATAGGTGAGGGAGCAAGGTTCTGTAATTTCTCTTACATATGTATCCATATTCTGTAAGGGGCTGCAGGAAACACCGATACATGGCTGTGTGAGGATTTGATAAAAGGAATCTACATGTGGGAGCATCAAGCGTTCAAGAAAATTGAAGCATTTCTGCGCATGGAAAATGAAACAGCCAGCCCAAGCACATGGAGGGGGGCATGGTGGGGACTGGGGAGTGGCTTGCTTGGCAAGCTTCTCCTCAGATAGTGGAAGGTACTTGTAGGTGCCTTCAATACGAAACATCAATGTATATTTGTGCTCTGTTAGTGGATACTAGAAACATCAAGATGTGATTATGAAGATTTCTTTTTCAATTTTGAATGCCAACTACTTCTGAAACTTCTTTTGAGTTCCAGGTATCAACAGTGTTTTAAAAGTGCAAGGGCTAATTTGCGCCTGAGGCACAAGGCACAAGACGAGGTGTGCGCCTTTTTAAGAAAGGCGCAAAACTACAAAAAAGAAAGCTAAAAAATAAAAAAAAGTCAGAAAATTCAAAAAATGCCAAAAAATTGCAAAAAAATCAAAAAAATATTAACATAATGTTAATAAAAAATATAAACATAAATTTTAAAATAAAAGTTTTAAAAAACCAATTATCTAAAATTAAAATACATAAACATAACATGTAAAGCATATTCAAATGAAAATTTAAAAATAAAAGCAAACATATAAAACATTTTCAAGCATGTAAAACCCACAATCTCTTTTTTTCCTTGATTGCATTACTTCAAGTTGCTAATGTGATGTAAAACATATTGCATTCTTGATACTATGAGTCGCCTTTGTACTACGCCCCTCGAGGCAAGCCTGAACAAGTCTATGTTAGGGTTTGAAATTCTCCCCCGGCCCAGCCGTTAGTCTCAAAAAAAAAGGCAAAATGCGCAAAATTTTAAAAAGGCACTCGCCTGGGCTGAGGTGCAAGGTGCATCAGACGCATGCCTAGGCACACCAGGCGTGCACCTTTTCAAAGGGGTGCGCCTAGGACCTGGGCGAGGCGCATACCCCAAAATGCGCCTCGCCTGTGCGCCTAGGACCTGGGCGAGGCGCATACCCCAAAATATGCCTCGCCTGTGCGCCTAGGCACACCTGAGGTGCGCCTTTTAAATCACTAGGTATCAATGTATATTTGTGCTCTGAGATTTCACTATGGAAAGGTATTCATGTAACCACATGTTTCCTTTTGAGTTTAAGGGACTTAAAGCTTGCCTTGAATCTACTTGTAGGTACCTTCAATATGAGGTATCAATGTATTCTTGTGCTTTATTGGTGAAAACTGGAAACATCAAGATGTATTTATGAATTATGAAGATTTCTTTTTAAATTTTGAATACCATACTACTTCTGAAACTTCCTTTTCTTTTTTTTTTTTTTTGATAGGTAATAGGGAACTTTTATTAAAACTAAGCAGAAACTTGTACAATGAGTTTCCCACATGAAGGCGCAAGGTGCAGCCTCAAAAACAAAAGTAAATTACAATTTAGCCCAAAAAAGATGATCCCTATGCAACCCTTGCTTAGCCAGACAATCAGCTAACCCATTAGCCGATCTCCTTTCCCACTGAATCCTTACTGTCATACTGGAGGTCAACCACTTAAACCTCTTCACAGCTTCCTTGTAGGTCCAAACAACAGTGTCTGGATTCCTTTTCCACCTAATCACCAGCTTCGAGTCCCCCTCAATGACTAGTTTATCAATATTCAACTCTCTAGCCAAGTGTACCCCCTGCAAAACATCTTGAAACTTAGCTCGGATTGAGTCTCCCTCACCAACAGGACCAGAGAACAAAGCAACTATACTGCCCCTTACATCTCTAAAGACATAAACATAAACATATAAAACATTTTCAAGCATGTAAAACCCACAATCTCTTTTTTCCCTTAATTGCATTACTTCAAGTTGCTAATGTGATGTAAAACATATTGCATTCTTGATACTATGAGTCGCCTTTGTACTACGCCCCTTGAGGCAAGCCCGAACAAGTCTATGTTAGGGTTTAAAATTCTCCCCCGGCCCAGCCATTAGTCTCGAAAAAAAGGCAAAAAGCGCAAAATTTTAAAAAGGCTCTTAACTGGGCTGAGGTGCAAGGTGCATCAGACGCATGCCTAGGCGCACCAGGCGTGCACCTTTTCAAAGGGGTGCGCCTAGGACCTGGGCAAGGCGCATACCCCAAAATGCACCTCGCCTGTGCGCCTAGGACCTGGGTGAGGCGCATACCCCAAAATATGCCTCGCCTGTGCGCCTAGGCACGCCTGAGGTGCACCTTTTAAATCACTGGGTATCAATGTATATTTGTGCTCTGAGATTTCACTATGAAAAGGTATTCATGTAACCACATGTTTCCTTTTGAGTTTAAGGGACTTAAAGCTTTCCTTGAATCTACTTGTACCTTCAATATGAGGTATCAATGTATTCTTGTGCTTTATTGGTGAAAACTGGAAACATCAAGATGTATTTATGAATTATGAAGATTTCTTTTTAAATTTTGAATACCATACTACTTCTGAAACTTCCTTTTCTTTTTTTTTTTTTTTTTTTTGATAGGTAATAGGGAACTTTTATTAAAACTAAGCAGAAACAACTTGTACAATGAGCTTCCCACATGAAGGCGCAAGGTGCAGCCTCAAAAACAAAAGTAAATTACAATTTAGCCCAGAAAAGATGATCCCTATGCAACCCTTGCTTAGCCAGACAGTCAGCTAACCCATTAGCCGATCTCCTTTCCCATTGAATCCTTACTGTCATACTGGAGGTCAACCACTTAAACCTCTTCACAGCTTCCTTGTAGGTCCAAACAACAGCGTCTGGATTCCTTTTCCACCTAATCACCAGCTTCGAGTCCCCCTCAATGACTAGTTTATCAATATTCAACTCTCTAGCCAACTGTACCCCCTGCAAAACAGCTTGAAACTTAGCTCGGATTGAGTCCCCCTCACCAACAGGACCAGAGAACAAAGCAACTATACTGCCCCTTAAATCTCTGAAGACACCCCCATTCTGAAACTTCTTTTTTCCTTCAAGGTCTTAATACAATTATTTGTTTGTTGCCCTGTTGTAAGAAGATTAGACAACAATGGTTTGTAAGGTTCTGAAAGTTGGGTTCAGATGCCAAGGATGATATGGCGGTAAAAAAGGTTATAGGGAATCAGCTGAAAGGGAGAATGCTTCAGATAAGTCCTCTCTAAGGAGATCAAATCCCCTAATTATAGAGAAAAGTTGTCCATGTGGGCTTAATTATCCCCTGAATATTCCAGAATGTTCTAAAAGTTGTTAAATACAGATGCAAATCCTAGGCTACCTCGGGTGGAGACACGTATCCAGAGGGGACCAGGTACTATCCCACATGGTTTTCCCTATCTCCTACACAATCTCACCATGTGGTGGAATCTGAACTGCTAGAACTCTCACACGTAACATGAGACTAGGTTTTCGTGAGTCTTACTGTGAGATTCACCATTTCACGACTTCAACAAGCATTGTGAGACCACACTTTGGCAAATCCCTCCATAGGATTCAATAGTTCACAAACTCAGAGCATTGCAAGTCCTGGAGATCTAGAACTAAAGGATGGTAGCAGATTTATGCGACGCTGTGGCAATATATCTACTCTAGTACTCCTACACCCATAAATTATAGTTGTAGTTGTTTGCTGAATGCATCAAGTGAAGCCTACAATTGTAATATCTTGGAACTCAAAGAAAGTATCTAATTTGGTGAGAGACTCATAACTCGGTCTTGAACATATCTAGATTTGATGCTCTTGACCAGAAATTTCTAGCATTCTTAAAAATTTCTTCACAAGTCACCTATTTAGTTGCCACCTATTATCGCATTAGTCCTTGGGATGTTGTTTGAGGAACAATATGTGGCCCTTCATGTATGCATAAAGATACCTATGGATCCCTTTTGGAACAATAACTGGTGCTGGGTCATATTTGCTCACACCTGCTCTTGCTAGACTGCTGACCATATAGTCTGTTCACCTTGGTATCAACCTAAATGACAAATTCAGATTGGACACCAAAGCTCTGACTTCCCTAATGATGAGTAATACTATTATAAAGAAACCATGTAAGCCTATTAGTTTTTCACTAATTTATTTCATTTGATTTGGGGCATTCCCTGCTTTATTTTGAATTGAAGACCATCTTTTATATATCACCTATGTGGTTTGTGAGACTTTAAAATTTTGACTATTGATGTCTCTTTATTTAGTATTCTGTTTCTATGGTTATATATATTTTCTTTACTTTTATGAATTATAACATAATTATGGTTAGAGACCAATAAAAAATGTTGGATGGTATAGACTATAGACCAATTCCCACAATATATGCCACGTATAGTGTGTTGCATCTCAATCTTAAGGAATCAATGGATCTATAGGATGCATAAACGTTGTGGTGTTTGACAAGCTTGAATACCATATTTCTAAGTACCTTTTCAAGTTATAATCATCAACAGAAAATAGTGTGTTCATTTTTTCTTCAGTTCTTCTTAATGCATAAACAAGCAATAAGTCATTCAGTTCAGCCATTTCAGTAAAGGAGTGCCAGAAAATAAATGGAAACGCATTGCTGTCAGAGAGAGAGACTCAGTGGAGAAGAAAGGTGTGGATTTTCTACTTTTCCCAATCATCACTGGTGGAGATGAGGGTTACAATTTAGTACAATCAAAGTCTTAGATATGTTGCAATGAAGATCATTTCTCTTGGGTATATGAACTGCTTGCTTGGAAATGGAAATTCAGGTTATGCATCCATTACATGTCATAATGATCATTTCATCCATTTCTTGTACAAATTTTATTTTGTTGTTTTCCTTAATGCCCTGCTCTATGAGTCAATGATAGTTCTACTTTCCTGGTTTTTCATTCACTTTCCCTATACTATTATATATTTAGGTCTTAAGCTCAAGTATTAGTCACCCAAGGTAAATGCCTGGAATTTACAGTGGAAAGGATTGGGCATTTGGCATTTCAATCACCTGAGCTACTGTTTTTCCGTTATAATGTTTTATTAACTTTCTTCTTTTTTCATACAATTATACTCTGAACATGACCTGTTCATTGTTTAAAAGCAGTCTCAACCCATCTGACTATAATTCATTTGGTAGATACACCTAAGGAACCTGTCTACTTTGATCATACAACTACACAGGTTATCACTCCAATAAGTTTCATTTCATGCTGTACTTGGAGAACCATCAAAAAAGATAAACTAGCTTTGTTATTTGTTTAAGATTTTCTGAAACAGCTTGCATTTTACTCATTGTTAGTTTGGATGGAAACAAAGGATTACAAGGTTTTTCAAGCTAAACAGCCCCCATTGTAATGTTGATCAACAAAGTTGAATGATTGTTGAGGTGGTGGGTGGGGTGTACTTGAGCATCCACTTGAGCCCCCATTCTGGAGTCACTTATGACAATTTCAGGGACTGAGGTGGTAGGTGGGCATCAATTTGAGCATACATATAGATATTGATTTATTTACTTTTCCTTGTATTCTTTTATTTTTTTAATGTTTTTCCTTTGAAAGACAGAACTTATCCCCCTAAAATATGTGCCACCTTTGGAGTCACAGAGGATCATTTTCTTTGCAATAGGACCCTTCACAGAGGTTCCACCTAGCAAGAAGGTAGAAGAGGGGGTGGAAAAGGATAAACTATATTGTAGTGGATAAGTTCTACAGCTCTTGTATCTTGTAACTGGTTTTGTGCAGCCTAAGATTCTGAGATGAGAGACCTGTATCATTCTCTTTTCTCATTATTAATAAAAGTTTGCCTTACCTTTTCAAAAAAAAAAAAAAAATAGTAGTACCATGCTATTTTGCAGCTTCTGGACACAAAGGAAATGACCAGTTGATCAAAGGGATCTCTATTAGATTTGTAAATTTGTATAATTCACTATTAGTCTAATATAAAAACTTATTGTTGGTTTAATATAAATTTCATTTGTTCTTTTTTTAATTTTAGACGTGAATTTTTATTTGTATAATTTTTTTTGAAAAGGTAAGGTAAATTTATTAGACTAAAACTTTAAGCATACAAAACAGAAACCTGCCAACAATAAGGTAGGCCTGACTCCTAAGGACCCCCCATTACAAACACCAAATTGACTGATTTCTCAGTCACTGAGCTACATTTACATGTTTGAATTCTGGGGTGACTTATAGCTAAGGTATAAGTCCTGTAAGTTTTGTATATGTAACAAATATGTCTTCAAGAGGATAAAAAATCATTTTTTAATACAACAATATTTAGAGGTAGCCAGTACCATTTCCCTTCTCATTTTTCCTGAGAAGCAGGGGCCCCTTGCTAGTATTGGATCTGCTTTAGCTTGAAAGGACATATATTTGATCAAAATGGGAAAGGAATGGCACAATTTAGTATACTAAAATTCTCTTTTTAGAATACAAACCCATTCCCCTTCCCAATGTTAATTTGCTTTGGGGTTCTATGGACGAAGCAATCATAGAGGTATACCAAACTTACAATTGTTCAAAAAACAAGTCCATCAGCATTGTCTTCCCCGTTCCCACTCCCCCATAGAGGTAAAGTCCTTTGACAGGTGAGTACGAAAACTGTGGAATGAATCTGGACCACAACCACCTACTCCTGGAACAAGATGGAATGCACAGTCACTACAGAACAGGACATGGATGTAGAAAGAAAAAATAAACTAAATATTTTTCCTTTAAAAAAAAAACGTTCTGGCCTGGAGTAAAGAAAGTGGCAAGATAGGGTAATGAGATAATGGATGGTACACCTTGAAGATTTATCAGAAGCTGCATAGCGATCCAGCTGACAGGCATCAGCAGATTCAACAAGCCTATCATATAGTCTTTGAAGTTCTCTCAAGGTTCCAACCTGCAAACATTGCTGTAAGAATATTTTCCCAACAAGGACAGCAAAAACCATTGAGCAATAAGGCCTCTTGAGAATCTCATATAATTCAGTGAATGGTACAGGCAGCTTTTAAACATACAGCTAGCACTTTGGTGCAAACCTTCAAATTGATGGGTGATCCCCATGTCTCAAAATCACACCAATGGGATCCTTTTAATTGGCTACCTGTTTATTTTTGAAATTGCCATCATGAGAATAGCTCATATAAAAGAAAAGTAAAAGAAAAGGAAAAAGGAAACCATTGTCATCACATATTTAGGATCATCACTGTTGTGATTTTGAAGATGCTGTAGGAATCACCCATTATTGGACAGTCTAAGTTGATGGCATATATGCCTATTAGAAGGATGTAAGCAACCAATAACACTTAATAAAAAATAAAAATCAATTCCAGATTCATTCTCTCAAAAACTTGTTACAAACTTCAACACAAATATGAAAGATCCGTTGGAGACTGATAAATTTACCTGACAACTATCGCCATCCACAAGTTCCCCTGCAGCAATTCTTCGTTCATACTCTACAAGAGGACCTGCTTTTCCAACATCTGCAATCGAACTGTCCAAGTGAAATTCAACAAACAATGACAAATTTGTGTTTTGTATGTTCGAAGATTTACTAATTAAGTTGTAGCGGGAATACAAACCTCCACTGGTGTCTCTGGCGGCAGGGCTGCACAGAGTTCTTGATATCATAATGGGTTGTGAGTATCCACCGATTTCATCAATATAGGATCCTCGGTAGGTACTAACTGAAACTGGATTGACCAAGGTTGTTTGCCTTCTCGACAAACTACTAAGAAAATTATCTCTTTCACGAAGCCGTGAAGCAGCCCGAACATGGCGAACAGCTCGAGTTATTGTTCTCATCTTCAATCAAATACTCAAAAGAATCTGTACAAACTTATCCAATATAAATAACTATAGCTTCTGATAGACTACTCAGGCAGCTTCCAAATTACGCGCTGCAACAATGAGACACAAAAAGCAACAAAATAACATCCAACGTTAATTCATCACCAGTCATAAAAAATGGGAACCTTTCTAAATTAAAACATAAAATTTGTGCCAACGTGAAAAAGGAAAAATATGAACAATCACCGAAAGTAACTTCTAACTAATCCAAAATTTAATACTGAAATGATGATACAAAAAGGAAAAGAAAAAAAGAAAAATAGTTTCTTTATAATCTAAACCAAAAAACAGAGCTACACAATCACCAAAAATCAACCTTGAATGACAATAAAATTCCATCATTATCACAAAAGTTCCTTTTAATCCCATCTCCCTTTAACACCAAATAGCAAAATAGAAAGAAAGCAAATCGTGTCCAGAAAAATTAAACCTGCTCGATCAATGAAGAAAATAGTAAAGAAAAATCAAAAGAATTACGTACCAGATTCTCTAGCGGTCCCCGGAAGACCAGACGACCATCTACAGCTCTAAAGTTCCGAATAAAAATCAAAGAAATATCTCTTTTTAATTCTCTATATTTTTTGTTGTTTCTTATTATCCTTGGAAGGCAGCCTGATGCCGAATCAACCCTAGTTTTCAGATAAATCGACGCAGAGAGACAGAGATTGCTTGCTTTCAGATTCCCCTCTTAAAGAAAAAAAAACGTGGTTTTTCACTGTTTGACTCACTCCATCTCCACGCTGGACGGACGAACTTCGATTGTTTGCTGGAGTTCTATTTTCTCTCGTTTACTCGATACGTTTCGGAATTGACAGTCCCAGCTGAGACAGGTGCCATCGCCTACTTCAATGAGAAGTTGAGAACTTCATAATCAACGTCCTCCGTCGGTTTCGGGTTCGGTTCGAAACGGATCCAAATACCAATTTGGCCCTCCTCGTGGTCATGGATCCCACCGGCACGGTGTCCGAGAGCGCAAGATCCGTGAACCGTGACTCGCTGCTCGGCTCGCGGAACGAAGAAGAGTACCCACCCAAATTCTCGTTGTGCTATTGGATTAACAACGTCCGCACGATTAAAGTGCTGTAGTCAACGGTAGTGGGTGGTCCTTGGAAACTACGTATCGCGGTTTTCCTTGGAAAGTGAACGGTTGAGATGTACTCCGACAGGACTGAACCAACAATTTTGGAAACTTTTTTTATGGGTAGAAGCAATTTTAGAAACAAGAGGAGAATTACTCGGACATCCATGTAATGTAACAAATGAAAGAGAATGATTCGGTATTGCGGATAGTATTATAATGACAAAGGATGGTAGGATGAAGTAGGCCCCCCCGTAACTTAAGGATATGATTGCTTGTACGCTTTTTAAGTGGGAGGTGGGCCTCACCTCCCAAAATTGAAAGCCACCGCATATAAGCTCTCCCAAATGTAGGGATGCAAATGCATCATATTAATTTGATTTATTTGGATTGGACGTCACATCACGGTTGTGTTGGATCAAATAACTAAGAAGTCACTTTCTTAAGCTCTCCCACTTACTATCCTGAAGGCATTAGAGCTGAAGATTTTGTACATCTTTCTTGTTATAATATATATTTTGTTATTCTTCAAAAAAAAAAGTCACTTTTTTAATTTCTTCATTTGTACAATAAATAGAAAAAAGGTTAATTTATTATAACACCCCTTATATAGTTTCACAAATTTAATGAAATATGTCATATAGTTTTATTTTATTAAAACACCCCTTATAATTTGCAAATGTTTACTTAACCGACCTAGTAAAAACTATTTATTTTGCCATTTAAAAATAATAACATAATCACCTAAATTAAGTGGAAAGTGTTCAAGGGCACGAACCCATGGTTGTTTATTCCAAAGATATCAGTGGGAAAATATTCAAGGGTATGGATCTATGGTTATTTATTCTAGAAGTACCCCTAACACTTTTTCATATAAGAAACAAAATGGACCAAATAGAGAAAAATAGAGTGGTTGTTTGCATGGTTTTTAAAACCAACCCGGAGAATGAACTGGTCAGGGGTCCAGTTCCTGGGTCGAATGGTCCGATCATTCAAACTGAACGGTCAGCCCATTTTGACAAAAAAATTAAAATGGTCAAAACCGTTCGGACGGTTAACCGCTCGGGTCAGCGATTTGCTGACCAAAATCAACGGTTTTGGGGAAAAATCCGATTTTTTGGAAAAACGAAACCGGTCACCTGACTGATTCCCGGTTTTTCCGGTCCGATTTTGAAAACCATGGTGCTTTATTAGGGGTAAAAATGGTATTTTTGCTTTTAGTTTCTTTTGATTAAGTTTATTTGAATGGACGTTAGAGTTAAAATTGTTGTTTTCCACTTTCATCTAATGGAAGGTTAATTAAGTAAATTGATATATAGGTCAATTAAGTAAATTGATTGCAAAATATAGGGCATGTTTTAGTAAAACACAAACTATAGGATAGGTTTTATTAGGGGATGTTTTAGTAAAACACAAACTATAGAGAAAAACAAAGTGGTTATTTGTGCTTTATTAGGAGCAAAAATGGTATTTTTGTTTTTAGTTTCTTTTGATTAAGTTTATTTGAATGGATGTTATAGTTAAAACTGTCATTTTCCACTTTCATCTAAGGGAAGGTCAACTAAGCAAATTGATTACAAAATATAAGGGATGTTTTAGCAAAACACAAACTATAGGATTGGTTATAGTAAATTCATAAAATTATAGGGTGTATTTTAGTAAATGATCCTATAAAAAATTAAAAGAATTTCCCCATGTAGAGCATGGGCCATTTTATTGTGCATTCATAGCTAGTGATCTATTATGAATTGGGCTGAAGAACTTATTGGAAGAGATCATCCAAAGCAAATCGGATTTCTTACCCATACTCTAATAAGGATGGATTCAAGCCAAGCCGAATATTTGGCTATTCAAGTTCGGCTTGACAATAAACTATTAGGTTTGAGCTCAATTCAAGATAGAGACTTGAGTTCGAATTGGCTTGAGTTAAAAGCTCGTAAGTTCAAGTTCAGTTCGGTTTAAGTTCAACTATAAGTCAAATGTTTTATAAAAATAAAAATATATATAATTATTTTTTATTTAACATATAAAATGAAGAATTATAAAAATTAGTTATTATATATAAAAATATTATATATAATACTTTTTATTATGTATAATATTCTTATTTTTATTATATGTATGTATGTATGCATGTATGTACCCCCCCTACTACTCTCTACCCGCAATCTACTGGCCTTGAATTGTAGCCACATACTGCCATATTGTATTGTGAGGTGTAAAGTTGCAATGTATTGTAAGTAGGGTGCAGGTAGAGAAAGTGAGTAGGAAATCTGTACACCATCCAAAGAGCCCAGTCTATGGCAAGCTCCTACAACTCAAACACTATCCTCAATTCACTAGTAAGCAGTATCCATGAGTCAACACAGTTTAACCCTAGAGCATATTATTAGATCAAACCTCCTTTGGGTATCATTAAGTTTGATTTTGATGGAGCCACATCAAGAACTACATATGGATTTGGCTTCTTTGGCAGTCCAATGTTGATGGGCACCCCCTTTTATAGCTGACCTTACCATGGAATGGTTGGAGGCAATTAGAGATGGACGGCTAGGATTTCATCCACTAATGCCATTTGGTGTAATATGGGGCCTGCCATGTGCGCCTACATCAATTATATAGTTGATTAGTTTCATACTTTTATTTATATTTTTATTTTGACTTAACCAAACAGTTAAGCCGAAAGTCTATTTAACCTGTAACCCAATCACTGAGGGAGTGTTCACTAGTGTGGTCTCTCTATATAAGGTGAAGGTGTGGTGTGTTGGATGGTGGTTGAAATCACATGATCTGAACCATGACACTTAATAATATGTTCAGTACTATGGTGTAGATGTATTGTTAGCAAAATTTAAAACGAAACTTTATAATCATTTATGACATTGTATATACTAATCATCCTAATCCAATTTATGGTGGTGTAGATTGATCCATGGAGTGTTTTATAGCCATGTAGAATATCTACACTACAAAATACCCCCTAAAATAGTTCAATGTCCGTAAGACTAAGAGTTAACAGTTCAATGGGTTTCTCCATCTTCATTGACTTTAAATGCTCATTTTGGAGAACTGAATTGAACATTAAACTTGTTAGTTGCTTTGAGTAGGGATGGCAATGAGCCGAGCTTTTCACGAGCTGCTCGAGCTCAGCTTGGCTCGGTTTCAACCGAGCTCGAGCCCAATTCAATGGCTCAATTATTAAACGAGCCGAGCTCGAGCCTATTAGAGCTCGGCTCGCGAGCCGACTCTTATATATAAAATAAAATTATAGAAAATAGTATATATAATAAAAATAATATAATTATTAATTATTATAATTTCTTACTTTTAATATATAATTTTTAGTTTTATAAAATATTTTTTCTCAAAATCAACGTCGAGCTTAAGGTTCTGGCTAAAACCGAGCACGAGCTCGAGCCTTGTAGAATAGTCTCAAGCCGAGCCCGAACCTGATACTATTCGGCTCGGCTCGGCTCGAATCCAACCCTAGCTTTGAGGCACTTTGATTAAACTATCAAAAGAGATTGAAGCGAACAGTCCAAAAAATGACTAATTCAGAGAATTTTGGCTTGGTGGATTTTTCTCCAAACATAACATAAAGGCTTATGTAGGATCCACTTTGAAAAGCTAAAGACTGCTGTACTTCAGAGTTCAGCCCTTACATTGGGATCCACTGACTGCAATTCACGACAAGTAAAGAGTGAATAGGAAAAGTGAATAAGAAACCTGGGTTCTTTCAAATGGGCATTGAGAGTGAAGAAACATCATGATATGATACATAGATGTCACTATATATATATACATTAATTAAGGTGGCTTGCACCAAGATAGCTTATCTAAATATTCATTTTCCATTTCTTTTTTAATGAAACTTGTGGCTAAGGTAGAGTGGGAGATATCAACTGAAGAGGACTGTTATGACCCACCTTTGACAATATCCTCTTCAAAGGACTGTTAAAATACCTTCACCGGTTCACCCTACACTTGAAAAAAAGGATTCAAAACAACTTTCGACAGTTATTAGAATATTTATCAAGTGCTTGTTAAATGTGCTTATTATATTGGGCCTATTAGATTCGGACTCCTTCAAAATAGGTTATAAATCGAATTGCTCGATTTGAAGAATTTCAACTATTTTAGATTTGAATGATGATTCGGCTCCATTGAAAATTTAACAAATTCCCAATTAGACATTATCTCAATTGCACTACTGCTATGATTGCGTCCATTGTAGGGATTTTTAGGGCTGCCAGTCCCCTTTACCCACAATCCTCTGGTCTCGAACCTCGGTGACAGCCAGATTTAATACCAAATATCTGCTACAACCAGTAACCAAGCACCTTACCTTAGCACCACTGATTTGTTGAGTTTGGATTTGGTCAGGCCTCTTGTAAGCTTGTATTAAGAATATTTACCCATGAAATAAAACACATAACTAGGGAGATATTCTTAATGCAAGGATATAAAGATTGTTCGAACGGGTTTTATCTGATCAAAGCTGAATTCTGATTTATAGCGGTTTGGGGGCACAAGGAAACTGGACCACTATGTCTATTTAGAAGTGTAAAGTGGGTCAGGCCAGGTTGACATAACACGGTCCGTGGGTTGTTACGGGCCGTGCCGCCCTCTCCAATGAAAATTTTGGGGATCAGCCTGGCACAACCTATAACCCAGGCTTATGTGGGCCCATGTCACGGGTTGGGCTGGCCTGTGGGCCGAGCATTGGGCCAGGTTGGGCCGTGCATCGAGCCAAAACTATTTATTTAAAAAATTGACAAAAAACTTAAATTTTTAATTTTATATAAATTTTATGTATACAATTGCTTATATATACAATAATTAAATAAATTAGTATAATAAAATTAAAAAAATTATTTATTTTATTGATATATTATATACTATATATTATTATATAATTATATTATATATTATATATATTATATATTTCGACCCCTTATATATAATTATCAAGATTCAATAGCTAAATTCCACTTTTGGGATCTATATTATATTCTAAAATCTAAAATGCAGTTTTTCACGTTAGATTTTTCATATTGTTTTCTAATCCTTTTAGAATTTGTGATTTTTTTTGAATTTCAAAATAAAAAATTAAGTATGAAGCTTAGGGGGTGCAAATGTATCATGGCCTGTCCCACCTTCCATTCCAATTGTAAGGCTGTAAATGGATTTGATTTAATCTGATTTATTTGTATGGGATTCGAATATATATAATACCATTTTTGTGTTAAAATTGTTTCGCATTAAGTGGGATTAGGTACTTTGGCAAATCTATTTATAATCGGATATATAAACAAAACGAATTTAAATTCATGTTTCAGATATCATTTAACATCCGATTGAATTGAGGTATCAAGAATTCTTGTCGGATTTGACCCCTGTCCAAATTTGATTCAATCGTCCTTACCACCATTTAAATATTAAAGAAAAAAAAAACCTTTGTTGTTTATGTTTGGCAACTTGTGCCGTCCATTGGACTGTCTTAATATCACATGTTAGCGAATATGGGCTCCTATCTTGGAATGGCAACGGGATGGGGCCGGGCTGGTTGTTCCCGGGGTCGAGGCTCTCCAATGATAATGCTTTCTTATTTTTTCCTTTTAGTGCTGTCACATAGTATTGGCAGGCAATCTATTGGTTCCCACGAATGATTTCACGCAGTGCTCGGTAGAAAACTTAAGGGCCAGGTGATAAGAAGACATGGCAGCCCCTAGTGCATGAAGGGTTGGTCTTCCCATTATTGCATTGTAGGGAGAGGCAATCATCACCACTAGGAACTCATGCATCTAAGTCACCTGGTGTGGCACTGTCCCCACCATGATGGGCAGGGTAATCTTCCCTTTCGGCCTGGTGATGCTGCCAGAGAAGCCGACAAGAGGAGCATCAGCCGGTTGGAGCCTCTCTAGCGCGAGCTTCATTCTCTCATAGGTGTCATAGAAAATTATGTCGGCTGACGAGCTGCTATCCACTAAAATCTTCTTCACCATGAAATTGGAGATGATGGTTGCGACCACGAGAGCATCGTCATGGGGGACAGTAGCCCCCTCTAGGACATCGTCAGTAAAGACGAGGGCATGTGAACATCTCGGCCTCTGCGGAGTGTCCGGGTATTTCTGCTTCTTCGGGGCAGACTCCTAGATGTTGAGCTGTCTGGCATAAGCTTTTCGAACCGAAGTCGAGGCTCCACCCGAGGCCATGCCCCCGGCGATGACGTCGATGACGCCTGCCACTTGCTGGTGTTGCTGCTGCTGGGATGACAAGGCGCCGGCCTCTCCTCTGAAGAACTGCTTGAGGTGTCCTCGGCGAATGAGAGACTTTATTTTATTCTTTAGATCGTGGCAGTCCTTGGTGTCGTGTCTGGTGCCGCGGTGGTACTTGCAGTACTTCGTAGGGCTCCCCCTCTTGGGGTTCCGCTTCAACTTCGTTGGCCACTTCACGAATTTCTCTTCCCTCATCTGCATCAAATTCTAGGTGCAGGTGGAGTTGAGTGGCATGCCGTCCCTATAGGCCAAGGTGGCACCAACTTAATAAAATAAAAATTCTTATCTAAATTTTGGCACCAACTCTGCAATCATCACATGCATGTTCTTGAATCTGCTACCTATGACTTATTCCCACATCTCTACCCACACGACTGCGCATTGGAAACATCACTTGTCATTCATGAGAAGATATTCCCAATACACGGTGGTAGTACTCTAGGTGTGTGAGAACAATTTATGGGTAACAGATTCCGAATGGTCTAGGGCTACAATTAAACTGAGTTCAAATCGAATATTTGGTGCTCGAGTCAATTAGGCTTGACTAAAGTTTGGTTCCAATTGAGCTTAAATCTAGTTTGGATATTAGGGTAAATTAATTATTCTATAATTTTATATTATAGAATATAAAAATATATTTTATAATATATTATATAAAACATAAAATATATTCATTTTCAAGCTTTCAAGCCAAACTTCAAATATTTAATTGAATCAAGCTCAAACAGGAAATAGAGTTTAAATCGAATTCGAACTTGAACCTTACATTGCAAGAAAATGGTGGTAGGAGGAGGATTATCTGTTTAAGAACGAAGATAGATGATGTATCCCCATTTCATATGAGAAAGAATTGAGGTAGAAGGATGGTGGTCCTAAGTGCAAATCCACAAATTTTTCATATGTGTTTGAGATGGATAATTTGTGCAGTTAATGAGTGCAAATGGTACAAAAGTACAGATTTTGTATCAAATGAAAGTGCTAATCATAATTACCACTAGATTTGTTCACGGACCGGGGCTAGGCCGGGTTTGGTCTAGGCTTTATCTCTATTTCAACAAAATACATTCAGAACCAAACCCGACCTCATATAAAGCCCGAACCCCGGGCCCAAGCCCGAGCCCAATCAAAAATTTGAAAACTGATTTTTTTCCTTTTTTATTCAATAAAAAAACGTTTTATTTATATTAAGAGCTCTCAAAATCCAAAAGTAATAAAATATCTCACAATTACTTAAAAAAAGAGAAGAAAAAATAAAAATATCGTATATATATATATTTTTAAATAAAATATATTTTATTATATAATATATTATCAAGTTGGGCTTGGGCTCGGGGCAGACTTTTTTGAGAAAGCACGGGTGTGGTCCAAAAAAGGTTGACTTGGTGTTTTAAGCCCGAACCCGCAGGCCTAAAATCATGTCCAAGCCCATCTTAGAACATGCTTCAAGTTAATCGGCCCGTGAAAAGGTCTATTACCAACAAATACATGCAAAACTAAACGAGGTGCAGATTTTGTATCTGATTTAGGTTTGCATTGCAAACAAAGCCTTACTAAATGGAATGATTTTTTTTTTGTTTCAAGATATTTACCTACTTTTTCGGTCATAACCCTAGCTGTACCTACTTAATCCTGTCCATAGAACAAGTGTAAATGCTAGGTTTCTTACTCAATATTATTGTGTAAAAAAACAAAAGAAAGGCTTTGGTGTGGGCTCAGGTCCATTGAAAGTATAAAAACTCCCAACCCAACCCGGGGTCACGAATTTGGGGCTTAGTGTGTTTGGACCTGAAATTCCATTATAAAACCATTTTCTCAGTTGTGGGTTTGATCTATTTAGAATATAATTTGATGTTTGAGTAAGCGTTGTGCAAATGATATCCATTTTTTGTCAAAAAAAAAAGCTATCCATTTGTTCAAATTCAAATTTGAATTTAATCTGATTAAAGCGATCCAGTCAATCTACAATTGCATTGAATATAGATTCACCTTAATCTTCAATGCAGCAGTGTTTTCAACCCGGTATCGGTCTAACCAGTCAGACCGGTGGTGCTGTTATAATCCCGATTTGGGTCAACCTTTAACCCATTCTATTACAAAAGCTGTTGACTTGGTGTCCATCCAAACAGTTGAACTGTTAACACGTTCAAGTTCAATGAGATACCAGTTTTCCTTTTGTATTTAAAAGTAATTATAATTTAGGGTAAATGATAAACACCCTCCTCTATTATGGGTCTGTGATAAAGACACTTCGTACTTTGTTTTATAATAAAGGCCCCCTTACTATGCCTGTGAAACAAAAACCCCCTTCCTTTATCTTTCCGTTGAAATCTGCGGTTACAATATTTTTTAATCTCTAAACTACCCTTATAATAAGAAAAACACTATTCATGTTCCCCGTCTCACGATACACAAACAGCAGCGGAGATAAGGGGAGATAAAGAGAGATCGGGGATTACTGCCGCTGCTGTTCTCCACCTCCGAAATATTTTTCCCTCACTTTGTTCTCCCCAGTTTTGTCCTTCACATGTTTCCAGGAGCGAATCACTTCGTCTCGGGCAGAATTGTCGAGTCTCTGGCAAAACTTAACCTTCCCTGAATTGCTGGCTTCATCATGTCGTTCTGTTTCAATCAACAACATTAATTTGGGAGTTTTAAACAATTCACTCTAAAATTAATCCTTAATTGTTATTAACTTGAAAAAAAAAAGAAAAGCAATAATTGTTGTTGAGACAGAACAGCTGTGCATTGAGACAGAGCAGCTGTGCGTTGAAGACCTCAGGATCCGTAGAAGCAAAGTGGACTGGAGTAGCGACGTGGAAGACCACTTCGCATCCGGAGACAGCGGCATCGAAGCTCCCTTCATCAGTTAGATCTGCTCGAAAGAGTTTTAATTCTCCCAAACTTTGGAGCTCTAGGAGGTGCGAGACCTTCTTCAGGCCAAATAGAAAATCAGAAAGCTCCCTGCCTTTCCATTTCCATAAGCCATTTATCGCAGCGGTGTCTCATGCCCTGTCCGCACCTGCCACACGCTCTGATTCTAATAGCTTACTCCAGGAAGTGTAGTGGAAAAACTTAAAAGAATAAATCTCAGCGAAGAACAATATTAGTGTTACTGTGTTAGTTGGCTTGTTGAGAGAATCGTAGTACATCACGTGTCGCACCTTCTCCGATTCGGAGGAAGAGAGAGTGTGCGTCTCGTCAAATACGATGGAAGTCATTTTCATGGAGGCAGCGATGAAGTTTCAGGAGAGAGAAGATGATAAGGAGAAGAAACACGATAATGGATTCTCCTGCTAAACGCGGAAATGTCGTAAACTTTGATTTGGTGCTTTAAAAGGGATTCCGATAGGAACTCAGTTGCAGCGTTCTGAAGATTCAGGCAACAACTTGGAAGTGGAAGAAGAAAAGAAGAAGAACAGTAAGAAATCTTCTTCATATCTTCGTTTTCGTTTTCGTCTTCATCTGTTTTTGGTTCTCTTAGATTGACCTTACAGATTTACAGAGGAGACACACACATACTCTGTCTCCTGAAACTTCATCGCTGCCTCCATGAAAACGACTTCCATAGTATTTGACGAGACACACACATACTCTCTCTCCTCTCATCTTTGCTCATTCTTCCATCAGTCCAGCGGACAATAGAACAGGACCCTGTTGCATTTGGGTTTTGGATCTGCTGTTCGTGTATGGTGAATTGGGAAAGATGAACAGTTTTTTTCTCTCAATAGTCTACAAGGGTAAGGGTAGTATGGGAATTGCAAGGGAGTATTTGTTTCAAGGTCTTTATCGCAAAACAAAGTACAGGTTTTTCATAGTATATAATGAGATCACGGAATAAAACATAAATCGCCGTCTGTGGGAATCGAACCCACGACCACATGGTTAAAAGCCATGCGCTCTACCGGCTGAGCTAAGACGGCTTGTCCTTAAGAAAGAAGGTTCCTACATACAAGTTCTAAATGTTAAGATACTTTATCAATAATACACAATCTTTTGTTCATTTTATCAACAAATTAGAATTATTTTATGTCTGATTTATTAATGACACACTATATCTCAATCTGATGAACACGATTGGAATCCAAATATGGTGTATATAGTTGATCAAATGAGCATGATGAAAAGCCAGGAAAATACCAAACAGGAGGCTTTCTTTAAGCCATAAATTGGCTTGTTTAATCTGCACATCAAATGCTTATTTCCTTTGGTTACAAAATCCTTCAACTGATTCATGTATATTTATTTTCCAAAAATCTTTAAAACATAAGTAAATATAAAAATATAAAAAATTGAACACATTTCTAATGTTTTATATTAATTATATTATAGAAAAATAATTGTGACAAATAAGAATTCGCTTTATTAATGATGGAGATGAATACAAATTTTAAAACCAACTAAAATTACAAAACAAACTAAATATCAGTTCACATTTTCAGATCAAATATGTCAACCTTTGATGTCATAATTAAATAACAAAAAATAAATTAAACACAACAAAAACAAAAAAAAATAGAAATTTTATAGAAAACATTTGGCCACACCTCTAATATTATAAAGTCATCATATTAAACAAAATAAGTATAATAAATAAGAATTATTTTTATACTAAAGAAATATAAAATTTGTAAATATATATATCATCTAAAATTTCAATATGCAAAGCATGTGCGCATTTGATAGTATTACAAAAGTTTGTAACCATTATTTTAGCAATTAATTGGTCAAAACAAAAAAAAAAATCCATAGGGTAGGTTAACTATTTTGAAACACCTATACTTCATTAGCCCTCTATTTAAAAATGTGTTGTCAACTAGTTATTGACCTAGTAGACTGGATCAATGACCTGTGACAATACTAGTTATTGACTTGTGACAATACTAGTTCATGTCAACCTCCAACTTGCTATTTTACATAAGCCCTTTGATTGGTAATCATCCATTGACCCAAGAAGTTGAGTTGTGTTAGTATTATTGGCTTTATGCATTTTGATGATAATAAATTCATTGAGATCACTAATGTCTTTAAAGGATAATTGTGCTAACATTTCATTTGTTTCTTTAAATGGACTAAGTGTGAACAAATAAAAGAAAAGATTCCTTTCATGAAGGAAAGGAATCAATCAAATCAAGAGCAAGAAAACAAGTCAAGAGCTTTTAAATGTATTTTATTTCCATAAGACCTTATGTAATTAGTTGCAATGTGCACATTGAGGACTTAGCTTGGACCTACTTTTAGTTAGGACAAAGCCTTAGAGATCAATGACTAACCTAAGAAGGGCCTAGGGTTTTTTCTCATAGTTTAAGTGAAGCAAAAAAATTCAAAAAATCAAGTTTCGAAACCTAAGAAGTCAACTCCTTGGCCTTAGGAGTTGACTACTAGAGCAACCTAGGAAGGTTTATCCTTAGTAGTCGATTCCAAAGAGATAGTAGTTAACTAATTGCGACAGTCAAACCTGGTAGCACTTAGTAGCAGTGTCTTCAAAATTGGACCGGACTGGACCGAACGGTCGGACCATAAACTAGGAAGATGTCACCTGACCAGTACCAATTCCATTTTACCCCAAAATTGCTTTTTTGCCAAAAACCATTGATTTGGTCAGCGAACCATTGACCTAAGTGGTTGAACCATCGACCTAAACAATAGTTTTTGGCCACTTTTTGTTTTTTTTTAATATTTATTTCTTGTTAAAGAGGGCCATCCGTTCGGACCAATCAGACTGTTCGACCCAAGAACCCCAGAACGGTTGCTTGCCCAATCTGATTTTTAAAACCTTGCATGCTTAGTAGTCAACTACAAGAAGCTGATAGTCAACTACATATTAGAGTAAATAGATTCTACGTCATGCATGAGAGTCAATTATCAAGCCTTAACTACTGGGATCTTGTGTCAATTGACTACTAAAAGTTTATAGTCAATTACTTTGCATAGTTTGCACCTAACTCTCTAATTTTGAACCTTTAAAGCCTCTGATGGTTATTTCCTCTTCTGGTAAGTCATTAAACATGCTGAAATGATCTCTAAACATTTCTAATATAAGAACAAAGTGCTTGCAACTGCTATATGAGTATTTTTTTTTTATTGATTCAAGCTTAAATATGCAAGTTCTCTGGTAAGGAAAGTGAGGGGAAACAAGTGAGAAAATATTTGCAAGAAAGAAAGAGAGCAATAAGGGGGATGTTTGGAACCATGGCCATTTTTCAAAAAACAGTGGAACGTCGGATCCACATAGGTATTTCAACAAATGCCCATGTATCTCATTGTTTGGTTCAGCCGATTATTAAAAAATGGACATGCCTCGAAAATTGGGACCCCATTGATGCATGAAATGCCAAATTTGGCGTTTCATGCATCGGTGAACCGTTTCCCCCAATGGTTGACTGATGAGTATCCTATATGGTGCTTACTTGTCAGCACATACATGAAAAACGGTGATGAAAATCACCTTACCAAACATCATAGTATTGCTCACTACCTACATGGCAAAATCATTTTTTTTTGTTAAAAAACAGATCTTGGAAGCATGGGCGTTTTTTTTTTTTTTTGAAAATCGGTCCCAAAAAGTGCCCACGCTTCCAAACACCATGAAGAAAGAGAAAAAATTCTAAAGAAATTCTTAGTGCTCAGTTTAGAAGCGAGAACTCTAATGGAGAAGAGTTGATAAAAACTCTTGATCTAGGGCACCACAAAATTTGCATTTGGGAGCTATAGAAACCCCCGTATTTTTAATGAAGTTGGCTACCGGTAGAAGACAGTTTATAATTAAACCTTCACATAAAAACTGAATTTTCTATGGGAAGGCCCACATCACTAACATGCTTTGTCCATATGACAATGTTACATGGTTTCGAATTAAATTAATGTTACATGGGTTCTAATTAGAGGGCGTTCTTTTTTTGGATTTTGAGAGGGGGGGAAGTTGGTCAATGGGAAAATCCCGTTGACCAAGAATCTCATGTTCTTTTTTCAGATTTATGTGGGGACCAGGGACAGGTAAGTGTGATACCCATCTCCTAAGTGGGTAAATAACTTTCCCACCTAGGGGGAAGTTGCCAAAACTTGAATGGGACAAAAATGCCCCTTTTAATAATGGATTTTTATGGCTAAAATGGTCATTGTCTTATTTACATGAGCGATAAAAGAACATGGGTAAATGCACTTACTCGGGTAATTGTTTCCTAGAAAAAGCTTACCCAAGTAACTGCATTTACTTGGATAAGTAACTTACCGAAAATTGAACGGGGCCTTAAATTCTAGGCTGAATTAATTGTGAATTATCCATTGGAATCTCTGGTCCAAACTAGTTGGTCAATATCATTGGTTAGCTTCATATTAGAATTGAAGGCTACTCCTTGGAAGTCTCCATCAATTTTAAAATTAATAGGAAAGCTCCAAGTACTATCATTACCAAAGACTTCACTCAATTTAAATTCAATTAAAAGCCAAAGAGGGCCTTTACCTCACCAGTTTTGAAACCAAAACCACAAATCATCACTTCCAATACTATAGGAGAGGGATGGTTCTTTAACTATAAAGATTTCTTAACGGTAGCAAGAACACTTGGGATTTAGAGAAGTTGTTGCTAAAGGTGAAGAGCCAATATATCTAGAATCGAAAAATTAAGCCCACAAGATCTTGTTTTCAACTAGCTTGAATCATACTTTTGATATGAAAGCTTTAGCCATATCAAACAGAGATCATATTCCCAAAATTCCCTCCTTGCAAGGCTTACGGATATGAATCCTAGCTACACCAATAATATTTTGCACCAAAACCCCAAGGCACCCTAGATTCCTATAGAAGAATTTAGCAAATTAATAATTTGCTAAAGAACTTGATATGTGAATTGGCATACTTTGAAGCACATGTTTAATCAGAATTATATTATCCCCTGAAGATAAAAACTTAGGGCCCGTTTAGAAAAATTTTTTGGGAAGATATTCTAGTCGCTCTGACAGTCAAAAGACGCATTGAGCTTTTGCATGAAGATCTAAGTAGCCCGAAGCTAGTTTGGCATATACACATCTTTCCGTGTCTTTTTGCGCGAGAATAAAACGTGAAAGATGTGAAAAGCTTCATTTGGAACTTCCCAAAATCAGCCCAGAATGGGCTTCTTGCGTCTTTTCGGTGCTCCGGCTTTTGGCAGCTAGATCTTCTGCAAACCAAACGGGAATAGACCAAAAATCAGTCTGTTCGACTTGTAAACAACCGAAAGACTGCATAGAAAGGTATGCCAAATGGGCCCTTAAGTCTTTCAACCTTCTACTCCGTTCCGAATTTTATTATCTAAAAATTCAAAATCCCTAACCTTCAAACATCTTTTCCAATGGGCATGCCGAGGTAGATAAAAGGAAAACTCTTCTTAGAGAACCCAATAACTCTTATAAACATCTTCGACCTATGTAGTGGAGTCCTATCATAAATCATGAAAGATTTTGCTTATTTATTTGTTGACTAGACACTTCCTCGTAAGCTGATAAGAAAGTCATCAAGTTCTTCAAGCCCCTTTTTATCCCTTGACAAAAATGATTATATCATCTAGTAAAAGGCTGTGAGATAGAGACATATGGAGCCATTTGGCATTTGATAGTAGTTTACATGGCCATTTCTAAAAATTGTAGGTAGAACCCTACTCAAAACCTCTTCCACAATGATAAAAAGACTAGGGGAGAGAGGGTCCCCTTGCCTCAAACCACTAGATGATTTAAAATAGTCCATGGAAGAGCCATTGATAAGCACAAAGAACCAATAGTTGCAAACACCAAGTTTAACAAACTTAGGCTAATTTTCATTGAAGCCAACTTTGTAAAAGATTTTAAAAAGAAAATTCTAGTTGAGCCTGTCATATGCTTTTTCTATATCTAATTTGAATATCACATTATCACCTTTGTTTTTTCTAGGGAAAGTACAGATAAGCCCATTTCAGATTTTTGAAATCCAGGCCAACCCACACATAACGCAAAATGGCACTTAAATTCAACATTTTCAATCTTAGGACAAATTCCCATGCCAACTCATAGCGCTACATAATTTACAGAACCTGCCTTCACCTCCTCATTCGTTTCCCCACCTGCTTAGATGTAACCGTCTCCGTTTCTACCATTTCTCTCGCCTGCTTTGACGGTACGGGAGGAGGCAGAGATGTTTGTCTCATTGCCCTTTTAGGTGGACATCCAACACTACTCTTCACCGGACTCCTCTGTTCTATAGCATGTTTTCTTCTAGACCTTGTTGGGCAGCCTGATCTTTCCATCCATCACTCTTTCTACTACTTTTCTTTTGTTCAACTCCTTTGTTATTGTTTGAACCATTTACTGAACTCTTTAACATCTCTAACAATGTTCTGTTGCACAGTTCCGTTTCATCCTACTCAAGAAATTCACCGTGCTAGGCTTCTTGGCAACAACTATCTTCAGGAGTTGCACCACCTTTGCTCGATGGAGGGCTCGAGCTACATCCTGGGTTTTGACTAGAATTCACATTTAAATTCTTGTTGGTAGTAGAGGTTTCCCTTAGCTTGCTTCGTATCCATAATAGGCTTCTCATCAATCACTGTCATTGTTGTTCCTCCTATTGACGACTTTTGATCTCCTTTCCTCACGGCAACTGTCATGGACGCCTTAGCTGATATGGAGCTACGTTTTTGGCAAGTAATGATGGGATCAGTTGATTTAGGTTTTACAAACAACAAATTTGTCGGCTCGGAACTCAATTTAGATGGAAAAGGAACAGGTGGTGGTCAGAGTGGTTCATTAGCTGATCTATCTGGTTTTCTAATATTTCTGCTCACCATCTCTTTAGTGGCGAGCTTTCTTAATGCAATGGCAGTGATAAATTCTAGGGAGTTATTGGTGAAGAAGACATTGGCATTGTTGAACAGAAGTAGCAGATCACGGAAGAACTTGTTGTTGCAACTGTTGTACTATCCTTCTTCTAACCAGGTCTAAACCAGTTTGAGGTCTACGTGTTGCAGCACTAAGCTTGTATACTTGGTCGTATGCTACAAAGTCAGAAAGCAGTTTATCAGCGATTACAAAGTGATTTCTGAGCATTCTAAGCGACATTCTGGAGTTTCTGAAATCCAGGCCAGCCCATACAGAACCCAAATTGACATTTAAACTCAACTTTTTCAATCTTAGAGGGAGAGTGAAAGCGAGACAATAGAGGGAGAGAGAGGGAGGAGAGAATGGGAGTGTAAAAGAGGAGTTATGGGTTTGGGAGGAAGAAAGTTGTAGGAAGAGGAGAGTTAAGAGTGGGAGAGACAACAAAAGAGGAGGGAGAGCAGGAGAGATCTAAACAATGGGCCCTAGCAGGGTCATTTTAGTCTTCACAAGTTAATTAGTAACTTTGAAATTAAAAAAAAAAAAAGTGAAATTGTGATGTGGAATCCAAGTTGGATTGCCACCTCATAAACAAAATAAAGAAGCTAAGTTGGCTTGGGAATCTGTCCTAAGATTGAAAAAGTTGAGTTTAAATGCCATTTTGAGTTCTATATGGGATGGCCTGGATTTCAGAGATCTGAAATGAGCTTTTTTGTACTTTTCCCTTTTTTTTATTAATTTCACTATTCATTTCTTGAACAACAAAAATGTTGTCACCAATGAATTGGCCTTTGATGAAAGCACCTTGCTTAAGCGAGATCATTTGAGACGTGATAGGGTTAAGCCTTATGGATAAAATTTTTGCATAAACTTTATAAAAGAAACTAGGGCTAGAAATTTTGACCTTAACCCATTTGACGCACCCAACCCACCCACCTTGGAATCCACCCAAACCCACTCAATCTATTGGTGGGTCAATATGGGCCGAGTAACCCATTAGGGTCAGTGGAAAAGGATCAGGGTGGGTTGGGTCCAGGGTACCCATTAGGGTTAGGATGGGTTGGTCACACGGGTCATGCCTCCTACCATAGTCACATCTAATTAGATTTCCAAACCACCATGCCACATTTTATTTTGATATTAAAAGTGAAATAAAATAGATTTTATTAACTTTCGTATCCACATGCAATTTTATACAAAAGCAATTTTATGAAAATGACTTTTACAAAAGAACTTTTACACGAAAGCACTTTTATGAAAGTACTTTTATAAAAACACTTAAAAAAGCACTTTATGAAAGTAATTTTCCAAACACTTTTATGAAGCATAAAGCACTTTTGTAAAAGTACTTTTATGAAAGCACTTTTACAAAAATACTTTTATGAAAGCACTTTTACAAAAGTACTTTTACATGAAAGCACTTTTATTAAAGCACTTTTACAAAAACACTTTTATGAAAGCATAAAATCACTTTTATAAAACTACTTTTACAAAAGAACTACAAAAGTACTTTTACACAAAAACACATTTATAAAAGTACTTTTACACAAAAACACATTTATAAAAGTACTTTTACGAAAGCACTTTTATTACGAAAGTACATTTATGAAAGCACTTTTATAGAAGTACTTTTATAGAAATACTTTCATAAAAGTACTTTGCGAAAGCACTTTTATAAAAGTTTTGCATTTTTTTGTTATTTTCTGCATTTTCTGGTATTTTCTGCATTTTAACAATTTGTTGGTGTTTTTTTGCTTAATTTTTGTATTTTTTTGTGTTTTTCATGCATTTCCTACAAATTTTCTAGTATTTTTTGCATATTTTCTGATTTTTTCTGCAAAAGTTTTGAATTTTCTGTAATTATTTTTTGTATTTTTCGTATTGTTTTGTTGCTTTTGTATTTTTCTACAATCTTTTGGTTTTTTTTTTTTGCATTTATCTAGAATTTTTACATTTTTGGGTATATGAGTTTACCTAACTCATTTTTGTCATGTGACAGTCTTGACTGAGATTATTCTCTCAAAATTTATTATTTTGGGTATACGTGTCGTCCTAACCCATTTTTGTATGTATAAGTGAGGGTAGGTGGGTTAGTATGGGTAAGGGTGGTTAAGGGTCAATATGGATGGGTCAAGTGGGTTAATATGGGTGGGTTATGACCCTTTAACAAGGACTGATGATGGGTCATGGTGGGTTGGTGGGTCAATATGGGTGGGTTGGTATTCAACCCTTACCCAATTCAACCCACCCATTTTTCACCCTAGAAGAAACCATAGAAGCTAGTAGGACAAAACTCAGTAAAGTGCCTTGGATTCTCAAGTTTAGGAATATGAACAATGAAAATAGAAGTGTAGTACCTAGGTAGTGGTTTTGTCATGAAAATCTTTTTGATTGTTGAGCATACATCCATTCTAATAATATCCCAATAATATGAAAAGAAAAATCCATCAAAACCATCCGAACTAGGAGACAACTCACTATTCAATTGGAAGATTGTGCTTTTAATTTCTTTAACATCAGGGATTCACCCAAGATCATTATTGTCATCATTTGTAACATGATAAGGGATGCAATCCAATAAATATTCATGGTTTAAAGTGCCTTCAGCTAAAAGTAAGTTTTTGAAAACTGAACTGCTTGCGTTCTTAGGTGCTTTATATTTTCAAAATCCTCCAATGTTATTTTTTGATTTTTAATATGATTTTACACTTTCTTATTAATATAAGTAAAAATTATTTATAGTCATGATATTCTTACCAAAAATCTGAATCATTAATGCAAGTAAGGGCAAAGCTAAGTATAAAGGTGGCACCCCAAACTTTTTGTTAAAGCCATTATTAATGGGTTAAGGTAGATGCAAAGATGTAATAAAGTGGGTCCTATTGACCTTATGTGTTTTGATGATAACAAATACATTAAGAGTACTAATGGTTTATTTAAGTGTGTAGCATCTTTACTAAGCTTCTCTATGCTTCATTCGTATAAAAAGCTACAATGCTTCATTCGTATAAAAAGCTACAATGCTTCATATGGTCAAGTGGAAGTTGTGTTGAGTAGTTGCCTGTGCTTGAATGAGTTTTTACACCATCATCAACATCTCTCTAGCAAAGGAAGCTCCAAAAAATCAAACATCAAGACTATCCATGGACTTAAAGGCTTTGGAGCTATTGAAGATTGATTTGCTACAACAACTCATCAAAGTGTCAAAAATTTATACATCAAGTTGTAATCAATTGCTTTTATCTTTTATAGAATCTTGATGCAAAATAATTGTATGATGTACTTCTTAGGAACCACAATTCTTTTAGGTTTGGTTCCTTGGATTTCATGAGCTTAATCATGCTATATAAAGTTAGGAAAACATCTTTGAAATCCAAAGGAAAAGTTTTCAAACCTCTAGGCAAAGTGTGCCAAGGTTTTTAAGTGTTTAGAGTTTCCTAGTAAATTCACCTTGATTTTGAAAACGTGTTGACTGCCCAGAAAGATTTATTGACTAACTATGACTATGAAGGTTGCATTGCTAGGATTGTGAGAATGTGTCAACTACCCTTAATGATGTGTTGACTAATTGTGATAGTCGAGGCACGCAAGTGCCTAGTTTGGGAAGATGTGTTGACTACTTATGTGTTAACTACTCAGATTGACTGAGTTCACAGGTTTACTAGTTGATTAATAAGGAGGAACCAGTTGATTGAAGGAGAAAATAGATTCCTCCCTTCGTGTTGTGGTTGACTATTAGAACATTGCAATCATCTACCATAAAGAATTTTGACCTTTTAAAGGCTCCAAAGGGTGCTATTAAATCTAGAAAGTCTTTTATAAGTTGGAGAAAATCTGAATCATTTTTTAAAGAGGTAAAATCCCTCCAACTAGGGATGTCAATAGATAGGGTTCTATACAGGTTTGCCTCAACCCTAACCTGACCCTCCAACAATCCAACCAGAACTTGATCCGACCTGGTTTAAAAATACATGATCCCAAGCCCGACCCGACCCTATAAAGTTTAACCCGGTTCCGACCCAACTTGACACGTATAGTTTTAAATGTATGTTTTAACTCATTTTGAAGACCTAAAATACATTAATTTAAATAAGGAAATTGTTTTATAAATTCTAAGGTGTTATTTTTTCCATTTAAAAAAAAGAAGAACATCAAAATCAACATATAAATAAATTATAAACTTTAAGCCTATAAAGTTAGAAGTCAAAAAATTGCAATAATACTTGGTATATATGCAAGGTATCATGACCCAACGTGGCAGGTTGCCAAAACTCGAACCCGACTTGGGTCAAAGAATCAAAACCCTAAACCAAATATACTTGACCCTAACCCAACCCTATAGTGTTGTGTCAAGCCGGGTTTACATTTTAACTCAACTCATTGACATCCCTACCTCCAACAGTAGAAAACAATCACTTTCACTTAGTCCTCTATAAATAAAGGATTTTAGCATTGATTCAAAGAAAAAGCAAGAGCCAATTTTTTAATCAACCTTATGAAAAACAACCCATGCTTTCATTTGTACATATTGTATATAGTTGTTTTTTAGAGAGAACAAGCTAGGAGCTAGTCTTTTGGAGGAAACCTTTAAGCTTTATTTAGTTTAGAGGTAAGCTTCATTGATTCCTTTGAGCTCATTCTCACCCACTTGTAGGGATCTTCCTCCCTAAGTTGAGCATTGAAATTCTAGCAACCGAGTTAATTTGTATTGTAATTGGTTTTATTTGCCTATTAAGAAGCTAATCTTGCATTGTAAACTTTCTTCTATTCTATTACTGAAAGATCTTTGAGTAGGTTGGTGTTCAAGCATGTTGAACACCATTAGTTCTTGTTGGCACCACTATTAAGCCCAACTACAAGGTCTTGCAAGCACTGTAAAGCCTTGCTAGTCTGGGTCTTGTTGGCACCCGGTATAAGTGAACTAAAAAGGTATTGTAGGCATCCATGAAGTTGTGTTGGTTGTAAATGTTTCACTAGCACTCGGGAAGTCCAATTGATTTGTAGAAAAATCCTTAATGGTGGTTTGAGATAGAGGTTGCAGGCAATGTTGGTTGAACCTCTATAAAAATCTCTTTATGCTTCTTTGTTTTGTTTCTTTTTCTTTCAAGTTTTGAAGTTCATCTTATTTGTTTACTTCTTGTATAATTACATGAACTTGAATGCTTGAGATCTTATAAACATTTTCTTTTTATTTTGTTTCTAAATGCTTATCTACAAGATACAAGATCTTTTAGTACAACCATATAAGCTACTAACTTTACTAACTCCATTAATTGTATTAGCACACTAATTGCCTTTACATTTATTGTTACTATTGTTGTTTATATTTACGGAAAAGTACGGACAGACCTAATGCAGATTTTTGAATTTCATTGCAGAGCTATAAACATTTAAAATGTTAAAAACCCCAACTCTATACACTAATGGCCTCCGTGAATTGGCATCAATTCTGAGCTGGCACCCACCCCAACTGTACTTTGGGCCTAGAAATTCTAACCCTGAGCTGAACCGTCATTCTCCCTATTTACGAAAAAGTACGGACAGGCCCAATGCAG
Organism: Nelumbo nucifera; assembly: GCF_055504915.1. Classification (NCBI taxonomy): domain Eukaryota; kingdom Viridiplantae; phylum Streptophyta; class Magnoliopsida; order Proteales; family Nelumbonaceae; genus Nelumbo; species Nelumbo nucifera. The sequence continues at coordinate 26,986,976 of NC_142656.1, read as the reverse complement.
AACCATCATTCTCCCATTGTTTATTTACATTCCAACAACATCTACATTTCTGCAATTAGTTTTGTTTATTTGATAACTAGTCTGTATGTAGTAGCTAGGTCCATTTCTCTGCCACTTACTTGTTTATGGTTAGTCCTCTTTCTCCAGTTGCAAAGGCACACTCCACTAGTGCAACTACCATTTACTTTGTCCTTATTTACATTTCAACTGCTCCTTTACATTTCTATAATTACTTATATTCTTTGTTCTTAATTTTTATTAATTGTAGATCCACAATCTTTATATTTTCTATTGTGCGTTATTAATTGTAGATCCACTAACCTGATAGAAGGCTACAGTTCTTGACTGTTTAACTTACATTTCAACTAGTATCTTCTTGCTAGCAATCTTTATATTTTCTATTGTGCTTTATTGTTGATTGCTAACTCCTACAACCCTTGCTACTATAATTGTTTATTTGTTCTGTAGTTGCAGGTCCTTGTGTTCAATAGTATGATTAATTAACTACTAAACCTAATTGACTAAGCCTTCAACCTGCATATTATTTGTGAAAAAGCTTAGATTCAATTTGAGGTGAAGGGTGTTGAGCTTGATTGTTTAATAGTTTGCAGGTTCGAACTAAATTCCAACACAATCAAAGTTTTAGAGCTCTACCCAATTCACCCCTCTTGGGTAAGGCCATCAGTCCCAACAGGTCCTTTGTCCACCAAAACATGAACGTCCCAATTAAATGTTAAGGATTGCTCTATAACTCTCTAACTCCCCTCCACTTACTCCTAAAATTAAAAGAATTTGTTTATTTTTAGCTTTACAAAAAGTTGTAATAGACCTAAACCCTCCCACCCTATTTCTCTCCAAACCCTACTCCTCTACTCCGCATCTCGCTTTGTTGTTTTTTGCAAAGAAGATGTACCATGAGACAAGTAGTCAGGTGAGCTCTTTCGCAGAGCCTATAATCCAAAAATATGGCAGTCCTCTCACTCACCATATCATTTATGCATTTCTGAGTTTTTGCAACAATATTCTATAATGTAAATGACTTAATATAGCTTTTGGTTATCATAAGCCAAAAAAAAGTTATATAATTCCCCCCTCCCCAAAGAAAAATTTTAGCACCGCCATTAAAATGTAAGGCATTGAAAGTAGTCATTCGATCTTTAAAATTCAAGATGTACAAAAGTTTCTACTAATAAAATAATGGCCATGGAAGCATTAATAAGACACAATAAACAAGAACTGTTTTTAACTTTTTATTAATTAATGATATAAATAAAATACAAATTTTAAAATTAGATATGATGAAAAATCCAAAACTAGTCTTTTATGACTGTTGGGAGAGGTATTTTGGTAATCTTATGGGTTATATGTTATTTGACTTAAATACCCTCCTAAAGTAGTTGTTAAGGAGCATTCAAGTCATTTTATGCCCCATGATCTAAAATACAAAAATACCTCTAATGGCGGTTTATACCTGGATCAAAATACCCCCCAAAAAAGCAAATATAGCCATGGGAGCTGTCACGGGCTGCTCGCATGCCTTGCCATGCTGTGTCTATAGGCCGTGTTGGGCCGGGCAGTTTGACAAGGCCATACTTTTGGAGCCTAGTCCAGTAGTCCCCTTCACAGCCTGGGCCTGGCACGGCCCAGATTCCCATGCCGTGCCCTTGCATAGCACAGTACTGTAATGACCTATTGTGCCAAACATGGCCCCTATCGTGCTGGACTGTGCCGGCCCACCATCAGCCCGACCCACATAGAATTACCGAGAGAGCTTGTGAACAAAAAAAGCTGTCCAACCTTATCCCGGCTTTTACCTCCATCTTTATATACACGAGATTTTTGAAAGCTTAAAAGTTTGGGCATGATAAGAACATTGCCAAAAGCATGGGATTTTAATTTGTCCTCTATGTGAGTATGTGATCACGCCATGTCTCTAATTTAATAAAAGGGTAAATTACAAAGACCCCCCTATACTTTGTTTTGCGACAAAGACCCCCTTGTACTATCATTATGAGACAAAGGCACCCTTCCGTTAGCTTTCCGTTAAAATCCACCGTTAATATTTTTTAATTCCCATATTACCCTTATAATAAGAAAAACACTGATCTTCCTTGTCACTATTCATCTTCCCTGACCTCATGATACATGAACAAGATGGAAAAGGCAGCGACGAGGATGGAGTGTTGGTTTGGTATGTAAAAAACTCCTCCAACCCAAACCAGCCAACATTTGGTTGACGGAATTGGCCTCAGAGTTGCTATTAATTACTGTTGTTTCTTCCAGAAATACCTTTGTGAATTCGGCAGTTACACTCTGCATGCTACAACAAGAAATTAGGAGTCTAACAAAGGGCTTTTTCTGTAAATCAGCTTTCTAGCTCAATAGTTAATTGCAAATCCAAGTTATTGCGTGTTTGACATCCACGAGTCAAGACCGAGATTGCTTTGATCTTTTCTGGTTCTTTTATAGATTAATGTTCCTTACTTGTTTCTCTTCTCCTCTCTCTCTCTCTATTTTTATCTTTTGTTAGTTTTGGTACGAAATTCAGATTACCGTGATTGAGTTCTTTCTTGATCTGGAAGTTATGGTTTTATCGGAGTCCTAAGAACCAGGGTAGTAGGATTTAGGGTCATTATTGGCGAGGGAAGAACCATTGCTTTTGGATAAAATTAGGGTAGTTTTGATCAACGACAGGAGACATGAGGGGCATCAATAAAACCATGGACACTATAAGTGTTGCTGCATCTGCGATCGTCACCGCTGATGCTCGAGTCCAGCCAGCTACAGTTCAGGTAAAATTTCTTGACTAATTCGTTAGCTTTGAAATTTCTTTCTTAATTATAATACTATGTGCTTGTTTCGGTTTCTAGTTAACATTATTTTTGGTTGAATTCTTGGACTTTGTGATTTGCTTCTGAGGCTTGAGATCTTTTGAATAATTACTTAAGCTTGTTTTCGTTATTTGATTATCCTTTTGCCTTTTCCTCTACGTTTTCGTTTGAGAATTTGGGTTCTAATTTGGAGGTGAAAGGGAGAATTCTCTTGAATTGAACTTGGTAATTAATTTGAAATCTTCCTTTACTAGTTTCCGTGTTTTCGTTGCATTTTCACTCTTAGTTTCTTTAGTTCTTTGTAAGACTTAAAACTTGCCTTGGTTTCAGAAATTACAAAACTAGTTTTACTAGATTTCTTTAGTTCTTTGTAAGACTTAAAACTTGCCTTTAGAAAAACAAAGCCCATGCCTCTTTTTATCAAAATCCCACCGTAGTTGAGGTTTCTGGGGTTCTCTTCATCGTCATTGATCTGATGAAATGCTTCAAGTTCAACCTCTGCTTCCTCGTCATTCTCAATCTGGTCGTTCAATTTCTCTATGAAAGGTCTCCAATCACTAGCAAAATCTCGATGATTGGTACCAAAACCACTTCCGGTGTTTTTTCTGCGTGGAAATGGATTGGTTCGGATAGTGATAAAAGTTCTGGATTCCTTGCCACTATATGCAAATGTCACATGCCTCGTCATTTTGGAAAAAAGTTGCTGCCTTTTCAAGGGCATTCCATCAACAAACTCCAAGAAGTGAATTAATAGCAACCCTGAGGCCAATTCCGTCAACCAAATGTTGGTTGGTTTGGAGTGAAGGAGTTTTCCACATACCAAACCAACACTCCATCATCGTCACTGCCTTTTCCATTCTATTCGTGTATGGTGAGGTCAGGGAAGATGAACAATGTTTTTCTTATCATAAGGGTAGTAAGGGATTAAAAAATATTATAACGGTGGATTTTAACAGAAAGCTAACGGAAGGGGGTCTTTGTCTCACAGTCATAGTACAAGGGGGGTCTTTGTCACAAAACAAAGTACATGGGGTCTTTGTAATTTACCCTTAATAAAAACAAAAAATTTATTCTTACCTTACTTTTGGAACGAACTCTGCAGTATCACATGCATGTTTGTTCTCATAGACGTCTACTTCATATTAATATCTATGCTTATTTGCTTGTTGTGCCATAAAGTGCAAATGGCCCTTTTATTCATTTAGGCTTTAGATTGGTTCTAGTCTAAATTTTATTTGTATTAGCTTAAATGCATTTAAGTATAAATAAGCTGAAAGAAAATTTTAGCTTATTTGTGCTTTAGGTTTAACCTCGTATTATTTGTTTATGAGAAGTGAAATAGGAAGTAATGTTGTCTTTACCTTATATGCAAGAGAATGGAGGTAGGAGGAGGATTATTTGTTTAGGAGTGAAATAGATATTATGGCCCTATCTACATGATAAAGAATTGAGATAACTGGATGCTGGTGTGAGTGTGGTGGTAAGGTTATGTACAGGGTCTCATTAAAAGATGAGGGAAGGTTGAGGGCAAAGGGTAAGCTAAAGGATATGATTGATAGAATGTTGTTCCCATTATGAGTTAGGCCTCATTTTATAGGGAGAGATCCTGAGGTCGTGAAAGGAAGAAGCCAAAAGTGTTTTATTCCTATTAGAAAAGGGAATATTTGATTCGGTGTCAGTTATCAAGGGACACCGCTAGGGTTTTGCCACATGCCTTATGAGATGTCTGCAGGACGAGGTTTCCTTTCTTTTGAAGATTCTCATAATACTACTTCCTTTTGTAAATCTCTTAAACTGACGTGGCATGGATGATGTCAATACTAACCTTACGTGTCTTTTCTAATCTTAATGGGCGTTCTATCACGAGTGGCGTCAGTAAATCATGCATTTCTTTGTTCATCTCTAGCCTACGATGGTGGTGAGCTCATCGCAAGTTCGCAATGGCTCTGAGCTCATCATAGACTCACAATGGCTCTGAGCCCATCATAGGCTCACGATGGCCTTGTGTTCATTGCAGATCTTTGGCGACTTCATATTCCTTTTCAACGCCCTAGCTTTGGGTTTTTTGTAGGTTCGTGGTGACCCTGAGCTCATCGCAAGCTCATTTCAGGCTTTGAGCTCATCATAAGTCTGTGCAAGCTTTTGAGCTCATCGCAAATGTGTGTCGAGTCATGAACACTTTACGGGTGTCTCTGTGGCATCGATTTAGCACCTTCTGCGCTATTACAGTTGTGGTGATCAACATGTACCTACAACTAGTGCAAATTTTGCATCAGTTTTTGAAATGCAAAATTTGCACTACCAATGTGTGCAAATTTGCATTTGATTTAGATTTGCATTGTTTTCTTTTTCCTGTTTTTCAAGACTAAACTGTATTTACCTACTTCTCTTTGTCAAAGAGCAAGTTGTGCCTACTTTATATCTGTACTCAGACATAAATGAGTTTCAAAAACATGTTCATAGAAATAATTTGTACTGATGCAAAACTATGATAGTACAAATGATTTGAATGTAAATCATAACCTATTTTTGTTTCAAATTTTAACTTATTTTGCTTGATTGTAGTACAAATGAAGTAAATTAAGACATGGAGCAAAATAAAGTAAAACCTAAATCAAAGTTAAAGGAACATTTGCATTTTCTTTTCATTTGCACTCTCATGCATTTGTACTAGTGCAAATAAATTTGCACTGCAACCAAACACAGCCACAAGGACAAATCATCAAAACTAGTGCAAATTTCCCCACTGAGGTTCTGAACTAAACACTATAATGAAAAAGCACTTGCATACACTCTCCTCTTGGTAGGGTTGTTTCGCTGAAGTCGGGGTCTAAGTTGGGTTATGCAATATGAAGAATTTCAACTACATTGGATATGGTTTTGGCTCAACCTCATTGAAAATTTAAATTCTAGTCCAACGCAAGTTGCACCCCTAGCTTAACCTATATTGTGTAACCATGGGTAGATCTACTTGGCAAAAAGTTGGCCTAACCCGTGAATCTAACCCGGAAAAATAGGGTTAGGGTCTCATATTTAGCTACCTGAATTTGAGAACGACCTAACCTGACCCAACCCAGAAAAACTAGGTTGGGTTGGGTCATGGGTCAACCTGCTAAACCGATTGTTTGGTCTAATTGGGACTATTCATGTATTGTTAGAAAGTTCCATTCTTTAATCTTTACCATTCAGTGTTTATTCTTTATTGTTTATTCTACAAATTGTTAAATGTTCAAGTTTTTTATTTTATTTTTGGAATTTTAGGGTTAATTCCTTTAATTTTGGCATTTTTCTTGTATCTTTTCTTTATTTTTAAAATTTCAGTTATTTTTTGGATGACCCAAATTGACCCATGGTTAGTGTTAGGGTCCAGCATTTGCCAACCCAACCCGAAATCAACCAGAAGTATCGTGACTCAACCTGAACTGACCCACCCAACCCAATGGCTAGGTCGTAAATTTAGATCTTTTAAGTGCATGTTTGGCCCTGAAATTCCATTGTAAGACCATTTGACAATTGCAAGTTGCCCAATTTGAAGAATTTAAACTACATTAGGCTTATTTTAAAGAGAGAATGATGGTTCAGCCCAAGGTTAGAATTCTTAAGCCCAAAGTACAGTTGGAGTAGGTGCCAGATTGAAATTGATGCTAATTCAGGGTGGGTATTGATGGATAGAGTGGGAATATTTAACATTTTGAATTTTTATAGGTCAGCAGTGGAATTCAGAAATCTGCAATGGGCCTATCCGTACTTTTTCTTGATAAAAAATAAAAATACGTATGGGCATAGTGGATTTGCAATGGGCCTATTCAGAAATTCCATGTACATTTTTGCCAATTGTGGATTGCCCAAATTGGTGGGTTGAATGCAACCCATTGACCCATTGCCATTTGCACGGGAAAACATTAAAACGCCGTCTGTGGGAATCGAACCCACGACCAGTTAAAAGCCATGCGCTCTACCGGCTGAGATAAGACGGCAACGAAATTAAAAGTGAAGGTTTGAATGTATATAAGAATTAAGTTACTTCGTTCAATATATACAACTTTAATTTTTTATATCACTTTTACCATACTTTATGATATATATCTGAATCTGATGAACACGATTGGAGCCCAAATAACAAATCAACAAGGTCAAACAGCGTGCAAAATCACGTATTGTACCTGAATTTAAGGTTTATATTTACAAAAAACAAATAATCAAAATAAACATAATATTACACAAAGGAAATGCATGCTTATGAAGTTGTGGCTTTACATGAACGGATGGCGTTCCCATGTATTCATGTATTATAGAAGTTTATAATGAAGTTTTCTAAAAGTAAAAGATGTGTTTAAGAAATTCTTCCCACTCTGTCTTACGGGTAAGTTGCTTCATTTACTTGTGAAAGAACTTGAATTTCGAATTTGTGCACATGATCATGATGCTGCTCATGATGCTGCTCAGTTCAACAAATGAGGAGAGACAGCAAAGTTCGTGGTGGAGGAGGTCACTTGCAGTCACAAACAAATGTTAGAGGCCTTGAGATGCATAATGTCATAAGGATGGAGACTCCGATGATCAAGTTAGAAAGAATGGAAGTGATGGTGAGCTAAAAAACTCAATTGATAATTAACTGTTGTACAAGGTGAGATAAGATGACTAGAGAGCCAGGGAGTAAGACTGTTTAATTTAGAGAGTCGTAGGTCTCATGAGTCATGACGGCTCCCCAATTCCAATTGCTTCCTCCACCCATAGTAGGGGCATGTGTATACGTGGTTGACTGTTAGCATGCATTGAGTGCATGGGTTTTAAGGGCCGGCCCAATTAGGTTGACTGACATGTAACCGTCGAGTGTTATGATTTAGTTTGGTGTTTTTAAAATACTAGTGGTATCGGTTTAGTTTCAATTAACTTAGAAGTAGGTTACGTGTCATTTCGATAAGTCGGGCCACTATAAGTTATTCGGACCTCGGTCTTGGGCAAGGTGTCCGAATTGGCCTGACTTGCTGAGGTGGTAAGGAATGCTGAATTGTCATCTAGTCAGCAGATTGCTTCCACGTGTCCACATGTTAGCAGGTCAGGCCAAATTATATGTATATGATGAAAATAAATGAAAAAATACTTATATTTTTTTTATATAAACTTTTATGTTTTTTCTTTTAATAATTTATTACAATTTTCATAATTCGAATCGAATCAGATCATATTTGAATTCGAATCACCATTTGTGAGATCTGATTAGATCTTCATATCGGATCTTGGATATGTGCTATTAGATTGGATTCAAATATATGCCCTTATTCAAAGCCAATCCGATCCATTTGCATCTCTAATCTAAGTATGCCCATATTTTTTGTTTGAATCCATGTACTATCAAAGTGTATACGTATTCATATCTATATTCAAATTGTTTGATACAATTCCCGATACCGATACTTCAATCCTTGATCACAACTTATGAATAGGGCAACCTACACAAACCAAAGACTTCAAAAACAAAGTGTATAACATTAAAAGTAAATTAAATGAAAAAATAAAATTAACATTTGAAATTAATCTCTATCTACGGTCATTACAAAAGCCAAAACATAGTGAATAAAAAAACAATAATAAAATACAATTAAAGATCAATAAAATGTCAAATATAGTCAGGATCAAGGAAAATAGCTCCATTAAAGAATAGGGCTTCATATTGTATGAAAATCAAATGTGGCGGCTACTATATGTCTTTTCGCGATGTCTTCAGGGGTGACCAAAAAAAAAAAAAAACCAAAAAATTGAACTAACTGAAAAAACCGACCAAAGTTAATCAATATAAAAAAATAGCGGTTAATCGAACCGATTAGTATACATATATTTTTATATATTTTGTATATATTTATGTATGTATATTATATATAATTTATATATTATAAATTAATAAATATACATTATATATAAATAAATAATTATAATATATTATATAATTTTTATTATATATTTTTTATAATATATATTATGAAAACTAAACAACCGAAAACGGGCGAACTAAATCAAACCAATCAACCAGTTAACCGACTGATTTCGATTTGGTTCCAATTACCAGTTTTCAAAACACCGATACTACCAATTCGATTCAAAAATATGCCCCACGGTTCGATTATCTTCTGGGCTTTTCAACGTTCTGAAGACCAACCAACAGTCTTTCCTACTATTTGGCATTCAAAAGAGTAAAGACATGAAGCCCCTAAAGACAAAAGCACCCGGATCCGACTCAATTCGGAAGGAGTACAAATACAAATAAGTACAGCGCAAATATAAAGATTTTGCACTCTATAAATTTGTATTTATACTCTTCCCAATTAAGCCAAATTTGAGACTTTATATCTGTACTAAGCCAAATTTGGGACTTTCGTAAGCTAAACTTATCCAAGCGGCGCCTACTCCACCCCCAAATTATTCGATCGACAATTTCCGTGCCCGTCGCAACGCATCACTCTCTCTCGATCGACCTGCTGTTACCCTTCTTTCCTCTCTGTATTGCTAAGAAGCCACATCAATTAGCCCGTGTTTCTTTCTACCAAAGGAGATGACGTTGAAATGGAAGCAAGACGGAGGAACCGAGGAAGGAGGAAGAAGATAGATAGGGTTGATATTCTCATCAAAGAAAATAATAAAAGAACCTTCCGTTAAGTGCAGTTGACGGAGTTCCGAACTCCATAAACCAATCAGCCACACACAGGGTGGAGTTGAAACGTATTCTTTGTTGCCAACTCGGCGGCCACGTGTAGAAATTGTGGCCAAACAGGATTCCAAAGCGTAAAGGGGGATATTCCTCTTCCTCCCTTTTCTACTCTTCACACGCTATTCCTTTCCACCGAAGGTCCGGAGCTCGGAAGTTCAGATATTTCTCACTGTGGTCACTGCCGACTTCGGTCCGTCGTTACCATTGCCTTCCATCGTTTTCCGGTTACATTGCCGCCGAGTTTACTGCCACTCCATCTTCTAACTCATTTTCTCGTTCTCTCGCTCTTCCTCTCTCTAGAAATCCTACAAGTGTTTACTCTTTCCATAGCAGGTGGTGTCATCCTATTTTTGTCCCTCTTCTCCACCGACGGCAATAGTTCCAGAAGAAGCGAAGAACTGTCTTGACAACTTCTGTAAGGCAAGTAAAGCTTATTCATTGTCCTATTCATGGATTTGCTTTGTTCAATTTTTTCTGGGTTCTGCAGTATTTGTGGTTCAGTTCTCTCTTTATAGATTTTTTTTTTCTCTTTTTTTTGCTGTAACCCTCTTTACAGGTTTCGTTTGACATTTTTATTCAATGTTTTGGACCCAAATATAACGCGGCTGTATTTTGTTCTTGATCAAATTTTAATTTTGAGCACATCATTTATCTACTATTTTTGGGATCTCGCAAGTCGCAAGTTATCTTTATGACAGAAATTGGCACACTTTCATGAGTTCGGAAAATAATTGAAAATTTTACCTACGTTATATGAAATTGTTCAGTTTTTAACCCTGAAATTTTGGAGTATTGTCAACCAGCTATTGACAGCGCCTGAAACTTTTCTGTATGGAAAGAGGGCGACAAGAATAATCATATGGACCTATTTTAAGTTACCCACCATGGCCATCCCATGTAGAAAAATATATTATGTTGCTTTTGTTTACACACTGGAAGTAGGATTGCACTTAATCTTTGTTCTTTTTTGAGTTCCTTTGATCTTCTTAACAATAAAAAGTATCCTCCTTTGTTGAAATAACAAACTGGGGTGTCTTGAATTTAACTTTTTTGATTGGAGACGTCTTGAATTTAAATTATTAAGTAGTCAGGGTTAAGTTTTTTCAAATAAGTATTTTCTAGGCATTCTCTAATTGGCAGATGACTTTGATTTTTCAGAAAGACTGGTTTTAGTCTGATGAATCTATTTCCTAAGATTAGTTGAACCTAGATGGTCCTTCAATTTCATGATGACTTTTTTTTTGTTTTGAGAGAAAGTAAGGTACGAGTATATTAAGAAAACAAAAACAGTATAACAAGCTGCTATACAAAAAAGAGGGATGCACATCTAATGCCCATTATGACCTTAAACCCCCACCCTCTGCTTTACAAAAATATTATCATATACAAAAAAGGAATTGAAATTTCTTTCCCTACAAAGTTTGTTCATTGCCAGCCAGGAAAACAATTTCCCCAAGATTTTCTGGAAAACTGAATCAACCGTGCTGCTCGTTTTTGAACATTCTTGAGGCTTGCCAGACACACCAACAAACTGATGCAGGAGTGATATTCCATGCTACCTTCCCCCTTTTGGTTAGACCAGCTACACTTCATCTCTGTAAGAAGTCCACCACTGATTCTGGGTTGCAGGTTTGCACCTCAAACATTTTCGAAATCCTTGACCAGATCTCGTGGGCAAAGTCACAGTGTAACATCAAGTGGTTAACTGATTCGACATGCCCATCGCACAGCACACAATTATTGGACTCCAAAGGCATGCCCCTCCTAGTTAAGTTATCCCTGGTTAGGATTCTGTTGAGGTAGGTGGTCCACACAAAGAAGGCTACCTTTGATAGCACATTTTTGCACCAAATGATGTTTGCTGGAATGCCCCTCCAAAGGGATGCCTTTGATGGCACATTTCATGATGACCTTAGTATAACACTCTTACTCCTTTAATGTAGAGTTATGCTCTAACTGGTTAAAACCTCATGCTTTCCCTGTTGCAATGAACTGATCCGTGAGTCTTTCTCTTTTTTGTTGCTCAACTAGGAATGGCAAATGGTTGTCGAATTTCACAACACTTGACGGGTTGCAACCTAGGGTTTTACTCAAGAATTCAAATTTGCTCTTATGTGGCTGGAAGAAATTCCATCTCATCTTCTCTAAGACCTTTTGGAAGGATATGTGAGAAACACTTGCAAAGATGTTTGAGTTCTAGCCATGCTTCAGGAGATAACATTGGTTGCTTGCAAGCTAGAGTACCTGGTGAAGCTTCATCTCTATCTGACTATTTCAGGTGTGATTATTTGTTGCCACTTGCTCTACTCTCTCTCTCTCTCTTTCTCTCTCTCTCTCTCACCCCCATCTAAGCCTTATCCTAACTATATGAGGTCAGCTACATGAATCCTGTTTCATCATTCTGTTCTGTGCTTTTGTTTAATGCCGTATCTATTGTTAAATTATGAGCACTTAAAACATTTCTTACTACTCCATGTCCTTTTTTATCTGCCCCTAGCCTTCTAGCCTTCTCTACCCATATCTTACTTGATCATAGATATATTTATTTTTGGGAAAATCTAAAATCTAAACATCCTTTCACTTATCTCACAACATCTTCCCCTCAATTTTAGAAACCTCCAGAGAACCCCCTCTAACACACTTTTGTAAGTTACATATATACCTTCTGTTAAGTCACTGTCAGTAACCATAACAGAAGTGATTTTTAATATTTTCAATGACAGTAATCTTAACTAATCAATCAACCCTTTTAACTATTTTTTTGTATGATGAAGGTGCCCCTAATGCATTTCTTTCACAACCCAGTGCCCCTAATGCATTTCTTTCACAACCCAGTGCCCCTTGGCATATCTTTCTTGTACTTCAAAGTCACTTCTCATTGCCCACTGCTTCAAAGTTGCTTTTAATGGTTCTAAGCAGGAGGCATGGTGTCCCTGAAGGACTCAAACACCCTTTTTTTATTGGAAACGACAACTTCATTAAAGCAGAATTAAAGCAATATCATGTAACCCACTATAATCCTCTGTTACAACTCTGCCCAGAATAGATCCTCCTTCATAGTCCCCTGTTTTGCTAAGGTATCAGCTAGTCCATTAGCTGACCTTCTCGTCCATTTGAAAGAAGCCCCAATCTCTCTTGTTATATTGAGGATTTCCCTTGTAGCATGTCTATATTATCCAAGCTCCCAAACTGCCTGATTTCAACCAATCAATTAACAATTTTGGAGTCTCCTTCTATCTCTATTTGGTGTATCCCCATCTGTTTGGCATATCTTGCACCTTGAAGCAAAGCCATCACCTTCGCTCTCAAAGAGTCACCTATTCCATTAAAGATCCTATTATTTCTTTCTTCCCAAACACCCTTTCATCTGATCTGAAATGCTGGAAGCAGGGGGTACTGTGGGGGAGACCCCAACTACTTTTCCCAATTCAGTACCTCAATCTGTTTCAATAGATGATAATAATACATCCCTTCCAACACAGCGAGGCCATGAATTTAGGAGAAATGTGGCAGAGGTAGGTAAAAATCCATAAGAATTAACTGATTGTAATGTGAAACTTCTGTCTGAAGGGGGAAAAGTAGGAATAAGTGAAAGTAGAGAAACTAGGAAACAAACAAGTAGTAAACTTTCTGCCTCTCCACTTCTATTTAATCTGTCCATTATCCATCTTTGGTTCAATTCCCATGCTAGTTTCCAAAAAACATGGAGGAATTTTACCTCCACCAGTGAATATATCTATCTATCTATAGATATATATTTGATCAGCAACCACCTCCACCAGTGAATATTCCTCCACTGCTGTCTGTTAATCATGTTTTTAGGTCTCTTCATTAATGAACAAGAGCACGGATTTCTTATGGCCCTTGTCTGTTGGGTGGGTAGGGAGTGTAACCAATTTGATAATTGGGTTCTGCACATGAAGGCTAGTTTTCAGAATGGTGAACATGCTGGAAATAGAATCACTTTAGCTCTCCTAGAATAGTGAACCCATGAATGGTTTTCCAGTCTTATTAAATGGTTGTCCAACATCCCCACATGGTGTTCTGGTGTCATCAAATGGTTTTTGAGCATCAAATGGCTATCTAGGTTATCAAAACAGTCCTCTAGAATCTCCAACATATGTGACTGTTGAAGTTGGTGAAGACAAAACCAAAGTTTATGCAGACGAGAATGCTGAATTGTCTTTGCTGGAATGAAGAGGATCTAAATAACCAGAACAAACTACAAGACCATTCTATAGTGTGTGAAAAACTGCTCTCAAATTGGAAGAAAATCCCAAGTCCATTTTTGATCAGTAACAATAGAGTTCCTTCTTTCAAGTTTTGTCTTTGCATTTTTTTTTTCATTTATTTTTTATACATAAAAGCAAGGCAGAATTAGGTTTATGGACAAGCACATTAGAAACAAGAGGTGTTACAATAAGCAGGACTAAAACAGAAAATGCAATGTAAATAAATTTAATAATAATGGGGGCGCTAACTAGGATACACTTAGGATTGGAGACCAAGAGATAACTCAATGTGAGCATGTAACATCTTCCTTTACCTTGGTTTAATAATTCATAACAAAAGGAAGAATGATGGTGCAAAAAAACAAATGGAAGATTGAGGAGGATGTTGCTCACAGAGTTAGAGCAGGATGGGCAAAATGGAGGGCTGCATCTGCAGTCTTATGTGATAGGCAAATACCATTTTTATAAATCAGTTGTAAGGCCAACCATGTTGTATGGAGCAGAGTGTTGGGCAGTGAGGAAACGGCATGAGTGTGACAGAAATGTGCATACTTAGGTCACATGCATAGAATGAGGTGGTTAGGTCACATGAAGTCATATGAAGGAACCTATAACTAGATACAATAGGTAATAAAATGAGAGAAGGTAGACTGAAGTGGTTAGGTTACATGCATAGAACATCTACAGCACCCATTAGAAGAAGTGATCTGTTACGAGTTGAAGGGGTTAAAGAGCTAGGGGCAGACTGAAAAGGACTTGGGTGGAAGTAGTAAGAAATGATTTAAGAGCCCATAATTTGAAGATAGGTATTTGCACTGAACATAATGGAATGGTGAAACAGGATTCATACGACTGACCTCATATGGTTGGGGCAAGGCTTATATGATGATAATGATGAAAAACAAAACACAATGAAATTATGGAACATATACAAGTGTTATAAGAAATAAAACAACTAGTGGTCTAGTAAGACAGAGAACTATGACCAAAATACCACAAAGTAAGCCTCAAGTAACATGAACTAAAATGTTCTTCCAACCATAAAACTAAAAGATCCCATTCATCCAGCCAACAATCTCTTTTTTTTTTTCTTTTTGAATGTCAGCACCTATTCATATTTCCCTATCTTGTTTTTTGAAGAGTAAAATGAAAATTTATTAAATATAAAAAGAAAACAAAGCAGTTCTGAACTAAACAGCACAGTATGATACAAAACTGAGACAAATTACAATGATTGAATTTCAAGTACATTCCATAAATTCTCCCCCAAATCTGACCTACTGACTTGATCAAAATCTGGAAGCATCCAGACCCAATCTGCTACCAGTTTCCCCACCAGAGCCACCAGAATTTTTAGATTTATCTTAAAAAATCCTTTAGTTTCTTTCGTTCCACAAAGTCTTGCATACAGCAAAGGGAATGCATTCACTGGTTGTATGCCTATCTTGTGTTTATTTCCCTATCTTGTGCTTTCCAAGAGAAGGATTTTGTTTCTGAGTGTATGCCTTCACTGATTTAATAAAGCTCTTTGATCATTACTATTGATAGAAAAAGGAGAAAACATAAGATCATTGAAAAGCCAAGAATCTACCCAAAAATATGAATCCAAAAGGAATGTGATCTTTATGAATTAATCACGACCAATGAAAAAACAACATTGTTAAAAGTAAAGGCAATAGCCTAAAGCATAATCCCTTTGACCCCAATAAGAAACAAGCAAACCAGAAAAAATGTAAACGAAAGACATAACCTCAATAGCGTATTAAAGAGTACAGCCACAACACAGTCCACAGTGTACCAACCACCTGCCATGATCACAACCCCACCATTTCTCCATTTCTATTCCTTTCCCTGAACCTTCCTCTTGTAGCCATTTCTTTATTAGCCCTTGTTTTCTCTGCCTTAATTGCGTCATGTATTTTTTTTTTTTTTGATAAGCAATTGCTTCATGTAAAAAGCCATGACCTCCCACCTCAATATCAATGAAACTGGCTGAGTTTGCTGACACCTACTCAAAACCTTTCACTTTCAGCCTCTAAATCAATGTGTATTGGACAGCATACAAATTTCCTATGAATCTAACTTCTTATTGGTATCTCCACCATCTTGTCAACTACTTTCAAATTCAAAGTCTCTGCCACCACCTTTTATCCTTGTTGACCCCTTAAGAGAGGCATGTGAATGCAGTATCTTTTTTTGGAGCCCTTACAGAGGATTCTGACGAGCATGAACCCATGACTTTAAGTCTCCTTTGTCTTCTTTTTCTTGTACTCTATGAATAGGCTCAGATATCTTCCCATTCCTCAACACCTTGTTGGCATGCACTTGGGGAGCCTTTCCTTATGAAGCCCCTTTCTCTTGTTACTTTTGTTTTTCACTTCTTTGATCTATATATTTTTTTTTTCAGTTTTCAGTTTTCTTCTTTTTTCTTTTTTATGTGTGTATATGCATTCCTTTCGGTTTGTCTTTAATATATGGAGGAGAGCATTCACAATTCTCATACCCTTTGGCGGGACGTAATCAACCTTCCAAAAACACTAGTTCTTCCACTTGGTCCCCTTTTTGTACAAGTGTAGTTTTTTTTGTTTGATGCTTATTGATGCTCATGCTATTCAAATGTCTGAGTCATTTACCATTTCTAGTCAGCAGGAAGATGATCGGGATCTTCCTTCCGAAGGATCATCCTCTTTGACAGGTTCCACCTTATCCTTTCTTATGTTATTTTCCCATTATTTTAAGGTAATTGGCAATTATTATTGGTTAGTAGTCTTAATCTCTGAACATGTCTGTCATATGGGTTCACCTTGACTTTTAGGTGTTAATTATTTAATACTTATTTTAGAAGTCAGAAGAATCAAAGAACAGTTCAGGTTTCAAAGGTTTTGTGAGGCTGAAATTGGTCCCATTTAAGAAGATGAAGAAATCAAAGATTGTTAAGAAAGGTGAAGTGGTTTCTTTTCAAGCTGATGGAATAAATGGGTAACAAGTTCTTTGTAGTGTTAGAGGGGTTTGGGGTCTTTTGCAGTAAGGGGTTGGTTTCTGCTGGGTGGGGTGGTAAAGTGTTATGAGTTGGAGGATTGAGTAGCAAAATTGTTTTGGGCTTTGAATTTTTGATAGGGTTGGGTGGTTATTTCTTTTTCATGTATATCAATGATTTTTGGGAGGTGGCTGATTTCAGTTTGTTTATGATGACTTTTTTATTCCTTTTTGCTGGGTGGTTTCTTATTACCTCTTCTGTAGTATTCTATTTCTTCTTGAATAAATTTACTTTTTTGTTTATCTTCATAAAAAAATGGTGGGCAGGTGGATGGGAGCATAGGTTAGGTGGGCCTTCCCAGAGTATTGGAAGGAAATGGAAAATTAGTCACAAGTTTATTTAGCGATTGCCATCCAAAACTTCATTTAGGTATTTCTGTTGCCTTCACCTTACCTGTTTTGTCAATGTCTGAGTCATTTGAAGTTATGCTGAGTATTTTCTTTTTTATTTTATTTTTTAAATATGGCACTTTTCTATATTGCCACAGGAACCAACTTGAATCTTTTGATTTTGGTTGTGGCAGTTGGTTATATTCTGTACTAAAGTTATCCAGTTAAGGCAGTGATTTTGTGTTTTATTTTTTTCTTGGAAGCCAAAATATATAATACATAATTACAGTCAAGCTCTAATGAGTGTTCTTCATCCTAGATTTCTGGTTTATATAGGATCTTTCTCCTGTACTAATCTCCTGCTAGGTAGTTTATATTGGATATCTCAAGTCTTGTCTACCAGAAAAATTTAGCCTCCCCAAACTTATTTACTTTCTGGACTCTCAATTACTAAAAGTGCCGTATGCCAGATTTAATGTCAGCATATCTACTTTTCATTTTATTTTTCTATTGTTCTTTATTTAAGTAATTTTTTGTAGATTGGTTTATGCATGTTCATCAACAAAGTTAGGTACTATTGACTGCAATAATGATAGAACAACAATCCCATATCCTTGCACCAATACACTATGTAATTCTACATTCTACTGTCTAAAGTGTATTAATTCATCTATCATTAAGCTTTGTTCTCCTTGGAGACTGCATATTAGGGTGTATTTGCATTTTATGCTTCTTTTGCATATATATATATATATATATCTTCCAATTATTTCCCTACTAAATTCTTGTTTCATCTATTATTTCTCATGTACATATAAATAAATAGAAAGCCAAGTGGTTTAATTTTTTTGTCTTAACACAATATTGTAATGCTTTTCTTGTGACAACTTCATTAGGAGGTATAGTAGCTTTGGGAAAGTTTGATGCTCTTCATGTTGGTCACCGAGAACTTGCAATTCAAGCAGCAAAGGCTGGCATTCCTTTTCTTTTATCATTTGTAGGGATCGCAGAAGTACTTGGTTGGGAACCGAGGTACAGAATTCATGTAGCCAACCCCATATAGTTAGGACAAGGCTTATATGATGATGATGATCTTGTTGATGTTTCTATCAGTTTTTTCTTTCAAAGTTCCTCTCTTAGATTGTCTCAATATCTTTGCATATATTTTGACATATTTTGCTTATATTTACTCCTCTTGTGCACAACTTCTTGATTTAGTGGACTTGCCAAAGAAGTTTACATGGTATGGTTGTAGCCTTGGTAACCCAAGAGCTTCAGGTATTGGAAGTGTAATCAGGGATCAATCATACTGGAAATGTGGTGCTTAGCTACCCTGGTCCCATAGGATATGGAAACTCCCTAAGGGCTGAGCTGAAAGCTTTAATCCGAGGGCTATAATTGATGTGCTTGAAAGAAATGAAAAATGTTGAGGTAGAAGGTGATTAGGTGACTGTAAACCATTCCTTGGCTTCCACATTGAACGACTCTTTGTTTGTGCGTTTTTGTTTTTGTTTTTCTTCCCGGTCTTTGCTGACTCTCCTCTTGACAGGAGTAGTTTCTTTCTATCTTGATGAAAGCTTGGCTGAACTCTGTAAGGCTGTCTTTTCTTCAATGAAATTTAATGTTGCCTATAAAAAAAGTTTACATGATATGGTTGTTTTTTTTTTTTTTTTTGATCAATAACAAGAAACTTTATTAAAGATATGAAACTATGTGAAGCTTAGGTACAAAGGGGAGGTAAAAAGACTTAACTCCCCACCAAAGAATACAAGGAAAATTCAAAAGTTAGCCCAAAAAGTTGAAACCCTATCCACCCCTTGCTTCTAACCCATCAGCAAAAGAATTAGAAGTCCTTTTCACCCAGTTGTAATGAACCACAATATCCCTACTCAGCCAGTTAAATTTATTCTTCTCATTGTTATAACTCCATAATCCGCTGCCTCCCCCCTTTAGCCACCTAATCACCACCTCCGAGTCACTTTCAAGAACCAAACATCTGATGTTCAACTCCCTTGCTCTTTGGATACCTTCTAGGGCTGTGAGGATCTCAGCCCTAAGAGAGTCTCCTTCCCCAATTGGGCCTGAGAACATAGCAATAATAGCCCCCGCCTCATTCCTGAATACTCCCCTAATCCCAGAAGGCCCTGGGTTCCTTATACAGCTACCATCAAAATTCAATTTTATGAACCCAGAAGGAGGGGACCACAAAGGACTACAGGTCCTCTTACAGAGGGCAGAGGAGGCTATCTCCTTCCAATTTCTCACCACATCAGCCACAGAATAATCTGAGAACAATTCCATAGTTTTCAACCAATGTGCTACCCTTAACAGGATTAGATCTAATAAGTTTCCAATGGTTCTTTCCTTATCTGAAAATATTTGTGATTTTCTTTCTTCCCATAGAGACCAACACACTGCAGCCCTAATGCTTCTCCACATAGTCTTCCCTCTCTTCTTCAGCCATCTGAAAAAAGATGGAGAGAACAAGCTTTGGACACTCCCAGGGGGAATCCAAACACACCTAAAAAGGGAAAAGACCCACTCTCAAACTGATTTAGCAACCGAACAAGTGACCATAAGGTGGTAACTAGTTTCCCCATCGGCTTTACAAAGAGTACATCTATTAGGAAGTAAACAATAGTTGGGTCTCTTCTTCTGAAGTAGGTCATTTGTGTTAATTCTTTCCAGGAAAGTTTCCCAACAAAAACTACCAACATTAGGAGGAATGGGCCTACTCCAAATTTCTTTAACCGGGAAAGACAACCCAATGGGATTAGAAGGCTGAGTTAAAGTCTCGAAAAATGAGGCACAAGAGAAAACACCTAAAGAGGAGGGAACCCAAAATCTGGTGTCCTCCTTAATGGGATCCAAGAAGACATTTTCAAGGATGGCTAACAAAGACAAAATGTGGTCCAAGTCTGTGTCCCTAATTGCCCTTCTTAGCCCTAGGTTCCACCTAAATCCTGAAGGAGAGTTTGAGGGGGTTAAGAAGGAAGAAATGGGTTCATTTTTCAAATCAGAAAGAGCATACAAAGAGGGGAATTGGTCCATTAGAGGTGAGTCCCCGACCCAAAGTTGTTCCCAAAATTTTATTTTATTACCGGAGTTAAGACCATACCTGATACAAGGGGAGAATACTGGAAGCAGTTTGTGTATGGCTGACCAAGGAGAAGTGGCTGTAGTCTTTGCCAAGATTCCAGGTTCCCAACCATTGTCTTCCAACCCATGTATACTAGCCACAATCTTTGTCCACAACTTGTCTCTTTCCAATGGAAACCTCCATAGCCATTTCCCCAACAATGCCATGTTCCTCTTCCTAAGATTCCCAATCCCAAGACCTCCTAGCTTTTTACCTCTAGTTTTCACCTCCCAATTCACCCTATGGTCTCGTTTCTCCTCTCTAGGCTCCCACAAGAAATCCCTCATAAGCTTTTCCAAAGTGTTAGAGACCTTTGTGGGGATCTTAAACACAGCTAGGAAGTACACAGGAAGATTAGCTAGGGTTGATCTAATCAAAGTGATTCTCCCCCCCAAGGAAAGATAATTTTTCCTCCAAGAGGCAAGCCCTTTCCCAAATCTCTCCACCCCCAGGTTCCAAAAGCTTACCTTCTTAGGGTTATCCCCCAGGGGGAGGCCTAAGTAAGCCATCGGCCAATCCGAGGTTGCACACCCTAAGACATCTGCATACTCTCTAAGCTCCCTCTCCTCCATATTCACACCCGCCAAACTACTTTTATCCAAATTCACCTTGAGATTGGATACCCGCTCAAAGAGTTGTATTGCCAACTTTAGGTTCCGAATCCATTCAATACATGATATGGTTGTTTCTACATGGAGAAATATAGAGCTTATATTGATTGAAAAGCTAGTTTTGTGTTTTTTCATGAAACCAGGATATAAAGAATTCTTCTCAAATCAGTAGTGCCATGAAATTATGTAATTAATTTGCAATCTTTTTGGTCACTTACGATTTGAAAGAGATTGTATTTATATTAAAGTATTATCAAAAGAGATTACCATCTATTATCACCTACAGGATTTTGCAATTTCCTGCTTCCTAAATTAGATGGTAATCCCCTGTTAAAACCATTCTATCAAGGCCACTAAATTCTTTATTTTTAAAGTCAATCAGTAAAGGAACTTATTTCCCAACACTACTTTGGAAGTCACTTCTTATCTATAAAGATTTATTTATTTTTTGATACTCATCTATAAAGATATAGTAGAAATCACTGATTGCAGTTTTAGATGAATTCCTTAGGAAGAGAAAGAAGAAGAAGATGAAGAGTTTTAGCAGTAGAGAGAAGAGAGGAGAAGAAAAGGAGTGGGATGTCAACCAGAATTGAATTATTCTGGCCGTCACCCCTCTTTGTATTATATACTCAAATTAAAAGAATAAGAGATTACAAGAATTCCCTTAGTAGGGTGACTACTTAAGTAGCTGAACAGTCACAACTTAAAAAACATAAACTAATGGGCCTAAAGCCCAATAACTTCCTAACTTAACAACTTAAAAATAAAAGATAAATAACTAGGCCCAATAACTAAAAATTGGCCCAACTCAACACTCTCCCTCAAGTTGGGAGTAAATGTCACACATTCCCAACTTGCGTAGGTCATGCTCCAGCTTGTTCCTTACAACACCTTTTGTGAGAACATCAGCAAGTTGCAAATCAGAAGCAATGTATGGGAGACAAACTTCCCCAGAAGTCACCCTTTCTCTGATGAAATGTCTATCCACTTCAATGTGCTTTGTCTGGTCATGCTGAACTGGGTTATGGGCAATGTTAATTGCTGCCTGATTATCACAGTACAACATTATAGGTTCTTCTGCCTTTACACCAATCTCTCCTAACAAGGAACGGATCCAGAGAAGTTCTGAAACTCCATGTGCTATGGCCCTGTATTCAGCTTTTGCACTTGATCTTGCCACCACTGTTTGTTTCTTACTTTTTTATGAGACTAGGTTACCCTCAACAAGGGTGCAAACTCCTGAAATAGATCTCCTGTCATCAAGGCATCCTGCCAATCAGCATCTATATAAGCCTTTAGCTTCAATTGTCCATGATCAGCAATAGTATGCCTCTGCCTGGGTGTCCCTTTAGATAAGCAAGAATCTTGTTAACAGCCTCCCAATGCTGGATTCGTGGGGCATGCATGTATTGACTCACCACACTCACTGCATAGGAGATGTTTGGTCTTGTCATACACAAATACAACAACCGCCCCACAAGTCTTTGATATCTCCCAATGTCCTTTACCAGCTCACCTTCTGATGCATTAATTCTGTGATTCTGATCAATAAGAGTACCGACTGCCTTTGTTCCGAGCTTCCCTGTTTCTTGTAGAAGATCCAAAACATACTTCATTTGAGAAATAAATAGTCCATGTTTTGATCTTGCAACTTCAATGCCCAAGAAGTACCTAA
This sequence comes from Nelumbo nucifera, assembly GCF_055504915.1. Classification (NCBI taxonomy): domain Eukaryota; kingdom Viridiplantae; phylum Streptophyta; class Magnoliopsida; order Proteales; family Nelumbonaceae; genus Nelumbo; species Nelumbo nucifera. The sequence continues at coordinate 26,964,413 of NC_142656.1, read as the reverse complement.
GCTCTCCAAGATCCTTAATCTCAAATTCCCTGTGTAGATTATTCTTCAAACTGTCAATCTCACTTAGGTCATTTCCTGTGACAACAATATCATCCACATAAACAATTAGGATTGACACCAAGGATCCCCTCCGCTTCACAAACAAGGTATGGTCAGATTGAGTTTGAGTGTAGCCAAAAGCAACCAAGGCCTTCCTGAACCCGTCAAATCATGCTCTGGGAGACTGCTTTAAACTATAAAGTGACTTCTTAAGTCTGCATACCTTCCCCTTTTCAGAACCACTGTAGAAACTAGCAGGAAGATCCATATACACTTCCTCTTGCAGATTTCCATTTAGAAAAGCATTTTTTACATCAAGTTGAAAGAGGGGCCAAGAGTATGTGGCAGCAAGAGAAAGAAGTATCCGAACAGAAGTCATCTTTGCAACTGGTGCAAAGGTCTCTAAGTAATCAATGCCATAGGTTTGTGTGTACCCTTTTGCAACAAGATTGGCCTTATACCTTTCTATACTTCCATCTACCTTATATTTGACTATGTAAACCTATCTGCATCCAACAGTCTCCTTGCCCTCTGGTAGATCCACAATCTCCCATGTTTGATTCTTAATTAAGGCTTCCATCTCTTCCTACATGAATGTCTTCCACTCAGGTTTGGAGAGAGCCTCACTTACACCCTTGGGTATAGACACAGAGTCAAGAGAGAAAAGGAAAGCACGGTAGGAAGGAGAAAGTCCACTGTAGGATTGATACTATGAAATATAATGAGTAGTACACTTTCTCTTCCCTTTTTTGAGAACAATAGGAAGGTCTAGGTTATCTGTAATGGGATTAGTAGAATCAATGGGAACTAAAACAGTAGAGGGACCAAGAGGAATACCTGAATTCGTGTCAGCAGAATCTAGAGTCTCCAAGGAACTGATAGGAAGTGATGTGAGTTGTTCTTCTGCAGTGGAACCAACCTCCCTGTGAAGTTTCTGTCGTGAGTAATACTGAGAAGCAGGACACAAAGGAGGTGGTAAGCTAGGTGACATAGGAGGATCAAACATAGGAGTGGACACAGGAATTGGAACTGGAAGAGGAATAGACTATTCACTCACTTCCCCAAAACATTCCCCCTGAGAAGGATTCTTCGAGAAGAAGGATGTTGACTCAAAAAAGGTGACATTCATAGTAACATACCGACTCCCAGAGACTGGACCATAGCAGCAGTACCCTTTCTGATTTTCTACATATCCAAGGAAAACACACTTCTTTGCCTTCGGATTAAGCTTCAAGCAGTGAGGACCAAGAATATGTGCAAAGCAAGCACACCCAAATATCCTGAGAGGAATATGGAACATCTCCCCCTCAAGAAAAAGGAGACTGAATGGTGTGCCGAATCCAAGTATACGAGAGGGCACCCTATTAATCAAAAAGACTACTATGAGAACTGCATCACCTCAAAACCGAATTGGAATAGTAGCTGTGATCATCATGCTTCTTGCAATCTCACCAATGTGTTTGTTCTTCCTCTCTGCAACACCATTCTCCTGTGAATTGTAGGAACAACTGCTCTGATGGAAACACCATATTCTAACAGATACGAAGCAAGATGCTTTTCAAAATATTCCCTGGCATTGTTTGATCTGAACACCTTAATTCGTATCCCAAACTGTGTTAGCACCGTCTGATGAAATTGCCGAACCAAGGATGGTACCTCATCTCAAGATTTCATGAAGTAAATCCAAGAATATCGAGAAAAATCATCCACAAATAAGAGAAAATATCGATAGCCACCCATAAAAGGAACATGATATGGTCCCCACGCATCAGAATGAATAACATCAAAAGGAGATGAACATCTTTTATTACTAGCTTTAAAGGAATATCTACAATGTTTTCCAAGTTGGCAACCTTCACACTCTAGACTGGACAAATTAACAGACTCAAAAAGCTTTGGAAATAAGAAACTCAAAGAAGAAAAAGACAAATGACCCAAACGATTATGCCAAAAGCATAATCTAACTCACAGACCCCGACTCACTATCCCTACTGACTTGATGACCCTGATGATGAGGAAGCACATCCAGGAGGTAGATTCCATTCACTTCACGACCACTCCCAATTGTCCTCTTTGAATCCAGATCCTGCAAGACACAATGACCAGGAGAAAAAATTACTGAGCAATTCAGGTTCTTAGTGAAACTACTAATAGATAACGGGTTAGTATTCAGTATGGGAACATGAAGGAAAGAGGGAAGGGAAATGGAATCATTAATCTTGATAGACCCCTTCCCAGTAATGGGAACATGAGATCCATCAGCTGTGGAGACTCTGTCTCTGCCAGAACAGAGCTGGTAAGAAGAAAAAATAGTGGAACTATGGGTCATGTGCTCTGAGGCTCCAGAATCTATAATCCAAGGAGGTCCCTCCTTACCTGTAGTAGAAGCATAATTTGCAATGGCATATGAACTACCTGTGTGAGCAAAGGAAGTAGAGTGTGCTCCACCAGAACCACCTATACCTAGCTGCCCACCTATTACTGAATTAGGATTGACTGTATCCCACTGATTCAAGAACTGCCCATATCTCTCAAATTCAGCCCTCACTGCAACAACTGCAACAGATTCCAGAGTAGCTGTAGTAGGAGGGGCTGGTATGTCACCAGTGACTGCCATGTGAGCATTTCCCTTCTTGTTTTTGAGTCTATTCGGCACAAGATGAGGATGAAGCTTCCAACAGGTATCTCTTGTGTGTTTAGGCTTCTTACAGTAGTCACAAATCAAATCCTTTTTGTCTTCCTTCCTGATTTCACTGCCACCCCGGTCTCCACCTTGTTTAGGTTTCACAGTGCTAACCATGGCTGATTGATCAAAACCAGAATTTTTCATCATCACTTTTCTCCTGCTCTCTTCCCCTGATACAAAGGCATGTGCCTAGGAGAGAGTAACACTGTCCCTGGAAAGAATATGTTGTGTTGCAATATCATACTTGGGATTAAGGCCAACAAGAAATTCAAAAACCCTATACTTCTCTAGGAGCTTCTGGTAGGCAGCTGCATCCTTAGTGGTTTCCCAAACAACTGTCTCCAGATGGTCAATCTCCTGCCATAGGTTTTAAGGGCTGAAAAGTAAATAGCAATAGGTCTATCTCCCTGCCTTGTAGCAATAATCTGATTTCTCAACTGATAGGTCCTAGCAACATTCTCACTATGTGAGTAGGTTTCTGCAACCCCATCCCATATTTCCTTAGCTGTATTTGCCCACAAAAAATTCTTACTTATATGGGGCAGCATCGAATTACACAGCCAAGTCATCACCATATACTTTCCCTGTACCCATCGGAAGTTGTTAGTTTCGGGTTTCACTTCCTCACTAGTGATATACCCTAACTTCCTACGAGCACCATTGGCCATCTTTGTAGATTGTGACCATTCTAAGTAATTTGAACCATCCAACTTAACTGTAGTAATGGTCCCAACCCTGAAAAGTGCTCCGACACCTCCTCTCACTGGTCCCATTTCACTTCCGGGTTTGTTTTCAACTCCGTTAGCCTCCATAATTCTCAAAAAGGGGTTAGAAGGTTACTGTAAGATGAAAGAATATCAAATAAATCACTTCTGGTACCACCGACACCCTTTTGGTGCCCTAGATGATCCTTCCACAAAAGATTCATTTTCTGCGAGACAAGAGAAAATTAGGGCGCCACTTAAACCGACCCCTTCAAAAAACTCCAAGGAACCCTAAAAAATTAGGGCGCCACTTCCTCGGTCAAAATTGAAGAGTCCAACAGAAACATGACTCTCCCTCTTTCTCTAGTTTTTCCTGAATTTGATGGGAAACCCTAGACCAGCTACAGGGCAAAACAGGTCCACCAAAAAATCCAAAAACTAGGCTTACTTGAGATCTTCGATCAGCCTCTCAAATCACCATGCAATCAGTTGATCTAGGGATGCATGATAGAACAGCTCAAGGAACCTTCGGCCCGCTCTGATACCAAGTAGAAATCACTGATTGCAGTTTTAGATGAATTCCTTGTGAAGAGAAAGAAGAAGATGAAGAGTTTCAGCAGTAGAGAGAAGAGAGGAGAAGAAAAGGAGTGGGATGTCAACCATAATCGAATTAGTTCTGGCCGCCACCCCTCTTTGTATTATATACTCAAATTAAAAGAATAAGAGATTACAAGAATGCCCTTAGTAGGGCGACTACTTAAGTAGCTGAACAGTCACAACTTAAAAAACATGAACTAATGGGCCTAAAGCCCAATAACTTCCTAACTTAACAATTTAAAAATAAAGATAAATAACTAGGCCCAATAACTAGAAATCGGCCCAACTCAACAGATACAAAGATTCTTCATCCCCTCTCTTGCAAGATTACCCATAAAACAAACGATGGAATTTCTCCCGTAGGATTTACTCCTAATGCCAAAATTAGGAATCTTAGGAATTATCTCAAGACGTCCTTGAACTGTTTAGGTCTTTCCATCCAAAGTAAGGACGAAAAGAAACTGCTAAAGTCACTTGCCACCCCATATTGAAGGAAAATATGGTTTTCATTCTCTTGCTCCTTTATGCTTGCGACAGGAATTTTCCATTTAAAATTCTAGACTTGTGATGTTATTGCAGGTGTTACTTTCAAGAGCCATCTATTATTTAAGGGTTTCACATTTCCACCTTTGGGGGGGGACCACTTTGTCCAAAACTCCTATAGTTTCTGGGTTTGAGAAGATTCTACAGCACTACTAACCCTTGGTGTTCTGGTTTTACTTTAATTGGGAGCCTGTCCTGTTAAAATTAATTTATGCATCTGTTAGATATAAAACCAGTTTCTTTAATGATAAACACCATGTTTAAAGATATTTTTTCCTATATTTGGCATCAAAGTTTTTTGAATGTTAAAAGATGGTTCTGTTTATAGCTCATTTTATTTATTTTGCCATTGATGATCAGTGTTGAAACCTTAAAGGTAAGAACCATTAGAAATTGAATGTTTCCTTTGGTATAAATGCTCCCATTGTATATGAAATTATCTATTCTAGTCTACCATAGTATGGTAGTACATGGACTGCCTACTGCACTTTTTCCCTTCCCCTGCCTTGTCCACACAAAAGGTGAAACTGTTGGATTTTTGTATGGTAATTTTTGTGGTCAATTTCTCCAACACAGGGCTCCTATAGTTGCTAAATGTGACCGTAAGCGGGTTCTTTCAACTTGGGCCCCACATTGTGGTAATGTAGCCCCGGCTGAGTTGTATGTTGAGTTTTCAACTGTTCGGCATCTCACTCCGCGCCAGTTTGTTGAAAAGCTAGCGAAGGAGTTTGGAGTACGTGGGGTTGTTGCAGGTATAATCTAGTCAAGCTGCAGACCCCTTTCCCTTTGAAGTTCCTTATTTGTCTGTTTCATTTATTTGTATGATAGAAAGGTAGTGGGCTTTCTCGACAGGTGAAAATTACAGATTTGGATATAAAGCCGCAGGTGATGCATCTGAGTTGGTAAGGCTTTGTGAAGAGTATGGAATGAGAGCTTACATTGTGAGTTCTGTTATGGACAAGAATCAGTGCTTCACAAATAAAGGCTCCATTGATTCGAATGACAAAGGACAAGTATCATCAACTCGTGTTCGCCTTGCTCTTGCTGAAGGCAATATGAAATATGTTTCCGACCTTTTGGGGCGCAAACACCGTCTCATGTTGCAGGTGACAGACCAAGAAGGATTTGTCATCAGGGGTAAACGGATTACAGCCCTCCGGTCTTGTTTGTTGAACCTACCACCAAAGGATGGTTTATATGAGAGCTGCTCTCTTGTGGTTAATGATGATATTCTAGTACCATGCAGAACGATCATCGACACGACCCATATACAAGTGGAATCAGATGAGAAAAGTGCTTGGACAAAGGTTCTTCAAGACTGCAGATTTGTTGGCATCGAATTTGAATGATTGAATTAACTCACGAAATCATAATTAAATTTTGGTATAATAGTTCTTGGAAGAGAAGTTGCGTTTGTTCCCACAATATATTGGGAAGTCATGCTGCAGGAAGGGGTTAGTTAATTATTTTCTGTACTATTTTTCCTCTTTTCTTTTAAATAACAATTGTAGAAAGAACTGCCCAAGGCATGCATAGTTTACACATAAATATAGTTTTTTTTTATATTATTTGATGTTAAAGCTATTTCTTTTTTTTTTTTTCAATTTTTGCAACTCATTTAGTAAGATACCATGAATTTATCTCATTCTCATAAGTTTCAACACGAGTAAGCAAATGACTTAGAAGCATGTGTCATCTTTTCCTCTCACAGTTGTCTGATTGGTTGCTCTAATAGATCTTTAAGTAAAAATGAAAAGTTCTGCGGTTTTACATTTTACTCGGCTTTCACTCAAGAAGTGTAAGTTCTCAACAGAAAAATGTTGACTCAAATGAATTATGTGGAAATTATTGGCTCACGAGTTAGTTTTTTCCCCTCCATCAGTAATCAAATTTTATTAATGTTTAGACAAAAGAATGTACGAATGTGAGTGTGCTAAGCACCCAAAAGACCGAGCTAGAATCTGGTGTGGTACTGATTACAGGTTTCCGCCTTGGGAAGATTTCCCAACAAAAGTTTACTCGCAGTCACTCCCTGTGGTGCCAAGGCATCCATCGTCTAAATTGGTTGATCTCTGAACCCACCGCTTTGCTCAATCCAGCACACGACACAACTACCTCAAAAGTCTCTTCCACCAACAAACCATTGTAAAGACAGCATCCCAAAACCCCATGTCTCCATGTATTTTATATTTTTATAAAAAAAAAAGAGAAAAAAACCCTGCTTTTGTTTTGTCCTTTCTGATTTAACGACTTTGTGAGAACATGGCTTGTGGTCCTAGCATTTGCACTGATGATTGATCCCATTAAGACAGTCCTATGTTGCTATCCTTGTGCGAGTTTTCCGACTAGGCTCCCGTTCACTCTCTTCAACCCTTGTTTCTTCCCACAGATATCCCCTTTCCCCCACCAAGTTTCTATTCATCACCTTGACACACAGTAACAATGGGGGTGAGGATCTATGGGCTCCCGGGTGAGTATTTAAGTTCGTTGGCAGGATTGACGATCATGGAGATACTAGGCATGCCTCACCAATCAGATAGACCGGAGGTGGAGAAATTATCGAAGTTTGCTCAGTTGAAGGTGAATATGAATGTCTACAAGCTTTTGTGAACAATAAGGGGTGTTCTATAGTGTGTATGATAAATTGGTGGGTGTGATTGGTCCGCACCACACCTTGTGGCAGTCCACACCACACCACAGTCCACAGTTATTATGAACTGTGGATAGATTGTGTGGACTAGACTAGTTTACACCCACGGTGGCATTCTGTAGGTGTGGTTCACACCACACTTTTTGATTCCACGTATCTCATATACATTTTATGGGAGATCTACATAGTTGATCATAAATGTCTAATTGTTGTATTTTATATGGTAAATAAATTGAAAAAAAAGGTATCAATATGTAGATAATAATTTTATTTGTTAAATAATTAAAAAATATTATTTTAAATATAAAAAATAAAAATAATATTTTAAATATTATTTTATTGATAAAAAATATTAAAAAATTATTATTTAAATAATAAAAAAAGAGTTGAGAAGGAGAACTGTTAAGTTTATGCTAAAATTAACATTAAAAATTATTATTTTATTGATAAAATATTAAAAATTAAAATTAAAAAATTATTAAAAGATTAAATAAAATGAGAGTAATTGGACCAATGTAATGTAGGTGTGTTACATTGAAACCTTCCCACAAATTGTCCACACCATAGTGTGGATTATCCACGAGAAAATATTGTGGACAATAAATTGGGGTGTGGATCGTCCCTGCCCACACTATTTTGTGAACGAGAACCGTCCACACATAGAAAAGCACCATATCTTATCATGAGTAGGGCCAAAACGGTCCCGTCAACGATATTTACACACTTCCAAACACCACCTAAGACTTGTTTTTGTTACAAAAGACTATTGATGTTTTTTCTCGTTACGAAAGACTTCCTTGTTTTTGTGAGTCTTGTGGATGCATGGGTCACATAATGGAAACTTGATATCAGAATCTTCTCGAAGACGAGAAGAGTATTTAGATTTACCTTGCGGAATTGTGTCTGTTAGCACAACCACAAAGGTAGAAGGGGGAAAACAGGGGATTGAATTCAGATAAAGCTCAGCACCTATTCACGCTATGAATGATTATTTATAATCATAGTTACAACAGCCTCCGATGGCCAAATGATTCCAATCAATGAAGAATATTCTAAGGCTAACGGTCCTACGATTTGGTGTGATATGGATAACGGTTTGTCAGTAGGAACGAACTATGGCAAAGTCTTCATGATCGGCTGCCACGTTTCTATCAATAAAACTGAGTTGTATCATTCCTCCCTCTTTGGGGTTAGCCTTGTTCTCAAGGCAAGCTCTAGGATAACATTTGCAAAATGAATTCAGATGTTCCCAAGTAGCATCCATGTCAGTAGTACCTTCCCATTTAATCAAGAGTTTTGTTACAGCCTTGTTTTCACATCGAACCATGCAACACCCAAATGTTGCTTCTGGGTAAGGTTTAAGAGTTCCTTTTGCTATTAAGGAAGGGAGAGTGAGTTGTTGATCATATTAGCTCCCAATTTGGATTTCAAGTATGAAAGTGGAACACAAGATGAAGTTTGCACCCTTGTGGCAATTCTAATTTATAGGCTACTTAGCCAATTCTTCCAATCACCTTGAAAGGACCAAAATGTTGGGCTGAAAGTTTTTGAGAGCCTTATAGTTAAGGAGGTTTTTCTGTAAGGTTGTAACCTTAAGAACACTCAATCCCCAACTTCAAATGATCTTTCAGTGTGCCCTTTATCTGTCTTACAGTTAAGGAAGTTTGTCTGTAAAGTTGTAACCTTAAGAGCACCCAATTCCCAACTTCAAATGATCTTTCAGTTTGCCATTTATCTGCTATACGCTTCATTCTATCTTGAGCATGAGTCAAGTTTTCTTTAAGAACTTTGAGGACAAATTTTCTGTCTTTCAATTCTTGTTCAACAGATTGAACTTGGGTGGTACCAAGAATGTAGGGAAATAAAGTTGGGGGGGGGGGGTGTAACCATACAATGCTTGGAACGGTGTTGTCTTAGTGGCTGAATGGTAAGTGGTGTTATACCACCACTTAGCTAAGGGTAGTTAGCGACACCATGTGTGAGGTTGGGAGCTGCAAAAGCATTATAAATAGGTCTCTAGGGTCTGATTGAGCACTTCAATTTGCCTATTAGACTATGGGTGCTAAGAAGAGCTCATGTTGATTAGGGTACCGTGAAACCTGTAGAATTCTCTCCAAAAGGTTCTAGTGAATGCGGGATTTCGGTCATTAACCATGGTCCAAGGCATGCCATGCAGCTTAAACACTCGTTCCATAAAGAATCGAGCAACTTCTAGTGCCATATAAGGATAACTGAGAAGAAGGAAATGACCATATTTAGTTAATTTGTCCACCACGACCAAAACCACAATTTTCTTGTTTGAAGTCGACAGTCCTATGAAGTCAAGTGAGATATCAGCCCAAACATGTTCTGGAATTGCCAGTGGCTATAAAAGCCCAAGCATGGGCACATTTTTTGTTTTGTTTCTTTGGCAGATAACTTATTTGTCTCAATCTTTAAATAGTATTGCCATACTTGGAGTGCCCTCCTACTAGACAAGTATGGGCTTCATCAAACAATTTCCTTCGAAAATAAGTGGGTCTCGTCACCAATCTACCCTTCTTCCATACTAATCCATTATGATATCAATAGGCTACTCTATTCTCCCTTCCTTCCGCAATTTCTAAGATTAATTTCTGCAAATAAGAATCTGTAGCTACTTCCTCCTTGAGTTCTATAGTCCAATTAGGCATTGGGGCTGATAGACCCATAACCTCTACTTCCTCATCTTCCTTCCTAGACAAAGCATTTGCAACTATGTTTTCTTTCCTCTTTCTATAAGTTACCTCATAGTCATACCCCATAAGTTTATTCAGTTGTCTTTGCTTAGTTGGAGTGTTTATCTTCTATTTTAATATATACCCGTTTCTCCTCTAATGAGTCAAAATCTTGAATTTATTACCTAACAAATATAGCCTCCATCGCTGGACTACTGAAACTATAGCCAGTAATTCTCTGTCATAGGTAGACATGTTAAGAGCTTGACCTTGCAAGATTGTTGAAAAATGCAATTGGCTTCCCTTCTTGTGATAGGACAACACCAATCCCTCGTCCACTGGCATCACTTTCAACTGTGAAGGTCTTGCTGAAATTTGGAATAGCTAGGAATGGTGTAGACGTCAATGCATTTTTCAGTCCTTGAAATGCAGCTTCTGCTTCTTCTCCCCATTCCAATTCCCCCTTTTAAGCAGCCTAGTGAGGGGTCTTGCAATGGCTCCATAGTTTCTGATAAACTTCCTATAATATCTTAGTGCCTTTATTGTGGTAGGTCTAGGCCAAATCAACATCCCTTCCACCTTAGTCGGATCCATTTCCACTCCTTGATTAGAGATAACATCCCAAATACCCTATCTTATCTTGGAAGAAGCCACACTTGCTCATCTTTGCATGAAATTGGTCTGTGTGTAATACGTTAATACCTGCCTCAAATGATGCAAATGCTCTTCTCTGGATGGACTATATATTAGTATGTCATAAAAAAAATACAAGAACATACCTCTGAAGTTGCTCCTTGAAAATCTGGTTCATGAGTTATTGAAAGGTGGTGGGAGCATTGGATAGTCTAAATGGCATCATCGAGAACTCGTAGTGACCTTCATGAGTCCTGAAAGCCATTTTGGGAATGTCCTTCTCCTTCATCCAAATCTGGTGGTACCCAACTTGTAGGTCCAGGTTTGAGAATACCTTAGCTTCATGGAGTTCATCAATAAGCTCATCAATGACTGGCATAGGGAGATGCCAACCACCATCATTGTTCAAGGCCCTGTAATTTACATAGAGCCGCCAACCACCATCCTTATTTTGCATTAGTAAGACTAGAGATGAAAATGGGCTCTGGTTGGACCTAACAATTTCTTCTTCTTTCAACATTAATTTCAATATCTCCTCAATCTCTTTCTTTTGGTTATAAGGGTACCTATAAGACTTAATATTAACTGCTACTCCCTCTTGGATAAGGGGAATAGTGTGGTCATAGTGGTGGACTAGTGGAAGTCTACTAGGCTTCTTGAAGACTTTAGCATACTCTTCCAAAAGAGCTCGTATCAGCCAATTTGTCAATTTCCAAGAGTTGTAATAAGTAAATATGATTCACCTTTTCCAGAGCTTTTGAGGTTGCTTCAGCAGTGATGAACTTCGGTCTTGGTTTCTTGATTCCCTTCAACAAGTGAGTGCCTTGCTCACCTCTGAATTGTAAGGACAAGGCCTTGAAATCCTAAAGCACTGGTCCAATAGTTATAAAACACAGAGTCCCCAACACGGCACCATAGCCCGACAATTTCCCCAAGTGAAAGACTTCCTTGATAGTGATTCCTTTTGTTTGAATTGGTACCCCCAGACACTTGCCATAGCCTTGTAGGCATTCTCCATTGGCCACTTGAACTTGGAAATTGGGATGTGAATCCACTTGCAAGCCCACCTTCTCCACTACCTTGGGGTCTACAAAGCTATGTGAAGACCCACTATCTAACACTGTTGTGAGGGGATGCTAGAGTAGGTAACCCTGAATCCTCATTGTTTAAGGAGAACTAGCACCTATAATTGCATGGAGGGAAATTTCAAGCAAAGTATCTTCTAACAACTTTTCTAGTTCTTTCTCCAATTCTGGCTCCAATTCTTCGTCCTCCTCTGGCAAGGTGATCCAGAAGAGTTTTTGCTTCTTATAGCAGCGTTGAGGGGTGTACATTTCATTGCAATGGTAGCAAAGCTCTCGTTCACTTCACTCCCTTGACTCGGTTGGTGATATTTTCCAGATCTTAAGTAGTTTCTATGTTGGGCTAAGAGAAGAAGGAGATATGATTGTCAACTTCCACTTCAGATTTTCTAGCTTTGTTAGTCGCTTCTTATACATCCATTCTTTTTCCTTTAACAAGGCCAGACAGAAAGCTCGGTTGAGGGACACTAGTTCGAACATCTCGATTCCCATTTAGATCTCTATTTTCAACCCTGTGATAACAAACCCAACCAAATATTCTTCTAATAGCCCTTTTATTCTATTAGAGAGTCTATGGAATTCTTCCATATAGCTTTACACTGAAGTCAGTAGGGTCAACTTTGAGAACCTTCCAACAACATTTGCTCTATGTAAGCCATTAAAACGATTGTCCAGAGCACTCAAAAACTGATTCTAGGTAGGTTGGTGGTGGTGGTTTTTGAACCAGCAATACCATTCAACCACTGACCCTTCGAACCCGAGGCTAGCAATAGAACTCCACTAGTCCTCTGGAATCTCTTAGATATGGAAATATTGTTGGATCGGCATGATCCAACCATCAAGATTAGTCCCTCCAAATCGAGGCAGCTCTAGCTTTAGTTTCCTGGGATAGATCCTTGGGGTTGTGAAGGTCCTTCCATCCCATTGCGTCGATCATTATGGCTCCCTGGCGTAGCAGTATGGCTACCTTCAATCGGGTTGCTATTTTGGAACTGCATCGCCCCGAGATTCTCCAAGATCTTAGTTGGTTTAGCATCCACGCTGTCATGGCATCTCTCCATATAGCTCACCCTTTTGTCCATGGGGTCATAATTTTTCAAAGGATCGGGAGGCTCTGATTCCAATATAAGCACAACCACAGAGGTAGAAGGGAAAAATAGGGGATTAAATTCGGATAAAGCTTAGCGCCTTTATTCACCTATCAATAATTATTTATAATCATAGCTACAATAACCTTTGATGGCCAAATGATTACAATCATTGGAGAATATTTTGAGGCTAACGGTCCTACGATTGGTGTTATATGGATAACGGTTTGTCAATAGGCATGAGTTGTGGTAGTCTAGATTGTTCATGGGCTGGGCTCAAGCTTGGCTTTTGTCAAAATTTTAATGGGCCCGACCCATAGCTCGAGCCCGGGGCAGTTTAAAGTTGGGACCATAGTTTGGCCCGTGAACAAGTCTAGTTCCCACATTTCCATCAGCAGAATTGAGCTATATCAAAACTTGTTCAACGAAAGCTGATCTTGAGGAGTCTCTGCTCGTGATACTACAGTAGTAGAAGAAGAAAGAATAAAAAATACAAGAAGCTCTCTCCTTTTGGAATCTTTGGGATATATGGTGTGATATACCTTAGGGGGGGTGTTCATAATCATGCTACAAGCAATCAAGATCCAACAAATAACCTTAGTGTTGAAACTTGAGGAAATGCTTCAAATGAAGGGAAGAGCTCCGACACTCCCATGGTGGCCAGTGGCTAGGGCTCGAATGACAATCAATATGACATTATAGAGGGCAAAGATCCCAAGCATCATGGAGTGGTTTTCGACGGCGACAAGGATCCCTTGTTAATTGATGCAACCCAATCTATTAGTAACGTTGATAAACAGTCAAGAAATAAAGACATGTACTAAAAGTAAAGGGAGACACTCTCAAATATAGAATATTCAGATATGGTTGTTGATGAGGATTTGTCTTCTAGGCAAAGCAACAACTTGAAGACAACAAGAAATTTCATTTGAATCTTGGAAGATAATTAATGAACTACTATTAAGCACAGGACCGCTGAACCAAGGAGGGAACCGGGTTAACTTAGAAAAGAGAGCCAGATTAAATGAACTACTCTTAAATGTGCTTGATTCAGCTGAAGATAAATCACCTAATATTTGTTTTATCTCTGAATCACATTGTTGGGTAATCCTTCAATTTGTATCTTTAATATATTCTCTGATTTCAACTATTTTATTGTTGATAACATTGGTAGAGCTGGTGGCTTATGCTTACTTCCGAATAATGCAATTAATTTGTGTGTTCTTCACTCTTCTCCTCATTATATTATTGCTAATGTTCTAAATTCTCCCTCTCACTTCAAGTGGACCCTGGTGTGTCTATGCCCATCTGGATACTAGCAAAAGACAATAAGTTTTTAAGGAACTAACTAATTTAATTCTTCTCCTTGCCCTTCTTTCGTAACAGCATATCTGAATTCAATTGTCAGTAGCCATGAGAATGAGGGAGGGTAACTCAGTTTTTGAAAGTCATTTTTTGTTACTAAGGAATCTCATTTATGATTATGATCTTGTGGACTTGGGTTTTAAGGGCCCGAAATATATATGGTCTAATAAGTTGGGCTTAAATGAGCTTGTAAGATAGGGGAGTGACCATTCCCCCAGTGTGGTTAGCACATCTAGAACAAAAAGGACCAAACATCCAAGTTTTTTAAATGCTACTCATGATGCTTGGTCTATTACTTTAGGGGATTTTATGAGTAAGTGCCAGCAATGCAAAGATAGGTTGAATTCTTGGAGACAAGATTAAGTCAATTGATGATAAGTCACCATTCAAGGCGGTCCCAAAATAGAAGAAAATATTGTAGAAGAGTGGATTCTTTTGTTAGAGTTGGACCAGCTCCTTCAGATGGAGAGGGGGCATCGGAAATAGAGGTCTAAATGCCATTAGCTCACTAGTGGGGATAGGAACTCAAAATTCTTTCACCCTTTTGCTTCAAATGGAAGGTGTAAGAATTTGATTAGATATTACTACTTGGATTTATTTACTTCCTCTCTCCCAAATTTATCTACTCTGTCTAATGAAGTCTTTCCCATGGATATTTTTGTAGATGATAATGTTTTTTTTTTTTTTGTGTGTGCTATACCCACTAGTGAGAAGAAATTAAGAGTGTAGTTTTTGGCATTAACCCCTCTAAGGCTCTAAGCCCTAATGACATCTCCTCGCTTTTCTATAAAAAGTGTTGGGTAGAAGTAGGAGGAGAGATTGTTTCCTTCATACAAGATTTGTTTGGAAATCATGAAAATATGAAGAGCATCAATGGCATATATGTGGTACTCATTCCTAAGAATGCTCAAGTGGAGACAGTGGTAGACTTCAAACCTAGGCCTATCTAATGTGGTTTACAAGGTGGTTACCAAGATCATTACTCATAGATTGAGACCCTTATTTCCAAAATTGATCACTTAATATCAAAATGCATTTACTCCAAGAAAGCAACTTTTAGACAAAAGAATTATTGCTACAAAAGTGTTTCACTCTTCGAAAAGGAGAATGATGCTAAAAAGCATGGTGGGGCCAATTCCAAATTACTTCTTAGCAGCATCTCTCATCACAAGAGGTTCTACTAAAAAAATCAATTCTTTATGCAAAGAGTTCTAGTGGGGGTATCTAGACAAAAATAAATTCTCTTACTTGAAGAACTGGTCTTCTATTTCAAAAAGAAAAAGATGAGGCTGATTTGGAGATTCCTGTCTACACTAAAGAGTCCTTGGGTGTCAATACTTAAGTCTAAGTGTATGTGCCATGGTACTTCCTTCTGGACAATAAAAAAGAGTAGCAACTCTTTATCCATTCGGTTCTTTATGTTACACTATCATCAGTATGTGAAAGGACTTCAATGGTTGCTTGGGTCGGGTTGGAATGTTGACATTTTGAATGACCCATGGATAGAAGGGTGGAGTCTAGATTTGGTGGTGAAAGAGGTTGGTGTGACTCTAAACATTCAAATGGCTTCTCTTATTGGCCATTCTAATCACTATTGGAACTAAGAGATTGTCGAATGAAAATTCTTGGTTGAAATTGCAACCTCCACTTTGAACATATGCCTACCTTTGAATATTGGAGTGGTTGAAGACATGCTTATTTGGATTTTGGAAGTATACACCAAATGGCAAGCGTACAAACCCTTCAACTTATAACTTATTGTCTTAGAGTATGCTACAAACACCCAATGCCCAACAAGCCTGTGGTTGTATTCTTTGGCGTACCTTTTGGAATTATAAGAATATTCCCCTGAGTTCATCTCTTTTTGTGGGGGTACATTGTGGCATTTGTCTCAAGAATAAGGAATCAACCAATCATCTATTACTTCACTATGAGGTTACTAAACAAATCTAGCTTAGTTCCCCTTAGGGCTTTGTACAGAGGTTCACAATGATTGGAGCATTTTTGAATGGCTTACTTATTGGACTAGTATTGATGATCCTTTAGCTTTAGACTCCTTGTCAACATTGGCTAAGTGTGCCATTACTTTATGGCATATTTGGAAGGCTAGCTGCCAGTTAGTTATGGAGGGTGTCAAATTTGATGCCTATCCAATTAACAATGAAGCAATGTTTTACTTCAAATCTCTTGAAAATTTTTGTATATTGGAAAGTTGTGAGGTGCATTCTCTATCTTTGATTCCTCCTAGACTTGAAATAAATCATTGGGTTAGGCCCCCGATGGGATGGCTAAAATTAAACTTCGATGCTTCCTATATGGGATCTAAGGTAGGAATTGGCATCACCGTGAGAGTTGGGCATCAAAATAAAGATTATAAATGCCATGATAATCCCAATTCTTACGGGGGTGTCCTATACTGGATCTTCAATGAAAATTTCTTGTCTAATCGACCAACGTGACATTACAAGATAGAATGAAAGAATTAGGAATGGCAATTTTTCCCATTTCCCCGATCCCGTGGGGATCTGGCCCAAATGGGGCAGGGATGGGGATGATTTTCTCCCCATGGGGACGGGGATGGGGAAATTTTCATCCCCGTTAGCGGGGACGGGGAGAGCACTCCCCGCCCCACGGATCCCCACTAATATATATGTATATATGTATGCAAACGTTATATATGTATATATGTACATATACATCTATATATTAATATTTTTAAAAATATGGTTGATATGTTTGAATATTTTCTAATAAGATTGTAAATTTTAATTATTTTATTTTTTAAATAAAACAAAAAACAAAAACAAAATGGTTAACATTATAAAAAATCACGAGGATTGAGATGAGAATCCTTGTGGGGAAGGGGATTTTCATGGGGACAGGGATGGAGAGAGGCTCCCCGTCCTTTCCCCACCCCGTTGCCATTCCTAGAAAGAACTTTACTTACTAATCAAATGATCCATCATATACATTTGATATGCAAGAAATTTATCATTCTACAAGTGAAAATCTAGTTCCACAATTTGAGAAAAGAAGCAATTCTCTATTGGTAGTGTTTTCAACCACACCCCATACCTACGAAAAGAAAAGAAAAGAAAAAAAAAGAGCTGATGCACTTGATGAAATACCTCAGCTTTTCTTCATTTGATGATTAAATCATTATTTGGCCAAGTAAATCATGGCCTATATTGAGAAATCTAAGGAAGTGTTCCCCAATATGTATGTTTTCTTTAAAAAACAAAAGTAACTTTTGTTTTGTTTTGAAAAACAAAATCATACATTTTGGTAACCCCCTCCCTAAAATTGTAGAGACATAAAACAAATGTATTTTACAATACCCCATTCTAACTTTTTCATACTCTATTATTATTATATGAATAGGCATGAGTTATGTTGTTTATGTTGACCCTATGTTTGTTTCGATGATATCAAATTCACTAAGAGTACTAATGAAATGATATTAAGTGTGCTAAGTATATAATTGTGCCAAGTAATTTTTATTTAGCTAAATTGATTATCAATCTACAATGAAGAATCAACTTGGGATGAAATGCATTTGGGCAGTTGTCTATCAACTAGTCACTCTCCAAGGAAGACGAATGCTACAAAGAGCTAAAAGGAAGAAGGGTCAAGTTCTAGTGCTTTATTGTGTCATTTTTTTAAGACTTGATGTAATCATTTACAAATGATGCACACTATGGGATATTCGTTAACTTAACTCGGTTGATCTAAGCTTATAAACCAATGGCTAAAATTAGGTTTAGTTCTTAATTTTTCCAAACTTTTAATGGACTAAAAAAGTGAACAATCTAAGTTTAAAAACCTAAGGATTAGATTTTCATAACTTCGGAGTCATAAACTCAGAGTTTCTAAAATTAATTAAGAATTGCCAATAGTTAATTATCCATGACAGCAAAGACTAATGCCACCTAGTATCCATTCACCCATAAAGGTATAATCAATTACTTGCGATAGTTGAGGCTAGTATCACTTTAACATTGCTCGATAGTCGACTACTAGTAAGTTATAGTTAGGAGTAGCAATATTTGACATGACACACAATTACGACTTAAGCACAATACGAAGTTAGTGGGCTTGAGTTTATCTTAATCATGCTCATGTCAAAATCGTGTAGACCAATTTAACAAGACCAATAAACATGTTAATTTTGAGTTGACACACTTAATTTGAAAGAAACCTATTTAATATGTATTTATATTATATATATTATATTTAAATATTATAATATTCCAATCAAAGTTTATAGACCATTGGATTGAGACATTAAGATTGAATGTTTATTTTACCATTAAAACCTATTTATAATTTAATATAAATAGGTTAATCATGTTGGTTTTGTGTCTTTTTAGGTTATACATGTCATTTAGTGTAAAGTTAAATGGGTGATCAAAACGTTTCATGCTATATTAACCAAAAATGACATGTTTAAGTAAATGGGTTACATGGGTCATGTCGTGTTATACGTGTTATAAATAGGCTATGTTCATGTATGAAGATTTGACACATATTTAATCATGTAATGTTCATGTCCACCCATATATTTGAATATCCTTATCTCGGCACAATACTAATATAACATAAGAACACGAATTGCCACCCCTAGCTATAATCGATTATGTCTCATAGTTGACACCAAGTTTGATAGTAGTCAACTATTAAGAGGCAACTACCAGAGGAAAAAATATTCTTCTCTATTGGACCAGATGACCTTATCCAAGAAGGGGATGAATTGGGTATCGCCGAAAAAATTCTTCCAAAAATTTAAGCTCAAAGTCTTCTTGAATAGATAGAAACCAAATGTAACAAAGTAAGGACCCTATGTATGCAAATGCTGGAATATGCAATTATATAAAATGAGTAAACAAATAAAATGAATAACAATAGTAAGTGTATTCAATGTGCAAAGTAAAGTAGTTAATGAAATGTAAATGAAAAAAGAAAGTAAATAACTATAGAAACTTAAAGCAAAAACAAATAAAAGCACAAAGAAGAGAAGATAGGCAATGCACACAATATTTTTATAGATGTTTGGCCAACCTTGACCTACGTCCTCTCCTTAAGCAACCTCTTGAGAATTTTCACTAACAACAACTGATCTTACCAGGTGCTAGTAAGGGTTTACAATTAGTAGGACTTCTAGGTGCCTACAATACCTTGGATATACTTACAAGTTTCACCTTAACTAGGAAAAACTTGTAAGTGCCTGCCCAACCTAAGTAGATCTTGCAGGTCTCTACTAAACCCTGATTGGTCTTTTAGGTCTCAATCAAATCTCTTCCAGTGTTTTAACATTTAAACTCCATTTATTATAATATATATTATAATGAAGCACAAATACAATAAATGCTCCTCAAATAGGTAAATAAGACATTTATAGATCAAACTATTTAGATGCAAGAGATAATTCAACATATAGAAACTCAATTCAATGAAGAGACCCAAAATAGTTCAATGAGAAAAAAATAAACCTACTACTTAGTTCATTAGAACTAATAAAGCTCAAAAATCTCTTTAAGAATGCAAAAACTCTTATAGAAACTTTCTTTTAAAATTTGTACAGTATATATAATTAAAACTCCTAATTTTTCTTATTTGATTTCAAGCTAAAATTACTTATTTATAGTGGTTGAGAGAAAGTAGCCATTTTCTAGTCATTAGGAATGTTCAGTTTTATTCAAGGAAAGGTCCAAAGCTTGTTCCCAACACTTTACAAGGCATACCAAATAGTCATTATGTCTCCCAACGATCAAATTTTAATTGACGTAGTCAATTGTAATAAGTTAGCAACTGACTACAAGTTGAAGGGAGGAATATTTTTTCTCCCCTAGTTGACTACTTCCTCTAGGTAGTTAACTAGTTTAAGTTTAGTGTCTCAATTAAGAAGGGTAATCAATTATAGAAAAATGGATAGTTAATTATTAAACAATGTATAGGAATTTTCATGCCTCAATTATCAAGGGTAATTGGCTATATAAAAATGGGTAGTAGACAATAATTTGGCACTACTTTTGGCTATCACGGATAATCGCCTATAGAAAATTGGATAGTCAACAAGCCCAAGTACCAAACCTATTCTAACTATTAGTCTCAAACATTGGTTTAGCAAGTTTGGTCTTGTTGAGTTCAATGTGTTGTGCATCTCTAGCAAATAATTACATTAAGAACCAAAACATAAGACACTTTACACTAATGGGACTTGATGCTTCTTCTTCTTAAGTTGATGTAGCAAACTTTCTTTGGTTACTTCTTTGTGTACTTAATTCTTGGATTTTTTCTTTCTTAAAGATTCCTTCTTCCTTGGAGAGATGATAATGATTATGTGCAACTGGTTATAAGCAATTCTTCCGATTTTCATTTTCATTTTGTGTTTAACAAATTATAGCTCAATGAAGTGAACTTGAATCAATTACAAGCATAGTACAACATTAGAACTCTCAATGAGTTTGTTATCATTAAAAACATATAGGGTCAACACTCTTTATGCATAATAGTTGACTATTAAGTCATGATAGTCTAATACTTGGCTAAAAATCAAACCGTTTGAAGGTAAAATGACTCTTTCCACTTCCAGTAAGCTTTCAATTTTGTTGAGAACTTGTTTTAAACATTTCTAGGTTTGGTTTAATCCATTTCCATTGGATCTATAATAATCATATGCTCTTAAGCATTATAAATCAATGGTTTTTGAACTGAAAACCCCAAGCTATGTGAAAAAATAGCAAAGAAAAAATAGAGCATTTTGAGAAAGAGTGTTTGAAAAAAGAAAAGATTTTTGAGCTTAACAAGTTCATACAAGTGAGAAAGCTTGTAGAGCCTTTGATCTTATTCATTTCTTAAAGATTTCCCCAATCACTTCAAATGACCAAGCTTATAATCTTTGGGCATACTTTTTCATTTAATTAGTTTTGTTTGTATTAGTTTATTAGCCTTTCAAGAGGCATTTATATTATTTGTGCTTTATTGTTTATATCTTGCTATAATAGGGTGTATAAAAAGTTTTTGTTGGCTTCCATACATCAAATTGCTTAAATTTGGTTAACATTAGGAAGCTCAACCATTTAGATCTTGTTGGCATCCATAAGTCCAACTAGTTCAGGTCTTCTTAGCATATGTAAGTCCAATTATGTAAAGTCTTGTTGGTACAAAGAAGTTCAACTGTTGTAAGGTTTTGTTGACACTTGGAAGTCCGATTGATTCAGTGGAAATTCTCATGAGATTGCCTAAGGAGACAACATAATCTAGTTTTGGCCGAACCTTTATAAATCTTTATGTGTTTCTGATAAGAAATTTAATCTATCTAAGAATCTTTCATGTAAAAAAATTCTTTGGGTTCTAATAGGACTATGTGTTTCTTGTATCATCTACACGAAGGCAAATTTCAATTTAGAATCCCTTGAAAATTCACCAAACTAGTCAATCTTTGGGAAAAGCTTTAAATTAAAATTTAAACCTTTAACGACTCTTAATAATATTTAGAGAAAATTGTTGACACAAGGTGCAATACATGCTTATGTGACTATATGAGAAAACTGTGGCCAACCCAAATAGTGTCTAATCCAATGGACAATTTCAATTAGCCACATTTATCATAGGTCCTAGAAATAAGATATAGATCATGTAAATAAGTTGTTACCTTGACTTTATGGCAAAAGGTAACCTAATATGGTCAGGTAGGCAATGTTACTTGCATAATATATTTTTTCTTGGTACATGAGTTCGGATTTTCTACCCATGGATTCTTCCAACAACTCTAACTGTAGGACATTACAACCATACATTGGGAATATCTCCCATGTCATTTATGGGGAAATATTTCCAATACACAATGATAATGTATTGTGAGTAGAGACGTGGGAAGAATTTGTGGGTAGGAGATTCAAAGTACATTTGATGTGGCTTTGGCTCCTATAGAGATAGAGTCTATGGTGCTATACTATAGACTCAATTAATAAGGTTAGTGGGTTATAGGAGGAAAATTATACATGCAAGCCTACGGGCACTCATTATACATAGAGCCCACTCTTCCATAGGCTTGAATTGCACATTCTCAAAGGGAGGGGAATTGATCTAATGGATCATAATATGGTTAGATTCATATTGATCGATACAATGTATGTAAAATTGGTTCAGAATCAAAATTTGATTTTCTTGTACAATTCACTATATCTAGGTGTATTCAAAATGTACACCATGGTGTGCACTAGACATTGCAAATTGTCTTCAAATTAATCTCTTGGCATCAAAGTGGAAAATGCAGAAATGTTTCATACATCATATTTATCAATAATAGGGAGCCTTATATTTGCCATGTAATTAGGTTTATGATAAATGTATGGAAAGATCATTGGATTGCAATGATGAAGCCTATAACAAGGGAGAAGTTTGTTTGGTGTAGGATTTATCTAGGGCTTAAAGTCACTTGACAAATGGTGATTGACGGTTGGCAATTGTTCTTTGAGAGTGTTTTTCACACTTTAAAGAGAAAATGATCTTGGAATGAGAGAATATTGGGTGACGTTACACCCACCAATTTACAAAACTTGCTCAATGGGTTTAAAACCACAAAATCCATTATATTAAAGGTAGTGAAAATTGGTAGGCAATGAATCAGTGAAGATCATTTCTTCATTGCTTAATCTCACTCATTTATATGTTGGCGATTGATTGGCAATAAATTATGTTGTAGTGTAAAATAATTTTGATAATTCTCATTTTACCCTTGATGTTACTTATAAATAGTTGTCCCCTCATTTCATTGCAATGGTGAGGATTGCATGTACAAATTGTATTATTTGCTCTGCCACTTCCAATAATACAAACGATTCTTAATCAAGGTTAATTAAATTGGTTGCAAACTATGGGAGTGTTATAATCAAGGGGAACACCCCCATTGGGTAAGTGGATGGAGTTTTACCAAAAAAAAGTGTAAATTGCAAATAAGTACCATAGTTTCATTCTAAGGCCTTAACTTTCAAATATTCCACTATAGTATTTGAAATTCCACAAATATGGTGAGGGGTAATTAGAAAATGTTGTATTTTGATATTCTGTTTTTCATCATTCATCTTCTTCTACCTTTAGACTTTGGATGCAAACTAGAGTTGATAAGGGCTCAACTTAGGTGTGCTTTGGCCATAAATTATGAAAGCGCTGTCACTGGTTTGTGTTTTTAAAGTATAAAGGTAAACAAAGATGAATAGTGAAAAAAGGGAATCAAAATATGGGTATTTCCACTATTTTATGCCTCACCATATCTTTAGTTTAACGAAGTTGGACTTAGGAATGGCAACAGGGGGGTACCCCCTCCCTGTCCCCACCCATAGTCATGATGCTTTGTTCCATTTCCGGTGGTGGGGTGGGGCACCTACTCCCTATCGGGGATAGAAAATCCTCAAATTTTTCTTGCGTCAAGACAATCACCTAAAAATAATCTAATTTATAGATATTTTACTAATAGGATTATGAGAATTTAGGAATATTTTAGAAATTGAATTATGACAATTTGTAGTACTTTAGAAATGAAATTGTTAGGACATTAAGATTTTAAGAATTTAGAAAAAGCTTAAAAATATTTTTAAAAATAAATATTAAATCTATAAATATTTTACTAATTTACTATCGTGCTCGAGAATTATATGTAAATCTTATCCCTGCCTTGTCCCTTATTCAACGACACATTCCCCCGGTCGAGTTTGGTTCAAAACCGGGCCGAACCTGAACTCGATGAATGCGTCGACACTTGCATTTTGACAGTTGACACTAGAATGCTACATAGTGGAGATCTTTAATCTTAATATCTTCCTCGTTCAGAGTTGTTCAAAGGGCTTGAGCGCAGTTGGGCGGAGGGAGCGAAATGGCAAACCAGGGAGCGAAGAAGCGCAAGGAGGAGAACACTCGCCACATGGCCAGGCTCCTTCGCCTCATCATCGTCTGTAACGTACATAATCCAACCCTTACAATCTCGTCTCTCTCTCCGAGTTCTTTTTGTACTTACTGATTTCAGATCCAAACACTATATTCATTTCATTGTCAGTTTCAGCTTTTTTTTTTTTGATCTTTTTTCCAACTTTCTTTAATTTTTGTTGATTCCTTACCTCGGAGGATCCAATTGACACGGTTGGATGATTTCAAAATTTCAATTCTAGGCTTATTCGAGGGTCCAAGCGTCATTCAGTTTTTCCTCTTTGGAGATATTATCCAATATGAAGACAATAGACAATTGGGTTTGATTTTATTGTTGTTCTCCTTGGTGGAACCAATCAGATTATGGTTATAATCCACTGAATGTATGCAGCATGTCCCACTATGCCCTGCAGATATTTTTATAAGATAGACAGTTTAGCTTCTTTTATCTCCAGTATGAAAGTGCTTGAATTATTAGTTTCTATTTCTAAATGCTCGAGCTAATCCCGGCTACAGTAGAGGATCTCCTTGTTATCAAATAAATAAGTCTGACTTATATGGGATATGGCTTAGTAATAGAAAATTTTCAAATGCATTTTCGTTCTAGTTCTGACTTCTGAGCGAGAAAAAGTTCAATACTACAATGCCTGTTTCCCCATCCTTTTAATAAAACAGTTCATTGAGTTTCACAATGTAATTGTTAAGTACAAAAAAAAAGTCAGAAAAGAAAAAAGGTAACACAGAAAGGCTATATTAAGTTCAAAATTTTAGTTGATTTCACTTTGGAAGTTATAAAGCGATCATTGTGCTGATACGTGTATGGTGGGGATTGACTTCTTAGATACATTATTAATCCAATGGAGTCAGAGTTCGTATGGATGTGAGCACATGCATGTATGTCGTATATTGCATATTAGGGATTAGTTAGTAAAGTATGCAACCATTGGATATTTGAGTCTAAGGCATCCATAGTTGAGGCCGTGGCTGGCATAATTAAGTGGTAGCTTATCCATTGTGGCATCTTGAAGCCTTTTGATGGAGTTAATCTTGGGCAACTCAGATCTTAGTGGACCACTACTGTTTTTGAGTCGGGTTGAGGGTGTTATTTATTCTTTTTTTTTTCTTGCCTTTTGTGTGCATTGATCCTTCTTTTTTATACATGATTTTCAGACTATATATCTCTATAGTCTATACCCACATTTTTACATGCTTTTGAGGGTATCTTCCCCTACAATAACTCAAATTGTTTAATCATTTATCTAAAATAGTTAAGGAATGGTTTATATTTTACAAATTTTAGTTTTTTCTTTATTTTAAAGATGGTGAAATCAATGTTTTAAAATGCGGAGGCATGAGGAGAGGCATACCACTACATGGAAGCACGAGGTGTAGTTCAGAATGTAAGATGCATAAGCCTCTTGAAAACAAGGAAGCACAAGTCTCCTTAAGAGGAGGGGAATGAAGAGGAAGGAGGAGGGGGAGGAGGGGGAGGAGGAAGAAGAGGATGGGGGACTTCATCTTTTTTATTTTTTAATAAAAGATATCTTGTATTAAGAAGAATGAAGTTGCATAACACTAGCTGCAGGGGGGGGGTCTTGTTGAAGTAGAGGAAACTGAGCGAAGCCCCCACTTTCCCTTCCTTTTCTTTTCCTTTCCCTTTTTTCTTTTTTTTTTTTTTTTGTCTTTTTGTCTGAGGTGTACACCTCTAGCATGCTTCATGCAAAAGGCATATGAGGTGTATGCCTTAGAGGCATTAACACCTTTAGCATATGCCATAGGGTGATTTGGGGGTGTCTTGCTTAGAGTCAAGTCTCTAGACATGGATTAAATCTGAAAATCCAAAACCAAAAAAATCCAATAGGTTTTGAATCTGATCCAAGATCCTTAGATTTGATTGAAGATTGGATTTGGTTTTTGATAATTGTATTGAAATCAGATGTGTTGGATTTTTTTTTTTGATAAATGGTTAAAATTTTATTCAAAAAAACAATAGGATATTACAATACAGCCTTCCCAAAGATGTGTTGGATTTGTTTCAAAACTAACCAGATTATAAATTTATAATCCTACTACTGCACAAGCTCAAAAACTGCAAAAGGGCATTTGAAATTGTCCTTGATTTGGAGGAAATCAAGAGGGCTGTGTTTTCCATGGACAGATCTAAAACTTCAGGCCCTGATGCTTTTATAATGGATTTTATCATGATGTTGGGAGATTATTAAGGAGGATCTCTGGTTGTCTTTGAGGAGTTTTCCAAAGAACACTTTATCAACCCAAGTATAAATGCTACTTTTTTAGCCTTGATACTTAAGATGGGGGATGCTATTCAACCTAAAGATTTTAGACCCATTAGCTTGGTGACTAGCATCTATAAAATCTTGGAAAAAGTGTTGCCATTAAGATTGAGAACAACCCTCCCTAATTTGATTAGCTAATTCCAAGGGGCCTTCGTTCAAGGCAGAAACATATTACTAGTCAAATACTGATTTCTAATGAGTGTGTGGACTTGAAAAGGAGGAGGAAGAAAGGCTTTGTGTGTAAGTTGGATCTTGAAAAAGCTTATGATTTGGTGGATTGGAAATTCCTTCTTGAGATCTTGAGATGCTATGGTTTTGGGGATAGGTGGTGTGGTTGGATTGAAGATTGCCTTAAGAATTGTCATTATTTGGTTTTAATAAATAGTGTGGTTAAGGATTTCATCTTGGCTAGAAGAGGACTAAGACAAGGGGACCCTCTCTCTCTTTTTTTTGTTTACCTTGGTAGTGGATGTGTTCAATAGGTTGTTAACCAAAGCAGATAGGATAAAATGAACATCTTTAGAGGGTGGAGGATTGGAAGGGATGACTTAATAGTAACACATCTACAATGCAGATGATACAATCATTTTTTGTGAAAGTGAGGATTAGGGATCTTCAAATGGATAGAAACCTAAGGTGCGTAGTGGAGTTATTTGACTCTCTCCTGAAGTTAAAGATGAATTTTAAGAAGAGTGGAATGGCTGGAATTAATCTAAATGAGGAGTTGTTGGTAGTTGCAAGCTTCTTGGGGCCTAATTGTAGAAAGTTATGCTAAGATGTTGGTAATGTGGAAGAGAAATTATCTCTTTGGGAGGAAGAATTACTTTGATAAAATCTACCGTAGCTAACCTGGTAGTTTATTACTTGTCAACCTTTAGGATGCCATAGAGGGTGGTGTTGAAGGTAGAAAAAATCATGAGGGATTTCTCATGGGATCTTGGGGAAGGAAGGAAGGGTCATTTGATTAAATGGGAAGTTGTTTGTAAGAGTAAGGAGAAAGGGGGATTGGGAATATGTAACTTAGGAAAGAAGATTATGCCTAGTTCTGTGAAGGACCTGTTCAACTGCTGGAAGCTGATTGGCCTTAAGAGAAAGGGGAAGCTGATCTGGAGCTCCATACCTATGGCTATTCTTGTGATCATTTGATCTGAGAGGAATAGTTGCATTTTCTGTAACAGAACAAAAAGTATAGATGACTTGATACAGAATTCTGTTTGTAAGGTTGCATCTTGGTTGTCAGTTAGACCTGAGTTTAAGCATCAAAATA
Organism: Nelumbo nucifera; assembly: GCF_055504915.1. NCBI lineage: Eukaryota > Viridiplantae > Streptophyta > Magnoliopsida > Proteales > Nelumbonaceae > Nelumbo > Nelumbo nucifera. Next base: position 26,936,842 of record NC_142656.1, on the reverse strand, counting down.
TTTTTCAGATGCTTCACTCTCAGTCAGTTTGGAGTCTGTAATGAGTTTTCTCCTCTTTATCTGAGTTGTACCGGGAAGTTGTTGTACCCTTCTCTTTCTTATTCAATAAATTCTTACCTTACCTTTCAAAAAAAAAAAAAGGAAAGAAAATTACAGCTTTGTTGGATAAGTGACTGTGGAGGTGGTCATTGGAGAGGGAGAGACTTTGGCATGAGGTGGTGGAAAGTATTCACGGGCAAGCTGGCAATGGTTGGAATGTGGGTGTATCTCAACGGGCTACTTTAGCTTCTCCCTGGAAAGCCAAGCATAGTATTCTGCCCTAGTCCTTAAGCCTAATAAGGCATGATACATGTACCTGTGACAAGGCTTTGTTTTAGGAAGATCTTTGTGTTGGTAGCTCTACTCTCAAGTACCTATTTCCCTCTTTATACTCTCTCTATTTCTAAAAATGAACCTATACAGCGTTTTGCTTCTTTCTCCCCCTTGACTGGTGTTAGCTGGGATTTAGGCTTGAGAAGAGGTTTGACAGACCATGAGTTTGATCAGATTTCCTTGCTCCTAAAAGTCCTTGTTTGTTTTCTTTTGGACCCTACCCTTTCAGGTAGTCGGGTTTGGACTCCTAACTCTAAGGGTCTCTTCTCTTGTGCTTCTTTTTTCTCCTCCCTGTGCTTGGATACTTCTGTCCTTGTCTTCCTCTTTCAAGAAGTTTGGTCAAAGTCTATTCTACCCAATGTTGGAGGCTTGGAGCTCTTTGTTGGGAAGTTTGTCATGGAAAGTTAAACACTTTGGACAACCTACAAAAAAGAAGACCCTTCCTTTGTATTTCCCCCAATTGGTATATTATTTGCAAAGCTAACAGTGAGAGTTGTTACCATATGCTAATCTCTTGTCCCATTGTTGCAGGCCTATGGGAAAGATTATTTGCGCTGTTTGGTTGTCGGCGGTCTTTTCCTTTGCAAATCAGTAGTCTATTTGATTCTACAACCTTCAGATAGCCCAAGAGATGGGGCGGGATCCTGTGAAGATGTGCCAGGGCTGCTTTGGTGTGGACAATGTGGGAGGAGAAAGATACTAGAATTTTCAACGATAAGGAGAGGAATGAGGAGGTTATCTAGGACTGCATTTTAAGTAGAGATATTCATTGGGCTAAAACTCTGGATGCTTTTTCCCTTTTTTTCTTGTGATGATATTTGGAGGATTTGGGGAGATGTGGCAAGGAGCTCAAAAATAAAGGTAAAGCCAGTTGTAGATTGGGTACCTCTTGAAGAAGGTTTCATTATGCTTAAGTTTGATAGTAGCAGCTTGGAGAATCTGGGACCCTTAGGAATTTGGATTGTTTTAAGAAATGCAAATGGCGGTATAGTGGCTTTATTTTCAGGTCCTATAGGTTTGGTGGACTCTATTCAAGGTTCAAGCTGAGTATCAAGTTGTTCTGTACGGGGCACAACTTGCTAGAGAGTTGAACATTGATAGGTTGCTAATTGAAGGGGACTTGAAGCTAATAACTGGGTGGATAAGGAATGTGGACGCTGTTGTTTGGACCTACAGGAAAGCTATGAAAAAGTTCAAATGGTTGACCTCTAATATGACAGTAAGAATTCAGTGGTAAAGGAGATAGGCTAATGGGATAACTGACTGTTTAGCTAAGCAAGGGGTGTATTTCTGGGCTCATTTGTAATATGTTGCTATTTGGGAGGCTGCATCTTGTGCCTCCTTACGGGAAGCTCATTGTATAAGTTGTTTGTGCTGAACTATTAATAAAATTTTTTCTATTACTTATACAAAAAAAAAATAAAAAATAAAACTGTCCTGGTTCTGAAGGACATATCCATACTGTTCTAAATATGGAGAAGTAAGAGACTCTATGAGAAAATGGTTTGGTACCTGATAAAAAGAACAGAAATAGAGGGGTGTTATGGTATGAAAATTTAGAAATAGAGACTCCTTAGACTTTTCAATTCATTCATTGTATACACCCTAAAGTCAAGTACAGTTCAAAAGGATAGATGATCTAGTGAGGTATCTAATTAGGGCTGTCAATGGGTTGGTTCAAATGGTAAACTCAGCTTGGTTCAACTCTATAGGATTGGTTTTGGGACAGGTTTGTTCAGGTGTAGGGTCTGGGTTAGGGTTTCAGTGCTTCGACCTGAGTCAGGTTCAGGTATCACCATTTTGACCTGCCAGGCCATGACCCCCACATACACAAACATAGACTCCAACTTGTAAGAAGAAAAGCCTCTTTTTACCCCTTTATATTTACTTTTAGAAATCCACAAACATAGACCATAATATGTAGAAATAAGAAATCAATCACTTTATTACCCCTTTTGACATGTAATTGGAAATTCATCCTCAATAGCAATTGCTGCCAAGTGTTTTGGCTATGTGAGATAGAATTTAAAATGCCTACGTATTGTCCACAAAGAAAACTTTTAATGGCTCTTGGGTTTTCAAAACGCATAATAAAAATGCAATCAAAAGACTCAAATTTGTAATTAGTCATTTATTGGTTGGGTTGGGTCGGGTCTGTATTGGGTTCCTATAGGGTTGGAGTGGGTTTGGGAATTGCATTTTCTTTAGTCGGGTCAGGTGGAGGCATTGGAAATTCATATGTTACTTCTATTCAGCATTTATCTTAGAAGAGGTTGACACTATTGTCTCCTCTGCATTTTGTTTATGTTGATTTTCCCCATTTTCTGTGTATTACCATATTATAGGGGCAAGTGTGGATAGAAGGAATTGATCAAGGTTTGGTTCCAATTTATAAAAAAGTGATACTTTTAAAAATTTAAACCATTTCAATATAGCTTCTTCCTCCACCTAGAATAAATTTAAAGCTTAACATTATTATATAGTACATGCTTTTGACATTTTAGCTATAAATACCATTTTATTACGTTTGGTATGGTATTAAAGTAATAGTTTACATATAAAGATGCTTCTTATGCTATTATTATATTGTCTATCATTTCATAAGAGCTCAAAATATTAAAACATCATCTATATTTTGTTAAATTATGTACAAATGAAAATATTTCATAAAGGAAATAACAAGGGAATATTTACATATAATCAAGGAAAGGTCCCTTTATAGGTTAGAGCTGTCTAGACTATGCATCAAAAAATAATGGGTTTAAAGAGAACAAAATTATTTGAAAGTCAATTATTTGGATCATATATATCTGTGTAAATTAAAATCCTTGTATTGATATAATCAACAAAGTAAAACTTGTTGAGAATAATATAAAAGATTTTAACACATTGAGGTGTGTATGTGATATCCAGTAATATTTTGTGTTGGTATTGATGGAGATAGAAAAATTAAGAAATATCTAGACAGTTTAAACCATGGATGTGATTGAATATAAAGATAACAGTGGTAGAGAGATGCTGGATCAAAATGTTATTTTTTCTTCATCATATATCTATAATTGAAGCAGTTTTTTTTATCAATAACAGGAACATTTTCATTAATATAAAAGCTTAAAATACAAGGGAGGGGAGATTAACTATCTTAACTCCCCAAGGGTGCAGATAGACACCCAAAAAGAAAGAAAAAAAGTTACAAATGAGCCCAGAAGACAGAATCCCTACTCATCCCTTGCCTAGCTAACCCATTGGCAAGGGAATTTGCACTTCTCTTTACCCAAGTACATTTTACATCAATGTTCTTTGTCAGCCACTTAAACTTTCTCTTTACGTTGCTGTAATTCCAGAGCCCATTCCTGTCTTCCTTTAACTAGCCCACTACTATCTCAGAATCTCCTACTATGACCAGCTTACTGATATTCAGGTTCCTAGCTCTATTTACCCCTTCCAAAGCTGCCATTGCCTCAGCCATAATAGAGTTTCCCATTCCAATTGGGCCAGAAAACATAGCTATTATATTCCCTTGCTCATTCCTTAGAACTCTCCTAGTTCCAGAGGGCCCTGGATTTCCCAAACTGCTACCATCGAAATTCAGCTTGATAAAACCATGAGGGTGAGGATTCCATAAAGGACTTAGGTCATCTTAGCTGGGACTGAACTCACAATTTCTTTCCAGTTTCTTAGCAAATCATCTACTGAAAAGTCTGCAAACAATTCCAAAGATTTCAGCCAATTTATTACCCTTATGTGGATCACTTCCAGCACAATTTCTATAATTGATTTGGACATGTAAACCTTTTATTTTATTTTATTACTTTATTTTTTTCGGGGGGGGGGGGTGAGATAAAAAGGAGTATCTGTATGAGCAGGTGTACAAGTTAGAAATTTTATTCCAGCCTAGATCCCTAATGTTATTGTTAGACTATTAAGTGAGCTCTACAAGCAGGACATATTTATAGTTTTCATAACTAAAACAATGACATGCTTGCATTATTATAAATATCTTACTAGAAACAGTCTATTGCAAATGAATTTGATGGAATGTCTGCACCCCAAGAATTAGAATTAAAAGGATAAGCCGCCTCATCTGTTCTTGTGATGTTAAAAGTGTCTATTATTGGCCCTTTATAATTTATAGCCCTCTAAGTTGGTGCCTCTCCCAGCCTCCTAGTCTGTGTGCTCTTTGTTAATGAGTTATCGAGTCTGATTTATTGGTTTCTGCATGGAGTCTCTTCTGATTGAATTCAGTCGACTTAAAAGTGCTTACTTTTGGGCCTTATGTTCTTTGAGACTACTTGATTTTTTTTTTTCCTACATTGATTTTGTTCTATGCATGAATTGGGCCACTCATATATCACTTGGTTCGGATTTGGACTATAAAGAAACTTTAAATTTAATTTTATTACTTACACTGATCTCTTTTTGGTTACCAAATTCGTTTTGGTTTTATTTATATTTATAAGGTGCCATATCCTCAGTTGAAATTATACAGGCCATATACATTCTGGTGAGGATGCTGATCTTCTATTCTACTGTCACATGGAAGCATTGGGTTGGCCTCCTTGTGACATCAATGGCTTATGTTTTTCCATATCAACAACTTGCTGAAATGGCAAACCCAACCTATACGGATGATGGAGAGCTTATAGATGGTGGATTTGATATGAGCACCGGTGGAGTTTGTGGGTATGACTATCTCTTTAATCTTTCCTATTTTCCTACAATGAATGGGAAAATGTGCCTCTCTTTTTATGCTAGGTAGAACATTTTCTTAGAGTAAACAACATACTAGCAATTTTGCCTATAGCTTGTATAAATAGCCTTTGTAATGAGCCTGTATTAAAACTAATGCTTGCGTAGAATACAATGGAATAATTGGAAGGAATTGATGTATGTCAGGCCTTATTAGGTTAAAATTGATGGCATATTCTGGGGACCGTCTAGGGACCATACTGAGGGAATGGTCCTTGATCTACTCCTTACATTGTAATCTTGTTCCTTTGTTTTTATGTTAGTTTGAATCTCTGATTCTTATAAACATTATCTCCTTTCCCCTCTATAAATTATTTTTGTGTTGTTATTTAATAAGGAAAATAATGTAGGTAGGTTACCTCAATGAATTGTGTTTCATCATTCATTACTGGTTTATTAGCACCCATAGTAAAACTAGGGTTGATCATTTCTGCCTGGTCTTTGCATCAAGCCCTCACATAATGCGAGCTGGGCCTGATACCTAAAATCCTAGGCCCAAACAGCCTGACCTGGTCCAGAAGTTTAATACGTATATGTATATATATTTATATTTATAATATATGTATTATATTATAATATTTATAGTATATTTGTAAATATGTTTATATCAATATATGTATAAAAATTATATATAATTTTATGTAATTTTAAATATAAACTTGGATTTGAAGTTTAAGTTTTTTGTAAAGTTTTATTAATTTATGCGGGCAAGCCCAGATGTCTGGCCTTGGCCCAGACATATATTACCAGGCCAGGGTGGAGGATGGGCTGGGTCTGGGCAGTCCAAAATGCTCTTACTACTACGTAAAAAACCTGGCCTGTGGTTCTCCATATCATGCCAAATAGATATTCACAGAACAGGTAGACTCCAAATCTATGATACCCAGATACCTGCATAATGGTAGCTTGTTGTGTCAAATACTTCAATCTTTAGTGTAAATTCCATATCTGATACCTTGTCCAGCCATGTTTCTGTATCCTGGTAACATAACTCCAAATTCACATTATGTTGGAGGAACCTTTAACTTTCATAAAATATCTTCTTATTTATGAACCCATCGGGAAATTTCTTGCATTCTGGTCCTAGTGAAACTTCATACATCTAAGTTAATTCAAATTACCCTTGTAAGAAGCCTATCTATGCTACTAAGTGGAACTGTGGAAGATTAAAAGTAAGTTTAGAAGTCATTCAGGTTATTTCCAGAATAAGTAGAAAGCAAATAATCCTATAACACAATAGAAAGCCTCCAGAAACTGAACCTAAGATATTTTTTTTTTCATTATTTTTTGATCAGTAACAATTGAGAACTTTGTTAATGTTTCAAACTGATATACAAGATGTACATACCATTTACAAAGCAAACAAAGGGATTAAAACCCAAAATACATTTTAGTACCCCTGCTCCATTAAAAGTCCCATGCATATTGATTTTACCCCAAAGAGTAGTCACCCCATCTAATTCTGTCAAACCATTCCCCCATGTGCAAGTGAATCTGTGAATGAGTTAACTGACATAGGAACCAGGAGATATCTTATTGGGTTTGCTAACATAGATGTTTAGCTTCTCTTATCATGTACCATAAAACCCAGAAGCCCTCAAATTCTCCCCTTAATCAGTTTATTATTGTTTTTCCGTCTCCTACTAATAACCTTGAGTGACCTGCTACTATTGCTAGTAGCAGCCCTTGCAAAACAGCCAGCAGCTCTGCTCTAATGAAATTCCCAGCCCCAATAGGTCTGAAAAAGGCAAGAATTATCTCTCCACCATGATTTATGATCCTAAGATCTTAACACTTACTAAACAGTAAAAGTGTGATATGCTTTAAATAAGAAAACTGGAGTGTATTATAAATGGTAAACTTGCAACATACTGTGAAAGTAAAAGAGTATTATTTTTGGAAGAAAATAACTATTTCATTCTAAAGGGAAAAAAGGATGCCAATAGTGCATGTATAGTGGGATACATTAAGAACTATGCAGTGTAATCTTCATACAAACAACTTAAGGAGGAGAACCGTTACCATGCAAACAGACCCTTTTTAAACCCCTTCTAGCTGAACTAGTGGCCTGAGTATTGAGATCTCCAGTAATCCATTGCAGAATTGTGGGGAATGAATTCAGGTCTTCATGAGAAAGGCAACCACCTAATCTTTGACCATATAGGCATCTCCAGTGGGACCACTAGAGGTGATCATTTCAGCCCGGCCTGGGCCCACATCAGACCCACAAATTTTAGGGCCGGGCTTGGGCTTAATATTTCAAGCCTGGCCTGGCCCGCATATATTTAAACTTACACATTTTGTGTATAATGTATACATATGTATACATGTTATTTTACATTATATTATATATTTTATATATAAATATTATAACATAACATGTATAATTTATATTATATGTAATATTTTATATTATATAATATATAAAATAAAAGTTTATATGCATGTTATGTCATTTAATATAAAATATTATAGATATGTAATGTTTTATATATGAAAGACATTGGCCCAGAATCAGGCCCGGCCCGGCCTGGGCCCGTGTAGACCTGGGCTAGGGCTTATGTTACAGGCTTGAAACCCCGGGCCGGGCTGGGCCTGGGCCTAAGCTATAGCCCTTATCATAAGTGCAAAGCCCAGCCCGGCCCGGCCTATGATCACCCCTAGGGACCGCTAAGTACCATAATGGACCCCTTCAAATTGGTGAAGACTCCCATAATCCTGGATGGGCCAGGATTTTCAAGAGAACTACTGTTTAAGTCGATCATAATCTAAGGCTAACCTCCAACTCTTGGAGGAAAAGAGTCTTTTGATGAGGCACTTGGAGGGAAAGAGTCTTCTGCATCACATCTCTAGTTTTTTATATTTCTTTTCCTACTGTTTATCTCCTTTGTTTTTTTGATTGTTTTGCTAGTGCATGTGTGCATCTTCAAATGCTCTTTCTGATGCCCATGCCATGCTTTAGGAATTAGGGGTGTATACTAGTTTAGTCCCAGATGAGTTGGTTTTGTTATTAACATACTTGGGTTGGTACTTGAGCTTCTGTACCTCTACCTCAGTTAATGTAGAAAGGTGCCATGGTTAATCAATCATCATCATCCAAGCCTTACCCCAACTATATGGTTGGCAACATGGATCCTGTTTCGCCCATTCCATTAGCATGAAAATACAAATCAATATCCATGTCGTGAGAGTTTGGAAAGTTTTAGTGCCAGCTGCCAACCTGATGCAGCCCTCCTTTATCTATACTTGGGATCATCATTGTAAGACAAGCTCACATTGGCAGAGTTTTGCCATAGTTATAAGCATTTATTTCTGTCAAGTTTGGTCACCAAGATGTTTCGAAGAAAAATTTTCTTGTTGGCCTGTTTTGCATCTTGTGTTCCATTTGCAGTTTGTTGGGAGGTTTAAAAATAAAGAAACAGGAGAATATTTGATGGCAGGTCAAAAAGCGAAGAAACATTTTGTTTTTTTGATAAGTAAATGAAATTGTATTCGTGAGAATAGATACAATGATAACAGTATGGATATAATCAATACAATCTTTCCAAAGAGAGACACAAGGTGCGACCTCTCTCAATTAGCAACCCCCCCCCCCCCCCCAAAAAAAAAAAAAAAAAAAAAAAAAGAAATACAACTGTGCCCAATACAGTTGTGCCCTAGTAACCCCCTTGCTTAACTAGAGTATGAGCAAAAGCACTGGCTGTCCTCACCCACTGGATTCTCAAGGTCATGTTCCTTGTCAGACATTTAAATTTCTTCATCTCATTTTTGTAACCCCAAATTACAGCTTCTGGTTCCTTTATCCACCCAACCACTAGGTCCACCACCTTAGAATCCCCTTTAATTACCAACTTCTCCAAGTTTAACTCACTTGCAATTTGTATTCTTTGTAATACTGCAAGCAACTCGTCTCTAATACGAGTCTCTCACCCCTATTGGGCCTCAGAAAATAGCAACCATTCCTTATTCCTCAAGATTCCCCCAACTCCAGAAGGCAAGGAAAAACTTTGTTCAGTCATTGGGGACAGAATTTTGGATTGGATATTGATCCTACTGGATTTCTTGGGGGTTTGAAAGGACTTTTCTGGTTTGGATTTTTGGTCTTATTTAGAATTGGAAAGGGGATTGATATGTCGTAATTCTGTTTTTTCTTTCTTCTGTTTTTTTTTTTTTAATTTTCTTTTCCTTCTGGGTGATATCACCTTCCCCTATGTACTTTTTTTCTCAATCTTAATGAAATTTCTTTTTTTTTATTTACTACCAAAAAAATTGGTCTAGGTTCTAAAATAGGTTACTTCAGTTCATTCCTCTTGGTTAATATAAAAGAGCAACATAAGACACGTATAAAGGTGGGCAGTAGCTATTGGGGAATTATGTTGGTCTAGTGATGTGTAGGATGAAAGATCTGATACTAATTGATGTAGGACAGGTACAACTCATGGATATGGGAATCTAAAGAATAACATTTTCTGGGGATAGGGAATGGTGGCAATCTAGTTTTATTGGTATACAAAGAAAGTAGGGTACATCGGTCAAGTGATAGCTGGACCCCACAAGTCGTCAGTTACAATTCTATTTAATGTTCCGATAGGCCCCCAATTAACTTTACGTATGCCAGGAAGGGGAAAGGTCAGCTTTCGGCTAAAGGGGAAAATAATTGAACATGGGGGCAATTATGGTTGGAGGGAATAAGGAGAGTCTTGAGGCATTTATAGCTATGTCAGTTAGGAATAAGAAGAGTGTGGGCATTTATAACTTGGCCAGCTGGGCATTTATTGAGGGAGTCAGTTATGCTGTAAGAAGAGTATAAGAAGGGGCTTTGGGGGAGGGGGGAGGGGGGCTTTTGTTGAGTGAAGAATACTGTGAGTGATTGGGAGAGCCGGCGATCTCTTGAAGAACCGACCACCTGTTAATGATCTTCTTTTCTTCTGAATGAATACCAGTTCCTTTGTTGATGTTCTAGTTGTGTGAATTCTGCTGTGAGTCTGAGAATTGTGTGTCAAGTTTCTGGGACATAACATGTTCTTTGACCTTGCTTTCTGAATTATTTGCATAAAAAAATCTCTTGTTTTTTTTTGATAAATTCAAAAAAAAATCTCAAAATTTTATTTGAGATTGCTTATGTTCAAAGGAAGCTAATGTTAACCTAGGAAAAGTGAGAGACAAGAGAGAAATAATGAAGGCCCCAAAACTGTTTGGTTGGTCTGATAATTTGATCCAATCCAGAAACAGAATTTATATTAAAAGAATAAAAGGACAAAACTTTTCCCTACAAGAGAAGATAAAATACAGTGGGATACAAAGCTATCTAGTGTACACACTACAATAATAGTATACATTAGAATAAAAAAGATAACACTACCCCTCCTTCTCTACACCCCCCTCAAACTGATGCTAGGGAACAAGCATCAGTTTGTCTATAAGAAACATATGTCTGGCCTGAGTCATAGCTTTGGTGAATAGATCTGTGAGCTGCAGGCCAGAAGAAACATGGGGAAGAGAATGGCTAGCAAGGAGAAGATCTCCGGTGAAATGACAATCCACTTCTATATGCTTAGTACATTCATGAAAAACTGGATTGGATGCTGGCTTGGTGGCACTCATATAGTTGAAAAAACAGAGGAATGAAGGAGGAACGATCAATGCCCGTATCCCGGAGCAAAGCTTTGAGCCAAATTATTTCACTGCAAATAGAGGACACTGCTTGATACTCATCTTCCGCATATGTTCTAAGAAGAGAAGAAGATGAGGATGAGAAAAACAGACCATGAGAAATTGTCCCCCTCACATAATGAATGATTCAAAGAACAACAGAGAAGTGGGGCTGACGAGGAGCCAAAACAAACAGGCTAACAAGATGAACAACATAGGAGATATCTGGTTCAGTCATAGTTAAGTAGATTAGCTGCCCACAAGTTGCTGATACAAAATTGCATCTTGAAGCAAGTCATCATCATCCTTGCTTAATTTAAGATTTAGTTCCAATGGAGTGTTAACCTGCTTAGAATCAGTAAGATGGGCCATTTTTACTAGACTAGAGGCATACTTTTGTTGGTTGACCCTTGCAGAGAACTTTTAATCTCAAGTCCTAAAAAATAAGTGATTGATCCAAGATCTTTCATTTTAAAGGAGTTGCTAAGAAGAAGTTTCAGATTAGCAATGCCATCCACATCATCCCCTGTAATCAAGATATGATCAGCTGATCAACATACACCAAAAGGAGAATTTATCCTTGGTCCCTTTTGAGAGTAAAGAGAGAGAATAATAAGAGGTACTCTGTTGAAAGATTATTTCCAAAACCACTGTATGAAAGCATTCAAACCAGGTCTGAGGTGCTTGTTTCAGACCATAAAGAGATTTTTTTTTAGTTTAGAAAACGTATAATCCAAATGTTTAGCATGAGTGTGACCCAGGTGTCTATGTCATAGATGCTATGTAGATATAAGTAGTAGATAGCAAACAAGAAGCCGAAGAAGAAAATTTCTCAAACTTGATGGGCCAAACCCTTTTAGATTTGAAAATATGTGGATTGACCACCCTCTTTTTGTAGCCTTTGTGGAGGAGAAATGGAGGAGTTATCATTTTGAAGGAAGGATTGGTTTCATTTTGATGAGGAAGCTGATGGCTCTAAGTCTAAGGGAGGATTTAAAAGATTGTAACAGGGAAGTCTTCGGGAACATTTCATTCAAAAAAGCTGAATTTCTCAGAAAAAATTGCAGATTTGGAGAGACTAGAGGAAAGGGATGTTTTGTATAAGGCAAAAGGGAGAATGAGAGTGTGAGAGGGGAATTATTGGAAGTGATTCATATGGAAGAAATTATGTGGGGGCATAAATCAAAAGCAATTTGGCTAAAAGGGAGAGATAAGAATATTGCCTTCTTTCATGCTCAAACAAGGGATAGGGGGAGGAATAATTTCATCTCTAGATTGGAGGAGGAAAACAAAATCATTGATGACCCAAAAGAAGTGATGGAGGAAATTAGAAATTTCTATATCAATTTGTACAACTGTACAAGGCTACGTCAAGTAGAAAGGTTTTCCTGGGTGATGTAGACCTGGGAAGGATTGGGGAGGGTTTAAGGGATTGGTTGGAAAGGGAGTTTTAAGAGGGAAGTTTGGGAAGCAGTAAATTTTATGAAGGGTGACAAGGCTCCAAGGCCAGATGGTTTCAATATTTCTTTCTACAAGAGCTGTTGGCATGTGCTAAGTGGGATGTTTTGAGGATGATGAATGGATTTTGGCAAGAAAAGATCATTGAGAGGAGTGCAGCAACGTTTTATATCTCTAATTCCGAAAGTGGAAGGGACATTTGGAGTAAGGGACTTTAGACCAATTAGTTTGATCTCAAGTCCTTACAAAGTCATTGCTAAGGTGCTACCTAGAAAATTAAGATATGTCTTGCATGAAGTCGTAGGACCAACCCAAATGGATTTTGTGGAAGGCAGGCAAATTCTTGATGGGGTGATGATTGCAAGTGAATGTGTTGACTCAAGATTCAAAAGTGGACAACAAGGTTTAGTTTGCAAACTTGACATTGAGAAGACTTATGATCATGTGGATTGGGGTTTTCTGGAAGATATCTTGGCAAGGATGGATTTTAGGGAAAGGTGGAGAAGCTGGATGTTTGCATGTATTTTTTCGGTTTCTTTTTCAGTTCTTGTCAATGGTATATCCACACTTTTTCCAAGCCCAAAGGGGCGAGACAGGGAGATCCGTTGTCACCTTTGTTTGTTTTGGTGGCAGAAGTTTGAAGCTGCTTATTATGTAAAGGAGCAGAGGTTGGGATGTTTGGAGGGTTTAAAGTAGGCAGAAATGTAAAGGAGTAGGCGTCGGAATAGGTGATTTTGATTTTGATTCCTATTCTGATTCCGATCCTGACCATGAACCAAACAGACCCTCAGTTTTCATTTTGGAGAGAGTTAATAGAGTTTACCTCTCTTCATGGTGTTCCTTTGTAACTATTTTTTGTCTCAATGAAAGTTTCTGTTATTGATAAACTTTCTTGTGGAGTAAGGGTCGATATAAGCTTTTCTTCACCTGGATAATCGCAACAAGGCAAACATATTTGTTATTTTCTGGATTTAACCAACAGTTAATTGCCTTAGAAGGTTATTATTCCAAGAATGTTGGCCATGATCAATAAGCATCTAAACTCTATCACAAGGCAACATCCAACTGGATGGTTTTTAAACCAGTCCACCAAAAGCCCATGAATCTGTAAATACATATCTACTTTCGAGCTGTTTGATATGAGCCACTTACAGCCTTTGATCAGGTCCTGCCTACACGTCAACGAGCTTGCCCAAAGAGGGGAGACACCAGCCTTCACTTTCACCTTCCAAAAGGTGTTGGTGCAAAGATATTTTTTTTTTCAACAGATTCACCCACATCACATCTTCCTCTTTTAGAAATTTACATGCTGCCTTCATGAGTAGCGCTTTATTCACTGGTAGAGGTTGGAAAATACCAAGTCCACCCTTCTCCATGGGTTTCAAGAAAGAGAGCCAAGCCTTCAAGTAAATGGACTTGTTATCTTGAGTTTTCCCCACCAGAAATCTCTACAAATGGCATTGAATTTATCACAGAGGGAGGGAAGTGAGAGTGGTTTTAATGAGTAAAGTTTTTCCAGCATGAGATAGAACTCCTGTTTTATCCCTATTCCCTACAATTTGGATCGGGCCTTATCCATAATGAAACTCCATGAAGAATACCGATCAGAGGTGTTTAGCAGTGAGCTCTCCGAGTACTTATCTCCTTTCATTTCACAAACTCCCAGAATCTCCATTATCTCCTTTTTCTTGGCCTCCACAAGGACCATAACGTTGTGGCTGAAATAAATAGATGATTTACCAAAGTTAATAATTGCCCTGAGAAGTTGCCAAATTGTTGCAAAATAGATTTCAAAGTATGAACTTCAGTAAGATCAGCTTCCCCAAAGAGGAGTGATCATTGGCAAATAGGAGATGGTTCAGTCTTTCATAAGAGTTGTAGAACTTGAATCCTTTGAGATTACCCTCATTTAAGCCTCTAGAAAGCACTTCAAGATATATAATAAATAAATAAGGCAAGAGTGCACAGCCTTGTCTTAGCCCTATGTTAGGAGTTAGCTCTGCTGGGAGTGCCATTGATAAATAATTCCATCAAGTTTACAGCTATACAAGGATCTATGAGAGAGTAGAAATCCTCAGAGAAACCCAACAGTCATGTCACATACAGTGGAGAAGAAAAGGCCATTTAACATGATCATAGACCTTTTCTTGATCAATTTTCAGCATAAATAACCTTTACCATATTTGCATTTATTCATAGAGTGGACCACCTCCTTGTCTATGACAATATTGTCTATTATTTTATAGCCAAGAGTAAAAACATTCTGGTGAGGAGAAATAATCTTGTACAGTAACGGCTTCATCCTATAAGCAATTATCTTTGCCATAATTTTATGTCATATTTGAAAGACCAATTGGATGAAAGTCATGGGGTCTCTTGACCTTATCCTTCTTAGGAATGAGCATAATGAGGGTGTCATTAATTGAGGAGACAAGTTAAGGATCCATAAGTAAGATTTTAACAGACTGACAAATATCTTCACCAATTACTTCCCAATCATTTTGAAAGAACATAGCATAGAGACCATCCAACCTAGGGTCTTTTAGTGGAGCCATACTGAAAAGTGTTTTCTTTAGTTCAGTGTCTTCTAGGACAGCACAAAGAGAGAGTTGTGGAGATAAGGTTTAAGATATTGGTGTCAGTGGAAATGTTGGTCATCCAAATATAGGAAACATTTGGAAATGTTATTGAACTATTGTAAAAATAATAGACATAGTGAAAACATTGTGAAATATGCTGAAATATACATTGTTGTTTTGTGAAATGATAAAAAAACACAGGTATTTAGATTAGTCTTGTTACAAGCCATCACACAAAACCAAGAGACTTAGGTTAATAAACAAAATAATATGCTATGAATTTGCCCTGCTATTTTTTTTGGCAAATTTAAATTGAATTTGCCCTGTTTTGTAGGATTTAAGAGTTAAAACTACATAATAGATTAAGTTTAAGCAAAATTTAAATACAGAAAATGTGCAAATGATTCTTATAGTCAAATGATCAATCAAATAATCTATCAATGTCACTTCCAAAAATAATTTTGAGCAGTTTCAAAGTTGTTATCATCTCTATTAGGGAGCAATGATACTGCTGCTCTACATTTCTTCAATATTGTTGCCAACTCATCGTGTTATAATATCATCTAATATGCTCCACATAACACTGGTAGTTTTCATTGGGAAATATATTGATTTGAGTAATGTTTTGTTTTGGTACCCATGGAAATGGAAATATCTCATGGCAATATAAGGAAACATGTTAATAAACCATGATGGGAAATGTAACAATGAGTGATTATTTTAAAATCCAAATTTGTCTACTACCATCTTGTGGTTTCTATCATTTTATGTTCTGGAGGAGGTAATTTCAATGAGATGGACTTTTAGCCTCTCCAGGGCTTCTAAGTTTGAGAGATCCATCACGGATGGGTATGTTAGAATCTTGTCACCACTATGTTAGAATCTTGTAGGAGCTTGGCCTGATGGTAAAATCTTAGGCTGATAAGTGTGAGAACATGGGTTTGAATCTTAGAATGGCCAATGTGTTAAAAAATGTTGGAGGTTTAGGTCTGCATCCAGCCCAACCCTTTGAAGATTCTAGATAACCAGGACCAGTATTGGGTAATGACCTTCTAAAAGAGTGGTTGTGCAGGGCAACAATTGTTTTTGTGATCCCTATTTTCAATTTAAGTTTCACTGTGGCCAAATAGCTTTGTTGTTGTGTTTTCCCTGTTATTGTAGACTTTTCTTCTCACTTGCCCTTCCCATTTGCAAGAGATTTCTATCCTTTGTTTTCATTCCTTGTTCTTTTATAATTTCCTAATTTTTGTAAAAGATAATATAGTATTAAGATTGCTTTATAAACTTTAGAATCTTTATAGTTTGGAAAATTATAGTTAATAAAGTGAAATTTGACAATCTATTCTTACTGCAGTTACTTACATGATGTGATCTACATTACGAGCTTTGTGCAACTCATGTCCATCATCTCTGGAAAATTTTGGTACACATATTTAGTGGTAAGGTCCTTTGTAAATTATCTTTTTCTAGTGTGTATAGCTACAGGCATGCACATAATTGCTATGTTTAATCATATAAAGCAAGTTTCTTGGTTTAAACAGTTGAATAGGAAAGAGGCAGAAGTAGAAACAATAAATGAATTCATCACTTTTGATGTCAATATACTGCTAGAGGGTGGGCTTGGTACCATAGTTATCATGATGGTACCTGAGTGAGTGCCTACTGCCTAGGCCATGACTAGGCAATAAAGTGTTTCTTTTTTTGCATTGCCTTATGCTTCACATTAGTATTTCTATATCCAAGGTGTATTAGTAATTGTTACTTGCACATAAACCATGCCATATTATATAAGTAATGTTAAAAGTGTTTAAAAAGGCATTATAGTCAGATTATCTAAATAAGGATAAAGGGTCTAAAAAGGCATCAAAAAAGACAATTTCAATTCAGATAGACAAAATATGTTTAGAGCAAACCACAACAGCAATTGGGAAACTAATGTCTTCATTATATTAGGGCTTCAACTAGTGGCCCTTGTATTCTCTCAAGTGGTTTTTATACTTTTCTATCAATTTTTAGGAGCAAAATAGATAATGCTTTTTGTATGGCAGGTATGGGGCTTTGCTCCTTCATTTGTTTGTTTTATTTCTATGTAGCCAACTAATCACTCATCTCTGTCTTTCAAACATTGACTAGAAAGGTAGCAGACTCAATTTCTAGGAGGAAGCAAATCATCTTTCTCCATGGCACATCAAGGGCTTTGCCCCTTCATTTGTTCTTTGTTTTCTTTCTATGTAATAAACCAATCACTCCTCTCTGTTATTCTAACTTTAACCAGAGTACTTCTCTTTTCTTTGCACCTTATATACTCATACACATTATAACATTGACCAGAATAGGGGCTCTGCTCCTTTGCTTTTTTCTTCTTTTCTTCAACTAGCATTCTTATAGTTATATATTCTCCTCTATATTTCTTCTGCTTTCAGTATAACAAGGGCTTTATCCTCATGTTAGTTTGCTTTTGTTCCATTCTTGATTTGTGACCAATGTTTTAAAACATGGAGGCGTGACGAAAGGCGTTCCACTACCTTGAGGTGTGAGGCATGGTTCAGAACATAAGAGGTGCAAGCCTCCCGAACACAACGTGTAAGCCTACTTAAAAGGTGGGGGGGGGGGGAGATTAGGAGGAAGGATGAGGGAGAAGAGGAAAGAGGATCTCATTTTTCTTTATTTTTAATAAAAATCTTTTATATTAAGAAGAATGAAGATGCATAGCACTAGTTAAAAGGGGAGTCTTCTCGAAGTGAAGGCGAGCGAGCGAAGCGAACCCCCGGCCCACTTTCTTTCCCCTTATTTTCTTTCCTTTTCTTTCTTTTTCTACTTTTTTTCTTCTCTTTCTTTCTTTTTCTTTCCCTTCCCTTTCCTTTTTTTTTCTATCTTTTTACATAAGGTGTGCATGAGGTGCATGAGGCATACGCCTCTAGCATGCCTCAAGAAAAATGTGTATGAGGTGTATGCCGTTGCACCTGAGGCATACACCTCAAAGGTGTCAGCACCTCTGGCATATGCCTCAGGGCGTTTTAGGGGCGCCTCTCCTAGAGGCACACTTCCAGGCGTACGCTTCTCACGCCTTTTAAAACACTGTTTTATGACAGACAGAAACACATTCTATTTGTATTTACCTCTTGTATTCTCAGAGTACTCTATCCTGAAGGTATTTTCTCCATGGGTGATGTAATTTTGATTTTATTCGATTTGCAATGCATTCTTTTGTGTTGGATCACTTTTAATTTTGCTAGTTGCTGCTAAAACTAGAGGAAACAAGCTAATTAATAAAATCAATGGGAAAAACTAGATAAAATTAACCAGATTTTGCATTAAAAAGTAGACTAGTTAAAGCCTTGGTTTGGTACCTAGTTTCATAGGCAACAAGATGCTTTCCATTAGTGATGTAGGATGGGGTAAGGGTCCTGCTAATTTAAGATGTGATGGTGGGATTTGTGGGGTGAAAGAGGGGCTTTGAATGATCAAGGATGAAGAATAAGGGTAGAAAGCAGGTAGATAGCTTTCTGTCCACCAACGAATGAGCAAGAACTTAAAAAGTGAGAGGAGAGTTCCTGCTATTAGGGAAACAACAAAGAAAAATATTGTTTATTACATTGACTTTATTTAGACTAAACTTATGAGCCTTGTTGTCCCTTTAAAGAATCCAAATTGGGCTACAAAACTGATCCAAAAAACTAATAATTTCTTCACAAAAGCTACCTTAATAGAAATTACGAAAAATATAAACTGCAATTTACTAAAAATAGTGATCGTGAGAATTACTATAAATGGTAAGTTCGAAGATTAGCATTAATATTAATTTTGAAAGAACAGTAAATTTTTGGAGAACTCAATACCCCCTTCTTAAAACACCTATGACTAGGGAAAAAACTCAAACAATACCAATATCTGCCACCCAAAAACTCTACTCCATATTGTCACGGGGCTAGTCGTTGGGGCCCGTGCGGCACTCGATTGTGTCGATAAAGCCTACAAAACAAAGCAACAAGCAACAAAGGCAACAATGGTGGCACACAAATTAGTCAAAAGGTTCTTTGTATTGCATAAAATGGTGGCAAGCACAAGCACACAATTTAGTGTCGAGGGGACCTCATGCTTAACCTTTACACATTCTTAGTTCACTTACCTACCTCCCCTCAAAGAATAGCTTAAGCTTTTGGGGGAGTGACAGAAGGAAACATCAAAGTATTGAAAAATCATACTAGTAATTACAATAATGCCATTGGCATCCTTCCCATACAAAATATATGTATTGCCCCACCCAATACACACTTGATGATGCTCAGATGGCATGTCATGGGCACGGTGATGGCACTTGATGGTGTGGCGAAGAGTTTACTTGTGATAGGCTCCCCCACTCAATTCAGTCTTCGTCCTTGAAGACTAGCTTCTACTAGTTGCTTGGATTTGTTGCTAATGAAGGAGGATTCTTCGGCTGCTCCACGAACTTTGTTTCTACCAAGGCCTTGGTACAAGGTTGGGTGGAAGGCTTGAAGGTGCTCTTGATGGTGGGAGAACCTATGGCTAGTTCCTAAGTAAAGTCCCTTCCTAGCTACTAAAAGGTAAGATTTTGGGTGTTCTGATTTGGTGATTAGAGAAGTCAAGGCTAGGGTTGGGTCAAAATGATGGTTTGGATTCTTGGGGCATTGGTGCCCATGAATGCTTTCCCAAAGGGGTTTCCTCACAGGGCTACTAAAGGTGTTGGGTCGAGGCCAAGTTGGGTTGTGGTCCCTATTTCGGGTGGTTGGCACTCTCTCTCTCATGTTGGTTTGGTGGTAGATGGGTGTGTTATTGGAGGCAGCCTTGGGTCTTCTTGTTTTCTTCGTCGCCATGTAGTTGTTGCACTTACGCTGACATTAGAACGACTTTTGTGGAACCGCTTCTTGATGATGACTTCTTGGTCCATCCTTATGTTGGTGTGAGATGCTGGAGTGGGGGTCTTCTCTATTGCTAGTATGGCATTGATTCTGATGGTGTCTTCTTCCTGGTACAACTGTAGGGCTGAAACTTGCTTCCCATGTACCTTCACTATAGTTGTCACTGGGATCATGCAAGGCGAGCACTCGTCCAGGATGAGGAGGCTGTCAATGTGTGGCATCAGGGCTGCTTCTGCATGTGTTAGGAACTCCATCCTGAGGACAACTTGAAAATCATCCAGGGGTACCACAAATAAGTTGATGCTTCCCTTCTAGGGTCCTACTTGGAGCTCTACTCCACGAGCCACACCTACTACCTTGGCGCCACCCTGCCTGTTTGGATGTAGCCAAGTTGAGTCGCTTGGCCTCAATGAGTGAAATGAAGTTGCGTCACGCCCGTGTCTACTAGGGCTTGAGTCGGCCTCTCGCTGAGGATAATGTCAACATACTTGAGCCCTTGTGGGCCTTGTTGGATCGCTTAGATGTGGCCTCTTTCTTTACCATGGCATTGAGTAGTGTGAGGGCGCCAGAACAGGCTTGTCCTCATCGCTTTGTTCATCATCGCTGAGCTTGGCAATGAGGGCATTGAGTTTCTTCCTTGTGATGGTGTAGTCAGCCTCTTGTACTTGTAGGTGTTGTAGTCTCCTTGTGGCTTCTTCCCTTTCTGATACTCGGCTGGCTTGTTGTAGTGAGGCTGCTTCTCTCATGAGGGATTTGCTTGCTTGTCTCCCCCACTCAAGTCTGAGGCATGCGGGCTTGGAGGCTTGTCGTCGTCCGCTAGTCTCGTGTTAGTGAGTTGTTTAGCTGATGCAAGATGCCAAGATCTTGAACCGTCATTGAAGCTTTATTTCTGCCATGGTTGTAGACCGTCCATAAAGTTGAAGAGCAAGTCCTCTAACATGTCAGTGATCTCAAGCATGAGGGCTGAAAATTCCTTGACGTAGCCATGGATTGAATTCTTGTGTCGGAGTCCTTTTAGCTTACTACGGGCCAGGTATTCTAGTTCTCCATGTAAAATTGTCTCTTTAATTCTCTTTTGAATTCGGTCCATGTGCCAATGTTACACATGCCACGCTTTGTCTCCACATCTCTTGTGCCACCACAACATAGCAACATCAGCTAAATACATAGACGCAGTATGAATTTTGGTCCTTTCTTTGTTAAGGTTTGTCGTTGAGAAATATTGCTCCATCTGCCACAAGAAGTTATCAAGCTCACGCACATCGTGAGCACCTGAGTAGGGAGTTGGCTCCCGAATCTTGATAGGGGCAGGAGTGAATGTCATTGTGGTTTCGTGGAGCTTGCTGAATTCGCAACCACTCTTTTCAAGATGTTGCACTCCGCCCTCATCTCATCTAGTTGGGCCTGCATATCGGCTGAGGTGCACATGGCTGATTTCATTGCTTGCCATTCTTCTTTCATAGCATCAAGTTGGGCCTGAACCGCCAAGAATGTGGACATGGTCCTCTTCCATCTTGCCCATTCATCTTTCATATCTTCAAGTTGTGCTTGAAATTTGTCAAGCGAGTCTTGGACATTTGTTTGGGAGGAGCTTGCTTCTTGTTGACGTGAGGTGTTCAAGACCTCCTTGAGCGTTCCATTCATCATGTCACAAACTTTGTCCAGGGCACCATTCAAGCGCCCCTTAAACTCCACCACCGTGGATTTGACTGCTTCCATGGTGAGGTGAAGCTCCTCCACTCAATCATGTGTTTCACCCACTGTTACAACATAGCATGCGGATGTCGATGTTGGCAAGCCTATCTGTTAATTTCTCTCGCTTGCTAGATTTTGATGCTCGGCCCTTTGGGGCTTTGTCCCTGCCAAGGTCGTGGTCAGGTGCATCGTCGGCCTCATGGGTGTGGGAGAGTCCTTGTCGTATCTCTTCCTCAAGGTCTTGGATGTTCTTCATTGTTTTGCTACTGTCAAGGGTCAAATGTTTGGTGCGGCGTGTAGGTGAGCTCCTACTCCAATACCAACTGTTATGGGGCTAGTCATCGGGGCCCTATGAGGTGCTCAATTATGTCGAGAAAGCCTATGAAACAAAGCAACAAAGGCAACAATGATGGCACACAAATTAGTCAAAAGGTTCTTTGTATTGCATAAAATGGTGGCAAGCACAAGCACACAGTTTAGTTTAGTGTCGAGGGGACCTTGTGCTTAACCTTTACACATTCTTAGTTCACTCGACTACCTACCTCCCCTCAAAAAGTAGCTTAAGCTTTTGGGGGAGTGACAGAAGGAAACATCAAAGTATTGAAAAATCATACTAATAATTACAATAATGCCATCGACATTTCCCCCTATACAAAATACATGTATTGCCCCACCCAAGACACACTTGATGATGCTCAGATGGCATATCACGGGCACGGTGATGGAGATGGCACGATGAAGAGTTCACTTGTAACAATACGGCATAGTTGGCCTTAACAACTGTTTTGAAAAGTTTTCCTTTTAAGTGGTATTTTTTTTATCACATAAAACTGTAGATGTCCATTTTGCCCATCCTACCAAGGTATCAAAAAAAGTCACATTGAGTTATCTCTTGCCCATAAGCTTATTATTACATATCATATAGTTTCATTTTAGTCCTACTTATTTTAAAACCTCTTGTTTTCAAGGCATTTGTCCATAAGCTTAATTTTTCTATGTCATCAAGAAACAACATACACCAAGGGACCTTCTCTTAATCAATTTATCTATGATCAATGCAAATGAATTAGGGATAAGTGCCAAGTCTCAGTGAAGCCACAACCAAGAACTGGCAAAAAGTGACAAAACAAAGAAAATAAAGATATGCAATCACCTTCCTGCCCATTGCTCTTTTCCTTTTCTTTCATCGAGTCAATGTCATCCTTCTTCATATCTATTTCTTCTTTATCCTTCTCCCCCTCCTCTCTGTACTCTTCACTCCTCATATTTCCCCCCGGGAGAAACTCCCTCCCTCCCACAGAGTTTTGGACCTCCAGCCGGAAGTTCCCCATCCACAATGTTAACACAATTATTCAAGTCCATGCCTTCATGGGCTTAATCATAGCAGGAACAGGGTCTGGGCCATCTACAAGAGAGCTAACAGAGGAATCTGTAGAAAAACCAAAAACACAAGAGTTACAGGGGTTACCAACCACCATAGGAGGGAGAATATCGACAGCAACAAGAGTTTTAGCAACCAAACCACCTTGACTCAGACCTAGGTTGCAAGCATCAGGGTATTCTGTTTGAGGAAGACCCATGGAATCTGTAACCTGATCAGAATTTGGACCGACACCCCTTGGAGGTGTTTCCTTTGAAGCTTTACAGATCCCCTGCTCAGTTACCATTTGATTGTCCTGAATTTGTTGCTCACAAGAGAGGGATTTCCTAACTGAATGGGCACAGGAAGGACCTTGCTGTTCCTGGAGATGGTTTAAGGCATTCCGAAAGCCTGAAATTTGTCGGCACCCTTTATCCTCACAAATCTTCTGCAGAGGTTTGTTGAAGGAAGACCTCACCACATCCTTAGTTTCATTGACCTTGTCTCCGCAAACAAGGCTTCAATGCAATAATCCTCTTCATCATCCAAACAGATTTGTATTGTCCCATCCACACTTTCAATACTGCATTCTTCATCGGAGGTGTAATCTTCTTCGGAATCATTGCAATTAATCCATCGTCCATCATCAACCTCATCGCCCTGTACCTCTTTTGACCTCGCATACCTAGGATTAGGCTTATCCTTCTGAGAAGGGGAGCATCTTGCCCATTGTAATTTTGACATCCCCCTTTGACAACTACTGTCAGGGATCAATTGGGATGATGATACACCCAAGTTAGCATCCCCCATTGATCCACCACCTGATCTACGTGTGAAGTTTAAGTTGTCACGTGCATCCTTCTTGAATTCTCAAGTTTAAGTTGTCACGTGCATGCTTCTTGAAGCCCGGCCTGACCGCTTGGTTCAGCCCCGCTCTCTAGTTTTTCTTTCCCAAACTCTCTCTCGACAATTTGGTTTCCTTTGGGGGAAAACCATGTCTGACGCCCGAAACTTCCTGTCTTGTTGTGCCACATGGCCTCTGTCTTGCCACATGAGCATCTTCTTCTCTCCTTCCACACTCCCAGAGCATCAATTCAACTTCTGACACAACCCATACCTGTCTCCACCTTTCGTCAGAGAAAACTTCAAGCAGTCTTGGTATCTTCTCCGGCTCTTGTAGAGAACCTCCACACAGTGTTGCAATCTGGAAGAAAACCTCCTCTGCCCAAAGATTGAAAGGAAGTCCCATAATTTTCAGACTAATGGTATCACCGTCAACCTCCACCTCATTGCAGGAAGGGCACCAGTTCTCCATCACCGGTATCCTTTCTCTTGTGGTATTTCGAGTTAAATTCTCTACGTTATTTGCCAAATCCATGACTGCTGCCATGTCACCAAAGGGGCGAAGGACTGCCTTGTCCGTTGCCGGCAAAACTTCAACCATGTCCTGTAACACTACGTTCCAATCCAGCACTTTTTTAGTCAACTTGATCAAATTCCTTTTCCATTCCTCCAGGCTCCCTTTGGCCACCATCTTTTAGCAGATGGCATTTCTGCAAATACCTCCCACATCCAGTGGCTTCTTCTCAACACAGATGTTTCCAGAGGATTGTTCCAGATCTGGGGATTCCACTGGTTTATCCCTGCAGATGTGTTGTCCCTCCTTCAACCAAAGTCGTCGTTCATATTCATCCAGAGTCTCCGCCACCTTCAACCACCCCTGCTTTCCTTTCTCGGCAGAAAAAAAAAAAAAAAAACTGCTTCTTACCCAAACCAAAAAATTCAATCAGCTGAATAAACTCTCCTTTATCATTTTTCTTTTTTTTTTTCCAATAAAAACTTCTGCAAATTAAGTTCTCCCTTCCACCCTGTCTCTGTGATGGAAAACAGGTTACCATCAAGGAAACCTTTAAACCATCCTGCCGCCTCCCTGTTTTAGACCACTACAGCCCTTTGTCTTCTCTGATTTTGAATGTTGAACCTCTACCTATTTCTTCAAACAAGAAGCTTTTCTTCTCCACATCCAGGGTCTTCTTCCACCTATTCGCCAGAACAAACTTCTCCATCCTTTTCCTATGCAGTGTATTGAATGTTTTCTGTTACTTTGATCATTAAATTAATTATAAGAGAATATTTTATTATAAAATAAATTTGAGGGGAGAAAGGTGATGAGCAAAAAGAATGACCTCTGCAACAGAAAAAATTTCAAAGAAAATATGCTTGCATAATACAGTTCCATTCTCAAAGGGTTTACATTCTCTACCAGACCTATCTTTAGCAAGTGAATTTGCTTTGATGCTTTCCTACCAGCTAAACCTAGGCACCCACCTGAATGGGGTTTTCAATGAAGAAGCCAAAATTCAGACTTGTCTTTGTTCTTAGTATAGGTTTCCCTACCTTTCCCTACCTTTTCCTTCAAACCAAACACAGCCTTAAGGATGGAAAAGGTACAAAGATTCTTTTCATCTGTAACTATGCCCCTTCTGCCTGCATTCATGTTGCACCATAAGCCCTGCAAATTTCATCTTGCCAACTTAAGCTTGTGAAGTAGGTATTACTCGAAAACTGCATTGACTAGAGTAAGAAAATGGCACATGGTCTTCGGTGTATTTTTCCACAGTTTTGTAAGTGAAGGATCCTGTTGCCAAGGCCCAATAGAACAATCAGTGCAGTTGTAGTTTCATATCCCTATTACCTACCTTGTCAACCTTTAATTTCCTCATATTTTAAGACAGGATGGAATATATTTGTGATTAGGATTATTCTTTTGCATAATTGTTAGAACAGAAAATTCTTCTGGCAGGGCCTATGGAGTGGTTTGTTTCACCACACTTGGGCATGCATGTCATGTTAGTCAAATAATCAGTAATATTCATAGAGTTTTCTTAATGCATTTATCACTTGCATATGTTCCATATCCTCGTGACTTAAAAGCATGAAATACATATTCTCTGTAGTTTATGCAAGTTTCTGCCATCTGTATGATGCTTTCTCTCATGTTAAAGACCAAAGAAATAAAAAAAAAAAAAAAAGAAAAAATTAAAGCCATTAAAGTGGGCAGCGAAGCGGACTAAAATTGGGAGGTTTTGGGGGTCAAGCCTGACTTAACTATCTCGTCTTGATGTTTTCTTTAGATTTTGTTTTTTTAATCAGCTTGATGTTTTCGTAGATTCCGGCATTTGGTGCATATAAGCTTTTTGGTCTGACAAAGGGATTTTTATCTCATGGTTCAGAGGTATCCACCGTTATCCATACTCTTATTTGGAATCTATAGGATGTAATCATACACTAACTCATCTGTTTCCTTTCTCTTCATGCCTGTATAGGAAGCCGTGGAGGATGAAAAGGGTCGCAAAAAAAGGGAAAAGATGGAGAAGAAGGCTTCAAGAGGCAAATTTATCAAGACAAGAAATAAATAGAATTATTTATCAAACACAAACCTGGATAAACTGGAGTGCGGCACTGGTTCTCTATAATGGGTTCGGCTGCCTGATCAAGTATTGGAAAGTAAATGTTTACAATCACCATTATCATCTCGAAGGTCATTTCAGTTGATGGGGACAAATTTGTTGTTCTAATTTGTAAGATATATAGCATCCGAAGTTTTCAAAGCAGTTTATTTTAGCAGTTGGATAGTTTAATCATCTGGTTAGAGACTTTGGGTTCAAACTTCAAACCCAAGCAGTTATACAGAACTAACATCCTGTGTTTCTGTGTTGTATTGCATAGCTTGTTCATCTTGACAGATTTTTATTATTCAACATGATAGCATCTTTACCTACTATATTGTTTGGGTTGGTTACATTTTGTAACATTCATGTCATTCATGTAAATAAAATTGACCGGAAAAGGGCACGTCATACTAGGCGGGTGCTTAGTGGTTTAGATGGTTTAGCACCTATTTTATACCAGTCATTGGCACTCAGGCGATGCGCTCAATCAACATCATGGCCTTAGGTGACACCTTGACAACGATGGCTAGAACAATGAAAAGATGTTTCAGAATAACCACTTTGGTACCTTGGATCATTTATAATGAGGGAGAAATTAAGAAGATATTTGTTCATAGAAATGAAGGTGTTAAAGTGGAGAGATGCATCTAGTGTGCTGTTTGACCAGTATGTACCAATGAGACAGAAATTTCTATACCAGTATTGCTACATGGGTTAGAATGTTGGGCGATCAAGAAAGAATTTTGTTTAAAAATAATGAGGGTAAAAATGAAAGGATACAACTTTGGTTGACAGTTAGTATTGTAACTATAGTGTACATCCCATTTAATGATGGGTTAAATAAATATTGAAATAACAAAAGCCATAGAGGGTAAAAAGGTAAGGGGTGCAAATTGATTGGATCATCATCCGACCCGATTCAAAGTCTGATCCTATTTTATCAAATATCAGACATCTTTATCGAATTCGAATCTAAATCAATAATTGTGAGATCCAATCAGATCTTGAGATTGAATTGGATCGTACCTATAATTTATCAGATCAGATTCAGATAGATCTTAATTCAAATCTAATTTAATCTGTTTGCATCTTTATAAAAAGGGAAAGTGAAATCATGCTTTTTTATAAAACATTGTTACCATTCTCATTTTTATTATAGAGATATCAAATGTATAGAGAAATTAGGGTACAGTGGCTAAGGAAGGGCAATAATGAAAATATAAAATATTATATATAATATAAAATAATAATGACTAAAGAGGAGGAATAATAGAAATAAATATGCAACTGGAATAAATAATGACTAAAGAGGGTAATAATGACTAAAGAGAAATTAAACAGCTCAAACCAATAAAAGCCACCCGTCCAACTACACACTAATCTATGAGGAAACAAAAAACCAAGCTCCAGATCGATTCATCAGTCAAGAGTCCCTTTTTCTACCACATTACCAATCATTACATTTCATCCCTCTGTTTATTCTTAAAATTCCTCAACTTTGTCTATCACTCGGCTCTATTTTCTTTCTTAAAATTTTTCTGTTATCACTTGTTATTTTCTCTTATTTATTTATTTATTTTGTCTTGCCATGCGCACGGGTTCCATCCTCGTAACAAAAAAACAAGTATATGTTTAAAGTAGTTATATAGAGATCAGCTCCTAGAGTTTCTACTTCCTAATGCCGCCCCATTCGTTTTTACTTATCTGGGTACGTGAGTTTTTCTATGTAAAAGTTTTTCAGGTAAAACTTGTTCAAGTAAGATAGGTTCCAGTATTCTTCTGTGATAGTAGTGATACAGGTTATTCATGTAAAGGGAAAAGCGAGAGGGAGGGAGTGTTATCTTAGCATAGATAAGTTGTTTTTCCACCCTCTAGGAGGGTAACTGAAGCCAGCAAATGAACGTAGGAATCATAGTCAATTATGTGATTGACCAACTTACCCCCTCCCCGGCGCTAAATACCAACAAATGAACAGGGCCTAAATGACAGCTGAACTACAAAGATGGATCTGATACCATGTTAGTTCCAGGCATGAAAATGAGCGGAATCAATTGGTGGGATGTGCTCAGTAAGTCACATCCCAAACAAAAGGTATTATAGTGAATGGACAATTCTGTTCTTACAAGAACAAGTAAAATACGACAATGCACAATAGTATACAAGAATAAAAGAAAGATTAAATTACAATATTAACCCCATCTTCTCTACAAGAACAAGGAACGCAAAAAGGTTGATTGGTATAAATCTGTGGAATAGTTATGTTCCAATCAAAATCTTCATTTATGTGCTTGCGGAGAGCGTCCTAGCAAAATAGGTTTGGATTGGACTCAATTTAGTAGAGCACTATGCAGCATTTGTTTTGATACAAACTCAGTTGGGATCATTGCTAAGAAGATGGTTTTTTACTACTCTTCTAATAATAACAATCAATGGGGGCTATTGTTGGCTTCACAAGCAGTGCTATAGTGTAGGAAATCTGGAAAGAATAATGTAGACGAAATGGAGAGATTAGATCATAGGTGTTCGGATGAGTGGATTATTAGTAAATTTGAGAGTTGGCTCCATGAGGTTGACATCCCAAAGAAGTTTACCAAAACCTCAAGTTGAAGACAATCCCTCGCGTTGGAATGTGTTGGTATTAGGAGTAAGGACTTCAGCTTCATAGGATTGGAGTTGTGAATTGCATGACAGGTCTGGATGAATTTATTTTTTATAGGCGCAAGGGCTGAATAAATTGAGTCTTGTTAACAATTATCTGGACAGTTCATTAGTTCCATAATTTCATAAAAGGAGTAGCATTTCAGAAAGAACAAGAAGCTGTGATATATTAGAAATTTACAATTGCCTTTGCTATCACTAACAATAAATCTGATTTTAATTTAGAGAATTAAGGGCACAATTCTGTTCTCAAAGAATGTTTGAAGTAGGACAAATAAATCTTAACAACCAAAGGCTGACAAATAGAGGCGTGACTGAACAATGCATTTAGAAATTGGATTGGACCGCCCTCTCATCTTAAAATTATTAGATTTCCACAAGGGGTTCTCCTTATGAATATATGTAAGTAGAATTGAGATTTGGAGTTCAACAGTACTGTTGAATTCCCCTCTTCACATTTGAAAACACCGTCAATACCTGACCTCCCTGGATCACCAAGGTTGCAGCCTTTTTGTTTCTTTGCTAACTCCCCATCTCCTACTTTGGGGTGTCGATGGAAGGAATCATCCTACTGGTTCTCAAGTTTTTTAGTCTCTTATTTCGTAGCCTCATTGATAAGTAGGATGATTCCTTCCATTGCCATTCGATCTTTCAGGAGTAGAGCAGAGCTTAATTGGCATAGTTGATCCCACGTGTGCCTTACATCAATAGTCAGTAGCTTTCATGTATTGCAAGTGGTGGTCAAAGATTGGATCTTTGGGTCTTGCTGGCACCTTGGAGCTTTCTAGGTCTCTAGCAACCATGGTTTTCAAAACCTGACCAGACTGGACCGGAAAAACCAGGAACCGGTCACCTGACTGGTTCCGTTTTTCCCCAAAACTATTGATTTTGGTCAGCAAACCGCTGAACCGGCCAGTTTGATCGTTTTCCAATATTTTTATTTTTTTTTAAATTTTTTTATTTTTTGGTCAGAACAGGCTGGCCATTCGGGTCAAACAGTCAGACCATTCAAACCGGTAACCAGACCCCTGATCGGTTCGATCACCTGTTCGTTTTTAAAAACCATGTTAGCAACTATCACATTATAAAAATGTGTGGAGACTTGAGTATTTCCCTCCTCAATAAAGTAGGCTTTCGGCAATAGAATTGGCAGATAATGGAATCGATGTTAATGAGAGGTTTGGTCCAATTGTTCAGAAAAAACGAAACAAATATAGAGGTTCAGTCTAGAAACCAAAGACTAAGCTTCCCTAATAGGATAACTAAGTCCTTTTGACCTCTGGATGCCATCCTCATCAAGTCAATGGCAATCTGCAAATTTTACTTCAGATGGAATCCCCTAAGTTCCAGAGTGATAAACCAGGTGCCTGCAGGAGATTCTGTGGAGTGGTGTGCGTGGGAAGAAAAAAAACAGTCGTGTTTTTGAAAACAGATCCAGATCTTTAAATTTGCACTCTCGTATTTCTTTCTTGGGTAACTTGTGGGCAGTGAATTCTGTTGAGTTCCAAGGATTTTCTATGAATGGCTTACAAAGGAATTTGGTGGCGATCCTCTGTTCTTCACCTGGGCCTTTAAGCAGGGCTAGTGTCCCCTCTAGAAGACTTGAGATGGAGCTCAGATTAAAGTTTTGATGGAAGTGCCCTGGTAATCCCAAAGAAGCAGGGATTGGTGGGAGTGTTTAGGGGAAGAGATGGAAGGCTGTGCACAGGGGTAAGGCTGTGTACATCTGTCCCTCCCCAGACCCTGCACAGCGGAAGCCTCGTGCACTGGGCTGCCCTTACGGAAGCACTAAGTGGGCTTTCAGTGGTCCACTTGGTGTTGCTGATTCTACAAAAGCAGAGATCTTGGCTGTACTCAGGTCTTCGAATAGCAAAAGATGAAGCTGGTCTGCTCTAACCATTGCAAGTGATTCTGCAAATACTGTAAAATGGTTAGGGGAGAAGGATGGAGGCCCTTGGAGGCTAGCTCACTACCTGACAGAGGCCAGTGATACTATGGACTCCATGATTGTAAAGCTTACTTGGACCCTTAGAAGTTCTATAGATGATGGTTTAGCTAAATCAGGTATCTGTAGGGGTACTTTGTATAGTAATAGGAACCTGCCTATGTAACTTTTGAGTGTTGGTTTTTCCTTGCTGTTTGTACATCATCTCATGTACTCTTCAGTCACCTTTTTCTCAAAAAAGGTGCCTGCAGGAGAGAAAACAAATTTGCTTTTACCGAGTCCCCTGACTAATGGGTTTAGACTGTAATAATATCTGAATTCATCAAAAAAATATATGTAATAATATCTGCCTAACAAAAAGAAAAAAAAAAAAGAATATGTTAGAAAAACACTCTACTACTATAATGCAAATACTTCCCATAGAGGCAAAGACTGCAAACTTTACTTCATATTGAATCTCCTAACTACCGTACAGTGATAAACCAAGTGCCTGAAAGAGGAAATAGATCTGCTGCCAACATAATTATAACATAGCATTATTGTTTATACAGAACTCCTGAAATACTGAAAATTGTTATTGATGAAGCCAAGTTTCATCTTACATAATTGAAATAGGGGTCCATATTCTGGGCTTAATATATGACAGGACACGGGAGGAGGCGGGAATGTGCATACGTGAGGGGTGGAGGTGATTTCACTGGCGGTGGAAGTAATTTGTAATAGTAGGTTGGAGGAGATGGTGAAGAAAGAAGAGATGGAGAATTGTAGTAGTAGGTGGGAGAAGATGGTGATAGTGGGGGAGGTGATATGTAGTAGTATGGTGGAGGAGATGGTGAAGGTGGTCGAGGTGATTTCTAGTAGTAGGGAGGTAGAGGATATGGTGATGCTGGTGGTGGGAGGAGGAGGAGATGGTGAAGATGGTGGTGGTAATCTGTAATAGCACGGGGGTGGAGGAGATGTTGATGGTGGTAGTGGTGATTTGTAATAAATAGTATGGGAGAGAACAAGATGATGATGGTGCTGTGGAGAGGTTTAGTAGGAGGATGTGGAGAAGGTGATGGTGGTGGTGGTGATCTGTAATAGTATGGGGGTGGAGAAGAACATGATGGTGGTTGTGGTGATTTGTAATAGTATGAGGGTGGAAGAGATGGTGATGGTGATGGTGGTGGTGGAGATTTGCACTAGTAAGGAGGATGTGGAGAAGGTGATAGTGGTGGAGGGGAACTATAGTAGTAGGGACTAGGGAGGTGGTGGGGGAGATGATGGTGGAGAGGTGACGTAATAGACTAATAGTAGGGTGGTGGAGGTGGAGATTTGTAGTAGTATGGAGGGGGAGGAGGTGATTTATAGTAGTAGACTGGTGATGGTGGTGATCGAGACTTGTATTCATGTGGGTGAGGGTGGTGGTGGTGAATTGTAGTGGTAAATTGGAGGATTAAGAGACTTGTAGCAGTAAGTTGGTAGAGGTGGAGGTGGTGATTTATAGTAGTAGACCGGATGAAAAGGTGATTTGTAGTAATATGTTGGTGGTGGTAGAGGGGGGAGGGGAAGTTGTAGCAGTAAGTCATGGAGGAGGTGACTTGTAGTAAACTAGTAATAAATGTTAGGAGGAGAGGATTTTGTAATAAGGTGCTGGTAAAGGTGGGAGTGGAGGCTTGTAGTAATAGCTTGGCATAGGTGGTGGTGGTGACTTGTAGTACTAAACTAGCAGAGGTGGTGGCTTGTAATGGTAAGTTGGTGTTGGCAGGGGGAGACTTGTAATAGTAGGGAGTTGGTTTAGGCTTTGGATTTGGCGTGTGCTTGTGCTTCTCACAGTCCTTAGAAGGATACTTGGGTGCATAAGCAAAATACTCGGCCTTGAGGACAACCTTTTGGTATGTCCTAGATTTCAACTTGAGTTTAGCTCCCTTTTCACCATTTTGTGGGTTGGTGGGGATGTTGCAAAAAGAGTACTTGGGAGCCAAGTAAAGAGAAGCCTTGCATTCTTTGGCTCCATGCTTGACAAAATCATAATCCTTGAATAAGATGCTGTGTTTCTCCCGGACATTAGTCTTTTCATATTTAACAATATCTTTATCACCAGCTTTACATGTAATCTTCACAATTGGACCTGCTCCACATAATTAACTGATATCGAACATATTTGGTGTTCATCTTGTCAAATAACAATAAGTAACAACACTTCCAAAAATTGCTTTGAAAAATTTATAAAGAAGAAACTAAGAGAATAAAAATAAAAACTTTCAAATTGACAAGTAGGTTTTAGGGAAAACTTGTGCTCCCAAAAAGACATGATACTGGAAGAGCTTTATCCAATCGAAACCCGCCGTGAATTTTGATAAATGCCACCTGATTGGTTATCACTTATGTCTACCGGTTGATTGGTTACAACTTACAAGTATTTCCAGTATCACAGTTTTGATCCCTAGGTTTTATTTTCAGGCTGTGAAGAAATTTACTGTCCCACGACTCCTACTTTATATGTAATAGAAATCTTCCAAAGCTTTACCTTTGAGATGTTTCTTGACATGAGACTTCACTGGATATCCCCAAGTGTAGCATTTATAGCAATAGACATTTCCCACCACTTTAATGACAACTTGGTAGTGGTGTGGATAAGGGTGAGTCACTGATGGTGGTGATGTGCAAGATAATGAGACTGAGGTACAGAAGGAGGTGGTGGTGAAGATTTGTAATAATAGGTTGGCGGAGGATATTTAACCAGTGGTGGAGGAGATTTGTAAGGGTAGGTTGGTGAGGGTATTTAACCGGTGGTGATGGAGATTTGTAATAGTAGGTTGGTGGAGGATATTTAACTGGTAGTGGTGGAGATTTGTAGCAGTAAGGTGGTGGAGGTGATTTAATTGGTGGTGGGGGTGGGGGTGTTGGTGGCCTGTAGTAATAAGATGGTAGTGGAGGCAGATGTCGGGGTGGAGACTTGTGATAATACGAGGTAAAGAGGATGATGGTGGTGGTGACTTAATAGTAGTATGGAGGTGGTGGAGATGATGGAGGTGGTGGAGATGGTGGAGATGGGGATGGTGGTGGCAGTGGCAGTGACTTACACAAATAAGGAGGAGGAGATGAGGACAGAGGTGGCAAAGTCAGAGACTTATAGTAATATGGTGGCAGAGGAGATAGAGATGGAGGAGGTGGAGATTTATAGTAATAAGGTGGTGGAGGTGGTGACTTGTAATAGTAGGGTGGTGGAGGAGATGTTGATGGAGGTGGGGGAGACTTGTAGTAATCTGGTTATGGAGGAGGTGGAGATTTGTAATAATATGGTGCCAAAGGAGAAGGTGAAGGTGGAGGAGGCAATTTATAGTAGTAAGATTGAGGTGGAGATGGGGATGAAGATGGGGGAGACTTGTAGTAATATGGTAGAAGAGATGAAAGTGGGAGGAGGTGGAGGTTTGTAATAATAAGATGGTAGAAGAGAAGTGATGCAGATGCAGAAGCAAGGAAAGAATTCATGGGGAAACAAACCAATATTCTAATTCCTATACCAATTTCAGAATTTTTGGGTTATATATTGGTATCGTTTCAGTTCTTTTATTTATTTTCTAGTTGTTGGTATCTTAAAAACATGTTTCTGTCTTCTAGACTTTTATTTCAGAATTACTATTTACGGTAACTTTTGGACTTACTATTTATAGTAATTCTCATACCTGATTTTTAGAAAATTCACAAATTACATAGTAAATTCTGATGTCTTTAAATTTAAGTCGCTTTAGTTGGATTAGGGAAGTGTTATTAGTTGAAGTCCTTATTTAAGTATCCTAATGGGTTAGTTATGAATTTTTCTTAGGTCTAAAGCAATTAGTTGTGTTGGGTCAATTTCCTAGTCCAAATTGAGTCTATAAATAGAGGCATTGTAATTGGAGTTCAAAGAAGTGATTTGATGAAATAAAGATTGGTTTAGTGAATTCTGGTTGTTGTCAGATGTTTTTCTCCTTTTTTTCTCCCCTCTCTTATTTCTTCTTTTAAGCGATCTATCTCTTTGCTGTTTATCCTAACAGAAAGCATTCTACTTGCTTTCCCATCCATATTCATCCCTAATCAACCACAGCCCCTTCATTCACCCCCACAGAGCCCATCATTAGATCAAAAGTTGGTAGGAACACTTCCCATCCTACATCAAGAAGGCAAAGGTGCAGGAGGTGGCTTGTAATAATAAGGTGGTGGTGGTGATGGAGAAGGCAGTGGAGGAGACTGAGACATAAGATGGTTGTGGTAGTGGAGATGTTTGGCTTAATTGACCAGACACTGATCCTATGATGATGGATGCAATGAATATGACCAAAGCCACTACAATTTGATTCCAAATACAACCCTTCCAGGGGCCGCCACCAAGAGATCTCATTGGAGCTGGACACCAGATCCAGCAAATGCTGCGGACATTATGGTTTCCTAGCAAGAGTTGGATAAAGTTTGCAGAGATGGGAGTATTGGCTGTGGTTATGGTGCAATCTAGGCCTTCATGAGCAAGTATTTATAAGTGATTATTAACAAGGAACCATCTCAACTGGTGAGTCACAACTGGTGCTTTTATTTCATGCATGTTGCTATTCTTTTAATTTAACTTTTTACTGTATTGGGTCCTCCAAACAGCTGAATTATATATTTATTTCTTTTATACAATGAAACTTATTGTTCATCTATAGAATTGCTTGGCTCTCCTCTATGGTTGTGCTCAAATGAGTCCGTATATACCCTATATAGTGTTAATTTGAGCAGAGCTTCCAGCTGGTCAAAGGGAATAATCTAAAGAATGGAACTTTGAATCCACTGCATTATGTTTATTTAGTCAACTCAATTAGGACTTAATTTGAAGCATTGAACACTAAAAAATTGAAATGACTATACAGTGAAGAAAAATAACATTTGGAATTAATTTATAATGTCCTGCTCCCAATATATATACAAGCTTGTTTTGGATGATATCCATATTGTCAATACTTCGAAATTATCTGGTTCTTTCTAGGAAGATCATCTTAATGCTTAAAAATGTGCATGACGCCCTTCTAGGTGTTTTCCAAGGCAAATACTTACCAAGTCTCCTGCATGTTAGCATCTTTATGTCACTCTTTCTTTCCCCTCCAATACATTCCCTTTTATTGTCTTGTCTTCTATTCTAATCTTCATCTTTGGTATCAGAATTAGAATAAAAAAAATGTAAAGAAAAACAGTGCCAGCAGGAAACAAAGGTAGAACACAGTGACAAGCATTCCTCTTGTCAGAGGTATTATATGGATGCACGGGTGACGAGGCCAGCCTATTGACACCCCGGTATCCCCATCTGGCCACATGTGAGGTATGACACAACTGATGACCCATATGATTATCTGAGAGGCAACCCACGGGCACAATACTAGATTATCTTTGTTTGCCACCTGCCAGGTGGTAATGGAGACCAACTTTCCACGGAAGTGCATGAGTCAGGCTGAACCAGTCAGCAGGTCACCATTTGAAACATGCCCTTTTCAGCTGGAACTTAGCTTTTGATCATCCTGTCAGTAAAGAATTCAAAACCAAATACCTTTTTTTTGTTAAGCCTTCAAAACCAATTATGAGCATGGACAAAGCCAATACTGTAGGGTCTTTTCATGTGGGTATAATAGAATGAGCTCATTAATTCAGTTGTTATTTGTTAATATTTTGACTTTCTTGTATTTGTTGGATAAAAAAAAGACTTTCTCTTATTTGTGTTTCCTAGTGATTTAAAAGGCATGCCTAGGCACTTAGGCGAGGTGCATGTTAGGCCCCGTTCGTTTACCGGTAAATAAGCTTGGGAAAGTTGGTCAATGGGTATCCTTTTCCCATTGACCAACTTTGCAATGTTCTTTTTACATTTACTAATAGGCCCCTTGGTAAAATATGCTCCACTTCCCCTGGTAAAACTTACCCACCTCCTAGGTGGGTAAGGAACTTTCCCACCTGAGGGGAAATTTTATAAAGCATAATGGGACAATTTTGCCCATTTTTATATTAGCTTTTTATGGGTACAAATGTCATTCTATTACTTACCTAGGAATCCTAGAAATCAAAAGAACATGGATAAGTGCACTTACCCAGGTAAATGTTACCCAAGAAACATTTACCTAGGTAAGTGCGCTTATCCGGGTAAGTTACAAAGATGCAAACAAACGAGGCCTTAAGGTATGCGCTTCGCCTAGGCCCCAGGTACAACACTTTCGAAAGGCACGTGCCTAGGCCCCTATTTTTTAATGTTGTTTATTCATTCATCCTAATAGAAGATATTTTTAGAAGATAATTAAAATTATAAAATCATTTTTTTCTAGGGATTAAGAATTTAAGACCCTAACACGGACTTGTTTGGGCTTGCTTCAAGGGGTTTGGTACAAAGACGGCTCGTCAAATTAGGAATGAAAGATGTTTAACATCAAATTATTTTTTATTTTTTGAAATGATGCAATTGGTAAAGAAATTAAAAGCTTGAATTTGTTTTGTATGTTATTTTTTATTATATTTTTGCATTTTTCACTTTGAGCATGTTTTATATGTATGTATTTTAATTTTTTTTAATGGGATTTTTAAAATATTTAGTTTAAAATTAAAGTTTAAATTTCTTAATTAAAATTATTTTTAATATTTTCTTAATTTATTTTGAATTTTACATTTTTCCATTTTTTAAAACTTTTTTTTAATTTTGCACCTTGCTTCAAAAGGGCACACACTCGCCTTGCACCTTAGGCCCAAAATGGCCATTGCACTTTCAAAACACTAGTGTTTCCTCCCCCAGCTCTGAGATTCTTTTTTCCTCATACTTTATTTGAACTTGCTAGTATATAGTGTCTTCAATAGCTGGTGATCCATGAATAATGCCTCTAGCTACCTTAGCGAGTTGGTTTGGAAAGGCTTTTTTTGTGGAGGGAAGGCAGTTGGTTTTACGGGTTTAGGTTTACATTACGATCCCTTTGTCCCACATTGGTAGTATGAGATGCTAATGTGTGAAATATATGTGCTTGGGTTCCCTTCTTCTAATAGCTAGCTTTTAGGGGCGAGTTCTCCTAAGTCACGTATCAAATGGTATCAGAGCCTACACTATGCCTCCCAGTTGCAATCGTGCGGCACAGGTGGTGATGTTGGTATTGTAGTGTTCGGCCGGGACTAGGTGCACTAGTGCAAAGCCACTCGTCGTGGGTGCCGGGACTGCATAGCATGGTGGAACGTTACAATCCTTTTGTCCCACATTGGTAGTATGGGATGCTAATTTGTGATATATATGTGCTTGGGTTCCCTCCCTCTAATAGCTAGCTTTTAGGGGCGAGCTCTCCTAAGTCACGTATAAGTTTATAAATCCCAAGCCAGTTTTAAATTCTTGCATGTTTAGAGTTTTAAGACATTTCCAACCCAAAAAGGATAATTCAATGCAAGGCAACTAGTTATACATTGACGCAACAACCTGCCCAGTTTCCTCATCAGCTTGTTACAACACCATTTTTTATAGTTTGAGGCTGAATTAGGATTGGGAACTTCTCTGATCCAACCTGTCCTCATTGACATCCCCCAAGCAAATTATAACTTATAAGCCTTTGTTTCACATGTCTTGTTACTGACTCGAATTTTTTGTGGTTTGTGCTGGAATGCTGCCACATTCTAGTGAGCCAAGGAAAAAGAATTATGAGATTTCTTCTCACATGTCTTGTTAAAGATTCAAATTCTTTGACCCGCATTGCTGCTGGAATCCAGTGGGCCAATAGCTATTTTGTAATAAACTGACATCAACCTCCCAGAATTAGTAAAGAATTCAAAGAATTATAAGCTATGTAATGTTGTCTTAGCTCTGCTTTTAATGTTTGATTTTTTTATTTTTTGAAATCACTTTTAATGTTTTCTATTTGCTACACTGACTAGGGAAACAAGCTAAAATCAACCAAATCTTTTATATAAAAAACCATTGCTTATGCCCATAGTTTTCAAGGCACCAAGGCGAGGCTAGGCAACCAAAGGGTGCCTTGTCGCCTAGCCACCTAGGCGATGGATTTTTTTAAGTGAAAAATACATATCCTAGGTAGTTCCCTAGGTTCTAGAAAATCAACATATTTATGAGAAGAAAAATAAGAAAGAAAAGAAAATTCAATAAATATGGGGATTGAACCCCTATTTTTGTTATAGGAAAAGAAGAAAAGAAAAGGTGGAAGAAGAAGAAGAAGAAATGTGGAGGAAGAAGAAGATGTGGAGGAAGAAATGTGTTGATTAGACAAAACTTTTAAGTTTTTCCCTTACTTATTGGTTCAAATTTTGAAGTCTTTGAGGATTCAATACAGCAGTTAGCAATGTTTGTGTTGATTAAACCCTAACAAATAAGAAAATAATAAAAAGAAATTAGTTTATAAACACAAAAAATGAATACTTTTGTTTAATAATGTCTATTTTATAATTATAATCTCAAAAAGTAGCAATATAAAAGTATTTTATAAGATAGTATACAAAACTGCTAGGCGATTGGGTGAAGTGAGCCTCCAAGGGCGCCTTGTCGGCGATGGCAATTTTCCCCATTTCCCCGATCCCCGTGGGGATCCGCCCCGAATGGGGCAAGGATGGGGATGATTTTCCCCCCGCGGAGACGGGGATGAGGAAATTTTCATCCCTATTAGCGGGAACAGGGCGGGGACGGGGAGTGCCGCGGGGATGGGGAAATTTTCATCCCCGTTAGCGGGAACGGGGCGGGGACGGGGAGAGCACTCCCCACCCCGCGGGGACCCCAATCCCCGCTTCGTGGGATCCCCACTAATATATATGTATATATGTATGCATACGTTATATATGTAAATATGTAAACATATATCTATATATTAAGAGATTTTTAAAAATATGGTTGAACATGTTTGAATATTTTCTAATACGATTGTAAATGTTCATTATTTTATTTTTATTTTTATTTTTTTAAATAAAATAAAAAACAAAAATAAAATGGTTAGCATTATAAAGAATCACAGGGAATGGGGATCCCTGCAGGGATAGGGATCCCCGTGGGGATGGGGATAACCTTGTCCCCGTTAGCGAGGACGGGGACGGAGATGGGGATTTTCGCGGGGACAGGGATGGGGAGAGGCTTCCCATCCCCGCCCCACCCCGTTGCCATTCCTACTTGTAGCCTAGGCAACTAGGTGCTCAAATGTAGTGCAACCTCAATTTAGTGCCTTGACAATTGTGCTAGGGAGAATCCCAATAATATTGCCCCTGTAGATCTGTATGATTAACTTGTTCCATGTGAGGATGGCAATTTTCCCCATCCCCGATTAAATATATATATATATATATATGTGTGTGTGTGTGTGTGTGTGTGTGTTAAATATTATTTATATATGATATTATTTATATTTTTATATTATTTGTATATATCAAAACATATTTAAAACATTATTTATATTTTAAAATTTTTATTTATTTTAAGTAAATTTATTTTTCAATAAATACTATTAACTAAAAACATTTCGAGGATTCGGGTCCCCACAGGGAGCCTGTCCCCGTTAGGAATCGAGGATGGAGAACAACTTTTATCCCTGGTGGGGATTAGAGTCGGAGACGGGGATTAATTTCAGAGTCAGGGTCGCTGATGGGGAAGATCCCCGCTCCGAACCCACCCTGTTGCCAATCCTAGTTCCATGTTCAAGCCTAAATTTACTAGCAATTCTTCATTGGATTGGTCAAACCACTCTTTTTTTGTATAGATGGAATAGAGCAATACATGTAGATCTACACTACAACTCTACGTAAGCAAGCTCTCTAAGAACATGCAATAAGTTTCTAGATTTTGATTTACAATCAACTTAAGAGTTCTAGGAAAGGTCACTTTTAAACACTGCAAAGGAAGAAGTGGCATTGAGAATGTGGTTAATGTAGAAGGGAAGGCATAATTATGCAACAGAAACCAATCTATGTCATTACTGCTCCAAGTTAGATGTTGCATTATTTGGAGATATTTGTTTAGAAGTCAATAATAAAATTTTGATAATGTAGGAGGTTGAAGGATGCACTGGAGTCACTCAGCAATTTCAACATAAGTGTGTCGTCAAACTAAAGTATGTACAGTTAGTGCTGAAGGCTTCATTCTATTAGTCAAAATGGAAAAGGGTTATTGCCAAGTTCTACCAAAAATGGCACCTGCCAGTAGTACATTACACTGTGTTTGATGATTTGATCAAAATGAAAAGAAAACAAAAATTGTATGTACAATATACTTGTATAGCATATTTGTAAATCCCCTCTCTGAAGGTGCCTCTCCCTCTTTTATAGTAAATTAATACAATATACTTCTTGCTGCCTTTCAAAAAAATGAAAAGAAAAAAAAATGTACATATCTGTAATCTGCATCTATCACAAATTTAGTTCTATGCTGCAAATCATTGGTACCTCATAAACAACCAGTTGGGAATACCATCTATGCATTTTTAAAACCTCCCTTTGATGGGGAAATATTTAATGCCCATGTTTTTAAACCTTCAACAAGTTTCCACAACAAATAAGTGAAAAATTAATGAAACTAAAAATATGTTTGTGCCCAGAAGATAACAAAGAACAATAAACATAGGAGTGCAGATAGATAAATAAAGTGTAACCTAACCACCTTAACTTGCAGTTTAAGAACTAAAAGCTTTCTACCCTATCTAACAATCTTGCAGCTTTACGGAAAGAAAGAATTAAGAAACTCTTTTATTGTTAAACAAACTGAACAAGGAAAATATAGAAAAAGAGAAATAGAGCCATAGTTAGGGGAAGGGGAATTTTATTTATCTAAAAAGAACAGACAGATTGATATTTCCAATGCAATTGTCAATTCTTTTCCTTGTTTTGGTTTTCCTTGCATATTGAGATGGCAAATAGGCCATCCATCAGATATCTCAAACAAGTATTAATATCCTAAGCCAACCCCTGTAAGACCGAAGTCAATTTTGTCCTGTCAACAAAACAAACATATAAAATGCACAAATTACACAAGTGCACAACTACATGGTTAAAACAAGGATAGCAATTTATCTTATTGTTAGGTATATCCCTTGTTGATTCTCTTTATAGGATATTACAATATCGAAAAGGAGCATAACTCAAATTCCTTGTCATTTTAGAGAAACAGGCAAACACCTCTATTTCATTTCCAAATTCAAATTTCCCCTCCACTTAAGAGGAAGCAGTTCAAAACAGGCACATCAATTGTTACTCTCACATGCATCTTAATTATGAGCATACTTTAACTAAATTCTTGAGTAACAATTTTCCAAATCCAATGTTGGGGAAAATCTAATGTAAGCACAACTATTTTAAAGGTAAGAAGTAAGCAAATTTCAAGAAAATAACAGATCAGTGATGAAAAGAAATATTTAGTGGCTTACCAGTGATAATATTTCATAGGCAATTAGCTAGAAGGAACCTCTGCTTAATCATTCTGTTCGTCATCAGCCCAAGTTGAAGACAAAGGACAAGTCAAGCCTGCCATCAAATCAATATTGAAATTCAAAGAAGATTCTGAGTTAATACTTAGCTCTCATAAAATTTCTTCTCGAGAAATAGAAACAGATAGAAGAGAAGTAAATGAAGCAGAGAAAGAATATTCTTTGGAGTAATTTACAATAGGGCTCATGTGAGTCTTGTTCTAACTCTCATTTCAGTTTTAAGTTTCTTTACTGAGGCAACATAACAAGTTTGCACAACAAGTTTGGAAGATCAAATACTCACCCACTAAGAGTATGTATCCCATTAATTTCAGAATTCCAAAGACAAGTATAATTAGAACAAAACCATGGTGCCCCTTTGAGCTGAATATATCCATGAATAAATCCATTTTTAGTCCTTCACTGTATTCGACCCTGGGACATTATGGCCTCAAAAGCCTCAAGTTCATATGCAGAATAAGGTGGTGTTCTTTTCCGAACCAACTCCATGATAACCTCAGCATTCCTGTACTGTCCATTCTTCTGAAGGCCTTCAAGTAGCTTAACGATGGTATCAAAACTAGGAAACCAATTCCTGCCCATGCTGACCTTACACATTCCGAAGG
The DNA here is from genome assembly GCF_055504915.1 of Nelumbo nucifera. Lineage (NCBI taxonomy): Eukaryota > Viridiplantae > Streptophyta > Magnoliopsida > Proteales > Nelumbonaceae > Nelumbo > Nelumbo nucifera. The sequence continues at coordinate 26,894,020 of NC_142656.1, read as the reverse complement.
CAGTATTTAACTCCCCTGCCTTACAGAGATAATGAATCATGGTTTGGTTTATTCTACAATTGGCTTTGTAACCTTTACCATGTAATGCAGAATAAACCTTTTTCGCCATTCCAAGAAAACCAGCCTGGCAAAAGCCCTTAATAACCAAATTGAACGTCACTGCATCTGGGTTTATCCCAAGATTCCACATCATACTCATTAAAGCATTAGCTTTCCAAGCTAGTCTCTTGTTAACCAAGTGCTGAATCCTAACATTAAAGGTAGCAAGATTCGGGAAACACCCCTTAAGCACCATTAGATTCCACAACCCATTGGCAATCTCAGGACGATCATTCTTATAAAACGCAGAAATGAGTGTGGTAAATGTAACTACATCGGGCCTTATTCCCACTTTTTCCATCTCTACCATGGTCAAATAAGCGATATCAAGGATACCCATTTCACAGAAAGCCTTGATAACAATATTAAGAGAAAACGCGTCTGGAGAAATGTCAAATTTCCAAGGAACCTCGTCAAGGAACAATTGAATGGCTTCTAAATCACGGGTTTGCGTCAAAACCTTGAGTGCAGCGTTGAAGGACTTAACAGTCCTGCGGCACCCAAAGAGGTGCATATCGTAGAATGTCTGGAGGGCGTGTTTAGTCATCCCAGCTTTGCCATATAGCATTATAATGCGGACAATGAAGCCTTCCCGACGCCCTTGAGGAAGAGTCTTATGGTGTTCGAGGAGTTCCTCAATATAGTCAAATCGTCGAGCACCAGCTAAACGGGAGACGGTATCCTCGAAAGCAAAGCGATTCTCGATAACAAGTCGATTGTGGGCATTGACCTTGAATAAGTGGAAGAGCTTATCTGGGTCCCTCTCGGCCTTGAGCTTCACCAATGCAGGTTCGTCTAATGGTTTCGGTTTTGGAACGCGGGTTGGAGCAGTTGTTCTTGAAGAAGCGGCGGCGGCGGCAGTGGTAGCGGAGCAGAATCTGCGAACTGGACGCAGAGAGAGCATGTTATGGTTTTTCCCTCAGAGCGTATCATTACTCCTCATTAGAAGAGCATCCTACATAGCAAGATAACTTTACAATACTCATCCCCCTACCGATCTTTTCTTTCTCAGATGAAGAAAAAAAAACGCTATGTGGGCGTGCAACTGCTCGGTTGATCGATCAAAGAAGAACAGAGTAAGGAATGATAAATTGATGCTTTCAGATTTCGTTGGCTCTGTGGCTTCAGTAAGTCAGTAAGCAAACGAATGTAGTGAGAGGGGATTTGATCTGAAACAGACTAATCGCGGGCAGGCAAAGGTGCCCACTGCCCAGTGCCATAAGGAACAGGTAGGTCATGGATCCGAGGTATTGATAAAGGGGTAATTTACAAAATACCCCCCGGTAGGGTGTGACACAACTTTCATCCCCCCCCCCCCCCCCCCTATGTTGGAGTGTTTGGAATATCACTTAGATGGTATTATTGTGATAGGATCAACTGTTTTGCCAAGCAAAGAAAATATCCTAGTTTACGCTTTCTCAATGGAAACCTTAAACTATTGACAATGAATTTTAATTTATTTTGAGATTAATTTGTAAAATGGATTTATATTTATAATAAGTTATTTTATAAAAAAAGGTTTACAAAATTTTTTAATATCAAACCCTAGTTCGACCAAGCCCGTGAAAGATACCTTTCTCTCTTACTTCCCTTATGTTTTTGTAACAATGCCCAGAAATTTTAAGTTGTTAATAGCTGCACATAAAATCAGAAAAGTTGCAAGGTTAAGCTCTCCGTCATTAATACGCCATCTTCAACTAAGAGCTTGATTTGAGCTTGAATCTTGGGTGTTAACAACCACTTTGGGATAGGGCTGTTCATAAGAATGCCCAATCCGACCAAACTGACCAATTCGGACCGATCCAACTTGAGTCGGCCGGGTTTTCATCCGTACCGGTCGGTTTTGGGTTGGGCACATACATAAATCAAAATCTCGGGTCGGTTTTGATTTTCTTGCGTAAAAACCGAAACTAACCCGACCCGAACCGAACTAGTATTCTACTAGTTTGGTAGTTCTTACTTCCTAGTTTGAGTACTTTCCTAATTCCTAATAGTCTTCTACTTTTATACTTCTACTAGAACTAGAACTCTAGAAGGCCCACTAGGCAATTACAATTAGAATTCAATTAGGTGTTTTTTTTTAGTTTTTTATCTAGATTAGAATTTAGAAGATTTCTAAATTTTTATTTTATTGATTTACCTACCCAGATTTACCTAGTTTTTTACTCTAGAAGGCCCATTATTGACACTTGTTTTTACATGAAGAATTTATTGATTTTATTCTTTACCCGAATTAAATTTAGATTTATCTTGGACTCTTGAATATCAAATTATCAACTAATTCAGATTTTATTTGGCTTTGTACAGGAGCAAAACCGAAACCGACCCAAACCGACCCAACCCGACTCAAACCGACCAGGTCGGTTTGGCCTGTCAGTGGGTCGGTTTCGGTTCCCACCTTAGCTAACCCAACCAGGTTGGGTCGGTTGAGAAAATCCCAAAAAACCGACCCAACCCGACCCGTAAACACCCCTACTTTGGGAGATGCAATTTGTGGTCTCCATATCAAATATGAACCTATTTGAATTTGAAAATCAAATTGAATCATCTAAGGCTAGACCGGTTCTAGGAGAAATTGTTTTGTCCAATGAGAATTTCAATTCTCATGGACTTGGGTTGTTAAAAGAATTGAATTCCATCCTAGAAACCCTAGCAAAGTTCGACCTTTTTAGGTGATTTATAGTCCTTCCAACATTTCTTAAAATGACCCTCTCAATCAGTGGACACCTACAAGTTTGACCAAAAATTTACAAATGGCTAGAATGCAACATTATGATTTTTTTTTGTTATATAATACCTCAATTGTTGTTTATCCAAAAACATTCTAGAGATTTTGTTTGCTATTTAAATAAAGTTATTGATTTTCAACTTCAAGTATAAACCATTTGAATTCTATATTTTCCTTGTTCCATGAAATATAAGTTTTTTTTTTTTTTTGCAACTCCATGTATCAACCATTTGTTTCCCTACTTTGAAATTGAAGTTGGACTTCTTTTTTATGATGGAAGGTCTTCTAAAGGTGGATCACGGCAAGTTTCTTTTAAATTTGGACAATATAAGTTTGAGGAATCTCTTATCCTTGTACTTTGTTTCCAAACAATGTTATTCTGCTAGTATTTAAATGAGGGATCCATCTATTTTATTTTGCTCATGATTGTTCTAAAAGAGAGATAGCCTTCTATCAATTAAGATATACTCCTGTTGTGTTTACCTATGTTTCTTTCTTTAATGATATTTTACTTTAGGTTGTGTTTGGTAGAGGTGCAAATTCAAATTTATACGGATGGAAATTTTGTTCCCGGTTTAGTGATCGATGGAAAATTGAATTGGGGTATTTTAGAAATTTTCTTTCATGTTGTTTGGTTGTTACGATGTAAAAGTGAAACTTTGAAACTCTACTCTACTCTACTATGAATCTTGTCATGGGTCCCATCCCTGTTCTGCTCTACGAGGAAGAAAGAGAGGGGTGGAGGGAAGGGAAATACACAGAGAAGCTAGAATCATGGATGAGGATTCAGAAGCGGCAGTGTATTGGGCTCCTTGCCTCCATTTTTGCTGGTCTTTGCTCGAGATGTGAGAGGGGTGGAGCACAGGTGAAACCAGCATGGTCTTGGTGGGGATAATCTAGAAGGTTTGTGCAGGATCTACACCTCGGGCCGGTGAATCTACTACACTGGAGTGGGATGGAGAAGTCATGGTTGAGACTGGACTCAAGGAGGCCGTGTCCGTTGGCTTGTGGGTGCCCTATGTCGTCCTTGTTGTTGGAGCAGAGTAGAGCAAAGATAGCGACAGAGAGGAAGAAAGAGACAGAGAGGAAGAAGAAGAGAGTGAGAGTGCTCATTTGTTTTCCTGGGACAAGTGCTTGAAAGTATGGCGGGTGTCGAATCTCCGTTGCTTGGAGTCTACGAAAGCACACGAAGATGCCATAAACGTTGTTGCTGTTGTTTCTGTCAACGGAACCATTTACACGATTAGAGCGGACAGACACAGGGTATGGGGAAGAACGTCAGGAGAGAGACGGAGAAGAGCGAGAGCGAGAGAGAGCGAGAGCAAGAGAGAGAGAGAGAGAGAGAGAGAGAAGGAGAAGAAGAAGAGAGAGAGAACGAGCGAGCGATGTAATATATACAACAAAAATTTTGATGTAATTATTACATTGATAATCGATATAATTTAATAGTACAATGTAAAATTGCATGTTTACCAAATTCCTGCAAAATCGAACCGTGGTGCAAAGTTTACCCCAGTTCAATTTTACACCTCTACCAAACGCAGCCTTAAAATCCTGTTGCTACAATCTTCAATTTTCGTTTTTTTTTTTTAATCTTTCCAAGTAGTTAGTTTAGGGTTTTTAAATTTGTTGTAAATCCAGGTTTGGGATTTTTTGGGAGTTAAGTTTGGAATTCGATTTGGGTCCGAAGTTATATTACTTTGGATTGGCATTCAGCATACAAATTCCTCATCCAACTGAATTCGGTTGAACTATTGAGATCTTTAGCAAGCTTAATTCAATTAGAAACCAATAAAAGAAAATATTTATTAATTAACTATTTATTTCTAAACCATAGATGTATAAAAGATGTTGAAACACTTCCTCTATCTTAAAAAGTTTGATAGGACAAACTACTTAAGTGAGAATTAAGAACAATACAAAAAGAGGTAAAGTTGCTTATTTATGAATGCCATCACTCATCAGCTCTAATATGAAAAATCAAGTTTTAATGCTGATTCAATTAAAGAGTTTTAATTGGATCTTGGATCCTATGTTAAATCCAGGCCAGCCCAAGTTGCACTCCCATGAATGCCACATGTGTTTTTTTAGTAACCTTTGTGCTATTTCATTTTATTTTCAAGTTAACATATTCAAGTATGTTATCGTCTTCACAGTGAAGTGAAGTGACCAAATCCAAGCTGAAGTTTTGATATTCAATTATTCAAGAGTGGTGGTCTAGGTATAGTAGATTATCATCACTCTGTCTTGTGTTTTTCCAACACCCATTTATTGGCTGCTACTAAAGTGTTAGTTTTGCATTAACAAATTTATCTTTTTACCAAACAGAATTTTAGTTGTAATTGATGTAAACATGAATTCCAATAAAGCATATGCTTTTTTTCTTAAAAGCCCACTTGAATGCAAATTTACTTTTTTTTTATTGATATACCTTTACATCTTATTATCAATGTAAATATGCATTGATCTGTCATTTGTCAATGCAAAAAAGTAATATTGCCAAACACAGGTAAAAGTGAACCGGAGTGCAAATTTACCCTAAATCGGGATTTACACTCCATTTGCATCTTTTCCAAATGCAGCATTAGGAACTTTATACTTACCTTTTGACAAAATGAATTGATAAACAAAAATCATGTATTGATTACGAAAAGTAAATACATATTTATAGATACAAAGGTCCTATATTGTTACATCAGCTTAATTCAGTTGCAAATATCTTGATTTTCTTTATTTGTGGGACCTTGTAGAATTCTTGCATAGCTCTAATACTCCCCCTAGCTAAAGTTAGAGCATGGATAATGCCCAACTTGCCTAGTAAAAGAATGAATTGGTCAATACCTAAAAGCCTTTGTCAAGATGCCAGCTGGTTGGCCTATGGAGGAGAGATGACAAAGTTGAATGTCTTTGTGTTGAACATGTTTACAAACAAAGTGATAGTCGATATCAATATGCTTTGTATGCTCATGGAAGACCAAATTAGTGACTATATGGATTACCGCTTGGCCGTCACAAAAGAGCTATATAGGTTGTGATAGAGGTAGTTGATGATCATTGAAGACACACCAAAGCCAAAGAGCTTCACTTGTGGCCACAACCATGGCCTGATATTCAGCTTCAACTAAGGAGCGCGACACAACCATTTATTTCTTTGTCTTCCAAAATAAAGGAGAATTTCCAAGCATTATGATATAGCCGGTCATAATTCACTGTATGCATAGACAAGAAGCCCAAATAGAATCATAGCATACTTGAAGTTAAAGATCATTATGGCTATGAAAATATATACCCTGCCCTAGTCTTGAGATATCGAAGTAAACATTGCGTTGCAGCCATGTGTTCTTTTGCAGGTGAGCTGAGAAATTGCATTAACACATGAACTGATAACTTAGCTTGAGACTACTAATGGTGAGGTATACTAGGCATCCAACTAGATGTCGTTACCGATCAGTTGAGTTGTTAAGAAGTGAACTCTCTCTAGGTCATCAAAATGACATTATTGTTCCATAGGATGAGAAATTGGTTTACAATCCAGCATGTTAGCCTCCGTTAATACATCCACTACACACTTATGTTGGCAAACAAAGATGTCGGAATTGGATCTGGTGATTTCAAAGTCGAGAAAATATCTCAATGGGCCTAGGTCTTTGAGATAGAAACAACCATCCGAGAATGTTTTGAGCTTCACTATAAGGACTAGATCATCCCCTATAATCATAATATCATCGACGTAGACCAATACAACAATGAAGTTCTGTTGGAAGGAAATGAATAGTGAATAATCAACACTTGATTTAGAAAATCCAACTTTCTTTAGGGCAAAGGCAAATTTTTCAAACTAGCATTGGGATGCTTGCTTAAGGCCATATATGGACTTATGGAATTTGCACACTTGTTCTTTGATGAAGAGGAACAGTCGGGTGACAATTTCATATACACTTCTTCATATAAATCACCATGCAAAAATGCATTATTGACATCAAGTTGGTGGAGTTCTCACCCACGAACTGTAGAAATGGCAAGCATCCATCTGAATGTAACAAGCTTGACCACTGGAGCATAAGTATCATGATAGTCATGGCCTTCTACCTAAGCATAACCTTTAGCCACTAATCGGGCCTTGTAACATTCAATGGAACCATCAGCCTAAAATTTTAGCTTGTATACCCATTTGGACCCAATGGGCCATTTGCTAGGAGAAGTGTCAACTATTAACCGAGTATGGTTGCGCTTAAGGGCAGCAAGTTCTTCTTGCATGCCTTGTCACCAATTAGGATCACAAACAACTTGTGTATATATTTTAGGCTCAATGAGATTAGGCAAATTTTGTAGTGAGTTCATTGCAAATATAGTCCTTGAAATGGTTTGTTAACCTATGAGTATCGAGAGGCCGTGTGTTTGTATGGGCAAGTTCAATGGGTGTGTTAGAAGCATGAGGATCAAATAGAATAGTTTCAATGGTGGGTTGTGGTGGCATAGCTTCAGATGTGGATGGTGGTGTTGTAGGAGGCACGCCAATTGGTATGGTTGGGACATAAGGAACAACCTCATACCCATCAATGAATGTGTCCATTGTATCTTAAACATGTTCAAAGGATGCAGATGAAATGTGGTCTTTGAAAGGAAATGTGGTCTCATAAAATCACATCCTGAGAAACAAATATGCGGTGACTAAGTTGTATACTCTATACCCCTTTGTTCCATAGGGATATTCCATGAACACACATTTGAAGGCACGTGGAGAAAATTTATCTTTGGGAAGTGGCTGTTATTGGGCATAACAAAGGCAACCAAAACTTGTAGATGGTTGTAACTATGAGTTTTTCCAACGAAGACTTCATATGGTGTTTTTCCATGAAGTGGCATGGATGATAAGTAGTTGATTAGGTATGTAGTTTTGAGCACACATTCTCCATAGAATTCTAAGGGAAGTGATGCTTGGAATCGAAGAGTCCTAGCAACCACAAGAAGGTGTTGATGTTTCCTTTCAATAATCCCATTATGTTGGGGAGAATCCATAGAAGATGTTTGATGGATAATTCCATTAGTTAGGTAAATTGCATAGGCCCCAAGCAAAACTATTTTTCATTATCAGTCTGTATAGTACGAACTATACCAAAAAATTGGGCACACACCATATTATAGAAAGAGTTCAATATTTGACAAGTCTTTGACTTACATTTCCTGAGGAATAGCCAAGTGCATCTACTATAGTCATCTACTAGTACTAAGAAATATCTTGCTCTTGAATGGGAAACTGTATGATATGCACCTCAAATATCACATGGATTAGGCCAAATGGAGTATTTGCTCGTGAAGAGATTATTGGAAATGACACTTTAGTGTGTTTGGCATGTTCACAAATGCCACACACATTTGTAGAAGTAGAAGAGAAATGTTACCAGACAGAATGCATAATTGCCAGACATATACATATCCCAATCGAATATTCCATATGGTATAGTCATCATCAGTACCTAATGTGTTATTTTCTAGAGATTGGTGAGTTCTTAAGCAATATACGCCATGGAAAAGCTTCCCCTCACTAATTTTCTTCTTCGAAACTCAGTTCTATATAAGGCAGATAGTAGAGGAAAACAAAACAACACAATCTAGTTCTAATGTGAGCTTTCCAGTAGACAACAAGTTATGTCTAAATGTAGGAACATATAAGGACATTCTTTAGTAGAAGTCCAGGGGCTAGGAGAGCTTCTCCTTAATGTGTGGCCATGATAATAGAACCATCAGACATAGAGATGGATGCAGGAATGTGCAGGGGTACCATATGCAATAGTAAGGATATGTTCGAAATCATGCAATTTGAAGCTCCATTATCAAGGACCTAAGCATTGCGCATGTGTGCACTAAAGGAGAAAGAAATCTTATCAGACATAGTGGTTGTAGTAGTGACTTGAGATTGTTCATTTTCCAACAAATGAAGGAGTTGGGCACATTGATCATGTGTGAGATTCACAGGGGTCATCTGAGTATTCAAACCAGTTTGTGCACAAGAAAAGAGTGGGGCACAAGTTTGTTTACCAGACTTGGGTCTACGACGCTCCCATCCTTCTAGATACCCTATGAGCTCATAATAGCATTCCTTAGAATGTCCCTGCCATTTACAGTTCTCACACTTCTGTTTGGAATGAGATGTAGGTCATGGCGTAAAAGCATGGAGAGCTACAGCTTGTTGGAATGTCGAACTCTTCTGTGAAACCATGATCTGGTGTCTTTCCTCTTGAATAACCAACACATAGGCTCTGTTAATGCTTGGAAGGGGTTCGGAGGCAAAAATGCCAGATCGAACATTATTAAAATTATCATTTAGGCCTATCAAGAATTGATTGAGTCGATCATTTTCTCATTCCACTGATATTCTTTGGCTACAGTACACAAACAATTCGAGAGATATGATAAAGTTGCAAGATCATCCCATAATTCTATGATCATGATGAAATAGGAGGCAACTAATAAGAGTTCTCCTTGGTGAAGAAGTGTTATATCGTGCTTGAGCTGATAAATCTAGGGTACGTTGTTCTTAGAAAATGTTCTTGTAAATCATTCTAGACATCTCAAGTTTATTTTGTGTTGACATCTTCAAGGTCAATCTAGTTTGAATCCAACTCAACCATTATTTTTATATTATATATATCCAGTCTAAATGCAATCCAAGTTGCATTTTGTAACCTTAGTGAGGCAAGCCAATTTCTAGGCATTTCTTTTACAAAACTCATTTAAGTAGTTTTAGTATGATTTCCCTTTTTTTTGTTTGAAAAAGGCTAAAAGGCCAAAATCAATCAGCATTATTGTCTTGATTTACAACCCTTGTGAGGGAGGCAATATCATTTGCAATGAGGTTTGAGATACAAAGTGGGGTCTCTCCAAACCAAACAAAGAAACCCATTGTGTCGAGTTTGCAAGTACATGAGAACCTTATTGAACTTTTGAGAGACCATTTTAACTAGGACAAAATCAAAGGAAGAGAGAAGTCGCCGCCTCCAATCAGTCACATATGCATATATGGATCAAGGAGGGGAGGAATGTTCCTCCAACAAGACATGGATCGATTCTAGAGCTTCTCCCTCAATGATAATCCTATGGAGTTTTAGAAACTTGAAGTTTAAACCAGCTAAGAGAGCTTGAGCTTCACCAACCAATGAATTACAATGATTGATGCCCAAAGCTAGGATAGCAACATGGTGACCTGAAGAATCACGACAAATCACTCCTAACCCATTTAGGGTTATAATATTATTGAAATTGGATTGGACTTAGCCACATTTTAATTTGATCTAATTATTAAAATTTCAAATATAAGTTCAATTGAGTCCAATTTTTCGAATTTCATATTAGAGTCTTTGCTTTATGGATCAAATCCACATCTAATCCAATTACCAATAAATGAAGGTTTTAACATTCAAATTCGAGTAATTTGATCGATTTTCAAATCAGTTTTGAATTTGATGACAACCCTGTTTCCATTGGAGATGCCAAAGTACGTAGTTTCATATTTCTCATTTGAAGGCTATGAGCCAATAATAAAACTAAATTTAAAAGCAATATTTTTATTAATTATAAATGAAATTTAAAGAGATTTTAAATTAATTAATGTTTTATATGATTTTTAAATGCAATGTAGATTCATAAATTTTAAATAAAATTTAAAATTATAATAATTTTAAGTAATCTTAATATTTAGTTAATGTCTACAATGTAGTATTTGTTAATATTCCTTATTAGTTAATAAATAAATAATAGGAATACACAATTAATAGATGTTTATTTATTTATAATAAGTACACATCTATTTAGAATTATTTATTATTAAACTATGCTTATTATTGATAAAGTAATGATTAATAAAGTAAATGCATCACATCCATCAAAAGCATAAATGCATCACATGGGTATCGTGATTGATTTTAACAGGTTAGTAAATAGTAACTTAATGTATAGCTAGCATGGGCAATGTTCAAAAAACCGGATTGGGCATCGACTTGGTAAAGGCAGATGTTCAATTGGGGTTGAACCAGAGGTCGAGCCATGCTGATGTAATAAATAATATATATAATAAAATTAAAAAATTGAATATGAAAGAAAATTAATCCAAATAGAAATAGCACTTCAAAGTTTCAAGGTTTAAAACATGTCCACAATGAAAACAAAGACATCAACAATACAACAAAGTTCAAGACTCGATTCTAATTATAACCACCATCATCACAAGTATAACCCACACCAAGTGCACCACCAATCGTCACTACAAAGGCATTCAAAAATCTCAATTGACAAATTACAATGCATACATGATATAAGTATTCTAAACTTGGTTCCAATTTCTAGTTATATCAGTATCATCTATCAAGATTCAAGATTCTACATTCAATTCCAACAAATTAAATAGTATAAAATTATAAATTAAACACAATTAATTAATCTAATTCCCAAGTAAATCCAAATATTTAATTAGTTGATTTACTTCTAAAAAATCAGAATTTGAGATTAATTGAAGTTTCAATTTCACTATTTCAGGATTTCAGGGGGGGCTTAGGCTAACCTATAAGGCTGAACAACTAGGGAGATGTTTGGAACCATAGTCGCTTTTCAAAAAATGGTGCTATGTTGGATCCACATAGACGTTTCAACAAGCGCCTATGTATCTCATTGTTTGGTGCAGTCGATTATTAAAAAATCGGGCATGCCTTGAAAATCGGGACCCACCGATGTATGAAATGTCAAATTTGGCATTTCATGCATCGGTGTACTATTTCCCCCAACGGTTGACTGATGTATATCCTATGTGGTGCTTACCTGCCAGCACAAAAACGATGATGAAAATCACCTTACCAAACAACATAGTGTTGCTCACTGCCTACGTGATAGAAATGTTTTTTTTGTGAAAAACGGGTCTTGAAAGCAGACATTTTTTCTTGAAAATCGGTCATAGAAAGTGCTCACGCTTCCAAACACCATGTAGGCGGACTGTCTTGTGGTCGAATTTGGTGGGTTGAAAAGTAAAATCAATTTCAAAATTGAACAAACTTGTAAACAAAACTGTTAAATATATGTTTAATCAATTTCAAATTCAGTAGTTAAAAAATAAATATTAAAAATTTAAAATAAAATAAATTGCATATTGCAGATACAGCTGGTGGGAGGAGGGAGAGGAGGGGAACCAATTGTCCATGCTAAGTGGCAGTGAATAGACCACCATCAGAAGAGGAGGAGGAGAGGAACCACTGCGCACAGTGAACAGGCCACCGACAGAGAGAGAGCATATTTGGCTGGTGTTGTCAGCTACTGCTAGTGGCGTTGGCGGCAACTACTGTTGGAGCGGTGGAGCTTGGAGGTGGCATTCGGTGGTGGAGGCCTAGAGTTCAAACCAAGAAAGAGGGGGGACAAATAGACGAGGGTTTTGGGATTTTGGTTTTAGACCTTAGGTTTTGTTTGGTTTATTTTTTGCATTTTTTGTCTTTTTGTGATAAAATGTAGGGTGAAATAAAACTAGCCGGTTATGCAAAACTATGACCAGTTCACTGGTTCTTAGGTTGAACCAGTCGGATAGGTTGTTTTTTATGGTTTTTTTAACGAAGCGGTTTTGGGGGTATACCTGAACCAATTAGGGGTCTGAGTCACAATTTGATTGCTTCAATCACCTAGTCCGGTCCGGTTTTCTAAACCGTGAGTATGGGTCGACGCTCGAGACTTGCACGTTTTAGGTTATAAAGGATCCAAAAGTTTCTCCTCTGCCAATAAACATGGGCATGAGCACATGTTTTGATTGTTGCCAATAAACCTCCTCCAATGTTGGCCACAAAATACTCAACCTGAACAACTTAACCCATAGTTCGACCCCATTGGAGACAAACATGAGAGTCTCATTCTTGGCATCGATGTCCACTTTGTCCATTGCTAAGGCTATCCATCACATGGCCTTAAAAATAGTCAACCTTTAATGAGGCAATAGATAAAGACAGGAGGGACAAATTACAATAATAAGAATCAAAGGATTGGGAATATATTTAGGGGTTGTGTTGGAATTTAGAAGAGAAATAAGTATTCTTTTTAAATTAATTTACTTTTTATTTTATTTGTATCATTAATGAAAATGACAATTATTTTGTTAAATATGATGAATACATAATATTAGAGATGCACCAAATGTTTGTGTCTTTATGTTTTTCAAAATTTTTATTATTTAATTATAAAATTATGGATTGACCCATTTGACCTTAAAGGTTGAACTATTGACCCACATCACTTGAATAGGAAAATGGTTTTATTTATGTGTTAGTTTTAAATCTTGTATTTTATTTCCATCATTAATAAAAAGGTTGAACTATGATGCCGAAAAGACATGATACCGAAAAAACTTGCAACCAATCAATTAGCATCATAAAAGTGGTAACCAATCAAGTTGGTTTTCATCAAAATTTATGTGGGTTTAATTGGTCAAAGCCTTTATGTATCATGTCTTTCTAGCATCATAGATGTTTCTTTAATGAAAATACCTCTTAATCTATCATACTTATTATTGTTTAATATGATAAATATACAATATCAGAGATGTGCCTAAAATTGTTCATAATTTTTGCAATATTTTTATTTTAAAAACATTTTATTATTTAATTATGAGACCATTGGTTGACCAATTTGATGTGAATGGTTGAACTATTTACCCACCACCTAGACAAAAGTGTGGTTTATTTTTCATATTGGTTTAATTTGAACATATGCTTTACATTATTGAAAATGTTGGAGAGATTTAATCATTTAATTAATAGAATTTATTGATCACAAACAAAATACTTCAAATAAAGTACCTAGAAAGATTAAGAGTTAGCACCTTAATGAAAGGGAATTAAATGAAGTGGAAAACAACAATACTTTAAATTACATTCTATGCCCACACAATATAAGGACCAAATTCATAAATATGGGTGTTTTAGTTATAAAATGTCCACATTGTAGACGTTGTTGAAACCCTTAATAGTAGTATAGATATAGATGTAGATATAATGCTGATGGTTGCATTCACCTTGCATCCTAGCCATAATTACTCATTTTCCTTTCTCCACTATATCTTCTTTCCTCTTGCACATAGTTTGATTTTGCACTCATGCTTATTATTGTTTAATATGACAAATAAATACTATTAGAGATGTGCCTAAAATTTTTCACAATTTCTATAGTATTTATATTTTTATTTGTTTTTAACTTTTTATTGTTTAGGGTAAATCTCTTTAACTACTCCTACCGTTTAACGAATCGATTTACAATACCCTTACTATTTAGCTATTGTCATTATCGTTAAGCACTAATGGAAGGAAACAGAATGTCAAGTTTGTCCCTCCAAACCGCATCTGCTGCTCATGGGCTCAGGCTCGGCAAAGACGAAATTGATGATGCCACCGCCCGCACATCAAATAGGCTAAGAACACTTGGCCAAGGAGCGAGTGGAGATACTAAATGCCAAAAGTGGTGGCAAATCTGCCAAGAGCTTCACCTGACAGAGAAATGAAGAAGGCAGTTAATAACGTCTCTAAGGACCGGTTGCTTGGCGCCGGTGGCTACGAAGAGGTCTACAAGGGCATCCTCGAGGATGGCACCATCATTGCCGTCAAGTGCGCCAAGCTCAGAACACCAAGGGTACAGATCAGGTCCTCAGTCAGAATCCTATGTCAGGTGAACCATCATAGCCCCGTTTGACTGCTTGGATGCTGTGTTGAGCTAGAACAACCCCTCATGGTCTATGAATACATCCCCAACCGGACCCTTTACGAAAATCTACATGGTCTTCATCCTAGTGGGCGATCAAAGCTCACCTGGCGCCGGCGGCTCAGCATTGCTCTTTCGGTTTTTCTCAGTAAAATAGGGGCTCCGCCCCTTTCTCTTTTGTTTTTAATGTTAAATCAAGGGCGAAGCTCCATTCTTCTTCTTCTTCATGTACAACCTGCACAAAAACAGGGGCTCCGCCTGTGAATGCCACCACCTCCTGGCTCTGGCAGCTATCCAAAGCCTATGTTTGCTCTTTTGGTTTTTCTCAGTAAAACAGGGGGTCTGCCCCTTTCTCTTTTATATTTTTATGTTAAATCAGGGGCGGGGCGGGGCTCCATTCTTCTTCATATACAACCTGCACAAAAAAGAGGGGCTCCGCCTGTGAATGCCACCACCTCCTGGCTCTGGCAGCTAGCCAAAGCCCATGTTTGCTCCAACGACGTCAGGTTTGGCTGTCCAATAGGTATTGCAGAAATGAGAGGAGTGTCAGATAATGAAGAATGGAAGAAAAAGAACATGAGAATGAGAGAGAGAGAGAGGGACTGCCAGATCCATAGTCTGCGGTTCTGTTCTACTGAACTGCTGGAGACGGAAATTGTAGGTTCTTTTCTACTGGATTCAAAATCGGAAACCGCGGTACTGGATTCGGAATTGAAAACTAGTTGCCGTGGCTGCCATCGCTTGTGACAATGATACCAAAATCACCTTCACCCGCTACAACTTCTGCAATGGGTTGCTGCTCCACACCATCCTTTATTTTCTTTTCGATTCACCACAGAGTGGAGCTTTTGGGTTTGAAAGGTTAAGGTTTTGATGAACCAGCATCTCTTTCCCTTTTCTCTGTTATATTTTGCAAATTTGAACAAGAAGTCACCAGCAAAAATAGTCGGATGCAGACGACGACAGTGGTGGCGATGGCGGTAGAGAAACAGGGAGTGGAATAGTTGCAGAGTGGTTCACTTAGCTGCCGTGTCAGGGAGAGGGATGGTGAAGAAGAAGGGAGAGGTTTTGGAAAAAAAATGTACATCACGACCACAAGTCAATAGCTAAATAGTAAGGGTACTGCATGTCCATTTACTAAATAATAGGGATAGTTTAAGAGATTTACCTTATTGTTTAATCATAAGACTATTGGTTGGCCCATTTGATGCAAATAGTTGAACTACTTACCCATTAACTAGATGAAAGGGTGGTTTATTTTTCATGTTGTTTTTGAACACAAATTTTATATTATTAAAAATGTTAGATAAATTTAATTAATAGAATTTATTGGCGAAAAACAAAAATACTTCAAATAAAGTATATAAGGAGAGAGAATAGGAATTAACACCTTAATGAGAGAAAATTGAATGAAGTAAAAAGTAATAATAATTTAAATTAAGGGCAGATTTCTTAAACTACCCCCAAGGTTTATGAAATTGACTAACTATACCCCTACTATTTCAGTATTGTCTTAAAGTGCCTCTATTGTTTTTGACAATTATGACACAACTCCCTTCCTGTTAAGTCTCCATCATAGTCCATTTACACATGACTTCATGTGTTTGATTTAATGTTATATTATACTCAAAATACCCTGACAATTACTGCATGTCCAAAGCCTTAGAACTAGATAGATTATTTTTAGATGTTGTTGTAGGTATATACTGATCGCTCGGACCATCAAAGTATGAAGACACCAAATTGATACTACTTGGACGCTTGTGATGAGTTCATTACTCATCGGTTACCTGCGATGAATTTATAACTCATCAAACGTTTGCGATGAACATATGACTTATAGCACATTCGCGATAAACTTGTACCCAACACAAGTTAAGATAAACTTTAGCTAATGTAAACCTACGATGAAGTTTAGATGCACGCTGTTTCGTGATAAACTTAGAATGCGCGTGATTCTGCAATAAATCTCGGATATACACGGTTTTTGTGATGAACTTCATATACGTGTAGTTTTGTGATGAATTCAAGACCATTACAGAACCGCGGGTCATAGTGAATCGGAGTTAAATATTGATTACATGTGCAACTTTAAGTTACACATGTGACAAGGTGCCATGTAGGTTTTGTTAAAATGCGCTTGCTAGATAATGACGTCACTAATGCCACACCAGTTAAGTAGGTCACGAAAGAAAGTAACATATATGGATTATGAGAATTCTCGGACAAAAGAAAAGTCAGTCTTTGAGAGATCTCATAAGACACATGGCAAAACCCTAGCAATGCTCCTTAATGATCGACAATGAAACTAATATTACCTTTCCTAATGGGAATCAAATTCTTTCAACACCTTCCTTTTAGGACCTCGGATTCCTCCTTATAAATGAAGGTCCTCTTCATAATGATTCATTCATTCAATCATTGGATCATCCAACCACTCTATTCGACCATCTCATCACTCCCATTTGTCTTTTAAGGAGACCACTCCCATGCAGCCTTACCACCTTACTTACAATTGTAGTCAACAAGGGCCATCTTCGAGGTACTTTCCAACAAAGATCACCATCTTTTCTATTCAAACCAATGGCAGTGGCTAACCTTCCATCCTCCTCCTCCTCCTCTCTCTCTCTCTCTCTCTCTCTCTCTCCTTCCCTATTTTTCTTTTATTCCATTGGCCACTATTCATCATCAAGCGCAAGAGCTTGCTAGCGGAGAACTTGTTCTTTGCTGAAGAACTCAAGATCCTAAAGAAGCCCATGTATTCTTCCTACCCTTTAGTGTTACAATGATGGTTCAATTCCCCTATGTGCACAACTCCCATGACATAAAACACATAGTCATTGATTATGTCAACATCATCGCTGCAAAATACCCTTATTGGAATATAAGCCTTGCCATTGATCACTTCATGTTTTCTTGCCATGACCGACCCACTAAAGGCCTATGTTCCACCTCCAACACCATGCGTCGGCCCCATTTCACTTCATGCTTTCTCCATTAGGATTTAATGATGGTGATAATTGTCAGAAACAATAGGGGTACTTTAAGACAATACTGAAATAGTAGGAGTATAGTTAGTCAATTTTTTAAACCTTAGGGGTAGTTTAAGAAATTTGCCCTTAAATTAAATTCTATGCCAACATGGTTAATGATGGACCATATTCATAAGTAGGGGTATTTTAGTCAAAAAATCCACAAAAGCTCTTTTATTTAATGTAAATTATAAGATTTAATGAGAGGGGGTAAGATTTAATACTTAACGAGAAGGAATATAATTAATTTAATAAAACTAATAGGTCAAATCATTTTTTACCCTCATAATAAAGGGGGACCAAATTTAATAATAGGGGTAATTTAGTTAAAAATAGTACAAAATATAGACCTCATTGATTTAATAGTAGTATCAGAAAATCTATGATAGGGGAAAGATATGGTATGGAAAGAATTTTGACCAATCAAAACCCACCCATGAATTTTGATAAACAACACCTTATTTGCTATCATGTTTATGATTCCAGATTAGTGATCAGTTGTTTTTTTGGATATGATATCTTTTCCATATCATAGTTGAGCCCGATAGATATAGATGTAATGCTCATAGTTGCAATTGCCTTGCATCCTATCCATCATTACTTTAATTAATCCATTTATTTTCCTTTCTCCACCTCTTTCTCCTCCTTGTACCCTGTTTGATTTTGCATCTATTTATTTCTAACTATGATTTGCATTCCTACCTAATCCAAAATTTATACATTGTCTAATTTGTATTCATTGGCAATGCAAATTTTGCATCTCACAAACTGATGCAAAATCTGTACTACCTCCCTCTTATATAAAATCGGGGCCACATAATCTTTCTTCTTACCCCACTCCCAAACAAATAACCCTCCTACTAGTGCCTTCATTCTCTTTCATATAAGGTGGGGATGTAATTTTTAAACCTCTTATTTTTATACTTTTTTTCACAAATAGATAAAAGCAAAGTCAAATCTGAAGCAATGGTAAAAAATGTGTACTTAGCGTATTTGCACTCACCTCTCAAGCATTTATAATAATTGAAATGAAATTCACATTACAAAGAAATCCAGGATTATAATCAATATGGAAAGAGGGCAAACAATTTATATCCATTGCAAAACCTTAGTATTTATACTGTCTGTATTATTTTTTTTTCCAAACTGAGCCTAAGAAAAAAATCACATAATTCAAGGCTAGCCCTTTTTTTTGTAGTGTTGTTCCAACTATATGGCCTATAGTGACGTATCCATTATTAAATTTAAGTCTTCGAGACCCTTTAACATCATAAATTTATTTAATTTCATATTTAATTCTATAAATATATGCTAATTTTATATAGACTCACTCTGCCATCGGATCGGAGTCGGATTTATTATTATCCGACCCATTTACAACCCTATTCGCAAATCGCAAAGCATGTGAGCATTGAAATGAATGAGCTGTCAATACATTTGCTTTGATGAACATTCACATGCACATGCAGACCCACAGGAATAACCCAAACTTAAATCTCAGTCACTGACTCACTGTCACTGTATTGTGTTGTGTGAACTATGGACTCCGGCCTTCGCTCTTTGTAGTGCAGCCTTGAGCCTTCATCCTCAGCGGCTTAGCGCGTTAAGTGGTTTGTGTCGGTGGGCGATTTTTTACCGCATAACGAAAAGAAATCCTTGGGCGCGGGAAAGCGCGAAGCACGGAGGCCAAGTAAAAATATCTCCGAGTCTAACAGAGTGCGTTAAGAGAGGCAAGGAGGATTTCTCGTGGTTGCTGTTGTTATATAAGTCCCTTCAATTCGTTTTCAATCCCGCGTTTCCATCAAAGCCACCGCCTCTCTTCTCACTCCCACTCTCCCCTTTTTCTTGGTACTCTTCCCTCTTTTCTCTCTCTTCTCCCCACCCTTAAATCTCTCGGTCTTTGTTTTTTCAACGAATTTCTTCGATTTTTTTTTGACTGTTTGTGTCTGCATTTTTTGCCCTGAGATTGTTATGTGCTCGATCTGATTCCATTCGGTTGTTCTGTTCTTACATTTTGAGTTTTTTCCCCGTTTTGTTTTTAAAGTTTTTGATCTCTGCCCATTTCTTTTTCTCTATCAAGGTTTTTCTTTTTAATTGAAGGATCAAAGAATCACGTTGTGCGTTTCTGTTTGCAGGAATTAGACAGTAATTTTGCCTGCTGAGATGACTTTGAGTAACGGAAAGGTTGATGCCCCAGTTTTCAATGGCGATGCAAAGAAGGCTTTCAAGGTCTTCATAGGATATGATCCCCGAGAGGATGCTGCTTACGAGGTCTGCCGATATTCTCTCTTGAAGAGGTCCTCGATTCCGGTGGAGGTCATACCCATCAAGCAGCCGGATCTGAGGAGCAAGGGCCTTTACTGGCGCGAGCGTGGCCCGACTGAGAGCACAGAGTTCTCTTTCAGTCGGTTCTTGACTCCACATCTTGCCGATTTCGATGGCTGGGCAATGTTCGTGGACTGTGACTTTCTTTACACGGCAGATATAAAGGAATTGACGGATCTGATCGATGATAATTATGCAATTATGTGTGTTCACCATGATTATGCGCCCAAAGAAACCACCAAGATGGATGGGGCTGTGCAGACTGTTTACCCACGAAAAAACTGGTCGTCCATGGTGCTTTATAACTGTGGGCATCCCAAAAATCGGATCTTAACGCCCGACGTGGTGAATTCGCAGACAGGTGCTTACCTTCACAGGTTCATGTGGCTGGAGGATCATGAGATTGGGTCGATCCCCTTTGTATGGAATTTTCTAGTGGGTCATAATAAGGTCGATGAGAACGACCCGGCAGCGTTCCCTAAGGCCATACATTATACTTCTGGTGGCCCTTGGTTTGAGTCCTACAAGAATTGTGAGTTTGCAGAGCTGTGGGTGAATGAATTGGAAGCATACAAGAAAGAAATGAAGCAGGTTTGAATGAAGAAGAAGAAAATGTGGTAGATTAAATAGTTGCAGGTGACATAAAATGTATTGATTTCTTTAGCAGTATCTGGCGAAGGTTCTTTTTTCTGTGTTTCCTAATTCTTTTGTTGTATTTCTTTAATGCTTTTATTGCCAAATTTGATGTTTGATGGAGAGGTATACTATTCCTCAGTGAACACATAGGACATAGGCATTGCAGGTATCTGGTCTATGTAATGTTTCATTACTTCCTTTTCTTCAATATCATTGTAATTGAAAGCTTATTATGAATGAATATTAATTAGTGTAAAAATTGTTTCCGTTTTTATGCCTCACTGCTGCATTTCAGATGGTTTCTGTGCGTATGGTTTTTGTTGTTGAATTGGAGTTGAATCAAGAAATTCCAATTTGATTAATTTGAATTTCATGGAATTGTGATTTTGTTGCATAAATGCCTACCAGGAGTTTCATTTTGCTTTGATGGCAGAGAGAACAGCAAGAACTGAAAGTACATACAGTACCCTCCTCCCCCCCAAAAAAAAGAGCCTATTGGAAATTGTGTCAATCATATTTTTTTTGGTGGACACCCTGACTTGAAAGTTCAAACAGTCATCAAATGGTTCCTATTCCTCATAAATAGCAGATAACATCATTCTTTATGGTTCTCCAACAAACCAATTGTTTATTTAACTTCACCACCATGGATCACATCCATTGAAGAGAGATTCTACCCATATACCTCAACAAAAAAAAAATAAAAAATAAGAAGGAAGTTTGGTCTTGTGTATAGACTGATACCCAATGATTCCAATTGAAAAACCATGTTGTTACCTTGTTCTTTAGAATTTCATTTTTTTTTGGGAAATTGCACTATTTTCATTATTTCAATGACTAGATTGATTACACCTTTTGAAAGGGTTGTTCCACTATTGAATGGTAGGTCTGCAGCGTCTGCTCAACCTTTTTTCTCTTCATAAGTGGATTTGGTAAATCTTTTGAGTAAAATGTCAAATCTTTTGGCAATTGCACTATTTTCATTGTCATGGTCATAGGACATTCAAACGGAAATACTCAAATGATAGGGTCTGCACGCCCTTTTTCTTTGCATGACTGGATTGAGTAAATCTTTTGAGTACAATGATTAAAGATGTCTCGAATAATAGAGAGTAAGATTGAAATTGAAGTGGTGGTGAATAGAGAGGTGAAGGCGAGTAAAACATTGGGTTTGTTCTTTCTTAAGGGGGGGGGGGAGTTTGCTAGGAAGGTGTTTAAAGAATTGGAGGAAAAGGAAAAGGAAAATAAAAATCGAAGTTCTGGTGAGGATGGTTTTAATTTAAGGGAAGATGAGGTTATTGATAGATTTGGTGTGTGATTAACATGTAGTGGTTCTTTTAGTTCAAGGATCGTCTGGCTGGGTTTGTTTTCTTCCAGAATTTGAAGGTTTTTGGAAAGAATTTTCTGCAGCCGTTTTTGGTGCTCTTTGATTGCCTAATGTTGATCAATAAGTCTTGTGGTTTTCTTTGGTGATTGTTTTTCTATTTTTCTCTTGTTGGTGGTGGGGTGACTCCTTGTCACCTTGGTTTTGTATTTTGCTTTCTTGATGAATGAAATTTTCTTCTTTGATCTACAAAAAAAAAGTAGGGGTTATTGACAAAGAAAGTGAAGAGTGAGTTGTAGTTCAGACTTTTGAGAAGAACAGTGTTGGAGTTTGAAAGGATTAATGTGACTTCTAAGGATCCAAATGGCGTAAAGAAGAATCCTCTTGTAGTAAGATTTTTCAGAAGCTAGAGAAAACATTAAAACATTATGATTTCAAAAGTTTTTTTATTTTTATTTTATTTATAGATTAAGAGGAGGTTTATGTGGGGTTGGGCCACACAAGAAGGTGAAAAAGTTAAGAAAGCTCTTAAGAAGAGGTTGGGGGTCATGTTCATTTCAAAAGGTTTGAGTAGAGGTGGTGTCTTTTCGAAACGGGTTGTCAAGGTGATGCCTAGGCGACAAGGTGCCCTTGGAGGGTCGCCTCGCTTAATCATCAAACAGATTTGTACATGGTGTTATGAAATACTTTTATTTCTTAAATTTTTTGAGATTATAATTCAAAAATAGACATTATTAAACTAAATTATTAATTTAGTGTGTTTATATACTAGTTTGGTTTTGTTATTTTCTTATTTGTTAGGGTTTAATCAACACACATGTTGCTAAATGCTGTCTTGAACCCTCAAAAGACTTCAAATCCTGAACCAATAAGGAAGAACTTAAAATTTTTCTAATCAACACATTTTCTTCTTCCTCCACCTTTTCTTTTCTTCTTTTCCCATAACAAAAATAGGGGTTCAGTCTCTCTATTTTTTGAATTTTCTTCTTTCGTTTTTCTATCTCATGAATATGCTGATTTTCTATACTTTAACATGAAATTGATACTTTCTTACGAAAATATGGAGAATTATTAAGGAAATACAGTTACTAGTTGCTATGGAACTAGGGAACTACCCTAATATATGTAATTTTTACTAGAAAAAAAAATCCATTGCCTTGCTTTGGCATCTTGAAAACTATGATTTAAAGTCAGTTTTGGGACAGGGGTGTTTTGTTTGGTATCTTGGGAGATGTTCATTGGGCTTTGTTTGGTTGAATTTGAAGTTGGAATGGTGTTGTTGTGGATGTTGGTTTTTATTCTTCTCTCAGATGAGTTATTGTCATGTTCCCTGTATTCTTCTTTTTCTTTTAATAAAATTTTTATGTTACTTTCAGAAAATCATTAAATTGGGTGAAATACATTGCATAAGAATTACATTGTCACATTCCTTCAATTGTTTGATTCATCCATTTGAAAATGACCAAAAAGAAGTCAAGTTCAATATAATGGTTGCAGCAACTACTCCTTTTACCATCATTATTCAGCAGTCACAACTCTCCAATTTCTAATACTTTCTTTCTCCACCGGTGAATTACCAGATATAATCTTGTCTTCTTTAATTGTCTGTTTAAGAATTACAAACATCCAATGTGCTATTCTCACCTTTTTGGTGATTTTTTGATATTTTCATTGGTCAAGTGATACAAATCCTACTTTTTATTTTATTTTATTTTATATATTGATTTATGCCTTAATTTGGTGTTTCTATATGCTAGTTGTATTAATTTTAAGGTTAAAGGAAACTAAATCATATACTATTATATAAACAAAGGAGTGTAAAGGGCATAATAGAAATAGAAACCAATTTTCAACTTAGAGAGCCATAAAATGGGCTTTGTCCCTTAATTTGTCCTTTCTTTTTTACATCCTCTGTAATTGCTTCTTTCTTTCCACTATAAGCAGAATAAGGGTTCAGCCCCTTGATTTTTTTTTTGAACTTTTCTCTACAACTAACATACTCATACATTTTCTCTTCTACATATCTATTGCGTTTAAAATAACAAGAAATCTATTGCTTCATATGTCTATTTTCTTGTATTATTTTAGTTAAGATAAAATTCTCTCTTTATCACCTTCTTGCATTAACAAAACAGAGATCCATGCTCTAGTTTCTCATAGGCTATGTAATGTTGTTTTAGCTCTGCTTTTAATGTTTGATTATTACATGTTAGATCACTTTTAATGTTTTCTAGTTGCTATATTGACTAGGGAAACAAGCTAAAATCAACTAGACTTTTTATATAGAAAATAATATCTGATTCTCAGATGTAGCCCAGCCTCATCTTAGTTCCTTGAAACTGTGCTAGGGAGAAACCCAATAATTCTCAGATCACTTTTTTTCCTCTTGAATGCATGATTCTTTGGTAGGTGAGCTTTGCTATACATTAGGGAAATGGACCAAAATTTCCTAGCATTTATTTATTTTTAATTTTTGTTAATAACAATAGAGATATTATATTATGAAAATTTTAATAATTTAATTATATAAAAGCGTAACCAAGTAGTCCAATTCCATGAATGGGCTCCTTTATAAAAGCATATAAAATTCATTAAAAGCAACCTAATTATTTAACTTCCTTTGGTAAGGCTTTCAGAAGTTGAAGTGTTAGATCTAAGAAACCATCTGAATGAGGGGTTCAATTTGGCTACTACTACTAGAGACCACCCTTCTTTGATTTTTGGATCTGCTTGTTCTAGTTATGTTCAAGTAACATTTGGCTTATTGGTGTCTCTTTTATGGGTTGTTGAGGTATATATTTCCTGAGTTATTCTGACATGTTTCTCTTTCAAGTTTGTAATGTAAGGCCTATCAATTTACTAAACATTGTAGATGTTCTTTTTTTTTTTTTTCAAAGAAGTAATAGTTCTTTTCCTTTCAATATTATACATATTTTCATTGTCACACATGACTGTATATCTTGAAATCAAGAGATGAAGTTCTCGAAAATATCAAAAATTTTTATGGTTTGGTGGAAATCCACTTTGAGAGAAAACTCAAGATCTTATGCTTGGACAATTTAAAAGGGTGATTCAAAAAGTATGTAAGCAGTATCTAGAAGAACCATGGTTCTTGTATCTGTACACCACAACAGAATGGTGCAAGGAAAAGCAAGAATCACCATATGTTGGAGGTGGTCAGAGCATTGTTATTCAGTACATTTGTCCCTATTCAATTTTAGGGAGATGCATAAAGAATTGCCTATTTGTTTAAGAAGATGCCATCCAGAGTACCAAGGTTTCAGTCTTTCCACGATTAGCCCTTCTTTAAGGTTTTTCTGGATGTGTCTGTTTTATTCATGACATGAATCATAATCAAGTCAAATTTGATGCCAAGGTGGTTGTGTTTTCTTAAGGTTTTTATTTATGCAAAGTTATGTTATGTAATAATTTTTTTTTTGATAAGTAATAGATATCTTGTATTAAATCAGAATACTAATGTCAAATTTCACAGTTCACAGCTCACATTAGGAGCCAGTCCACCTTATCACATTATGCATACAAATTATCCCAAAAAAGTTGCTCCCTAGATACCCCCTTGTTGGGCTAATGCATTAGTCAAACCATTTTCTGATTTGTTGACCAACCTAAAGGTGGCCTCTACCTCTCTTGCTAACTGTCTGATTTTCCTCATGAGCTGTCTGTACACACAAGGTCCTTGGCTGTTATTAATCTACATCCCACTACCATCATACAATCCCCATTCAATCTCCACCTGTCTTAGATTCAGCTGCTTAGCAAGTTTCAGATCTTGCAACAGTACTGAGATTTCTGCTGACAAGGAGTTTTCATTATACTATTGGGCCTGAGAATAATACCACTAATGGACCATTACCATCCTTGGAAGCTCCTCCTACGCTCAATGGACCAGGGCTTTTATTTTTTCGATCAATAACTGCAAATTCATTAGAATTAAGAAATATGTGTACAGAAAAATACAAAGACTGGGATATAAACTCTCTTATCTTCCCCCAAGATTATGTTTTTACAGTTGTTCCCAGAACATATTCTCTTCCCACCCCTTGCTTTGCTAGTACATCAGCGAAGCAGTTTGCATTTCTCTTGACCCGTTGTATTCTCACTTCCATATCTTTGGTCAACCAATTAAACCTTTTTGTAGTGCCACAGCTTCATTTCTTTACTCATTAACCATCCCACGACCAGCTTTGAATCTCCTTCAATAATTAGTTTTCTCATACTCAGCAGTCTTGCTCTTTGTACTCCTATCATAGCCATAACCTTTGCTCTGAGATAATCCCTCACTCCAGCTGGACCACAAGGCTCTAATCTTCCCCTCCTCATCTTTGAACACCCCTCCAGTTCCTGACAAACCAGGATTCTCTATACTATTACCATCGAAGTTAAGTTTGATGAATTCTGCATTCGGTGGAGACCACAATGGATTGGTGGGGTTCTTTTTGTGGACAGATTCTGCCACTTCCTTCGAGTTCCTATGTAGATCGTCCATTGTGATAGAAGAGAATAGTTCCAAGGATTTTAGCCAATGTATAGTTTTAATTGTGGCATATTCAATTAAAGCCTCCCTAGTCCTTACTATTTTCCTTTCCTGAGAAAATTCTTGAGTTTATTTCCTCCCAAATTGTCCATAGTATAACTGCCCTTCCACATCTCCACATGATTCTTCCCTTCTTTGGCCATTCAAAGGTTGTAGGGGCAAAGAGGTTAGGAACATCAGCCTGTGGATTCCACCTGCACCCAAATAAAGAAAGAAACCATTCCCACAAATATGCAACGAAAGGACAGGAAATCAGTAAGTGGTAGCATGTTTCACCATTAGTCTTACACAGAACATACCAATTGGGAGACAAACACCAATTTGGTCTCTTTGTTTGGAGCAAGTCATAGGTACTGATCCTCTTATGAACAACTTCCCAACAAAAAAACTGCAATTCTGGGTGGCACAAGCTTGCACCATATCTCTTTAGCAGGGAAAGAGCTGAAAGAGGTAGTGGAAGGTTTAGATAGGGCTTTGAAGATGAGGCACAAGAAACAGGCCCGAAGAAGAGTAGGTCCAAATACGACTGTTAGGATTGACAGGGTCTTGGAAGACTTCTTTTAGGGTGTGAACTAGGTTAAGCATATTAGGCATGCCAGAATCCCTTATTCCCCTTCTAAAACCCAAATCCCAACTGAAACCATTGTTAGAGTTTGAAGGACCCAAGAAGTTGGAGATCGGAAGATTATGTTTAGAAGATAAAGCAAATAACGAGGGGAATTGATCTTTTAGAGGGGAGTTTCCAATCCAAACGTGTCCCCAAAATTTTATACGATCTCTAGAGCAAAGGTCATACTTGACGAAGGGGAGGAAAGAAGGTAGCACTGCATTGATAGCTTTCCAAGGAGATGCTCGAGTTTCCCTAGCCAATGCTTCAACGTCCCGCCCATTGTTCGAGAGCCCGTGAATGCTGATAATTACTTTACACCACAATTTGTCCTTCTCTAAAGGCGTCCTCCACAACCACTTACCCAACAAAGCTAAGTTCCTTCTCAGTACATTCCCTAGCCCTAATCCTCCAAGGGTTTACTTCTTTTAACTACTTCCCACTTGACCCTATGGTCCCTCCCGACTCCCATAAAAAATTTCTCATCAATTTTTCTAGTCTTTGACCAACACCTTATGGGAGCTTGAAGACTAACATAAAGTAAACTGGAAGGTTTGCTAAGGTTGACTTAATCAGTTTGATCCTTCCCTTTAGTGATAAGTACCATTTTTTCCAGCAAGCAAGTCTCTTAGTAAACCTTTCCATGACGGGGTTCCAGAAGCTTGATTCCTTTGGGTTGGCTCTTAGGGGTAAACCTAAGTAGTTGAGAGACCATTGCATTACATTGCATCCCAAAATTGAAGCACACTCAGACAATTCCCCTTCTTCCATATTTACATCTGTTATGCAACTCTTTTCAAAATTAATCTTTAGGTTTGACATTCTCTCAAAGAGCTGTACCATCATCTTCAGGTTTCTAGTCCTTTCTATCCCTTCCTACTCTTCATCCTTTCACTAAATGTCTTGAGTTAGCCCTTAAGATCGGTCGACTTAAAACATCTGCAATAAGAGTGAACAGAAAAAGGGATAGAGGGTCTCCTTGCCTAATTCCATAGATAATAGGGAAGAAGTCCACCACCGCTCCATTAACTATCACTGAATAATGGCAATTTTGGAGATAACCCAAAACCCATTTGCACCATTTTTCCCCAAAGCCGAAATGTTCCAACACCTCTAATAGGAAAGACCGGTCAACCAAATCATAAGCTTTCTCCAAATCCAGTTTACAAATGATACATTTTTTTCTATTCTCCTTAATTCCTCTACAGATTCATTTGCAATCAATATTTGATTAGTGATTTGCATGTTTTGAACAAAAGCTCTTTGATTTGGAGAGATGATAGAGGGGAGAACTTCTTTAAATCTATGGGACAAGACCTTAGCAATTATTTTATAGAGGCTATTTACCAAGCTGATAGGTGTAAAGTCCTTTGGGTGAGCGGCTCTAGACTTTTTAGGGACAAAGGCTAAAAAAGTGGCACTCAACCTCGGGTTTATCATACCCTCTCATGAAACTCAACAAAGACCTCTAGCAAATCCTCTTTAAGAATGTCCTAACATCCTGGTAGAAGGCCATACTAAAGCCATATGTCCCTGGAGCTTTGGATCTATCCATAGAGAATATTGCCTCCTTAATTTCTCCTAAGTCAAAATTCCTCTCTATCATTAACTTAGGATCTTCCAATAAGTAGGGCCACTCCAAACCTTCAACCCATACTCTTTCAAAAGGGGCTTCTTATATATGGATCTGAAATGATTTGCAAAGGCCTTGACAATATCTCCTTGTTGGGTAAGAGTCTCCCCATCTATCTCCAATTTGGTTACAAAATTCCTCCTTCTCCCATTAAGTACTGCATGAAAAAACTTTGTATTCCTATCCCCTTCTTTGATCCATTTGTGCCATGACTTTTGTCTCCAACTAACTTCCTCTTTGTATAGGATGTCTTTCAATTGCTTCTTTAGAGTCCATCTTAACTCCTTATCTCTCTCCTCCAACAAACCCTATGATTCCTTCAAGTCTAGGTCTTTAATCTGATCAAATACTTCTTGTTCCTTTCTTCTAGTCTCCCAAAATGCTCAATATTCCAAGTCTTGTTTTTTTCCTCAAGAGCTATAACTTCCTATGGAACTTCATTCATTTCCATTGAGTTTTGGGGCTAGATTCAAACCACAAATCCTTCACTTTTTGGATAAACCTAGGGTGGCAAAGCCACCCATTTTCAAACCTAAATGGGGTTAGTCCTGCACCAACCATCTCCTCCTTGCCTAACGAAATTGGTTAGTGATATGAAGTGACTATAGGCAAAGCCTTAGAGATAAGGTTACCCCAATGGTCCTCCCAATCTAGAGAAAAGAGAAATCTGTCAAGCCTTGAGCAAATAGGGTTAATTTGAAGGTTTGACCAAGTGAAACTGTTATGGATAAGGGGTAAATCCTTAAGCTCAACTGAATCAATAAATTGATTAAACTTCCTCATGCTAGTCGTGATTCTCTGTCTCGGATTATTTGTCTCTTTTGTGAACCTAAAAACATTAAAGTCACCTCCAATGCACCAAGGCCCTTCCCAAAGTCCTTTGATGTCACTAAGTTCATTCCGCATTTCATATCTCTCCCCGTAATAATTGGGCCCATAAACATTAGTCATCACCCATTCAAAGCTATCCCCCACCTGTCAAAATTTGATAGATACCGAGAACTTGCCAACCAACTCTTCTACTCCTTCTAACACCTCATTATTCCATAATGTAACTATGCCACCTGAGGAACCCCAAGAAGGTGCGTATGCCCAACTAATTCCCCCCAGATTCGAATTCTACCCAACTAAATGGTTGGAATCAGAATGGGCCATTTTGTTTCTGATTCAGACCCCCTATTACCATGAACGGAATAGACCCTTAGATATTTTATGGGCATTGAAGTGGTGGTATGAGAATGGCATTTTAATGTCTTAGACTAGTTAACGGGAGTTAAGCTAGATAAACTCCTATTTAGGGTTGTAATCGGATTGGATTCAGATAAGATACAACCACATTTGAATAAGAAGGGCAGTCTAGTGCACGAGGCTCCCACCAATGTAGGGTCTAGGGAGGGACAGATGCATGCAGTCTTACCCGTACGCATACAAAGAAGCTGTTTCTAGGATTTAAACCCTGGTCACCCAGGTCACAATGGAGCAATCCAACCATTGTGCCAAGGCCCACCCTCGTCCTGCCACATCTGAATCTGATCCAATTATTGAAGCTTCAATTCCAAAACCACTTTATTGTCATTAAAATAAAGAAAAGAAAGAAAGGGGTGGGGAGTTAGGAAGGGAGGGAGATAATAGGTAATAGATAATAGATGGATGGATGGATGGATATAAATATAATCAAAATTTAATTGGACCGGATGGGATCAAATCCATGTAGATAGATACATTAGATCGATAGATGGATGAATATACATATAGTAAAATTTAATTGGAGTCAAATCCATGTATGACCTGATTATTAAATTGATGCAGATTTTAACATCCAAATCTGAAATAATAGGATTAGATGCCTGATTGGGTTTTGGACTTTTAGAATCTACTGAAAGTCCAACTCATATCGACTAAAATCTTAAGTTTTGTGGTGATCAAGAGTGTCTCACAAGCTGGTTGGGACGCTTTTGTACCTATGCTTGATTCAACCAGATACTCTGTTGCTTGATGACACTCTAGGCAAGGTATTCCCCTATTCTAATCAGGCCATCTACATGTTGAAGACTTCACAAATGCAAACTAGTTATAGTTGCTATAATTTTTTGGTGTTTAACCTAATTTTATGGAGAAATACGAAGTGATCATTAGTTGTGAGGTCAAATGCTGAAGTCGAATAAAGGGCTATGGCTCATTGAGTACGTTCTTTTGAGCAAACTAGGGGTTAATTTTGAGGGTCAAATGATGCTTTACTGTGACAATCAAGTGGCGATAAGTATTATTGCATATTAGTGCAATATGACAATACTAAGGACATTAAGATAGATCAACATTTTAGTAGGGAGAAAGTTATAGTAGGAGTATTTTGTTTATCCTTTGTGGCATCTGAAAATCAGTTAGCTGATTTATTTACCAAGGGAACAACTAAAACCAAATTAGTAAATGATTTTAGGCAATCGTGCATGCTGATACCTATCTCCATCTTGAGGGAGAATAGTGAATACATTGTACTATTCACCTTAGATGTACTATATTGTTTTTTCCTTTTTATATAAGTTAATGAAACAAATTTGGCAGAGTTCATCTACTATCTTCTTCCCTATCTCATATATTATCTACTATCTTTTCAATCTTAGTAGCACTACATCTTTATCCAGTTTTAAAGAATTATCATTCTTGAATAACAACTCTGAATCTTATAAAAAGAGAAACCTGGTGGCAATGTTTCTCATCTTTCTGGCATGGGTGACTCTATCTTTGTAATATGTGGCATCTAAAGCGTCTGAGGTTCTAGGGTTGAAAAGAAGACAATAATTAAGTTTGCTACATAAAACAATGTGATGGCGGTGTATCAATTTATGTGCTTGTTGGAGACTGTCTTATAGTTTTCTTTACATAGTTGCAAAATTATGTCAGATTCATTTCCTCCTCTCTAAGGATTGATGAATCTAAACTTTGATGGGCCTTGGAGAGTTAGTGGACCCTTAGAGAGCATTATGGATTGGGGTTGGGAATTCTATTAGAGCTAAGTCTATAGATCATCTCCAATAGAATGGCATATTCGGTTTAAGAGAAACTCCCAGGTTGCCACAGGTTCGATGTGGGCCGTTGTCAACAGCTTATTTATATGGATTCCAAGTCCAGATGATTCATTAGAAGATGAACTAGCTAGGGATGGTGTAGATTGGATATTGATATGGATGTTTTGTCCTATGGGATTTTATTTTCCTTTTTTTGGTCTTAATTTTTTTCTTTTTCTTTCTACTTCTGTATGCAGTATGTACAACCTACTACTTTGGGGATTGCTTGTTCATGTTTTGTGATTCTTGTTTAGTGATGGAGTTCATGGACTTTGGAAATACAAATTCTTTCTCCATTATTAATAAAATTTAATGTTATCCATAAACAATTATTCTTGTTTAGTGGTGGCTATTGTTGGTTTCTTCTGGTGAGATTTGATCACTCCAAGCCCCTTCCTTGAGAAGGGGGGTTTGTTTTGTTTCATAAACAAAATTTTCTGTTGCTGATCCATAAAAGAAGATAAATAAATAACAATAGTCTATAAAAAAATGTGTCTTCTTTAGCTTTTGTTGTGGTGGTGGGAGTGGCTGTTGGTCTTGGTGCTCAGTCTTATTTGGTTCTGGTGCTGGGGCTGTGAAGTTTGGTCATGTTTGCATGTGGTTTTATTTGCCCCATGATGGTTGGTATGCGTAGGGATTTTGTTATCTGTTCTTTTCAGCCCCGTGCTGTTTACTTACTCTTTCTGTTGTGTGTGATAACTGATAAGTAATCTCGTGTGGGCCTTATTTTTTGTTATATTTTAAGTTAAGCCTGTGTTAGTGGGCCTTTCTTTAGTCTTCATGTTTCGTTTAAGCCTTTATTAATCTGGAGTATTTATGTACACTAGTAAATATGTACATGCATTGCATGTGATAACTTAAATAATAGCTAAAAAATGATAGTTTCAATATGCTTATCTAAGACCATTATAAAAAGATTAAGTAATCAAAGCATGGTGTGCTTGTGAATTTAAATTATGTTTTTTCATTTCCATTATTAAATAAAATGCTAATTCAAGAAGTTTTCTTTGTTTAATATGATAAATGCATGATATTGGATGCTTGCATAATTTTTTTTTTTGTATTTTCTATATCTTTGTTGACCATTTGACTTGAAAGATAAAATGATCTCATTTATGGGCAGCCTTAAAATTTCTCTTCCATTTTTGATAATTTATTTAGAAAAATAATTATTTTTTATCACACTTTTCTTTATTTACATAAGAAATTTATAATATTTGAGATATGTTAATTTTTCTGAGTTTCTTATTTTTTAGGCCCTATTTGGTTCAAAGGAATAGGGGTCCAGAATCGGAATCAGAATGATTTCAGGTGTTTGGTTGGATGGAATTAGAATCTGAATCCCTTCCCAACGGAATGTTAATCCCCCATTTGAGGGAATGACCATTCCCGACCCACCCCCAGGAACCGGAATCCCATTCTTGCTTCTTAAAATAAAAAATAGCATAAAAGCCCTCAAACCCTTCTCACTATCCGATTCCAACTTTCTAACCCTCTCTCCCTCATCTCTCGTCCCTCCTTGCTTGCAGCTGAAGTTTGAAGAACGGATTTGGATTGAAGCTCCGACGACAGCAAGGTAAGTCACCGTGGATTTTGCTCTCTCCTCTCCTCTCTCTCACACTCTTTTTCATTCCTCCCGTCTTTTTGTTGTAGACTAGACTAGACCACAGTGAAATTGAATTAGTGAGCTCGACAATGGCGATGTCTGCATCTAATCGGAAATGATTGGCTTCTAGGTCATCGATCGAGATGTTGAGGTTGATGATGCGGATGATCGGAGGGTAGAGTGGGTTGTTTTGGTGCTGGTCTTGTAGAAACAGGACTTGGGAGACTTCGAGGATGAGCACGGTGAAGGATTGGAGGGGGGGGGGGAGAGAGAGAGAGGTAGAGGGAGGAATGGAGGGAGATGGTGATGGCGACGACTTTGTTTTTGGTTTTGACCGCCGTTGATGATAGTAATGGCAGTGGGAGTGATCATCCCCTCTTCTTGAGCCGGGATGACTCAACCTCGCGTGGGGTTTATTCCAGATTTGGCACCTTGTCCGATTAGCAGTGGTGATGATGGTTCGATGAACATTACCGCTGCTTCTCCTTGTTGTTCATGGGTGTCGTTCCCTACTTCACCGTGTCATTCACTCTAATGTTTTCCCCTTTAAGTGCTTATTAATATTTTTTTTATAATATATAGCTTTTTATAAATATTGTTTTAAATTAATTTTAATATTTATATTTTATAATATAAATATTTAATGCACTTAGATTGGGCTTAGGTTGGGGACCGAGCTCATGTTGCTAAATCAGCTCTGACCATAATTTGGCATAAATGTATGTGTTTATGTATGCATATATGTATGTATATATCCAAATGCCTCTATATGTATATAGTTGGGCTAGGCTCAAGCTACCTAAGGGCTATTTGAAAATTAATATTCAAATTCGAATTTGGTTAAATATTTGAATATTTGATTTTTGAATTTGACCAATTAATTATTTTAGGTAATTAATAAATATATAAACTAAATATTTTATTTATATAAAGTATATAAATATATAAATTATTTATATAATTTGATTATTTTATATATAAATTATATAAAACAATTAAATATTTTATATATTATATATAAGAATTAAATAATTAGTCGAATTCAAATATTTATTGAATCAAATCAGGTCATATATGATTCGAATCTGATTAGCTATTCAATATGAATAGGATATCTGAATTCAACTGATTAGATATTCAAATTATTCGAATTCGACCCGATTATGTCGAATCTCGAATTCAAAATTAGATTTTTGATACCGTTGACACCCCTACTCAAATGTTTTAATTACCACTTTATTAAAATATTAAAATACAAAAATATCCCTTTGAAATCTATAGATGAGGTGTAGTTTTTGTCCAATAAGAATTCTAGAAAGAGAGACCCATTCACACTTATAAGTAGTATGGATTCTTGTTATATTATTTAATATGAATTGTTCTTTTGGGCCAGCTTGATGGTTATTGCGACCCATCTATTCTTCCCTCTTTTCTACTCTCCTGTTTTCTCTACTATTAATGCTTGTAGGTTAGCAATTAAACATGGTATCAAGCTGTGAAGATCTGTTTTCTCTGCTTGATCCGACCTATAAATCTCTTCTTTCTCACTCTTTTTTTGTCTAGTTTCTGATAAAAAACCCTAAATCTATTCATTGCCCATAAAAATATCTCTATCTAGGGTTTCCTTTTGGGTGTAGGGACCAAAAGGGAAGGTTTACAACTTCAGTTTATGCTCTACTAGACTTCTTTTAAAGTCTTTAGTCATTCTGCTACTAGGGAGACTTGTTTTGTGGCAGATCTAGGAAGAGGACTGAGTAGACAGTCCTAGTTCAGTCTCGTTTAAGCTTCTGGAAGTGCCGATTACATTTGGTCATCTTTCCTAGGTTCGGGAAGGTGCAGGTTGTTTGTAACTATTCAAAAATTTGAAGCTTGTTGCTTTAAATTGTGCTTTGGCTCTAGTTCTCTCGAGGGCTTTGTGATGAGCTGGAAAAAGCTCAAAGGAGGTTTTGGTGGGGCACCACACTTAACAACAAATGTAAAATCAGCTGGCTGAAGTGGTGTCAGGTTTGCAAGACAGAAGATGAGGGGGGTTTGGAATTCAGAAGTATTAGATGTTTCAACTTAGCCCTTCTGGTTAAGCAAGCATGGAGGCTCTACCACAATCCCTGTTCTCTTTGGGCAAGGGTATTCATAGGTATTTCCCAAATGGAAGTTTACTGCAGGCTAAAAAGCTCTACTGGGCGTTGTGGGGATGGAAAAGTCTTTGGGAAGGGAAAGAGCTTATGCTTAAAGGATGTTTCTTCCAAGTAGGGGATGGAGTGAACATAAATATGTGGTTGCACCCTTGGATGAAGGACCATCAGAACCTTAGAATGGAATCAACTAAGCCGGCGTGTTGTCCAATAGAACAGGTAAGTGATATCATTTGCGTAGAGATGAGAATTTGGAAGATTGAATCCATCAGACAGTGGTTTCCTACTGGAATAGGTGATAGAATTCTCTCAATCAGCATATCATCTGGCATTGGCCACCCAAGATGCTGTTACAAATACCCACTCAGAAGTTACCTCTGAGGATAGAAGAGCTTGGAGGAAGTTCTGGAAGCTAAACTTCATTCCAAAAATTAAAAGTTTTGGGTGGTGAGTGTTCCATGACAGCCTTGCAGTTGGCGTGAATCTTAAGGTTAGGAAAGTTATAGAAAATGACACATGTTGGATCTGTGAAGCAACTCTAGAATCAGTTAGCCACTGTCTATTCCAGTGCCATTGGGCCAGGGCGGTCTGCTTCTCTTCCCGTTTGGTCTGTTGACTAACCAAGGGGATCGCACTTTTGCTTTCCAGCCTTTTGAAAGAATTCTACTGGCAAAATTTCTGGATTCAGAAGTGTACCCAAATGCTTTATCTGTCTTTGCTTTATTTTGGCTGATTTGGAAAGGTAGGAATGATCTTATTTTCAATGAAGTAAACTCTGACATTGTTGATCGTGCTTCTATCTAAATGAGCACTGTCCACAACCTTCTAAGGATGGAGATTGGAGCCAACTCAAGTCCGAATTGAGTTGGATCAGGTACGACGGGCCTCCCATGCAAGTTTTGCTCACATAAGAATAGATGGTGCCTTCTCAGGATTAAGTAGGGTCGGTTATGGTTTTGTCATTTTCAACTTGGGTGGGGCTTTTTTTGTGTTCAGAAGTTGAGGCAGACATCCCAAGATCCCCCCTTTTTTCAGAAGCTTACGCTGTACTCAAAAGCATGAAGACAACTTCGTCTCTGGAGCTCAAAAGCATTGAAATTAAGTCGGATTGTGTTGAACTGGTGAACATTCTGAAAGGAAAATCTCTGCCTGCGGTAGAAATTTGGTTCGTTTATCAAGATATCAAAAGTGTTTCCAAGATTTTTGATCAAGTGTTTTTTCATCACATTCCACGGGCTTACAACCCTGTAGTTCGATAGAGAAGAGAGGAGAGAAAAGAGAAGAATCTATTCTATTAATCTAAAGCTAGCGGCACCTAAGTTAGTATTTATACTTAGGGCGACAACTCGTAAGAAATACAAGAGGAAAGGGCAGAAATGCCCCTACTAGGCCTTAGGCCGCTATACATTACAACACTGCCCCTCAAGATGGAGCATATATGTTAATCATGCCCAACTTGTCACATAGTTCATTATGCCGTAAATAGTGAAGACCCTTTGTAAGAACATCTGCTAGTTGTTCATTGGAACTGATGTAAGGAATGCAAACTTTTCCCTTTTCAAGTTTATCCCTTATGAAGTGCTCGTCAAATTCAATATACTTGGTCCTATCATGAAGAATTGGATTGGCAGCAATATTAATGGCAGCCTTGTTGTTAGAGTAGAGAGACCCAACTGTCTAATCACATTCTTTACCCATAGTACTTCAGCAACTCCATGTGCCATGGCCCTATACTCGACCTCAACACTAGATCTGCCACAGTACTTTGTTTTTTGTTTCTCCAAGTAATCAAGTTTTCACCAACACTGGTATAATATCCACTAGTTGATTTCCTATCATTAACTGCCCCAACCCAATCTGCATCTGTATAAACTTCCACTTTCATATGATCATGTTTCTTGAAAAGTAATCCAGTTCCTGGATACTTTTTCAGATACCTGAGAACCCTCTCAGCTGCCTCTAAATGAGAGGATGTTGGTGCCTGCATAAACTGACTAAGTACATCGACAACATAAGCTATATCTAGCCGAGTCATTGATAGGTAGAGAAGTCTTCCTACTAGCCTTTGGAATTTCTTGACATCTGTCACGGGTTCTCTAATACAATCACCAAGCCGATGGTTTTCCTCAATAGGAGAATCTACAAGCTTTGCTCCTAACTTTCTTGTGTCCTACAAGAGATTTAAGACATACTTCCTTTGGAAAATGAATATGCCATTTTTTGAGCGAGCAACCTCAATACCAAGGAAGTAACGTAGCTGTCCTAGATCTTTCACCTCAAACTGCATAGCAAGGGATTCTTTGACCTTTTTAATCTTAGAGTCCCAATTCCCCGTAATCACAATGTCATCAACATAGATAATTAATACCACAACATTCTTCTGGTTTCTCTTGACAAATAGAGTATGGTCAGATTGGCATTGCTTGAACCTAATTTGTTAAAGGGCCAAGTGAAATCTACTGAACTAGGCCCTTGGGGATTGTTTCAAACCATATAAAGATCTTTTTAGTTTGCAAACTTTCCCTTCAAACCCTTGTGCTACAAACCCAGGAGGCTGAATCATGTACACTTCTTCTTCTAGATCCCCATTTAAGAATGCATTTTTGATGTCTAGTTGGTGGAGCTCCCAATAAAAGTTAACAGCCAAGGATAGTATAATTTGAATAGTATTCATTTTAGCAACTGGGGCAAAAGTCTCAACGTAGTCAAACCCATACACTTGAGTATACCCACTTGCATCCCATTGGCTCTTTGCCTTCAGGAAGATTGACCAAATCGTAAGTGTTGCTTTTGTGAATAACACTAATTTTTTCCTTCATTGCTTCTGTCTATTCAGGTATAGATAAAGCTTTTGCAACACTTTTGGGAATGAAGACACAATCAATGGCAGTCAAAAAGGCACGAAATGAGGGAGCAATGTTTTCGTAGAACAAGAATTGAGCAATAGGATGCTTAGTAGTACATGATCAAACCCCTTTTTTATGAGTAATTGGGACATCAAGATCAAGATCATTCGTAGAGTCATCAATAGCAATAGGTTCAGTAATATCAAAAGGATCATGGGTACCTAGATTTTCCTTCAAGGAGTTAGGTGGTGTTGGATGTATAGTCTCAAGTTGCTCCACAACCTT
The DNA here is from genome assembly GCF_055504915.1 of Nelumbo nucifera. NCBI lineage: Eukaryota > Viridiplantae > Streptophyta > Magnoliopsida > Proteales > Nelumbonaceae > Nelumbo > Nelumbo nucifera. The sequence continues at coordinate 26,855,429 of NC_142656.1, read as the reverse complement.
TGAGTTTAGCTGTCCCTTACGGTGCCTCAAGAAGACACGAAATGGAGAGGAGTTAGGAATATATGGAAAAGGAATTTGAGGAGATGGAGCTTGCCTCTCCTCCTTCACACTATTCTCCCCCTGAGGAGAGGCTTGGAAGAAGGGTTCAGATTCAAAGGACACATCCATCGACACAAAGTACTTATGTGTGACTAGATTAAAGCATTTGTAATCTTTTTGGGAAGAGGGATAACCCAAGAAAACACATAGAACAGATTTGGAATCAATTTACCCCAGCTGGGAGGGAGATCATCAACAAAACACTTACACCCAAATACACGTAGGGGAATGAAAAATAAAGGAGATTGAGGAAAAATAAGTTGATGTGGGGCTTTGTATTACAGGAGGCGCGAAGACATACGATTAATAACATAAGCTGCAGCCATCACAACCTCAACCCAAAACCATTTTGGAACATGCATGTGAAGTATCATACTACGGGCATCTTCGAGGAGATGGCAGTTCTTCCTTTCAACAATGCCATTCTGTTGCGGTGTTCTAGCACATGAACTTCTATGAAGAGATCCATGAGAGGAGAAAAACTTGGCTAAGTCATGATGGAAATACTCCTTCGCATTATCCGATTGGAAAATTTGGACTTCAACATGAAATTCAGTGATAACCATGCGATGGAAATCTTGCACAATCTTGGGTACCTCTTCTCTCGAATGCATGGGATATATAGCCAAGTGTATCTTAAATAGTCATAAATAAAGCTGATAAAGTACTTGTACCCACCCTCAGTAGGTATGTTTACAGGGCCCAAACATCAAAAAAGACAACATGAAAAGGCAACGTAGATATTTTATTATTTGATGAAAAAGTTGTTCTACAATGCTTGCTCTGATGCCATGTAGTTCAACAGAGAAGAGAGAAGAGGAGAGAAAATAGAGGAATCTATTCTGTTAATCTAAAACTGGCGACGCCTAAGTTAGTATTTATACTTAGGGCGACAACTCAAAAGAAATACAAGAGGAAATGGCAGAAATGCCCCTACTAAGCCACAGGCTGCTACACATTACAACAAACCCTTATGCGCACTTCCTTTCCGGTGAGAGATGTAAATTCGGTTCCTGGTTTTCCTTTCTAGATGAGCATCACTCCATTTGTAGTAATCCGAACTCATTAGGCCCTGAGCCTGTGCTTTTAATGAACTAAATTCGTGTTTACCAAAAGAAAAAAGTATAGAACAATTTGTTTTTGTGTGTGACTGCAGTAGTAGTTGTGTGCTTTGAGGTAAGCCAGGTATTCTATTTTTAGGAAGGTGTCGTCTAGGAATAGACAACTTGGGAAGTCTTCTAACCTTGATAATCCCAACTTGCACAATTGACAAATAACTAACTTGCTTTTGGATGAGTACAATTCAGAGAATGGCCAATTTTTGTGATGTTATCCATATTTTTAGGGTTTTCATGGGATATATAATTGGGAGAAAGAAGGAACCTAAGGAAGAAGATGCTGATTATTCAATTCGGTATAGAGAAAATGCAACTGTTATGTCTTAGTTATTGGTTTCCATGATTCCAAGGGTTTCTAGGATTGTCCAACACTTTCCTTTTGCATTCAAGATTTGGGATAAGGTTTCTAATTCTTATGGACAGTGGAAAAGCCAAAGTGGTTAGAGCACATTCTTAGGCCTTTTTAGGGAGCAACATGTGTCAATATGGTAGTTTGTGATTTGGGATGCTTCTTTCAACTAGATTGGCCTTGTTTCGTTTGCGGAGTTCAAATTTGTGCCCCATTGCCTCTCGCCCCACAAATGCCCACACACCGAGCATCCGCCACCTGTCCATTCGCATGTGGTCAGCATTCTTGAGTACAGGACTAACAAGACGGTCGTTAACTTGTTCTATTAGCCCCAAAACTAGCCCAAAACCCTCATTTCTACATTCCCGCCCCCTCAACCGAACGCTCATTCTAGAACTGGCTGTCCCTTGACCCTGTTCTTCTCCCCTCCACTCGAGATTGGATCCAATTCCTTCTCCGGCATCGACAATTGCTCCGGCCAGCTCACCTTGACCAGAATTCAACAATGCTCATTTTGTTTTGCTATTTTTTTTTTCATTTCAAATCAGAGAAACCCCTATTATTTTTTTTCTTTTTTTTGATATTTTTTTTTATTTCAAATCAGAGAAACCACCAGCAACAATGTTTTTTTCTTTGGCACTGGCGATACAACACACTGTAAGAAACTGTACTAGAGTGAAAGCAATAAGAGAAGGATTTCGTTCAATGAAAAAAGAAACTAAATCCTAGCTCAACCTTCGAATCGGAATAATAGAATGGTAAAAAAAGTAGAAAATTAAAACCTCCATTTCCTTAATCTACGTTTCTTGCCAAACTACTCCTTCGAGTTCCATCCACTAAATTCAAACAAAGGACACGGATACAGAATAAATAAAACGTAAATTGAGGAGGTTTAAAACAAATTCTACGGCAATAGTGATGATATACATCTCCGATATGTGAACCAAAAAAATCCCATAATTGACATCAGAACCAAAACAGAGAGAAAATAATAAAGCAAAGTGGACTTGTTGCAGCGACAAACAAAAGATCAACATTGACATGCCATAATGATCGCTGGTGGTTGTTGTTGATGGCCAGTGGTTTCTCTGATTGAAATGAGAAAACAAAATATCAGAGAACAAGGGTTTCTCTGATTTGAAATGAAAAAACAAAATAGCAACAAAATAGAGTGTTGGAGAATACCTGGTCAAGGTGAATTGGTCAGAGTGGTCGCCGGTGCCAGAGGATTTGGGTCCAAGCTCGGGTCAAGGGAGAAGAACGGGGTCAGGGGATGGCCAATTCAAGCACGAGGGATCGGTTGAGGGGGAAGGAATGTAGAAATAAGGGTTTTGGGCTAATTTTGGGGCTAACATGACAAGTTAACGGCCGTCCCGTTAGCCTCGCATGCGAAAAAACTGACCACGTGCGAATGAACAGGTGGCAGATGCTCGGTGTGGGGCGAGAGGCGGTGGGGTGCAGATTTGAACTCTTGTTTGCGATGCCGTGAAGTATCTTTTTTTGTCGTTCTCACTATCCACGTTGGTGAGGGTTTACTTTTCTTGGAACCCATGTTTAGCGTCTTACAACATTATTATTATACTTTTATTATATATGTAATAACATAAAAATAATAAAATAATATTACATGACATTATATATGTATAATAATATGCATAAAAATAACAAAAATATAATAATACTTAAATATAATCAAGGAGGATGATTTGAGCTTGAATCTTGGGTGTCAATCACCATTATGGGACTTGCATATTGTGGTTTATGTTTTAGGTACACTCGTTAAATTAATTGAAATCAAATCTAGTTTGATTCAACACTAGATCGATCTAGGAGAATTTGATTCTATTAAAGGAGAATTTGATCAATGCTTGGGCTATTAAAATTGTAAAATTCCGGCAATTAAGCCCCAACAAGGTTCGGCCTTTTTTGTGTTTTAACAGTGGTATGATGGAAGTGATGGAGATCTCAGCCCTCGAAGGAGTTCAAAATTGACACAGTGAAAATAGTGGTTTGATGCAAAGTTGCAGCAGTTTGAATCCGATACGGACCACCACACTCCCAATTAAATTTATTTGTTTATTTTTTTTTGAGTAGTGTTGCTGGTTTGATTGTCATTATTGGCTGAGAATATTCAGATCATAAATCTTAATTTGGTGTATGAATTAGAACACCAAACTCTAGGCCGAATTACTTAGGTGGGGTCCAAATTGTTGGGCCGATTTCAATGTCATTGGGTGGGCTGTTAACAACCCATAAAGATCACTTATAAGTGGCCAATTTTCTGATTTTGATCAAGGGTTTGATGGGCCATTACATGGACCAATTTGGCCCATGCTTTGAAACCCAGTTTTGTTAGATTTAAGCATTATTAGCTTATTCGGTTTTGGACTGGTGTATGGGTTGGTTTGCTTTTTTCTGTTGGGTCCATATTTTAAGTTATATTTATTTAAGAGAAACCTATACCATTATGGGTTGATAATGTGTTAATTTAAATGGACTTGTGTTTCACAAGTTTTGATTGCTTGCTTGTTTACATTGGGTGTTTATATGCTGTGTGAATGTGCTTCTATCATATGCCCATCATGGTCGAATGCATATCATTTTCATGATATTTATAGCAGATCATTAAGTGATCCCTTTCTTTGTAGGCCCCTCTCTTATTTTCTCTCCAAAAAGGGAAACCCTACAGTAACCCTAATTTGTAAGACCCACACAAATGTGACTTTTAAAAGTTAGTAGATGCCATTTTGGTGAGAGTTAAGAACTGAATTGGGGACTGTTATTTTAGTTCCCTCTTGAAGAACATAAGTGCATGACGATATAGATCAGCATTAGATGACGTCTTTAAAGGCCTTTTATAATTTATGTGAAAACGGGCTGAAGTAATAACTAGAGATGCACCATAAAATTAGGTTCTCCGCTTAACTGTAGATACCAATTAGATCAACTTCATGTAATGATAGGGGTGTTGTTGACTAGTGGGAGGTGTCTATCTTAAAATCGAAGACCCTTTTGCAATACCTTGGGGCGTCAATATGATATGTTAGTATTTACTGATTAGAATTGTTTACCCTAAAATTGATATGAACCTTATTTGATGGAAGTTAAAAGGAAAGTTCATGATGGATGAGAGGATTCATGATCCTTCATAGAAAGTGATGAGCTTATACAATTGAAATAGTTAGCTCAATGCACCTATGTGATTCTTTCCATTCTCAGAGATATGGAGAATATCTCAATCCTTAAGATAGAGGGAAGTTTCATGGATGAACAAATGAGAATGGAACATAAATAAAATCACATTTTATGATTAATAACATGAAATAATAATAGGTTGTGGATTAATTAATTTCTCGTGTAATTTTTCAGAAATGATGCACAAAGCATTCATTAGACTTCTAGATGATAATAAACTTAAAGGACTAATTTATATTAACTGATAATGCAACCTAAACATAGTATTTACTTTGAAAAACTTGACAAGGTAACTAACCAAAAGGCATAGAAGTTCCTAATGTTACACCCTTGATTCATTAGATAATTTTGTTAGAGACAATTTGATAGAGTCACCTCATATAAGGTGATTATAGATTGTGTTAAGATAATTTATAAAGAGTAGAATTATTTTGCTCGGCAAAAGGTCTTCAGACAAATATTGATGACTATGAAAATGTTTGTAAACCAATTTAGGACCGTGTTATGAAAATGATAGGGTTTATAGATGAATTAGAGACTTTCGGAAGTAAATTGGATGATGACATTAAAACTGATGCCATTCTCAATTCTTTGTCCACATTAATGAATTTGTTCTCAACTATAACATGAATACGCTAAAAATTATCTTGTAGGATCTTGGCAATATGTTGCAATGGGTTAAGGAATTAATAAAGAAGAAAAAGGTTGTTTGAAACTCAGGTCATAGAGACCAATATATTGGTCACTTTTGCATCTTGGTCTATTAAATTTGGAACCTTTATTCATGCATGTGATACTATGCAAAGGTTTAAAGAAAGCAGAAAACTGAGTGATGATGAGGTTGTGCTTTATATGGGGACATTTACAATAGTTGTAATTGCTATTATAGGAATTGGAATTGGAGGATTTTGAGGAGTTTTATTTCTTAAAGGTTCTCTTTATATACCCCAACTTAGAAATTTGATTTTAGCTTCTAAATTGTGTAAAGACAATTGTTTTATTTTATCTAGCAATAAAGTTACAACTAAATTGAAGTTTCCACCTAAATTTTTGGGGAATGCAAATTTAGGAAAATTCAAAAATTTTCAAGAAAAATGGATTTTTTCTTGGTGACTCATTACCCAATGGGGAGATAAGAGATTCTTAGGGTTTAGGGACGAGGCTACAGTGTGGGAAGGTGTTAGGCACCCCACACATGCCCGGTTAGACTTGCCTTTACTTCATCAATGTTTTAAGGATTAGTCTAATAATTTAGGCTCTAAATTAAAACTACAACACACTAAATTGTTGAAAGAAAAAAAAAACTAATTGTTATATCCTTATACCAAGAAAACAAAGACTATCAATAACCGAAGTGAGAAGAAAAACAAACAATTAGCATAAATCTAAATGAATTGAAAACTATCAATGCTAGGATTGATTCTAACAGGATGAATAAGACTAACCATTGCGAGATGAATGAGAGATTAGGAATAATAGGACAATGGAGGTTAAAGGCTAAAAGGGTGCCAAAAGATGTACGAAATAGTAAAAAGCATGTGAGATTATTGGTTACTTAAACATGTATACTAAATAAAACAAAGCTAATGAGAAGACTCAGGTACAAAACAGACTAAGGTTATTTTATCTACTCTATACTAATGCTAGGATAACTGAGCATCAGATGGAAGTATTTAAACATTCAAATGTAGGAAATGCTAATATGATGCAATACTAATGAAATTCAAAATGAAAGAGGGACCCACGTAGATATTTGATTACACAAAAACAAGGATGACTTGATGATATAATGCAGAGTGATGCATGAGTTGCACTATACAAGTGAATAAGCAGCTAAAAATATTAAAAAAGAAATAAAGGACTCTAAAGATGACCGACCTAAAGCTTACACTGGACATTGAGGAAGCTTCCTAACTCGGTAGTGCTATTCATATTTTGTTGGTTTGAAAGAAGTAATGAATATATTTTTGTATAACCAATCTTTTGTTGTTTTTTATAGCCCAATTTAGTAATAGAGTTGACTGAAAAATATGTGCAAATTTGATTTACAAATGTATGTGCAGTGTAAAAGATATACGAGTATTTGTTCAGGCCACATCAGGTTTGGGTCTGGCTTGGGCTGCCTAAGGCCTCAGCTTAACCCCAACCCAAATTTCGGTCAGACCCACATTTGTCGTGCAAGCCCAGCCCAAGCCCCCAAGATCAGGCCGATGCTGTGCAAAAACTTGGGTTGGGCTGAGAATGGGCCAGCCCAACTTACATGTCTCTCTGATCGGAATATGTAATATCAGAAAAAAAAATTAATATTAATAAAATATTCCAATTCAATTTCAGTTTAGTTTATAAATGTTATTCAATATCCAAATCCGATCCTGGTCTGATCGGAATCTAGGTGAAAAAATCTAATGCAAATCAAATATGTAAACTAATCAGAAAGCATATATGAAACTAGACCTAGATTTTTATTTTCTATTTTTTTTTGTTTTTTATTTTAACTCTTTTTTTTTTTTTGTAGAAAGGAAATTCATTAAAACCAAGAGAACCAAAGTACAACAACACAACCGCAGCACACCAGCTGAAACAAGAAAACAGAAACCTAAAGACAAGAGAAAGCAGAACAGAATAAACCATGATTAATGTACCCTTTTGATTTCTAACTGATCTGATCTTCTAAAGTGCAACACGTGGCAAATACAGACCTTGCATTCTTTTATAGGTCTTGTATCTTACAGAAATTTACAGGAGAATGCCTTGAATTCACATATGGACGGTTAAGATTGTCTTATCGGACTACAAATCATGCTTAAAATAAGAGTTTGTTTTAGACTGAACTCACAGTTAATTTACAGGAGAATAAATCATGATTAATGAGACGAATGCAGTGTGCCCTGGTATGCTTGTCTTGTACGTATTCATTTAACACGTACAGTCAAGAAATTCCCCTGCGCTCGGGTTCTGGATCCCAGGCCACTTTTCAAAGTCCTCAATTAATAGGGATAATTAATCTCTTCCACTCTATCTTCACGTTCAGATCCGAAGACCCTCCAAACATTTCATAATTGCATCCTCAAGGTTTGCGACTGCGTTACAGTGTGCCATCTTGTAGTGGGAGGATTGTCTTCTCACTCCAAGCCCTGGCCTTGATAACTTTTCTTCTCTAATGAAATTCAGTATCTTAATTTTGCAGTTTTAATTTTCTCTGGATCGCTTTGTTCCAATGTAAATGGTCTCCATCTGAACTCTGGTTTCTTTGCTAATAAACCTCATACCTTGGACAGATTTTCTTATCCAATCACGATCATGACCTCCATAGAAACAGACAATCTTCCCTGGCTTAATTAATCTACGAAACAATTAATAAATTGTGTACTGTAGACCCACTTAACAAAATTCAGTCCGTGTTAGAGTCCAGTTGTACCAAGAAATCAGTCCCCCAGCTCTCTCGCTCCCAAACTTGAGCACCCCAAGTTTCCACCATTGGATCGAAGTGCATTGGTGTGGCTAATCACACCTTGTTTGTTTAAGACTACCAGTATGGGCTTCCTACGGAAGTTCCATTTTTCCTTGATGTACCACATGAAGGCCCAATGTATGCATATATTATGATGGATTGGCCAGCCACAACTAAGGCATCTGAGAACCTGCTTGATCAACACTTTTTTCTGGAGTTATTTTAATGGTTTGATCCATGGTTGGTAGCCAAACTACTTCAAAGCTTTCTTTTCCCTCAACTTTGCTGTTATAAATCTTGGTGAGAGAAGAAAATTCTTCAACATTGACGAAAAGATCTGAGATGAAGAAGGCAATGGACTTGCCCTTGAGTCTGTCCAAGCTGACCTACACCACCAAAGTTATTGAGCGTGAGAACCATAATTTTTGTAGATGAAAAAACAGCTAAAAACCTAAAATTTTGAATTAGGAGGAAACAGTTCTTATGAGTCAGTCAAACCTTTTATTCCTTGTTATGACCAAGGATCCGCTTTTCTGTTTAGGAGAAAAGCTTAAAAATTAGTTCCATGTTGTCTTCATATTCGATTCGGAAGTTGTTCAAGGTTTCAACATACTCTGCGAAACCTACAAAAACACTTTTTGTTAAACTGCATTTCCAAGCATGGTCTTTACACTTTTCCAAATTAAAAAACATTTAGTTCGATTACATGTCAATGGATGAAGTCTCAGAGAGAGAGAGAGTATAGGTCTCTTCGCTGCATTTTTATCGGAAGACATGTGGTTTTTGATGAGAAACAGTTTCTTGGGATCACTCAAGATAGTCTTTCCTCTGGACCTCTAGATTCAGTGCTAGTCACTCTACTTTCTGTCCCCTCAGTTGATGGCATGTAGGAAAGTTCTATTTCTCTTCAAGATACTACTTCCAGTCAGCAAGGTACGGCTCTAGGTTCCTCTTTCATTTATTATTCTACTAATGGCTCCTCGTCTCATAATGACACCCAGATAGAACCATCACATCAGAGAACACAATTACTTCAAGATATTCTTCACACCACACTTGTTCTTCCTCCTCCAACCGCACAAACTCACTCTATGATCACTTGTTCCATATCTGCCTGCCCTGCTCAGACTGCTACAAGGTATCCTCTACTTGAAGGACTTCTAGCAGATAGTGGGGTGTATGATGTAGAACTATCTTCCTATGCTTAACGTCCAACTCTCTAAAACGACACATGGCAACTTGTTTCCTATGATCCCACTATGAATGTTGTTGGCTCTAAGTGGGCTTATAAAATCAAGAGAAAACCTAATATCTCTGTAGAAAGGTATAAAGCTAGATTAGTTTCTTAAGGTTTATCTTAGGTTCATGGTGTTGATTTTATTGATACTTTTAGTCTTGTGGTTAAGCCAACCACTATCCATATAGTCTTATATCTAGCCATGTCACACGGATGAGACATCAAACAGTTGGATGTTCACAGTTCTTTTCTGAATGGTTTTATTCATGAAAAAAATATATATGAGACAATCTCATGGTTTTGAGGATTAGACTCGTCCAGTTGTCTGAAACCAATGAGGTTAAGACCTGTTTAGAAAACAAAAGGATACCAGAGATTAAAAGAAGAGAAGAGAAGAGAAGAGAAGAGAAGAGGAGGAAGAGAAAATAGAAGAGAAAGAGGGGTTCGGTCTGGTTAGTCTGCCGCCTCAAGTGATATTTAAAATTAGGTCTATAACAATAAGTGGTACAATGACAGGAATGCTCCTATCACTAGAAACAACAAAAAAAGAATTCTAATAGTACTCTAAGAGAACTATGAACAAAGGAAAAACATATGAACAAGTGGGGACCACAAGCTGGTCAACCATTTTCTCTACACTCCCCCTCAAGTTGGGAAAATATATTGACCATTACCAACTTGCTTAAATCTGACTCAAGCTTGATTTTGTTGACTGCCTTGGTGAAGACATCGGCAGGCTACGTATTAGTGGCAACATGAGGAAGGCACACTTCTTGAGAGGCAACTTTCTCTCAGATGAAATGTTTGTCAATTTCAATGTTTTTGGTTCTATCATGTTGTATTGAGTTGTGAGCAATGTTAATGGCTGCCTGGTTATCACAGTACAACATCAAGGGTCTTTCAAACTCAATTCCCAATTTAGTAAGGAGAGACTTCTGCCATAATATTTTTGTAACACCATTAGCCATAGGCCTGTATTCAGCTTCAACACTAGACCGAGCAATAATATTTTGTTTCTTGCTACTCCATGAAACTAAAATTCCCCCAACAAAGGCACAATACCCTGAGGTAGATCTCCTATCACCAATAAAACCTACCCAATCTACATCAGTGTATACTTCAATCTTCATATGACCATTATTTTTAAAAAGTATAGCTCAGCCTGTACACCTCTTGAAGTAGGCTAAAATTCTCTCAACAGCAAGGAGGTGTGAGTCTTGGGAGAGTGCATGTACTGACTAATAACATTGAAATCATAAGAAATGTCAGGGCAAGTCAGACATAGGTAGAGAAGTCTTCCTACAAGTCATTGATACATACCTTTATCTTCTAGAGGCTCACCATCTTTTTCATTAATCTTATGATTTTGCTCAATGGGAGTATCAGTAGGCTTAGCTCCTAATTTTTCTATCTTTTCTAAGAGATTAAGAACATACTTCCTTTAGGAAACAAAAATTCCATGCTTGGACCTTGCCACTTCAATCCCAAGGAAATACCTCAACTCACACAGGTCCTTTACTTCAATTCTTGATTAAGTAGTTGCTTAAGAGAGTTAATCTCATCAATATCACTTTTTGTCACAACAATGGCATCCAACATACACAACTAGGAGAGTCAAAGTAGATTCTTTCTTTTTAATGAACAGAGTGTGGTCAGATTTGGATTGAACATAGCCAAATCTTTCCAAAGCAAGTTTGATTCTACCAAACAATGCCCTTAGAGATTGTTTTAGACCATACAAAGCTTTCTTCAACTTATAAGCTTTCTTATCTGTCTTTGCATCATAAAAACTAGGAGGTAACTCCATATACACCTCCTCCTACAAGTCACCATTTAGAAATTCATTCTTAACATCCACCTGAAATAGAAGCCAAGAGAAGTTAGCAGCAAGAGACAATAAAACCTTGATGGTATTCATTTTTGCAATTGGTGCAATGGTCTCCAAGTAATCAATGCCATAAGTTTTAGTATATCCCTTAGCCACCAGTCTAGCTTTATATCTTTCAATTATACCATTAGCATTATACTTCACTGTGAATATCCACCTACACCCAACATGCTTCTTCTCTCTTGGTTGATCAACCAGTTCCCAAGTATCATTCTTTACAAGGGCATCCATCTCAACCTTCATTGCTCCCTTCCACTTAGGGACAACAAGGGCCTCTTGAATTGTTGTAGGAATGGAAATGACAACAATGGAAGCTAAAAATGACTTATATGATGATGAAATGCTACAACTAGATGTGGCATTTGTTGTGAACAAAGCGTGATAGTTTCTTCAAACTCCCACTGGTGATCATTGGACGGTTATGAAGTGTATTTTGTGTTATCTCAAAGGTACAATGGACTTTGGGCACTTATTTGTTGCTAGTTCTCCTGGATCATTAGTCGCATTTTTGGATGCTGATTTCAGGGCATTTTGGTTGCCCTGATGACCACCATTCTTCCAGCGGCTATGGTGTTTTTCTTGGTTCTCATTTGACTTCTTGGAGCGCTAAGAAACAGCCCACCATTGGAAATTCCATCACTGAAGCTGAGTTTCGTTCCTTATCTAATACCATAGCTGAAGTGTTATTGCTTCAATCTCTCCTACGAGATTTGGGTGTTCATCAGTCCTCTCCACCTGTTCTTTTTTGTGATAACATTGGTGCTACAAATCCGGTTGCGCAAATGGTTTCTCATGCACGTACGAAGCACAATGAAGTGGATTTTCATTTTCTGCACGATCATATTCTTCGCAAAAATATGGTGGTCCGATATATCCCTACTGATGATCAATTGGCTGATGTGTCTACCAAACCTCTTTCCCCAGTTCGATTTGACTTTCTACGTTCCAAGATTCATGTGCTTCCAGCCCAGTTTCGCTTGAGGGGGTGTATTAAAGAAAGCTATGGACTGGCTAATATAACAAATGAAAGTTCTAAAGATGGTAACTCTACAGTAATGCAAGTTTCCAATAGAAAGGAAAGAGATGTAGATGGTAATTATACAAAAGTTCAAGTTACCAATGGAGGTTCTCACCTAAGTTTAGAAATAGCTGAAATAGGAAGAAAATCATCTAAGAAACATTTTTCTTCCTTTCCCTTATTATGTGATTCTTTTGTGTATATATTGTACCCTAATCTCCTTAGTCGACATATACAAGAAATACAAGAAATACAAGTTCCTTGCATTGTTGAGAATTGTTCTTTGTTCTTTCTTTAACTTTATGAGATGGGTTTCGGTGGTTTGTTGGGTGTGTCGGGTGGTTTTGTGTTGGGTTGTTGTATTTATTAATGGATCTTTCTCTAGTGCTGGAGGACTCTTGAGAGATGCAGATGTCAAAGGAAAACATCAAGAACATCTTAAAAATGAATGTCAAATCCAATTTCAACATTCCTACAGGGAATCGATCGAACAGTGGTGCGGACTTTTTAGCTCCCACAGGGCCATAGTTGAACAAGATAGACTTAAAGAGTTTTATAATTCTGCATACGAACGAATTATGTCAATTATCATGGGATCGAGGATCAGTATGGTAGTTAGTAGTAGATATAGACAATCTAATCCTTTAATTAGTTTAATTGAATATACTATCTACGTACTTGGTTCAATTCAAAACAAAGAAACTTCATTGATTTATTATCAATCCCAATACATGCTGGATTTAATTTATTCAAAGGAAATTAAGACTACCCCACCATCCCACATATGGATAGGGAAGAGCCTACATATCTAACACACAACATTTTATTGGATATTCCAAATCATCTAAGGAAAAGCACACTAACAACATTTTTATTGGACAATTGACTGGTATTTTGATCCCAATCCCAGGTAAATCAACACTCGTATCTTTCACTCAGTGCAACATTTGTAGAGCAAGTACTTCTCCATGGAACGGTCGCATTCTGAACATTTTACCGTCTCTGGAATGTTATTAGCTGCGCCCATCGGAACAATCAGACGAATACAGTGTGCCCTGCAGGTATGGCTGCCTCGTACATATTCATTTAACGCAGTCAAGAAATCCTCATGCCCTCCGATGGCTCTGGATCCCCATTTTTCAAAGTCCTTAATTAATAGGGATAATTGTCTTCCACTGAATCTCACAGTTTTCAGATCCGAAGACCCTCCCAACATCAAAGCCCATCCATCCTCATTGTCATCATAACTTGATATGATCATCAATTCTTTCATGATTGCATCTTCAAGGTATGCGTTACAGTGTGCCATCTTGGAGTAGGAGATGTTTTCAATACGATGCCAAAATGAACCGATTGTCTTCTCATCCCAAACCCTTGATAGCTTTTCATTTCTAATGCAATTCAGTATCTTTTGCAATCGTTCTTTGCGCCGCTTTGTTCCAACGTAAATGGTTTCCATTTGAACTTTGGTCTCTTTGGTAATAAAACTCATACCTTCGGCAAATGGTCTTATCCAATCAAGATCATGACCTCCATAGAAACAGACAATCTTCTCGTCCTTAATCTGCGAAGCAATTAATAAATTGTAAGTGTAGACCAACTTTATTGAATGATTGCATTCAAAAACTTAAGAGGTAAAATTTATAAAGAACAGAAAAGAGGGAAAAATTAACAAAATTCAGTCCGTGTTAGAGAGTGCAGTTGTACCCATGTTTTTAGATCAGGTGCAAATCCCTTCACCAAGAATTCAACCCCCCCGCTCTCTCGCTTCCAAAGTTCTACTTCAGTCTTTTCGTAAAAGGGGTACGCTTGAGCACCCCAAATTTTCACCATTGGAAGTGCATTGGTGTGGCTAATCACACCTTGTTTGTTTAAGACTACCAGTATGGGCTTCCTATGGAAGTTCCATTTATACTTGATGTGCAATACGAAGCACTTATGAATGCATGAAGTGTTGAGAAGGCAAAACCATGGCATCTGAGCAGCTACTTGAACAAAACTTTGTTCTGGAGTTTTAATGGCCTGATCCACGATTGGTAGCCAAACTACTTCAAAGTTTTCTTTTCGTTTAATTATGTTATAAGCCTCGGCGAGAGCTGAAAATTCTTCAGCATTGACCATAAGATCTGAGATGAAGAAGGCAATGGACTTGCCCTTGAGTTTGTCCAAGCTGACCTGCACCACCAAAGTCATTGAGCGTGAGAACCATAATTTTGAAGATGAAAAAAAAAGCTAAAAGCCTAAAATTGAATTTGGAGGAAACAGTTCTGGTGAGTCGATCAAACCTTTTCCATGACAGAACGTTGATAAAGGATCAGCTCTTCTGTTGAGAAAAGCTTTTTAATTAGTTTTATATTGTCTTCATATTGGGTTTGAAATTTCAAGAGTTCTTCATACCCTGCGAAATCTGCAAAGCACTTTTTATGTTAAACTGCATTTCCAAGCATGATCTTTACATTTCTCCAAACTTAAAAACTTTTATTAGATTACATGTCATCAATGGATGGAGTTCCAGAGAGGGAGAGAGAGAGATCCTTGTTAGATTAGTGTCTAACCTTTCTCTGTAATGTATGATTCATATAGAAATTTATCAACAGGAGACGCCAATTTGTAGATTCTTGTGAGTTCATCATGGATATCACCAGTGGCTGACATTGTGTACCTAAAACATTGCAGGGAAGGAAGTTAAAAGAGAAAAAAACGTTTTCAAAACCATATTGTTCAAGTGAAATAAATTATGGCCGTATACTCATAGATCTTATATATCTTAAATTAACATATGTTAAGACTTTCAAAAATATAACATCTTATTGTATATCTTCTCTCAAAAAAGAAAAAAAAAACAAAAAGAAATTAAGGAAACAAAACATAAGTCAAGACTTACTCTGCACCCATTTTCACTAACACCATATTCGAAGATATGCAGGTATATAGGCTTCGGATGATGTAGTATACCGCTATTTGAAGGCTCAGTTTGACCGAACGATCTGTCTGAGTTTTGTAGAGTTTAAGCCCCATAAAGTTATTGGCCATAGCATGCACTCGACGGACCAGATTGGAGATAAGCTCGAAACGAGATTTTAGGGAACGAGAATTAGTTTGGAGCAAGGAAGGAAAATGCTTGAGCATTCTCACTGATGTGAACAAAGGGTTATCCGAAAGGGGTTGTGCAGTGAGCCAGAACTCACCATAGTTCATGGCAAATGCACTCATAACCAGTACAACTTTAGCTTCCCATGAGTACATCTTTAGAGTATCAAACAAGGCCAACGTAGCTTCATGGGGTTTCGTACCACACGCAGCTTTACACGTTATCTGTCCAATTGTGAAAGAATTCAGTTTATGGAATTAGAGCAGTGAAGAAAGGGTATATATATACATGGTAATGATTTCTAGAGTAAGTACTCGATAGGTGATACCTCCCAACTTAGCGAGTGAATGGTGCCACGAATACTGTCCTGCAATTCAAGTCTCTCAACTGAGGTAACGATGCTTTTGTCATTCGATCCTTGATGACCACTTTGCTCTAGTCCCTAAAATGACAAAATCACATTCTTACATTTTGTTATATACGTAATCACACTCTCTCTCTCTCTCACACACACACACGCACACAGAGACATACAGAGGGAGAGGAAACGCACCATTTCGGAACTGAAAGGGATTAGCTTGAAGATTTGGTTGATGACATCCATTAAAGGATTGAACTCGAAGTCTTGGTTCTTCGGTCCATGCTGGATTTGTTGAATGATGGCTTCCTCCTCAGAGGTAAGGGAGTAAAATGAACCAAACATGCTCATCTTAACCAAGCTAATATGCCTAAGACAACACACTCTGTTCACTTGCTAGATAATTAGACTCGACTGTGAAGTAGAAGCAGTGTTGGGTGTTTGATTTATAGGCAAAAAATCGAGGCCATTCTATCGAAGGTCAAGTGTTCAGACTTCCAAGTTGCTTATTGCTTTCACTGTTCTTTTTACCGCCGTTGTGGGTTCCAGAATCCAGACTGTTACATATTATTTCAATTTTTTATTTCAAATTAGGAGAACGCATATCTTAATTAAAATAATACAAAATACAAGATTTTACACTCTACATTATTGTATTTGTACTCCTTCCAAACTGAGCATTAGGTAAATTATAAGAAACTCACTTGTTTGGGTGTTGCTTTGCATTTTCAAGCCGAAAGCCCCAGACAAAAAATCCTAAGTCTGTGTTTGTAAGGTAAAAATGAATCAAAGTTTACACCCAAATCTTTGCATTCCAACCAAATACAACCTAAGAAAAAACATAGGGGTTGCCGCTAGGGGTGGCCACGAGCCGAGCTCTTCACGAATTATTCGAACTCAGCTTGTGAGGCTTGCGGGCTGGCTCGAATATATATATATATATATATATATATATATATATATATATATATATATATATATAATTCTTATTTTTTTAAATATCAAATAAAAAATATTTTTTATATATAATTTTTAATTTTTATAAAATATTTTTTCTCAAATCGAGCTCGAGCTTACGAGGTTATGAATCGAGCCGAGCTCGAACTCAAGGTTTTAGCTCGACAGAGCTCGGGCCTTATACTTCCTAGGCGAGCCGAGCTCGAGCCTCATACTGTTCGGCTCGACTTGGCTCGAATCCACCCCTAATTGCCGCTAGTGGAGAAGCATTTGAAGATTGCCATCGGACATAGAAAAACCAGTGGATCCTCCCATTGTTAGAGAAGAGAGTAGTTTTCTTATATTCTTTGGAGAAGAAACTAAAATCATCACACGGAGTAGAAGAACATACAGCAGAGCCGTCGCTAGGTACTAAAATTCCCAAAGTAGTGGTACCCCTCATTGTAATGGGCATTTTCATCATTGAATTTGATTACTTTTCTTTAACTTTATGGTGATTAGTCCTTTTTATTCATTTCCAGTTCTCTTCATTTAAGATTGAATTAATTTAAAGTTTCCATAACTAGGTTTGATCAGGTGTACAACAATAATTCTTTGGGTCGTAAATTTGCAATCGTTTCTTTTGTTAGTTTTTTAGCGTTTTGATATTTTAGTATGATTTGAGCTCTAATTTTTTTGTGTTTGATCATTTAAACTATTGATTTTTAAATGATTCTTTATTTCCTTTTCTGAAACTTGTTTCCACTTTATTTCTTTTTTTTGGTACTTAAGTTTTTAAATGAATTTGTAGAATTTTCCTTGTAAAATATTTATTTTCTCCCTTTTTGTTTTAATTTTCTCAACCTTATCCCTTAAAATCGTGGATTTCAACCTTCTTATTCCAATCCGTGGCATAAAGGACATTTTCATCCTATACATTTTCTCCCTCACTCTGAACGGTTGAATGATCTGTAAGGTAAAATCAGGGGATATATTTTAGTTGTTTAGTTAAATCAGAATATTTTTTTTCAAGTTATTATCTCTTAGTAATTCTTTCACTTGTCTATTTTACATTATTAAAATAGCAGGGATTCATGTGATGCACATGATTTGTTAAACGAAAGTTAAACAATCGAAACACATAAGAGCATATAATTATTTTATACTTTTAAAATTTTAAATAATTAATAAATATTTATACTTTAGGTTATATTTGATATCTGAATAATTTTTGACCAATCAAGTAGTATCATAAACGTGGTAGCCAATCATATATTATTTATCAAAATTCATGAGTGGATTTTAATTGGTCATAAATATGGTTTTTTTTCTATTATTTCAATCTCACCCACAAATCATCCAATTCATCCACAATCAATTCACTTGCAAGTAATATGTACATCGTTTTCATACCAGTCACGGGTTCCTTTTAGTTCCTCCTGTAATTGAGTTCTTGATTCCATTGGACTCTGTGATTGAAAGCTGATCAGCATCTATTATCGCAAATGAAAGTTTGGCTCCATAAATCTCACTACCCAAAAGTAGAGGATAGTTCCATGTGCCTCATGTAGTTTGCCCTAATTAATTCAAGTGGCTCCAAACTGAAGTTTGGTAGAGAAACATATTAAATTAATAAAGAACGACTCCTACTTGGGACTGATTGGGAGGTTGACACAAGAACCATCTTCTTCAGACTAGATAGAAAGTTAAAACAAGGTAGCAACTCGAAGGAAATTCTTGAAAAGATTACTCCAATCTCATAAATTTCTGAAAATGGAAATCACCCCAGAGGTATCCAGGGGCGGATTTAGGATTTTATGTTAGGAGGTCAATTACTAACAAACATAAATTAGGGGGGGGGGTCAAAAGATTATAAGACAAGGGTGAATGATTAAAGTATAAATGAATCATCAATAGGGATTGTGAGGATTTTCAAAGCATAGGGGGGGCTATAGCTCCCCTCTTGTTACGGTCTGATACAAGCTTAGTTTTACCTACGCTTGGCAGGTTTACGTTAGGGACATCACCGTCATTTTTGCCTGTAAGATTTTTGGGAGAATTGATGTCATTTTCAGGCAGACCACCAAAAGCTTAACGTACTCTGAGGAGGGGTGGTCGACCTCCTTGGGTGCCTAACCTTGGCACTCCTAGACCTTCATCCCTTGCGGGGCGGCCCGGGTTAACGACCAGCATGGCTACCAGGGTTCCTCATGGGCGCACACATGCTCATGGGGACAGTGTTGGACCGGCACTGCGCTACTGACACTCAAGGGAGGCTTGGCATGCGGGCCTGGCTCAAGCATGACCCTTCACCTCGCCAGTCCCTTGCCCAAGTTGATTGAGCTATCCCGTTGCCCCTAACGCACGGGTGTGTTCCGGCCCAAGCGATTGCCTATTATCATGGCACACAGGTGCCTATCATCATGGCACACAGGTGCCTGTCATCATCGGCATACAGGAGACCCATCACATCGGTGCCCAGTCACCTCTCCGGCGCATAGTTGCCTTGCATTATGGTCGTCCCCCTTTAGCACGTAAGCGGCGCCTCCCATGGACCGGTTTGAGCCAGCAGAGTGCCCCGGCCATTGGACTTGAGGTCATGATCCAGTGCTACTGACTTTGGTGGACCCATCCCATCGGGCAATTCCTAGCCTTTAAGCACATAAAGGCTTGTCCTGGACGCCGCACGAGTTTGTTCCGCTGTAGAACTACCCCCGTGACACTCTACCACCCCCTTTCTCCGCCCCTCAAGTATCTATAAAAAGTAAAAACAGGTTTATTTGTTATTCCTTGAAAGGGCTTAAGTGGCTTTCGAGAACAAAAAAAAAACGGGTGGTTGAAAGGAGTTCACTTTGGCTGTTTTGGGAGCCTCTGCACATGTTACCTTAGTTTTTCTGCAGCAGTTTCGCCTGGCTTTGACATACATGATTTGTTTTCACATTATTAACAGCAAGGGTTGAAGAAGAGATATTTATCGCGCAAAATATCAGAAAAAAATGATAAAGTTTTTGCTACGTACTTTTAGGCTCAGTCTGAAAAGAGTATAAATACAAATATGTAGAATGCAAAACCTTGTATTTTGTATTATTTTTTTTATGTATTTACACTGTATATATTTGTATTTATACTGCTTCCAAACTGAGCCTTAAGATTAGGAAAAGTATAGTCAAGTCAATTAATGTATATGGTGCATCAACATAATGCTGATGGAGACTAATTCATGTAGTTCCAAACTAAATTTTGGTAGAAAGATAATATTAAATGAATTCAAGCTACTGAGGTCGACACAATTGAAGCTTCTTTTTTATTGAGATATCATGGAAATATTAAATAGAATTCTCTTCTCCCTTCTCTATTCTTCAACTACCCTTCATGTACATATTAGACAATTAATCCACATTGGTCTGGGTGGTTCTTGGCATCTGTCTAGACTTTATTCTAAAATGCAGTTGTCTACGTCAGATCCCTAATATTTCTTCTCAATACTGTTAGAATTTTGTGTATTTTTGTGAATTCTGATGAAAACCCAAATTGATTGCCACTTTTATGATGTCTGATTGGTTACAAGTTTTCTCGAGATCATTATGGTCGAACCCTATTTAAAAAACTGAATGTAATATAGACTTCTTTTTAACACCAGTTTGTGCATCACATGAGTCTCTTCTAATACTTCCAATATTGCTAGGTATGCCTTCGAGATACCTACTGAATGTAATTCCAGATCATGTTTTCTAATACTCTCCTGAATTTTTAACTATTATGCCTAAGGAGAATGCTATGAAGTCTAATATACCCTTAAAACATCTAATATAATAACTCAAGTCTCAACTTATAAACCTCAAATATCTCTTTAACCATTCTCAAAAAAAAGAAAAACAAACTATCTATTCATCTCTCACCTCTTGACTTCTAATAAATCTTCATGAAACCCAATGACTATCTAAGAGTCTCTGATCGCCGGACTATTGAAATTTCCATGGTTACAATACCAGCGGCACCTCCGGTCCTCCACTCTCTCTATATTCGGTGGCCGACACCTTCTCTCTGTACTCCGCCGTCGACATCCCCTCTCTATAGGACGTGTGAATGTCATTTTAATTAACTTTTTATTTTTTTACTTGAAATAAATTAGGATGCAGTATTAGCTGTGGGCCAGGGCAGGATAGGGGCGAGCAAAAAAACCAAAAAATCAAATCGACTGAACCCAAACTGAAAAATTGGTTAACCGATTTGGTCAGTTCAGTTTTGATTCGGTGTTTAAAAAAACTGAAGGTATCGATTTGGTTTCTGTTAATCAATATAGAAAACTGGTGGTTAACCGAATAACTAGTATACATATTTCTATATATTTTATATATATTTATGTATATTATATATATTATATATAATATTTTTTATATATTATAAATTAATAAATAAGCATTATATATATAATATATGATATATTATTTATTATTTAAAATATAATATTTTATATTTATTTATATTTTTTATTATATATTTATATAATATATATTGTAAAAATAAAAAAAAATTGAAAAATCGACAAACCAATCAGGTTGACCGATTAATCGATTAGTTTCAGTTGTCGGTTTTCCATTAATTGGTAGTATCGGTTTGGTTACAAAAAAAGGCTAACAATTTAGTTAATCGAACCATGAGAAACCCTAGGGTAGGGTCGGGCATAGAGGTGTGGGTCCAATAGGGTTAGGCATCCAAGCTTACCCGTACTATAAGGTAATAAATTAATTATTTTTTGTCTTGAACTAATGGGATTGCAGGATTTGTTTTCAAGCTAAGTATGGGCTCAGATTAGATGTATTTATGCAATTAGATTAGATCAGATTCAGATTTGGTCCAATTATAATCTGAATTCAATTAAATTGTAATATTTATTAATTTGAATATATAAACTATATATATATATATGTTTAGAAGTGTAAAAACATATTCCATATATTGTATAATATATGAATTTATATATATAATAAATTTATTATGTTATATTATATTAATTTATTATATATAAATGTTGAAAATAAATAAACTTTTTTATTTTTTTGATATTTTAGAAAATTTATAACAGATTCGGATTAAATTTGAATAAGATCCAAGTCAATTAGTATTTGAATTTGAATCCAAGTCTTAAGTCTAATAAGATTTCGGATCAAATTCAAATGTAATCTCTTAATAATCGGATCGGTTTTGCATCCGATATAAGTCCATTTTGATTACAACTCAAGACTCAGGTAAGGTAGGGCATCAAACTTTACCCTTATTAATTAATTAATTAATTATTTTTTCAGACTTGAAATAATGGCAACATAGAATCAAGTTCCAAGTGTGAGCCCAGGCAGTGTTTGACATTCGGATTTACCCATGTTAGAAGTTATTTATTTATTTATTTATTGGACTTGAACTTATGGGACCTTTTGGGTGTGGGTCCGGGAAGGATTAGGAATTCAAACTTGCATATAGGGATGGCAATTCGTAGGAATTTTGGGGTATTTGACTTTTCCTAACCCTAATATATAGGTAGGAATGATAATGAGGCGGGTTAAGGCAGGGCAGGGCTGGGTTTTTCTTATTATATCCCCAACCCCAAATTTAAATGCCCATCCCATCCCTGCCCAAAATCCTAGCGAGGCTAGAAATCCTAACCCCATCCCCGTTCTCGTAGGGAATGAGCCAAAACCTAAAGTGGATTTGGGGGTGGGGGCGAGAACAAATATGGATTGGCCATTCAGAGGGGCCAACCATTAAGGTAGGAAGTGGGGGAGGGGGAAAATAGGTTTTCAAAAGTATGGATTTATGGGGCATAGGGGGGCCATGGGTACCCTAGCTCCACCCCTAATAGTTCACCAAATAAGAGACTTGATATTTGTAGGGAAACAAATACAAATGTCAATGGATTAGGTGTAGGTATGGATGCAAATGGATCAGATTAGATTTGAATCAAGGTATATCTGAATCCGATCTAACACCATTAAGGGGAGATTCGATCGTATTAGATCTCATAAACGTAGATTTGAATTCAAATCTGATGAGACCATTGAATATTCAGACCTAATTTGATCCGATCTGATTTAAAAAATAAATAAATAAATTATTAAAAGACAAATAAATCTGATGAGACTGTTGAATATTTGGATCACATCTCGAATTGAATAGGGGATGATTCGAATACGATCTGATTTATGATTGGATCCTATTAAAGATCCAAACTAGGAGGTCCAAGTTTATAAACGTCACGGAAAGATCCAAGTACTTCACGCGAAGTTTTTCCGCAGCGGCTTCACCTGGCTTTGACATACATGATTTGTTTTCACATTATTAATAGCAAAGGGTTGAAGAACAGATTCATCACGCAAAATATAAAAAAAATGATAAATTTTTCGCTAATTTTAACGTTGGAAAAAGTATAATCAAGTCAATTAATGTATATGGTGCATCAACATAATGATGATGGAGACTAATTCATGTAATTCCAAATTAAATTTAGGTAGAAAAACATTATTAAATGAATTCAAGCTACTGAGGTCGACACGATGGAATCTTCTTCTTTATTGAGATATGATGGAAAAATTAAATAGCATTCTCTTCTCCCTTCTCCTTGTCTATTCTTCAACTACCTTTTTTTTTTTCAATATATACCTCCCCTCTTTTTTTAAATTGGACTAATACCTCCTCTAAATTTTTAACTACTATGCCAAAGGGGGATGCTAAAAAGTCTAATATACCCTTAAAACATCTTATATATTAACTCAAATATTAACTTATAAACCTCAAATATCTCTTTAACCATTCTCAACGAGGCCCTCTCCTTTTATGTTGTTGTAAACTTGAAAGGAACATTTAATCAAAATTAGTCTAAATAAAAATAAAAAGGTGCATTATTTACATCATTGAAAATGATTTATCTCAAGATCTTTACTATGATAACCGCATATCAAACCAAAAACATATTTTAAATTTTGTAATGAACTTAATTTTCTAAGGTTTCTAAGTATTTGGTTCTCTCTTAGACAAATTGCCCATAAAAAATATTTGGTTACCCAGATATTTCTATCAACTAACTACAACAGTTGACGCATGCATTGTTAGAATTGTAAAGATTAATTGACTACCCTAGATAGATGTGTCGATTAATTATGATAGCTGATGCATGCAACCAGACAGACTGAATTTAAGGCATACCAAACAACTGATAAAGAGAAACCAATCAACTAAGAGACATGGAGACAAATCATAGAGAAATGTATCACTCTAACAAATTTAGGGGTTATCTGAATGATAATGGGATTATATTACAATTGTCTTTTTTTTATTACACCAAAACTACATAATGTTTTAAAGTGAAGAAATCAAATTTTATTAGATATGGTCCAATTATTCCTCGTCCAATCAGAGTTATTCATATCTTTTTGGGGACATGCATCGGAGATTGTCATTTATGTTTTAAATCGGCTTTCAACTAAGTTAGTTTCTAAGACTTCATACAAATTTTGAATTAGCATGAAACCAAGTATTAGGCACTTTAATATATAGGATTGTCCGATACACGTAAAAAGGACAAGTGTTGACAAATTGAAAATCAAAATGGACCTATTTGTAGGCAACCCATAGGACTCCATTGGATATCTCTTTTCTAACTTGAATGAACAAAGGTATTTCTTAATCGAAATGCCCATTTCATTGAAGACGATTACATATGAAGCAATAATTATTAGAAAATTATTCTTGACGAGGAGAGCTCAAATGTAGTGGGAGATGTCCCACAAGTTATAAATACAAACAATCACTCTAGAGGATCTACTTGGGTATCTGGACATGCTATTCAATATGGTTATGATCAAGTATGTTAATGATTGTCATGAACACCCTTAAATGTAAGGAAGATGCACTAACATATGTAGAAGCTATGTTTGACATGAATACCCTCAAGTGGGTGTATGCCATGAGAGTTGAAATGGACTTGATGAAATGATAGAGTTTGGACTATTATAGACCCACCATTGGGGTAAAAGCAATTGGTTGACATGAACACCCTAGTAAGTTACACTTAACCTACACTAGATAATAATCATTGTTTTAAATGGCTTAAGCTTTGAGTAATGAAGTATACTCCTTGAGGCGAGGCACATAGATTTTGCATCAAGGCTTAATCCTTACAAATTTGATGTGAGGCTTAATCCTTTGCTGAAATGAGGCAAAAGCCTCAAGCCTTAAGGCATGAGGTGTAGCTTGAGGCATAAAAAGGCATAAGCTTCAAGTATTAATGATTAATTAGTGATTTAATGCAAAAAATATGTATTTTTATAATTTAAAAAATATAGAAAAACACTTCAATAATTATGGACCAAATAAAATAGTAAAAATGAAAAACCAATAAGGCAAATCAAATTTTTTTAGTTTTTCTTAGTGTTTTTAGAAAGTTCAATGCAAAAAGGACTAATCAAGTTCTTAGTTTCTTTTGGATAAATCAAGTGAGGTTTTTCTTATTATTCTAAATGTAATGTCCTATATTTGTCTTTTTCTAATTTATTTTCTAAATGGATATTTTTTCGTTTTAATAACAATAACAATAACAATAACAATAACAATAACAATAAGGGAAATTGTCTATTACTCACCCTGAGTTTTTAACATTTCTCTCTGATGTAGCGCGATACGGGCACTCCTAGTTGGCTGCTGGATGGCTCCTTGTTGGCAACGAACGGCACCTGAGAAGATGAAATGAAAGATTCCCAGGGATTTACCCGGTCGGAATACTCCGATGCTTAAGTTAGTACTGTGTATGGGAAGCAAAGAGAAAAAACGAAGGCCAAGAGTGTAGGTCACGCTTTATCACTATACTCGAGAGATTAGAGGTCTCCAGAAGAAGTTTCTCCTCTGCCCTAAAGGCTTTTATAGGGGCACCCTTGTGAGATCGGGCATAACTGCCACTGGGCCCCCTGCTACAGCCGTTACCTGCCAGGACTGCGCAGGTGGCCGTTACGACGTACTCCTTACCCGGGCGAGGGACACGTCCTCGAAGTGACAGGCACGCCTCCACCTACTAAGAGACGTGGGCGTAGACTATCGAAAGGACAGGGACTACGCCGTCAGTAAGGGATATGGCACAGTTTGATTGGTACGGCCTGTCAGATAGAAGCTTCCTGAGGAATGCTCGTGCGGCCCACTCGCGAGCTACTTTGCAGCGAGCTCAGAATACTTCAAGAGTATCCTTAGTAGAATTGGTCCTCGGGATGACTTGTCTGCTTGGGAGCTCGGGCGAGCTGGCTTTCTTAGTTCACGAGCTAAAGTTGCCTCGGAATATCCCTTTGGAGGTAGCTCGGGAAACCCGGCGCTAGCGTCGTGACGAGCTCCTCCTTTTGCATGCTATGATGTAGTGAGCTGCTTTATGGGCCCGTTACTTAGCTGTACTGGGCCGTGATGCTGAGCTGTCGCTTACGTCAAGTCAGTGTTCACGTGTCGTCGTTTCATAGATCGGGTCAAATCATCCTTCATCAATTGCCCCCCACTCCTCGGGCTAAGAGTATCGCCTTAGCGCGGGGAGTTTATGAAGCGCGATGGACTGATTTGACCGAAATTCAAACCTGATTGACTACCCCCATTAAATGCATTTGCGGGGATCAAGGGATCTTCTGACTTTCCTGACTTTTCGGATTCCGAAAACGTGCTGAGGTGGCTTTTAATTCCGAACGTCGTGCGGCTGCGACTATCTTAATTGTGGAAGATGTGCCGCCAATCGCCTTCGGTTTTTAGGAGGCGTGCGGTCAGGGTGTCTGCGGACCGTTGGATCCGTTTTGATCCGGGCCGTCAGTTTGAAAGGACGAGGGCTATAAATAGGGGACGCCCTTGGGCCCTATTTTCTTCCATGCCATCTTTTGGATTCTGAGGTCGCGTACTTCGCCTAGTCTACTCGAGTTCCTCACTCTACTCCATTCCGTCTACTCTAGTGAGTCCCAATCGCCGTCAGCCATGTTTGGGTACCCATGCCATACCTATCACAGGGGCGATAGCCAAGATGATGATGATGCTCCCTCGAGCTCGGGAGGAGCCTGGAAGCATATCCCAGAGGCTCGGGAGGCCTCTGGCGACATGGCGTTTACATCTAGGGAGAGGGAGCTTGACACCTTTGGCCCTTCCTTAATGACAGCGGAGAGACTCAGGTCTCTGATCTACTACTTTCGCCTCCCTGGGGACCTGGTTTACAGCCTCCCTACTGGAAACTTCCCCTGGGAGCACGGTCCCAATGATATAGTAATCTTCCAAGAACAGCTCGATGCTGGCTTGCGTCTCCCCTTACACCCCTTGATAGTGGAGGTGCTAAATCATTTCAACATCACTATTGACCAGCTTCATCCCAACGCTGTTCGGAACATGGTTGGGACTATATCCCTATGTCACGAGTACTGCCTTCCTTTGGACCTTGATATTTTTGCCTCTATCCTTTGTATAAAGAATGCTGCTCCTGGGGTTCCTCCGGAGAGGTGCTTTTATTACCTCTCCCCCCGTCGCGGCTATAAGCTCTTATACGAGTTGCCGAATAAGATTCCCGCCTGGAAGCGGGACTACTTTATGGTCTGTAACCCTGAGGGGTGGCCCTTCCCCACTGCTTGGAGGGGCGCTATCCAGGACCCCGGGGCCGAGCTGGACCCTGAGACTCGGAAAATGATGCTGTCCTGGGCATCAGTAGGCTTCCATTGCTCGGACTACTTAGTCGAGGAGAAGCTCGTGCAGGCAGGCTTGAGCCCAGGTAGGTCGGTCTTTTAGGTCGCGTAGTGCCTTGTGACTATTGTGTACACATGCATTTTGTTTCTTGTTGGACTAATACCTTGAGGTCTTGTGGCAGCCATCATGTCTAGTGCCGATTCGCGCCGCCTTCTCTCGGGCAGCCAGAGATGCCAGGTGAAGAGGACGCGCCCCGACCGAACCCCGCCTTCGGGAAGCACTGAGTTCGGGTCTGCCGAATTGGTCTTGCCCTCTCCTCCGCCCGAGGTTCCGATGCCCCCTCATGAGGGGACTAGTGGGACTAACCTTGGGGGAAGCGAGCTCCCTCAGTTGAGGGAGGCCCCCTTTAACCCCCTTCAGCCCTGTCCTTACCCCTGGTTCCCAGTGGGAAACTGGGAAGGGGTAAACGATTATCTGGTAGCTCGCCGGAGGAGCTGGAAAGCAATCAATAACAACGAGATCGCTCAGTGGGGTAATATGGATTCCGGGGATCTCTCTGCGTTCGCCTCTGCCCACTGCATGGTGGTAAGTGACCTTTTTCCCTCTCTCTCTCTTGTTTTTCCCTTTTCCGCTGTCTTCCGATCTTTCTTGTTTGCCAATAGATAAATTCTGCCATCTATGCCATGGCTCTCCAGACGCGCATCTATCGCGTCGACGCCCTCGACTAGCGTGCTACCAACCAGAAGCTTTAGGTCGAGCTCGACTAGATCCGGGGCGAGCTCCATCACACCCGCAAAGGGAGCGAGTCTCAGGAGCTGCTCGTCCACGACCAGGAGGCTCAAATCGCTCGGCTTACTGAAGAGAGCACACGCTATAGGGAGGAATCGTCGAGGATGGTGGGGAGAGGGAGCTTCTCAGGCAGTAGGTGCGGGACTTGAAGTCCACTCTTCTGAATCGGACCCGAAACTTTGATCAGATGGTGGAGGCTGAGCGAGAGAAAACGGTCTGTGATTTTAAAGACTCACAGGAATTTCATGACCTCCCGGAGGAGTATGGTTCAGGTTTGTACCGCTCAGGGTTTAAGCTCTACTGGTGGCTGGTTCGGAAGAAGTTCTCCAGGCTCAACCTCGACGGCATTACTATGAAGGGTCTGTCCCTTGAGAGATTAGAGGTCTCTAGAGGAAGTTTCTCCTCTGCCCTAAAGGCTTTTATAGAGGCGCCCTTGTGAGATCGGGCATAACCGCCACTGGTCCCCCTGCTACAGCCGTTACCTGACAGGACTACGCAGGTGGCCGTTACGACGTACTCCTTACCCGGGCGAGGGACACGTCCTCGAAGTGATAGGCACGCCTCCGCCTACTGAGAGACGTGGGCACAGACCGTCGATAGGACAGGGACTGCACCGTCAGTAAGGGATATGGCGCAGTTTGATTGGTACAGCCTGTCAAATAGAAGCTTCTTGAGGAATGCTCGTGCGGCCCACTCACGAGCTACTTTGTAGCGAGCTCGGAATACTTCAAGAGTACCCTTAGTAGAATTGGTCCTCGGGATGACTTGTCTGCTTGGGAGCTTGGGCGAGCTGGCTTTCTTAGCTCGCGAGCTAAAGTTGCCTCGGAATATCCCTTTGGAGGTAGCTCGGGAAACTCGGCGCTAGCGTCGTGACGAGCTCCTCGTTTTGCGTGCTATGATGTAGTGAGCTACTTTATGGGCCCGTTACTTAGCTGTATTGGGTCGTGATGCTGAGTTGTCGCTTACGTTGAGTCAGTGTCCACGTGTCGCCGTTTCATAGATCGGGTCAAATCATCCTTCATCACTCGCAAACTCACAAAATTTCAAAATGTCTAAAACTCACCATGTCGATAATTTTTTGTTTTCCAAAACTCACCTTCAGCTAGTGCACCACTAGTGCTTCTTAACAGAGAGAGGTGTCCATGTCACAACATGAATAAAAATGTTTATGACTAAATTACTCCTGAATGGTGAGTTAAAGGAAAAATGCTCATTTTCATTTTCAATTTTCCTACTTTTTTGCAGTTATAGTGTTTTGTTATAATTTCCATTGTTTTTTATCATTTCTGTTTTTTTTTACATTTTTCTATTTTCTATAATCTATAAAATTTCCTATATTTTTTATTTATTGTAAATTTTAGTGCTTTTCTATATTTTTTGGTGTTTTTTCTAAAATTTTAATTTTTTGATTTTGTTATTCAATTTCTATAGTTTCTATAATTTGAAAATAATTTCTATTTTATTTTCAATTTCTATAATTTTTTTATATTTTTTGTAATTTCTACATTTTTATGAATTTCATATTTGAATTGTTTTGAACTTTTTCCTTTTTTCCTGTCTAAATATTAAAATGGTAATATATTAACACCCATTAATTTATTTTGTATAAGGGTCAAATACCTTGGTGTATTGGAGCAACTTGGAATATTACTTGGGTGAATGATCATTGTTATAGGATAAGCCCCTTTGTAAGATAGAGGATATTAGGATTAACGTTTTCTCTGATGGGAACCTAACACTATCAATAGTGAGATTCTCTAACGATAAAATACTCCATGTATTAGAATAGTTTGGAATACTACCTGAGTGGGTGATCATTTTGATCGGATAATCTCTTTGTAAGATAAAGAGAATATCAGGATTAACACTCTCTTTGATAGAAACCTAAAATTATTGACAATGGATTTCAACTTGTTTTGGGATTGTCTTGAATGATCATTATCCTTAGGGTCCATAAGGTGGTTA
This sequence comes from Nelumbo nucifera, assembly GCF_055504915.1. Classification (NCBI taxonomy): domain Eukaryota; kingdom Viridiplantae; phylum Streptophyta; class Magnoliopsida; order Proteales; family Nelumbonaceae; genus Nelumbo; species Nelumbo nucifera. Next base: position 26,825,258 of record NC_142656.1, on the reverse strand, counting down.
AAACCAAGGGTCACTTAGAGTTAAGTGTTGGGCGCATGCTGAATTAGGTTGCATATAACCAAATGATATTCTTATGCACCTCATTCTTGCACTTTGTTTCTTGCTCTCTTACAACCAAAAAACCCTAATTCAACTTACCCTTGAGAGACTATCGTTCTCTACTGTGTTTTTCTTGCAAAACACTAGAGAAATTAAGTAGTTAATAGCTGCAAATAACCTAGGCAAGTTGAAAGTGCAAATCAACTAGATGGAAAACTTAAATCAGGCCAAAGCCCCCTATAGTCAGGCATGTGGCTCATTTGTATTCATACACCTGCAATTCCAAAGATTTAAAAATGGACACGTGTCAAATTATGATTAGTGGTAGTTCCAGAATAGAGCCTACTAGACACGCGTCAAATTTTAATTAATGGTAGTTCAAAAAAGAGCCCACTAACACGGAGAGTGGAGCCTACCGCCATGCAGAGTTGTGAGAAATGGAAAGGTCCCACTTTCAATCATTTCCTAAAAAAAAGGAAAGTGTGTTTTTAATTAATGTTAACTACTCAACTAATTAATTAATTCCAGCTTTTTATTACTAATAATAATTACTATTAACTATTTCCAATTAATTAATTACAATTATTAATTACTAATAATAATTATTGTTAACTACTTCTAATTAATTAATTCTAGCTATTAATTACTACTAATAATTACTCATTTATAATAATTAATTACTGAAAATTATTTCTTATAATAATTACTGCTAATACTTAATTACTTATAATTTATTAATTACAATATTGCTCATTATTAATTTTAAATGATGATTAATTAATGATAAATAATAAATATTTTCATAATGGTAATTAATAATTCGAAAATAATCACTTTATATTTATATTAACTCATATTAATTATTTTGAAAATAAATATTTAAGTTAATTATTATCAAAAATTATAATTAATAAAAAACTTCATTTAGTGAAAGTTAAATTATAAAACTTTCTATTATTCAATATTGTTAAACTTAAAGAAATATAAAAGCAAATATTATTTTATGAATTAACTAAAAATCATTTTTATAACAAATGAATTACTTAATAAAATGAAAATAAAATAATAATAATAATAATAGTGTTAATAATAATACTTTAATATTACTGATTCCAAAATCAATACACACATAATAAGAATATCTTATTAGTTAATGATAATAACATACTTATTATTATTACTGATTTTATAATTATTAATAAATTATTAACCTATTAATAATAATAATTATTTAAAAAAAATGTTAATAGAAAAATCTAATTATTTAAAATTATTTGCTAAAAATACCCATTTTAATTCGGATAGATAATTAATTAATAATTTTAATTTCATAAGATTATGTTTTACTAAATAATTTTAAATACTCTTTGGATTTTTCTTGCAAAAATCCAAATAATTTTTCATTTGCAATGCTAAAAATTTTATTTTTCTCTTATTCAGTTTTTCAAAAGAAAAAAAAATTAATTAATGATGTTTACCTATTTTTATCAAATTATGTATTTATCAAGTTGTTGTCATTGATGATGACAATGATGATGAGTCAACTTTTTGAAAGAGATGAGTACTAATAATAATTAATGACTTTTAATTAATTAATTTCAGCTATTAATTACTAATAATAATATCTCACTGATAATAATTAATTACAGATAATAATTTCTTATTATAATTACTACTAATACTTAATTATTTATATTAAGTAATTGCTGATAATAATTCTCATTATTAATTCGGAATGATAATTAATAACAATTTTCATAATGGTAATTAATAATTCAAAAATAATCATTTTATATTTAAAATTATTATTTTGAAAATAAATATTCAATGTTAATTATTTATATTAGAATTATTATAAAAAATTATAATTCAGACATTTATATTAAATAATTAATTATATTATGATTATCAGTAATTATAATTAGTACTTATATTGATTAATATAATTATATATTTATATTATTATCAATAATTATAATTAATTATTACTAATAATAATGATTCCTGATAAAGTTTAATTACTCATTATAATTACTTACTGATAATTAATTCCTTAAATATAGCAATGATAATTATTACTTCAGAATGTTAATTAATTAATGATAATTAATTAGTATTTTAACAATGTTAATTATTAACCGGGATAAAATCATTTTATATTTATATTAATTCATATCCATTATTTTATAAATATATAATTAGTGTTAATTATTTACATTATTATTCTAAGTAATTATAATTAATACTATTATTATTCTCTAGTGAATATTTCATTTGGTTAAAGTTAAATTATAAACTTTCAATTATCAATTTTTGTTAAACTAAAAGAAATATAAAAGCAATTATTATTTCAGGAATTAACTAATAATTGTAATTATAAAAAATTAATTATTCCATAATAATAATAATAATAATAATAATTTAATATTACTGATTTCAAAATCAATACACACATAATAAGAATATATTATTAGTAAATAATAGTAATAATAATATACTTCTTATTATTGCTGATTTCATACTTATTAATATATTATTAATCTATATTACTCAATAAGGACATGGAATAAAAATATTCTAATTGCTACTAAATGAATGAACTAAAAATCTTTGAGTATTCTAATTGACTTGAATTTGATTCATCAACATGCCCAAAATTATAATTTCAACCTACATTTCCTATTTCTATCTCCCAATTCCCATAATTCATGCATACCATTATGTTATGTACATGTTTGCCTACCTTTTTCGTAAAGATAAATTCTAGCTAGTCTATGTGCACTGTGGGGAGCTTAGACTTAAAATCCATAACCATGCTCGACCAAAAGAAGCATTGCCATCTAACTTGGTGGTGACTTCCATACTTAGGATGGTCTTATTATTCTCCTTACTTTCATGTTTCCTTTATTGAATGGGCTTTGGAATCCTGATTAAATTATCAGTTGATTGTAGCCATATATGATGATTTGATTGTAGACATGTTTTTCATTTTTTACTTCAGATGATGGATGCATCTGCAAATGTTGTTTGGCATGGATTGCTTTTCTTAGTAGCTCTTTGAATGATTTTCTTCCTTCTTTGCCTTTTTGAATGGATATCAGTTAAATGCTTTTTATCCATTCATATGTCCCTAAATATTAAGCAGTATTGGAGATATTGTTGTAAACATCCATCTAATTTTACTATCTTCTAAATAGATTAATGATTTCAAAGTTATTGATACTTTTTTTGGGGTGGATTACTCAACAGGGCATTGGTTTTTTATTATTAAATAGTAAATTTCAAATTAAATGATATTGTAGCCCCTTACGTAGTATAGGGTCATTGTCTAGATAAAACATGGTAAGTCTCTTACATCAAATAAATAGACTACCCTAAATGTCTATTATAAATAATTAAAAATGAAATAATTCAAATTAAATCAAATATTTATTTGCTGAAAATTACTGAATTAAGTAAATAATAATAGCAATCAATTATTTATAGAAATAATTAATAATAATAATAATAATAATAATCAAGTACTTAATTAAATAAATAATAAAAAACGAAATAAAAATCATCAATTATCATTAATGTTTATTCAAAGCATGCCCCATAATAATTACCGAATATAGTAATTAAACCTTAAATGAGAAAAAATATTTATTAATAATCATTAAAATTGTTAAGATAAATCATTAATGTTTATTCATAAATGCAAAATATGAATTAACAAATCTATTATATAATAATTATAGTCGATTGGAAAAAATATTTTAATTGAATATTTAAATAATTACAAATTTAGTTAATATTATTACTATATAATAAAAAATTTAAATTAAATACTAAAATAAAGTAATAATAATAATTATTACTATCATTATTATTAATTTATTTTAGTATTTAATTTAAATTAAAGTAATAATAATAATAATAATAATAATAATAATAATAATAATAATAATAAGAGTTAAATTAAAGTAATAAATGGTTCAAGTTGAATTTAGTGACCTATATAATTTTATGGGTTTGACATATTAGGGTCAATTTATGTGGTAGTTTATAAACAATAATAAAAATTGGTAATAGAAGTCATATATATACTATGGCCTTCGTATATATATGACTAGTTTAAATTGGAAGGACAATTTGAGCTTGAATTTTGGGCATCAATCACCACATTAGGAGTTGCATACTATGGTCTTCGTATTAGATACACTCATTAAATTAATTGAAATCCAACCTGGTTTGATCCAATGCTAAATCGATCTTAGGACAATTCGATTATCTAAAAGGAGACTTTTATTCTCAATGTTTGGGCTAGTGATATTGAGAAATTCTAGCCAGTAAACCCCAACAGAGATCAGGCTTTTTTGTGTTTTAACAATTTAAACAATAGCCCGAATATGATCTAATCAACAAAATTTTGAGTTCGAAGTCAATTCAAAATCCAATATGTCAAATTGAATCGAATTTTGATTTAGTCCGAGTTTGTCTTGTTGTGTCTAAAATGAAGGAAAATTAAAATTTTAAATTAAATTATTAACATTTTAACTTATATATGCATAATTAATAAATCTATATAAATACAAAATATTCAATTATTAGATGGGGTCAGATCAACATTCTACCCAATTATGAACCAAATGCAAGTTCTAACAACCAAATTATTTTGAAAGCAAATAGAATGCAAGTTCTATATGAATTCTTTTGAAAGCAAATAGAAAAATTAAATTGTATTTTATCTTTATGTCTCACAAATTATTTTCATGTCATCTTATATAGTGTGCAAAAGTTACTTTTAGTTCATTTGATCAAATATTATATAGTGTGGTGAGCTAGTAGCTGAGTTTAGGGGTACAACTTTGATGGTTTGCGTATAGTTGATTGGAATTGGAAATCCAGGCCCAATCCTAAAGGTGCAAAACCTTGTGCTTGGGCTGGCCCAACCGGAGACAAACCCTAGGTTATCAACCCGGGCCAAACCTATCTTAACTCAACACAATGTGAGTGATGCTTGGGCTCAGTTTAGATCAATCTGGTCTTAGTCAGGCTTGGGTGGATTGATTTGGTTTGAAAGAATTAGTAAATATATTTTTGTATAGCCATCTTTTGTTGGTTTTTATGGCCCAATTTAGTAATAGAGTTGACTGAAAAATATGTACAAATTTGATTTACAAATGTATGTGAAGCATAAAAGATTAAAAGATATATGACTATTTTGTTCAGGCCACATCAGGTTGGGTCTGGCTTCGGCTTCCCAAGGCCTCAGCATAACCCCAACCCAAAGTCATGTCAGGCCCACCCACATTTGTGGTGCAGGCCCAACCCAAGCCTCCAAGCTCAGGCCCAAGCTGTGCAAAAACTTTGCTTGGGTCGGGTTGGGCTGAGAATGGGCCAGCCAAGTTTCATTGTTGACATGGTCACTCGGCCCAAATATGGAGGCATATGATCAAACTAGTTCAATTTCAGTTTATTTTATAAATGTTAATCAATATCCAAATCCGATCCCGGTTTGATCGGAATCTAGCTCGCTGACAAAATTTGATGAAAACTAATCAGAAAGCATATTTGAAACTAGACCTAGATTTTTATATTTTATTTTAACTTTTTTTGTAGAATGGAAATTCATTAAAACAATAAAACCAAGAGAAAAAGACAAGAAGATTCAACAACAGGAGAAAACAGAAACCTACACAGAAACCATGATTCTACTCTTTTGATTTCTAATTGGTCTGATCTGATCTTCTGAAGTGCAAGACGTGGCAAATGCTGACTTGCATTCTTTTATAGGTCTTGTGTCTTGCAGAAATTTAGTTGAACCCAAACGTCCCAATAACAGGAGAATTCCTTCAATTCACATATGGACGGTTATAAGATTGTCTTAGCGGACTACAAATCATGCTTAAAATAAGAGTTTGTTTTAGACTTGACTCACAATTTACAAGTAAATCGCAACCCAAATCTGTGTCTGGATGAACTCAGCACTCGATCCTTATCGAATTTTGATAAGAACTCAACTGTTTCCAAAAACAACTAGGAATATTAGTTTATACGTAACTTTGTTCTATAAATACCTCCCAATCCTATTCGCTTTTCTTCAATTTTCATTCGGCTTTCTTCTTTTCGCTCTTCAGTAGTCAGTTTCTCTTGACGACTTCCTTCCCTTTCCATCTTCTTCACTCTAATGGCTTCCAAGTTGCAGTTGTCCTCCCTCTGTTTGCTTCTTCTGTTTTCGTCTTTCTTTGTTTTACTAACCAGGGCAGATGATACTTCGACTGCTGTTCATCATGCCCAAGAAATACCAGTAGATAAGATCAAGAACGCTCTCTCTGATTCAAATTACACCACCATGTCCATGACTCTTGAACTAGCTCTCAGCAACCTTTTAGCAACTGAGTTCCTCAATAACAAAGATATCAAAACACTGACTATATTCTCCCCTTCTGACAAACCATTCATGTCCCCCAACACAAAGTACGCCCGACCTCCGTTGACCTTCCTCATATACCATGTTGCACAGGCAAAGTTGGACAGGGAGGTTTTGGAGACATCTCAGCTGCACTGGTCCAAGGTGGAAACCCTTCTTCCTGGGCATGTGATTGTTCATGGTGTGGAAGACTCCTCTGATCCTGCTTTCCAGACCATCTGGTTTCCACAGTACGATGGTGAAGTATTGCTCGATAATGACAAATGGTATACAATGGAGGAAGCTTTTGATCTTTTTCTTGAGCAGAAATACGGTTTAGCCGTTATATTGTTTATTGTGCTTTCAGCTGCTGGGATCCTTGTGTTGTTCCTCTGTCTTCTTCTGCGACTATGTTGGCCTAGACATAGAGAGGACAAGGATGGATATTTTCCTATAGAATCTATTTCCGTTGTGTAGGGTTGTGTTGGAATTTATGTTTTTTTTAAATTAATTTCATTTGTAAGAATTTTATAATACGACTTTCACATATCATTGGTGAATTAAGTTTTATTCAGTTAATTGTTTTTGTTCTTTATTTCCTCTGCAAAGCCAGATTCATTTGCAATATCTGTAGTTTTTACTTTGTTGTTCTCCTAGAGGCCATATGGCCGATAGCCCAGTCGAGAACCGATCCACTCAAATTCAAGGTGGATGATCAGATTCATTTAATGAAAACAACACGAAATAACCAGCTGGGTTGACGGTTGTTTGTTCATCAGTTTAAGTTTCTAGTTTTCTACTTTCTCGAGAAATCAACTGTAAAAGATAACTTTTATACTTCAGGGAAAGAATGAAGGAAAGAAACACGGGCCTTTGCTAGATCTGATTTATGGAGTGGGAAGCACAAACTCCATGTTTTACTATCTCAATGATCTTAAATTATTAATGTCAATTGTTAGCTATAGTTTTGATGAGGGCAGATTTGGCCCTCCAGTGAAATTGCGACACGTGGCACCTCGTGACAACTAGGCAAACACCCAGGCAACAACTTACCAAGTTGGTGTCCCACCCGGGCATCGGTCTGGCTGGCTTGGCACGGCCTACAGGCGGCCTGCACGCGGCCTGGCGCGGCCTGCGTGTGACCTGGCGCGACCTGGTGTGGCCTGCGCGGCCTAGCGCGGCCTGCGCGTGACCTGGCGCGGCCTGCGCGCGACCTGGCGCGGCCTGCGCAACCTGGCGCGGCCTGTGCGCTGCTTGCACGACCTGGCCAGATCAGCCTGGCACATGATCCGACCTGGCCGACCTGGCAACCTATAAGACGCCCACCGAGAACCATTAACGGCATACCCCGCGAACTCAGTAGCTCACCAAGGAGCTCGCCAAAGAGCTCGGTAGCTCACCAAAGAGCTCGCCAAGGAGCTAGGCAGCTCTCCAAGGAGCTCGCCACCAAGGAGCCAGACAGCTCGGCAAAGCTCGCCACAAGCAGCTCGACATAGCCCAAGGAGCTCGACATAACTCCCCCGGGCAGCTCGCCACTTGTGGGGTAGCTCGGTACAGAAGAGTAGTTTGGCGTATCGCAGGAAGATCTGCCTGACAACCTGGCCCAGACACCGACTCGCCGACTGACACAGGCGCCGACCTGACAACCTGGCCCAGACACCGACCCGCCGACTAACACAGGTGCCGACCTGACAACCTGGCCCAGGCGTCGACCTGGCCGCCTGACAACCTGGCCCAGGCGCCGACCTGGCCGCCTGACAGGCACCAGCCTGACAACCTCGAGGAGTTCACCACCGTACCCCGGTTCTGATGGGATATGATGAGTCTTACCGTTTGAAGGCTTTTCACCCACCTAACCCACGAGGACACCACTATATAAGGACTCCGACCCCCAAAGCCAAAGGGGGGAAAAAAGGAGGGTAACCCCTGCTCTCTAGCTCTCTCATTCTCTCTCCAAGCTCTCTGGAATCAGAATGCTAACTTAGGCATCGGAGAGTCCTGCCGGGAAAATACCCCCGGGTCCTCTGATTCAGTTCTCGCAGGTCCCTCAGCTCCCGCCGCCTACAAAGGAGAGGAAATCACCTCACGCAGAGGGTAGTCGGGTTGCGCTGCACCAGGGAGCTCCACCATCCTCTGAGTTAGGCCGCCTAGGAGCAAGTCAAATGACGAGTCCACCAGGGAGCTCGCCCCCAAGCAGTTCATCCCCAGGCAGTTCGCCACTAGGCAGTTCGCCACCAGGCAGTTCGCCACCAGGCAGTTTGCCACCAGGGAGTTCGCCACCAGGTAGTTCACCCCCAGGCAGTTCGCCACTAGGCAGTTGACCACCAAGCAGTTCGCCACTAGGCAGTTCGCCACCAGGCAGTTCGCCCCCCAGGCAGTTCATCACCAGGGAGCACCACCAGGCAGTTCGCCACCAGGTAGTTCGTCACCAGGCAGTTCGCCACCAGAGAGTTCGCCACTAGGCAGTTCGCCACCAAGCAGTTCGCCACCAGGCAGTTTGCCACCAGGGAGTTCGCCACCAGGTAGTTCACCCCCAAGCAGTTCGCCACTAGGCAGTTCGCCACCAAGCAGTTCGCTACCAGGCAGTTCGCCACCAGGCAGTTCGCCCCCCAGGCAGTTCGTCACCAGGGAGCACCACCAGGCAGTTCGCCACCAGGCAGTTCGTCACCAGGCAGTTCGCCACCAGGGAGTTCGCCACTAGGCAGTTCGCTACCAGGCAGTTCGCCACCAGGCAGTTCACCCCCCAGGCAGTTCGTCACCAGGGAGCACCACCAGGCAGTTCGCCACCAGGCAGTTCGTCACCAGGCAGTTCGCCACCAGGGAGTTCGCCACTAGGCAGTTCGCCGCCCGGCAGTTCGTCACCAAGTTGCTCTCCCCCAGGGAGCTCGCCCCCCGGCAGTTCATCACCAAGTAGCTCTCCACCAGGGAGCACGCCACTAGGCAGTTCTCCCCCAGGGAGTCTGCCACCAAGTAGCTCATCACCAAGGCACGTCACCCCCGGGTCAAATAACGAGGTACTTAGCCAAAAAATTTTATACATCACAAAAAATGGTACGTGACCAGAAACGGTTACATCAATTGGCGCCGTCTGTGGGAACACGCTACAAAAAGCTAAGTTCTCATCCTACAAAAGCTAAGTTCTCATCTTACCAAACCTAAGTCCTCACTTTTTAGAAATTGAAGTTATCGCCTTATAGTTTACATATTTAATGAACTCAAAGACTATGCAGGGAGCAAACAGACTAAGTAGCTCTACCAACCTTACCTTCAATTCAGATAATGCCTCATCAGTCCTCTCCGCAAGGTCCCCCCTACAAAAGATGAGCTCTTCGTGGCTTCCGCGGGAGTTGGCGGCCAACAGACTACATAAGCGCCCTTACCGGTCGAGCCTTCCAAGGCTCCCGTGAAAGCTAGCGACCTAAAGTTAGTAGTGCTGCCCCCGAAGGTCGAGCTCCTAGTAGCTTCTTGTAGGAGTGGGTGACCAACATTACGAAGCTGATGCAGCACAATCATAGCTCGACACCTCACAGGCAAAGCCTACGGGCCACATTACTGCTTAAGACCCGGTCGCCTCTCCGGCACGGGCAATGTCAAAAAAGAGTAGACTACGAGTCACTCCCAAAGCCCACGGGCCACATTACTACTTAAAGACCCGGTCGCCTCTTCGGCACGGGCAAAAGTCAAAGAAGAGTAGACTACGAGTCACTCCCAAAGCCTATGGGCCACAATATTGCTAAATATCCAGTCGCTTCCTCAGTAGGAGCAAAATCAGCAAAAGTGAACTATAAGTTGCCCTAGAGCCTAAGGGCTACACCACTGAACTGGCGGAGAACCCCTCGCCTTACTGGCAGCGCGCCACACACAGGCAGCTCCCGAAGCCTAAGGAATTGGATCAGCGCTTACTAGCTCGTTGACTTACGGGCCAAAAGAAATCTACTCCCTTCGCTGAGTTACTCTCAGCTCGGGAGTGGGGGGCAATTGATGAGGGCAGATTTGGCCCTCCAGTGAAATTGTGACACGTGGCACCTCGTGACAACTAGGCAAACACCTAGGCAACAACTTACCAAGTTGGTGTCCCACCCGGGCACCGGTTTGGCTGGCCTGGCACGGCCTACAGGCGGCTTGCACGCGGCCTAGCGCGGCTTGCGTGCGACCTGGCGCGGCCTGCGCGCAGCTTGCACGGCCTGCGCGGCCTGGCGCGGCCTGGCGCGGCCTGCACGACCTGGCCAGATCAGCCTGGCACATGATCCGACCTGGCAACCTATAAGACGCCCACCGAGAACCATTAACGGCATACCCCGTGAGCTCAGTAGCTCACCAAGGAGCTCGCCAAGGAGCTTGGTAGCTCACCAAAGAGCTTGCCAAGGAGCTAGGCAGCTCTCCAAGGAGCTCGCCACCAAGGAGCCAGGCAGCTCGGCATAGCCCAAGGAGCTCGACATAACTCCCCCAGGCAGCTCGCCACTTGTGGGGTAGCTCGGTACAGAATAGTAGTTTGGCGTATCGCAGGAAGATCTGCATGACAACCTGGCCCAGACACCGACTCGCCGACTGACACAGGCGCCGACCTGACAACCTGGCCCAGACACTGACCCACCGACTAACACAGGTGCCGACCTAACATCCTGGCCCAGGCATCGACCTGGCCGCCTGACAACCTGGCCCAGGCGCCGACCTAGCCGCCTGACACAGGCGCCGACCTGACAACCTGGCCCAGGCGTCGACCTGGCCGCCTGACAACCTGGCCCAGGCGCCGACCTGGCCACCTGACAAGCACCAGCCTGACAACCTCGAGGAGTTCACCACCGTACCCCGGTTCTGACGGGATATGATGAGTCTTACCGTTTGAAGGCTTTTCACGCACCTAACCCGCGAGGACACCACTATATAAGGACTCCGACCCCCAAAGCCAAAGGGGGGAAAAAAGGAGGGTAACCCCTGCTCTCTAACTCTCTCATTCTCTCTCCAAGCTCTTTGGAATCAGAATGCTAACTTAGGCATCGGAGAGTCCCCGCTGGGAAATTACCCCCGGGTCCTCTGATTCAGTTCTCGCAGGTCCCTCAGCTCCCGCCGCCTACAAAGGAGAGGAAATCACCTCACGCAGAGGGTAGTCAGGTTGCGCTGCACCAGGGAGCTCCACCATCCTCTGAGTTAGGCCGCCTAGGAGCAAGTCAAATGACGAGTCCACCAGGGAGCTCGCCCCCAGGCAGTTCACCCCCAGGCAGTTCGCCATTAGGCAGTTCGCCACCAGGCAGTTCGCCACCAGGCAGTTTGCCACCAGGGAGTTCGCCACCAGGCAGTTCACCCCCAGGCAGTTCGCCACTAGGCAGTTCGCCACCAGGCAGTTCGCCACTAGGCAGTTCGCCACTAGGTAGTTCGCCACTAGGTAGTTCGCCACCAGGGAGTTCGCCACCAGGCAGCTCGTCACTAGGCAGTTCGCCACCAGGCAGTTCGCCCCCCAGGCAGTTCGCCACCAGGGAGCACCACCAGGCAATTCGCCACCAGGCAGTTCGTCACCAGGCAGTTTGCCCCCAGGCAGTTTGCCCTAGGCAGTTCGCCACTAGGGTGTTCGCCACCAGGTAGTTCGCCGCCCGGCAGTTCGTCACCAAGTTGCTCTCCCCCTGGAAGCTCGCCCCCCGGCAGTTCGTCACCAAGTAGCTCTCCACCAGGGAGCACGCCCCCAGGCAGTTCTCCCCCAGGGAGTCCACCACCAAGTAGCTCATCACCAAGGCACGTCACCCCCGGGTCAAATAACGAGGTACTTAGCAAAAAAATTTTATACATCACAAAAAATGGTACGTGACCGGAAAGAGTTAGATGGCTAATGCATTCATCAATGCTTCTCAATCACATCAGAAAATAAAACAGGAGACAGGAAGTCTGGTGGTAATGACTAGGTCTGTAGACTGGGCAATTTTATGGACAACGTGATTACAAGACCTGGGTATTAGTGAACTGACAAGGAAGGAATATTGCACAACTATTTATCAGCATAATAATGCTCCATGGAGGAGTCAATTGATCCTCCAACATTCTGAAATTGCATACGAGCTTGTATGGAAGGATGCACATAATAACATAAGAGATCTCAATGTAGATATTTAAGTCCATTTTCAATAGTACAGTGAATTGCATAGTTGGCAAAGATGAGAGAGGAGAGCTTCCCTCTCAGGCCTTTAGCGTGAGATTGAAGAGGAGCTTTTCGTCGCTGATGGCGATTTTGGCTACTGCAAGTGCCCTCGATTTCTGCCGCCGATGACCTTTAGCGCGAGAGTGAAGAGGAGTTTGAAGACGATCCTAATCTTGAACCGATTCCTTGAAGAGTACAGAAAGAAGCGGTTGGCAAAGATGAGAGAGGAGAGCTTCCCTCTCAGGCCTCTGACATTCCTTACCCGAGAAACAATGGCCCCAATCGAACCACTGCAGCTCCATGAACATTCGTAGAGCTCCACCGCCACGGAACAATACGGTTGCATAGTAACTGGAGGGGGGATTCTGCAATATTAACGATCGGTGGAGGCTCTGCCATCTCCTCAACTATTTCCATTGGCAAGATAATCTCCAAAAGAACCTTCTCCTCCTCAGGCACCTCCAGCTAGATCTGGCGCAGAAAAGAAAGTAAAAAGCCTTCATCGAGGAAGAACATCCCACCCGTTCTTTGAATTTCAGAACGCAGAGGCTTCTATAGCCCATTACCTCTCAACGATTCTCCAGCATCGTCAGAAGCCTCTCAACGATTCCACCGCCACTACCAACTACCTCGAATTTTTTTCATTCACCCATTACCTATTTCTTTCTTTTTCTTAATTTTTTCGTTGAATTTCAGAACGGAGAGGCTTCTGTTCAAGGGCTCTATAACGGACTCGCCGGATCTCTGCCTCGAGCCGGTCAGACGCCAAACCAACAGCATTTCCACCATCCTCTGATCTACACCACACTCATTCACTTGTTTACTTAATTTTAATTTATAGATTTTGTTAATATTCAATTGACTCTTCTGGTTCATGTAGACCGTGTCGATGTCAAATTCTGAGATCGGAAAGGGGTGGTCACAACGATGTGCAGTTCCGACCAAGTAAGTTCTCCAAAATGAGAAAGGAGGTTCTCGGTTGCAGTGTGCAGATTGGGAAGGGGGTTTGGACTGAGGTCTGGGTCACAATCACCAAATTCTGATGAGCTTCAAATGATGCCAAAGGAGCATCATGAGTCAGAGAGTCTGAGATCTGAACTCTCCTACCTTCAAAACTACTGGTGCCTTATGCTTTGTTAGGTGAGGAGAGAGATTTGAAAGGGTATTTTTTTAAAAGAAGTTGGTCACATGATGATACCGAGTGTGTGTAGGGGTGTAAACGGATCGAATTCGAATCGGATCAGTCAATATCCGAATTCGAATTCGAATTGGCCGATATTCGAATTCAATTCGATATCCGACAGATATTGAAAATTAATATTCGAATTCGAATCCGATTAAATATTCGAATATTCGATTCGATTAATTGATTATTTTAGATAATTAATAAATATATAAATTATTTATATAACTTAATTATTACATATATTATATAAAATATTTTATATATTATATATAAGAATTAAATAATCAGTCGAATTTAGATATTTATCGAATCGAATCAGGTCATATCCGAATTCGACCGATTAGATATCCAAATTATCCGAATTCGATTTGATTATGTCGAATATTGAATTCGAAATCGGATTTTTGAATACCGTTGACACCCCTACGAGTGTGATAGGCGAGGTTTTAGTCAATTGTCATAAAACTTAAGGGTATTTTAAGACAATAATTAAACATTAAGAGTAAAATTAATCAATTAGCTAAACAGTAGAAGTAGTTTAAGAAATTTTCCCTTGATTATATAAGAGTAAAAGACCATTATGAGCTGAAGCCTGATGGTCTTTTTCTTACATTAACCCATTATCCCTTGACTTCATAGGGTGGCTAAAACCAAGAGTCACTTAGACTTAAGTCTAAGAAGGCCCATACCGAGACCAATTTGATTAATTTAAGGTTTCACTAGGTTTACATGATGAATTTGGTAATTAGAGACTTAATCAAATCAGATTTAGATGGTCTAATTACATTAGAATTGGATTTCCTATAAATGGAAATAAAAAGTAGAGATTAACATATGCTTGTGCACCTCATTCTTGCACTTTGTTCCTTACTCCTTTACAACCCAAAACCCTAGTTTGACTTTTTCTTGAGAGACTATTCTTTTCTTGTCTTTTTTATAGGCAAACTGGAAACACAAATCAATTGGAAGGACAATCTGAGCTTGATCTTGGGCATCAACCACCACTTAAGTTGCTGCATATTGTCGTCTCTATATCAGATATGCTCGTTAAATTAATTAAAACAAAATTTGGTTTGATCGATCTTAGGAGAACTTGATTCTCCAAAAGGTGAATTTGGTTCTTAATGTTTGGGCTGTTAATGTTTTGAAATTTTGCCACTAAACCCCAGCAAAGTTTAGGCTATTATGCACAATAAATCTATATAAATATGTTAACTTTTAAACTTGTATATTCATAAACAATAAATCTATATTAAATCTACATTCTATCCGATTATGAATGAAATGCAATTTCTAAAATCTAAATCTTGAATAATTGGATTAAATGTTCAATAAGGTATCATATTTTTGGAGTCCATTGATAGCTCAGTGTGTAGACATCCCATTTTTGCGCTCTTCAGTCTTTCTGTAGTACTTTGAGCTTCAAGCATGCTTTAATTAACCTCTCAGCTGATATAGGGGTACTTTTGGAATTTTACAAAATTGGAGCCTCAAGGATCCAAGGCCATAGGTACGTAGATCCTTGAAACCCAAATCCAATGACACTAAGATCACCCAAATCCAACACCGTTTACCCCTTCATCCCGAGACCTGAAGTCAAAACCGATTTCGATCATCTGATCGGAATCATTTTAATCCTAATCTTCATTTCACATCAAATCAAAAATCCGAGACCATAGGTACGTAGAGCCCAAAAGTCTGAATCCAAAGACACCAAGATCGCCCAAGTCCGACACCGTTTACCCCTTCATCCTAAGACTCAAAGTCAGAACCGATTATGATCATCCAATTGGAGTCATTTTGATCCTAATTCTTATTTCAAATCAAATCCAAAATCCAAGACCATAGGTACGTAGATCCCAAAAGTCCAAATCCAACAACACCAAGATCACCTGAGTCCGACACCGTTTACCCCATCATCCTAAGACCTGAATCCGGAACCGATTCTGATCGTTCGATCGGAGTCATTTTAATCATAATCCTCATTTAACATCAAATCCAAAATCTGATACTATAGGTACATAGAGCCCAAAAATCCAAATCTAGCAATGCCAAGATCACCCAAATTTGACATTGCTTACCCCTTCATCTCAAGACCCAAAGCCAAAACCGATTCCGATTGTTCGATCGGGATCCTCTGATCTTAAATCCTAACCCCGAAAAAATCTGAAATCTAACCCTGTAGATGGATAGAGCTCAAAATTCTGAATCCAATGGTACCAAGATCGTCCAATTCTGACACTGTTAGCTCCTTTATCTTGAGACCCGAAGCTAGACTTGATCTGGGTCCTCTGTTTAGAATCCTCTTCACAATAACTTCGAACCTAGGGCATTTCACGACCAAAACTTCCCCTTAGACTCTAGAAACATCTTAAAATCTAATATTTGACCAGCTATAATCAACCAAGCCAATCACCTAAGCTTGGAATGTCTAATGTAGGTAAATTGGTAAAATCTTTCACTCTTTGTCTTGATTGATTGAGAGAATCTCTCACAAAGTTGTCTTGACAGCCTATTCTCTCAATCAATCTCCCTCCAAAAACCATTTAAACATCAGTCATTGATATCCCTTATCTCCTCCCATCTCAACCCTCCATTCCCCTTTCAAAAAATCTATAAATACCACCCCTTTCTCACATCCTAGACACAATCTAATTTAGACACAAGCTACCTTAGGGGGAGAGCTCAACTCCCACAGCCATTAGCCTTGTCCCAAAGCCTCCCCACTCACTCTCCAACATCCCTATAGTCCCTCCATATCAGTTTGAAGCCAAAGAACACCCTTGGTCGTGCCTCAATTCAAGAGAAGAAGAATAAAGCCTTCTTGAAGCAAAAATCATATTAGAGAAAATTACAATCATCCAGCATAACACATCTTGGGCTACATAATCATGTAATTAACCTCCCAAATAACTGAGGGTTCATCTTCAAACCAAGGAGTCTCTCAAAGTTTCAAAGGCATCGTGAAGAACATAACAAGGGTAGCAGTCAAGGTCGGAGTTATTGAAGGAAGCTATTCAATGCAACGATAAAATGGAAGAGGCGACTCTTACTTTGTGAAGACAACTATTAAGGTATGCCATTTTCTACTTCCACTCTTTTATTATTATTATTATATTATTTTTTGTCATATAGGTCTGTTGTTTCCATTCTGTTTGAAAACTTTTGCTTCTTTTAAAGTAATTAAGTAGGATTAGTTTGTTAGTTGCCGGAAGATAAAAATCCTACCCTTGGAGTGCTCTTTGTTTACTCCAACAATCATTTGCATGCATTTTTTTATCCTTTATTTTTATTTATTTTTTTTAGTTAATTGTTTTCACTTTTAAGCACAAATTTCTTCCATTGGAATCGTTAGAATTTCATGTCAATCATTTCCTAATTAATTGTATTTTTTGAAAATTGCATTAAAATAATTGTGTTTCATGCTTTTCTTAGAGAATTAAATTCGGTCTTTTCTAATCAAGCATTTAAGTGGGTCCCTATTTTATTTTAAATTTCATTAGCATTATACCATTTGTCTAATTAGCTTCCTATATTCGCATTTGCATATTTAAGTAATTCCATCCGTACCTTTTATCTTTGAATTAGTGTAGAATAGTTTGCATAACCCAGGCTTGTCATATCACATTAAGTTTCAAGTTAGTATTCATAGTTAATTTATTTGTGTTAGAACTAGAATTAGGTCATCTTAATTTTAATTAATTACATATCATTTGCAAATTTAGGATTTTGTTCCTTTTGTTCTTTTAAGCTGTTATCATAATATGATTAATTTTCTTCTTCCATTTAGCTAGTACTTAATAGCATTAGTTTAGAACTTAACAATGCTTTTTCAACATTCCTCTTGTGATTTAAATAGGGTCGTTTTTCAATTAATTTTCTTTAATGATATTAATTGTTCTTAGTTGCTTTAGTCCTAACATTATTATTCATTTATAATTTATTGCTAGCTTATAAATTTTGCATTTAACTTTTCATATCTCCATGGCATATAGTAGGTTTAATCCATTAGTCACTCATTAGTCACAGATTTCTGTTTTTTTTTTTCTTTTAATTAGTTTGTTAATTTATTAACCCACTAACTCGTTATCATTCTAATAGTTCAAATGCATCTCTTAGTTAATTGATTAAATGCTTAGAACTTTCTCATTTCTTTCTAGATTTCAATTGCTAGTTTAGTTTGTGTTTCATTTCTAAGCCCAAAAATTATGAAAGTTTTCTCGGAACATTGGTAAAGTAGAGGCCGGTTCAACCGGACGTGTGTGGAGTGCCTAACACCTTCCCACACCATACCTTGGTCCTCGGACCCTAAGAATCTCATCCCTATTAGGCAGCGAATCGCCAAAAAGGAAAAATGTTTTTCTTAAAGAATCTCGGGTTTTCCTAAATTCCCAATTCCAAAAATTTAGGTGACGACTCCAAACTCCATACTCTCAATCCGTCCCCCCCTCCGAGTCGAGTAGCCACACAGTATATACTAATATCTATATGATTTTTTTCTTTAAAGCAGATAGAAAATTAAGTTGTTTGTTTTTAAGTCTCACAAATTATTTTCAAGTCATTTTATTTATAATATACAATATCAAAGTCACTTTTAGTTCATTAATTAAATATTATATAGTCTGATTACCTTTAGGGTTGCAACTTAGATGGTTTGGGTCTAATTGATTGGCAATCCAGGCCCAACCCTAAAGGTGTAAAACTTTGAGCTTGGGCTGGTCCAACTTGAGGCAAACCCTAGGTTATCAACCTAGGCACGACCTAGTGGATTGGTCTAGTTTGACAGAATTAATGAATATAGTTTTGTATATCCATGTTTTGTTGGTTTCTATGGCCCAATTTAGTAATAGAGTTAATTGAAAAATAAGTACCAATTGATTTACAAATGCATATGCAGTGTGAAAGATATATAGGTATTTGTTCAGGCCACATCAGGTTGGGTCCGAGTTGGGCTGCCTAAGGCCTCAGCCTAACCCCAAACCAAATTTAGGTCAGACCCACAATTTTTTGTATAGGCCCAACCCAAGCCCCTAAACTCAGGCACAAGCTGTGCAAAAACTTAGGTTGGTTCGGGCTGGGCTGAGAATGGGACAGCCCAAGTAGTTGTAGTGTTGACATGGTCACTCGAACCAAATGTGGAGGCACATTATCAAACCCACATAGTAGCATACTCTCCTTAGTAAGGTTAGCGGAACTTACATGTACCTTCTTCTCTCCACCCCTTTCCCTGAAATATGTCAGAAAAAAATTAATATCTATATTATATTATATAGCTAGCAACGTAGGCCACATCAACAGCCCCCTCCTTCTCCTATTCCCCCTTCTCTTAATAGATACTAATTGATTTCTTTTTACATTTTCAGTAATTTTGATATTATCAGTAAATTTTTAGCAACAAGTACTAATTCTGGTCAATTTAACAATATTTAATGATATTATTATATAATAATAAAAGTTTTAGTAAGTGTTTAGCGGAAAATTAATTTCAATAAATATAAATTTATTTTTTATATTTTTAGTAACTTTGATATTTACTATAATTTTTGAGCAATAATTATTGATTTTGGAAATTTTATTACTAAAAATACTGATTTTTGTAATCTAATTTAATGAATGTTAAATTATAAAGCTTCTAATTATTCAAAAAAGTAATTTAAAAATTTTAATATTTTTCATAAATATTGGATACTACATTTATAATTACCATAATTATTGTAACTATATTTAGGGGTTTAGGGGAGGTCCCCTTGGGTAGGAATGGCAATGGACTGGTTTGGGGTAGGGGTCACACTCCCTATCCCGATCTTAAGTTTTAAATTAATCCCGGTCACTGGCTCCAATCCCCATCAGGAAAATTTAACTTGCATCACTAGTCCTTGATGGAGATGGGTTCCCATCGGGGACCTATATCCCTGAATATTTTAATTAAATGTTTGTTTTGAAAAAGGTATTTATATAAAATAAAAGGAAAAATTAAAATACAAATAATATTTTAAATATATTTTTGATATATATATATAATATAAGTAATATTATAAATAACATAAATGATATTATATATTTAATATAATATATATACACATATTTAATATATATAATTAGGGCCGGGGCAGGTTGTGGACTTCACTTGTCATTCCCAATTGAGTATTCCTATTAGTCCCATCCCCATCCCCACTTGGTTGGGGGGATTGGGTACTTAGTGGGGACGGGGAAAAATCGTCATCCCTACCCCTAGGTTTTGTAGCCCCATAGAGCAATAAGTTTTAAGCTCATTGAGCCCTAACATCTTTTTCCCGTGCATTGCATGAGGGCTCTCTCTACTTTCTATATTATATAGCAACATAGGTCACGTCAGCAACTCTTTCCTTTCTCCATTAACCCCAATCTTGGCTTATCCTTGATTTACACTCTTTCTTTTTCTCTTTCCTCCATTCCCCCTTCCCAACCCTTCCGTGTAGCCACATGACAGCCCTCTCATCTTCACTAGAGTCCCACTAGGCCAACCTCCTCGTAAAATTTCCCCTAAACTACTTCTCCCACCTAAAATACCTCCTAAAACACCGCTTAATCTATCTTACATACCCAATTTAGCCATGTGGCACCACTATCCCATGTTTTCTCCTAAAATATCTCTAATTATCTCAAATTTAGGAAGGGCATTCTCTGCTAAATTAAAAACTTAAAAAATAATTATAATAGATTTCATAATGTTCAGATTATTAATAATTTTATATTTTTAAGAAGTACATAATGAAATCATGTAATAACAATATAAGTTATAATTTTACTGATTATTTAGTATAATAAATAAATAATAGTTTAAAAATTGTAATAACAAAAAGTACTTAAATTTTACTTAAAAATAAAAATTAAAAACATTATTTAAATGTTTTAAATAAAAAAATAGCTAAATAATTATGCAACGAATTAAATATTATGTAATAATTTTTTGTTAAATAAATTTACATTATTAAAATATTATTTAAATAGTTAAGATAACTAATTTATGTAATATTAGCAGAAATTATAGTCCAACAAATTGCTAAATTGAATAAATAAATAATATTTTAAAAAATTGAACAACAAAATTAATTAGATAAATAAGTAATATTGTAAATAAAACGCTTTAAATATTTTAAATATCAAAAAAATTAATAACTAAGAAATAAAATATAGAATAAATACCAAAATTGTATAACAACTTTGCAAAAATTTATGAAAGGCACAAAAAGTTATAATAGATTTAATAATGTTTGATAATAAGAATATCAAATATAAATAAATTAGATATTTTTTAAATATTATTGAAATAATTTTTTGTTAAATAAATTTACATTATTAAAATATTATTTAAATAGTTAAGATAACTAAATTATGTAATATTAGCAGAAATTATAGTCCAACAAATTACTAAATTGAATAAATAAATAATATTTTAAAAATTTGAATAACAAAAAGTTATAATAGATTTAATAATGTTTGATAATAAGAATATCAAATATAAATAAATTAGTTTTTTTTTAAATATTATGTAATAATTTTTTGTTAAATAAATTTACATTATTAAAATATTATTTAAATAGTTAAGATAACTAAATTATGTAATATTAGCAGAAATTATAGTCCAACAAATTACTAAATTGAATAAATAAATAATATTTTAAAAATTTGAATAACAAAAAGTTATAATAGATTTAATAATGTTTGATAATAAGAATATCAAATATAAATAAATTAGTTTTTTTTTTAAATATTATGTAATAATTTTTTGTTACATAAATTTACATTATTAAAATATTATTTAAATAGTTAAGATAACTAAATTATGTAATATTAGCAGAAATTATAGTCCAACAAATTAAAATATAAATAACAACTTTGCAACTTTGCAAAAATTATATAACAACATTGCAAAAATTTATGAAAGGCACAAAAAGTTATTATAGATTTAATAATGTTTGATAATAAGAATATCAAATATAAATAAATTAGATTTTTTTTTAAATATTATTGAAATAAATAGATTAAGTAATTTAGAGGTATTGAAGCTTCCAAATAACAAAATTATCTAATAACAATAGATATTATAAAAAGAATAATAATTGCAATTTTTAATATACGAATAATAAAAACATTATTTCAGTTATATCAATTAATAATTCTAGAAAAAACTTTTAAAAAATTAATATTTATTAGTAGTAATTTTAAAATTTTTATCTATATTTATTATATATTTACATATAATTATATTTCATTTATTGTATTTTCAATAAGAATTTATTGTATTTTGTGATAAATATATGTTCAAGAATTTTGTATAAATCTATTTTTGTTTTGTTATTTAATAGAAAAATTTCAATAATTATTAGATATTAAACTATTTTTATTAAAATTTTTAAAATTCAACTTATTGTAGTTATTGTATTGTTGTTATGAATTTCTTTTTACTAATTATGCATTTTTATTGTAATTTACTAATTAATATTTTTTAGAGATTAAACTATTATTGGATATTATGCTATTTATTAAATAATTTAATATATTTTTGGTATTTTTGTTATTATTGTATTTTTATTATTTATTTATCAATATTTTTGTTATAAATTTATTTTTCATAACTATGTAATTTTTCTATAAATTTTCAATAATTATTGGAGTTTAATTTAGCTAAAATTAGGAGTGATCACAGATTAGTTTGGTTTAGTTGCAACTTATTTGGCCAACCATACCAACCTGGTTGGGTTAGGGAGTTGGTTACCAGAAATTGATAGATTATTAGTGAAAATTGGCCAACTTGGGTTGTATTGGTTTGAGTTAATGTTTTATTTGGTCCTGGTTCGAAAGTTTTAATCTTAAAAAAATAAATTTAAATTAAAAAAATGCTATGGTATTATTAAAAATGTAAATTAAAAAATTAATTTACAATTTAAAATATTTTAGAGTAAGAAATATGGGAATTTTCCTTGTTTCCCATATTAAAGAGTTTATATTTAATATATAAAATGTTAATATATATATATATGGTTAGGTCAGTCCAATTTTGGTCTGTTTACAAATTCCTAAATTGAAACCGATCTTGACTTGGTTGGTTTGGGAAATTGTTGTACCAGCCTAACCGAAAATACTAGAAAATCAACCAACTCGGGTCAAGTTTGATCAGGTTAGTTGATTTGATCAGTTTCATTGGTTTAGTGAATACCCCTAGATGAAATTAATTATTATTTTTGTATTGCAAAAACATATTAAAGTTAGTATATAAAATATAAATAATTATTAATTATTTAAAAGCTTATATAAAACGATTATTTGCTCTTATATGTTCTATCATTTAACTTTTTCTTAACAAAGTCCGTGCATTGCAAGGGTCCTTTGCTAGTTAATACAATATACTAATTCAATTTCAGCTTAATTTATAAATGATATTCAATATACAAATCCCAAATCTAGTTGACAAAATCTAATGCAAATCAAATAAGGACATTAGTCAGAAAAACCTATATGAAACTAGACCTAAATTTTTATTTTTTATTTTAATTAATATTTTTTGTAGAAAGGAAATTTATTAAAACCAAGATAAACAAGATTCAACAACACAACCGCACACAAGCTGAGACAAGAAAACAAAAACCTAAAGACAAAAGAAGACTCAACAAAACAAAGCAGAACAAAGTTTAGTGTACTCTTTTGATTTCTAATTGATATGATCTGATCTTCTAAAGTGCAACGTGCTAAATACAGACCTTGCATTGTTTTATAGGTCTTTTACCTTGCAAAAATTTAGTTGAAGAACCCAAAATCCTAAATTAACTAGAGAGTGCCTTCAATTCATGTAACTGTTAAAAATGTCCTATCAGACTACTAAGCTATTATATATATATATATATTCATGCAAGAGGCCCCACCCTTCAGACAGATATTGTAAAATTCCAATTGATAGTTGATGTAACCATTTTTTGGTCACGTACCATTTTTTGGGATGTGTAAAATTTTTTGGCTAAGTACCTCGTGTTTGACCTGGTGGTGACGTGCCTTGGTGATGAGCTACTTGGTGGCGAACTTCCCGGGGGAGAACTGCCTGGTGGCGAACTGCCTGGTGATGCTCCCTGGTGGCGAACTGCCTAGTGGCGAACTGCCTGGTGGCGAACTGCCCGGTGGCGAACTGCCTGGTGGCGAACTACCCGGTGGCGAACTGCCTGATGGCGAACTGCCTCATGGCACACAGCCTGGTGGCGAACTGCCTGATGGCGAACTGCCTGGTGGCGCTACCTGATGGCGAATTGCTTGGTGACGAACTGCCTGATGGCGAACTGCCTGGTGGCGAACTGCTTGATGGCGAACTGCCTGATGGCGAACAGCCTGGTGGCGAACAGCCTGGTGGCGAACAGCCTGGTGGCGCTACCTGATGGCAAACTGCCTGGTGACGAACTGCCTGATGGCGAACTGCCCGGCAGTGCTCCCTGGTGGCGAACTGCCTGATGGCGAACTGCCTAGTGGCGAACTCGTCACTTGACTTGCTCCTAGGCGGTCTGCAACTCAGAGGATGGTGGAGCTCCCTGGTGCAGCGCTACCCGATTACCCCCTGCGTGAGGTGATTTTCTCTCCTTTGTAGACGGCGGGAGCTGAGGGACCTACGGGAACTGAATCAGAGGACCCGAGGGTATTTTCCCGGCGGGGACTCTCCGATGCCTAAGTTAGCATTCTGATTACAGAGGGCTTGGAGAGAAATGAGAGAGCTAGAGAGCGGGGGTTATCATACTCCTTTTCCTTTTCTCCCTTGGCTTAGGGGGTCGGAGTCCTTATATAGTGGTGCCCTCGCGGGTTAGGTGGGTAAAAGGCCTTCAAATGGTAAGACGTCATATCCCGTCAGAACCGGGGTACGGTGATGAACTCCTCGAGTTTGTCAGGTCAGCGCCTGTCAGTCGACGGGTCGGTGTCCAGACCAGGTTGCCAGGCCGGCGCCTGTGTCAGGGTCAGGTCATCAGGTCGGCGCCTGTGTCCGGGTCATGTTGTCAGGTCGGCGCCTGTGTCCGGGCTAGATCGCCAGGTTGGCGCCTGTGTCAGTCGGCGGGTCGGTGTCCGGGCCAGGTTGCCAGGTCGGCGCCTGTGTCAGTTGACGGGTCGGTGTCCGGCCAGGTTGCCAGGTCGGCGCCTGTGTCAGTCGGCGGGTCGGTGTTCGGCCAGGTTGCTAGGTCGGCGCCTGTGTCCGGGTCAGGTCATCAGGTCGGCGCCTACGTCCGGGCCAAATTGCCAGGTCGGCGCATGTGGCAGGCTGATCCGGCCAGGTCGCGCCAGGTCGCGCGCAGGCCGCGCTAGGCCGCGCAGGTCGCGCGCAGGCAGTGCCAGGTCACGCACAGGCCGCGCCAGGTCGCGCTAGGTCACGCCAGGCCAGCCAGACCGGTGCCCGGGGGGGGACCAACTTGGTAAGTTGTTGCCTGGGGGCTTGCCTAGTTGTCACGAGGTGCCATGTGTCGCAACTTCATTGGAGGGCCAAATCTGCCCTCATCAATAGTCTTAAAAGAGGTTAAACTCTTACTCTTAAAAAAGCCTATACACTCACGAAAAAGTAATAACTCCACTCTCTTAAAATTCACGCACACGCAACATCCTAATCCCTAAAAAGCGGCCACTTCAAATGTTATGGTAGTAACTGAATTTTTTTCAAACACAACCATTTCGAAAGTAATGATTAAACAAATAATTTAACTTAAAAATATTCAAAATATTAAATGGATAAAAATAAAAATAAATAAAATTCATAAAAATGACTAAACAATTTATACAAATGGTGTGAGTTTCATTCTTTTAGATGAAATAATTTATTAATTGCAAACTAGATTTAGTTTTTTTGGAAGCCTAATCTAATTTTACTTTTAAAAATAAACTTATCAAATAAATAGTGAATACCAATTAATGTGGGTTACTGCTTACAAATAAGACCTCATTTAATCTCTTAAATCATATTAAAAACAACACAAATTAATAGTAGTAATTTTTTAATCTCTTAAATAATACCAAACAAAGTAGGTTTAATTTAATTTTTTATAATTAAATAGTAAATTTAAATGATACTGTAATTGCCCCTTAATATGTGATCATTCTCTATATAAAACATGATAAGTCTCTTAAATCAAATAAAAAACCTAACCCAAATGTTTAAAATTGAAATAATTCATATTAATGATCCCCTAGTACGGGGGTCATTCCTAGTGATGGTTAAAACAAGAGTTTATTTTAGACTTTGACTTACTTTTTATAAGTAAATAGAAACCCAAATCCGTACGTGTATGGATGAACACACCACTCCTAATCGAATTTTGACAAGAGCTTAACTCTTTCCAAAAGCAACTAGGATTAGTCTATACGTAAACTTTATTCTATAAATACCTCCCAACCCCATTCGCTTCCCTTCAATCTTCATTCGGCTGTCTTCTTTTCGCTTTTCAGTAGTCAATTTCTCTTGACGACTTCACTTAAATTTCCGTTTTTCTTCTCTCTAATGGCTTTCGAATTGCAGTTCTCCTCCCTCTTCCTTCCTCTGCTGCTTTCATGTTACTTTTTCTTACCAACCATGGCTGATGATACTCCAACTGCTGCTCATCATGCCCTAGAAATACCAGTAGAGAAGATCAAGAAAGCTCTCTCTGATTCAAATTACTTCACCATGTCCATGACTCTTGAACTAGCTCTCAGCAACCTGATCCCAACTCATGGATTCCTCAACAACAAAGATATCAAAACACTCACCATATTCTGCCCTTCTGACAAAGCATTCATGTCCCCCAACTTCAAGTACGTAGGACCTCCATTGACCCTCCTCAGATACCATGTTGCACAGGTAAAGCTGGACAGGGAGGTTTTGGAGACATCGCAGCTGCACTGGTCCAAGGTCGAAACCCTTCTTCCTGGGCATCCCCTTGTGGTCACTTCGGTAAAGGGACAGGCTTCTATCAATGACGTCAAGATCACGCACTGGAATCTCTACAATGATGGACATGTGATCGTTCATGGTGTCGAAGACTTCTTCGATCCTGCTTTCCAGACCATCTGGTTTCCACAGTACGATGGTGAAGTATTGGTCGATTATGACAAATCGTATTCCATGGCTATAAAGAAATTTTTTGATCCTTTTCATGAGCAGAGAAACGGTTCAGACCTTATGTTGGCTATTGGGCTTTCAGCTGCTGGGATCCTTGTGTTGTTCCTCTGTCAACTTCTTCTGCGACTCTGTTGGCCTAGACGTACAGAGGACATGGATGAATATTTTCCTATTGAAACTATTTCCGTCGTGTAGGGTTCTGTTGGAATTGATGATTCTTTTGTTTTTTTTTTTTTTTTTAATTTCATTTCTAAAACGTTTATGATACAACTTTCATAAATTATTGATGAATTAAGTTTTATTCATTTGATTATTTGTATTTTTTTCCTGTAAAGCTACATTCATCTGCAAGATCTGTATGTTTTACTTTGTAGTATGTTCTTCTCCTAGAGGTCACATGGCCGATAGCCCAATCGAGAACCGACTCAAATTTAAGGTGGATGATCAGATTCATTTAATGGAAACAACAACCCTTAACAGCTCAAATTCTTGTTTTCTACTTTCTCAAGAAATCAACTGTTGAGCTCGGATTCTGTGAACCCGTCGGTTCCCGAGAACCCACCAACCAGAATCGAACACGTCTCCTCATTGAATTAACAGACATCTAACGGAATTGCTCTGTTAACTATGGTTGAACCGGCCACTAAATGACAAAAAAGCAATAAAACCCACACTTTTGCCTCTCTCATTCGAACTCTCCCCCATCGTCTCTCACCATACATGATACATGACGACGACGAGAACACCGGTGACGTTTGGCGTCAAAAATCAACCAAAGACCAACAACCAGCGGCGAGCGGTAAGTTTATCTCTTATTCTCTTCCTCCTCTTCTTCCTATTCTTCTTCTCCTTTTCTTCTTTCTTTGTAGTATATATTTCCCCTGATTGGATCGACTTCCTGAGTTTCAGTTCCAGACATGGATCAACCACCAGTTGATTTTTTTCTGCTGCCGGTAGATTTTACATTTGATTTCACGAGCTCTGGTTGATTTCTTACCGTCGCCAATAGATTTTACGGTTGATTAAACGAATGTCAGTTTGCAATGAGATTGCCGGTGAGCTTCTGGACTATGGCTCGGTGGAGATACAGAAGAAGAAGAGTTTGGCATTGAGATACAGATTCATTGAAACCCCATTAACAAACAGATAATAGACCACTCTATTTCAATCTTCTCTTTAATTTTTTTTAACTTCTATCGGTGAAGAAATATTTTCAACAACAGGTTGCTGCAATGAAGAAGATAAGATTTGAGATCTGAGATTATGAAAAGATAAGATTTGAGATTTGAGAAGATTGGTGCGTGCACCAATCTATGCACATCTGCACACCGGTTGAATCTTGTCGCTGATGGTTTGTAGAAAGGAAGAAGAAAAGATTTGAGAACAATAACGGGGTTTTAAGGAAAAGGAGAAGGGATGCTTGCCGCTGGTTGAGTGCACGCGGTCGAAGCTTAGTGAAAAAGTGAAGAATGCTGCTCGTGGCCTCGTGTTCTTGAGCTAAGGCTTTGGAGAAAATAGGAAAAGAGAGTTCAAAAGTTGTCTTTATCTTAGTTACAACCTACTTAATTAAGTTGTTTCTCAAACTGTGCTCCTTCCACAACTGATCCATGGATGGGCCACAAAATATTAAGGAAATGTTGGTTTCCTTTGGGAACTTAGAATCAGAAATGAACACTTAAACAACAAAAAGTTACCACTAAATAGAGCTAAAACCGACCTAAACCGACCCAAATTAACTCAAACTGATCAGGTCAATTTTACTTAATACAGGGTCGATTTCGATTTCAATTTCTGATCAAATCAATTGAAAAAAATATCAATAAATCGATCCAACCCAACCCGTAAACAGTCCTACTTCAAACTAAGGGGGAGAAGAATGGGAGTGCTTGGTTTCTGCTGCTTTTGTTTCTTCTCATCCGGTTGAACCAGGCTGACAAATTAACGGGATTCTTCACGTTAATTATAAAGAGAACATTAACTATTTCTTTTTAATTTTCTTCATATGAATGAAATAATTTATAATTAATGTATTAATTTTTTTATTAATTATTGATTAAAATTAGTTTTGTCTCGAATCAATGCCAGGTCGGTTCTTTTGGGTCGGCCAGCCCAGCCTGAACCCGATCTGACCCATTCCATGCCGATCCGGGTTGACCCAATTCCGAAACAGGTCAGGTATTAGAATCTGATCCCCTTACTTTGCCTGGCTTGAATCGTCTAGTCTGGTCTGCATCCACATAACCCAACCCGAATCTGGACTGGTTTGCTTTACTTCTCTTGACCCGCTTTGGGCCAGTCGGTTCGGTACCAAATCCGTGCACAAACCTGATATAGGCCGGTCCAAGTCAATTCACCCTTGACTGAACCGGTCCGACCGAATTGATCCAGATCTAAACGGTTCAACCACCCTTGATGTGATTAGCTCGAAGACAATCCAGTTAGATAGTTTAAGTTGGTCTGACCGGTTTGAACATAAGTGGTTCAGGGCCAGTCCAAGTCAATTCACCCTTGACTGAACTGGTCCAACCGAATTGATCCAGATCTAAACGGTTCAACCACCCTTGATGTGATTAGCTCGAAGACAATCCAATTAGATAGTTTAAGTTGGTCTGACCGGTTTGAACATAAGTGGTTCAGTTAAACCTGAAACCCGAACATAGTCAAATAACTTCGCTACTTATGTAAAAATAAAATACAAGTAATGTAATTTGAACCTTCACTATTTGGGTTAAATCCAATCCATTTAATTTTATATAACTTGATCATTAATGGGTTGATGGATTAAATGGATTGGGTTGAAGCTCAATTCAAATCAAACCGAACCAACCTGCCCAATTGCCACCGCTACTGAAGATTCAATCTATTAGTGCGATATTTTGTTCATACACCAATCCTTCAAAGATGTTTTGGTGCAAATCCGAGATTTAATGAGCTATTTTTTCCAATTTATTAGCCACGTGTCTCATACCAAATTGTTCAGCAATTAATTGCCATCTGGTAAGGATTCCCTCTTTTTGGATAGATAAAACACAAATGCTATGCTGCAGATTTGATGAATCCAAGGACTGTTACGAAGCAAAACAGGGTCTGGGTGGGGGTGGGTGGTAGGCAAGCCGAATGGGTTCAGATAGATAATTAATGTAGTGTTTTATTCCAATTTTAATATTTAATCGTAGCATGACAGAAGCTCCTTTATATATGGTTTAAGTGAGATTCAGATATAATCAAGACAACTATTTGTCAAGTCGATTCAAACACTGGAATAAAATTTGTAAAGAGATTCAGATATAATTAAGAAAAGCACAATCTGGATTCACATGATTTATTAATACATCAATCCAAAGTTGATTTACTAAACAGAGATAAGTTCATTCGATCCAAACAGATATTTACTCTCCGGAGCGACAAACTAATAAAATCCGTCGATCGGCATTTACCGGCCATCTACTTCTGAAAGCGTTAGATTATTTATAGAATTATGTTGTGGATGATGACCTGTACCTGTAGATAAGTCAACACTATTAACCACATTTCTGTTTGAAGTAAAGGCAGGTTGTTTAGGGAAAGGCAAAGATGTCGTCTCGCTTTCAAGAAAAGAAACAACAGTCGACATGGTTGGCCTGTCTGCAGCACTTTCTTGCACACACAATAAGGCCACATTAACACATCGGATGAACTCGTGTATGCAACATGAATCAGCTAAAGTTTGGTCCATCAACTCCAACATTTTGCCTTCTCTCCACATATCCCATGCCTGCAACAATATTCTCATTTCATCAATTTCTAAGTGATCAATTTAATCCAGGCATAATATATAAATTAAAATGCTTGTGATCAATAGAAAGCTTTACGTAGAATCAAGGTTTGAAGAATTCACTCACATATCCTAATAAATTTAGACCTCGATCCGAGTGATAAAATCCAATGTTCTTCTCACCACTTACTATCTCCAGCATCATTACTCCAAAGCTAAAGACATCAGATTTCTCCGAGAAAAGGCCATCCATGGCGTACTCAGGCGACATGTAACCACTTTGCATAAAATTTTAATTCATATGTAAAAGTGAGAAGGCCTTAAATACATATTCATTCACAGCATAATATTTTGAATATACCTATTGAATTGAACCATATTTTACATATACTTACTATGTGCCAATGATCCTTCTTGTATTTGCTTGAAATTCATCCTCTCCAAAAATCCTTGCCGTGCCAAAATCTGATATTTTGGGGTTCATGTTTCCATCCAGCAAAATATTGCTGGTTTTTAAGTCTCTGTGGATAATTCTTAACCTAGAGTATTTGTGAAGGTAAAGAAGACCCTGAGCAATCCCTTCAACAATACAGACCCTTTTTCTCCAATCTAGTAGGGCTTGCTTTGTTGGATCTGTATTGAGTAAGCATTGAAAAATATAAACAAGTCACTTTGTGAATGGAGTAAGAAAATGAAGAAAGAAATATAGTTTGAAATTGAGTAATAGAGTAGCAAACCAAAAAGGAAAGAATCCAAGCTTTTGTTGGGCATAAGCTCGTAGATCAATATCTTTTCTTCCGCTTGAATGCAACAACCCAAAAGTCTGACAAGATTGCGATGTTGGAGCTTGGAAATCAACATGACCTCATTTTTGAACTCTTCTAATCCTTGTCCAGACTTTCTTGAGAGTCTTTTCACTGCAATTTCTTGTCCATCTTTCAGCTTACCCTAAAAAAGAATCAACATGCAATTTCTATTATTTTCAGTCGTTGATGGCTAATAAGAAAATCAAAATATATAGTGTTTTGGTTAGTACATATCTGATGTTAGTATAGGTTTCTTTTGAAGTGTTGGTCCAACAATTCTGAATGGATGCCTTTTAAAAATCTAGGCCCCTTTTGATTCATGGGAATAGGGGTCTAGAATCGGAATTGGAATAGCCTATTTTGATTCCAACTGTTTGGTTGGATGGAATAGGAACCAAACAGACTATAGGATTGGACTATTCTGATTCTGATTCTGATTCCAACTAAAAACCAAACAATATTAATTCATTTTGTTCTTTAGGTCAATTGAAAAGATATTAATGGAAAAGAAAAAATGGCTAGATTAATTTTGAATCATTTGACCCAATCTTGACATTTTCTTGACTTGTTTTAAAAATAGCACATCATTTACATCATGCAAATTAATAAATAAATAATACAATAAGATGCAATGCTTCTATGATGATGTCACCTTATAAGCATGGTGGATCTCTTTGATAACGACATTCTATAAAATTGGATGTTACCACGCCATGCATGCATTCTATGATGATATTACGTTGTAAACATGTTACCTTACACGCTTCTATCTATGATGATGTTACCTTATAAACATGCATGTTGGTCTCTTTGATGATTTACATCACTCATGCATCTCTATTAAATTCAAAATGTCATAGAAAAATATATATGGTGGCCTCTTTTGATGATGGCATTCTATAAATATGCCGAAAATATATGGACATTGTGAATTCTTTGATTAGACAAAACTAAAAAAAAAAAAGAAAATGTAATATTATATATATAGTCTTGGTTGATTAAGGAATTAGGTATTACCTTATAAACAGGTCCAAAACCACCTTCCCCAAGCTTGTTACCTGCAGAGAAGTGATCTGTAGCAGTTTCTAGGCTACAAAAGCTGAATAATGGCAGTTCATGATCTCTCTTCCCATCCAGCTGAAGCATGTTTGTGCTACTGAATTCATCAGTTGCTACATTACCCTTTAACTGAATGAAAAATGGGTTCACATTGTCTCTCCCATATTTTTTGCGTGATTCTTACAAACAGAATAAATTTTGTTATATATAGTAAAGAAAAATCAAATACCAATCTCATTGGTATGGTTGGAGGAAGATATATACCAGTAGATTCATGCCTTCTCCTTCGTAAATAACAAAACAAAATGACTAGATTAAGCATCATTAAGGTAATTACTGGTCCCATGATTTCTAACCACAGCCACCTCTTACGTTGATTATCTGAAAACAAATCCACCAATGAAATTCTTATCAACCATAATTCCAGAAACACTTTAAACACTTTAAGGTAGAATTCTTTTTAACAAATACAATGCATCTATAGTCCAATTTTTTTCCTTTTCTCCAGATGGGAAGGTTGTGTGTTACACACCACTCTACTTGAGTTTTGTATGGGAGTAAGCTAAAGTAGACAAATTTTCTTGAAGTTATGTCAGCAGTACTTAGACATTATCATCTTCATCCTACTTAAACAAATTTTCTTGAAGTTGTGTGTTCTTAAGTTTCTTCATCATTAAAGTTCCTTTGTGGTACTCCTAAGAATCATCAATCCTAATTGTTCCATCATTGTTGTTAATAAGATAGCCATGTTAAATCATGCACCTCTCATACAGAGCCCACAACGAGATAAACTCCCAACCTTTCCCCTTATCTCACACTCTCTCTCTGTCTTGTTATATATATATATATATATATATATATCTTGTTGTATTCCTCTCCTATTTGTAATCATCTTATCTCTTATCTGGCAACTATACATATATACACAAAAATACTAATCAAATACAACTTTTAATAGTCTTTCAATTCATTCAAACTGGTTCATGGTATTAGAGCCGTTGAAGACCTAAGTCTGAAACGTCAAGCTACAATTATGGCATCAAATGAAAGTTAGAGAATCATCATCATTGACGTAGATGTTGCATCTTCTTCTCTTACTGCAACTCTCACGTGACCATTCGCATTGAAGTTATCTCAACGTTTTACAGTCAAATTTATGGGCTGCAACTATAATCTATGGTGATTTCAAGTGGAGAACGCACTTCTGATCCTTGAAGTCCTGCGGTTTGTTGATTTCATCATGCCATGCTGAAAACGAGAAGCAAAACCACTTGGCTTAAGCAAGATTGGCTCTTGATGAGTTGGTTATTGGCTAACTACCCTATCGACCATGCCCGAGCTGATTGCCTAGCAACCCTTACGCTATGTTTGGTTTAAAGGAAAAAGTAGGGAAAGAAAGAAAAAGGTAGGGAAACCTTTACAAACCTTGTATGGTTTTCCTACCTTTCCTTTCTTTTCCCTACTTTTTCCTTCAAACCAAACACAATCTTAGTGAACCACTAACAAATCCGTAGTTGATCCATCATACTTTGAAAGGACTCAACTATAAGTATGAATCCTTTTCTATAGCTATTACCACATGTAGTGATGATGTGACTTTCAAAGAACTGCAATGCCACAATGTGACTATAAGTATGAATGTTGAATCACTGAGAGACTTTCCATTGATACCGCCCACTCTGCCACTGCCGCAATGAGGAGGCAAGACAACAGAGATGACTATCATAAATCATCCCCTCTTACCTTTGATTACGGTCCTAAGGGAATTGGAACTGGTAAAAACTCCAACTCAAGAACCAAGCAAGATTTCTGGAGGAAAAGGTCATGCAACAAAATATTGCTACAAGTTGAAAAATGCTATTGACTACCTCAAGTCTCAGAGTCTAGTGCACTTTGCTACTTGTCCTCTAAGTCATGATGATGTTTGGCTATCAAACTTGGGAGCAACTGATCATTCGACTAGTGATCTCAGCAAACTCTAGTTTAGGTGACGGTTCAAGTTTTCATATCTCTCACATTGACCGTTTCTAGTATCACCTCTTCATCTTGCCCTCTGTTTCTTAAAGTTTTCTGAATTTACTAGACACATTGATTACTATTTTGAGTTTCATCTCCATTATTTCCTTGTGAAGGATTGCAACATTGGACATCTACAAGGATTGCAACTTTAGTCATTCACATTGTATAGACTTTAGTCATTCACAAGGATTGCAACTTTAGTCATTCATCTTCTTTGGTTAGTTCCATTAATGGATTCTCTTACTATATTATTTTTACCACTATCTTGTTGAGATTTACACGGATCTATCCAATGGAAGCTAAATCTGATACTTCTCGCTTTTTTTTTTTTCCACACATTCATCTACATCATTAACAACTCAGGCGACTTCTTATCCCTCTCTAGTAGGTTCTCCTATCTTACCATCTTTATTATCCTCTCCATCCCTTGATCCCATGTCTTCACCTACATCTCCTACGTTGTCTGACCCACCTGCATCCCCACCTTTGCTTGAACCATTTGTTCCACTTGCACCACCTAAACCGCACCCTCCTCCCATGGCCGAACCTACTAGCACCTCTCTCTCTCCTTGCACCACCATTATAATTACTACCACAATCGATTAATTCCCATGTCACGATTAAACCAATCCATCCTCCACGTCACTAATTGAGTTTAACCAATATATACTTCACCCAAGCTAACTCTGATCCTAGATGGGGAGCCACCATATTTGAGGAATTTATTGCCTTCGTAAGGAATGGGATGTGGGAACTTTCCCCTCGTTCCTCTAGCATGAATGTCTTGGGATGCAAACGGTTATTTTGGGTGAAGAGAAAATCCAATGGCACTATAGAGCGCTTCAAGGCTCACCTTGTTGCTAAGGGATTCAATTAAAAGGAGGAGGGTATTGACTTTCATGAGACCTTTACCCCATAGTGAAGCCCAGCACTATTTGGCTTCTACTATCATTGGTTGTCTCTCATGTAATCCGGTCCTTACATCAACCTGATATTCTGAAAGCCTTTCTTCATGGAGGGTTATTTGAAAGAATGTACGTGCAGCAACCAATGGGATTTGTTAATCAATAGTATCCCAATCATCTCTTCCTCGATCTTGCACAAATCCCTTTATGGTTTGAAATAGGCACCCAGTGCTTGGTATGAGAAGCTCAGTTTGTACTCATCTTCTATTGACTTCTATAGATCACATTATATGATCACTTTCTCTTCTATCAGTACAATGGATACTTCTGTCTCTTTATTCTTATTTATGTGGATGACATCATTATAATTGGTTCATCCCCTACTGCAATATGGGATCCCATACTCTCTACGATTCAAGCATTTGTAGTCAATGATCTTGAACCATTGAGTTTAGACCTATATACCCAAAACTCCACTACCTAATCCAACATCTAGTCTAATTATCTCGGATTTGGATGATGTATTTATGTAATCGAATCAAATTTAGATATGACTCCATCTGATCCAATTAAAATCCGAATTTGATTATATTATAATATTAATTCATTTAATATATAAAATTTATATAATTACATTAAAATTAAAATATATATTATATATATATATATTTATATATTATATTATATGTGAATATATATATATATATGTAATCAATTCAATATACTATATTTATATTAATTTATTATAAATAAAGTTGAACAATAATTAACTTTTTATTTTTTTTATTGTTGTCATTTTTTTATTTTTATTTTGGGTAAACCGTATAGGAACATAAATGTAATTATTGTCTTTACTATAAAATGAAATGTTTTGAGTGTGATCATTAAACACCCTCTTCTCCTATTACCCTTCTTCTTTTTCTTGGTATAAAATGAATAGTAACACATGCTTTCAACTTGGTATCAGAGAGGGAAGAAATCTTGGATTAGTTTTTTTGTCAACTCTCAATCTCAAAAAGAACTACCTACATCAAACCATCGTCGGATGACATCAGTAGACCGTATAGGTACAAACAACAACCCTTGAAACTGGTTTACTTCGGTGTGCCCTGATTTTAGGGATTTTTTAGTATGCTTTTTATCTTCATCTAATGTTCCTACAAATTTTCCCAAATTTTAAAATCAGAAATTATAGAAAATTACTGGTGTGATGTTTCAATTTTTCCTCTTTGTCTGAGTTCGATGTTTGCTTGGAACTTGTGCTTGGTTCTTTTGACCCCTATAGAGGTATGGGAAATGGTTCCACAATTTTATAATCTCTATCTTTCTTTGGGAAGTTTTTTCCCTCGTATATTGCCACCAATTCAGTTTTGGGCCTCCTATTGAACTCCAATCGAGTGTCGCCCATTTTTTATGGATCTTGTGTGTGTCGATTGGTTATTGGAGGGTTGTAGAGTTCTTAAGAAGCCTATCAAATTCAAATGGAAGTGCCTAAGGAGTTGTAAAACATTTTTGGAGTGCTCTCAGGCAATGTCGATGTTTCTAGTGGTATGATAACCACCGTGAAACTTGATGGAACCAATTTTCTAGAATGGTCTCAATCAGCTAAACTTACAATTAGAGGTAGGGGGAAGTTGGGATTTATTACTAGTTAAGAAAGGAAGCCGAAATACAAAGACTCTAAACATGCTAAATGGGAAAAGGATAATTCCTTGGTTATGTCATGGCTGGTGTGTTCGATACACACATATTGTCCGTAAGTACCTGTTCCTCTTCACTACCAAGGATATTTGGGATCATGTTACAGCCACATACTCTTAGGCAAAAAATACAGCTCGAGTCTTCCAGCTCCAAAGGGAAGCTTATAATATGCATTAGGGGGAACAAATAACTATAGCCATGTACTTGTCTTCCGTTCTGTCTCTATGGGAAGAAATTAACTATTTGAAGGCCTTGGAATGGAAGAAAGAACCCTAAGGATGATGAACAGTACTAGAAGTATGTTGAGAAGAACTGAGTGTTTGACTTCTTGGTTGGGTTGAATGGTGAGTATGATTTTACTCAATAGCATATTTTGAGTGTGGATATTGTTTCTCTTAATATTGCATACTCCTTAGTACAAGGAAAGGAGAGTAGAATGGTTTCCATGATGCAAACCTCAATAATGAATGATTCTACCTACATGTCTTCAAAATCCAAGCCAAGTACAAATAGACAAGGTGTTAATGAAAAGCATGATGAGGTGGTATGTGATTACTACAAGATGCCAAAACATACCAAGGATAGGTGTTGGAAAATGAATCTGCATTTGAAACTTGCAAAGTTTAAAACAACAAAGAAGGGTAATGCTCACTTTGCTACTATTGGAGATGATTGTCCTCCTAACGTACAAGCTTCTACACATGATCCCTCTGATGTGATGGAGAAGCTCAAGATCTTACACACTCATCTTTAGAAGTCTAACCCCTTTACCTGTACAGGTTCTAGTAATCCTTTTAGTGACTTTGCAAAAATAGGTACAACACTTACTTGTCAATCTTCTTCTACTAGCTCCTGGATTGTTGACTATGGAGCTAGTGCACATATGATTGATATGCCTTCCCACTTCAACTCTTATAAATTAGCTCTAAGGGAAGGCAAAATCATTGTAGTTTATGAATCTCAAATCCACAATTTCTGCTCTAGGGGAAGTTGGACTTATGATCTTTCCTTGAGCTCTGTTCTATATGTTCCTCAGTTGTATAAAAACCTTTTATCTATTAGATCTCTTACCAAATCTCATTAGTCTTCTGTGACCTTTTTTTTCCTTCTCATTGTGTTTTCTAGGACTTAAAAATGGGGCGAACGATTGGAATTGGACATGAAGCTTATGGAACTTACCTTTTTTATCAAGCCTCTAAGCAATGATTACTATGACTGATTAAGTCATGTCAAGGTGAAAATTTGAGTCTTTTGAAGTTGTGGCATTGTTGCCTCGGTGATGTGTCTTTTAAGTCCATTGTGCTTTTGTTTCCAAACTTTTGTCAGTTTGTGTCTGGTTTTGGTATGCAATGTGAAGTCTATCATCTCTCAAAACAATATGGAATTATATATTCTACAAGTAATAGGAATGATACTGCTTTCAACTTGATATACTGTTTGGAGCCCATACTCTATTCCATGTGTGGGTGGCTATAAATATTTTATATTGTTTATTGATGATTACTCTCGATATACATGGCTACGCCTGATGAAGAGTAGAGATGAAGTTCATATCATTGTTCAAAACTTCTTTAAAATGGTGGAAACACAATTTGAAATTCACATCAAGGTAATAAGGTTTGACAATGCTAAGGAGTATTTTTAAAGGCATCTACGATTATTCCTTGATGAAAATGGGGAAATTCATCAAAGTTCATGTTCTCATACTCTACAATAAATTGGTGTAGTAAAGAGAAAAAGTAAACATGTTGAAGTGGCTAGTGGCCAGATGCATGTGCCAACCCACTTTTGGGGAGATATAGTTGAAGTAATAGTGTATCTCATTAACAGAATTCCTTCACAAATCATTTATTTTCCACCCCTCATCAACTTTTGTTCCCTAAAGATTCAATTTTCTATCTGACTCTTAGAGTCTTTGGCTGTAGCTGTTTTTTTCATGATATGAGTCCTTCAATTTCCTTTGTTAAGTCAACATCCGCTTCTCCTTCCTTTGTAAATTCAAACTACAGTGTTGGCCAGTAAATAACATAACCATCTTTCCTTTTCTTTGGGTACAAAGGGAAGGAAGAAGAAGCTCACGAAGTTGGGGATAACTTTACCACAGTTTTACACAATCATGTCAACAATATAAGGATTTCATAACTTCTGCCAAGTTAATAAATTCCAAGTGGAGATTTTTTCAGTACTCTAGTCTTCTTCATTAGTATCCTAAGTTTAAATCTTACTTCCATGTTCGGTTTCCCTTTCACAAATCTAAATTGATTTTCCAAAATACTAAACTCATTTTTTAATTGTTTTGTAATGACCTTCTTCAAAAGTTTTATAGAATGGCTCATAAATTAATCATATGATATACTATGGTAACTCTGTACATAGACTTAGCGTTTCCATATAGGGGTGGCATTTGTATCTTTCATCAAGCATTTTCTTTGTTTCGAAAATTATATTACACAACTTATCCATGATAAGCCCATCTTGCTCATACATTTCTAAACTTTTATTAGAATATCTAGGATAAAAACTTTTCCCACCTTTGTCTTCCTGCTTCCTCAAACCCAACCCCTAAAGGTCTAGTTTAATAAATATATCCAATTTCTCTATTATCAATTGAGTTCCTAAGATCTTCAAAATTTTTTATCCTAAGAAATTCTTCATTTAGTAATTAAATCTAGAAATAGCGTGTCCACCCCATATTAATCTCTTCAATTTTGCTAACAACAATACAACTAATTATCTACATTAATATTAAGTCGTACTTTAATTTCAAAGTAAAAGAGTACTTAGCAAAATTGTTTTGCTGTTGCTGATTTGGAAGTTGTTTTGCTTTCAAAGACAAAACCAACCACGTTGTCAAACACCTTAAAATTTATGAAATCTGGTTAATATATATTTTTAGAAAATCATTTCAAAATCCAAAAAGAAAGAAAAAAAAGCTTCATGAAGAAGGTAATTAGTTGCAAATGTGAAATTAAAAACATGGTGAAGAAAAAAACAAGAAAAGATGACTTTAGTAACTGATAGTATAAGTTATTGACCAAGATAGGTGGATTTGGAGAGATGACAAAGTATGTAGTCTCGTCCCAAATGATATTTGGTTGAGGACTAAGTCCATTTTCATTCCATCAAAGGATGACAACATAGTTTGGAGATTTAACTCAAAGGGTTTGTTCACTACTAAATCAGCTTACCTCTTAAAATGTAGTTCGATGATGAGAGTGGGTGAAAATTTTAATTGGAATTTAAAAGTATGGAAGCTAAATTTCCCTCCAAAGTTAAGGGTCTTTTTGTTTTTGATTCTCAACAATAGGCTCCTACAAAAAATCTTCTTAGAAAAAGGAGAGCTAACATAGATGGGGATGCAGCCTTTGCAGGGAGGAGGATACAAAGCACATTTTCAAAAAAGAATGGTCAGGCCTAATAACCAGGGACCTATTGGTATGGACTCATCCTTGATTGACTGGTATAAAAGAATTTGTAACAATGATGAAAACATGGGAGAATCCAAGCTGTTTAGAGCTGAAGGACCAATTGGAGGGAGGAGTGGAGTACAGACATGCTTTCCGTGAGACAATCTAGGCTATAGATTGGGTCGCTCATGAGGCTTGGAAGTTGGTATGCGGTTCAATCTCTTTTAATCTTTGTAATCTTCCATTTTTCCTTGTTTATGTTTGCCTTTTTGAGTTTTGGGGTCGGGCTATTCCCTA
Organism: Nelumbo nucifera; assembly: GCF_055504915.1. Taxonomy (NCBI): domain Eukaryota; kingdom Viridiplantae; phylum Streptophyta; class Magnoliopsida; order Proteales; family Nelumbonaceae; genus Nelumbo; species Nelumbo nucifera. The sequence goes on along the minus strand of NC_142656.1, from coordinate 26,784,468 downwards.
TCTTGCAGAAAAAAGTATAACTAGGTGTCTTGGAGAAAATTTAGATGCATAGAAATGAAAGTGATGAAAATTAAAATTAAAGACACTGAGAACAGCCTGAGATAACATTGGAATCAACCCTTCTTTGTTCTTGGGGAAGGGAACCGGACCTTTTGCAAGACATCTGGTCCTCTAGCGAAGACAGTGGACTTGGTTAATTATAGAGAACATAAACCATTTAGGATATACAAAAAATCTGTTGACTTTACTTTAAAAACGGTTGAATCATGAACCACTAAGTCCACATAACCAATTTCCAGACAACCTTACAGCACATCCAGCAATCTATTGGAAAATCTCCCCATGAATATGGGAGGTGTTACCCGTGTACAACTGCAATGTGTTGTGAGTTTGGTGTGTGGAGGACTCTATGAGGAACTAGTTCGGTCTATCCATAGCCACTTAAGGGGCATTTTGCATGTGTTGTGGGGACTAGTCCACATCACACTTATTGATTCCATATATCTCATGTACAGCTTGTGGGATAATTTACACAATTGATCATGGATGGAAAGAAACAAAAATTTAAGCCAACAAAAATTTAGAATAATAATATAAAATAATAACAAATAAAATAAAACAATGGCCACTACATAATTACTAATAAATATATTTTCCATTTATGTCAATTATTAAAGGATAAAATGTATATAACATGAATTTATGTAATAGTACAAAGCCATTTTTGATTAACAAAAAATGGTGACAAAAATAATTAAAAATTGTTCAATGTTTAGAAAAATCATTATAATATTATATTCAACAATAAATAATTAAAAAATAAATTTCAATATAAATGAAAATATTAAATAAAATGAGGGTGGTTGGACCATAAGATAGGTGCATTACATTGAACCCTTCTCGCAAATTGTCCACACCATATTGTGGCCCATCTACAATAAAATATTGTTGTAGATAAATTGGGGTACAACCTATCCTTGTCCACACTATTTTGTGGATGGAGACCATCCACACCAAACTGAATGCCTCATTCTATAATGGACATAACCAAAACGGTCCCAATATATTCACGATACTGAAAACCCCCTTAATCTACTTGGCATTTGTGACTGGCGTGGTGCAATATTATATTGGTTCCATAGCTACTAAGAAAGTCATTGTGGAAGATTATCCCTGCATATCATATCCTAATTTGGTTTTGAATGTATCTTATGTCAGAGGTTTGTTCGAACTTTATGTGATAATATTCTATCATTGTCACTTGCTATCCAAACCTTCTAAAGTCTTCTGTCAAGGTATACTAGGTAGCCATGGACTATTCAAATCAAACTAGAAAATCAAAATGAAAATGCAAGGATCATATACAAAATTATCTTTTTATCTACTATTTAAAAATAAAAAATATTACTTTAAAAATGATCTTTGTCACTTTTCATCGTTCCACATAGAGCTCAGTTGACATATCATTTTCTGCAAACCAATTGTTTGTGAGACACAATCCTTACTCAGAATTGCAGCTTGAGCTGAGAGATTGCTTCTTAGAAGATATAGTTATATATACCATGGCGTTGTTGGGTTTTTCTATAGAAGGTCAGGCGATAGTTCTAGGTTTAGTTGCAAGACTGAAGATATGTGTGGATGGGGCAGGGGTTAGAAGGAAAGAGTGCAGCTTGCGAAGATGTTTGGTAGGAGAATTGGAAGGGACCCAACCTCTCTTCTCATAGCTTTAGAGTTGGCTCTCGATAGGGATGTTAGTAGGGGGACGTTTCCTTCTTATTATTGAATCAAAATTAGAAGCTCTCTGGATGGTAGAGAAGAGTCCACTAAGAGTGTTTAGTCAGAGTTGGCAGTCTAGCAATGCAGTTTGAGACTGGAAAAAAGGGCATGTGATTCGGGAGGCTGTGAGATGGAATGTAAGATGCTTTGGGGTCCCTTTATACACGTGGTATTGGGAGACTTACAGAGAGATTGGCAATACTCTGGGGGATTAGTTGGGGTGGATTAGGGGAATGTAAAGTGGGAAAATTTGGAATTTCTTCGACCAGTGGTGTAGGCATAGGTGTCATCCATCTATCACAAATCAGTGATGTTGGAAGTTAAGGGTGAAATCTTCGTAGTTTGAGTAGTGGTTGGGGGTCCTGACTCCATTTTCAAGTCAAGCAGGCAGGGTTACAAGCTGGTGGTAGTGGACTGCGATCAAATGCATTCATAGGTCCCTGAGTTAAGAGACCTTAGATCCTTCAGTGATGTCTTATTGAGGAATCAACCAACTCTAGTCCTCCTACCAAAGATAGAGAGGTTATTATAGACAGAGCTCCTACTAAAGATATAATAGTTACTATAGAGAGACCAACTAGACTAGAAAGGAAACTCTCTCCTTTGGAAGTTTTTTAGCTAGGCTAATTGCTTTGTTTAGATGTTTCCATTATTGTATTTATTTTCCAATTTTATTTGACATTGTTTTGTATATAACATCTTGTACACTCGAATCTAGTAAATGAATTTTGACCCATTCTTTTAGAATTTTGTCTCTCTTTTCTAAACTTTAACTTCGTATCAGAGCCAAGTCATTGTAACTCAGCCATGGCATATAACACTACTGATGGATCTAAGGCAATGAGCTCAAGCTCGACTTTTTCTCAAAGTCTTTCAACTTCAATGAATGTTAACTCCATTCCCAACATCCCCCATTTTGTAAAATCAAGCTTAATGGTGAAAACATTCTTCTATGGAAAGCTCAATTGTTATCAGTGCTTCATGCTCACAAGCTAATGTGATTAATTGATGGATTGGCTAAACCTACTCCATAAGAGATCCTAATTCCTATTGATAACAGTAAGAAAATCCCTAACCCAGCTTTCTCTACTTGGGTATAGTTGGATCAACTTGTTTTAGTTTGGCTCATAGCATCTCTGACCGAGGGAGTTTTAGCACAAGTTGTTGGGCTCTCTATGGCTGCTGAAGTTTGGAGTGCCTTAGAAAAATCTTTTTCCTCACACTCTCGGTCTAGGGTGCTACAACTCAAGAATCAACTTCAGAATCTCAAGAAAGGAAATTTGTTAATTGGTGACTATGCTTAGCCAAAACAATTGCAGATAACCTTTCTATAGTTTCAGAACTTATGGCAAAAGAAGATATGGTTTTGTATGTTCTATCTGGTTACTCTCTCATTACAGGCATAACAAATCGAACTAATGCAGATCAACTTAGTATTAATGATGTTCTTGGGCTTCTCTCAATTCATGAATCTTGGCTTTTGCAACATAATTTTTCTTACAAAAATCCTAATGCAAATCTTGCAACAAATAGTAAAAATTCGACTAATAATCTTCAGTCTTCTCAATTTTCTTATAATAAAAAAAGAGGAGGTTATAATCATGAAAGAGGCAGGGGAGTGGTAGTCAGCCCTCTAGTCATTGACAAGGCCATGAAAGAGGAAACACCATCATTTGTCAACTCTGCAACAAGCCAGGTCATGGAGCACTGAAATGTTACAAGCAATATGATCTCTCTTATCAGGGAGAGAACAATTCAAATCCACTAGATCTTGTAGCCTTTCATAGTGGAGTGTCACACAATGGCTCTCTATCTGGGTTCGATCCAATTTGGTATCCGAATAGTGGCACCACCCATCACATGACACTGGATGCTGATAACTTGAAAGTTAGATCAGATTATCAAGGTTTTGATCAAGTCAAGATTGGTAACAAAACAAGTATGGTGATAGATAATATTGGATTTGGCCTCTCTTGTTTGTAATAACAATGAATTTGCATTGAAGAATGCCTTTCATGTTCTTGCTCTTACAAAAAAAAAAAATGCTTTCTATAAGTAAATTTACCTAGGATAATAATTTGATTTTTGATTTTGACCCAGATTTTTTTTTTGTCTTAAAGGACCATATAGGGAGAGTTTTACTCCGAGGACCTAGTGGAGATGGACTCTATCAGTTTCCCGAGACAATTTGGCACAAGACAGACATCTCAAAAACTCTTGTAGGTGAGAAAGCTTCTTTGGAAGAATGGCATCAATGACTTGGTCATGCCTCTCTAAAAGTTGTTAAAAATATTATTCCTAAATTTGGTTTACCATATTTAGGGTCTTTTAGTCACTTGTTTGTGTGTGAGGTGTGTCAAATGGGTAAAGCCCATCGTTTAAGTTTGCCTCTATCCAACACTAAAATTTCTTCTCTACTTGAGTTGGTTTTTTCTAATGTATGGGGGCCTACCCCAACTTTGTCTAATAAAGGACTTAGGTTTTATGTTCTATTCATGGATGATTACTCCAAATTTTTGTGGATTTATCCTCTAGAGAAGAAATCATAGGTGTTTAATACATTTCCTAAATTTTAATGCCATGTGGAAACTTTATTTTCTACCAAAACCAAGATGTTTCAGAGTGACTGGGGAGGTGAACTTCACAGTCTTTCTCCAATCTCGATGATGAAGGCATTACTCATCATCTTAGCTATCCTCAAACACATAAATAAAATGGCAGTGTTGAACAAAAACATTAGCATGTTGTTGAGTCCACATTATCTCTACTAGTGTCCTCATCTCTCCCTCAATCCTTTTGGGTAGATGCGGTTGAGACTGCCTTCTTTCTCATCAATCGATTGCCTACTCCATGCCTTGGTAATTTTTCTCCTTATGAAAAATTATTTGGGAAACCCCTAGATTATTCTATGTTAAAAGTGTTTGGTTGTAAGTATTATCCTCTTCTTCAGCCCTACAACAAGCACAAGATGGACTTTCTCTCTGCTCCTTGCATATTCATTGGCTACATTGCTTTTCATAAAGGATATCACTACTACAATCCTATTCCAACAAGAGAAATTATTGCCCAGCATGTTATTTTTGATGAACACTCCTTCCCCGAACTCTTATAGTCATCGACATCTACTAGCTCTTCTAACTCCACTGGCGTGGTTCTTCCTTCTCTAGGCACCATTGACTCCACCTCTTGTTTGCTCCTACTATTCTTGAGGTCCCCCCCTCTCCTTTACCTTCTGTTGAGATTACTAATAAGGATTCTTCTTCTTCTTCTCTTGACTCAAAATTGAAAATTTCTATAAGTGCGGACCCCTTACTAGTTCGGCGCACTAGGGCTCTTCAAGAATTATTGGACGCCAATCCAGTAGTGCATCTTCCTCCTATGCACACTCATTCCATGGAAACAAGGTCCATGACACTTGCCACCATCTTCCTCCTTCTAGAACTATTGGACATCCCGTTTGGCTTGTGCCTTAATTGCCACTCATCACCCTCTTCCGTCTGCATTGCTTCATGATGTTGCTACTCATGAACTTGAGTCATTTTTCTATGCTCAAGTGTCCAAACTTGCTCATTGGCATTCAACCATGGCTAGCAAATTTCATGCCTTGGTCCAAAGTGGTACTTAGGAGTTAGTTCCAAAATAAAATGTCACCCAGATGGATCGATTGGTCGTTACAAAGCTCATCTTGTTGCTCAAGGCTTCACTCAAGTTCCTGGAGTTGACTTCGCAGATACCTTTAGTCCTGTGGTAAAACCCACTACTGTTCATGCTGTTCTTTCTTTGGTAGTGTATCATGGCTGGAATATTCGACAACTGGATGTCCATAATGCCTTTCTCAATGGGTTTATTACAAAGACTATATATATGCACCAACCAAAAGGTTTTGAGGATAGAAACTATCCACATCATGTCTGCAAGCTTCACAAGGACCTCTACGGTTTCAAACAGGCCCCTTAGGCTTGGTTCTCTCATTTGAGTAATCAACTTTATGATCTTGGCTTTCGTGGCTCATGGTGTGATCCCTCATTGTTTATCTATACTCGAGATCAGATTATCATCTATGTCTTGGTTTATGTTGATGATATTTTTACAACTGGGTCCTCTCCCTCTCATGTTTCTCGTCTCATTAGTGACTTATCTCAGCCATTTTCTCTCAAAGATTTGGGGTCTTTGCATTATTTTTCCAAGGGGCTATTTCTCTCTCAGTGCAAATATATTTTGGACCTCTTGTTGAAGACTAATCTTACTACTGCCAAACTAGTTTCTAGTCCCAAGGTTGCCTCCTCTCGACTCTCAAGATTTTAAGGAGAGCCTTGATCTGACCCCACTTAGTATCACAGTATTGTGGAAGCACTAAGTATGTCAATCTCACTTGTCTAGACATAGCTTTTTCTGTTAATAAAGCCTACTAGTTCTTACATGCTCCTACTAAGGAATATTGGGTGACTGTTAAACCAATTTTGAGGTATCTCAAAGGCACTATTAATTACGGGTTGCACTTCTTGACTCAGTCCTCTGAGTCTTTGGTCTCCTAGTCTAATGCTGACTGAGTAGGATGTCCTAATGAGTTATGGCATTTTTCTTGGTTCCCACTTGGTCTCTTGGATTGTTAAGAAACATCCTACTATAACCTATTCTAGAACGGATTTTGAGTTTCAAGCCTTGGCCAATGCTACTACAGAGCTAATGTGACTTTAGCCACTTCTCTCTAATCTGGGTTTTGTTTCCCGGTTGTCGCCTATGATCTATTGTGAAAATGTTGGAGCTACGTATCTTGCAGCTCATTCCATATTTCATGTTTGTACTAAGCACATAGAGGCCAATTTACATTTTCTATGTGATCCTATTCTAAAGAAACCTTTGGTGATTCAGTTTCTTCCCACTCAAGATCAGGTTGCCGATGTTTTCACCAAACCTCTCTCTTCTCAACGATTCAAGTGGCTTCAATGCAAGCTTAATGTGCTTCTTGCCCATTTAGCAAAGATAGAGAGGTTATTATTAGACAAAGCTCTTACTAAAGATAGAATAGTTACAATAGAGAGATCAACTAAGCAAAAAAAGGAAGCTCTTTCCTTAAGAAGTTTCTTAGCTAGGCTAATTGCCTTTTTTAAGATGTTTCCATTCTTGTATTTATTTTTCAATTTTGTTTGACATTGTTTTGTATATAACACCTAGTACACTCAAATCAAGTTAATGAATTTTGGCCCATTCTTTTAGAATTTTGCCTTTCTCTTTTCTAAACTTTAACTTGTCTGAAGTGGGGATGAGGGCAAGAAAGAGGTGATGCCCTAGAGATGATTTTTGAACAAGAGGATAAGACACCGAAGATACTTTTGTTTCGCTAGAAACAAAGCGGTGAGCAATTATTTGGAGGGCGATGAAGCTGGTTTGGAGAAGCCCTAGAGATAGAGACTCAGAGTCTCATGCTCTTGTTATTGTGGAGGGAAGAGGATGACCAGGTAGGGCCCACTGAGGCAAACAAGACTTCTTGCCCACTACTCTTTGCCTACACTCTACTTGTCGTGAATTGCAGCTACACATCTCTATAATGTGTAGCTACAATTCACAACGAGTAGGGTGTGGGTAGGAAAAATTAGTAAGAAATATGGGTTCCCACTGAAAATGGGATAATTTAGAATCTAGGGCACAATGGTGATGATGGGAAGGTGATCCGTCTTCAACAATCTGGGAACGCTTGAAAGTGACAACAACTCCTAGGAAGGCTAGTGGCCAGGAATCAAGTTCCATTCCACTTTTGGAAGAAAGGTGAGTTAGAAGCTACCACTTCAGTTTTACTTGGAAGAAGAGGGAGGAGAGAAGATCAGGCTAGAAATCCGGTGGAGGAAGGATCCACTAGACAGGATTTGTATCTTTCTAGTGGAAGAGAACCTAAGGTGCCTAGCTCCGTGGGCAATTGTGTAGAGAGAGATTTTCAATCAACAAATTTGATGATTTGAATCTTTGAAGATTCGAAGTAGAAGCTGAAGGGGCGTGAGCGAAAGGAGGAAAGTGATGTCAAAGATGTTTCGGAAAGCAATGATTCCTTGGATGAAGCCAATGAGGTTTTAGGTTTGGGGTCTCCAAGATGGAAGAGGAACGAGGCAATAAGTGGCAGAGGAAAAGGGCGAAGAGATATTGTATGTGTTTGGTTCCGTTAATGTTTATTGGATGGGTGTTTATCAAAAAAACATTTTGTAGGTACATAGTGCTCGCTTAGTCCCTTAGAGCACAATAAACACTGAATTGATACCACATAAATGCTTGCGATCAGATCACAACCGAACTTTCTTCTTGCGATAAACATACAACAAGCCACAAACCTGCAATGAAACTATGGTGCATTGCAAATCTGCAATGAACCCATGGTGCATCGCAGGTCCGCAATAACCCCTTTCCCAACACAAGTTCAAAGTGGATACAAGTTGAACCCGCACTCGTGATAAACCTTGGGTTATTACGGAGCCACGGTTCATCAAAATCGAAACCAAATACTGGTTGCATGTGGAACTTTAAGTTGCATGCGTGACCAAGAGCCATGTAGGCTTACTAAAAGGCTATTCATTAGGCGATGACATCACTAATATCACGTCAGTTAAGTGAGAGGCAAAGGGTGGTAGCACACATGAGTTATGAGGATCTTTAGGAGGAAGGAAAGTCAACCTTCAAAAGATCCCATAAGAACACGTGGTGAAACCCTAGCAGCATTCCTTGATGACCAACAACGAATCTAATATTCTCTTTCCTAGTAGAAAACAAATGCTTTTGGCTACTTCCTTTTAGGATCTCAGGATCCTTCTCTTTAAATAGGGATCCCCTTTATGATGAGGGACACACATTTAGTTCCCAATCAACCCCCATCACTAAGACTCCCTTAGCCATCTCCCTACTCCTCTTACCCTAACATCTGAGTCAAGTTCCTACTCCTAGCTCTCCTTTGTCCTTCAAGGAGACCACTCCCTAGCCCAACCACTCCTTACCTACACTTTTATCTGATAAACATACACTTTAAACGTTTTTTTTTTTGTTTGGTTAGGTTTATTTTGGGCATTTCAAGAAACACCCATTTACAACTCAGCACAATAAACGTTTTCTCACTTCATGCTGTTTGGTGGTGCGTTTCAAGAAACAGCCATATGGATGTTTTAGTGTGACACTTTCGTTTTGGTGTATAGGATCTATTAGTCAATCCAATGGTCCAAATTACATGTGCTTGTAATTAAAGACCAATTTTCAGATCCAACGGTGGAAATATGATAAAACCCATATCCAACGGTGGATATATGATACTTTCACTTTGACTCTCTCTCTCCCCCTCTCTCTCTCCCTCCATCTCTCTCTCACTCCATCTCTCTCTCTCTCAAAGAAATGATAACCAATGACTGTAAGTAAATAGAAGAAAAAAGCAAGTAATTAGTAGTGTTTGGACTTCCTATTAGTGGATAATGAAATTCATAATGAGAGAGAGAGAGAGGGAATGCTTTTCGATTTGGTTAACATGGGAACAATATAACCAAGAAAGAGATGGTTCTCTTTTTCCACTTTTGATTTTTCCCCTCTAGCTTCACTACAAGTAATGGAGAAATTAACCAATAATATAAGTCTAAAGAGAGAAATTAGTAGAGACAGAGAGAGTGATGAGTAATCAGTTAAAGTCTTTGGATTGGGGTTGTTGATGGCCGATAGGGGGTCTGTGAATATGAATGATTGAAACTAGGGGATAGAAGAGAGAGAGAGAGCCCAATTATAGGCCACATCGTAAATAATTCCCTGGTTAAGGTAACGCTCGTTCCTGTTCCCTCTTTCTTTGCATCTAGATTTTTTTCTCCTTTTCTTGTTTTGCTCAGTTTTGTTTTCTCTGTATCTGTAGTTGGGAGGAGAGAGAGATCGAGCCAATTCAGCTCTTGTAAACTCTTAGTACCAACCCATATCTACTAGTCCACTTTTCCTTTCGTAGGATTTTGATCGTTGTGTAAATTTTTTGTTGAATCAAAATTGAATCGATTCTTTTTCTGTTTTTAAAGATTGTAGTATGTTTTCTAGCTTAATAAGATGATATTGATAATATTGTTAATTCTCCTCTTGGTGTTCTAAGCTTAGATTTCTCTACAACAAGGTGTTCATCGAAAGCTTGAAATCATGATATATCAGTTTATACTTCTCTATCATTGATTTGTTGTCATGATTAAGACTTGTTTATACATAATACATGCTCCCTACCTTGAATTAATGATGTCTTTAACCATCTAAGGTAGTCCAAATTAGCAAGATCCGAGGTAGTCCAAACATTTTGGCTTCCACTCACTTGGTGAAGTAGTTAATAGCTATGATGAGGAACCTCCTTGGGATGGTAGCCGGTAGGAACTGATCGAGGATGTCGGTTCCCCATTGAGCGAATGGACATGGGCTGGTGAGGTACTATAAATCAGTGGTGGGTTGTAAAGGTACATTGGCATGGCTAGGGATGGAAATTTCCACCATAAAATTGAGGACCCACCCCACCCCACCCCGAATGGGGCGGGTTTTCCCAAACCCAAAATAGGGACAGGACGGAGACATGGAACATATTTTTTATCCAAAATCGGGGATGGGGCTAGGATGAGTTTTGTATATAATTCCTTGAACCCGCCCTGGACCCGAAGGTAAAATAGTAAAATATCTCTAGGTTTAGTATTGATATTTAAAATATCTCTAAGTGTTCACTAAATTCTTAAAATCCTAGGATCCCATAGTTCCATTTTTGAAGTACCCCCAAAGTATCATAATTCAATTCCTAAAACACCCCCAAATTCCTATAATCCTATGCATAAATTGTCCACAGAGTAGATAGTTTTTAAATAGTTGCCTTGGAGCGGGGAAAATTCGGGGATTCCCCGTCTCCATGGGGAGTGAGTGCCCCGCCCTGCCACCAGGGATGGAGTAAAGTATCTTGAATATGGAAGATGGGGAGGGGGTGTCCCACCCCAAACCCGCACCATTTCCATTCCTAGTTGTGGCGTATTATAGGTCGAACAATGTCTACCTTTGTGGTGGGCTAGTAGTAGTCTTGAAGAAGTGCCTTCTGAGCAAGTGACCTGCCACCCAAGTGTTTTCTATAGATTTTTTTGTGGATCTAGCTAAGCATGTACGCTACCTTAGATCGTTAAAGACATTGGAGGTAGGGCAAAGTGAAGGACCTTTGGTACATCTGATTGCCAATGATGACGTAGTTAGTAAATTTTCGTTCGATCTTCCAAGCCTCACTTTGGTCAACGGGAAGCCTTCTGTGGCACAAGTACTCCATAATAAGGTCATTCTAGCTCGGCTTTACCACATATATAGGTGTAACTTTGACCTTTGTTGCCTTCTCTATACTAGGGCACAATAGGTCTTCAATGTGAAACCATTCTCTGAGCATTTTCTACAAAATCAACAATCTTTGAAAGTGCAATGGCCTGTATGTTCTCAAACCTTGTGATTCGGTGGATGGGAAATGAGTTGAACTGTTGCATGAGCTCTCCTACCTTTGCTAGGTACTTGATCATCGTTAGTTCCCAAGCTTTGTATTGTTCGTTGACTTGGTTGACTATGAACTGGGAGTCGTTATAGGCTTTGATGTTTTTCATGCTAATCTCCTTCGTGAGAGATGTGCAAATGATCAATGTTTCATACTTAGCTTCATTGTTTGATGCCTTGAATCCGAACCTGAGTGTGTACTCGAACTTCACCTTGTTAGGCCCCAATAGGATCAATCCGGCTCCACTCCCCTTTTGGTTGGACAAGCCATCTATGTAGAGATTCCAGGGTTCTTCTGATCTGGATGAAAGTTCTGTGTTGGTGGGCTTCTCCAAGTTGGCTAATGACTTCCCTGGTTCTGGGGTTGCCGAGCTAAACGTACATTCTGAGATGAATTTGGCAAGGACCTAAGCCTTGATTGTTGGTCGCAACTTGAATTGGATGTCAAATTCATTAAGTTTGATATCCAACTTAGTGAGTCTCCCTAACACTTCGAGCTTCCACAAGACTTGGAGGAGAGGTTGGTCGGTGAGAGCAACAATAGTGTGAGTTTGAAAGTAAGGTCACAACTTTTAAGCTGAGATTATCAGTACAATGGTGAGCTTCTCAATGTTCAGGTACCTGGTCTCAGTTGCATGTAGGACTCTGTTTACCTTGCAAAAAGTTCACTATAATTTGTCTATGGTTCGAACTAGTACCAACCTGATGACTTTGTCACTAGTGGATAAGTACAAGTGGAGTTCATCTACAGGCTCGGGCTTCATCAATAATGGTGGTGAGCTGAGGTATTTTTTGAGTTCATCGAATGCGTGTTGACACTCTTTTGTCCATTGAATGACCTTAGCCTTCTTAATCACTTGAAAAAAGGGTAGGCACCTTCCTACTGACCTGGACATGAAGAGGCTGATTGTCATAATTCAACCGGTGAGTCTTTGGACTCCCTTGATAGACCTCGAATGTTGCATATCTAAGATTGTCTAGACCTTATCAGAATTTGCTTTGATGCCACATCGAGTTACCATGTAACTGAGGAACTTTGTCGACGTAATGCTGAATACACACTTATTCGGGTTAAGCTTTAGTCTGTAATTTCTTAACACATTAAACACCTTAATTAGGTCGGCAATTTGTGAGCTGTAAGTCCTATTCTTCACTACCATATTATCAATGTGGCTACTGGACCCGAAGGGAGGATGGAATATGGAGTGGAATCACCACCTAAATTTTTTATTTATTGGAAATTTAAGAAAACCAGAGATTTTTCAAGAAAAACAATGTTTTTTTCTTGGTGACTCTTAGACCCAATAGGATAGATATTCTTTGGGTCCAGGGACCAAGGTACAGTGCGGGAAGATATTAGGCACCCCACACACGCCAGTAAACTGGCATTTACCAATATTCCAAAGAAAATTTTATAATTTGAGTCTTTCAGAAAATATGAAAAATTAACACATTAGCTAAACATGATAAATGAAATAGGAGGAACACAAAGTTAAACAAAAGTGAATGAGAAGACAAGAAAACTATTGACACAAATAATTAAATGATTATGATTGTCTAGCATCTAAATGCGGTGATTGAATATTTTATGCAGAAAGGCAATTCACAAACTAAATAAAACAAATCAGAACTAAAAAAGGTAACTAAGTGATAAGCTGAACTATGGCAAGAATAGACAAGAATCCAACAATTCATTTTTAAAACTAGACAAAGGGATGTTAGTACATAAGGAGAGAGGAAATGAACGTGAACTAAACCATGCAAGATATGATTTTCTATTAAATGCATTGAAAATAAATGCACAATAGATGATATAACACTAAATATTTGCAAAGGGAGATGAAAGATTGAGATAAATGAAAGTATGGGCTGTTATTTATGAAATTGTAGTTATACACCTATATGTCTTTCTCTATAATGCAAGATGTTAATTGATGCGATAGGTGACAATATGCTGGTTGTGAGAAATATCTAGACAAGCTAGAGATGGAGGATACAAAAAGGAACTTGCTGAAATACTTCAGAAATGCTAATTAAAGTGGCAGGTAAGGTTATAAAATGGGCTAGGTAAGTGACTAATCAAAACGTGCATTAAATGATGCTAACATTAATAAACTAGCAAACAGAATTAGAGAATTGAGATCCTAATCATGGAGAGGGAATCGGTTAGTGAGTCTGAGATTAACTAAATGCATAATCTTATACCTAACTTGGTTATAAGTTAATAAAACAAATGGGATTTCTAAGCTATCAATGGACTACATGGTGATGCAATCAAACAATGACTAACTTAAACAAGCCGATGGTTGGAATTTAACAAGAAATACAAATTTGAGGATGTAACTATGCAATGAAATTATTCTAACAGTACAATGTTCATCTTTGGATATGGCTGGAATGTCAATCCTATAAGATTACTTCAAAAAGAAAATTAAGAAAGGAGAAATGGGAATTATCAATAAAAACAAAAAATAATACACCAACATAAGAGATTCTAATAATATGACATAGATGATTCGATAATCAATAGAGATCACCTACTTGTGTGTTAAAAGGAAAGTAGGGTCGTGCACATACCTATTAATGCAACAAGAAATATAGTAGGATGAGTTGAACATCTTCCCCCTTCGCTACAATACTCATTTTAATCCTCATAAGCCTCTTGTGTTTCCTTTGGTGATGCACTTGTTCTCCACGATCTTTCTTGCTTAGATATTCGTCTAGGAAGGCTTTTCAACCATTCTTGGACCGTTTTTGGGTGTGATATGTGGCTCAAGGTATAGGAAGACTGTTGTATGTCTAGGAACTTTTGTTGCATTATTCATGGCTTCAAGAGTGCTTCAAAGCTTTCTTCTTCAATGTAACATCGACCTAGGAGGGTTCTTTGGACGTGATGGAGGTTTCCTCACGAATTTTTGTATGGGTTAGGGAAGCTTGGAGCTTCTTGGGATGTGAAAGGGGTATTCTTTAGGCTAATGGGAGTAGAGTTCTCTCCCTAAGCTAGATTATCGTATGTCTTTGTGTGTAAGGAAGGGGGTATTTATAGATTTTTTGAGAGAACTCCACCCCCATTAATGTAAAGAATACCCCCTTCACGTTCCAAGATGCTCCAAGCTTCCCAAAAAGTCAATGCTGTCCGAACGTATGATCTGGATCATTTTGATCTTAAACCTTATTTCATATCAAAATAGAAATCCAATACCATAGGTAAATAGAGTCCAAAAATCTTAATCCAACAATACCAAGATCACCTAGTTAGATACGACACTATTTACCCCTTTATTTTGAAACCCAAAGTCGGAACTGATTCCGAACGTCTGATCGGAACCATTTTGATCTTAAACCTCATATCATCTCAAATCAGAAATCTAACACCATAGGTACATAAATCTAAAAAATCTAAATCTGACGACACCAAAATTACCTAAATCCGACTCCATTTACCCCATCATCTTAACACCTGAAGCTAAAACTGATTCCGATCGCCCAATCAAGATCATTTTGATCTCAAACTTTATTTTACGTCAAATCAGAAATCCAAAAGCATAGGCACATAGAGCCCAAAACTCCAAAAATGATAGCACCGAGATCACCCAAATCCAATACAGTTTACCCCTTCTTCTCAAGAATCGAATTTTGAATTGATTACAATCGTTCGGTTGGAGTCATTTTGATCTTGAAATTCATTTTATCTCAAATCCGAAATTTAAGACCATTAGTTTTATATTTTGAAAAACTAAATCCAATGACACCAAGATCACCCAAATCCGACATTGTTTACCCTTTCATCTCAAGACTCAAAGCTAAAACTGATTAAGATCATTTGATCGGGATCATTTTTTATCATGAACCATATCTCACATGAAATCTGAAATTCAACCTTGTATATGAATAGAGCTCAAAATTTTGAATCAAATGGTACCAAGACCATCCAATTCCGACACTATAACCCCTCCATCTTGAGACACGAAACTAGACTCGATTTGGATCCTCCATTTGGAATCTTCTTCACTATAACTTTAAACCTAGAGACCCTCATGACCAGACCGTTCTCTCAACCTTTAGAACCATCTTAAAATATAAAATCTAACTAGGTAAGGGGCCTCCAATCAATCAAGCCAATCACGGAATGTTCAATTTAGGTAAATTGGTGAAATTTTCCACTTATTGTCTCAACCGAGAGGATCTCATTCAAAACTGTCTTAACATCCCCTTTCCTCAATTAATCTTCCTCCAAAAAACCTTTAAAACTTGGCCATTGATTTCCCTAGTCTCTTTATCTCATTCGTTCATTCCCTTTTAGAATCCTCTCCAAAAATCTATAAATACCCCCTTCCTTACACACAAGGACATACAATCTAGCCTAAGGAGAGAACTCTACCCCAATTAGCCTAAAGTATGCCCCCTTCATGTCCCAAGAAGTTCCAAGCTTCCCTAACCTATACACAAACTCGTGAGGAAACCTCCATCACATCCCAAGATGGGCATTGGCTTCTGCTATCAGATGGCCATGACCGCAATGGACGGACGCGCCGGTTCGGCGCAGCTTGAACCGGAGGCAATGGGCAAGCTGGCTTCAGGCCTCAACATCATTTCGCCTTCCGAGGTCGATGCCATGTGGAGGCCATCGGCATGGACGGTTGAAGCAATGAAATGATAGCTATTGGATGAAGCAGATCTGGACCATTCATCTTTCATGAAAAATGAGAGGAAATGGGGGCATAAAGCCTGAACTAGAGGCAATGGGTGAGCTGACTTCGGGCCGCAGCATTGTTTCGCGTTCCGAGGTCGATGCCATGTGGAAGTCATCGGCATGGGCAGTTGAAGCGGTGCAATGACACCCATTGGATGGAGCAGATTTGGACCATTCATTTTTCTTTAAAAAGGAGAAGAAACGGGAGGACAAAGCTCCAAAAGATCTGGACCGTTCATTTTTCTTTAAAATCATATCTAGGCTGCTCCCTATCGAAGGTCTGGAGTGTTCAAGGGGAAAACAAATAGAGTCCCACAGCAGACCCCAAAAGCACACCTCATACAACTTCGACCAACGCCAAACGGAAATGAGGAAACGATCAGAGATCTAGTAAACAAAGACTATGAGGATTAAAACCGTAACAAAAACATCTCCAAGACTATGAGGATTCACTAGCTCAGGCACTGGTATCAAAGTGAGCATCTCCTCCTCCTCCGGCTACTAATAGATTTTTCTAAGGCCTGAGCTCGAGACCGGCCCAACCATTGGATCTACAACTTGGGCTCGAGCCCGGCCCTCATAAAAAGCCCGAAGCCCGGGCCTGGGCCTAAGCCCGAAGTCTAGCTCATGCCACTACTATTGCTGAAGCGGTTGAATAAAGAGAGAGAGAGAGAGAGAGAGAGAAAGAGAGAGAGAGAGAGATTATAAAGAAAAATAAAAAATGTATATATTAAATTATTAATATATATATACTAATAAATATTATATATTTTATATAATATATAAAATACATATTATATATTTTATAAAATATATAATGTTGAGTCGGGTCAGGTTGGGCTTTTTTGACAAATCCCGAGGCCAGCCCAAAACACAATGAAGCTTGTTGTTTTGGGCCCGAGGTCAGGCCTGCGGGCCTAATTACATGTCCAAGCCCGACTGGAGTGTGAGCCGGGCTATTAGGCTACCCAACCCATGAACAAGTCTATTTGTGGGGTTAGATTGACCCAACATGGCTTGGATCAAATAGATTTGGAGGAGCAGCGATTTGGTTCATCTTAAGCTTTAAAATGAAATCTTGGTGAGATGGAGAGGAAAATGAGGGATTCTTTAGTTAAAATTGTGTTGTGTTGTGGGACCCACAAGTAATATTTGCATGTTTGAATGTGTTATTGGGTCCCGCACATAACATTTAACATGTATGTGAAAGGGACTAGCAAGTATAATTGCCAAACGGTCTTTTGGTCTTTCTAGCTTTTAAGAAGATCTTTGAAAAAAAAATGGAACCAAACGGTCTTTGGTCTTCGAAGATCTATCTATGAAATCTCATCAGTCTTTTGAAGTCTTGAGCTTTTAGAAGATCTTCCTAAAAAGACTTGCCAAATGCCTCCTTAGTCTATTTGGTTTCAATTAACCAATATAGAAAACCAGTGGTTAACCAAGCTGACTATTATAGATATATTTCAATATATTATATGTATATTTATGTATATTATATATATATATTATAAATTATTATTAATTTATAGTATATATATATAGTATTATTTATTATTTAAAATACAATATTTTATATATTTCTAGTTTTTTATTATATATTTATATATTTATTTATAATATATAGTACAAATATAAAAAACCAAAAAGCTAATGAACCAAGTTGACAGTTAACCGAATCGGTCAATTGGTTAAACAATCGGCTTCGGTTTGGTTTTGATTACCAGTTTTCCAAAAACTGGTAGTACTAGTTTGGTTTCAAAGTTAGGCCCAGGACCCCTAATGACACCATCTTCATGCCTTCTGCAGTTGTCTTGGATGCAAGGTTCAAAATATTAAGGCACCCCGCTGAAAGGTGTGTATTGGGGGTTTGAACAACAAACACAATATGATACCCATCTTTTTAGTTCTTTTCTTCAATATTTCATAGGGGTTATCTTAACAAGTGCTACCTCCTAAAAATATTAAAATGAAAAAACTTAATATTTCACATGTTGGGTGGAGCCAATATGATATGATATGCCTAATATGCCTTGATACATGAAAAATTTTTGAATTGTTTTTCTTGTTGCTAGTTTCAAAAACAAATCAAAATCATCTTGTTTGAAAATAGATTGATTCTTAAAACAAAAAACACAAGAAATGTGTTTTTTGTTTTCAAAACTAAAACCAAAAGCATGTTCTTGAATAGTCTGGTTTTAAAAACATGTTTTCATCTGATTATTCAACATCATGTTCCATAAATCATATAATTTGTATATTAGAAGATGTGTTTTTATTTTGAAAACCAATATTTTTGTTCGTTCCAAAAACATGTACTATTTTTTGAAACAAAACCAACTTATTTTTCCCTTTGAAAATAAAAACATAATTCAATAACATGTTTTTATTTTTTTACTGATGTTGCGATTCAGAAAACAAATGAAAACAAAAACATTAATGTTGTAGAACACCCATTTAGATGCCAATTGAGTTAGCTGCCCATTTGACAAATGTTCTTTGCATGGCTATGGTATCTTATTGGGTGTAGATTAATATCTTGGAGTTACAAAGAACAATCTATCGTATCACATTCTACTAAGGAATTGGAATATAAGAGCCTGGCATTCAGCAATACTGAAATTCTATGCATTAAGATGCTACTATTTGAAACTCGGCTTCTCTTTGTCATGGCCACTTGTTTTGTCGTGTAACAAACTCAACTGCAATTATCTTGGCAGCAATCCGACCCACCATGCTTGGACAAAGTGCCTCGAGCTTGGCATTCATTTAATGCATTACAAGCTTATATCCCAGTCTTTTGTTGTTCAACACCTTCTTAATAAAGAAGGACCAATAGCTAACTGATATATTCATAATATGGTAATTTTATTCTTTTTGTCCTATTCATTTATTTGCAAATACCACACATGTATAAATTATGTGATATTCTATTTTGTGTTCTACGCTTTTAGCTAAATTTTAAAATATCTTCCATTATTTAAAGAATTTTTGTCTCTTAGGGGGCATTTTTTTTTGGGATTTGGAGAGGGGAAAAAGTTGGTCAATGGAATTTTGGTTTCCATTGACTAAAAATCGCGTTTTTTTTGCAGTTTTATGTGGGGACCATGGAAAGTTTATTTTCTTAGATATCACTTATCCATGAAAATGATACCCATCTCTTAGATGGGCAAATAACTTTCCCACATAGGGGAAAAGTTGTCAACACTTGAATAGGACAAAAATGCCCCTTCTTATACTAGATTTCTATGGTTAAAATGGCAATTGTCTTATTTACCTGGGAAATAAAAGAACATGGATAAATGCACTTACCTAGGTAAATCTTTCCCAAAAAAAACTCATCCAAATAATTGTGTTTACCTGGATAAATAACTTACCGGAAAATGAATGAAGCCTTAGTATTTTATTTGAATCTCATGTAAGATAATTGCAAGAAGTTCTTGAGCTTATTATTAAGAGTTCACTTTTGCTTCATTACGACTCAAACACATATTGTATATGTACATACATGTTCCTTGGCTTGGGGGTGTTTGGGAACTTCATCACACACATGCGTCAAGCCGAGTTGGGCCAAGTCAGTTTGTGGCGTGGTGTGGATTATCCACCGACACCAACTCATGAATCGGATGGGCCTCTTCTAGTAAGTTTTAAAACCATCACTCTCTTTTTAAAAATTACTAAGACCTCTCCTGTCAAATGCATTAGTCGTTAAAAAGTCATGTATACCCTTATGGACTAAATATTGGGCTAGATGGGTTTTTAATCAAAAATAAAAAATAATAATAATGAACTGAGAGATGGTGAATATCAAGAATTGTCTTTTCCCTTAATTCAGAAATACAGATCCTATGAGGGATTCCTTCATAGAACAAACATTCTATTTTCTACTTTTTGACATTGAGGAAACAATCAAGTTGTGTCTCTTTGTACTTTAATTATGACGGGATATAATTGCAGTATTGACCAAACGATCTTGTAATTGCAGAAAATCCATAAAAGAGAGCAGCGCTACATGAACAAGATTACTATCACATGGGTTGCTTGCTGTTTATCGCCATACCAGTATCAATACAAACGCTTTAAGAAAGATAAATAATCTATATCTATATTACATATAAAAGAGCCTATTCTCATTTTTCTTGGAATATATACATTGAAGAAACAATCTATATCTATATCTATATTACATATAAGAAATAATTTCAACTATATACATACATACATACATACATATATACTGATTGACCAACTTACTCACCCACTAAAAATTAGCAAAATGAATGTGGCCTTAAGGTTAACATATATATTCTTTTTCTATAAAGATTTTGTGTACATTGCACAATTCTATTATGCATATATACTTATGTTTCTATTATGTATATATACACACACATTACGTTCATCTATGACAATATTGAGTCCCACAATAAATTAGTATACTTGAGAGTGGGTAACCGATAACATCCTGCGAGGTGGGTAAACAACGTAATTGTATGCTTGTTGAAGACGATAAACCTCTTTCCTTCTCACCTCTCTCTTTACCTAAAAACTGAATGCATATAAGTGTTAGAAACTCTCTTAACTAAACTAGGCCATTGTCCACTCCCCATGCACTCTACCTAAAAATTTCCACTAAATCAGCTGTACTTCCCTAATGCCAAAAAGACCTTCAGAACAATAAAACTTCCTAGTTGCCAACAAATCCTTTTATAGTAATTGAACTTCTAAAGTGCAAATAAGAAAAAAGTTTGTTTTTACTCTTTGTTAATAAGAGGGCAAAATTGGGTTTCTGAAATATTATAATAATCATGTGATGTCATATGCAATAGTGTTTCTCATATTTCCGCAATTTCAGAGTACTTTTAAATAGGTTTAATTTGAAACCTTAAGGATAGTTTAAGTATATGTTTGGCATCAATGTTGCAGATACGGTGCTGCTGATGTGTGGATTGGAAGCACCATTTTTTGAGGAAACGGTGTATTTTTTTTTTTTTTTTTTTTTGTTTGGAATCATTACTGCCAGGTAGGATGTTTCCTAGAGCAACAGCAACGTTTTCTATTTGGTACCAATGCTCCAGGAGAGTTCACATCTCCACCCCACAAGGGGCCACCCCACAACGTCCCACAATGCCATTGTCCAATGCCACCTCACATCCCTGTTGGCAGCAACAAACTACAGCTCCAAGAAATGTCAAATTCGCCGTTGCTCCAAGCCATGTCTTCCCAATTTCTAAGGTGTGGCCTAAAGCACCGTTTTTTATGAAAAATCGATTCTAGGCAAACGTCGTTTCCTGGAGCATTGTTTTTTCCAACGTGACACTGATGTAGAGCTATTCTCTAGAACAACGACAACGATGCCAAACAAACGCTAAATAGTCTTGGTGTTTTTATAGTTCCTGTCTCTGTTTTTTGGTTAAGGTTCGGTCTTGCAGGCTAAGGAGAGTAGCATGGTCGATCTGTCTTGGTGTCTATGCTTGGGTGTCGACCTCAAGAGCCCTATGTATATTCTTCTTCCTCACCCCCTCTTTCATTGTTTTCCTTTTTTTAATAAAATTTTTATTTTTATTTTTCAAAAAATAGGTTTAGGTTTCTTTTTTTGAAAAGGATAAGGTATCAAATATTAGAAAAGAAAAGAAAGAAAGTATACAAGAATTATACAATAAAAAGTCAGCCTGGCAAACTTTCAAAACACCACTCGCAATCCGAGTACACTCACTCAAAGACCAAAGACAACAAAACAAAACAACTACAAGAGAGTAACTAATCCAAAACCTCTAACAAGCTTAGACCCAAAGGCCAACAAAATGCACCCTAAACATCAATTAGATATTTATAAGGTCAAGTTTAATCATCCCGACCCAACCCAGTATGGGCCGATTTGGGTCGACCCGAATCCAAAATGGGTCTAGGCAGGATGGTTCGATACCCTGCTTACTTTGTCTGGTTTCAACCATCTGGTCCAGCTCGTATCCGTACTACCCAACCCGAATCAGGACTGGTTCGATTTATTTCTCTTGACCCACTTTGGGTTAGTCGGTTCAATCCCAAATGAGTGCACAAACCTGATATGGTCCGGTCCAAATCAATCCACCATTAACTGAACCAGTTCGGCCTGGTTTAACCAGATTGATCCAGATCTAAACGGTCCAACCACCCTTGATATGATTAGCTTGAAGATAATCCAACTAGATAGTTCAAGTTGGTCTAACCGGTTTGAACCTAAGTGGTTCGGTCAAACTCAAAATCCAAACATAGTCAAATGGCTTCACCGCTTGTGTAAAAATGATATGCATGTAATATGATTTGAACCCTCATCACTTATGTAAATAACAATTACTATTGCCACCAAGCTATGACCAACTTATTTATTAAGAGAGAGTTAGTTTTTCGTTTTACGTACATAAATATAAGATTAATGGGTTTGGATAGGTTGGATTGAATTAAAGCGGGTTTGGGTTGAACCCAAACCATTTACTTTTATATAATTGGGTCATTAATGGATTGGCGGGTTAGATGTGTTGGATTAAAGCTCAACCAAAACCAAACCCAACCCAAGTACCCAACCCACCCAATTGCCATTGCTAATAAGAACCTGAAAATTAAACTTCTATTATTATTAACAATCACGATACAAGCGTGATTTACTAATTAAAAGTAA
This sequence comes from Nelumbo nucifera, assembly GCF_055504915.1. NCBI lineage: Eukaryota > Viridiplantae > Streptophyta > Magnoliopsida > Proteales > Nelumbonaceae > Nelumbo > Nelumbo nucifera. The sequence continues at coordinate 26,761,852 of NC_142656.1, read as the reverse complement.
AGGCCTAGCAATGTTTAGAAACAGCTTGTACAAAACAATTAAGCACCCTAACGACAAAATTTATTGGATATTTGATTGCTTTTTCAATCGCTATCCTAACTGTTCCTACATCACTTCACGGGTCGGGTTGGGTCGGTTTATTAGGGTTTTCCCAACTGACCTGACCTGCGGGTTACTTGAGATGGAAACCGAAACCGACCCAGTGTTAAGCAAAACCGACCTAGTTTCGGTTTTGCTCTTGTACAAAAAGGGCATAGAAGCCTAGAAGAAAATATCTATTCTGAAAACTGAAAACTGAAGTTTTTAAGATATTTTCTGGAAATATATTTAAAAAGTTAGAACTAGAATAGAAGACAAAAGTTATCAAGAAAATAGAAAGTCAAATTATTTTATAGAAAGAAGGCAGAAATTTGTATATTTCAAGAAACTTTCTAAGTTCTAATGTAATTAAAAATGACACCTAATTCTAATTGTAATTGCCTATTTGGTGTAAAAGACTACAGAAACTAGGATAGAGACAACTTAGTTAAATAGGAACTAAAAGAAGGTTGTAATTAGGAATTAGGATAGAGGCAACTAAGTTAAGTAGGAACTAAGTCGGTTTGGTTCGGGTCGGTTTCGATTTTCTTGCCATCGGTTTATGAATTTGTACAACCCGAAACCGACCGGTGCTTATGAAAACCCGGCCAACTCGGGTTGGGTCAGTCTGGGTTGGTCGGTTTGGTCGGGTTGGGCCTTCTTATGAACAGCCCTAGTGAGAACAGCTCTTGGGGAGAAGATCCGGGCACATAGTAAATACCCATTTCTATCATTCAGTGCAACATTTTTCCATGAAAGTAATTCTCCCTGGCATACATGCCCACATTATGAATAATCAGACGGATGCAATGTGCCCTGGTATGGTTTTCTCTTACAAATTCATTCAACAATGTCAAGAAGGTTCACCTGCCCTTGGATTCTGGATCTTCACCTCTCAAAGCTCTCAAATAATAGAGTCAATTGTCTTGCACTATATCTCACAATTAGATCTGATCGAGGACCTTCCCAGTTCCCAACATCAAAGCCCATCCATCCTCGTTGGCATCAAAACTTGATATGATCACCAACTCCTTCATGGTTGTATCCTCAAGCTCAAGGTATGCGTTACAGTGTGCCATCTTGGAGTGGGACAGGTTTTCAATGGTCACAGTTTTGCTCTGGGTCGCTTTGTTCCAATGTAAATGTGGTCTCCATCTCAACTTTGGTCTCTTTTCTAACTAGCTAACGCCATACCCTCGACAAATTTTCTTATGATCTTATCCAATCACGATCATGACCTCCATAGAAATAGACAGTGACCATTTTAGCTCAAAAAAGTCATTATTAAAAAAAACATTCGGTATATATATAATTCATAAAATGGTAAAAGTTTAGAAAATTATATGTTTTAGCTAAAACACAGAAATTGAAAAAAGAAGAAAAATTATAAAATTATAAGAAATAATAGAAAAACACAAAAAATTATAGGAAATATAAAAATTGTATTTTATGGCCCAAAAATAGCAAATATTATTAATGCACTCGTACAAAGGAATTTATAAAATTTGAAAAAAAAAACAAAAAATACACTAATCTGACTTTCAGCTTCTCTCAAAATCTACTCAAATTTTCCACGATAAAAAACCACACATGATTGAAAAATTCAGTTCTATTGTATTATTAGATGAGACATCGTGACCTTGACGAATCCGTCATATTCTGCGTGGATCTGAGTTATGCCTTTGTTAATCCTACGATTCATATCCTTCAACCTGCATAGATCTAAGTTGCCACTCCCTTCAACTATCTGAGTTTCTGAAATTTGAGCCTCCAGCGATCCTCATTCCTTTTGATCCTTGATTCACTGTTGAAGCAAACCCACATGATATGTGGGTGGGTATGGGTGGGTTTTCAAGTCAGTTGGGTGAGTCAAGTGGGTTGGGTCAAAAATCGCAACCCCTACATATGAGCAGCTACTTGAGCAAAACTTTGTTCGAGAGTTTTAATGGGCTGATCCACAATTGGTAGCCAAATTACTTCCCAACTTTCTTTTCCCTTAATTTTGTGATAAGCCTTTGCTAGAGCTGAAAACTCTTCAACATGGACATTAAGATCTGACATGAAGAAGGCAATGAACTTGCCCTTGAGTCCGTCCAAACTAACTTGTACCACCATAGTAAATTAGCATGATAACCACAATACTTATATCTATATCTGTAAAAGTGCTAATAATTTCTAAAATTTCTAGAATTTTTTTTGACTAAATACTCCATTTTTGAAATATGATCCCTCATTATTGTGAGTGGATAAAATGTAATTTCAATAATATTGATGAGTGTATTCCCAATTAACTCTCATTCACTTTCATTGAATCATATATTGAAGTCATTTTTTTTTCTTATCATTATTAAATTTCACTAATTAAATCCATACATAATAAATTAATAATTCCAATAAAATAAAAACTTATACTATTAAAACCAACTTGAAAAAAAAAATAGTGTTTTCATCTAGGTGGTGATAAGAAATTAAACCATTTTGGGTCAAATAATGAGCCAACCGATGTTGCCACAATTAAATAACAAATTCAAAAGTAGATAATATGCAAACAAAATAGAAACTAAAAAATTGGAAATATTTCCAATATCATATATTCAACATATTAAACAATAATAAATATGAAATGTAAGAAATATTTTTATTAATGATGGAAATGGAATATATAATTTAAAATCAACATAGAAATGAAATGACGCCATAGTCAAATAATACAAATTTTAAAAATAGAAATTACAAAGTATTACAAAAATAAGAAAATAGAAAAAAATTGGGGTTGGTAATTTAAATTTTTATTCATTATATTAAATTTTTATTCATTTTTATTTATGACAAAAATAAAATAAAAATTTTATTTAAAATTTACACTGCCACGTGCACATTTACTAGACTGAGTAAATATGAGAATACACATGTATCACTAAACTTTACAAATCCTCAACTCCCTTCTGGGGTTGGGATTGGGTTTCCTTATGAAATTTAAGAAAATTCGCAATTTTCTTGCACCTTACTCAACTAACTGTGGTGGTTCAATTGCTAGTTGCAACGTTTGGGAACGGGGATCGTTGCCCTTTTCTAATATATCTTTCAAAAAATCATTGTCCTTTCCTAATATATCTTTCAAAAAATCAACTGTCACAGTTCAGTAGCTTTTGACCAAATTAGTTAGTTATTACTCTCTACAAAATAAGGACACATCCATCCATCTAGTTGTTCTTCACGCACAGTCTTCTTAAATTTCTCATGAATATTACCAACAAAAAATGAATTCATTGCCTTTTTTACGCGTTTTCCAATGTTTTCTTGAATGCCAAGTAGTTCCGTTTAATTAGTCTTCGAACTGGTCACTAACTTCACTCCTTATCAACTACATTCCTAATTGGACTAGGATTTGAAATGTTTATTAATTTATTAGTCTCATCTATGATCTGTCCATTGAGTATCAGCATCCATTCATCCGTTGTCTTCCTCTTTTTTGTAATTGTTAAAAATTCTTTCGTTCTTCAACACTTGTTTCTTATCAGTTCAATTCATCAATTTCTTTTTTCAAGCCAAACGAACGTGGAAAGTGGGAGAATTAATACAATAAAATCTGAAAATGGACATCCCATATTTAAGCAATGACATTGTCTTTGAAGAAATACTGACTAGAGTTCTAGTAGATTTTCTTCATAACAACTTCAGACTTGTCTGCATGAAGTAGACTGAATTAATCTCCAACCCTCATTTCATTAAGACTCATTACTACAATGCCGAACAAGGTTTGATTACTTTGGGGCCAACATGTTTCAAGCTTGCTTGGATTGTAATGCGTTTTATGGAGATTGGAGCAGGCAATGTGATAGTCCGACTCATCAAATTTAGATCTCTGAGTTCATGTGAGATGCCCAACCCTAGAAGCTGCTCTAATGGTTTGCTTTGGTTACAAGATGCACTGAATCTTCATAATTTTTATGTAGTTAATCTTGCTACAAGAAAATGGATAACAATTCCTCCTTTCAATACTGCACTCATCAACCACTGGTACAATATGGTGTATATTTTGTATGCAGGTGTATAAGATGGTACACTTGATTCAAGATTACAATAGTTTCAATTTCTAGTGTGTGATATTCACCTGTGGTGGTGGTGGTGGTGATTCATGGCAACTAGTTGATTCAATCACAAATAACTGAATTGATAAATTCTTTAGGGGAGAATGAACTACAGTGAAAAGGGTTATACACTAGAATATTAATTTGACTTGGAATATTATTTCTATGGATCTTATAGAAGAAAAATTCCGTGTGGTTTAATTCCTGCATCGATGTTTGTACACATAGGTGTACCTAATAGAGAAATGATGGTTTCTATCATTTCTTTATTGAGATCCATATGGATATATAGACGTGTTGGTTCTAAAGGATTTTCATGCAGGAGATTGGGTTAAAGAATACAGTATCAACATGCCTTCAGAGGTACGATGGATTTTGTATCATGTTATCACCACCGTAAGGAATGAAGAAGTTATTGTTTTTAATAGAAGTGGAAAGTACTATTGCATCTACGATTTAAAAGATGGGCAAGGAAGGGTGATTAAGTACAAAAAGAAACGATATCGTTTTAATGACTTCTACTGTTTGCATGCCAATAGCCTCTTCTCTTTGAATGCCTAATTCTGGAGTTTTGTTATAAATATTGATCAGTGAAATTGTGTTTAATTAGATAATGTTACGAAGTTCTATATACAAAAATCTAATTTTCTATTAACAATCTAATTCATGTTAATCTTTTTTTCTCAGCGGAAATTTTAATTTGTTTTTCCTTAGAGATACTTATCTGCAGGCACAATGTTCATGAATCTTAATTTTCATATCTTGTCATGTCAATTCACATTGGATGCTTATTTTAATTTTGAGAATTAGATGTTTTAAAAAAAATTGAACACACAAATAAAAAAAATTGGACATATATCTAATGTTATATATTTACAAAAATAAAATATTGGGTAATCTCTACTATTATACATTCATTATATTAAACAAAATAATTATTTTATATAAAAAATAATTTTATCAAAAACGGAAATGTAATACAAAATATAAAATCAACCTAGAAATCAAACGATTTTCCTTTTTAAGTGATGGGTTAGTGATTTGGGTCAAATGGATCAACCGATGATATGATATTTAAATATTACCTCTTTAAAAAATAAAAAAGATTATAAGTAAACAAAAAAATATATAAAGATTATATATTAATTATGCAAATTAAAAATTTAGTGCAATAAGTAAAATTATTTATATAATGTAGATGGAATATATAATTTAATACTGATTCAAAAGCAAAGCTATTTTCCTATCTAGATGGTGGTTCCAATGGTCCAACTTTTTAAAGAAACACATGATGTAATAAATCAATAATAAATATTTATAAAAAGATAGAACACAAAGAATGAAAAAGTAAAAAAAAAAATTCGAAATATATTTGAACATTTCTAATGTTATATATTCATTATGCTAAATAAAAATCATTTTTATTTATGACAAAAATAAAATAAAAAATTTTATAATAATAATAATAACTGTAATTTAAAATTTCCACGACCACATGCACATTTACTAGGTTGAAAAAATAAGAGAATACACATGTATCACTAAACTTTACAAATCCTCAACTCCCTTCTTGGTTTAGGATTGGGTTTTCTTTTGAAATTTAATAAAATTCACAATTTTCTTGCACCTTACTCTACTAATTACGGTGGTTCAATTGATAGTTGCAATGTTTGTGAATTGAAATCGTTGTCATTTCCTAATATATCCTTAAAATAATCATCGTTCTTTCCTAATATATCTTTCAAGAAAATCAACTGCCATAGTTCAGTATGTAGCTTTCGACCAAATTAGTTAGTTATTACTCCCTACAAAAAATCAACTATCACAGTTTCGTATGTAGCTTTTGAAATGTTTATTAATTTATTAGTCTCATCTATGATATTTCCATTGAGTACCAACATACATTGTCTTCTTTCTTTCTATTATTGTTATTTCAATTCATCAATTGCATTTTTCAAGCCAAACGAACGTGGAAGAAGTGTCTACAAATTTTTTTCATAACAACTTCCGACTTGTCTGCAAGAAGTGGACTGAATTAATTTTCAACCCTCATTTCATTAAGACTCATTACTCCAACGCCGAACAGGGTTTGATTACTCCAGGGCCGACATAGTTCAAGTTCGATTGGATTGCATTGCATTCTATGGAGATTAGAGTAAACAAGGTGATAGTTCGATTCATCAAATTTAGATCTTTGAGTTCATGTGAGATGTCCAACCTTAGAAGTTGCTCTAATGGGTTGTTTATGTTACAAAGATGTATTGAATCTTCACAATCTTTATGTAGTTAATCTTGCTACAATTAAATAGATAAGCATTTCTCCTTTTAGTACTACACTCACTAGATGTTGGTTTAACTTAGTGTATGTTCCTTGTACATACGAGTATAAGGTAGTACACTAGATTCAATATTACAATAGTTTCACTTTCCAGTGTAAGATATAAACCTATGGTGGTGGTGGTGATTCATGGCGACTAGTCGACTTTATCATAGATAACTTTATCAATAAATTCTTTAAGGGAGAAAAGAGCTATAGTGAGAGGATTATACACTGGAATGTTAATTCAACCTGGTATATTATTTATATGGATCATATGGAAGGAAAATTCCATGTGGTGAAACTCCCTCATCGTCGTTTGTACACACATGTGTAGCTAATAGGGAAAGGAGGGTTTTTGTCATTTCTTGATCGAGATCCCTATAGACATATAGACGTGTGGGTTGTAAAGGATTTTCATGCGGGAGATTGGGTTAAAGAATACAGTATTGACATGCTTTGGGAGGTATGGCGAAGTTTGTATCATGTTATCACTACCGTGAGGAACGGTGAAGTTATTGTTTTTCATAGAAGTGAAAAACACTACTTCTACGTGTACGTTTTAAAAGTTAGGCAATGGAGGGTGGTTAAGTACAAAAAGAAACGATATCGTTTTAATGGCTTTTATGGTCCCTATGCCAATAGTTTCTTCTCTTTGAATGCTTAGTTATGAGTTTTTTCTTTTTTGGTACAATTTAATTCTGAAGTTTTATAACAAATACTGATCAGTGAAAACTGTGTTTAATTAGATAATGTTACGGAGTTCCATATACAAAAATTTAGTTTTCTATTGACAATCTAATTTATGTTAATCTTTTTTTCTTAGTGGAAATTCATATCTTGTCATGTCAATTCACATTGGATGCTTATTTCACTTATACAATAATAATTTGGAGAGTTAGATGTTTTAATGAAAACTAAACACACAAATAGAAAATAAGTTGGGCATATATCTAATTTTATATATTTAAAAAATAAAATATTGGGAACATCTTTACTATTATGCATTCATTATATTGAACAAAATAATTATTCTATATAAAAAGAAATTTTATCAATAACGAAAATGTAATACAAAATTTAAAATCAACCTAGAAATCAAGTTATTTTCCTTTTTAAGTGTTAGGTTAGTGGTTTGGGTCAAATGGATTAACGATGATATGATATTAAATACTACATCTTTAAAAAATAAAAAAAAATACAAGTAACCAAAACAATATATAAAGATTATATATTAATTATGTCAATCAAAAATTTAGTATGGTAAGTACGATTATTTATATAATGTAGATGGAATATATAATTTAAAACTGATCCAAAACCAAAGTTATTTTCCTATCTAGATAGGGGGTTAGGGATCCAACTTTTTAAAGAAACTCATGATGTAATAATTCAATAATAAATATTTAGAAAAGATAGAACACAAAAAATGAAAAAGTATAAAATTTTTTCAAAACATATTTAAACATTTCTAATTTTCTATATTCATTATATTAAATAAAAATCATTTTTACTTATGACAAAAATAAAATAAAATATTTAATAATAATAATAAAAAATTTTATAATAAGCATTCAATTTACATGGGATGCTTATTTCCTTTACATGATGATAATTTGGAGAGTTAGATGTTTTAAAGAAAACTGAGCAAACAAAGTAGTAGCATTGAAAAAAAACTAAGAAAGAAAATCTGAATGAATACAAATTTTGCACCCCCGATTCAGTTTTGCATTTATATGGAACTACGGTTGCACTCCTATCTGACACAATCTGTACTTTTTGGGTGCGGATCTATTACCCACGAGTTGTTCCCAATACATAGTGGTGGTGTTCCGTGGGTATGGATGTGAGAACAATTTGTGGGTAGTAAATCCTAGAGTACTTTTTGTCTATTTTTTGTTCACTAATAATACAAATTTTGCATTCAAAAATTGATGCAAAATTGGTATTACTTTCCCTTTGTCTCAATTCTTTCTTATGTAAAGAGGGAACCAAACCACCTTGCTTCCTACTTCACTCATAAGGCATTGTTTGTTTGTGATACAAACGCCGAATCAGTATATTTATGTACCCCAGTTCACGTTTGAGAGTGTTTGTTTGATATATAAAAAAGTAATGAATATCATATCAAAAATGTATTTTCTAACAATTTTGTACTATGAGAAGAGAGCATTATTATACCTATTTTTTGGATACAATTTTTTGTTCTTTGATAATTAACTTTTTGAGCAAAGTTAAGGTATTGAAGCATAAGATAGTTAAAGCATTTAATGATGGGCCCACACTTTGCACAGATTCCAAACAAACCAAATGAGTGCAAAAGTGGTTTAAAATGTGAACGGTGTTTGCATTGTATATATATATATATAGTGTGTACATATTTGCATTTGCATTGCAACCAAACATAGCATAAACAAAGAATCCTCTTTAATCTTACCCAATTTTTTCATAGAAGGTGGGAACCATATGAATTTACTGCCTAACCTATTTTATGTCTCACAAGCAACTGATAATTAAATCATAAGAAAAAGTAAACCAAAATTTACACTCAACCTATTTGCAATCCCATAATTAAATCATAACACATCAATGTCATGCCTCGGTCCACTCCTCTGGTGTAAGCTCTTCAACCTCCTCCGACTCCACCACTTTGGGAAGCTCAGGGGCATTCTTCGCAACATCGACCCTCGGCCTTGTGGAGCCAATACTTTCATCAGGAGAGTTTGCACCCCATGAGCCACACTCAGCTTCCTGTGAGGTGGTCCTCTCCTTCAATACCTAGATGTTGGACACTCAAGAGGAGCTCCTAAATAGGATGAGACGCCCGATTTCCATGCGTATCCTATATCTGTTTTTCAAAGATACAATACGATATTGCCCCGTATCGAGCGTATCGTATTAAAATTCTAAACCTTGCCGTCAATCCAGAGAGCCTCCTGTTTGCAAGAATTTGCCCATTGTGAATGATCCGATTACAGAGTTTGAACGAGGGGCAAAAAATAAAATAATAATAAAAAAAGAATAGATAAAATAATAAACAAATTGATATCCCATGTTGGCCCCACCTATTGGACCCGGGAGAGGGGTGCCTAACCCTTTCCCTCTCCCATCCGAGTCTTACTCAAACTAGTTAGCGGGTGCCTCGGGCCTCGGAGTCACTGATAAACCAAAAATGCTTTTTGATGTAAATCCTAGAGGTCCCATTACCTTCTTTTCATTTACTTGATGGGTGGCAACTCCAATTCCAGCCCAAGTGGCAAGTGAGCCGTTTTCTGGATGCTCACAATGAAAAACAATCCAAAAGTAATAAATGTACACTTTTGTCAAACTAGACACAAATATGGCTCTGTATCGATGTGTATTGGACCGTATCCACCAATACAATGCGATACAACCTGATATAGAGGCCACACGACTCATAGTGTATGTACCTAGTTGTAGCATATCCTATATCCATGATTATGGATATGGATACCATACGCCCCATATCAAAAATATCGTATCGACAACTTAATCCTTGACTACGATTGTTTTGGTTTTGTGATGTTTGAGCTCCACAATGCAATTGCCCACACTCAACATTTGCTTAACCAGAATGGAGAGACTCCAAATAGTGAGACATACTTTGAAGAACGTAAGGCGGTCGCTTGAGCATGCTCATTGATTTGAGCAGAGGGTTATTAGAGAATGACTGTGCAGTGAACCAGAACTCGCCGTAGGTCATGGAAATTGCACCCAAAAGCCAGTATCAATTTGGCTTACCACGAGTACATATTCAGTGAATCAACCAAAGCCAATCCAAATTCATGAGGATTCTTACCACATCCAGATTTGCAAGTTATCTGCCCAATCATGTGAAAGCTAATGCATTTATATATAAGATTAGAGCAGTAGTAACAAAATAACTTGACTAGTATTTAATTTGTGTACACCAATACCTCCCAAGAGAGCCTGTGAATGGTGCAACGAATGCTTCCCTGCAATTAATTCTAGTCTCTCTCTCAGTTGAGACACCGTTGCTTTTGTCAAACAACGTCCCTTGAATACCATTTTTCTGTGCACCCGATACATCATAAAACATGTTATCAGATTTGTCAACTCTCTTAACAATTCTATCTCTCTTTCTCTCTCTGACACAAACAAAACAGAAAGGAAACCCACCATTCCGGATAAGACAAGGTGGAAGATGTTGTTGATCACATCCATCAAGGGTTTGAGGTCGAAGTATTCTTGACCCTCTGGACCATGCTTCTCCTTAATTTGTTTGATTATGGCATTATCCTTAGAGGAGAGGGAGTAAGCCAAACCAAACTTGCTCATCTCCGACATGATAATATGCCTTACTAACACAAAAATACACACCCTTTCTCACTAGCTTTCTAACTTAGACTTGACAGTGCAAAACAATAGTGTGTGCTTGCTTTATATAGGCAACAACCAGAGGAATCCCATCCATGGTTACTTTCCAGTCTTAGGCCATGCTTGGGAATGCTTTAGTTAAAAAAAAGTGCTTAAAAGTAAATGCTTATTCGAATAAGCATTAATTTGCATTTGGCACCCAATTTTTTGAAGTGCTTATTTTTTAAAATAAGCAGTTATATTATATTGCGTGTTTGGTAGTCTCTTTTATTTAATAAGCACTTAAAAGCATTTGTGACTATTTTGTCCTTAATTTTTTTCAGATTTTCAAAATATACTCTTTGAAAGCACTTTTATTAAATATATTCTTTGGTAAAAGTTAAAGAAAATTATATGTTTTAGCTAAAAATAAAAAATTGAAGAAAAAAAACAAAAATGATAAAATCGTCAGGACCTTGACGAATCCATCATATTCTGTGTAGATCTGTGTTATGCCTTCAATAATCCTATGATTCATATCTTTCATTCTCTCCGTCAACCTGCATAGATCTATGTTGACACTCTCTTCAACTATCTGAGTTTCTGAAATTCGAGCCTCCAGCGATCCTCATTCCTTTTGATCCTTTTGTGCTCTCCTTTAATTTGTACAGATTTGTTGCTGGTTCAACTACCTGTATAGATTAGGAGAGGAGGGAGAGGTGGAGAGAGAGAGAGAAACAAAGAGATTCAACATGCCAATGATCTGAACCCTTGAATTGAGCTACCTATGTAGATGAGAGAGAGAGAGAGAGAGAGAGTTGAAGCAAAGGCAAAGAGTTACTCAATTTTCAAACCCTAAACATCAATGATGATTCATTGTACCAACCCTATAGATACCCAGACCACCCCTAAACCAACACTTTTCTCCTGACCCAAAAGGATTGCTCAACCCATATTGAACCACATGATATATGGGTGGGTATGGGTGGGTTTTCAAGTGGGTTGGGTCAAAAATCGCCACCCTATATGAGCAGCTACTTGAGCAACACTTTGTTCCAGACTTTTAATGGGCTGATCCATGATTGGTAGCCAAACTCTTTGCAGATTTCTTTTCCCTTAATTTTGTGATAAGCCTTTGCTAGAGCTGAAAACTCTGCAACATGGACATTAAGATCTAGCATGAAGAAGGCAATGAACTAGCCCTTGAGTCCATCCAAACTGACTTGTACCACCACAGTAACTTAGCAAGATAACCACAATACCTATATCTATATCTATAAAAGTACTAATAAGTTCTAAAATTTCTAGAATTTTTCTTGACTAAAAACTCCGTTTTTGAAATAAGATCCCTTGTTATTGTGAATGAAAAAAATGTAATTTGAATACTATTAATGAGTGCATTCAATTTTCTCTCATAAAATCCAATAATTTAAGGTATTAACTCTCATTCACCTTCATTGAATCATATATTGAAGTCATTTTTGTTTCTTATCATTATTAAATTCCACTAATTAAATCCATACAGAATAAATTAATAATTCCAATAAAATAAAAACTTATACTATTAAAACCTACTTGAAAAAAAAATAGTATTTTCATCTATGTGGTGGTAAGAAATTAAACCATTTCGGGTCAAATAATGGGCCAACCCATAATGCCACAATTAAATAACAAATTCAAAAATAAATAAAATGCAAACAATATAGAAATTAAAAAAAATTGAAAATATTTTTAATATCATATATTAAAAATATTAAACAATAATAAGTATGATATATAAGAAATATATTTATTAATGATGGAAATGGAATATTTAATTTAAAATCAACCTAGTAATGAAATGATGTCATATTCAAATAATAAAATTTTTAAAAAATAGAAAATACAAAGAATCATAAAAGTAAGAAAATAAAAAAAATTGGACATATATCTAATATTATATATTTACAAAAAATAAAATATTGGGTACATCTCTACTATTATACATTCATTATATTGAACAAAATAATTATTCTATATAAAAAATAATTTTATCAATAATGGAAATTTAATACAAAATTTAAAATCAAACTATTTTCCTTTTTGAATTGTGGGTTAGTGGTTTGTGTCAAAAGGATTAACCGATGATATGATATTTAAATATTACATCTTTAAAAAATAAAAATACAAGTAATCAAAACAATAAATAAAGATTATATATTAATTATGTCAATAAAAAATTTAGTATGATAAGTGAAATTATTTATATAATATAGATGAAATATATAATTTAAAACTGAACCAAAAGCAAATGTATTTTCCTATCTAGATGGTGTGTCAATGATCCATCTTTTCAAAGTAAATCATGATGTAATAATTGAATAATAAATATTTAGAAAAAAATAAAACACAAGAATGAAAAAGAACAAAATTTTGTCGAAACATATTTGAACATTTCTAATGTTCTATAATCATATTAAATAAAAAAATTATTAAAATAAAAATCATTTTTATTAATGACAAAAATGAAATACAAAATTTAATAATAATAACAATAATAATTGTAATTTAAAATTTCCACGACCACGTACACTATTCAGTACGTAGCTTTCGACCAAATTAGTTACTTATTACTCCCTACGAAATAAAGGCACATCCATCCATTTGGTTGTTCTTCACACATAGCTTTCTTAAATTTCCTATGAATATTACCAACACAAAAATGAATTCATTGGCTTTTTTTTTCTGTGTTTTCCAATATTTTCTTGAATTTAGTTTAATTAGTCTTCAAACTGATCACTAACTTCACTCTCTATCAACTACATTCATAATCGGATTGGGATTTGAAATGTTTATTTATTTATTAGTCTCATTTGTGATTTGTCATTGAGTACCAGTATCCATTGTCTTCGTCTTTTCCATTGTTAAAAATTCTTTCGTTCTTCAGCACTTGTTTGTTGTTAGTTCAATTCAAAAATAAATTAGTTACTTATTACTCCCTACGAAATAAAGGCACATCCATCCATTTGGTTGTTCTTCATACATAGCTTTCTTAAATTTCCTATGAATATTACCAACACAAAAATGAATTCATTGGCTTTTTTTTTCTGTGTTTTCCAATATTTTCTTGAATTTAGTTTAATTAGTCTTCAAACTGATCACTGACTTCACTCTCTATCAACTACATTCATAATCGGGTTGGGATTTGAAATGTTTATTTATTTATTAGTCTCATTTGTGATTTGTCATTGAGTACTAGTATCCATTGTCTTCGTCTTTTCCATTGTTAAAAATTCTTTCGTTCTTCAGCACTTGTTTGTTGTTAGTTCAATTCAAAAATAAATAAAATGCAAACAATAAAGAAACTAAAAAAAATTGAAAATATTTTTAATATCATATATTAAAAATATTAAACAATAATAAGTATGATATATAAGAAATATTTTTATTAATGATGGAAATAGAATATATAATTTAAAATCAACCTAGTAATGAAATGATGTCATATTCAAATAATAAAATTTTTAAAAATAGAAAATACAAAGAATCATAAAAGAAAGAAAATAAAAAAAATTGGACATATATCTAATATTATATATTTACAAAAAATAAAATATTGGGTGCATCTCTATTATTATACATTCATTATATTGAACAAAATAATTATTCTATATAAAAAATAATTTTATCAATAATGGAAATTTAATACAAAATTTAAAATCAAATTATTTTCCTTTTTGAGTTGTGGGTTAGTGGTTTGGGTCAAAAGGATTAACCGATGATATGATATTTAAATATTGTATCTTTAAAAAATAAAAAATACAAGTAATCAAAAAAATAAATAAAGATTATATATTAATTATGTCAATCAAAAATTTAGTATGATAAGTGAAATTATTTATATAATATAGATGAAATATATAATTTAACACTAAACCAAAAGAAAAGATATTTTCCTGTCTAGATGGTGTGTCAATGGTCCATCTTTACAAAGTAAATCATGATGTAATAATTGAATAATAAATATTTAGAAAAAAATAAAACACAAGAATGAAAAAGAACAAAATTTTGTCAAAACATATTTGAACATTTCTAATGTTCTATAATCATATTAAATAAAAAACAATTATTAAAATAAAATCATTTTTATTTATGACAAAAATGAAATACAAAATTTAATAATAATAACAATAATAATTGTAATTTAAAATTTCCACGGCCACGTACGCTGTTCAGTACGTAGCTTTCGACCAAATTAGTTACTTATTACTCCCTGTAAAATAAAGGCACATCCATCCATTTGGTTGTTCTTCACACAGCTTTCTTAAATTTCCTATGAATATTACCAACACAAAAATAAATTCATTGGCTTTTTTTTATGTGTTTTCCAATATTTTCTTGAATTTAGTTTAATTATTCTTCAAACTGATTACTGACTTCACTCTCTATCAACTACATTCATAATCAGACTGGGATTTGAAATGTTTATTTATTTATTAGTCTCATCTGTGATTTGTCATTGAGTACCACTATCCATTGTCTTCATCTTTTCCATTGTTGTTAGTTCAATTCATCAATTTCTTTTACCAAGACAAACTAACGTGGGAAAGTGCAGGAACTAATATAATAGAATCAGAAGATCGACATCCCATATTTAAGCGATGACATCGTCTTTGAGGAGATATTAACTAGAGTTCCAGCGGATTTTCTTCATAACAACTTCAGACTTGTCTGCAGAAAGTAGACTGAATTAATTTCCAACCCTATTTCATCAAGGTTCATTACTCCAACGCCGAACAAGGTTTGATTACTCCGGGGCCAAGATGTTTCAAGCTCGGTTGGATTGCAATGCGTTTTATGGAGATCAGAGCATGCAAAATAATAGTCCGACTCATCAAATTTAGATCTTTAAGTTCATGTGAGATGCCCATCCTTAGAAGCTAGTCTAATGGTTTGCTTCTATTACAAGATGGACTGAATCTTCACAATCTTTATGTAGTTAATCCTGCTACAAGTAAATGGATAAGCATTCCTCCTTTTAGTACCGCACTCACTGGTCGTTGGTTCGACTTGGTGTATGTTCCTTTTACACAGGAGTATAAGGTGGTACACTTGATTCCATATTACAATAGTTTCACTTTCCAATGTGAGATATTCACTTGTGGTGGTGATGATTCGTGGCGATTAGTTGACTCAATCACAAATAACCAAATAGAGAAATTCTTTAAAGGAGAAAGAGCTATAGTGAGAGGGGTTATACACTGGAATGTTAATTCGACCTGGTATATTATTTCTATGGATCTTATGGAAGAAAAATTCCATGTGGTGAAACTCCCTCATCAACGTTTGTACACACAGGTATAGCTAATAGAGAAAGGAGGGTATTTGTCATTTCTTGATCGAGATCCCTATGGACATATAGACATGTGGGTTCTGAAGGATTTTCATACAGGAGATTGGATTAAAGAATTCAGCATCGACATGCCTTGGGAGGTCCGACGATGTTTGTATCATGTTATCACCACCGTGAGAAATGGAGAAGTTATTGTTTTTCATAGAAGTGAAAAACACTACTTCTGTGTCTACGATTTGAAGGTTGGGCAATAGAGGGTGGTTAAGTACAGAAAAAAAATGGTATAGTTTTAATGACTTCTACAATCTCCATGCCAATAGCCTTTTCTCTTTGAATGCCTGATTTGGAGTTTTTTTTTTTTTTGTACAATCTGATTCTAGAATTTTGTAACAAATATTGATCAATGAAAATTGTATTTAATTAGATAATGTTACGGAGTTCCATATACAGAAATCTAATTCATGTTAATCTTTTTTCCTCATCAGTAGAAATTTTAATTTGTTCTTTCTTGGAGATACTTACTAGGCACAACGTTCGATTCATGAATCTCAACTTTCATATCTTGTCAGGTCAATTTACATTGGATGCTTATTTCACTTACACGATGATAATTTGTAGAGTTAGATATTTTAAAGAAAACTGAACAAACAAAGTAGTAGCAATGAAAAAAAAATAAGAAATAAAAACTGAATGAATACAAATTTTGCACCCCTGGTTCAGTTTTGCATTTATATGGAATTATGATTTGCACTCCTGTCTGACACAAAATCTGTACTATTTGCACTCGGATTTGTTACACACGAGTTGTTCCCAATACACAACCGTGGTGTTTCGTGGGTATGGATGTGAGAACAATTAGTGGATAGCAGATCCCGGAATACCTTTTGTCAATTTTTTGTTCACTAAAAATACAAATTTTGCATCCAAAAACTGATGCAAAATTGGTATTGCTTTCCCCTTGTCTCAATTCTTTTTCATAAAAAGTGGGAACCAAACCACCTTGCTTCCTACTTCACTCATAAGGCTCTATTTGTTTGCGATACAAACGCTGAACCGGGCTATTTATGTACCCTGGTTCGTGTTTGTTTGATGTGTAAAAAAGTAATGATTATTAGATCAAAAATGTATTTTTGGACACTTTTATACTCTAAGAAGAGAGCATTCTTGTACTTATTTTTTGGATACAATTTTGTGTTCTTTGATAATTTACTTTTTGAGCAAAGTTAAGGCATTGGAGCATAATATAGTTAAAGCATTTAATTGTGTGCCCACACTTTGTACCGATTTCAAACAAATAAGATGAATGCAAAAATGGTTTAAAATGTGAGTCGTGTTTAAATTCATGAACTGATAAAAGGGTAAATATGCAATGACATATTTGCATTTGCATTGCAACCAAACGCAGCCTAAACAAAGAATCCTCTTTGATCTTAACCTATTTTTCCGTAGAAAGTGGGAACCATATCAATTTACTACTTAACCTATTTTATGTCTCACAAACAAATGACAATTAAATCATAAGCAAAAGTAAACCAGAATTTACGCTCAACCTATTTGCAATCCCATACATTTATTCAGGTGCAAATGAAATTTGTTCTCTAATTAATTGAAAAAAAAATATATATTATTTTGATAAATAAAATAAAAATTTATTGTAAAACAAAAAGGAGGTAAAAGACACATTGGCAAATTGAAAAATGCCAAAAAAAGAAACAAACACCTAGCGTGCAAAAGAGAATTTTACGCCTCCGAATCCTAAAAACCTCAACCCACCAACAACACAGGCTCTAAGAAAACTATCTCTAATCCCTAACTATCTGAGAAAACTAACTCCACACCCGGCCTCTCTCATCCCTTCCTCTGCCTCTTATCGCTTTTGCTCTCTTTGCTTCAAGTTTGCCTTTACCGACTCATATACATAAAAGTCTATCAACCTTCTTAATTTCCTACGGCTCAGCAGAACTTCGAACTTGAACTCTCCGTCCGCCTCTCCGAGAGAGATATTACTTTTCCATTTATCCTCTTCATCTCTCTCTTTCCTCTCCCCCTCTCTTTCCTTGACTCTATCCAAGACAATGTTTTCAATACCAGACTAGATCGGATAATCAGACTGAAAAAAATTGGGAACCAGTCACTTATTCGGTTCCATTTCACCATAAAACCACTTTTTGGATAAAAACCGCTGATTTTGTCAACAAACCGCTGACCCAGGACATCCTTTTGGTCCAAACAGTCAGACCATTCAACCTAGGAAACCAAACCCCAGAACAGCCCCTTGTCCGGTCCAATTTTAAAAACCTTGATCCAAGATTCCTCTCGTAAGACAACCATATGTCAGAGAACTGGAGAGGGGTGTCTAACCCTTTCTCTCTCCCATCCAAGTCTCTCCCGAACTAGTTCAACTAATGCCTTGGTCTTTGAAATTACTAATAAATAAAAATGTTCTCTAATGTAAATCCCGAAGGTCCCATCACCTCTATTTCCATAATTGATGGGTGGTGACGCCAAATCTAACCCAAGTGAGCCGTTTCCTAATGCTTTGGCACAAATATGATTTAACCCATACCTACCCAAGTTACACTATCTAATTGGTTTAAGCAACTGGTTAAATATATCAAACATTGGATTAGTCCAACCAATCAATTTACAGAGTATTCATAAACTCAACTAGTTTGGTCCACTTGGTTTTTTAGATCACGAACGAGTCTGATTGGTCGATTTAACTATGGCTGAAAACACACCTCTCACCTCTACACGCCATTATCTTATTTTGTATCAACTTTGTCTTTAAATTTAATGTTTTTCCTTTCGAGTAGAGCCAAAAGATAAATTCAATGAATTGTCCTTTTATCTTTATGTACACTTGTCAAAAAATTAAGAATATAGACCATGTAAACTACTAGAAAGGGCTGGCAACATATTTAACAAGAATGTGAGAGCACATTCATTTCCTGAACGCCTAACAAAAGTGACTTGGGAATTTGAAAGGATTTTCTAGATGAAAGTAAGGGAACAAGGTCATAGTTCCCTAACAGGATGTCAATAATATGAAGAGAGTTTCCCTGAATATCGACCGCATTAATGTCGAACTCTTCGGCAACAATTAAACTTTTGAATTCTTTGATGAAATTTGATTCCTAGATTTAAATTCTTTGATGAAAAAATCAACACAAAATCTTAACCCATTTAGCTAATTTGATTCCTCCAGTGGAAGCTAAACTGCTCTCTTTTCCTATAACTTTTTACACTTGAAATTCTACTCTCTAAGCTCTTAAAATATCTAATATATCATGAGAAATAGGGTTTTGAGGGAGTGTGAGATCCCTTAGGGTTTCCATCCTTAAGGATTCAGGCTTTCCAAAAGATACTAAATTTCTTCTCTTGGATTGGAATCTTCCATTCACACACTCTAATTTATGGCTAAGATGAGAGAGACTTCCTAAAACTACAAAAAAGACCAACAACACAATTGCGATTAAATCATAAAGTCCTATAAATTATCACATTTGTCCTCACATGCAAAGTAAAATGATAATTCAGTTCTTTTGCACAATAGTGTCAAAATTTGCTTGAAAGACCATATAATGAGCCATTATCTCAACCAACTACCATTATATGGTATTTGACCAAGAATTCTACTCTAACTAGGTAGTTGTTAGCAAGTAATCAATCGGATACATTAGGGATTCCAAATAAATCATCACACTGTACGACAAACATTATAAACTTTCCTAAATCCTAATGCCACAAGATCTCTTCCCATAATCATCATATGGCCTTCATATGGCCAAATAATAAAGTCCTAGTGCAATTAGGGTGTAAGCGTTGGAAAAATGACTCACTTTGCCGCTTGGTCTGAAAATGGAATCGCCACCCATCAATTATGGAAATAGAGGTGATGGGACCTCTGAGATTTATATCAGAAAGCGCTTTTGATTTATTAGTGATTCCATTGCCAAAGGCACTGGCTAACCAATCCAGTAAGACTCAGATGGAAGAGGGAAGGAGTTAAGCACCCCTCTCCCAGGTCCAATAGGTGGGGTCCATATGGGATATCAAATAAGCATAAAAAAACAAATTGTAGTAATAAGAATAAGAAACAAGAACAAACAAAAAGAATATATTGTATCAAATTTATTATTATATTTTTATATTTATTTTATTATTATTTTTTATTATATTTCTAATTTTTACATCCACTTTATTTTGCAATGTTAATTCTTCCCTTTTTTTATTTTACCCATCATTTAATTTTTTTATTATTATTATTTTTATTGAATCCTATTTATGCATTTTTTCATTAATTACCCCCCACCCCCCAACCGGTTCCAATTCCTCCGTATCCCATCACTTTAACCCAAAAGCAAACTAACTCTTAAACTCACAAATCAGCTCAAAATATCTAGACTCACCACTATTTTATTTTTATTTTATGCCATTTTTGTTGCTGATTTCCTTTTTATTTTTATATTTTTTTATGATTTTTTTATTCTGGATTTGTTGAGAGACTACTCTGCTTCCAGTAATCGGTTTTCCTTCCCTTTTCTTTCTAATCCTCTCTCTAGGTTGCTGAATCTTCCCCTAACATAGCATTAGCTCTAGCCATCAAACTCCCTGCTTTGTTTGCCTAGCAATCTTGCATACAACTCCCCAACTCTCTTTTCTACCCCCCTTTTTCTCTTTGTTATATGTAATAATATGTAATGTATTTTTCATATCATTTTCTCTCTCATATTCTGTGGCTAAGGGTAGGTTCCAATTAATTCTTTTAGTCCTCCGGTACCATGCAACAGAGAAAAACCAGCATCTCCCAGCATGATTCAGACTAATCCGATTTGAAAAACCCCGTTCAACCCAATTGAAATAGCGAGAATAAAATGAGCTTAAACAAGCCAACAGCCATCAAAATACGACAAAAAAAAAATCCATGCTCAGATCGATCATGATAAACACAACTGATAATAGATAGCACAACTAGAACAAAAGAAGAGGAATCAAGCTCAACACCGGCATTAATAAAAATAAATAAAAAATAATAATGCATGGAAAAGAACAGAGGACGACACTATATGGAAATCCCGCCATTTCTGTCATCGGTCAAGCGTTTACAGGGACCGTTCTGCATAGCTTCATTGCCATTTCCCACATCTGACAGGGGAGTGGTATTCTATCATAGAATAAAACACGATAAACAAGAAAATGAAATAAAGAAAAATGGGAGAAAAAAGAATTTACCCAGATCGGATTTAGCCTGGTTGAAACGATGCAATGGAGGATCGATTCCTTTATGTCGGACAGATTTGTTTTCAGACGACGATACTGACTGAAGGTTGTATCAGAAAGATTGATGAGGAGATGGGACGATTCCAGCACAAGTCTTGCTTGAACTCGAGAGGGGAGCTTCAGTCTTCTTGCTGTACTCAACTCTGCTCGATCAGTGAAGGAAACGCAAGATAGGGGAGATCGGCGGATGGTTGGGGAACCACGACGCCAATGAAGATTGACAAAAACTTCAGCATAAGATGAGATATAAAAGAAACGGTGATAAATCACCGGAAATCCAATCAGAAATGGAGGAATCTTGCCGCTGTGATGCCTCCTTCGTGACTAGAGAACAGGGTAGAGACGAACGCCGGTAGGAAGACTAGAAGGGGAAGAAAGGAGAAGAAGAAGGGAGAGAAAGAGAGAGAAAGAAAGAATGAAACACGATCTGAACGGAGGTGGAGAGAGTTGTAGTCGCCGCTCCGCCGCTGGATCGAGCGGAGAAGGGGATGAATAGTGCCTCCTCCGAAATGAAAATCCGTTAATTTATAGGGAGAGAAGGGTATTTTGCAACTTTGAAAGACTGGTCAAACCGGGTCCAGGGTCATACCGGGTTTCTGGTTTAATGGTGGGTGTGGTTCTGGGTCAAAAAAGGAGGGTTGAGATGGGTCTAACCGCAGAGAGTGGGATTGTGTGTGGGCTAGCGAGATTAGCCGAGATGGAATCTTTTTAGATGAAAGGGTAAATGAGGGTAGGGTGTGGTTTTTGGATAGTTTAAGGTGATTGGTTGGTTCGATTAGCCCAATTAGGCCTGGATTGGGCAGATCTTGAAAGGGTTTGATTCGGCTAATCTAGGGCATCGAAATAGAATATTTGTGTGATCAAGAGGCAAACAAGGCCTGTTTTGATGAAAATTAACAAGGTAGGGTTTCTGGGTAATCTGAGGTGATTGGTGAGGTTTGATTGAGTCAATTGGCCCTGGATTGGGCAGACTTGGAATTTGGTCAATATAAGACCTTGAAATGTAATCTTGGTGTGATCGAAGGGTAAATGGAGGTATTTTGGTCTAAAATTTCACAGGTGGGTATTTGAGGGTGTCCAAGATTTGATGAGGTCTGATTAGTCATAGAGGGTCAAGATCGTAGGAATTTGGGTCAATGAGATGTTTTCAGAATGGAGTCTTGGTTTGATGGAAGTGAAAATTGGGGAATATGGGGTTAAAACTTTATGGGCAGGTGTTTTGATGTATCCGGAATTCAATGATGTGGTTCGATCGGTTCGGATGTGTCAAGATTGAGGGAATCTGAGTTCTGGGTGTTTAGACTATCTAGAAGCATTGGAATGGAATCTTTACTCGATGAAGGGGTAAACAGAGGAATCTTAAGCTGTAATTCTACGAGTAGGTGTTTTGGGAGGCCCTGGGTCTGGTGGATGTGTCTGATCTAATGGTTGAGGTGTAAGTAATGGTCAATTAGGGCCATCGGATAGGTATCGGGCAAGTTTAACGATGGATTTGAGGGCTTTGGGGCTGAAAGTTAGGATTTCTTGGGTTTTGGGGTGTTTTAGAGAAGTCAAAAGGGTCTGAGCATGTGTTTAGGGTGAATTGGAGTTCAAGCGATGGACCGAGTAAAAATCAGGTGTTGACATAGGGTAGCTTGAGTTTCAACTATGATTCTCCAATACTCATCCTAATATTACCTAGGGACTTACTTATTTAGGAGTCTTATTGTCATTAGGATTCCTCTCCTATAGTCTAAGTTTAATTATAACTCTTGGCCAAAGTCCAGAATTGAATTAACTACTTATTAATAACACTCTTGACCAAGTTTAATTACCTAGGGACTTACTTATATTAGGAGTCTTAGTGTCATTAGGATTCCTCTTCAATAATCCAAGTCTAATTACCACTCTTGGCTAGAGTCCTGATTTGAATTAACTACTTGCCAATAACGCTCTTCTCTAGTTTAAGGGTACAAACTTCTTATTGGAAATTCACAAAACCATAGTATCTTAATAGAGACCCACCATACAGTTTCATAGCCATAAATGTTTAATATCCATCCTCATGGTATATCAAAGTGGCTAATCATGATCCTATGTACAATCTTAAAATTCTTCAAGTTGAAAGACTAAAGAGAATCCATAAGAAATATCCATACAAGTGGCAATAGCAGAAAATTCCTTCCATGAATCAATCTCTAAATTGGATCATATCTGTATGTATCCAATATCACACCCATATAATAGTTAGAAGTCTCACTTCAATGGTTTAGATCATACCACTCCATCTATGAAAATTATCCATCTGCTAACCTCTAAAGTAATTTGTGCAAGCTCACCCTTAGGATATTTTAGGTCTATAAGAGACTAGGCAATCCAAATTTCCATAACAAGTCTCAACTATCATTTAGATTCCCTACAATAGTGCCTATAAACCATATATACAGTTATATATAAAAACATAATTTTACAAAACGTTTCTTATGAAAATTATAACTTTTATTGGAAAAGAGAATGTAAAAAAAAATCACATCTATCTTTGAATGAGCATATAGAAATCTCATTTCCAACAATACCAATTAATTAATAAGAGAACAAAATAAGAGAGCAATGTCCTGAACTGATGATGCATGTTCCTATTGAAGAATGTCAAAGATTTTCAATTTATTTCCTACCCATTCTATCTACAATATTTTTCCAAAGTGGTCGAACTTTTCCACTAGTGATATTCTCTTTAGTGTAAGAGTTCAATTGCATGGCTTCAATGGTTTATTATCTTGAATCTTGTCTCCATCCAAATTGCTTCGAATTCAATCTATGAAGTTTAGATAAGGGTCTAATGGTTTATAAAGTAATGGACTTGTGATCACAACTGCCTTGGGTCTAAAGACGTTATACAAAAGCCTATGGAAAGGAAGTAACCCACTCCACTGATCCACACACTCTATCGAGCCATCCCAAAACTAAATCTACAACAAACCTCCTATTACACCATGTATGAATTGGGCCTTGAAACCCTAAGTCATCTAGTGAATAATGAGTATCTCATGGACCATATGAGACAAGCAATTAGGGATAGGGATCTGCTACCAACCCTATCCCAATAGCCCACTGCAGCCTCACATCATGGACATCTCCATTGTCATTCATGAGGGAGGAGATGTTCCCAATGTCCGGGTTGGGAAATTGTTGGCACAGTGTGTTGGTTGGTAGCTGATCTGAACTTAGCAATTAGCTTTCTGGTTTTTCAATTTTTGTTGACATTTCTCAATAAGAAATTGCCAATCAATGGCATAAGAGCTTTGAGATAGTAAGGGCCCATCAAGTTAATTATCTTTTACAGCCATGTTTTGTACACCCAAGATATGAGTGTGGATGATCAGTTTAGGCTAACCTAGTTTGGAAATTCCAAGCTTGTGTCTAGGTTTTCTGTTCAGGCCCAGCTTGGGCTTGCATCATGCCTAGGAGTTATTTCAGGGCCAGGCCTGGACCTGATACTAAAAGATTAGACCGAGCCCATCTCGACCCATACATATTTAAAGCCCGGCTAGACCTGCATCATGGCTAGTTGCACCGGTTCAATGACAATGGAAGTATTCGTCTTTAGTCTAGCTCATTTTTTGTAATGGGCTACACAACAGAGGTAGAATTGCCGTGCCCATATCCCTAGGCCTGCCCCTAACCTAGATGAGCATGGGTCGGTTCAGTTCAGTTCCATGGAATCGGAACCTACCCTGTGAAGGTTAGTTATCGGGTTGGTTCTGGCCTTGGTGGTTCCGGGGTTGGTTCCAGGGTCTACCCATGGAAACTATTTTTTCTATACTCCCCCTTCAAAACTTGATATTCAATAAATATAATGTATAATTTAAAACTTATATTATCTTTATTCATTAAATTGAGTAACTTAATTAATATGTAGATTATCGTTGTATGGTCAAAACTTAGAATTTAAATTGAAATTTTGTTACTATTACCTCTTACATTACTTATTGTACACATTCAAATATTAAAATCAAAACAAATGATCAAATAAATTAAGTAACTAAATGTTTGTGTAAGATCATGGCCTTGCAACCATGAGTGCTTGGGTTAAATCTTCACAATCCTAAAAGTATTTTGGGGTTTAATTCAAGGCAAATTCAATTCCAAGGCAAGTCCCACCAAGGCCAACCAAGGTCGGTTCATCGGGTCAGTTAGGGTAGGGTAAACCCCTAGACCCTAGAACTGGCCTGAGTGGTGGTCAGTTCCAAGAATTTGGAACCAGGCCCTACCCTGTAACAAATTAGGTAGGTCAGTTCAAGGCCAGTTCGAAGTCAGTTCCATTCGGTTCCGAGTGGAACCTACCCATTTGTGCACCCCTAATAAAGACTTTACCAACAAGTTAGATGTCACCTTCCACAGATTATTATTCCCAATTAGCCAAACTTTATCCCACCTTAGCTGAGGTATTGTATACTAGACCGAGTGAACTGAATGGATGACTCATTCTGACAAAAAAATAAAAAAATAAAAAAAAATTGACCAAACCGTTGAACGGTTTAAACGGTTCGACTGCCCAAGTCAATGGTTTGTTGATCAAATCAATGGCTTTTGGGGAAATAATGGTTCTATGGTAAAATGAAACTGATCACCTGACTAGTTCCCAATTCTTCTAGTCCAACCGTTTGGTCTGGTCCGATTTTAAAAACCATGGTTAGTCTTACTAGAACATTATGTTAACTTGGTGTTGCAAGTACAACTACCAAATAGGTGTGTAGATCTACCTGATCAACTTTATTGGACACTCACACCTCATGGAAATTATTCTCTTTCCTTTCGGTATGAAATTATTAAGTTCCCAGTCATCTATTTCGTCTAGTAGCTATTTCTTTGCTGATTTGACATGAAAAGAACTCTGGTCTTTGACGAATTTCACCCCTTCCATTAAATTGTTCATTTAGAGATGTGTTAAACAATTACTCCTAGACGTCAAAAAAAAGTTACTCCCTACTTATTATCGTTTGAATAGATTTTCTAAGGCTATTAGTGGTACTTGCCTAGTTTGTCATAATGCCATAGTCTCCAATCCACCTTTTTGTGTTTTGCCCAGGAGAAAATTTTGTTTGGTCCAGATCTTCTATTAATTTTAGCAGTCTAAATGAGCTGGAAACAAAATCATTCACATCTGGCTGAATTACCTATTACAGTTGAACACATCAGTGTTCACTGTAGGCTCCATCTGGGACCCAACTCTACTCAACATTGGCGTGTTCAACCATGATAGGTAGTTCAGCCAGGTGTGTATGATTTTGTCTCCAACTAATCCGCTCTCTAATTTTAGACCTCATGACATCTCACTATTGAATATTTCTGACCTTTCTTTTTGGTGACAACATGACAAGACATTGGCTGAAAATGGGTTAATTTTCAAATGAAGTATCTTCATGAAATATATTTGGCAGGCAGAAACAAAATATTGTTTGAGAGGAAATTCCTTTCAATCCTATTATTATTATCTACAAGGCAAATACCACCATTAATTTTCTCTCGGTCTCTGAAGATTTGAATCCAAACACTCATGCCCTCACTTAATTATTGAATTACTTAATGATAGAGGATGATTTGACCCAACCCCTTGAGACAATGACACGTGGACTTGACTTAGCACAAGCAACAGCTCAACACCACAGCTTGATTGCGACTAAGTAACGAGCCTGCAGGACAGCTCGCTACATCATAGCTCACTATAGGGGGAGCTCGCTATAACGCGAGCTCGAGGTCCCTCGAGCTACTGAAAGGGAATACTCCAAGACTATCTAAACTCGCGAACTAGGGTAACCAGCTCGCTCCAACACTTAGGCAGAAAGACTGCCCCAAAGACAATCTTGATAAGGGTCACCTCGAAGTACCCCTGTGATTAAAAAGACTCCCAGGAATTTCATGACCTCCAGGCGAAGTATGCTTCGAGTTCGTATCGCTCAGGGTTTAAGCTCTGCCGGTGGCTGGTTCGGAAGAAGTTCTCTGGGCTCAACCTCGACGGCATTACTATGAAAGGTATGTCCCCTGAGACAGCAGACCAAGCGGATGAAGAGGAATCTGACTCTTCAGAGGATGAGGAGGCGGATCCTTGAGGTGGCGTTTCTCTGGGCTTCTCTGGCTTCCGGGTGCCATAAACCCGGTCTTTCACAAGTTTTTTGGTTGGGCGGTTGTACCCTGTGATAGTCAAACTTTTCCCGAGTTGTTTAGCTCGGTTTCCGTACTTGTTATTTTTCTTCTTTCTTTTCTTTCTTTCTTTTTTTTCTTTAAGGTGATAATGAAAGTTCTTTCCTTCTTCTGAGTATGATGAACTCCCTTTATTTTTGCTAAAGCGATCTCATCATTTGAGCTCTTAGAGCTACATGCCCGAAGTAGGACTTTTCGGTAGTCGTTATCCTGATCTGTCCTTTAACGCTTAAGGCGTCTCTATGGTATACCGCGAAATGATTACCATGTATGCCTGAACTATGCATTGGTTGGTTATTCCTCAGTTCAACCAACGTATTGAGACGAGCTATGCTTCGTAAGGTTTAAACCCGAGCTGCTTACGCCTTTGATATTTCATACTTTGCCTTCACCACTGAAGTGGTCAAGTCTTTCTTGATGCCGAGGTCTTTGTTAGCTCGGTGTCTTGACCCTTAGGCTGAGGGGGTGACTTATATTCTGCCCTTGAAATTTGCCCATGCCATGGAGGCGACTAGGTCTTATAGCGCCGAGGTCATGCTAGCTCAGCATTTTGGCCCTTAGGCTCTGGGAGCGGCCTATAGTCTATTTTTGAGGTTTGCTCGTGCCACAAAGGCGACCGGGTCTTATTGTGTCGAGGTCATGTTAGCTCGGCATTTTTGTCTTTGGGCTTTGGGAGCGGCTCGTGGCCTACTCGGTTGCTATAGATAGTATTGTCTTAATTTGACAATATTCCATGCTTGAGGTACTTGTTTCCCTTCGAGGGTCTCGAGCTCGTACATTCCTTCCCCGAGCACTCGCTTCACTCCGTAGGGACCTTCCCAGTTGGACCCGAGCTTGCTAGCGCCAGGCTCGGGTACCATAACTTTATGAAGGACCAGGTCGCCGATGCAGAGGTTCCGCCTCTTGACCCTGGCGTTATAGTACCAAGCTACTCTCTGTTGGTAGGCTGCGGTCCTGATGTACACGAGGTCCCTTACTTCATCGAGTAGATCGAGGTTGGTGCACAGCTCATCTTCGTTCGTTTGATCACTGTATGCCTCTAGTCGCAGCGTAGGCACTTCGATCTCTGCAGGGATTACTGCTTCGGTGCCGTAGGTGAGATTGAAGGGTGTTTCTCCCGTAGCGGTCTTCTCCGTGGTCCGGTATGCCCATAGAACACTGGGTAGTTCATCTGCCCACAATTCTTTAGCTCGGTCCAACTGTGCCTTTAATCCGCAGAGGATGGCTCTATTCGTTACTTCTGCTTGACCGTTTGCCTAAGGGTGTGTGACTGAAGTAAAGTTCTGCCGGATTCCCATGTCTTGGCACCAGTCTTGGAATTTGATGTCTTCAAACTGTTTGCCGTTGTCGGAAATCAATACCCGAGGTAATCCGAAGCAGCATACGATGTTTTTTCAAAGAAGTTTTGGACATTTTGGGTTGTTATCGTTACGAGGGATTCAGCTTCTACCCACTTGGTAAAATAGTCCACTACTACCACTAAGAACTTCCTTCCACCCGTTGCTGGTGGGAATGGCCCGAGTAGATCGATGCCCCACTATGCAAAGGGTCACGGACTGGTGAGGTACTTGAGGTCGGCAGCGGGTCGGTGGTGAATGTGGCATGTCTCTAGCATTTTTCACATTTTCTGACGAGATCAATAGCATCTGCCTTCATTGTCGGCCAATAATACCCTTGTCGAAGTGCTTTCTGGGCAAGAGCCCTGCCCCCAAGTGTCCGCCACACAGACCCTCATGAATGTCGCAGAGTACGAGCTCGGCTTCGGTAGGCCGTAAGCAACGCAGGTAGGGGAGCGTGTAAGATCTCCTGTACAGCCGCTCGTCGATCATGACGTATTTGGCTGCCTGGCGCTGCACCCTTCTGGCTGCATTGCAATCTGCAGGGAGGGTCCCGTGTAGCAAGAAGCTCGTGAGTGGGTCAATCCAGCTCGGCTCTGCTTGAATGACGGGAGCGACCTCCTCTGCCCCCCCGAGAATGCTAGGCCGAGGTAGGTCCTCTATGTACACGGTTCTCATGGTGATGTCGCTAGCGCTGGCTAACCTGGATAGGGCGTCAGCCTTAGCGTTCTCTGACCTAGGGATTTGTCTGATAAAGTGTGATTGGAAGTTGAGCAGGGCCTCTCTGACCTTGGCTAAGTAGGTGATCATGGTTGGCTCGCGAGCTTCGTACTTGCCGGTGACCTGGTTGACCATAAGCTGGGAGTCACTACAGATGACGATATGTTTGGCTTTTACTTCCCTGGCTAGAGCTAGTCCAGATACCAATGCCTCGTATTCTGCTTCATTGTTGGATGTCGCAAACCCAAAGCGTAGTGCGTACTCCAATTTCGTGCCACTTGGGCTGTGCAAGACCATTCCAGCTCCGCTGCCCTGTTGGTTAGAGGAGCCATCTACGTGAAGGATCCAGGGCTCCTCATCCCAGTTCGCGCTCGGCCTAACTAGAAGATGTGCCACACTGGCTACTACCTCACGGGACTCGGACTCGACCGACCTGGGAGTTCTGTGCTCACCCGAGTTGCGGATCTTGGGCTCTACCGACCTGAGAACTTCAGAGTTGAATGTACACTCAGCTCTATGCTAAGGCTTGGGCCTTAATAGCAGTTTGTGGCTTGTACTGGAGGTCGTGCTCGCTAAGCTCGATGGCCCATCTCGTCAATCGGCCGGAGACCTCGGGCTTGAGTAAGACTTGCCTCAGAGGTTTGTCGGTCAGGACGATGACAGTGTGAGCTTGAAAATACGGGCGAAGCTTCCGAGCTGCAATTACCAGTGCGTATACCAATTTTTCTATCTGCAGGTACCTTGTCTCTACTCCCTGCAAAATTTTACTAACATAATAGATGGGTCGTTGGACCCGATCTACTTCCTTTATTAGTACCGAACTGACTACCTCGTCGCTTCCCGAGAGGTATAGTTCTAAAACATCGCCCACCTCGGGTCTGGTCAAGATCGGTACACTAGCCAGGTATTTCTTGAGCTCGTCAAAAGCGAGCTGACAGTCTTGGGTCCACTCGAACCCTTTGCTCTTGATTGCCTTAAAGAACGACAGACAGCGGTCCGCCGATTTGGACATGAAGCGACTCAGGGCGGCTATATGACCATTCAACCTCTGAACCTCCTTCAACTTCTGGGGTGGTCTCATATCTAAAATGGCCTTAACCTTATCCGAGTTGGCTTCAATGTCACGCCGGTTAACGATGTATCCTAGGAATTTACCCGAGGTCACACCGAACACACACTTGTTTGGGTTCAATCTCATATTAAACTTACGGAAAATTTCGAAAACAGAATGCAAATCTTGTATTAATTCACATGAGAATTGAGTTTTGACGACCATGTCGTCTACATAGCATTCTACTTTTCTGCCGATTAACGGTGCAAATAGCTTATTTGCAAGTATTTGAAAGGTTGCCCCTGCGTTTTTCAACCCAAAGGGCATAACATTGTAACAGTACAGGTCGAATTCCGTGATGAAGGCAGTCTTTTCTTCGTCCGTAGGGTCTATCTTGATTTGGTTCTAGCCCGAATAGGCGTCTAAGAAACTTAGCAACTCATGTCCCGAGGTCACGTCCACCAAACAGTCGATTCTGGGGAGCGGGAAGCACTCTTTCAGGCAAGCCCGATTCAGGTCGGTGTAATCGACGCACATGCGCCACTTGCCGTTGGCCTTTTTTACCAGGACGGGGTTGGCTACCCAGTTCGGGTAGTGGACTTCTCTTATGAAGTCTGTTATGAGGAGCTTCTCGACTTCCTCGTTGACCGCTTTCCATCGTTCCGGGTCCAGGTTGCGTTTCTTCTGTCTAACGGGCCTAACTACAGGATCCGCGTTTAGCTTGTGAGTGATGAGTTCGGGGTCTATACCGGGCATCTCTGCCGCGGTCCATGCAAAAATGTCTAAATTTTGAAGTAAAAAAATTACCAGTTCAGATCGTAGGGGCTCCTGGACGGAAGCACCGATCTGAAGCGTCCGAGCTGGGTCTGCTGTTGAGGTCGGGACTGCGATTGTTTCTTCCGTGGGCGCGGCTCATTCTTTGCCTTGTTCCGTAGGTCGTTCCAGTTCGAGGTCATCGGCTACCTTGGTCTTTCCCTTCAGGGCGGCAACATAGCACTTGCGGGACTCGAGCTAGTCGCCCTGCGCTACCCCCACACCGAAATCCGTAGGGAACTTCATAGCCAGATGGTAGGTGGAGACCACCACCCGTAGGGCATGGGTGATCGGTCGACCTACTATGGCATTGTAGGGGGAGGGGGTCGCGACCACCAGGAAGTCGTGTTTGAACTTGACCACGCAAGGCCATGTGCCGACTTCCACAGGTACTGTTACTTTCCCAAGGGGTCGGACTTCTTCTCTGCTGAAGCCCACCAAAGGAGTGTCTGTAGGCTTCAGGTCGCCTCGCTGCAACTGAAGCTGGTCAAACGCGGCTTTGAAGAGGATATCGGTCGAGCTTCCTGAGTCGACAAGTACGCGCCTGACCCCGAAGTCATTGATTCTTAGCTTTATCATGAGCGCGTCATCGTAGGGGTAGCGGACTCCTCGCGCATCATCTTCTGTGAAGAAAATCGGCTCTTCTGTTCTCGACCGCTTTGGGGGGTTCTGCTCTTCCCGGGCAGCCTCACGAACCGATGCCCGAGCTGCCCGCTAAAGTGCAACCCGCAACGATTGAACCTCCCACTATCACGTGGATGGTTCCCTGAACTGGCCTCTCCTCCGGAGGCTGCCTCTACGGTTGCTCGGCCGGCCTGCTGCTGGACTCGGGAGCATCCTTACCGTGCTCCCCTTGCCGACCAATTTTATTACTATTATTATTATTATTTTGTACAAAGTTTCTCAAATATCCGCGACGAGTGAGCTCCTCTATCTCGTCGCGGAGGTTTTTACAACTCTCGGTACTGTGACCGTGGTGTTTGTGAAAACTGCAATACAAACTCTTATTTCTTTCATTGGGGTTCCCCTTCAGGCGAGATGGCCACTTCACGTAAGGGGCGTCCTTGATCGCCATCAGGATCTCGGTCCGCCTCGCATTCAGTGGGGTGTAATCAGCACGGTCCGGCACAAGAGCTCGAAACAATTGACCCGGCTTTGCCCCCCGAACTGTTTCCTTTTTTCTTCGGCTGTCCCCTTGACTAGAAGGCTCTCCTTCTCTCTTTCTTTTTTCGAGTGCGGCCTCACCCTTCTAGTTGATCTCCTCTTTGGTGGCTATGAACTTATCCATAAGCTTCAGAAACTCAGTTATGGTCGAGGGTTGGTTGACGACCATGTGCCACTTGAACTCCCTGTGCGTCACCCACTTCTTGGCTGCTGCAAGTCGTGCGGCGGGGTCTAGATGCGGTATCTGCATACAAGTGTCATTGAACCGCTTGATATAGCTCCGGATGGACTCTCCCTCTCTTTGGGCTATGTTGAGGAGGCTTTCTTCAGTTCGCGGGCACCGTTTGCTGGTGACGAAATGGGACGTGAAGGCTTGAGCGAACTATGCCCAACTTCTTATCGACCCGGGTGCCAAGTTTTAGTACCACGTACGGGTCGCTCCCCTGAAAGTAGTGGAGAAGGCCACGCACATGCACGACTCACTAGCTCGCGCCAGGTGCATCTGTGACTGAAAGGTGTCTACATGATCATTCGGGTCGAACGACCCGTCATACTTGTCAAGAGGGGGGAGCTTGAAATCCTTGGGCATTGGGACTGCTAGGAGTTCAGGAGACAGGGGGGACGGAACCGAGAAGAGGGGAGCTTTGGCTTTGGCCGATCTTACCTCTTCTTTGCCCATGAGCTCGGGCAAATCGCGGGTGACAGATTGGCGAGCTTGGCGGCGGCGCCTCTGCTTCTTGATGGGCTCGGCGTTCGTGCTGCTCGCCTCTACGCTATCCAGAATGGTTTGTGTAGGGAGTAGCCCGGTCTGTTGGTGGTGGCTACGGACAGAGGGGTCCTGCTTGGAGTTTGTTGCCAGGATCCCGAACCGGTTTTCAAGGTTCGGGGTTCCAAACTTCGACTATCGAGGCGACGTGGACCCGCCGAGCCGGGGTCCTCCCAACCTGTCCGCCCGTAGCGAGATCGGGGTAGTCGGTCTCTCTCGTATGCCGCAAGGGGAGGCCTGATTTTTTGGGAGATTTTGGTGAGACAGGTGCTCCTCCTGGTGGCGGGACCTGGCTTACTGCGAGGCCAAGTGCCGAGGAGGGAGTTGCGACTGTTGATGCTGATGCTGAGGTTGAGAAGGAGGTTGAGGCAGCTGAGGGAACTGCTACTGATACTGATACTGGGAGACCTGGTGCAGTACGTATTGTTGATAGAGCTGAAGTTGCTGGAACTATTGCATTTGGGCCTGCATGGTCCGCATGCACTGCATCAAGTCCTCCAGTTGGTTTGAGCT
Organism: Nelumbo nucifera; assembly: GCF_055504915.1. Classification (NCBI taxonomy): domain Eukaryota; kingdom Viridiplantae; phylum Streptophyta; class Magnoliopsida; order Proteales; family Nelumbonaceae; genus Nelumbo; species Nelumbo nucifera. The sequence goes on along the minus strand of NC_142656.1, from coordinate 26,727,869 downwards.
GGCCGCTGGGGGCACGACTAAAGGTTCAGTGAAGGTTGTTCCGACTGTGGTAGGGAGTGGAGCAACAACGGGTGCCCCTGCAAGAGGCACGTTCAAACTGGGGATTCCGTCCGCTGAGAGGGGGACGGTGAACTGTGCGATACAGACAATAGGAAGCTGGAGCTGTTCCCCGGAGTTGTTCATCTCCGCGCTTCGTTCAACATTGCTAGAAGAAGCCATGAGCATTGGATTATTTCGAGGAAGAAAAGAACTCAGAAAGTTTAGAGAGAAAGGCCTTTTAAAGCGTTTTCCACAGACGACACCAAATGATGTAGTGCAATCCGGGCACTCCTAGCTGGCTACTGACTAGCTCCTTGTTGGCAACAGACGACACCTGAGAAGATGAAAGGAAGGATTCTCAGGGATTTTACCTGGTAGGAATACTCCGATGCTTAAGTTAGAACGCAAGAAAGAAGGAAAAGAAGAGTCGATTGCTAAGAGTGTAGGTCGCGCTTTATCACTATACTCAAGAGATTAGAGGTCTCGAGAGAGAGCTTCCCTTCTGCCCTGAGGGCTTTTATAGGGGCGTTCTTGTGAGGTCGGGCATAACCGCCACTAGGCCCCTGCCACAGCCGTTACCCGCCAGGGCTACGCAGGTGGCCGTTGTGACGTACTCCTCGCCCGGGTGAGTGACACATCTCCAAAGTGACAGGCACGCCTCCGCCTACTGAGAGACGTGGGTGCAAACTGTCGAAAGGACAGGGACAGCGCCGTCAGTAAGGGACACGGCGCAGTTTGATCGGTACGGCTTGTCAGATAGAAGTTTCCTGAGGAATGCTCGTGCGGCCCATTCGCGAGCTACTTTGTAGCGAGCTCGGAATACAGGAGTACCCTTAGTAGAATTGGTCCTCGGGATGACTTGTCTGCTTGGGAGCTCGGGCGAGCTGGTTTTCTTAGCTCGCAGGCTAAAGTTGCCTCAAAATATCCCTTTAGAGGTAGCCCGGGGAACCCGGAGCTCGCGTTGTGGCGAGCTCCTCCTTTTGCGCGCTACAATGTAGAGAGCTACTTTATGGGCCCGTGACTTGGTTGTACTGAGCCACAATGTTGAGCTGTCGTTTATGCTGAGTCAGTGTCTACGTGTCACCATTTCATAGGTTGGGTCAAATCATCCTTCATCAGTATCGATACGATACTCCCGATACGGGGCATATTTTAGCTTTAATTTTTCCAAAAAAATAATGAAATCTGAAAATTAAAAAAAAAATTATTTTATCTATCTTAAATGATTTATTTGTTTATTTTACAATTATGTGTAAGATAAAAACATTATATGTTAAAAATGAAAACATTTTTATTATTTAAAAAATAGTTGTTATTTAAATAAAATACTAAATTAATAAATATTCCTAGAAATTAATAAAAATTGAAAATTATAATTATAAAATTGAAAAGAGTGATAATTATTATACAATGCTTGAATGTTCTTGAGTCCAAGTATTGTTTATTGTAATATTTCTCTTCATATAACCTATTGAATGCATTTCTCATGTGTTTATATCTTATTCATAGATAATTCAGCTTTTGGTTATATGGTTATATGAAGAGAAATATTACAATAAACATTAACGGAACTCTAAAACATTCAAACATTGTACAATTATTATCGCTCTTTCAATTTCATAATTATAGTTTTCTATTTTTATTAATTTTTGGCAATATTTATTAATTATTATTTTATTTAAATAACAACTATGACTGTGTATTAAGGAACATCTTCCCATAAATGATAGGATAGATATTCCCAGTAAACACCTGCAGGAAGTTCATATCTCCGCCCCACAGCACATCCTCGCCGTGTTTTGGGAACATCTCCCAATGATGACATCATCGGGAATGATACTATCATCGGGAGATGTTCCCAATACAAGGCGAGGATGTGATGTGATAAAGAGTTTGTGGGTATAAGGGATTCGGAAAATGCAAGAGCAAAATCTGATGGGGATGTTTTTGTGTTTGATTGGGAAACTGTAAGTGGAAAGTCTGGTGGCGTTCATCCGTAACTGATGTGTACCTACAAATAAACATAAAAGTTTTAATATAAATGTATATTATTCATATTAAAGTATTAGATCCATGAGTTTATCAACCCTGAGTTTAACCCAAAAAAATTCAGGCCAAGTTCGATCAGCCTTGGGTTGTGTCTGATCGGATTTAGTAGGGCTTGGTTGGGATTAATTGGGTTTGAAAGAATTTATGAACATATTCTTTTATTGGACATTATGGCCCAGAATTATATGTACAAATTTACTTTACAAATGTACATATAGCTATTTTTATTAAATAATATGCATGTATATATGTATCTGTTCAAGTTGTTGTCTTTGATTGGGTTGGGTTCGTTTGGCCTTCGGTCAGGTTTGGGCTACCTAAGTCCTCAGCCTAAGCCCAACCTGCTGCCTTCAATTGGGCTGGGTTCGATTGGCCATGGGTCAAGTTTGGTTTCAGTTCGGTCAGTTCGGTTTCAGTTCGATATTCTTAAAAAACCAATAGTTTCGGTTTGGTTTCAGTTAACCATTTAAAAAAATCGGTAGTTAACCGAACCAACCAATATATATATACAATAATATATATTTATATAATATTATATATATACTATATTTTTTTTCTTGAAAATCAAATAAAAAATTCGATAAAGAATTTTAAACTTCTCTTTGAAATTTTAACCTCTCAATTAAAAGTTCGACAGTCTGCCAGACTACCAGACTGCCACTCTACTATCTTCTTCTTCCAGTACCCGCTCCAGATGGTAGCACAACCCGCTCCAGATGGTAGCACAACCCGCTCCAGATGGTAGCACAACCCGCGCCAACCACCGACATGACAGCACCAAGTGGCAATGCCGGTTGCCGCCTCACCAACAAGTAAGCATCAACGGTCCAACGCCATCTGATCTCTTCTCTCTTTCATCTTTCCTCTTTGCATCTCCACCCAGCGCAACCTCTCAAGCTCTCACTTCAGGCGAAAGTGGCACCATGTAGTCTAGCACCAACAACAACCACCAGCACCAACTAGTCTAGCACTGATAGTTTAAAATTTTTATTGTAAGTGCATAAAAAACCAAAAAACCGGTTGCATCGGTTTAGATATTTAAAAAACCGATCAGATCGGTTCGGTTTGAAAAAATACCCCACAGTTCGGTTAACCGAACCGTGAGCACCCCTAGATTTTTGCTCGGTCTGCCGCTTTAACCTCAAAATTACCCTAAATTCCCAATCAAACACTCTTGATCTCTCCGAAGCGCTCAAAAACCCCAAAATCTCAACTTTCAACTCAAAAGCCCCCCAAATCCACCATTAAACCTCATTGATATCGATCTAATGGCCCCGATCAGCCTCCACTTACACCCCAACCATTAGATCAGACACAGCCATCTGACCAAGGACCTCCCAAAACACCTACCCATAAAATTTCAGTTCAAGATTCCTCCATTTACCCTTTCATCAAGCAAAGATTCCATTTTGGCCGATCTCGTTAACCTAAACACTCAAAACTCAAATTACCTTGGTCTTGACACATCCTAACCGATCAGACCATACCTTTAGATTCCGGACAAACCACAACACCTGCTCATAAAATTTCACCCCTAGTTTCTTCCACTTGCTCTTCTATCAAACCAAGATTTCGTTCCAAAACATCTTATTGACCCAAATTCCTATGAATCTTGCCCCTCTAAGACTGATCAAATCTCATAATCAAATCCCGGACACCCCAAACACCCACCTATGAAATTTTAGCCCAAAACATCTTCGTCTACCCATCCATCACACCTAGATTCTGTTTCGATGCTCTAGATTGACCGGATTCCAAGTCTGTCCGGTCCAAGGCCCCATTTGGCTCAATCTAACCTCACCAATCACCTCAGACTACCCAAAAACCCCACCTTGTGAATTTTCATCCAAAATAGACCTTGTTTTCCCCTCAATCACACAAAGATTATGTTTCGAGACTCGAGATTAACCAAATTGAGCCCTTACCAAATCTGCCCAATCCGGGCCCATTTCAACCAATCCAATCCTACCAATCAACTCAGCTTGTCCAAAAACCCCACCCTACCAAATTTCAATAAACAAAAAAAAAAAAAAATACTCACTTATTAACCCACACTAACATAACCTCACTCTATAGTCAAACCCATCTTAAACCTCCATTTTGTTTGCCAAAAATCCCCACCATTGAACTAAAAGACCGGCTTTGACCCTCCTATACCCAATTTGACCTAAATGCCTCAAAATCACCAAAGTACCCCCAAACTTCCAAATATATACAAAACTGCCACTGCACCCTAGGGGTGTCAATGGTATTCAAAAATCCGATTTTGAATTTGATATTCGACATAATTGAATCAAATTCAAATAATTCGAATATCTAACCGATCAAATTTGAGTATCCTGTTCTATCTGAATAGCTAATCGGATTCAAATTCGGATATGATTTGATTCGATTCGATAAATATCCGAATTCAGCCGATTATTTAATTCTTATATATAATATATAAAATAATTTATATATTTTATATCAATAAAATATTTATTTTCTATATTTATTAATTATTTAAAATAATTAATTAATCAAATTAGAATCGGGTTAAATATTCAAATACTTAATCGGATTCCAATTTGAATATTAACCATTAGATAACGAATCAAATTCAAATACCAGAATTTCTAATCCGATTCGAATTGGGATATTAGAATTTCTAATCGACTTCGAATTGGAAATGCCTACCCCTACTGCACCAAAGCTTATAAAAGAAAAAAAAAACCTTTCTAATTTGAAAGCCCGAAGTCCAACCGTTTGTCAGTCGTCAACTAGCTCGAAGAAGGAAGTTAGAAACGACAGACTTTGGATTACGGTTGCAGTACTCAATCTCAGGCTAAATTCAATTCGGTGAGTTTCTTCCACTATGATCTATCTCTGATTTTTATTGTTTTTTTTTTCTTTCCTTTTCTTTTCTCTCTCGTCTTGCTATGAAATAATCGGTGTTTGGATGGTTTCCGGAACTGGTGATGAGGTTTTTACCGAGCTGGTGTATATGAAATTCTTAAAATTAATCCAGACTTAGCAGAATTACATCACACGGTTCTGTAGAAGTTTTTCTTGTCTCTTATTAGTCATTTACTCACATATTCTTTTACTCATTATACATTGCGATTTATTTATAATCGTTTACTCTGTTAACGCTATCATCTATTCGTGAGATTTCTTAAGTTCAGCTTGAATGGAATTGTAATAAGCTTTAGTTCGTGAGCTTTCTTTTCTTTGTTTTGAACGTTTCGTTATTTGTTTATGGAATTGCTGTTTAGATACTTTAACAAATTCGTGAGATTTCTTTGTTTTGAGCTTTAGTTCGTGAGATTTCTTTGTTTTGAACGTTTCCAAGCATATCCGAAAAAAATTAAGATATGCTTGGAAACACTATAAATATTTTAACAAATCACAAAAATACATCAATAAGACTAAATATAAGACCACAATGAAGTGTATATACATTAAATTAGTATATTATAATGGTTTTATGAACGAATATATAGTAGTTAATTATAATTTCATTAAAAATCCTATGCTTAACTACAATTTAGGATTTAATGTATTATGGGATGGAGAAAACCCAATTCTCCTATCCAACCATAAAACACTCATTGGCACAACTTCTAAGTCAAAAAATATAATTAATAATTATTTATTATTCAATTCTAAAAATTATCAAAATTAAATAAATACTATATAATATATTCAAAAATATTTATTAAAGAAAAAATTTCAATTGCTTTGTGGATATGATAGATCTTTCATAGAATTATAATATATTCAATCATTGTGATCAAACGATAAAATATAATTAATTAATTATTTATTTTTTAATTCTCAAAATAGAAAATAAAAAATAATTAATTAAGAAAAATTTTCAATTCTTCTATGGATATGAAAGATAAAGCTATAGATATAAAACATATTTAGTCTTTATGGATAAAAAAAAATTATGTTTTAAATTTTTTTTATTAATTTATAATTTCCACAAATATTTTTATGAAAGTTGGAAACCACTAAGCTTAAAGCTTATATTTTCCCACTCCACTCATAACCGATTTGTGTAGCCTTCAATTCCCCTGTTCCGTCGATCGAGCCTAAGCCGAAGTCCAACCGTTTGTCAGTCGTCAACTATCTCGAAGAAAGTTGGAAACCACAGACTTTGGATTACCGTTGCAGTACTCAATCTCAGGCTAAATCCAATTCAATGAGTTTCTTCCACTATGATATATCTCTGTCTTTTATTGATTTTTTTTCTCTCTCGTCTTGCTATGAAATAATCGGTGTATGGATGGTTTCCGGAACCAGCGATGAGGATTTTGCCGAGCTGGTGTACATGAAATTCTTAAAATTAATCCAAACTTGCAGAATTACGTCACACGGTGCTGTAGAAGTTTTTCTTTTCTCTTATTAGTCATTTACTGCATATTCTTTTACCCATTATACATTGCCATTTATTTATAATCGTTTACTCTGTTAACGCTATCATTTAATTCGTGAGATTTCTCAAGTTCAGCTTGAATGGAATTATAATAAGCTTTAGTTCGTTTGCTTATGGAATTGCTGTTTAGAATAATATGCAAAGTTTATTCTGTTCGTTGACCATTGTCTCACAGTGTTTGTCTTATAAATTCAATTGGGTTGATGTTTAGATGCCATAGGAAACCTGTGTTGAAATATATATAAAAGTACGAATAACCTCTGAAATTTCTAAAATTTTTCTTAACTAAAATATCCCGATTTTGAAATATGATACCTCGTCACTGTGAGTGAATAAAATGTAATTTGAATACTATTACTGAGTGCATTCAATTTCCTCTCATAAATCCAATAATTTAAGGTATATTATCATTTCCTAACACATCTTTCAAAAATTCATGTCACAGTTCAGTACTTAGCTTTTGACCAAATTAATTAGTTATTACTCCCTACAAAATTAGGACACATCAATCCATCTTGTAGCTTTTCACACACAGCCTTCTTAAATTTCTCATGAATATTACCAACACAAAAACAAATTCATTGTCTTTTTATGTGTTTTCCAACGTTCTCTTGCATGCCAAGTTGTTTAGTTTAATTAGTCTTCAAACTGATCACTAACTTTGCTCTCTATCAACCACATTCCTAATCAGACTGGGATTTAAAATGTTTATTTATTTATTGGTCTCATCTGTGATCTATCATAGACTACCAGCATCTGTTGTCTTCTTCTTTTTCATTGTTAAAAATTCTTTCATTCTTTAACACTTGTTTGTTGTCAGTTCAATCATCAATTTCTTTTTTCAAGACAAACTAATGTGGGGAAGTGCAGGAATTAATATAATAGGATCTGGAGATGGACATCCCATATTTATGCGATGATATCGTCTTTGAAGAGATACTGACTAGAGTTCCAGCAGATTTTCTTCATAACAACTTCAGACTTGTCTGTAGGAAGTGGACTGAATTAATCTCCAACCCTCGTTTCATCAAGGCTCATTACTCCAACGCTGAACAGGGTTTGATTACTCTAGGGCCAATATGTTTCAAGCTCGGTTGGATTGCAATGCGTTTTATGGAGATTAGAGAATGCAAGATGATAGTCCGACTCATCAAATTTAGATCTTTCAGATCATGTGAGATGCCCAACCTTAAAAGCTACTCTAATGGTTTGCTTTTGTTACAAGATGGGTTGAATCCTCACAACCTTTATGTAGTTAATCCTGCTACAAGTAACTGGATAAGCTTTCCTCCTTTCAGTACTGCACTTACTGGTGGCAGGTTCGACTTGGTGTATGTTCCTTGTACACAGGAGTATAAGGTGGTACACCTGATTCCAGATTACAATAGTTTCACTTTCCAGTGTGAGATATTCACATGTGGTGGTAGTGATTCATGGCGATTAGTCGACTCAATCACAGATAACCGAATCAATAAATTCTTTAGTGGAGAAAGAGCCATAGTCAGAGGGATTATACACTGGAATGTTAATTCAACCCAGTATATTATTTCTATGGATCTTATGGAAGAAAAATTCCGTGTGGTGAAACTCCCCCATCGGCATTTGTACACACAAGTGCAACTAATAGAGAAAGGAGGGTTTCTATCATTTCTTGATCGAGATCCTTATGGACATATAAACGTATGGGTTTTGAAGGATTTTCAAACAGGAGATTGGGTTAAAGAATACATTATCAACATGCCTTGGGAGGTACGACAGCATTTGTATCATGTTATCACCACCGTGAAGAACGGTGAAGTTATTGTTTTCCGTAGAAGTGGAAAACACTACTTCTGCGTCTACGATTTGAAAGTTGGACAATGGAGGGTGGTTAAGTACAGAAAGAAACGGCATCGTTTTAATGCCTTCTACGGTCCCCATGCCAATAGCCTCTTCTCTTTAAATAACTGATCTAGTGTTTTTTCTTTTTTTTTTATGTACAATCTAATTCTTGAGTTTTGTAACAAATATTGATCAGTGAATCTTAACTTTTATATCTTGTCATGTCAATTTACATTGGATGCTTATTTCACTTACACGATTATAATTTGGAGAGTTAGATGTTAAAAAAAAAAAAACTGAGCAAAGAAAGTAATAGCATTATAAAAAAATAAGAAAGAAAGTCTGAATGAATATAAATTTTGCACCCCCGATTTAGTTTTGCATTTATATGGAACTATGGTTTGCAGTCCTATCTGACATAAAATCTGTACTTTTTTGGGCTCAGATCTATAACCCATGAGTTGTTACCAATACACAGCGGTGGTGTTCTGTGGGTATGGATGTGGGAACAATTTATGGTTAGCAAATCCCGGAGTACTTTTTGTCATTTTTTTGTTCCCTAAAAGTACAAATTTTGCATCCAAAAACTGATGCAAAATTGGTATTACTTTCCCCTTGTCTCAATTCTTTCTCATAAAAAGTGGGGACCTAACCACCTTGCTTTTTATTTCACTCATAAGGCTCTACTTCTTTGCGATACAAACATTGAACCGAGGTATTTATGTACCTTGGTTCGTGTTTGTCTGATATGTAAAAAAGTAATAATTGTCAGATCAAAAATGTATTTCCTAACACTCTTGTACTTTAAGAAGAGAGCGTTACTATAACTATTTTTTGGACACAATTTTGTGTTCTTTGATAATTAACTTTTTGAGCAAAGTCAGGTCATTGGGGCATAATATAGTTCGAGCATTTAATGGTGTGCCCCAATTTGTATTGATTTCAAACAAACAAGATGAGTGCAGAAACGGTTTAAAATGTGAACCATGTTTGCATTAATGAACTGAAAAAAGGGTAAATATGCAATGTACATATTTGCGTTTGCGTTGCAACCAAACTCAACCTAAACAAAGAATCCTCTTTGATCTTACCCTATTTTTCGATAGAAGGTGGGAACCATATCAATTTTCTACCTAACCTATTATATGTCTCACAGACAAATGGCAATTAAATCATAAGCAAAAGTAAACCAAAATTTACACTCGATCTATTTGCAATCCCATACATTTACTATAGTGCAAAAGAAATTTGTCCTCTGATGAATTGAAAATATATATATATATATATATATATATATAAACCTCAACCCACCAACAACACAAACTCTAAGAAAACTAACTCCAATCCCTAACCATGTAAGAAAACTAACTCCACACATGGCCTCTCTCACCCCTTCCTCTACGTCTTATCCCTTTTGCTTTCTTTGCTTTTAAGTCTGCCTTTATTGAGACATATGCATAAAAGTCTATTAACCTTCTTAATTTCCTACCGCTCAAGAGAGCTCCAAACTTGAACTCTCCGTCCACCTCTCCGAGAGAGATATTACTTTTTTTATTATCCTCTTCATCTCTCTCTTTCCTCTCCCCCTCCCTTTCTTTCCTTGACGCTAACTCAAATTTTTGCAATGCTTCTCTTATGCAAGCTTCATGTCCCATGAAGACGTCATTCCTTCCAAATGACTTTGAAGCTTTGACACAGACCCCGGTGTAGCTACTAAACTTGCCATAGACCTCATTCCCTCCGAACAACTTCCAACCCCTAACACCCAACCTTGCTCTCTCTCTTGTCTCTAAAACCAGGTCCACATAGCCCACCACTACACATTATTGTTCTCCTTCCTTGTTACACTTCAACAAGTGCATCTAACTCCACCCTCTCTAACATATATAGGAATTGCACTGGCATGATCAACCATAAGAGTTGATTGGCTTGCCACTTTGTACCAAAAGAATGCCACTGGTTGGTCTCTATCCAGGGCAATGTTTTCAATAACAGACCAGATCGAACGGTCAGACCGAATAATGGAGAACCTGTCACTCGATCGGTTCCATTTAACTATAAAACCACTTTTTGGCTAAACAAAACATTGATTTTGCCAACGAACTGCTGACCCAAGACATCCTTTCGGTCCAAACAGTCAGACCATTCAACCCAAGAACCAAACCCCAGAACAGCTCCTTGTCTTGTCCTGTCTAGTTTTAAAAACCTTGATCCAAGGTTCCTCTCCCAAGACAGCCATATGTCAGATAGCTGGAGTAGAGTTGATCATTTCTCATCCTAGAAATTTTTGTGTCAGGAAATAGTTTTTCTTCAAAGCCAAGCTTGGGGTTAACTGTCTCGACCCAGCCTGGAAGTTAATATATGTGTACGTGTGAATTTTCTATAATTTTGATTATAAATTAAAAAATATAAGGGAAAGATATAGGTGTAAATCAAGTCGTACCACTTGCAGCCCAGCCAGGTATGGCACGGCACAATGGTACACAACATGGCACGGCATGACGGCACGCAGGCCGTGTCAGGCCCGTCCGATGAACTAGCCATTGGGGGGTCCCCAGCAGCCAATTTCAACTTTTTTTGGGGGGGTTACAGAAATACCCCTCAAACAGTTATAAACAGATATATAGGAGGTATTTATGTATTCTGGTTTTGGGGGAAGAAAGAATGACTCAAACCCATCGTTAAATTTACCCAATACTGATCCAGTGGCCACGATCAAACCTCATCTACACTTTGACCCTTAGATCAGGCACTACCATTAGACCCTAAACATTAGTCAAGATTCCTCTGTTTACACTTTCATTAGTCAAGATTCCATTTTAAGCCACTCGTTAACCTAAAACACCCACAACCCAAATCCCCTTAATTCAAATACATCCGAACCAATTAGACCACACCATTAAACTCCAAACATACTAAAACACTTGCCTATAAAGTTTCAATGCAAGATTCCCTCGTTTACCCCTCCTTTAAAACAAGATTCCATTTTAAAGCATATTGTTAACCCAAAGTCCCATGATCGTGACCACCCCAAACTGATAAAAAATTATCACCAGATTCCTGACACTTTAAGATACCCACCTGTGAAATTTCAATCTAAAACACCTTTGTTTGCCCCATTATTGCACCTAGATTCTACTTTGAGGCCCCCGATTGACAAGATTCCAAATCCACTCAATCCGGCCTAATTAGCCCAATCTAACCTTGCAAATCACCTTAGACTACCCAAAGAACCTACCCTATGAAAGTTCACCCAAAACTACCTTTGTTTGCCCCTTCATCACACCAAGATTCTGTTTAAAGTCCCAAATTGATCAAACCACTACTACTCCAGATCATCCTGATCCAGGCTTAGTTAGGCCAATCAACTCAGAAAGTTCAAAGATCCTACCCTGTAAAATTTCAATCAAAACTACCCCAATTTATCCACTCATTGAGAAAGATTCCATTTTGGTCAATCTCACGAACCCACACACAACCCTTCTCAACAATCAAACCCATCTCAACCGCTCACATTTTGGCCCAAAAATCTTATCCATCCACCCATGAATCGCGATTTAACCCCTTAGACTTGGTTAGACCAAAGTTATCCCTAGTTTGACTAAATTACTAAATTACCCATTCAAACCCGCAAAATTACAAAACTACCACATGCCCTAATATAAAACCCAACCTAACTTGCCAATTCACACTTCGGGTGGAATTTTCAAAGGTTACTGTTCATCTTCACCAAGCTCTCGAAACTCCGAATAACAGCTGACCACTCTCCCTCTCTCGCTTTTCTCTCTCTCTCTCTCCTTCCTCCTCTTCTTCTTCTTCTTCGATGTTGCTCTTCTATCACCACCGAACCTGAGAAGGGAGAAGAACTTACTATTCAGTGTCTACCTCTATAAGAAGGCAGAGCAGCGGCAACCCTTTTTGCGATTGTTTGTTTCTTCTTCTCCTTCCCTTTCTTCTTCTTCGTCCAATCCCCCAAAATCAATCACCCGAGATCGATTGTTTGTTTTCTTTTCCATCCGAAGCTGCTCGTTTCAAGCAGCAAAATGATTCAGAAGGCGTTAACGACAATGTGTTGAGTCTCTGTTCGTGATTCTGAGCATAGACCACAACTACAGCTTCATTTCCCCGCTGATATTCGAACAATTTTTGGCAAAACCGACGATCTGGACGTATACCCCCTTTCCATTGCAACATCGAACTTTGATCGATACTCAATAAAGTACATTCCGTTTACATATCCTTCCTCCATTTTTTTTTTTATTTTCTTCTTTTCCTTATTTCAATTTCTATCTTCTCTTTTGCTACGGAGGATGGTGAAGCTGGTACTGAGGCCTTTGCCAAATTGGTCTCTACGAAATCTTTGAAACCAACCCAGTTTCATCGTAGCCTCCCTTCTTATACGTTAGTCATCTACCTATTTAGTGTTTTAGGGAGGGAGCTGACTGTTTCCATACATTTTCTACTATCGTTTTCTTAGTTAATGTTGTTGATAATGTGATTCTTAATCTTCTTGCATCTTTCTTTTTATGTTATCGTTAGCTAGGCATTAAATCTTGTTGAACAGGGAAGCCATTGGATTACAAATTTTCACATGCATCCATATATAAGTTGTTTATTTTTTTTTGTACAACAGTCATAGTATCTAATGTGTTAGAAATCTATCTAGGCTTGAGATTTACTTCATCTGGTAAGTTTTGGGTGTAATCTGATCAATCTTAGCTTCATATTCACTTCGAATTATTGAACGGGTATGCCTGATTATAGGATTTTTCGGGTTTGTTTCCATTGACTAAGGTGAGGAATCTTGAGCCTGTTGATTAATTCTGCCGAAGGAGGAAGACTGACTATTTTTCAGTCATGGAGATTGGTAGATCAACAGTAATGCAATTAATAATAAATAATATATATATATATGCACATTTACATGTATAACAAACAAATAAAATTTGAAAAGAAAGGAGAAGGAAGGTAGAGGATCATGGCCGGAAGTAGGTAGTAGATCTGAGTTTATCCCGCCACTTGATTTCTAGTGGGAAGGAGAACTGGCCAAGAGGGGGAGATTAATTCAATCGAAGAAATAAAAATATACAAAATGATGCAATAAAAATTGGGAAAAAGACAGTAGGCATTTATAGATGTCCGAATACTTGCTAAACAGGTGAGATGGGTGCAAAAATAAAGTACTAAAAAATAAAAGAAATGAAAAAATAATAATAATATATAAAAAACAAAAAAAAGTATAAAAGATTAAAAAAAAACATAAATGAATAAAAGGTAAAAAGAATATATCACAACATTAGAAAATGTCCCATACAACAAATGTACAAACAAGATTCCATAAGAAAATAAATAATAATAATAATATAAAAAAATATGTAAAAATATATAATATAAAAAATGAATAATAAAAATACAATTAGAGTAGATTCTCTGGGGTGCTTGGTCTTTATTTGTTTCAACTCATTGAATAATTGTTTAATTGTTTTTTATTATTTGTGTTTTGTTTACTTGAGACATCATGTGGGCCCCACCTATTGGACCCGAGAGAGGGGTATCTAACCTTTTTCCTCTCTCATCCGAGTTTTGCCTAGAGCTAGAGCCTCGGGTTTTGGAATCACTAATAAATCAAAATGTTTTCTAATATAAATCACCTCTATTTCCATAACTGATGGGGGTAATGCCAAATCTAATCCAAGTGAGTCATTTCTTAATGCTTTGGCACAAATATGGTTCAACCCATTCCTACCCACGTTAATTTATCTAATTGGTTTAAGCAGCTGGTTAAATATATCAAACATTGGATTAGTCCAACCAACCAATTTACAAAGGTGTTCATCAGTTCATAAACTCAACTAGTTTGGTGCACTTGGTTTTTTAGATCACTAACGAGTTCAGTTCGTCGGTTTAACTATGGTTGAAAACACACCTCTCACATCTACACACCATTATCTTATTTTGTATCCACTTTCTCTTTGAATTTAATGTTTTTCCTTTCAAGTAAAACCCAAAGATAAATTCAATGAACTGTCATGTTGTCTTTATGTACACTTGTTAAAAAATCAGGAATATAGACCATGTAAACTACTAGAAAGGGTTACAACATATTTAACAAAAATGTGAGAGCACATTCATTTCCAGAACGCCTAACAAAAATGACTTGGGAATTTGAAAGGATTTTCTAGATGAAAGTAAGGGAACAAGGTCATATTTCCCTAACAGGATGTCAATGATATGAAGGGAGTCTCCTTTAATATCGATCGCATTAATGCCGAACTCCTTAGCAACAATTAAACTTTCAAAAAAAAATGAATGCCTAAATCAGCAGAGGTTCTCCTCACGCGGTAGCTTTTGATCAAGCTATTATAAACCTCCCCATCCTATAATGATTTCAGAACCAATGCCGTACAACCCAGATACCCCATCTAAATCTTGAAACTGGATGACAAGATGAGTAACATGTCTTGGGTAAGGAGTTAAGTCATATGGCAAGTCTTTCTATGAAGATCTTCCGAAAGTTCAAGACCTCAAAAAAAACTGATGATAGTTCAGTTCTTTTGCACAATAGTGTTAAAATTTGGTTGAAAGACCATATAATGAGTCATTATCTCAACCAACTACCATCATATATGGTATTTGGCCAAGAATTCTACTCTAACTAGGTAGTTGTTAGCAAGTAATCAATCGGATACATTAGGGATTCCAAATAAATAACACTGTAGGACAAACCTTATAAACTTCCCAAGTCCTAATGCCACAGGATCTCTTCCCATATTCATCATAAGGCCTTCATATGGCCAAATAGTAAAGTCCTAGTGCAATTAGGGTGTGAGTGTCGGAAAAACGATTCACTCTGCCACTCGGGTCGGAAAGGAATTGCCACCCATCAATTATGGAAATGGAGGTAATGAGACCTCCAAGATTTACATCACAAAGCGTTTTTGATTTATTAGTGATTCCATTGTCCAATTCAGGATAAGACTCGAATAGGAGAGGGAAGGGGTTAGACACCCCTCTCCCAGGTCCAACAGGTAGGGCTCACA